>NC_134089.1:170681267-172050197 GCF_000715075.1 Nicotiana tabacum
GTTAGCAAGGTAGCTACTGGCGATCGCAACCCTGCTCTTCTTCCTCCTATCTTCCTATAGTTGTTTGTAGTTACATTTCTAGACTATGTTAGTCTCAGTATTTTTGGACAGATTGTAGTAGATGCTTATGACTAGTGACACCCGATGTCGGGCTTTCCTTTCAGCACTTTTGTTATTCAGAATTTTTTTATGAAGTTTTATTATTAAATAGCTTAAATTTATCTTTGAAATGAAATATCATGTTAGTTTTGTTAAAGAGTCGGCTTGCCTAGTACCACGATAGGTGCCATCACGATATGGTAGCTTGGATCGTGACAAGACAGACATGTTGACTATGAGCTGCCTGATTATTTCCACTTATAATATAGGTATAGATATGTTCTTTTGATAAAATCTCTTGGATGATAGATATAATATTCATAATAAAAGCATTTTTTATCAAGGTAAAAACAATATGAATTCATGTAGTTGTTCTAGCAATTTAACAGCTTAACTTATAATTAAAAACTGAAACCAACTTAGAGATTAGCAAATGAAGTTACCTCAAGGCTTATAACCTAATTTTGTCTTCTTTCACGCTTTTTGTATCTTCATTTCCTGGTCCAATTTTCAAAAGGAGCAAAAAAAGTGATAATTATACTTAAAAAATTATGCCGGTAAAACAAAAGATGTAAAAAAAACCAAACCACTGATCAGAGAATTGTAGTACTAAATAATAACAACAGGAAATATGATAATAGAAGCGAATTAGATCACATGACGTTATAATATCTGCTTAAGAATATGCAGGGACATGAGTGCTACTTGAACTCTCGCTAGTAGCAATTAACTAAAATTAAATGGTCATATTATTGGGAAAACTCCTCCAAAGAAACAATCTTTTTTTACAAGTGGTATAAGATAAGCTCTCTGCTCAAATTTAAGAATCCTAAGAAAGGATTTCACAGTTTGAACAGCAAGTGACTTTGATGAGAAATGGGAAGCATCTCAGAGAAATTTCAAATTTTCAATGCGAACCTTAGTCTTGAATTACTCTAGATAAAACGATTAAAACCCCAAAAAGGATTGAACTCAAGCTAAAAAGAGTAATGCACAAAAGCGCTAAGCGTTTGAAGCTAGACAGTGACTTAGGGAGATTCTAAACTTCCCTAGTTACTTGTGAAGATTTGGATGAATACCTGTCGAAACTATATGAATATTCCAAAGCAAAATAGATGTGATATGTCTACTCTAGAAAATATTAGGTTCTTCCTCCTAAGCAATATAAAAAGTGCTTGAAGTTAACTCGCTTACTAGAAATTAGAGGATCTGCAAACTGGTTCCCTACTTTGGTTGTGTAACCATTTAAACTTTGTCTTTTGTAACATCTTTAGATCTATTCACATATTTATACTGCCCCAATGCCATAGACAACATCTCCAAAGAATGATTCAAAGACCATTTTCAAGCAAATTATTAATGAATGATCCGAAAACCATTTACAAGCAAATTATTAATGAATGATCCCAAGATCATTTTCAAGCAAATTTTACTGAACTACTAGTATTTTATTTGTGTCAAGCTAAAAATATTTCATACGTTTCATAGAGTATTAGATTCTATAGGTATCGAATGTGTATGAATGCAAAAAAGGGATTCTACGTACTTTCCCAAGACTACACGCGAGCTGTGAGCATTTTCAATTACAGATTTCAGTAGTTTTTAATATTGTATCAAAACTACAAAAGGCTAATTCCTCTAGTCGATCACATTTGCCCCATAATTATATTCCTCTAGTCTATCATTACAAAAAAAGAAAAAGCAACCTAACATATTCGTAATGATCAGCAACTAAGAAAAAAGATGAAATCTTTCAGATTTCATAAAGCTAAATCAAGTTCAAAATCTAATAATAATCCTCTAAAATTAAAGTAAACGATGAAGACATATTCAACTGGGTCTATAAACTCAGTACCCAAGAACCCGACTACACACACAAACACACACACATAAAAGCTAGGTTTTTAGGCATGAAAGAACCTTAGATTTTTAGGCCTTTAGGATAAAATTAGAAAAGGGAGAAAGGAAAGGGAGTGTAACGATCCGACCGGTAATTTTAAGAGTTGTAGCCACATTCCCCTATTTACTGTTCCTTTTGCACTTTATAGATGTTATATGACTTAACGAGTTAGTTAGTTCTGGTCCAGAGAGATTTTAGAGTGAATTGAGACACTTAGTATCATAATAGAAAGCTTAAGTTGGAAAAGTTGACCGGATGTTGACTTATGTATAAACAGTAACGACCCGCCTAGTCGTTTTGCTTTTTAGAACCCTATTACCCTAGATAAGACTTCCCGTACTTGCTTTTACTGATTTATAACTTGCGAAATGGTTGGTTCAGGATTTGGAAGAGTTTAGGTTGAAATCGTAACACTTGGCTCCTTAAGGTTGGCTTAAAAGGCCAAGTTTGACATCGATCAACGTTTTGAGTAAACGACCTCAGAATCTAAATTTGAAGGTTCCAACAGGTTTGTATGATAATTTCGGACTTTGGAGTATGTCCGGATCGGTTTTTGGATGATCCGGGAGCATTTTGGTGCCTAATAGTGAAAGTTGATTCCTTAAGGATTTTGAAGTTCTTAAATATTTGGTTTGGAGCAGGTTTTTGTGTTATTGAGGTCCGAACAGAGTTCTGACATCAGTAATAGTTCCGTATTGCCACGTAAGACTTGCACGCAAAATTTGGTGTCAATCCGAGTAGTGTAAGTGTGTTTCGTCGCATTGGAGATAAATTGAAGAACTTGAAGTTCATATGTTTGATTCAATTGGTTTTAAAGGGTGATTCTTAGATTTAGCATTGTTTCGGGCGTTTTGAGGGTTCGAGCGAGTCCATTATATGATTCCAAACTTGTTGGTATGCTCGGGCAGGGCCCGGGGGCCCCGAGCGTCAATCAGAGGAGGCTCGAGTGAAATTGGAAAATTTTAGAAGGAGCTGAAGCTCCAGGTATTTGTCATAACCACACCTGCGGTTGGTCAGTCGCTGGTGCGAGACCGCAGAAGCGGTCGAGCCCTCACAGGTGCGGCCAAGGGAGAGAAACCCAAGAACCATAGATACGGCTCCCTGTCCGCAAAAGTGGACCCCAAACCGCAGAAGCGGTCCTAGCCAGCCTAGCCCAGATCCGCAGATGCGGGCATTCCCTCGCAGAAGCGAGACCGTAGATGCGGTCCCCTAACCGCATGTGCGAAAATCGTTGAAGGCAGTGCCTTCATTTACTATGGAAATGTGTCATTTTTGACACATTTCCTTCATTGTTTGGCGATTTGGGAGTTTCCAAAGAGAGAATTTCAACATCGCATTATGAGGAAAGTTATTTCTACTTAATGTGAGTTTAATACTTGGGTTTTGGGTAGATTAACACATAAAGATTAGTGAAAATTATGGGATTAGAGTAAAAACCTAGGGTTTTGATAAAAATAAGATTTAACCACGAAATTTGTTATGGAATGAAGTAGAAATCATGTATCCTTGATCCTTAGGTTATGGGTAACAACTTCCCTCTATAATTTCTGGAATCCGGGCACGTGGGCCTAGGGGTGAATTTTAGGAAACTTGTATTTAGGGTTGGGATATTACTTTAATAGTTGGAATATGAACTCTTGAGCTTGTATTGACTAGTTCTTACCCCGTTTAATTAGTTTTGGATCGTTCGGCTCCAAATTGAGGGTTTGAGCTTGTATTGACTAGTTCTTGGTATTGGAAGTAAGCTTTGGAGCGAGGTGAGTCTCCTTTCTAACCTCGTAAGAGTTAAATAAACCCCTAAGTGAATCAAATAAATGTATGTGATTGTTTGCAGGGGCTACGTACGTACGTGGTGACGAGAGTCTGTGCATAGATACTATTATGCTAATTGTCTGGGTAGTTTAGGACCCGTATTATGCCACACTTGCAAATGCTTATATTCTTTCATGCTAATTAGATCACTTAGGACATGTTAGGGGTTAAAAATAAACATAAACTAACGTAAGGACTTACTTGAAAACTTGTGTTAACTTATTTGAATATAATTGCGCATTTATGTGCCTTCTTGATAATAATTGATTATTGTGGATCGGGCCGATCGCCTCGGTAGAAATAGATGCATCTATGGTTTGCGCCATTCGACCCTCTGGCAGTACACAGTTTCTTTTATGTTGGACCGGGCCGTACGACCTCGGCATAATGTGCGCATGATATTTATGTGAACTCTTATCCATGACTTACTCTGTTAAATGCCTTGAAGTGCAACTAATGTAAGACATGACTGAAACTGATATACCGTTCTCTTTAAATTCTGAGCTTTCCATTATGTCCATGTTATCTATTAGCCCCTTGACAAAGGTCCTTGGCAGGTATGGGTTGTGACAAGGATTTTCATGATGGCCTTGGCACACAACCTGAAAAATTGGGCAACATCATGATGGGCTGCTCGGCATGACGGACAGTGCAGGGTTCGACAAACGCACCTTGAACGGAATCAAGGCGCATTTTACTTAGATATGCGGGTTGGCAAAACAATGGCAAGGCAAAGCCATGTCAAGCAGGGCCAAAGACATGGCAAGGCAAGACAAGGCGGGACAAGCAATGACAAATGATATGGGCATATTTGATCAAGTCGGGGGCGACTTGACATGGGCGGGCAGCTTTGACAATGAACGTGTGCGGCTAAGTCAGTGGGTGGCGAGCTGTGGAAATGACATTGGCGCGGAGCAGTGTCAAAGGCAAGGTTGGGCACAATGCCAGCCTTGGTACAAAGCAGCTGGGCGAAAATCAGACCAAGCTGTGCACAAGCAGCAGTTGGAAAACATGTGCCAAGCACATGGGAAGCAGTTGGCAGTTGCAACCACTTCCAAGACATGCTGATCATGGCCTAAAAGTGTGCCCATGTTTCTGTACTTTGTCTTAACTTGTTGTCCATCAGTTGGGGCTTGTCAACTGATTGTAGCCTTATAAATTCTTGCCTAGGCTGTCCAAAACGGGGCAGAAAACTTAGTCTAAGGCATTGTGAAGCCAAATACGTCTAAGTCATTTCCTAAGGGTGGGAAAACCATTTTGGGGCAGGGAATTAGGGAATTCTTTGTCTTGGCCATAGGGTTGGCTATTGTGTTCTTGTATTCACTTATTAATACAAGTTGGGAAGAAATTCCTGTATATCGTGTGTGCCTTTATCTACTATTTTGCTGCCTATTTTCATTCTAAGTGAAAACGTCCCTAAAAATAAAACTAAGTGTTGGAAAGGCTGAAGTCAAGGTTGGGTTTGACTGCAACACAAAGGTGAACCTCGGGCTAAGTTCGAGTGACACAAATCACCCCTGTGACTATTGGTATCAGAGCGTGGCTGGATCGGGGCGAAGACACAATGTTCATTGGTTGAATTTTGTGAAGAAAGGCTGGTGGCAATGCAGAACTGAGGGAAAAGGTTACTGCATTAGAGGCACTCGTCAGAACTGTTGATGGGGATCAATTTCTGACTATCTTGACTCGTCTCGCATATCTTGAGGCCGAGATGAACAGGCTGAGCCAGGAGTGCACAGATCTGAAAACGGAAAATGGGTTGCTGCGTCGTGCTGTTGGCAATGATGAAGCACAGCGTGGAGCAGATCGTACCAAGGTCAGAATTCCGGAGCCTAAAGAGTTTAATGGCGCAAGGAGTGCCAAGAAACTTGAAAACTTCCCGTGGTATATGGAATAGTACTTCCATGCTGCCAAAGTGCAAGATGAAGACAAAGTCCCCATTACGACTATGTACTTGGTGGATAATGCAAAGTTGTGGTGGCGTACGCGCGTGGCAGATGATGTAAGTGCTAGTAGGCCGAAGATTGACTCTTGGGAAGGGCTGAAGAAAGAGTTGAAGGATCAATTCTTTCCTAGCAATGCGGGTTGGATAGCTAGAGACCGTTTGAACAAGTTGAAACAAACTGGAATGGTCAGGGATTACGTCAAGGATTTTAGTTCTTTGATGCTGGATATTAGCAACATGTCTGAGGAAGACAAGCTGCATAATTTCCTTTACGGGTTGCAGTCACAGGCGCAAATGGAACTCCGAAGGAAAAATGTGAAAGACCTTCCTAGTGCCATTGCTGTTGCGGATGTGTTGGGTGATTTCTGTTTGGGACAAGATGGTTCTGCTTTCTCTACTACTTTAAAGTCCAAAAACGGGAACAAGGACAAAGTAAAAGAGTGGAGGAAAAACGGAAATGACAAGGGTAATATTGTTAAGGGAAATGGCAATGAGAAGGGAAAGCAATGTGCTGGACCTTCAACAAACAATGGACAAAACAACAAGTTTGCTGGCTGTTTTATTTGCAAAGGGCCACACATGGCAAGGGATTGTCCAAGAATTGAATGGATTTCAACGTTGTTTGATGAAGAAAAGAGTAAAGATGAGCAAAACGAGAAAGAACATGGCCAAGCAACAACATATTTGGGACCTATGGTGGTGCTGAAAAATGCGCAAACTGCTTCATCGAGGACGACGAATTCTTCTGGTGGGGGTCGTTTGTTAGCCCCTTGACAAAGGCCCTCGACAGTGTGGGTTGTGACAAGGATTTTCATGATGGCCTTGGCACACAACCTGAAAAATTGGGCAACATCATGATGGGCTGCTCGGCATGTCGGACAGTGCGGGTTCGACAAACGCACCTTAAACGGAAGCAAGGCGCATTTTACTTAGATGTGCGGGTTGGCAAAAAAATGGCAAGGCAAAGCCATGTCAAGCAGGGGAAAAGACATGGCAAAGCAAGGCAGGACAAGGCGGGACAAGCAATGACAAATGATATGGGCAGATTTGATCAAGTCGGGGGCAACTTGACATGGGTGGGCAACTTTGACAATGAACGTGTGCGGCTAAGTCAGTGGGTGGCGAGATGTGGCAATGACATTTGCGCGGAGCAGTGTGAAAGGCAAAGTTGGGTGCAATGCCAGCCTTGGCACAAAGCAGTTGGGCAAAAATCAGACCAAGTTGTGCACAAGCAACAGTTGGAAAACATGTGCCAAGCACATGGGAAGCAGTTGGCAGTTGCAACCTCTTCCAAGACATGCTGATCATGGCCTAAAAGTGTGCCCACATTTTTGTACTTTGTCTTAACTTGTTGCCCATTAGTTGGGGCTTGTCAACTGATTGTAGCCTTATAAATTCTTGCCTAGGCTGTCCAAAACGGGGCAGAAAACTTAGTCTAAGGCATTGTGAAGCCAAATACGTCTAAGTTATTTCCTAAGGGTGGGAAAACCATTTTGGGGCAGGGAATTAGGGAATTCTTTGTCTCGGCCATAGGTTTGGCTGTTGTGTTCTTGTATTCACTTATTAATACAAGTTGGGAAGAAATTCCTGTATATCGTGTGTGCCTTTATCTACTATTTTGCTACCTATTTTCATTCTAAGTGAAAACGTCCCTAAAAATAAAACTAAGTGTTGGAAAGGCTGAAGTCAAGGCTAGGTTTGACTGACGCACAGAGGTGAACCTCGGGCTAAGTTTGAGTGACACAAATCACCCCTGTGACATTATCCATGCTTCGTGTAAGTCTTTAATTATTATTGGTATTGACCTTAGTAAGTGTCAAGTCGACCCCTCGTCACTACTTCTTCGAGGTTAGACTGGATACTTATTGGGTACATGTTGTTTATGTACTCTTACTATGCTTCTGTACTTAATTGTACAGGATCTGAGACAGGTACATCTGGTTACCCATCTGGTATGCATCCTTGATATTAGGCCGAGATTCCACGGTGAGCTGCTCCCTTCCTATGACGTTCAGCAGCATGATGAAGGCTCTATTTGTTTTGACTGTCTATTCTATTTTAGACAGTATGATAGATTTATTCTTTTGTATATTATACTAGATGCCCATATACTTGTGACACCAAGTCTTGGCACATACATTGGTAGACTATTCTTTTGGGTTGTATATTTTATTACTTTAAGTTGCTAATTATCACTTGTTTTAAATTCAAGTTAAGAAAATGCTGGAGTTGTTTCGGTAAAGTAAAATGAGAACATACTAATATCTTCAGGTTGGCTTGCCTGACAACGGTGTTGGGCGCCATCATGACCTATAATGAAATTGGGTCGTGACAACATGGTATCAGAGCACTAGGTTCACGTAGGTCTCACCAGTCATGGGCAAACTTAATAGTGTGTTGCGGATTAGTACGGATACGTCTATATTTATCTTCGAGAGGCTATAAGGTGTTAGAAAACTACTCTTTATTCATTTCCTATCGTGCAATGGTTGTTATACTAAATTTCCCTCTTGTATTATCTCACAATAGTGAGTACACGCATGACAGATGTTCTAGACCTAGGAGGAGTTGCTCCCGCCATTGCTAGAGTCTGAGGGAGGGCACCGACCCGAGGTAGGAGACGAGGGCATCCCAGAGCTGCCCCAGTAGCACCACTGGTGGATCCTGTAGGAGATCCTATCATTAAAGATCAGGGCGATGTGCCCGCAGCTGAGCCTACCCCGATGGACTTTATGATAATACCGGGTTTCTAGGAGGTCATGGGCCGTATGTTGCAGGTCATGGACTTCATGACTCAGGCTGGTTTATTTCCAGTGGATCCAGCTACATCCCAGGTGGGAGAGGGAGCACAGACCTCTACTGCTCAGGCTCCTGGTCATGCAACTGTAGTGTATCAGACTTCGGGTGCACTACCCGCAGATAGGACTCAGTCAGTTGCTGCAGTGGTACCCGAGCCTAGACCAGCTTCGGATGGTGACCCGCAGAAGTTATTGGACAGATGGAATAGGCTACACCCTCCTATATTAGGGGGTAAGAGTCATGAGGATGCCCAGGATTTCATTGATAGGTGTAGGGACAGACTGTACAACATGAGGATATTGGAGTCTCATGGGGTTGACTTCACTACTTTCCAGCTGGAGGGTAGGGCCCGTAGATGGTGGAAGTCTTATGTTCTTGGTAGGCCAACAGGTTCTCCTCCCATCACTTGGGGTCAGTTCACACAGTTATTCCTGGACAGGTATATCCCACCCTCTGAGAAAGAAGAGCTACGGTATTAGTTTGAGCAGCTTGAGCAGGGTTAGATGTCAGTGACCGACTATGAGGCGAGATTTTCTGAGTTATCCCGCCATGCACTGATGATACTTCCTACTGATGTAGAGAGGGTGTGGAGGTTCGTTGCAGGGTTGCATTCTGGCATTAAGGCCAACATAGCCCGAGAGGTGGAGATGGGGACTCCTTATCTGATAGTGGTGGAGATTGCTCGGAGGATTGAGGGCTACCGTCTAAGAGGTAGGGAGCAAATGCAGCAGGACAAGAGGGCTAGATTCTCCGAAGAGTTCAGAGGTGCCCGGCTAGGGGCAGAGGTCAGTTTGGGAGGGGTCAGCCTAGCAGGCCCCCATATTTAGCACCACCACCTCCTCGAGGTGCTCCAGCGCTCCCCTATCTCAGCGCCATCCCAGAGAGTTTCTATTGTCCGCCAATTATTCAGGGTTCCTCCAGTGGGTATTCAGGTCCACAAAGTTCTTCCGGTTCCTATTTCAGTGCTATGCCTGAGAGTTCATACCGTCTACCAGCTATTTAGGCTTTTTCCAGTGGGCAGGCCATCAGGGCAGTAGGTCACCGCACCGCGGGGTTGTTTTGAGTGTGAAGACCTTTGTCATATGAGGAGATATTGCCCGAGGCTTCGGGGCAAGGCAATACAGTAGGGTCAACAACCCATGATTACAACACCGGTTGCCCAACCGCCTAGAGGTGAATGCCAGACAGGGAGTGGTCAGCCAGCTATTGCTTAGTCAGGTGGAGGCCAACCAGCTGGCGCTCTAGCCAGATTCTATGCCATTCCGGCCAAAGTAGATGCATTGGCCTCAGATGCTGTTATCACATGTATTATTTCCGTCTGTGGTAGGGATGCTTCAGTGCTATTTGATCCAGGGTCTACTTATTCATATGTGTCATCTCTGTTTGCTCATTTCTTGGTTATTCCTTATGAGCCTTTGGGTACTCCTATTCATGTGTCCATTATTGTGGGCGATTCTGTTGTTGTGGATCAAATCTACTAGTCCTGTGTGGTCACATTCTATGATTTCGAGACTAGAGCAGATCTTTTGTTGCTTGATATAACCGACTTTAAGGTCATCCTGGGCATAGATTGGTTATCTCCATATCACACCATCCTAGATTGCCATGCCAAGACTGTTACATTAGCAATGCTAGAGTTGCCAAAGTTGGAGTGGAAGGGTTCCTTAGTTAATACATCTAGTCGGGTTATATCTTTTTTGAAGGCTCGACATATGGTCAAGAAGGGCTGTTTGGATTATCTAGCTTATGTTCAGGACACCACCGCAGAGTCTCCGATGATTGATCCAGTTCCAATAGTCCAGGAGTTCACCGGTGTATTTCCTTTTGACCTTCCTAGCATGCCACCAGATCGTGATATTGATTTTTGTATTGATTTATCTCTAGGTACCCAGCCTATATCGTTTCCACCATACCGTATGGCTCCAAAAGAGTTGAAGGAGTTGAAGGAGCAGCTTGAGGAGTTGTTAGCAAAGGGGTTTGTTAGACCAAGTGTGTCACCTTGGGGTGCACCAGTGTTGTTTGTATAGAATAAGGATGGGACCATGCGGATGTGCATTGATTACCATCAGTTGAACAAGGCTACCATCAAGAACAAGTACCCGTTACCGCGCATTGATGATTTTTTCGACTAGTTGCAGGGTGCTAAGGTGTTCTTTAAGATCGACTTGAGACCTGGGTACCATCAGTTGAAGATTCGGGACTTAGATGTTCCGAAGACTGCTTTCCATACTAGATATAGTTATTATGAGTTTCTGGTGATGTCCTTTGGCTTGACTAATACCCCAGCAGCTTTTATGGATTTGATGAATAAGGTGTTCAGACCTTATATTGATTCCTTTGTTATTGTCTTCATTGATGACATCTTGATATACTCACGTAGCTTGGGGGAGCACGAGCATCATTAGAGAGTTGTGCTTCAGACCTTGCGAGAGTAGAAGCTATATGCTAAGTTCTCCAAGTGGAGTTTTGGCTAGAGTCAGTGGCATTCTTGGGGCATATTATGTCAGGAGAGGGTATTAAGGTGGATCCCAAGAAGATTGAGGCAGTTCAGAGTTGGCCACATCCTACTTCAGTGACCGAGATCGGGAATTTCCTGGGGTTAGCAGGTTATTACAGTCGATTCGTGCAGGGCTTTTCATCTATTGCATCACCTTTGACTATATTGACCCAGAAGGGTGCTCCTTTCCGTTGGTCCGATGATTGTGAGGCAAGCTTTCAAAAGCTCAAGACAACTTTGCCTACAACACCACTCCTAGTGTTAACTTCCAGTTTGGGATGTATACTGTGTATTGCGATGCCTTACGCGTAGGCTTGGGTTGTATATTGATGCAGGAGGGGCGAGTTATTGCATATGATTCGTGTCATCTGAAGATTCATGAGAAGAATTATCCTGTGCATGATCTAGAGTTGGTCGCGATTGTTCATGCTTTTAAAATATGGAGGCATTATCTGTATGGGGTGTCATGTGAGGTATATACTGATCATCACAACTTACAACATTTGTTCAAGCAGAGGGATCTCAATTTGAGGCATCATAGATGGCTTGGGTTATTGAAGGATTATGACATCACCATTCTTTATCATTCGGGATAGGCAAATATGGTCGCAAATGCCTTAAGTAGGAAAGCAGAGAGTATGGGTATCTTGGCATTCATTTCAGCAGAGGAGAGGCCACTAGCTTTGGACATTCAGTCCTTGGCTAACAGACTTGTGAGGTTGGATATTTCAGAGCCCAGCCGAGTCCTTGCGTGTGTGGTCACTCAGTCTTCATTATTGGGGAAGATCAAGGCCCGACAGTTTGATGATCCGCATTTGGCAGCTCTTAGAGAGACGGTGCTACAAGGTATTTCCAAGGAGGTTTCTATTGGAGAGGATGGTATTCTGCAACTCCAGGGTCACCTATGTGTTCCTAATATTGATGGCTTGAGGGAGAGGATTCTAGAGGAGGCATACAGTTCACGACATTCCATTCATCTGAATGCTACGAAGATGTATCGTGACTTGAGGAAGTATTATTGGTGGTGGCGGATGAAGAAAGACATAGTGCAGTATGTGGCTAGGTGTTTGAATTGCTAGCAGGTTAAGTATGAACAACATAGGCCAGGTGGCCTACTTCAACAGATGCCTATACCTGAGTGGAAGTGAGAGCACATTACTATGGACTTCGTGGTTGGGTTGTCGCGGACCTTGCAGAAGTTTGACGCAGTGTGGGTCATTGTTGATAGGTTGACCAAGTCGGCCCACTTTATTCCAGTAGCGACTACTTATTCTTCAGAGATGTTGGCACAAATCTACATTTGGGATATAATTCGGTTGCACAGTGTGCCCGTTTCCATCATATTAGATAGAGGCCCTCAGTTTACTTCGCATTTTGGAGAGTCGTTTAGAGTGATTTGGGGACCCGTGTGGAGCTCAACATAGCATTCCATCCCCAGACCGACGGACAGTCGGAGCAGACAATTAAGATTTAGGAGGACATGCTTAGAGCATGTGTGATTAACTTTGGAGGGCAGTGGGATCAGTTCTTGCCCTTGGCCGAGTTTTCTTACAACAACAGCTATCAGTCCATTATCGAGATGGCTCCATTTGAGGCTTTATATGGTCGGCGATGTTGTTCTCCCATCGGGTGGTTTGAGCCTGGTGAGGCTAAATTGTACGGTACAAACTTGGTGAAAGATGCCTTGGAAAAGGTAAAGTTGATTCAGGAAAGCTTCGCACAACACAGTCTAGACAGAAGAGTTATGCGGATCAGAAGGCGCGTGATGTATCATTCATGGTCGGTGAGAAGGTTCTCTTGAAAGTCTCGTCGATGAAGGGTATTATGAGATTCGGGAGGAAGGTCAAGTTGAGCCCCAGGTTTATAGGCCCATTTAAAGTGTTGTCACACCTCCTTTTTTACACCCAAGGAGTATATAAGAGAGTTTTTCCAATTTAAGTGACATAAATCGCAATGAGATTATTTAATTTAATCAAAGTCTCCACTTGGAATAATTTATGGTGTCCCAAGTTACCTGTTTATTTTTAAATTCCAAATCGAGGAAAATTGACTTTATTTAAAAGTCTGCGAAACTAGAAATTCGGGTAAGGAATTCTGTTAACCCGGGAGAAGGTGTTAGGCATTCTCGGGTTCTGTGGTTCTAGCACGGTCACTTAACTATTAATAATTGGCCTAATTATCTGATCAATTACAAGTTTTAAACCTACTGTGCATTTTTATCTTTATAACCGCTTTTAATTACTTATAGAACTGCTTTTTAGGGTTTATGAAATTATTTCTTGAACAAGTTACGATTGTCGTACACTTGCCGTTTTGGTACACGTTGCAAACCACACTAGATGAAATGTGCCTGCAGTTCATGACATGTTTATTAATTTTCAAAGTTGTGGTCGGGTCACATGAAATATACATCCGAATTTAAAATTATGTACCATGACTATGCCACGGGAACCGTACTCATAGTCACGATAGTTAATTAATCGCGCCTTAAGGAAACTACGATATTCATAATTATTTCTTTCTAAGTTTACGATTATTGCAGAGTCGTGAGATATGGAATATGGAGTGTTTGAGAATCATTAGCTCTTATTAACAAGTTATTTACAACTTCACAAGTTCTTGCTATTCTATTTATGATTTAAAACTAGTTATAGACAAAAGAAGTCAAAACAAGAAAATCAACGAGTAAAGTTGACAAATACACTATCAGAACCACTAATTAAACAAAAATACATCCATGATGTTCATGTTCATATAACGGATTGGTAAGGAATCATATGATTAAGCATTCATGTTCAGTTTGGTATATACCTAAAAGGTTCTGTCCTTCAAAATCAGACATGACATATCAACGTTTAAACAAATCTGCTACTGAATTACAAATGACTAAGGAACAATTTGCGCATTCCAAATAGACAAACAAAAAGAATCAAATTAACTTGGCCACGAGTATCCATTAGCAACATACCTGGTGGACTTTAAGTCATTGGGCTTTAAAGTAGAAGAAGTGTGAATTAAAAATGGAGGGAAACAAAATGGAGGGAAAATGAAAAATTTGAAGAAGTGAACTTTTGTCTTGCACTTTGTCCCTCATTGGTGAGGGACAACCACATTTGTGTGCATATATATAGAATCACTTCTTAAAGCTCTTAAAAGGAGTTGAAGAGAATGAACTCTCGCGCCGTCGTCGCTCGCTCGTCTTTGGCTTTGGTTTTGGCTTTCGATTTGGATTTGGATTTGGCAAATGATCGATAAGATTATTTTTTGGACAAAATTTATTTAATTATTTAATAATTAATTAAATTCCAAATCACTGCTAAAAATACGCCAGAATCCTGCTGAAGATTCAGAGGGTCACTCTGGCCGCGGTTCTACCGCTACCGCGGTTTTGCCGCGGTCGCGGTAGAACGGCGGCGGGCAGCGTATTCTTATGAAAAGGCACCTTTTCCAGACACCTCTTCTGATAATTGCCTATAAATTCTGGGGCAAGACTCCATTTTCGATATACGAAAAAAAACACTCCAGAACTTCTTTCTTTCTGAATACACTGCATCCTAATTCATAGTCTCTCTCTCTCAAATTCGTAAGTGTGATTTTTCTCCGTTCTTTGAGTTCGTTGGTATCCTGCAGTTTGTATTGCCACTGTTGCAGGAAGGTTTATTCTGTTTTATCCAGGGAGGATTTAATCCATTATCTTGGCAATGTGTGAGGGGGTTAAAATTCCTTAAGGACGCACAAGAAAATTGTGGACTCAGAATATTTCTTATTGTTTACTGTTTTTTGTTCCAGTTTTTCCTTCTAACAGTTTTTCTTTAGTTTCTTCCTAATTTTGTGTTTAATAACAAGCTTAAGGAATTTTAATAATCTAACGGTTCTGTGTTGAAATATATATATATATTAAACTGTTATCTATATTTTGTATACTGGTTTGGAGACTAAAGCCTTCGTGCTTTCTACTCCAATAATTGTTCTGTCCGATTTAAAGTATAACAAAACTTTACTGGAATAAGAAACGTACGGGTTTGAAGTATATAAAAACTTCACCATTGTTACGTGTTGTGTGTTTGGTTTGGTATTCAGTTTGAAGATATCAAAACTTCACTGATTTAACAAAGTTCTATTTTGTTTCCAACTCTACAGAAACATGTCGAATGAAAACCAAACTAATGGAAATGTTGCGGGAACAGGTGCTACTGTTACGAGTGTTGCTGCCTCGTCAAGCCGTTCAACTCCTGCTCATGCTATGGCACCAGCAGAAAAACCCGGAAAGTTTTCCGGTATTGACTTCAAACGTTGGCAAATGAATATGCTCTTCTATCTGACTACGTTGAGTTTGCAGCGATTCATCAAGGAGGATCCTCCGGTCCTGGCTGAAGGCACTCCGGATGACGAACGATTTGTGGTAACTGAAGCATGGAAACATTCTGATTTCTTGTGCAAAACTACATTTTGAGTTGTTTGGAAGATTGCTTGTACAATGTCCATAGTGTCATGGAAACTTCAAAAGCATTATGGAATGCGCTTAAGAAGAAGTACAAGACTGAGGATGCCGGACTTAAGAAGTTCGTGGCTGCAAGGTTTTTGGATTTCAAGATGATTGACACTAGGTCGGTCATAACTCAAGTCCAAGAATTACAAGTCATTGTGCATGATCTCCTTGCTGAAGGTATGACCCGAATCAATAATTTTATTAATAATATTTTTCGTGTTATTAATTGTGAATTTATTATTGAAGGTATGGTCATAAATGAGGCCTTCAAGTCGCCGCTTTCATTGAGAAGTTACCTCCGTTGTGGAAGGACTTTAAGAACTATCTTAAACACAAGTGGAAGGAGATGACACTTGAAGACTTGATTGTTCGTTTGAGGTTAGAAGAAGACAACAAAAATGCTGAAAAGAAGTCATGTGGAAACTCGACAATAATAAGGGCTAACATTGTTGAGGAGGCGCCACATTATAAGAAGAGGAAGAAGGCTTCTGGACCAAAGAATTACCCAAGCAAGAAAAAGTTCAAGGGTAATTGCCACAACTGTGGAAAATCTGGTCATAAGGCCGTGGATTGTCGTGCGCCAAAGAATGATAAGAAGAAAAAGAATCAAGCTAACATGATTGAAGATGAAATGGAGGACTTATGTCCCATGTTGTGTGAATGCAACTTGGTAGGAAATCCAAAAGAATGGTGGATAGATTCTGGAGCCACCCGCCATGTTTGTGCTAAGAAGGAGTTATTTTCTTCTTATGCCCCCGCATGCCCCCGCAGGACCCGACGAGACAATCTTCATGGGAAATTCATCTACGGCCAAAATTGAAGGAGTTGGCAAGATTGTGTTGAAGATGACGTTGGAAAAAATAGTGACTCTAAACCAAGTCCTCCATGTTCCAAAAATTCGCAAGAATCTTGTGTCTACCTTACTTCTTGTCAAGAATGGATTCAAATGTATTTTTGTTTCTAATTTTGTTGTACTAAGTAAGAATGATGTTTATGTAGGAAAAGGTTACCTGAATGAGGGCCTTTTAAGCTAAATGTAATAGCAGTTCCTATAAATAAAGTTAATGCTTCTTCTTACTTACTTGAGTCAAACATTTTATGGCATGCACGCTTAGGTCACGTCAACTTCAAAACATTGCGAAAAATGATAAATTTAGAAGTATTGCCAAAATTTGATTGCATTAATTGTAAATGTCAAATATGTGTGGAATCAAAGTATGTTAAGCATCCTTATAAGTCCGTTGAAAGGAATTCAAGTCCTTTAGACTTAATTCATACAGATATTTGCGACATGAAGTCAACACCATCTCGCGGTGGGAAAAAGTATTTTATTACTTTTATTGATGATAGTACGAGATATTTATATGTTTATTTAATTAATAGTAAAGATGAGGAAATTGATGCTTTCAAGCAATACAAGAGTGAAGTTGAAACACAACTAAACAAAAAGATCAAAATGATAAGAAGTAATAGGGGTGACAAATATGAATCTCCTTTGGAAGAAATATTTTTGGAGAATGGCATTATTCACCAAACAACTTCCCCTTACTCTCCACAATCTAATGGAATTGCGGAGAGAAAGAATCGAATATTGAAAGAGATGATGAATGCGTTGTTGATAAGCTCTGGTTTACCACGGAACTTGTGGGGGGAAGCAATACTTACAGCTAACCGAATAATCAACCGTGTACCTCAAAGTGTGGGGTGTTTAGCTAAGGTACAAGTTCCTAAACCTAAAAGGGTTAAGATAGGTCCAAAAACGGTTGATTGTGTATTTATTGGATATGTAACCAATAGCAAGGCATATCGTTTTCTGGTTCATAAATCATAAAATCCTGAGATTCACGTTAATACGATAATAGAATCAGATAATGTTGAGTTCTTTGAAACTATTTATCCGTATAAAAAGGAAAGTGAATTGACCTATCAAAAGTCAATACCACCTCGGGAGGAAATAATAAATGATATGCCCAATTAGGAAGATTCGAGAAGAAGTAAACGTCAACGGACATCTACTTCATTCGGTCCATATTTTCTGACTTTCCTGCTAGAAAATAAGCCTCGTACCTTCAAGGAGGCAATGTCTTCCTCAGAAGCACAATATTGGAAAGAGGATGTCAATAGTGAAATAGAATCCATATTGAGCAACCATACTTGGGAATTGGTTGATCTTCCTCCAGGTAACAAAACGTTGGGTTCTAAATGGATTTTCAAGAAGAAAATCAAGGACGATGGTACTATTGACAAGTACAAGGCAAGACTTGTTGTCAAAGGGTTTAGACAACGAGAAGGTCTTGACTATTTTGACACATACTCGCCGGTAACAAGAATTACATCCATTCGGATGCTAATAGCATTAGCCGCCTTGTATGGTCTTCAAATCCATCAAATGGATGTAAAAACAGCATTCTTAAATGGTGATCTTGAGGAAGAAATTTACATGAACCAACCTGAAGGGTTTGTGGTTCCGGGAAAAGAAAAGAAGGTGTGTAGACTTGTCAAGTCCCTTTATGGACTAAAACAAGCACCCAAGCAATGACATGCGAAATTTGACCAAACAATGTTGTCAAATGGTTTTAAGATTAATGAATGTGATAAATGTGTTTACATTAAGAACGTTCCAAATCATATAGTCATTGTTTGCTTATATGTTGATGATATGCTAATAATGAGCAAAGACATTGCCGACATTCAAGCTACTAAACGTATGCTTGCTAGTAAGTTTGATATGAAAGACTTAGGAGTTGCCGATGTAATTCTAGGAATTAAAATTCAGAGGAATCCTCAAGGTCTAGCTTTGTCTCAGTGACAATACATGAAAATGGTACTGGAAAAATTCAAACACTTGGAATTTAGAAGTGCAAGAACTCCAATTGACTTAAACCATCATCTTATAAAGAATAAAGGTGAAAGTACGTCTCAATTGGAGTATGCTCGTGTGTTGGGAAGCTTAATGTACATCATGAACTGTACACGACCTGATATAGCTTGTGCAATAAGTAAACTTAGTTGATTCACAAGTAATCCCAACAAACATCACTGGGTGGCAATGAAACGAGTTCTGGGATACTTGGAGTATACCCAAGACTACGCCTTGCACTACAATAAATATCCTGCGGTTATCGAAGGATATAGTGATGCAAATTGGATAACCGGCTCAACAGAAACAAAGTCCACAAGTGGATATGTTTTTACTGTTGGTGGAGGAGCAGTATCTTGGAAATCTTCCAAACAGACGTGTATCGCTCGTTCTACAATGGAATCGGAGTTTATAGCTTTGGATAAAGCCGATGAAGAAGCTGAATGGCTTAGAAATTTCTTAGAAGACATTCCGCTCTGGCCAAAGCCTTTGGCTCCTATTTGCATACATTGTGATAGTGAGGCTGCCATAGGACGGGCAACGAGCATTATGTACAACGGAAAGTCTCGTCATATACGACGAAGATATAACACCGTTAGACAACTACTTTCTAGTGGAATTATCACTATTGATTATGTAAGATCAAAGGATAATATGGCAGATCCGCTTACAAAAGGCTTAACTAGAGAGGGAGTTGAGAAATCATCTAAGGGAATGGGACTATGGCCGAGGACAAGTCAACATGGCGGTAACTCTACCTAGAATTTTGGATGTTTGGAGATCTAGGTTCAAAGAGCTCAAACAAAGTTGTGATTGACCGGTTCAACATTGTCAAAATAAAATCTTTGGTCCATTCTCGTGATGAAGACAATGTTCAATAACAAGGATAGAACTTTACACGTTCTTTAATGATTACCAAAGTTTGATGAGGTATCTATCAAATAGTGTCAATCTAAAGGATTACACATTTAGGAATCACCTACATAAGTGTGAAGTGTAAGCCGCTTCAAGGAGAATTCTGTAAGGCCAATTCTCTACGCACTTATGAGACCAGGCGGTGTTCATGGCTAAAACGAACACAACAATGAGAACCAAAAGACGGTTGAGGGTTGGTTGTGTGATATATGGTTGTCTAGGTATACACTAAAGTTCGACGGTTCAAAGATGTCAAATCTATCGATTGACCGAGTATATCCGACATATGTTCACTACGGAAAGTTCAAAGGGAAACTTACTTATCCAGATGCAATTAATCCTTACTTGCAAAATCACATAGCTTTCATCTATGATCTTTATTGATACAGCCATTCCCATTCATGTGGGGGATTGTTGGACTTTAAGCCATTGGGCTTTAAAGTAGAAGAAGTGTGAATTAGAAATGGAGGAAAAATGAAAAATTTGAAGAAGTGAACTTTTGTCTTACACTTTGTCCCTCATTGGTGAGGGACAACCACATTTGTGTGCTTATATATAAAATCACTTCTTAAAGCTCTTAAAAGGAGTTGAAGAGAGTGAACCCTCGCGCCGTCGCTCGCTCGCTCGCTCGGCTCGGCTTTGGCTTTGGATTTGGATTTGGAAAATGATCGATCGATAAGATTTATTTTTGGACAAAATTTATTTAATTATTTAATAATTAATTAAATGCCAAATCACTGCTGAAAATACGCCAGAATCCTGCTGAAGATTCAGAGGGTCTCTCTGGCCGCGGTTCTACCGCGACCGCGGTGGAACCGCGGCAGAAAAGGCACCTTTTCCATACACCTCTTCTGATAATTGCCTATAAATTCTGAGGCAAGGCTCCATTTTCGATATACGAAAAAAATACTCCAGAACTTCTTTCTTTCTGAATACACTGCATCCTAATTCGCAGTCTCTCTCTCTCAAATTCGTAAGTATGATTTTGCTCCGTTCTTTGAGTTCGTTGATATCTTGCAGGTTGTATTGCCATTGTTGCAGGAATGTTTATTCCGTTTTATCCTGGGAGGATTTAATCCATTACCTTGGGAACGTGTGAGGGGGTTAAAATTCCTTAAGGACGCACAAGAAAATTGTGGACTCGGAATATTTCTTATTGTTTATTGTTTTTTGTTCCAGTTTTTCCTTTTAACAGTTTTTCTTTAGTTTCCTCCTAATTTTGTGTTTCCACACATGATTGATAACAAAACCTATCCTATAGAGAAAGGTCAATAACAGTAACAAATATTGGGGAAAAAAACTAATAACAGTAACAAAAGGATTATTATCAGGAAAGCACATTACTGAGAGCAGAAGTCGAACATAAAAATTTGAGAACATAAAAATTACCCAACAGACTTGGTACCTCTACCACTAGCATGGGTAACACTATTATAGGCTAATTGAAACCAATAATCATACGAAAAGATACATTCACTTGCACTTAACAGTGATGAACCAATAATTCTAACTCTTTGCGTCAAAATAGTTCAACACTAATTCAAACTTGCACTTAACAGTGATGAACTTTTCAGAGAAATAAGGGAAAGTTTATTGCAAATTTCAGCAAACAATAATTCAAACTTAAACTTAACAATGATGAATTTAAGAGAAAACAAGAGAATTGTCATTGCAAATTTCAGCGTATGGAGAATCTAACAACAATTACAGCACTTTGAATCGAGGTTCATACCTGAAACAAATAAAAATTGAAAGCCAAAGTAGAGGCTGAAGAAACGAATGTAATGCCGGAACTCAGCTACTGGACGCAGCGTAATCGGCCAGTTCCCAATCCCAGCTTTCAACGCTTCACAATCTAGAAGAAAACCAAGATTTGAACCTTAAATTTCCAGTAATTAATTCTTCTCAAAATCCATTCCGAAATCCCTATCTGTTTTGGCTTATCAGGGATTTTTATTATTTATTTCCGAATCTGCTTTTGGAACTTTCCAATTGCAGAATCCCTCCTTCGCTGTCTCGTGTGTGGGTGTATTTCTAGAGTAGAGGAGATGGTAGCTGTTTGGCTAGTAGGCGTGAAGTGTGGAAGTAGAAAGAGGGAATCGTTGAGGCTGCTGGTTGTTAAGGTTTGGAGAGATGGTCGATAAAGCTGCTTGGTTTTCTTTCGTTCAGGGGAGGGAAATCTCCGGTTGTTGAGTGAGATGAGATGAGAGGAGGAAGAAGGGGATGGAATGGCGCAGATTAGGGAGGGGTCCGATATTGTCTCTATCTGATGTTGTTTGTCTGTGGCTTGGAGAAAAATCGAAGAAGAAGAAGAAGAAGAAGAAGAAGAAGAAGAAGAAGAAGAAGAAGAAGAAGAAGAAGAAGAAGAAGAAGAAGAAGAAGAAGAAGAAGAAGAAGAAGAAGAAGAAGAAGAAGAAGAAGAAGAAGAAGAAGAAGAAGAAGAAGAAGAAGAGGAAGAAGAAGAAGAAGAAGAAGAAGAAGAAGAAGAAGAAGAAGAAGAAGAAGAAGAAGAAGAAGAAGAAGAAGAAGAAGAAGAAGAAGAAGAAGAAGAAGAAGAAGAAGAAGAAGAAGAAGAAGAAGAAGAAGAAGAAGAAGAAGAAGAAGAAGAAGAAGAAGAAGAAGAAGAAGAAGAAGAAGAAGGGAGCTCTACTGTAAAATGCGTCGTTTGCTCTTTTCTATAGAGGAAAGTATCTGATTCTCTTAAGTCTTTAACTAGGGTTTTTTAATTAAAGGGGAGAGGGTTTTGGGTCAGGTGGGTTAGGAGATGGGGTTTTGGGTTGGGCAAAAAAGAGGAAAATTGGGCTTTTAGGAATTGGCCCACACCAAATATTTTACTCATTTCCCTTTCTTTGTTTCTTTTTTTATTAATTAATTAAAATATTAAATCAATTTATTTTTGTAGAAATTAAAATTATTTATTTATTTAAATAACTAATTAACTTAAAACTAAGTTAAAACATTAATTTCTAAAGATTAAAAGCTAAATATGTAAAAATGACCATTTTTGTGATATTTGCTTAATAAAATTAATTTCTACATGCAAATTGAACCTAAGATGGCATGAAATTAAAACTTGACAATTTTTATGAATTTTTTATTATTTTAAAATATTAAAATTGCATGAAATACAACTAAATAAATAAAAACTCCTAAAAATCAATTAAAATTATTTTTGGTATATTTTAGGAGTTATTTTCATGTAGGGCAAAAAGGAATTAGGTGCTCACAGCTGCCCCTCTTTGCTCGGAAATATGAAGAATTTTCGGGCAAAGATAAAGTAAGCAATTATGAGCAATTTTTGCCCGTTTGATACTCTATTTGGAAGCATTTTTAAAACATTTGACCGAACCTTGTTTCAGAGGTTGCCTACATATCCTTGGCTATAAAGGAATTAGGTCGGTGTAGTTTTGGAAGTTTTGGTAGCTGGGACTACCGAGAAATTGTGATTTCACTGCTGTTGCTGCTGTTTTTGCTTGCTGAACTCCTTATTACACCAAAAATCAAAATGAAAAAAACTAAATAAACCTATCAGCTACGAGTTACAAGATTCCTATCTATAAATCTTTTGAAGCTTTATCTCGAGTATTGGCTGGTTCTTCATGCAAACTCTGATCTGAATATTGATGCTCGTTAACTGCAACCGCTGATTCATTCTTCTTCAACTTTTCAGATCAAGGCGGGACATGCAAAGCTTGTGACTTCAATCATATTTTGAGTAGTCCACATCTTTTATCCGCATCTACACTTAGAGTTCAAATTCTTTTTTTGTTCTTCTTTTCTTTTATTTGAATCGAGACTTTTTCTTTTGGTCATCTCAAAACTTGTGCCTCAAGGTAAAAACCTGCTCAGGCACCAAAACAAATAAACGAACGAAATATTTTGCCCCAATTTTCACTAGGAAAATTTTGTGAGTTATTGTAACAAAAATCTAAACTAGTTTATTGAAAGCAATAAAATCAGGATTATGTATCCTTGAGAGAAAAGTGATTAGGGACTGGAGCCCTATATCTAAAATGAAATCAAATGGGGATCGAAGGTCCTAAGTTGGAAAGATTACCAGGTTATGCTGGCATCAACTAGGGAGTGAGAACCTATACTAGAAAAAACTACCAAGTTGTGATAGCAAAGCTAGGGAGTGGGACCCTATGTTGGAAAAGATTACTAGTTTATGCTGGCATCAGCTAGGGAATGGGACCCTATGTTGGAAAAATTACCAGGTTATGCTAGAAAAGAATCATCGGGTTATACCGAAAAAGTCCTCGGGTTATGCCGGAAAAGTCATCGGGTTATGCCGGAAAAATCTTCGGGTTATGCCGGGGAAGTCATCGGGTTATGCCAGAAAGGTCCTCGGGTTATGCCGGGGAAGTCATCGCGATATGCGGGAAAGGTCCTCGGGTTATTCCGGGGAAGTCATCGGGTTATGCCGGAAAGGTCCTCGGGTTATGCCGAGAAGTCATCGGGTTATGCCGGAAAGGTCCTCGGGTTATGCCGGGAATAACTAAGGAATGAGATCCTATGTTGAAAAAGATTACCAGGTTATGCTGGCATCGACTAGGGACTGGGAACCAATGTTGGAAAGATTATCAGGTTATGCTGGCATCGACTAAGAAATGGGACCCTATGTTGGAAAAGACGTAGCTAGATATTGGAGACCCTGTGCGACCATGATTTTGAATTGTTCTTCTTCTTTATTTTAATTTCATCATTTTTTTTATTTAAGAAAATGAGAAAAAATGCAGGAAAGCTATTACATCCCGCATTTTTGTATGTTAAAGTTTCATCATAATTTAATCGACGTAAGTTCGGCAATGAGATTTTATAAGCATTATGCTATTTCAAACAAGTGATGAGTAAATTCTTAAAGGTGAGAGGGGAAGTAAGTCAAAGAAAATGAATTTTTGTACATGTTTGGCATATTGGGATAAAATACAAGCCGAACAATAATACATGATATTAATGGACTAGTACCATACAAGGTATCATATGACAATGATAGTAGGATGTAGAAAGTGTAAAATAAGTAAAATTTTAAGTAATTTGAGACAATTCTTAAGTATGCGAGTAATTGGTTAACTACCGGATAACGGGATATTACCTATTTAATTAATTAATTATTGGATAAGTTCAAAATCCCGACCCACCCCCCACGTGGTAGCAAGCCACTAAATCAAATAAATGACTCTTAGTCATTGTTGATTAGGTGGTAACCTAGTAGGATAATTAAAAGACACTTCATTTCTAAAAAAAATTCGAATACAAAGCGTGGAGATAGTTTTCCACATTTCCTTGAGAGACTTGTTTCTTACTTTGAGACCCCAACCAAGCAGTAGATCCTTGAAAGAGTTTGGCATGACCAATTTCAATTCAAACATGCTAAAGAACAGATCCCTTAGTCGTTTAGCAATCCAGCACTGCAAAAATAGATGACTACCATTTCCTTCTTGTTTTGTTGCAAAAGTAGCATATGTTACACATTACAAAACCTCTTCTTAAAATATAAGCTTTCAACAAATATTTCTTGCAACAATTCCTATAAGCTTTCAATAAAAATTTCTTTCAACAATACCTATAAGCTTCCAACATCACACGTTAACAATTCCAACGAGAATTGTTTGAACCGTAGCAACGTAAAATTTTGCGGTTCTAAATGAGTACGGTGCAACCTTTTCCAAGAAAATCATACGGATTTTTTCCTACTCCGGGTATGTTAAGACTATCCCTTCTTTCTTTTTGTCATGATCTATACGACACAAGCGAAACGAGCAAGTGCAAAACTTTCATAAATTACTCTATTCGTAGAAATAATAGAGATGTGCATAATCTTATTCTCCCATGTGTCATATTATTCTATCATCTATTCATGGGTCTCAAAAATATGTATGTTGGTAAAGTTTATTTTATAATATTAATTAGAGGCATAATGGTCTTATGACATACCGAGAAATTTTATTAACGTATTTCATATGCATTTCATGCATTTATACATGCACATCGACCCATGACCAGATGGTGTTATATACGTGTATATATATGTTTATATATGTATATATATATATGTATATGGGATATGGAAAAGGTTATGGCGTTATATACGCACCACCACCTGATCAGCTGGTATACATTGATGATTTTGCCCACAGTAGCCGAGATGATATGATGGGATGCCCTCAGAGGCTTGATGATGTTATGAACACATGTACCTATGCACGACATTACATTCATGTGCATATGCATGACACTATAAGTATTTCATGATTTACAGAGTTATCCAGATTACAGGTTGAGTCATTTACTATATATTTCTTCCATGTCTTTTATGTACTTATTTATGTGCCTTACATACTTGGTACATTATTCGTACTGATGTCCCTTTTGCCTGAGACGCTGCGTTTCATGCCCGTAGGTCCTAATAGACAGGTCGAGAGTTCTCCAAGTAGGCTATCAGCTCGGCAGAAGATGTTAGTGTACTCCATTCGCTCTAGAGTTGCTTGTTTCATCAGTATGATTTAGACGTGTATTGTTTGGTATGGCGGGGCTCTGTCTCGACCTTTATGATAAGTATGTATTCTTAGAGGCTTGTAGATAGATGTCATGTATACGGATGCTTGTATGGCCTTGCCAACCTATGTTTTGAGTTTAAACATGATTATGTTGGCCTTATAGGCCCCTATGTCACATGTATGATTTTTTTTATATATATCAGATTGGGTCATCCTATATTGAGTATTCCCCTATGTCTATTCTGGTTAGCTCATAACGGCCCGTTTGGCCCATTTGCCTATGGAAATACAATAAGAAAGATATGTTATATTGGTAATCAGTTAAGTAAAATACAGAGTGCCCATCGTGGCCCATCGGTTTAGGTCGTGACAAATGTGGTATCAGAGCAGTTCTATCCTAGGGAGTCTACAAGTCGTGTCTAGTAGAGTCTTGTTTATGGGTGTGTCATGCACCATACTTATAAGTAGAAGGCTATACTGCATTTAGGATTGTCACTCTTTCTTCTTACTCTAGATCGTGTGGTAGAGCTCACTTATAAGAATTCAAACTCTTAACTTATATTCCATTCATAATAAGGCGATACCTACATCCATAAAAACGGTTGGTAAGAGATATGGATATGGAAGTATTGAGTCAGAGGAACTCGACTTTATATCATGCTTATGATAGGTAAATGTGAGGTCTTCAGCAGATCATATATGTACTGAAAGATGTAAGCTCCTTGATAAGGATCCCTAAGGAAGAAATATCTATCCACTCTTTTGGTAAAAAAGCAATAAAAGGATCATAAGATACAAGTTTCGAAAAAAAAACAAAAAAAAAGCAAGGTAAAGAAGGGTACGGAGTACCTAATTAGTAGAGATGAACATTATCTACAATTAAGAAAGAGAGATATAAGTATTTTGAGTAACCTTCATCACTAACAGAGGTATGTACAATTGGCCACACCCGTCTCAGTTATACCCTATGAGGGCTAAGAGGTGTAGTTTAAGAAAAGGACGGGGCATCAGGATCCGACTGGGGGTAGAGTAAACCAAAATGGTGAATGGATTGTTTGTGCTAGTTGATATTTCCGAAGAATATTACAAATGTGCTAATGATCTTCTGGTGAGACACCCAGGTGATGCACTCTAGAATATTACAATTAGATGTGAATACTAGCATGATAAAAAAAATTCTGAAGATAAGCACTGAAAGCCTGGAAGGAATAAATATTACCTTAGTGTGACTCTCGTCCCTAGTAGAGCAAGGACGTTGAGCAACCCGAAGAGCCGATGAATGAAGCAAGAAGAGCTAAAAGCGAAAGAATGTTTTGTTGAAGTTTTCACAAGAAAGGAATAGGCAAGAATATTAGCAAAGTAATGAGAAGAGAAATAAGGAAGAATTATGAGTAAGATATGATACATGGAAGACAACGGTAGATAAAAAAGATAGCAATATTGTAGAGTCGATAATCTAGTGAGGGAAGAGACGAGAGGTGACTGGACTTAAGACAACAAAAGAGTATAGACCATACAGTCATATCCTCATTTCGAGAAATAAGTTCGCGACTCTAACGCGATTACCAAAAGAAAAAGTTAGACCCCGGAGTAATAGAAATTAGTATAGGCTGGTAAACAATATAAACTAAACATGAATTAGGGACTGGGTGATTTGATAATGGTCGGCATCATGAGAATTTCATATTGCGTTTCGTCGATAATAGAATGGACAACATAAGAAGATTCATGAGAAATTAAGAGAATGGTCATTCAGGAAGACGCTTCCCTAAAGTTAGCAATGTGAGCAAAGTTATGCTTAAGGAACTATGTGTGCTAGCTATACTAGGTGTCACCCTCGTGAGTAAGGAATTTTGTTATCCTTGGTACATAAGGATTACTGCAAGGCGAGTAAGAGTCATCGATGATAAGTAAGAATTACAAAGATGAAGAGGTAAAACATCTATAGGTAGATCGTCGTAGCACTAAATCTTAGTACTCCACTAAAAGGGGGAATATGGAGTGATGTGGCATTAAGTCTGAGTTAAGTGGTTCTAGTAACTATGGAACGCTAAAGGAAGAATGAGATAAAATGAGGAAGGAATGAGATTGCACTTATCCAAATCCTACCGATATGCTACGATTCCGGAAAATTATGCAAGCACGACATCAAGGAAAGGAAGTAAGGGTTCCTGTCGGAATGTTATTGATAAATAAAGAGCTAGTTCGAGAGGTAAGTTAAGACAAAGGAAATAACCTAAGAAAGATTATGTGGAATTATAGATATGAGAATGGACCAACGAGTAGTTAGTAGTTGATTCAGAAAGAGTCTAGTTATGGCTAGACAAGAGGTTACAGATAAATCAACAGACCATGCAAGATAAACGTAGTGAAACCCAACATAGGGAATTCAATCTCGTAGATACGACATCGTGACCCTTGAGAAGTATTCAGATAGGAGTTTGGGTAGTTAAAGGTACCGTATGAGTGTTACGGGAATAAAAGATAATGCCACTGGAAAGACAATCAAAATATCAGTTCAGAAGCAACCCTACAAGAACAAGGGCATAGAAATAAGTAACTACGGATAATTATAGGCGAGGAAGGACATCAAAAATTCCGTTGAGTATTCAATTTAATAAGCTCACAACTTTAAAAGAGTCAGAGGGTCCTTAAGTACTACAACAAAAGACTAGCTGAGGAAATAAGGAAGAAGGTTTCAACCTAAGTTGGGTGACCTAAGGAGGAAATGGTCTTATAACAACAATCTCACAACAACATTGTATGTACTCCATAAGAAAATGACACCTACCGTGGTTAATGAACGAGAAGTAAAAAATA
The DNA here is from genome assembly GCF_000715075.1 of Nicotiana tabacum. NCBI lineage: Eukaryota > Viridiplantae > Streptophyta > Magnoliopsida > Solanales > Solanaceae > Nicotiana > Nicotiana tabacum. The sequence continues at coordinate 170,709,904 of NC_134089.1, forward strand.
AAAAGTGATATTCGAGACCATATGAGTTGCACGAAAACTCCGGCAGGCGCGGGAACTAAGATAAGCTAAAGTACGGTAGAGCGACAAAGTTTTAAGAAGACATTAGTAAGGATAAGGAGTGTAGAGTGAGAAGGGATAAGTCCTCGGGATTAAGCCCATGAAAACAAGAAAGCTAATGATTTCTTCAAATTATAGAAAGTTCAGTATAACCTGAATGAACTCAAAAGAGTCTAAGACTAATAATATCCAGAAAAAAATGGAATGCTGCCCTGGTAGTGGAATGAGGGTGTGATTGTGATAGATAAAGGATGATGTTTGGGCCTTCGACTAAGTAATGATTTGAAGAGGATTTCATGGATTGTACAGAATTAAAAACGTAAGGTGAATCACATTAGGATGCTATAAAATACGATTATTGAAGTATAGTATCGCCCGTAAGTGGATTAGGAAAATCACTTCAAGTATTCCTCGATACAGCATAAGCCCTAGTGGCAATGTATTACATAATCAATGGAAGATTGTAGATCAACATTGAGGTGAATCGATAATGGATGGATAAAAGATACAAAGTACGTGATGATATTAGACCATCATTCTTAAGATGAACTGTAATGAAGAAAGCGTTAAAAGACTTGGCTTTATGCAACAAGAATAACCTGGAGTTTCGTAGCAGATCTCAGTAATAATAAATTGAAGTAAGAGTTATGGTATAGCATGACCTACCTAGATGCAGTAAAGTCATATAGATGGATAACCGGGTCGATGAAGTAAGATATAGCAATATTAGTAATCTCAATAAAATACTGGGCAAAGAACTTTAGGATACCTACAAATGCCTAGTGGGACATTTCATCACGCTTTATATATGTTTGCGAAGTGAGGCCTAGAGATTGGCTAGAAGCTAGAGGAAAAAGGGTAGAATAGTCGCATAGGCGCACTTACAAGGTCAAAGTCGTACAGGCTGCATGATAGAAGGTAGCAACAGTTACGAGATTAGAAAGATTCCGACCACAAGTCATGGTATGAGGAAGAGGACTAAAAGGAGGAATGCCCTAGCCTTTGGACTTATTCACAGAATAGTTGCCTAGATGACAAGAAGAGCACTAAAGTACTCGTAAGAGCTATAGGTTAAGAGAATGATAAGTGCATCAGTCAACATTCAAGGTCGAATGTTCCAAAGGGGGAAATGATATTACATCTCGCATTTTCGTATGTTAAAGTTTCGTCATAATTTTATCGACGTAAGTTTGGGAATGGGATTTTATAAGCATTATGATATTTCAAACAAGTGATGAGTAAATTCGTAAAGGTAAGAGGGATAACAAGTCAAAGAAATGAATTTCCGTCCATGTTTGGCATATTGGGATAAAATACGAGCCGAACGATAATACATGATATTAATGGACTAGTATCATACAATGTATCATATGACAATGATAGTAGGATGTGAAAAGTGTATTAAAAATAAGTAGAATTTTAAGTAATTTGAGACAATTCTTAATTATGCGGGTAATTGGTTAATTATCGGGTAGCGGAATATTACCTATTTAATTAATTGATTGTTGGATATGTTAAAAATCCCCACCCCACCCCTACGTGGCAGCAAGCCACTAAATCAAACAAATGACTCTTAGTCATTATTGATTAGGTGGCAACCTAGTAGGATAATTAAAAGACACTTCATTTCTAAAAAAATTTGAATAGAAAGCGTGGAGATAGTTTTCCACATTTCCTTGAGAGACTTGTTTCTTACTTTGAGACCCCAACCAAGCAGTAGATCCTTGAAAGAGTTTGGCATGACCAATTTCAATTCAAACATGCTAAAGAACAGATCTCTTAGTCATTTAGCAATCCAGCACTGCAAAAATAGATGACTACCATTTCCTTCTTGTTTTGTTGCAAAAGTAGCATATGTTACACATTACAAAACCTCTTCTTAAAATATAAGCTTTCAACAAATATTTCTTGCAACAATTCCTATAAGCTTTCAATAAAAATTTCTTTCAACAATACCTATAAGCTTCCAACATCACACGTTAACAATTCCAACGAGAATTATTTGAACCGTAGCAACGTAAAATTTTACAGTTCTAAATGAGTACGGTGCAACCTTTTTCAAGAATATCATACAGATTTTTTCCTACTCCGGGTATGTTAAGACTATCCCTTCTTTCTTTTTGTCATGATCTATACGACACAAGCAAAACAAGCAAATGCAAAACTTTCATAAATTACTCTATTCGTAGAAATAATAGAGATGTGCATAATCTTATTCTCCCATGTGTCATATTATTCTATCATCTGTTCATGGGTCTCAAAAATATGTATGTTGGTAAAGTTTATTTTATAATATTAATTAGAGGCATAATGGTCATATGACGTACTGAGAAATTTTATTAACGTATTTCATATTCATTTCATGCATTTATACATGCACATCGACACATGACCAGATGGTGTTATATACGCGTATATATATATATATGTATATGGGATATGGGAAAAGTTATGGCATTATATATGCACCACCACCTGATCAGCTGATATACGTTGATGATTTTGCCCATAGAGGCCGAGATGATATGATGGGATATCCTCAGAGGCTTGATGATGTTATGAACACATGTACCTATGCACGACATGACATTTATACGCATATGCATGACACTATAAGTATTTCATGATTTACAGAGTTATCTAGACTTATAGGTTGAGTCATTTACTCTATATTTCTTCCATGTCTTTTATGTACTTATTTATGTACCTTACATACTCGGTACATTATTTGTACCGACATCCCTTTTGCCTGGGGACGCTGCGTTTCATGCCCGCAGGTCCTGATAGACAAGTCGAGAGTCCTCCAAGTAGGTTATCAGCTCGACGGAAGATGTTAGTGCGCTCCATTCGCTCTGGAGTTGCTTGTTTTGTCAGTATAATTTAGACGTGTATTGTTTGGTATGACAGGGTCTTGTCCCGACCTTTATGATAAGTATGCATTCTTAGAGGCTTGTAGACAGATGTCATGTATACAAATGCTTGTATGGCCTTGCCGGTCTATGTTTTGAGTTTACAAATGATCATGTTGGTCTTATAGGCCCGTATGTCACACGTATGATTTTTTTATATATCAGATTGGGTCGTCCTATATTGAGTATTCCCCTATGTCCATTCTAGTTCGCCCATAACGGCCCGTTTGGCCCATTTGCCAATGGAAGTACAATAAGAAAGATATGTTATGTTGATACTCAGTTAAGTAGGTACAGAGTGTCCGTGGCGGCCCATCGGTTTGGGTCGTGACAAAAGAATTTAGAGGAAACTTCCCTTTTGGATTGATTATTGCTGCAAAGTTATTTTTATCCCTCACGCAGTTTCTTTTTTTTTTGCACCTACTTCTTGCAAGGATACTTTGGATTGCACCTGTTTCCTGTTTTCAAACAAGGAACAATTGTTAGTTTGAAATGGTAGTTGGTTTTGTGGCCTTGATTGTTTCACTCACTTGATCTTGGCCCGACTTTTTTTATGAAGATCTCAACTGCGACTGCTTGTTCCCTGAGGACTGATTTTATTTCAGGCCCTGGAGAACCTCTGGTTTTTCCAAACTTTGCCATGACGGTTGGTCGGTGGAACTCAACCTTATCGACTTTATTTTGCCTTCGTAGGTCTTTCCCTTCTGACTTCCTTTTTTTCTTTTTTTTAACGTCAGAGCATTGGGGAACTTTTGGCTCCTAAAACTTTGCTGCAATGGCTAGTCTCGTCGGACTTAACCTTTTCCAACTTTGTTTCGCCTTCATAGGCCTTTCATTTCTGGCTTCTTTCTTCCAACTTCAATTTCAGAGCATTTGGGTTACCTTGGATTTTCAAACTTTTGCCAAGACGGTTAGCCACGTGGGACTCAACTTTTTTAACTTCATCTTTCCTTTGTGGGCATTTGACTTTGATTTCCTTTCTTTTCAAAAGTTTTGCAATTTCAAAACATCATCCACCATGGTCGATCGAGGTCGACTTGATGCTCCCGACGAGGTTGGGTGCCTTTTTGCATATTAGCTTGTACAAATGAGAACCATGTAAATCAGTCTTACCATCGTTTCTTTGTCTTAGTTTCGGAACATAGTTAGACCGAAAGTGATTCAAAGAAAACAAACAATGGAATGGAGAATGAGTTTAAAATAAGAAGTGTCCCTTTCGGGGAAAGGAAAAAAGGACTTATCTTGAGTACATGCGGACTTCAATAAACATGACATGCCTTTTGGACTGGATGCCTAATCTGTGTAAACCGTCCGACTCTCAGAAATTCATCACAACTTTGCCTTGAAATCGATAAACCTTTCCAGGACTTTGTCGATGCCGATGGCTGTGAAAATCCTCTTTTCGATCAGGGGCGCCCTTTGCGGATTTTCACCAGCTGACCTCTCTCATTTCTCTTCTCATCATTGCCTTATAGTGCTCTGTACGAGTTTTCACTAACAAGACTCTCTCATTTTAGTTTCTCTACTTACCATTATCTTACGGTGCCCGTGTGGGTTTACATCGATAAGACTCTCATTTCATTTCTCTCATTTGGTTGTGTCAGATCCAAGTAACTGTATCCTCCCATTTTTAACCTCTTTGTCGATTGATCAGAAGGACTTGAACAGGGTTTTGGGGGTAAAAGTCATTTGGATTGAATTACAACCTTGGAACCTTTCGGGCGAACCCATCGCTGAACCATTGTAACTTCTGCCCCAGTTTGAACTTTGGGGGAATTGGATTTTATTTTGGTGTGACTGAACTCCAGAGAGAGGCTGCCTACATATCCTTTCGGAATCAAGTTGAACGTAGTTCAACCAACTTTTGTTTTTGATTTTCTTTTGTTTTTCTGTTTTGTTTTGTTTTCCATTTCTTTTTCCTTTCCTTTTTCCTCTTTTTTCATTTTTCATTTCAATTTCTTTGTCTTTTCTTCTTTTTTTTTCTTGTATTTTTCTTTTTATTTTTCATTTTTTTCTTTATTTTTTTTCAATTTCTTTTTCAATAACACTTTCAGGTTCAAAGAGGAGTAGTCGACTCAAAGGGTTTACAAAGGGTTGAATATTTGGATAGTGAGAAAGAAAGCCTTTTTCATCCCAATCAGAGAACATTTATGCTATATAGAGGATCCAACATAGTACCTTTGGACTGCATTTACATTGACAGTTATTTCAGGGATATTTTCTTCGATGTGTCCCAAGTATAACACACTCTTTTGGCAGTACTCTTGTTGCAATGTATGGACCTTCCAATCTGGAACCAATTTTTCTTCAGCTGTTCCAAGTCTTTGTTTTATTTTCTTAAACTTATCTTCATTGCAATCTAATTCTTGATTCATTATTTCGAGGTCTGACAGCATTTCAGGATCTAGGCATAAAGTCCACAAACATGTCATCTTATTGAAATCTGCATTTAACAGAACTAAAAAGAGAATAGGAAAAATGACATGATTAAGAAAAGAGACATTCCTGGACAATGAAATATTAATTTCATTTGATTTTTGATTTTTTTTAATTTTTTGAAGATAGAAGGGTTTATATAGAAAAGTAAGACAATAAAGTAAAATATCCAGATCATGCCCTGAGATAATCCGGACACAGAAAGGATAGCAAGACTGGCTACTAAGACTCCCGTCTGATAGGGAACTTTTATGCTTGGTGACCATTTTTTTGGCTTTTCTTCTATCTCGACAATAGCTGCAATGGCCTTCAGTGCCAGATCAAATTCTTCATCTTCACAAATCATTCTGACTATTGGCCCGATGTTGCGGGTAGGCAACAAATTGTTCATCACATCAAGAGCTTCTTGTAATGACCCGGCTGGTCATTTCATGAGTTATAGCTCCGTTTCCCCCATTTCTACTTCTTATAGCCTTGTTCAGCTGTAGTTTGTGTTACCGAGTTAGTTGTCTCAGGTTGGGAGAGGTTTTGGTAAGGTTTGATACACTTAGTCTCTTTTGAGTAAGCTTCAGTTAGAAAAGTCAATCGGATGTTGACTTATATGTTAAAGGGATCCGATGTGAGTTCCGATGATTCGGATAGCTTCGGGAGGTGATTTGGAACTTAGGAGCATGATCGGAATGTGTTTTTTAGGTACAGAGTAGATTTAGGCTTGAATTAGCGAAATTGGAATTTTGGCGTTTTCCGGTTGATAGGTGAGATTTTGATATAGGGGTCGGAATAGAATTCTGGAAGTTGCGGTAGATTTGTTGTGTCATTTGGGATATGTGTGCAAAATGTCAGGTCATTCGGACGTAGTTTGGTAGACCTTTTGATCAAAAGTATTATTCGGAAAATTTTGGGAACATTAGGCTTGAATCCGATGTGTTTTGGTTGATTCGATGTCGTTTGAGGTGTTTTGAGGATTTGTATAAGTTTGAATAGTGGTACATGACTTATTGGTGCTTTTGGTTGAGGTCCCGGAGGCCTCAAGGTGATTTCGAATGATTGGCAGAAAGTTGGAGTTAAGTTTTGAAGCTAAAGCATTTTTATTGCTGTCATAAATGCACCTGCAGTAGGGAGGTCGCAGGTGCAATGCCCGCAGAAGCGGAAGGCAGCCGCAGATGCGGACAAGTAGAAGATTAGCTGGAACCGCAAAAGCGATCGAGGAGGTGCACCTGCGGTGGCGCATGTGCGATATTTCAACCACAGATGCGGAAATGGTCAATTAAGTGATAACCGTAGGTGTGGTGGTTTAGACCACAGAAGCGGGATTTGGACCACAAGTACGAAAAACCTGGGCCAGAAGGTATAAAAGAATTCCTTCGCGATTTTTGATTTATTTTTCACTATTTCAAGTCGGTTTTGGAACTTTTTGGGAGATTTTGAAGAGGGAATTCAAGGGAGATTCGTTGAGGTAAGATTGTTGAAACAAAAACTCGTTTCTATGGTGTTATTTCACAGATTAGGCTTGTAATTTATGGAAATTAAGGGTTAAAATTTGGAAAACTAGGGCTTGATATTGGAGACCTTTGAGCAAGGGTTTGAGGGGTCATTTGTGATCGGATTTTAGTACTTTTGATATGTATGACCTCATGGGGAGATAAGGAGTCTAATGATGTAAAATTTATCAATTTTTGAGACGTGGGCCCGGGGATCGAGTTTGGTTAATTTTGGATTTGCGCGGTATTTTGATTACTTTCGAGTGGGGTTTGTTCCCTTAGCATATTTTAATAGTTTTGCACTGACTTTGGTTAGATTTGGAGTATCTGGAGGCCGATTCGAGAGGCAAGGGTATCGCGGGCTAGAGTTTGGATCGGATAGAAGTGAGTAATGATTGTAAATGTTGTCCTGAGGGTATGGAACCCCGGATTTCACATCGTTGTGCTATTTTGAGGTGACGCACACGCTAGATGACGAGCGTGGGGTCGTGCACTGTTTGGGATTGTGACTTAGTCCATCCCGTATGACTGTTTTACCCCGTATTTGATTGAAAACTATTTGCTATCATCATGTTTTGGGCTCAATGCCATATTTGGGCCTCGTGCCAACTATTTGAATCCTTAGGGGATTTTTACTACTATTTCCTCACTGTTTTAATTTTGTATCTGTACTCAGTCATGATATATTATACTATTTTCATAACTCAGCCATGTTTACTCTATTTTAATACTTTAAATGATATTTGGGCTGAGCATTATATTTTACTGTGCCCGAGTGGCTTTTAGAGAATTTTGATTGAGTAGGGTCGAGGGCTGTGTTGTGAGGATTATTATGGGATCGGGCTGCATGCCGCAGCAGTGTTGTACTGATCATGATTATGAGGCCTATGGCCTAAGTTGTACGCCACGAGGTGGCTTGATATGAGGCTGAGAGCCTATTGATTATGCAACGAGATGGCTTGCTATTACGCTTGGGCCGTATAGGGCCCCTCCAAGAGTCTGTACACCCCCAGTGAGCGCGGGTACCCGTTGTGATATGAGATATCAATAGTTGTTCCATGCTATTGCCCGAGGGGCTGATTCTGTTGACATTGTGCCCGAGGGGCAGATTTTATGTGTTTATCCTTTCTAGTTGTTTTTCATTTACTTGTTTAACTGTTGAAAAGGTGTTTTAACGAAGCTTATTCTGAACCAAGGTGTTTTATAAGGTTTCACTGTTTTATTGTGGTTATTTGGTTTTACTCTGCTTCTTTATAGCATGGTGTTGTGTTTTTACGTGATTTCTTATCGCTCAGTCTTTATTTATTGTTATTACTCACTGAGTTGGAGTACTCACTTTACTCCCTGCACCTTGTGTGCAGATTCAGGAGTTTCAGGTCTCGCCAGTGAGGGTTGATTGCTCAGCGGGCTATTCGGAGTCCACTAGGTAGCTGCTCGGCGTTCAAATCCCAGTTTTTCTCCCTCCTATTTTATTTCCCTTATCCTAGTTATGTAATAGATTGTATAAACTCTTTCTTACTCTTAGACTATGTAAGATACTCATGACTGGTGACACCCCGATGTCGGGCTGTGTTTGGTTTTCTGCAGTTGATATATTTCACTCTATTATGGGATTTATCATTATTAATGACCAAATTATGAATTGTTATTTGTTAATTTTATTGGGGGTTTGTGTCGGCTGGTGATGACATCCAAATCCACTACTAAAAAGTAAATGGACACGGTCACATGCAATATAATATACCCAACTATGAGTCGGGGTCGAATCTCACAGAGAACAATATGTAGGCAACTAGGAATGTAAGAGAATTATCACTTGTTATGCAATGACAAACACTTAGAATTGGTTTTAGAAAATATTTATCCCTAAATGCGGAAATGTAAACTAACCTAGAAAGCAAGTAAAATGATCAATGGCTACAAGAATGGATGCATCGGGAAATTACACTCAAGTAACGATCCAATGTATTTCACTATTTTACAAATATGAGTGAGTTAATGTTAATTAGCCACAGGTAATAATTCTATATTAGCTTCTTCCAAAGACTAACAAGAGTTCTTAATTGAATTATCCCTTAAACAATTAAGAGATTAAGCATACCCGGATATGGCTACAAGTAGTTCAATCCTATCCCTAGGTAGAATCTATAAAATGAGGTTTAAAGCCTCAAGTTATTGTTAATTAATCTTTCCCCAACCCAAATAATCTTTCCCAAAATTAATTCGGAGTTAATAGCTGAGTTCTAGGGTTAGCTAATCCTTTGGAAACATTAAAGAACAAGAATAATTAAAGTAACAATAACTCACTTCATAAAAGAATAGAAATCATTCAATACATAAGCACAACAAGGTATTTAATCCACACTTTAAACATGAGTATTTCCATAAACAAGATTCAAGTATTGAATAAAATACTACACACTTAGATATACAATGCAAATCAAGGAAATGAAGAAATGAACATAAATGGTTAAGAAATTCTCGACCAAAAGCTTGAAATCTTCAAGACCAAAATGTGTGTGCAAAGCTCTAGCTTCTAACCTTGTTCTCTCTAGCCCTTAGAACAAAAACTTCAAATCTGCAAGACCAAAGTGTGTGTGCAAAGCCCTAGCTTCCAACCTTGTTATCTCTAGCCCTTAGAACTGAAAATATGCCAAAAGATATTTTACAAATGAGCTGGTTTGGGTATTAAAGGGTTTGGGACAAAAAATGTGAAATTCCAAAAGTGCCCAGAACTGAAGCATGATTTTCGAATTTGCGAATAAAAGTTCGCAATTGTGAACTATGGTTATACTGTTTGACTTCGAATTTGCGATAAGAACTTCGCATTTGTGAATGTTGATTGCCTAGTTGACTTTCGCATTTGCGAGGTATTCTTCGCATTTGCGAAAACTGCCTGATTGCCCTTTCTTCGCAATTGCGAGAAACTTCTCACAATTTCCATCACTGATAACTTCGCAATTCCCAGGTATATGTCACATTTGCGACAACTGAGGGCCCTTCCCAGATTTTCTTTTTTTTAGCTTCTTTTTGACTCGTTTCACTTGGTTTCTTCAAGATCACTTCTAAATCACATAGAACCTATAATATAGAAGTAAGTGGCATTAAACACATAATTTTATCACTCAAACATAGAAAAATGTAGGCTTAAAGACAAAATAAGTTGGTAAAATACAAACTTATCAAACCCCTAAACTTAAACTATTGCTTATCCTCAAGCAATGAAAGCGACAAAATCTCCTCCCAAGTATTTAACTCAACATTGCATCCTTATCATGCCAAGACAAAAAGGTCTATAAGCACAAACGCATGACTTCGATTGTTACCAACAATTAATCCAAAGCATGTGAATTGCCGAACACTTTTCATGAACTTCATTACATTTCAAGTGCTCAAGCACCTATGCAAATCAATGTAGCAAATCAAGTCATGACACTAAAGCTTCAAAAATTGCCTCTCTATCACAATTATCTTTCTTTGTTCATTACTTTTAATTGAAAATATGATTAAATTCACAACTCAAATCTCATGTGCCCTCACAAAGAAGAGAGAACCCCCACACTCATAAATCTTAATTCAAAACAAAAATGGGATGTCAAATGGAAAGATTTAACTCTCTCTCACACAAAGATGTTCAAATGCATACAAGTAGTACCATAGGCTTAAAGACAAGATAAGTCGGTAAAATACCAACTTATTAGCTAGTCTTGTCTTCACGAGAGGCGCCATCCCGACTGGGTCTGGGTTTAGGGTCGTGACACTTCTTCATCCCAAAAAATAATTCTTTCAGCTTCAATCAAATCTTCAACTGCCCTTTTGAGGATCCAACAGTCCTCCGTACTGTGTCCCACTGCTCCAAAGTGGTATTCACATCTAGCATCAGCTCGGTGTGAGGGGGACTCGGGGTTTGGCCGGTTCGGAACCACTGGCTGCAATAGATTTAGCCTGATTAGCTTTTGGAACAAGATTGAATACGATTCACCAATAGGGGTGAACTGATTCTTTTTGAAAGGCTTTCTTGGGCTAGGATTGTATTGGGGATCATTTGGTTGAGGATTATATGGAACTTGGTAAGGATGGGCATTTCTAGGAGGTGAAGCTCGGTTTTGTGGATAATGTTGTGGCTACAGATAAGGTTGCGCGTTCATCACTGCATAGGGAGGGGGTTCCACGGCATAAGCAACATCTTGAAGGGGATAATACTGTAGTGGGACCAAAGGAGGCACATTTGATTGGCCGAATGACCTATAGGCCCCCCTCGAGCTTGAAAACATCATGGCTCCCTCTTCAACCCCATTTCTGTTCATCATACCCTCTGAACCATTCTGAGCAGCTTGTGATGTGGCCTTAAAGGCAGCATAATTTAAGATTCGACCTGTTTTTAAACTGTTTTCAACCATTTCCCAAATTTTGATAGCCGCAGCGAATGGCTTACCCAATAGCGGACATCATGTTCTAGAAGTAGACCGCCTCTTGGGCCTGTAGAAAGACCGTGAACATTTCCATTTCGTCCATTGGAGGCTTTGCCTTGGCAGCTTGCTCACGCCATTCGACAACATATTCGTGGAAGCTTTCCGCGGTTTTCTTTTTCAAATTGGACAAAGAGTTTCTCTTGGGAGCGATGTCCACATTATATTGGAACTGGCGAACAAAATCTCAAGCCATATCGTCCCACACATGCCAATGGGTAATTTCATTATCCGTATACCACTTAGAAGCAATTTCGGAGAGGCTTTCCCTAAAATAAGCCATTAACAGCTCCTCTTTTCCACCAACACCCCTCAGCTGGTTACAATATCATTTTAGGTGAGTGACCGGGTCTCCGTGCCCGTCGTACTTTTCAAATTTTGGCATATTGAAGCCAGCTGGAAAATGGACATGGGGAAGCATACAGAGGTCAATGTATGAGACACACTTTTGGCCACTCAGACCTTGCATGTTTTTCAGGCTTTATTCCAGGCTCTTCATCTTCCGAGCCATTTCCTCTTGCTCAAGATTTTTAATAACCTTTTCTTGCTCCACCGAGAGATCATATTGCAGAGGTTGAGTGAAAGAGTAGGGGGTCACATATGTTATTTCTGATTGAAGCTGTGAACCCTGAAAGGTGAATATTGGAGGCTCAATATATGGCCGTGGTAAAGTTGGTTGTGCTCTGATGCAGACTAGTGCTGCAGAGAACAATATTGGAGGTGCCCTGGAAACTGGAGCCTGGGGGAGAACCAAAGAAGGCATGCCAGAAACATTGGACAACATTGGAGGGTGCCCGCATGGGATGAGCGGGTTGGGCACAGGGGAGTTGGTAACCTCACTTGACCTGGGGATCAACTCAGGGAACCCAGGGACTGCACTTGGCGGTTCCCTACCATTAGACCAGGCGTCCCATATTTCCAATATGTGGAGACGCAATATCTTATGCTCTTCAGTAGCTGCTGATTCTAGCTGTAGAATAGCTGATGCCGGACTATCCTCAGGACCGATGATTGGTAGATTGCTTGCGGAGGCCATCTGTGCCTTTGGATCTTGTGAAGGGGGGAAGGCTAGACTACCAACAAAACCAACCACCAAAACTTGGATAGTTTGCACACCCAACAACCTTGTTAGTTTTGAGACACTTAACAGATAGGAAATCGCACGTTCGGATGCAATGCACCTAAACAGTTAAATGTTTCTACCATGTGTTTGAGTGGTTGCATGTTTTATCCCGGCCTTAACTAACCCTTTTTCACTTTGTACCTCTTTTCTTCATTTCTGCCTCTCTTTAATCATTGTTGATTTTTTTTCATCTCGTTTTTGCCACTCTTTTATTTTTTGGCACCCTCTTTTTCTCTTTTTGTTTGCCACTTTTTTATTTCTTGTCCCTCCTCTTTTTTCGCTCTTTTCTTTCCTTTTCACTCAATCAATTTTTTTCTCTCTTTTTTTCAAATTATTTTTCACTTAGTTTTAGTTTTTAGCTATGATCGAATCCGATGGGGATTGCCTACGTATCATGATGTTGCACGAATCAGATATTTGCATAGTTCGGGAAGATCGGGAATGGAATAAATAAAATAACTCCTTTTTTCTACCCCCCCCCCCTTTTTAACACGAAAAAATATTTTGAATTCTTATTTTTTTTCTAAATGAAAGATTTCTTCAAATTTCTTTTCTCTTATTTTGAATCTTTTTGGGAAGTTCAAAAGTAAAAAGAATTTTTTTTCAATTTTCATTTGTTTTCTCTTTTTCTAAAGAAGAAAGAAAATCTTTTTGAATTTTGGATGTTGCTTCTTAATTTTTGAAATAGGAACTTTTAAGAAAATGTTTTGGATTTCTGAGATTTTTATTTATTCACAAAAGTACTTCTAACGAAAAACGAAAATATTTTTGGACTTCAATTTTTCAATTTTTTATGGCATTTACAAAAGAAAGACTTTTAAAGAAGGAAAAGAATATTTTTTTTGGATTTGTTTTTTAATTTTTGGGGAAATATTGGGAAAAAACTCAAAACAAAGGAAACTCGTATTTTGGATTTTAATTTTTTTGATTTTGTTTTTTCTTTTTATTTCTTTTTTTTCGTATGAAACACTTCATAAAGAAAGAAACTACTTTTTTGAGTTTTAAAAACTTCTTCTTTTTTTTTTTGAATTTTCTAAGGAAAGATTTCTAAAGAAGGAACTGAAGGAAAATATTTTTGGATTTTTGAAAATTGGGATCGGAACCGATGAGGTTTACCTACGTATCTCACATCTGGTGAGAATCAGACCCGCGTAGTTCGGTCAGATTTGATAGAACAAGGAAACATGGCACTTGAAGCTTTTGGGCACATTTTGAAATGATCTTGTCTTTTTCTTTTCCCCCTTTTTTCAAAATTTCGGCAGAGTTTCGGAATTTTTCGAATACCTACATCTCACTCTTGTTTTTGATTTTTGATTTTTTTTTCTTTTTTTATTTTCTTTCCCTATTCTAGAAGCCGGTCAACATGCAAGCTGAAACAAACAGATGTGCAAGTAGCACGAAGATGCATCAGGATGGTCTTTTTAATTTGGGTACGCCTGTCCTAGACGGACCCAAGCCCTGTGTTGATTCCCCAAAGTCAGATGCTCATGATGCAAAAAAATGTACCGACTAGGGATCCGTCATGAGGCTATGTTATTCTAGTTTTAGAAACCTGGGTGTATTTGTTCTAAACCTGGCTTACCCGAGCGGATAACTCGAGCCGGGGGGGGGAGGGGTAACATACAGAAGCTTCACCGGCTTTGCAACTTGTCCGAACCTCATTCTAAAATTGGGATATGACTCTAACAGAAAAGAAGTCGCATGAAGTGCACACTTCCCAGATGATTTAGAAGACTCAAGGAGAGGAGGGTTTAACAATTTATATACAGTCCAAACAATATCAAAGCAATAAAAGCGGCATTTAGCACATTAGGCTCAAACATGTAAAAACCAGATAATAAATAAAGTCAAGTATAATAGTTATTCTAAGCTCGAATTCTAAACCCTGAACCAGAAGTTCGGGGTTCTTCTCCCCAACAGAGTTGCCAGAGCTATCACACCTCCTTTTTTATACCCGTAGGGGTATATAAGAGAGTTTTTCTAATTTAAGTGACATAAATCGAAATGGGATTATTTAATTTAATCAGAGTCACCACTTAGAATAATTTATGGTGTCTCACGTCACCGGTTTATTTTTAAATCCAAAATCGAGGAAAATTAACTTTATTTAAAAGTCTATGAATCTGCCCCTCGAGCAATATCATGGAACAACACCAACCCCTCGGGCTATATCTCACATCACAATGGGTACCCGCGCTCACTAGAGGCGCGCAGATTCCGGGAGGGGCCCCTTATGGCCCAAGCACAATATCAAGCTATCTCGTGGCATAATAGTAGGCTCTCGGTCTCATATCAACAAGCCACCTCGTGGCATACAATCTTAGGTCCTCGGCCTCATAATCATAAATCAGTGTATCCTCACAACACATGCCCTCAGCTTTACTCAGTCAGAATCGCATAAGCCACTCAAGCAACAGTAAAACATGATGCTCAACTCAAATTATCATTTAGAATATCATTAATGTGTTAAAACAGAGTAAACATGACTAAGTTATGAAAATAGTAAAATATAGCATAACTGAGTACAAGTATAAAGTCAAAACAGTGAGAAAATATCAGTAAAATCCCTTAAGGGTCCAAATAGTTGGCACGAGGCCCAAATATGGCATTCAGTCCAAAACATGATGATAGAAAATGTTTTTCAATCAAATACGCGGTAAAACCGTCATTCGGGATGGACTATGTCACAATCCCCAACGGTGCACGACCTCAAGCTCGTCATCTAGCGTGTACGTCACCTTAATATAGCACAACGATGTGTAATCCAGGGTTTCATACCCTCAGGACAACATTTACAATCATTACTCACCTCAATCAGGTCCAAACTCTAGCCCGCGACGCTTTTACCCCTCGAATCGGCCTCAACTCGCATCGAATCTATCCAAAATCAGAATCACAACGTCAAAATATGCTAAGGGAATGAAGCCCATGCAAAAATAATCAATTTACAACATAAATCCCGAAATTAACCAAAACCCGACCCCCGGGACCACGTATTGGAATTCGATAAAATTTACATCAATATGGTCCTTATCTCCCCACGAGTTCACACATATCAAAAGTTCCAAAATCCGACCACAAATGGCCCCTCAAATCCTCAAGTCTAGGTCTCCAATACCAAGCCCTAGTTTCCCCAATTTTAACCCTTAAATTTCCATAATTACAGCTCTAATTCGTGAAATAATACCATAAGATCGATTATTAGACTGAAAAATCTTACCTTCAGACGATATCCCTTTATTACCTCTTCAAAGTCTCCCAAAAAGCTCTAAAACTGACTTGAAATGGTGAAGAACAACTCAAAAATCGTGAAGGAATGCTTTTATACCTTATGACCCAGGCTTTTCGCACTTGCGGACCATATCTCGCTGCTGCGAAACCGCTTTTGTGGTCCAGGCACCGCTTCTGAGGTCACCACTTAAAATTCCAGGTGCTGCATCTGCGAAGAAATTCCCGCACCTGTGCTACCACATGTACGCCTACCTAGCCGTTTCTGCGGTTCCAGCTCTCTTTGGCCCCCTTCTGCTTCTGTGACTACAAACTAGAAAACTTGCTTCTGCGAGACGGCACCTGCAGTCCCCTAGCCGCAGGTGCGGTTATGACAGCAATGGAACATCTTCGGCTGCCAAAACCAACTTCCAAACTTTCCGCCAACCATCCGAAATCACCCCGAGGCCCCCGGGACCTCAACCAAAAGCACCAACAAGTCCTATACCACCATCCAAGCTTATACCAATCTTCAAAACACTCAAACAACATCTAATCAACAAAAACACATCGGATTCAAGCCTAAGCTTCCAAAATCTTCAGAATTCCGCTTTTGATCAAAAAGTCTACCAAACCACGTTCGAATGACCTGAAATTTTGCACACACATCCCAAATGACATAACAGACCTACTACAACTCCCGAAATTCCATTCCGACCTCTATATCAAAATCTCACCTATCAACCAGAAAATGTCAAAATACCAATTTCGCCAATTCAAGCCTAAATCTACTCCGGACCTCCAAAACACATTTTGATCACGCTCCTAAGTCCCAAATCATCTCCAAAGCTATCCGAACCATCGGAACTCACATCCGAGCCATCTAACACATAAGTCAATATCCGGTTGACTTTTCCAACTTAAGCTTCCTCAAAAGAGACTAAGTGTCTCAAACCTTACCAAAACCTTTCCGAAGCCGAGCCAACCAACCCGATCACACATAGAACTGATAAACAAAGCAATAAGAAGTAGAAATGGGGGAAGCGGAGTGGTAACTCATGAGACGACTAATCGGGTCGTCACATTCTCCCCCTCTTAAACAAATGTTCGTCCTCGAACAAGTCCAAAAATATACCTGAAGCCTCAAACAGGTGAGGATATCTGCTCTGCATCCTCCGCTCGGTCTCCTAGGTAGCCTCCTCCACGAGAGGCCTCTCCATTGCACTTTTACTGAAGCTATATCCTTTGATCTCAACTTTCGAACCTGACACCCCAAAATAGCTACTGGCTCCATATCATAAGTCAAATCATCATCTAACCGAACCGTGCCGAAATCCAGAACTTGAGACAGATCCCCAATATACTTCGGAGCATAAAAACATGAAATATCGGATGCACACTCACAAGCTGGGTGGCAAAGAAAGCTCATAAGCTACCTTCCCAATCTAAAGCACCTCAAAAGGCCCAATGAACCGAGGACTCAATTTACCCTTCTTCCCAAACCTTATAACACCCTTCATGGGTGAAACCTTCAACAGAACCTTCTCACCAACCATGTAGGAGACATACCAAACCTTCATGTTAGCATAACTATTTTGCCTCGACTGTGCTGTACGAAGCCTCTTCTGAATTACCTTCACGTTTTCTAAAGCATCTTGCACCAAGTCTGTCCCCAATAGCCTAGCCTCACCTAGCTCAAACCAAGCAACTGGAGATATACACCACCTCCCATACAAAGCCTCATATGGAGCCATCTGAATACTCGACTGGTAGCTATTGTTATAAGCAAACTCTGCAAGCAGTAGGAACTAACTTATAACCCTCCGAAATGAATGACACAAGCACGCAACATGTCCTCCAATATCTGAATAATGCACTTGGACTACCCGTTCGTCCGAGGGTGAAAATCTATGCTCAACTCCACTTAAGTACCCAATTCTCGCTGCACAGACCTCCAAAACTGTGAAGTAAACTAAGTGCCCCTATCTGAAATGATGAAAACAGGGACACCATGCAAACGAACAATCTCCCGTATATAGATCTCTGCCAACTACTCTGAAGAATATGTTGTACACATAAGAATGAAGTGCGCGAAGTTGGTCAGTCGATCCACAAACACCCAGATAGCATCGAACTTCTTCAAAGTTCGTGGAAGCCCAACTATAAAGTCCATAGTGATCCTCTCCTACTTCCACTCTAGAATATCCATCTGCTGAAGCAAGCCACCCGGTCTCTGATGCTCATATTTCACCTGCTGACAATTGAGACACCCAGCTACAAATCCCACCATGTCTTTCTTCATTCTCCTACACCAATAATGTTGTCTTAGATCCCGATACATCTTCACGGCACCCGGATGAATGGAATACCGCGAGCTATGGGCCTCCTCCACAATCAACTCACGAAGCCTATCCACATGAGGCACACATATCTGGCCCTGCATTCTCAACACCCTATCATTACCAATAGTCACATCTCTGGCATCATCATGCTGAACTCTGTCCCTAAGGACAAGCAAATGAGGATCATCATACTGGCGCTCTCTGATGCGATCATATAAGAAGGATCGAGAAATCACACAAGCCAATAGCCGACTGGGCTCTGAAATCTCCAACCTCATGAACCGATTGGCCAAGTCCTAAACATCAACTGCAAGAGGTCTCTCCCTAACTGGAATATATGCCAAACTCTCTATACTCACCGCCTTTCTGCTCAAAGCATCGGCCACCACATTGGCCTTCCCAGGATGGTACAATATAGTAATATCATAATCCTTTAACAACTCCAACCATCTCCGCTGCCTCAAATTGAGATCCTTCTGCTTGAACAAGTGTCGGAGGCTACGATGATCAGTAAATACCTCACAAGACACACCATACAAATAATGCCTCCAAATCTTCAACGCATGAACAATGGCAGCTAACTCCAAATCATGAACATGGTAGTTCTTCTCATGGGGCTTCAACTGACGAGAAGCATAAGCAATAACTCTACCTTCCTGCATCAACATACACACAATACCAACTCTCAAAGCATCACAATACATGATATATGAACCTGAAGTTGATGGCAAAACTAACACTGGAGCTATGGTCAATGTTGTCTTGAGCTTCTGAAAGCTCTCCTCACACTCATCCAACCATACAAATGAAGCACCTTTCTAAGTCAACTTGTTCAAAGGTGATGTGATAGATGAAAATCCCTGAACAAACCGGCGGTAATAACCTGCTAAATCAAGAAAGCTGTGAATCTCTATCGCTGAAGATGGTCTGGGCCAAATCTGAACCACCTTTATCTTCTTCGGATCAACTTGAATACCCTCACTATACACCACGTGCCCCAAGAAAGCCACTAAACTAAGCCAAAACTCACAATTGGAGAACTTTGCACAAAGCTTCTCCTCCCTCAATATCTGCAACATGACTCTCAAATGATTTGCATGCTCCTCCTAACTATGTGAATACACCACAATATCATCAATGAAGACTATGACAAATGAGTCGAGATAAAGCCGGAACACGTTGTTCATCAAATGTATGAATGCTACTAGGGCATTGGTCAGCCCAAAAGATATCACCAAGAACCCATAATGACCATATCGGGTCTTGAAAGCCGTCTTAAGAATATCTGAGTCCCTAATCTTCAACTGGTGATAACCTGAATGGAGATCAATCTTGGAGAACACTCTCGCTCCCTGAAGCTGGTCGAATAAATCATCAATGCGAGACAAAGGATACTTGTTCTTAACTGTTACCTTGTTCAACTGCCTATAATCAATACACATCATCATTTTTCCATCCTTCTTCTTCACAAATAGGATCGGCGTACCCCAAGGTGACACACTAGGCCAAATGAACCCCTTTATCAAGGAGTTCTTGAAGCTTCTCCTTTAACTCTTTCAACTCCGCTGGTGCCATATGATACAGTGGAATAGAAATGGGCTGAGTGCCCAGCACCAGGTCAATACCAAAATCAATATCCATGTCTGGTGGCATGCCCGATATGTCTGCAGGAAACACATCGGGAAAATCCCTCATAACTGGAACAGAATCAATATTGGGAGTCTCTGCACCGACATCCCTCACAAAGGCTAGATACGAAAGACAACTCTTCCCAACCATATGTTGGGCCTTCAAGAATGAGATTACCCGACTGGGAACATAATCAGTCAAACCTTGCCACTCAATCTATGGCATACCCGGTACCAATGTCACTATCTTAGCATGACAGTCCAGAATAGCACGACATGGAGATAGCCAATCAATGCCCAAAATAACATCAAAGTCTACCATACATAATAACAACATATCCACTCGGGTCTCCATACACCCAATAGTCACCACACACGACCATTACACATGGTCTACAACAACAGTATCGCCCACCGGAGTAGATACATGAATAGGTGAAATAAGAGACTCATGGGGCGTATCCAAATAACGAGCAAAATATGATGACACATAAGAAAAGGTATAACCGGGATTAAATAATACAGAAGCATCTCTGTGGCAGACTGAGACAATACCTGTAATAACAGCATCAGAAGTAATAGCATCGGGTCTAGCTGGAAGTGCATAGAAACGGGCATGACCGCCACGTAATCGACCTCCCCCTCTAGGGCGACCCCTAGTTGACTGACCTCCACCCCTAGTTGGTTGGGTGGGTGGTGGTGAAGTAACTAGCACTGAAACTGATGACTAACTCCTCTACTAAGATGAACCCGCAAGACGACGAGGATACTGCCTCCACATATGACCCATCTCTCCACACTCATAGCAACTTCCAGGTGCTGGAGACAGGGATTGAAGGGAACCCCTAGCACCGGAATGACTAGCTGATGCACCTGGCATAGAAAAGCCCTGAACTAATGGAGCACGGGACGAACTCTGAGATGGAAGGGCACTGAGTGATGACTGGCCCTGATGAGAACCGTGAGAACCATAACCCAATGATGCCCCACAATAACCTGGGCGAGCTGGCTGAACATGCCTGAATGAACGACCTCTATCGTGTTGAAACTGACCTCTCGAAAGAGCACCAACATAACTACCAGATCCTCGAGGCCTCTTGGCCTCCCTCTCATCTCGCTCTTGGTGATGACCTGACTTAATCTCTCTAGCAATGTCTATAACCTCCTCAAAAGTAGCACCAATCACCCTCTCTCTGGTCATGAGAATACGAAGCTGATAAGTGAGTCCATCAACAAACCTCCTAATCCTATCTCTATCTATCAAAACCAACCCAATCGCATGGCGAGCTAACTCAGAGAACCTCATCTCATACTGTGTCACAGTCATCTCTCCCTGGCACAACCACTCGAACTACCTATATAGCTCCTCTATGCGAAACTGCGGCACATACTTCTCCAAAAAGAGAATGGAGAACTGCTGCCAGGTAAGGGGTGTTGCACCAACAGACCTACGCCTCTCAAAAGCCTCCCACCAAATGAAGGCAGCTCCAAAAACTGAAAAGTAGTGAAAGCAGCCCCGCTGGTCTCCAGAATACCCGTTGTACGAAGCATCCTCTAACACTTATCCAGAAAACCCTAGGCATCCTCGCCTTCTGCACCACTGAAAGTCGGAGGCTGAAGTCTACCAAACCTCTCCAACCTGCATTATTCATCCTCTGGCATGGTAGGAGCTACATAGCCTTGAGCAGCTGCAACCGACTGGGCTGGATGCGCCCCCGGTGTTTGAAGTTCCTGCACGACCTGCTTAGGTGTGCGAGCAGCGAGAGTCTGATTGCCTCCCCCAGCGTGAGATGTAACTGCGGCTGTAGTAACTGAAACCGCTTGAGCTAGGACAGTGCATACTGATAGATTCTGATCCAAGGCCTCCTGAAGACCTGGAATCACAATGGGCACAACTGGTGCCTGAGTTGGTGTTGCTGGAGCATCCACAACTGGGATCTGATCCTGAACTGGGGCGGCTGGTAGATCTGCAGGTGCTGCCTTAGCTACTGTGCGGGCCACACCCCTGCCCCTACCTCGACCGCGTCCTCAGCCTCTAGCGGCCATAACTGGCGGTACTTGTGGTCCTCCATCCTGACCGGTAGCGCGTGTCCTCACCATCTGTGAGAGAATAGAATAACAAAAATTTAGTGCTCGAATCAACAGATTCACACGACAAGAATTTCAAGAATATTAAGTTTTTCCTAAAGGTTTTTAGCCTCTCGAGGAGAAATACAGACATCTCCATACCGATCCGCAAGACTCTACTAAACTTGCACATGACTCATGAGACCTATGTAACTAGGCTCTGATACCAACTTGTCACGACCCTAAACCCAGACCCGATCGTGATGGCGCCTCTCATGAAGAATAGGCCAGCCGACACACTCCCAATTCATTTTAAGCAAATACAAATAATACAAATTAAGTCTTTAGCATAATAATAATAATAATCCCAAAATAAGGTAAAATAGTACAATTGCAGAATAGACATAGCCCGACATCGGGATGTCATCAGTCATGAGCATCTATCATAAAACTACAAGTCTGAAAGAGTCTACACAAACTATCACATAACTAGGATAAGGGAAAGAAATGATGATAAGAGGGAGAGATACTGGGTAGCGAACGCCGAGCAGCTACCTAGTGAACTCTGAAGTCTGCTGGAAGCTCTCAACCCTCGCAAGCAGGACCTAAAGACCTGAATCTTCACACGGGATGCAGGGAGTAAAGTGAGTACTCCAACTCAGTGAGTAATAATAATAACTAAAGACTGAGCGATAAGAAATCACGTAAAGGCACATCAACATGCTATAAAGAGCAGTATAAATCCAGTAAAAGGCAATGAAATAGTGAAAACATGTAAAGTCACCTCAGTTTAGTTTAATCTTCCTTTAAATACCTTTTTAACAGTTAAGTAAGTAAATGGCAGGCAGCTAGAAAAGATAAGCACATAAAGAACCGGCCCTCGGGCACAATGTCAACAGAATCCGCCCCTCGGGCAATATCATGGAACAACACCAGCCCCTCGGGCTATATATCATATCACAATGGGTACCCGCGCTCACTGAGGGCGTGTAGACTCCGGGAGGGGCTCCTTACGGCCCAACCGCAATATCAAGCGATTTCATGGTATAATCAGTAGGCTCTCAGCCTCATATCAACAAGCCACCTTGTGGCGTACAATCTCAGGCCCTCGGCCTCATAATCATAAATCAGTGTATCCTCACAACACAGGCCCTCGACCTTACTTAGTCAGAATCTCATAAGCTACTCGGGCAACAGTAAAACATGATGTTCAGCTCAAATTATCATTTAGAATATCATAAAATGTGTTAAAACAGAGTAAACATGGCTAAGTTATGAAAACAATAGAATATAGCATAACTGAGTACAAGTATAAAGTCAAAAACAGTGAGGAAATATCAGTAAAATCCCCTAAGGGTCCAAATAGTTGGCACGAGGCCCAAATATGGCATTCAGCCCAAAACATGATGATAGCAAACGGTTTCAATCAAATACGCGGTAAAACCATTATTCAGGATGGACTAAGTCACGATCCCCAATGGTGCACAACCCCGCGCTCGTCATCTAGCGTGTGTGTCACCTCAATATAGTACAACGATGTGTAATCCGGGGTTTTATACCCTCAGGACAACATTTACAATTATTTCTCACCTCAATCCGGTCCAAACTCTAGCCTGCGACGCCTTTGCCCCTCAAATCAGCCTCAACTCACGTCGAATCTATCCAAAATTAGAATCACGACGTCAAAATATGCTAATGGAACGAAGCCCATGCGAAAATAATCAATTTACAACATAAATCCCAAAAATTAACCAAAACCTGACCCCGGGACCACGTATCAGAATTTAATAAAATTTACATCAATAGGGTCCTTATCTCCCCATGAGTTCATACATATCAAAAGTCCCAAAATTCGACCACAAACGGCCCCACAAATCCTCAAGTCTAGGTCTCCCTTCCCCAATTTTAACCCTTAAATTTCCATAATTACAGCTCTAATCCGTGAAATAATACCATAGGATCGATTATTTGACGAACAAATCTTACCTCCAGATGATATCCCTTGATTCCCCCTTCAAAGTCTCCAAACAAGCTCCAAAACCGACTTGAAATGGTGAAGAACAACTCAAAAATCATGAAGGAATGTTTTTATACCTTCTGGCCTAGTCTTTTGCACCTGCGAACCATATCTCACTCCTGTGAAACCGCTTCTGCGGTCCGGGCACCGCTTCTGCGGTCACCACTTAAAATTCCAGGCGCCACATCTGCGAAGAAATTCCTGCACCTACGCTACCGCAAGTGCGTCTACCTAGCCGTTTTTGCAGCTCCAGCTCTCCTTGGCCCCCTTCCGCTTCTGCGACTACAAACTCGATTTTGCGAGACTGCACCTGCAGTCCCCTAGCCGCAGGTATGGTTATGACAGCAATGGAACATCTTCAGCTGCCAAAACCAACTTCCAAACTTTCCGCCAATCATCCAAAATTACCCCGAGGCCCCGGGGACCCCAACCGAAAGCACCAACAAGTCCTATACCACCATCCAAACTTATACCAATCTTCAAAACACCTTAAACAACATCGAATCAACCAAAACACATCGGATTCATCCGAACTCTACTTTTGATCAAAAAGTCTAGCAAACCACGTCTAAATGACCTAAAATTTTGCACACACATCCCAAATGACACAACGGACCTACTACAACTTCTGGAATTCCATTCTGACCCCTATATCAAAATCTCACCTATCAACCGGAAAACGCCTAAATACCAATTTCGCCAATTCAATCCTAAATATACTCCGGACCTCTAAACCATATTCTGATCACGCTCCTAAGTCCCAAATCATCTCCCGAAGCTATCCAAACCATCAGAACTCACATCTGAGCCCACTAACACATAAGTCAGCATCCAGTTGACTTTTTCAACTTAAACTTCCTCAAAAGAAACTAAGTGTCTCAAACCTTACCAAAACCTTTTCGAACCCGAGCCAACAAACCCGATCACACATAGAAATGATAAATAAAGCAACAAGAAGCAAAAATGGGGGAAACAGAGCGGTAACTCATGAGACGACTGGCCGGGTCGTCACATTATAACACTTTGAATCGAGGTTCATACCTAAAACAAATAAAAATCAAAAGCCAAAGTAGAGGTTGGAGAAACAAATGTAATGCCGGAACTTAGATATTGGACACAGCATAATCGGCCAGTTCCCAATCCCAGCTTTCAACTCTTCACAATCCAGAAGAAAACCAAGATTTGAACCTTAAATTTCTAGTAATTAATTCTTCTCAAAATCCTTTCCGAAATCCCTATCTCTTTCAGCTTTTTAGAGACTTTTTATTTATTTCTGAATCTGCTTTTGGAACTTTCCAATTGCAGAATCCCCCCTTCGTTGTCTCGTATGTGGGTGTATTTATAAAGTAGAGGATATGGTGGTTGTTTGGATAGTAGGCGTGAAGTGTGGAAGTAGAAAGAGGGAATCACTGAGGTTGCTGGTTGTTGAGGTTTAGAAAGATGGTCGATAACGCTGCTTGGTTTTCTTTCGTTCAGGGGAGGGAAGTTTCCGGTTGTTGAGTGAGATGAGAATAGATGAGGATGAAGGGGATGGAACGACGCAGATTAGGAAGGGGTCCGATATTGTCTCTATCTGATGTTGTTTGTTTGTCGCTTGGAAAAATATTGAAGAAGAAAAAGAAGAAGGGAGCTCTACTGTAAAAATGAGCAATTTGCTTTTTTCTGTAGAGGAAAGTATATGATTCTCTTAGGTCTTGAGATAGGGTTTTTTAATTAAAGGGGAGGGGTTTTTTGGGTCAGGTGGGTCACGAGTTGGGTTTTGGATTGGGCAAAAAAGAGGGAAATTGGGCTTTTAGAAATTGGCCCAGACCAAATATTTTACTCATTTCCCTTTCTTTTTCTTTCTTTTTTTTAATTAATTAAAATCCTAAATCAATTTATTTTTGTAGAAATTAAAATTCTTTATTTATTAAAATAACTAATTAAATTAAAACTAAGTAAAAATACTAATTTCTAAAGACTAAAAGCTAAATATGTAAAAATGACCATGTTTTGTGATTTTTGCTTAATAAAATTAATTCCTACATGCAAATTGAACCTAAGATGTCATGCATGCATAGACGAAATAGACAACATTGGAAATGCAAAGGCAGGCGTGGGGGTAACTGGGTGAACTTGCTGGGAAAAATGCATACACGCATGGGGGACATAACCTTTGGGAATTTAAAAAGAAGAGCTTTTGAGTTTTCAAAAGAATGGGGAAAATCAATGCAATTGAATTACGCAGCTCATGGAGTTTCTTTGGACTGGGTACGAGAAATGCTTAATTGGGATACAGACCGACTTCAGAAAGACTATGATGGGCGACTACATTCTTTAGTCGTTGTGACGTACAAGCATGAAGCATGTCATGCTCTCTTAAAGACATGGCCAACACCCTGGAAGATCACGACTTTGAGGGCAGAAAGCATAAGCTTCGTCCATTCATGCACAATGGAGATTCAAAAGTGTTGCCATCAGGTGTTTGGGATTATGGTGACATGGGAATGCATAATCGCAGGCACAACAGTTTACGGGATAATATGTCTGGGGCAAGCAGGAAAAGGTACAAATGGTGGACAACATGATCATGTGGAGGTTAACACCTCATATACACATAGAGTTCGTCAACCAAATGCAGGCATTGAGGCACAACAACAATCACAAGCAGCTAAATACAAAAGGTACAGGTACACTTTAGATAGCAGGAAGAGTGGATACGATAAAATACATGTGCTCTTCTTACAACCCAACCTTCAAGTGGTGGTATTAGTATTCTATACTCATTCCACTGGAGGGCGAGCTGGGGAAGGCATAGGGTTTACATCGATATCAATGGGCAAAACTTATGCCCAGTTTCAACCAACGTATCTCGTAACAGGCTATTTCTGGATACGATTTCGGGGTAATGTAGTTGTAGTTTGGAACAAATGCCAAATACAATTACACACTACTATAACTCAGGGATCAAATCATGCAAAAGGTTCAAGCAAATACACAGAGTTCAGTAGTGAAACAGGGCTTAAATATACCATTATAGAGCTGGTTTGGGATTTGCAAGTCACAAGACATAACTGGTTACTATTAGCAGAAAATTTTGAAAGAAGATGGGGCTACATACAGGCACAACAACTAAGCAGGGCATCCAAGGAAGGAACTCACAAAAGGAAGTCAATGGTGATCAGGGAGAAAGCAAGCAAAAGGGAGAACAAAAATGAAGCAAGAGAGCAGTTGTTTACAAGAATGGAGCACTGGTTCATATGTTGGCATGACATAGAACAAGCTAGAGTTTTTTTGGATAGATTGATTCATATTCAGAAACTACCACATCATTGGAAGGACATTCTCCTTCATATCATGGAGACAGTAATGCCAATGCATGAAGAAAAGGGATTTCGTAGGCATCTTTTGCTTAGTATAGTTAGTATTCATATTGTGATATCATTGTTGAGCTCATTACTCAATATTGATAGTAGGTCGTATTTAGATTTCACATTTGATGCCTCTCATTTCGTTAGACCTCCGGACATAATAATTTGTTTCTCTTTTTTTAATTTTCATATATATAAAATATAGCCCTAGGCGTTTGCCTAGTGGATTGCCAAAAAAAAGAACCTAAGATGGCATGAAATTAAAACATAACAATTTTTATGATTTTTCTTTGATTTTAAAATATTAAAAATGCAGGAAATGCAACTAAATAAAGAAAAACTCCTAAAAATCAATTAAAAAATTTTTGGTCTATTTTTAGGAGTTATTTACATATAGGGCAAAAATTAGGTGCTCACAGGTGTTGAGGCGAGTTGGGGAGATTGATTATGAGCTTGTTTTACCTCCCAGCCTGGCAGGAGTTTATCCAGTTTTTCACGTGTCTATGCTTCGGAGGTATCACGCCGACTTGTCCCATATGTTAGACTTCAGTACTATCTAGCTGGATGAGAGTTTGGGTTATGAGGAGGAGCCAGTTGCCATTATTGATAGGCAGGATCGCCAGTTGATATCCAAGAATATTTCTGCGGTGAAGGTCCAGTGGAGGACATGCGGAGCAGATATCCACACTTATTTAGCACTTCAGGTATGAATCTAAACCCATTTGAGGACGAACGTTTGTGTAAGAGGTAGAGAATGTAACGACCCGACAGGTCATTTTGCTTTTTAGAACCCCGTTCCCCTAGATCTCACTTCCCGTACTTGCTTTAACTGATTTATGACTTGCGAGAATGAATGGTTCGGGATTTGGAAGAGTTTGAGTTAAAATCGGAACACTTGGCTCCTTAAGGTTGGCTTAAAAGGCCAAGTTTGACTTCGGTCAACATTTTGCGTAAACAACCTTGAAATCCAGATTTGAAGGTTCCAACAGTTTCGTATGATAATTTCGGACTTGGGCATATGTCCGGATCGGGTTTTGGATGACCCGGGAGCATTTTGGTGCCTAATAGTGAAAGTTGATTCCTTAAGGATTTTGAAGTTCTTAAATATTTGGTTTGGAGTGGGTTTTTGTGTTATCGAGGTCCGAATGGAGTTTCAAGACCGGGAATAGTTCCGTATTGCCATTTAATACTTGCACACAAAATTTGGTGTCAATCCGAGTAGTGTAAGTGTGTTTCGTCACATTGGAGGTAAATTAAAGAGCTTGAAGTTCATAAGTTTGATCCAATTGGTTTAAGGGAAGATTCTTAGATTTAGCGTTGTTTCGGGCATTCCGAGGGTTTGAGCGAGTTTGTTTTATGATTCCAAACTTGTCAGTATACTCGGGCAAGGCTCGGGGCCCCGAGCGTCAATCGAACGAGGCTCGAGTGAAGTTGGAAAATTTTGGAAAGAGCTAAAGCTCCAGGTATTTGTCATAACCGCACCTGCAGTTGGTTAGCCGCAGGTGCGAGACCGCAGAAGCGGTCGAGCCCTTGCAGGTGCGTCCAAGGGGGAGGAGCCCAGGAACCATAGATGCGGCTCCCTGTCCACAGGAGAGGACCCACAGTAGTGGCCCCTAGACCATAGAAGCGGTCCCAGCCATCCTAGCCCAGCTCCGCAGATGCGAACATTTCCTCGCAGAAGCGAGACCGTAGATACGGTCCCCTAACCGCATGTACAGAAATCGCTGAAGGCAGTACCTTCATTTAATGCAGGAATGTGTCATTGTTGACACATTTCCTTCATTGTTTGGGCGATTTGGGAGCTTCCAAAGAGGGAATTTCCACCTAGCATTGAGATGTAAGTTATTTCTACTTAATGTGAGTTTAATACTTGGGTTTTGGGTAGATTAACACATAAAGATTAGTGAAAATCATCCAAATAGAGTAAAAACCTAGGGTTTTGATAAAAACAAGATTTAACCACAAAATTTGTTATGGAATGAAGTAGAAATCATATATCATTGATCATTAGGTTATAAGTAACAACTTCCCTAAAACAATTTCATAATCCAAGCACGTAGGCCCAGGGATGGATTTTAGGAAACTTGTATTTAGGGTTGGGTAATTACTTTAATAGTTGGAATATGAACTCTTAAGCTTGTATTGACTAGTTCTTACCTCGTTTAATTATTTTTGGATCGTTTAGCTCCAAATTGAGGGTTTGAGCACGTTCTTGATATTGGAAGTAAGCTTTGGAGCGAGGTGAGTATCCTTTCTAGCCTCGTAAGAGGGAAATAAACCCCTAAGTGAATCAAATAAATGTATGTGATTGTTTGCGAGGGCTACGTATGTACGTGGTGACGAGAGTCCGTATGTAGCTACTATTATGCTAATTGTCCAAGTAGTTTAGGATCTGTATTATGCCACACTTGCAAATTCTTATATTCTTTCATGCTAATGAGATCACTTAGGACATGTTAGGGATTGAAAATAAACATTAACGAACGTAAGAACTTACTTGAGAACTTGTGTGAACTTACTTGAATATGATTGCGCCTTTATGTGCCTTCTTGATAATAATTGATTATTGTGGATCCAACCGATCGCCTCGGTAGAAATAGATGCATCTATGGTTCACGCCATTCGATCCTCTAGCAGTGCACAGTTTCTTTTATGTTGGACCGGGCCGTACGACCTCGGCATAATATGCGCATGATATTTATGTGAACTCTTATCCATGACTTACTTTGTTAAATGCCTTGAAGTGCAACTAATATAAGACATGATTGAAACTGATATACTATTCTCTTTAAATTTTTTAGCTTGCCATTATGTCCATGTTATCCATGCTTAGTGCAAGTCTTTAATTATTATTGGTATTGACCTTAGTAAGTGTCAAGTCGACCCCTCGTGACTTCTTCTTCGAGGTTAGACTGGATACTTGCTGGTACATGTTGTTTATGTACTCATACTATACTTTTGTACTTAATTGTATAGGATCTGAGGCAACTACATCTGGCTACCCGTCCGGTGCGCATCCTTGATAGTAGGCCGAGATTACACGGTGAGTTGCTCCCTTCCTATGTCGTTCAGCAACATGATAGAGTCTCTCTTTGTTTTGACTGTATATTCTATTTCAGACAATAGAATAGATTTATTCTTTTGTATATTCTACTAGATGCATATATACTTATGACATCAGGTCTTGGCACACACATTGGTAGACTTTTCTTTTGGGTTGTATATCTATTACTTTAAGTTGATAATTAACTTGTTTTAAATTCAAGTTAAGAAAATGCTGGAGTTGTTTTGGTAAAGTAAAATGAGAACAAACTAATATCTTTGGGTTAGTTTGTCTGACAACGGTGTTGGGCGCCATCATGACCTATAATGAAATTGGGTAGTCACATAAACGACCTTGGATTTGAATTTTGATAGTTCCATTAGCTCTGTTAGGTGATTTTGGACTTAGGAGCGCGTCCAGATTGTGATTTGGAGGTCCGTAGTAAAATTAGGCTTGAAATGGCGAAAGTTGGAATTTTGAAAAGTTTGACCTGGAGTGGACGATCCGAACTCGGTGGTACAAATTTGCGATCTAGTTTCTCTTCCCACAGATTCATTTACTGTTAGATATTGAGTTAAATTTGAGAGTTCTCTGTTGCCAGTAAATTTCTTTACTTTCTATCTAGAAATTTTGATATCAAGTTACTACCTTCTTATTGAAAAATTATCCTTTAGGACTTTTACAGGATTACTAGGCGGTGTAAACAGGAAAGATACTTCTCCGACGGCTGATATTGTATGTTTGTATCTTTAATCAGACCAGACTCTTTAACCTTTTTTTTTGCAGTGATTATTAGTGGATCTGGGTCAATATTACAGATCCATCTCCGGCGCGTGCTTCAGGTTTCTTTATCATTTCTCTTAGCCGGCGCGTGAGTTCCCGGCCGCGATTCAACTTTTCTGTTACCTTTTCCAGATGAGACTGTGTGTAATTTTCAGGCTTCATTTATCACTACGTTGCTATTAGCTGAAGTAATTAACTAGCACTGAGGAAGCTGACAGATCTGGAATAAAAATCCAGATTTGAAAGTTTAGAAAGGGCTGAAAAGAATAAATAAGAAAACCCAGAAATAAGAGAAGATTTTCGATTTTGTTTCTTTGCTATTTTCAATTTTTGATTTTAGCTTAATAATTTCTGGGAATTTGGCGGATTGAATCGCTGTCCATTGCTATCGAGTTGCACTCGTTTGGTCACCGGTTTGTTGTTGTTATGTTGCCGGATCTCCTCGCCTATTTCAGAAGCTTGCTTGTTGTTTTTTTTCAGTTAATTTCGGCTGCTAGTTACTTTCGGTGCTACACCAGTGGTAGCGGTGACAGCCC
The DNA here is from genome assembly GCF_000715075.1 of Nicotiana tabacum. Lineage (NCBI taxonomy): Eukaryota > Viridiplantae > Streptophyta > Magnoliopsida > Solanales > Solanaceae > Nicotiana > Nicotiana tabacum. The sequence goes on from NC_134089.1 coordinate 170,741,352, forward strand.
TTTTTGGTTTTTGGGTCATGGTATTTTTTGTGTTTTCAGGGAAATTATCAAAGATTGTTGGAGACAAGTGGGGCGCACGAGCACTAGCAAAGGAGAGCAACCCGGACGAGCGTCAGCAAAGGGCGGTGGGAAGCGGTGCGTGAGCTTGCAAGTACATCGAGGGCTGCAAATCACCACAGGTTTGGTTCTTGGGAATTGGTACCTCCCGTGCTACTGTTTTCCTTTTGGTGTTAGCTAAATTGATGTTACTTTAGTTCACGATAGTTAAATCATTCAATAGGTGTACCAGTAGTCACTTGTTTCCTTCTAGATTGATTCGTTGTCCATTGTGCACTAGCGAGTCTTCTGTAGATTTGTCGTAGGTGTAGTGGCGGCAGTCTGGGATGATAGATTAAAGGCATGTCCTCAGGTGGGGCAGAGTGTGGGTCAAAGAGTGGGGCCGGGGTCAGGGGGTGGGTCGGGAGGCAGGGGAGATAGAGGGGGCAAGGGAGCCTATAGGTTGAGAATCGGGTCATGGAACATAGGTTCGCTAACGAGTAAGTCTATAGAGTTGGCGAAGATCCTTCAGAAGAGGAAGATTAATATAGCGTGTGTCCAGGAGACTAGGTGGGTCGGATCGAGGGCGAGAAACGCGGATGGGTATAAGTTGTGGTACTCTGGAGTCGTGAGGGGTAAGAATGGAGTGGGTATCCTGGTAGATAGCCATCTTAGGGAGTCGGTGTAGAGGTCAGGCGTGTGAATGATAGACTAATGACTATTAAATTGGTGGTGGGTGAGTGTACTTTAAACGTCATTAGCACGTACACACCGCAAGTAGGTTGTGATGAGGAGATTAAAAGGCACTTTTGGGAAGGGTTGGATGACATTGTTCGTAGTATTCCGCCTTCCGAGAGGTTATTCATAGGAGGGGATTTCAATGGTCATATTGGGTCGTCTGCAGGTGGTTATACTAAGGTGCATGGAGGCTTTGGTTTCGGGGAACGGAACGGAGGGGGCACCTCACTGCTGGATTTTGCCAAGGCATTCGATCTAGTAATTGCAAACTCGAGTTTTCCGAAGCGGGAGGAGCATTTGGTTACTTACCAAAGTTCGGTGGCGAAAACTCAAATTGACTATCTCCTCCTCAGGAGATGCGACAGAAGGTTGTGCGAGGATTGCAAAGTTATCCCAGGTGAGACCCTTGCAACGCAACATAGGCTTTTGGTGATGGACATTAGTATTATGATAAGAAGGAAGCAGAGGTCAGTACGAGGCCGCCCGAGGATTAGGTGGGGCGCCTTGACTAAGGTTAAAGCCTAGGAGTTGGAAGGAAGGTTGTCGGCAATGGGAGCTTGGAGAAGTAGTGGGGACACAAACACTATGTGGTCGACGACGGTGGACTATATAAGGAAGGCGGCGAGAGAGGTGTTAGGGGTATCTTCAGGCCGCACCGGTGGCCACAAAGGAGACTGGTGGTGGAATACAGTTGTACAAGGTAAAGTGGAAGCGAAAAAGGTGGCTTACCTACGGTTAGTGGGGAGCACTGGCGAGGAGGAGAAAAGAGCGAACATTGCGAGATATAAGGTAGCTAGGAAGGAGGCAAAGATGGCAGTGACGGAGGCTAATACCGCAGCTTTTGCTCGTTTGTATAAGGAACTAGGGAACAAAGGTGGAGAGAAGAAGTTACTCCGACTCGCTAAGGTGAGAGAGAGGATGACTCGGGATCTGGACCAAGTGAGGTGCATAAAAGATGATGACGGCAAAGTTTTGTTGGGGGATGACCTGATTAAGAGGAGATGGCAGACCTACTTTCATAAACTTCTAAATGAGGAAGGGGATCAGGATATTGTACTAGGTGAATTGAGGAATGCCGACAGCCCCCATGAACTAAGTGATTGTAGGGACATTGAGGTCGATGAGGTCATGGAGGCAATGCGTAAGATGAGAAGGGGCAGAGCTACCGGACCAGATGAAATTCCGGTTGAGCTTTGGAGGTGTGTGGGTAGAGCAGGCTTGGAATGGCTTACTAAGTTGCTTAATGTTATATTTAAGACTAATAGGATGCTAGAATAGTGGAGGTGGAGTATAATGGTCCCGTTGTATAAGAACAAAGGCGATATCCAGATCTGTAACAACTATAGGGGTATTAAATTACTAAGTCATACCATGAAAGTCTGGGAGAGAGTGGTAGAAATAAGAGTGCGAAGGACGGTGTCTATTTCAGACAACCAGTTCGGGTTCATGCCGGGGCGATCTACCACAGAAGCTATCCACCTTATTAAGAGGATGGTGGAACAATACAGGGATAAGAAGAAGGATCTCCACATGGTGCTTATCGATCTAGAGAAAGCGTACGACAGGGTTCCTAGGGAGGTCTTATGGAGATGCTTAGAGGCTAAAGGGGTCCCAGTTGCCTACATTAGGGCGATTAAGGACATGTATGATGGAGCTAAGACTCGGGTTAGGACAGCAGGAGGTGATTCCGATTATTTTCCGGTTATTACGGGGTTGCACCAACGGTCTGCGTTCAGCCCTTTTCCTATTTGCCCTGGTGATGGATGCTATAACGCATCATATTCAAGGGGAGGTGCCATGGCGCATGCTATTTGCTGATGATATAGTCCTAATCGACGAGACATGACGCGGCGTCAGCGAGAGGTTAGAGGTTTGGAGACATGCCCTTGAGTCCAAAGGTTTCAAGTTGAGTAGGACGAAGACGGAATACCTTGAGTGCAAATTTGCGGTAGAGCCGACGGAAGCGGGGGTGGAAGTGAGGCTTGATTCTCAAGTCATCCCTAAGAGGGGTAGTTTCAAGTACCTGGGGTCGTTTATTCAGGGGACCGGGGAGATCGACGAGGATGTCACACACCGTATAGGGGTGGGGTGGATGAAATGGAGGTTAGCGACGGGAGTCCTGTGTGACAAGAAAGTGCCACCGTTACTGAAAGGTAAATTTTATAGGGCAGTGGTTAGGCCTGCTATGTTGTATGGGACCGAGTGTTGGCCGGTGAAGATCTCACACATCCAGAGGATGAAAGTTGCAGAGATGAGGGAGACTTAAGAAGTATTGGGGAGAGGTGATCAGGCAGGATATGGCGCGACTTAGGGTTACTGAGGACATGGCCCTTAACAGAGAATTATGGAGATCGAGCATTAAGGTTGTAGGTTAGGGGAAATTGTGATTTCTTTTTACAGCGCACTAGAGTGAGACTAGCCAGTTAGGAATTAGTCTTAGGATGCTATTGATCAGCTACTAATGATGGGCTTTATCTGCTGTTTATTAGTATACCTTACATCTTTCTCGTATTTCCTATATCTCTTATATTGTTGTTATTTTGTTATTTTATGGTATTTATGTTATGTTATGGATTTTATGGTATTGTATGTTATTTTATTATGAGTCTATTTATAGTACTAATATAGTGTCTCTTGTTGCCTTCTTGAGCTGAGGGTCTCCTGGAAACAGCCTCTCTGCCCCTCGGGGTAGAGGTAAGGTCTGCGTATATATTACCCTCCCCAGACCCCACTTATGGGATTACACTGGGTTGTTGTTGTTGTTGTTGTTGTTGTTGTTGTTGTTGTTGTTGTTGACCTGGAGTGGACTTTTTGATATCGGGGTCAGATTGGATTTTGGAAGTTGGAGTTGGTTCGTTGTGTCATTTGTGACTTGTGTGCAAATTTGAGGTCAATCAGACGTAATTTGATAGGTTTCGGCGTCGTTTGTAGAATTTGGAAATTTCAAAGTTCATTAGGGTGTGATTTATGTTTTTGATGTTGTTTGAGGTGATTTGAAGACTTGACTAAGTTCGTATTGTGTTTTAAGACTTGTTGGTATGTTTGGTTGAGGTTCTGGGAGCCTAGGGTTGATTTCGGGTGGTTAACAGACTTGGATGTTAAGTTGAGAAGTTGCTGAAGTTTGAAGGCTAATGGTGTAATCGCACCTGCGGATGGGGAACATCATGTGCGAGCTTGTAAATGCGGAGAGAGAAGCGCAGATGCGAAGTTTGAGGTGAGGCAACATATGGTCGTAGGTGCGATGGTTTTCCTGCACCTGCATGACCGCAGATGCGGTAGTAAGACCGCAGAAGCGAAAGTGGACTGTCGACTGGGCTCCGCAGAAGTGGATATTTCCTCGCATACGCGAGCACCGAGGAGCGAGATTTTGGTTTGTACGAGCAGAACCCATCACAGAAGCGGGTAAGTGGTCGCAGGTGCAGAAAGCCTGGGCAGAAACTATATAAGCGAGGGTTCCAAGACTTTCAGCATTTCTAACATTTTAAGCTCGGATTTTGAAGGTTTTTGAGAGGATTTTCAAGGAGATTCTAGCGGTAAGTTTCATGTGTTCATTTTTCTTCAATAGTTATGTTTCACCACTGATTTTCCACCTAGTTGGTGTGTTTTTAAGGCGTAATTTGGGGGTTTGAGGCTAGGGATTTGGAGAGTTGATTTTAGGAGTTTGAGTGGTGATTTGATGTCGGATTTTGATAAATTTGGTATGGTTAGACTCGTAGTAGAATGTGACTTTGGGTTTTGTGACTTTTGTTGGATTTCAAGACGTGGGCCCGGAGGCCGGGTTTGAGCCGATTTCGGATTTTTGAGTTATAAATTCGTAATTTCTTGTAGAATTGATTCCTTTAGCCCGTATTGATTGTATTGTACTGCTTGTTGTTAGATTAGGGACGTTTGGAGGCCGATTTGAGAGGCAAAGGCGTGTTGGAGTAGAGTTTTGCTCGAATTGAGGTAAGTAACACTTTCAAACTTGGTTCTGAGGGTTCGAAACCCCAAATTATGTGATATGTGATTGGTATTTAAGTGAGCACATGCCAAGTGACGGTCGTGCACCATGAGAATTTTAACCTAGTTGATTTCATGCCAGTGTATATTGGTCATATCTTGTTGATATCCGTGTTTTCACTATGTGATAAAAGTAATTGAGTTGTCAATCATGCTAGAAATCATGTTTAGGCTATATGTCGGTACTGTTGGGACCAGTAGTGGTCGTTGTGAGCACGTAATTTTTGCCTTACAAAAACTACTCCAAAATAAATCAAAAAATAAAATAAATTTCTTTTACTGTGTAATTCTTGAATTTGCGTGGTGTTAAATATTTGTGTTATGTCCGTAAATGTTTACTTTGTCATAATAAAAATGAAAAATAAAATAAAATACATGTTGCATGCATATAGGATTTAATTATGCATTTACAAGATAATTTAAATAAAATCACAAAAAAAATATGCATTAGTTCTATTTTAAATATTCCACTGTGTGATTAATGTTTTGTCTATGTGTTAAATAATTGTTATAAAGTAATTAATATATTTTTGTGAAGTTAAAATTGTTTTATAATTAAAATTAGAAATTTAAATTAGAAAAATGAAATAATTGAAAAAGAAATAAAAATCGGACCTGGATTAAAATCCAGGCCCAAAATCAAGTTAACCCCCCCTCAGCCCAATCAAAACAACCCAGGTCCGGTCCAACTCAGGAGCAAATCCAAACGACGACGTTTGGTCCCGCTTCATCAAGTACCGTTGGATTAAATCAATCCAACGGCTGAGATACCTTGCCCTTACCCGGAACCCTCTACCCGACCCATTAACCCGACTTAGCCGACCCTGGCATTAAACCAAACGACATCGTTTGGTTTAATGAACTGATCCTGGCCCTTCATTCTACTTGATCTAACGGTTAGTATCAATTCACCTTCCCCCTATATAAATCCCAAATCCCTACCCCGGCCCCTAACTGAACACCCCCTCTCCTCTCACTGTTCATCATCGTCCCCAAAACCCACCCCTAACCCTAGCCGCCCTAGAATCCCACCGCCTGAAACCCGGTGGCATCAACGCCGCCGGTCACCAAAATAACACCCTAGAACCCCCTGAACATCCTCTACACAAATCTGACCTTAGTTTCCTTCGAATCAGACCCCAACTCTTCGAATACTAAATCGAAGGTGGGTCTGAAAACTCAAACCTTTCCAATGGCTTCCAAAATAACACCATAGTACCCCCTAGCATGCCTCGTTATGGATCTGAAGTTTGTTTGGCTCGAATCAGTTCCGAGCTTCTCGAATCTTCTTTTGAAGATTCGGACCAAACAAGAACAAACTCAGATCCGTTCTAAACTGACACCAAATGACCCCTAGGCTACCCTCACCCTTGTGTCGTATTTGGTCCCCCTCGAATCTGACCAGAAATGGTTAAGTCCCAAATCGAACCTTCAAGAACCCTAGAAATACCAGACTTTTGGATTCTGTTCACTTCAGACGAAAGATTGAGGTTTAATCGACCTTAGTCGAAGTATTTTCAGTGGAAAATACTTCGACTAAGGTTTGTTTGATTTCAAACAAAATCCGAAGCCAAGTTGAATTCGAGTTTGATTAAAATTCAGAGGTACTGTTCTATTTCTGTTTGTGTATTCTGTATGTATTTTCGTTTGTTTTAATAACTTGTTAATTTTTCACATTTTTGTTTTGATCAATTCTGTCATCTTTGTCTCATGCCCGTCTATATGATCAAAATATGAAACCGTTTCTGTTGGTTGTGATTATTCACAATGTAAGTAATCGACTCGATTAAGTTCGTCGATTAGTTATATTATGAATTCTCATTTATGATGATGCTGATTGAAACAATCTGATTCTATTGTTTTAAACTGATTATGGACAAATGTTGTAAATAATCAACTGATTAATACTCGTCAATTAAATCATGTTTGTTTACAAATCAGTAAATTCAAATGTATGATGTGTATGTATTGTTTTCTGAACAGGGCATTGTCAGTATATTGACAATGCTCCTGTGTGTGTTTGATCTTGGTTCAATGTTAAGTTCCAGTCTGAATTGTTATAATAATTTCAGTAATATGTTGTTATGATGTTAGTTCTGAATTCAGTGTGATTTTACAAATGTTGATTAGATGTAATTGTGTTAGAAGGTTACATTCTTAGTTAGGATTCAGTCTAAAACTTTAGGATTGGTTATAGCTGCTTAAACAGATTTTAAAATCTGTATTGTTAGATTCTGAATTTAAGGCAGTAATAACAGTAATTACAGTAGGAAATCTGGGACATTTTTTGGGACAGAATAGTGAGGGTAATGTGATAGAATAGTGGACTGAAAGTGGAATGTTGGTTGGCTATAATTTAAGATACTAATGGGAAACAAAGGGTAATGGGCTGCTGAAAAATCAGGATAAGAGCACTTAGATTTAAAGTATTCAAAAGCAGTTTTAATGGAAAATTTTCTGATTTTTAAAAGGAGAAAAGGGTCCAGGCAGCACTAGAAGGGTACAGGACAGCCCTGTATAAATAGAGGGGGATTGGGACTGATTTAAGGGCAGATTTTGAAAGAGAAAAATCTGATAAGAGAGATTTTTTTTTAGGGCACATTTTAAAAGAGAAAAATCAGATAGATGCAGATTTTAAAACAGAAAGATTTTAAGAAGAAAAATCTGATTTTGAAAGGAGAAGAAATCTGATTTAGGAGCTCTTTTAGAAAAAGAAATAGAAAAGAAAATATTCGCACACACACACACATATAGTGAAGCTGAAACAGAAAAAATAGAAAAGAAAAGAAAAAATCTGAAACTTTGTTGTTCTTTTTGGAATCTGTCCGGGTCTGTGTACTGATACTATTTGGTCTTAAAATCTGAAGTTCTTTAAGAAGCTTTACTCTTGTGAATCTGGGTTTCTCGGGTCTTGTTATTGCTCAAATCTGTGGAAATACTGATATTCTGCCAGTATTTTGTTACTGCTGCTACTGCTGAAATTTACTTCTTCTACCTTCATTTCCAGGTACTTATCTTTTGAATTTTATGTTGAAAAGAGATTCAACATGACAAATCCATGAAGCCTGAATTGCAATTCTGTTTCCAATTGTCCAAGTTCATTAGTTTAAATTTCATTTTTTTGTTTCATGTTAGTTAACTAGTAGTGAATTCAATTTGATAGCTATGAGTTAATTATCTTATTTTGAAATTCATATAAAGCTTTGTAATAATGTTAGCCCATTCCGAAATCTCATTGGTATAGGTATATGTGAATTGTCAAAACAGGGAGTAAGGCATAAAAATGGGCCATTGATTACATCCCATAATACCATTAGCTAAATGTAAAGTAGAATGGAAATATTAAGAAGTTACATTAGTAGTATATCTTGTAACAAATATGATTTTGTTTAGATTGGTATAAGTTATTATATGGTATGATGACAGGTATAATCATATGAGTAAAGTGAGTTGGTATAGCTCGTCATGATGTTAAGAATATTATGAATGTTTAGGCGTACAACTATGTTGTATGTAATACAGTTCGAATTGAATCAATTTGAATAATAACTCTTTTCTCATCAATTTGATTATTTATCGTTATAAATAAACTGAGCAATTATAATTCTGGATCAAAAAACAAGCATGTGAGAATGAGGTGATATGTATAAGAACCAATCGCAACACTTTATATCAATGGTAAATAAAAGTAGAATTTGCACTAATTAAAATAAATAAAAATTGTTCAAAAATACTTCTTCCCGTCATAAATTATTTTTGTGAGTTTCATATGGCATTCATCCTTTGGTATATGTATATGTTGTATTTGTGAAGAATAGTATTAATCATGTTCTTATTTTACTTTGAATTTGAATAGTCTTGGGATGAACATAATTAATACTCTGAAATTATAGTCAACGGGCAATACTTAATAAATTGTGAATTCTTTTAAGAATTTAAAGGCATCCCCTAAAATATGAATTTTACAGGAATTTCATATAAAAAATGTGTAGATATAATAAACAATTTTGTGGAAAATCCATAATATTATTACAAAAATTTCACGCAATTAGGGATGCGTTCGCGTACTCTGATTTTTTTTTTTTAAAAAAAAAGCAAATTCGGATTATGCGTACGCGCAATTTCGAGCGAATATTTAAGAAAAGGATTTTTCCAAGGATGTTAAAATAATTTCATATAACCCGAGGTGTGCAGTTCATTATTTAAATAAAAAGGGTGATGATGTTCCTGATTTTATTTTAAATTTCGAACATATATTTTTTATAAAAACTATAACATGGACAATTTTATTGTGTACACGTACGCGTGGCATGATCCCCGGTAATTATAAAAAGTATATAATATGAATATACGTACGCGTAATTCGTCCATATAATTGTAAACAATAAGTAAAAAGCGGTAGTAAAATCATGCAATAAAAACGTATTTAGTAAAATCAAGATAATTAAGCCAATAATAAAAACAGTTAAGCGACCGTGCTAGAACCACGGAATTCGGAAATGCCTAACACCTTCTTCCGGATTAACAGAATTCCTTACTCAGGATTTCTGGTTCGTAGAATAATAAACAGAGTCATATTCTCCTCGATTCAGGGATTAAAATTGGTGACTTGGGACGCCTTAAAATTCCCAGGTGGCGACTCTGAAAAAATTAAATAAATCCCGTTTCGACTGTCCTTCAATTAGAGAAAACTTCCCCACGCGCCCCGCGGGCACGGTAAAAAGGAGGTGTAACAGCTCTGGCGACTCTGCTGGGGACTTTACAGTGTAAACTGTAACCCAGAACCATTGGTTCAGGGTTTAAATAATTCGAGCTTAAAATATCTGTGATAATTGGCTTTATTTACTATATGATTTTCAACTGTTTATATGCTAATATGTTAAATATTGCTTTTTACCGCTTTTATATTATTTGAATTGTGAATATATACAACTGCTACGAAACCCCCTTCTTTCTGAGTCTTCTGAATTTATGGTGTACACGTGCGCGTGACCCACCTTTCTGTTATAGTCATACCAAATAAGACGGAGTTGGGACAAGTAACTAGGCCGGGCAGACTTTCGTGCTCCCGGTACGTTGCCCCCGCTTCGGCTCAAACTGTCCGTTTGGGTAAGCCAGGTTTAGAACAATCAACCTCAGGTTTTACACTTAGAATAACTCAGCCATGTACCGGATCCCTAGTAGGAACGTCTATTTGCATCATATACATTTGGCCTTGGAGACTCAACACAGGGGTTGGGTCTGTCTAGGACAGGTGAACCCGAAATAAAAAGACCATCCTGATGCATCCTACTTGCTACTTGTGCATTCATTTACCTCGAACATGCTTGTTGACCAGCTTAAACGAAATCATGGTGAGAAGAGAGGAATAAAATGGGTTGTTTTTTTTTTAAATCTTGAAATAAAGATAATTTAATAAATAAAATGATTTTTTTTAGTGTAAATTTTCAAAAATATAAAATTTTGAAAATAGTTTTTTTTTATTTTCAAAATGAGTCTTAACTTTATTAAATTAAACTTCAGATACAAAATGAGCACCACACAAAGCCCCTCATCCACGAGTACAGAAGAATTTCTCTTTCAGCTTCAAATATGGTGGTATGATTTAGGCGAAGACGGTCAAAGATGGGTCGTCAAGCATTTGGGAAACCTCACGGATATTATGAAGGTTAAACCCCGTGATGATCTGATTGCGGCATTAGTAACTTTTTGGGACCCTGCTCACAATGTCTTTCGTTTCTCTGACTTCGAGCTTACTCCTACATTAGAGGAAATAGCTGGATATGCTGGTTTTGACGGAAGTCTAAGAAATCAAAGCCTGATATTCACAAAGGCTCCTTCGGTACTTCGATTCTTCGGCCTTCTGAACATCAGCAGTCAAATCAGGAAAAGCAATGTCATCAATGGATGTTGTTCCTTTAACTTTTTGTATTCAAGTTTCGGAAAGTCAGATGGGTTCGAAATTCATGAGAAAGACCTTACTAACAAACAAGACAAAGACATCTGGCAGATTCACCATCGCTTTGCCTTCATGGTGGCTTTTCTAGGAATCGTGATCTTCCCAAACAAAGAGCGAACAATTGATATTCGCACCGCAAAAATTGTGCAAATCCTCACCGCCAAAGAAAATCACACCCTTGTCCCCATCATTCTATCAGACATTTATCGGGCTTTGACTTTATGTAAATCAGGAGCAAAGGTCTTCGAAGGATGCAAAATTTTGTTGCAAATGTAGGTGATGGAACATCTCCAACAACAGCCCAAGATCATACAGTATGGGTCAAACAATGATAATTGCATCGAGAGCTATGAGGAAAGAACAAAAAATTATCAGGCTCCAGAAGGAATAGAAGCATGGGTATCTCATCTAAAGGCTTTAACGGCAAATCAGATTGAATGGACTTTGGGATGGCTCCCGATGAGGGAAGTAATACACATGTCAACCTCAAATAGTTATCTACTACTATTGGGATTGAGAAGCATTCAGCCGTATGCGCCACTAAGAGTCTTAAGGCAACTAGGGAGATATCAAGTAGTTCCTGATGATGAAGATTTGAGTATGCAAGTAATCGAATTACACCCAAAAGCCACTATTCCCGAGGCTCTACTTCAGCAGATGTGGAATGGATGTCGATACTTAAAAAGTGATACTCAAGTCCCAGACACTACAAAGGGTGAGATAAATCCTGGATATGCAAGGTGGTTTGAAAAACGGTCTCGCGTGGATGATGTACCAGAGCCTGAGCTAAGAAGGCCAACAAAAAGACCCCATGTTCAAAACTTCAATGATAAAATCCAAGAGCGGTTGATCTGGGGAGAAAAGGAAAAAGGGTACAAAGCAACTATCCATGCCCTAAAAGAAAATCTGAGAAGCCTCAGTTTGGAGAAAGATTTGCAAGCACAAGAAGCCGAAGGCGAGAAGAAGAGTCTAGCTTGTGAGAATGAAAATCTTCATGCTCGATTTCAAAAAATGAAAAGGGTTTCTGAAACACCAAAGAGGAGCTGGAAGGATCAAAAAACCATCGCCAATCTTTTTGAAAGAATGCAAGATTATGATTATATTCTTGCAGAAAACGAAAGGACGTTGAGCAAAGCAAAAGAAAGGATCCAACGATTAAACGAAGAAGCCATGTCTAATAAGGAACGCCAAGATAGGCAATCCGAAAAAGACAGGGCACAATTCAAGAAGGAAAAGGACCATTGGATACGATCAGAAAACCAGCTTCGTGCACAACTAGAAGAGGCAAGAAGATGCAACAGAGAACATCAACAAGCAGACCTCGACAGAGAAAGAGCGCAAGCAAGATTAGAGCAGGCCAGACTCCGAGCTCTGTTAGAATCAGCTCTAGATCGTGAAAACCGTGTCAGAGATATAGCCACCACTCGTCAGCAGCAATTGCAAGACCAAGACCAACGTCTCCAAGGTTTCAGGGCACAAATCCACGACCTGGCAGTCTTCACATCTCAAAGTTATGTAAACTGCCAAGGAATGGATTATGAAAGGTTTACAGAGCATGCGCCCACTTTTGCTCGTCATCTAGCAATGGAGTTGGAAAGGATGTATCGTACGCTGGGAGGTCATCCAGGTCAAGCTCCACATTGAGCAAATAGTCTAATAATATACAACACAAGTGGAAAGTGGGGCACGTTGTGAGATGTTAAGAATTGTATCTTTTATTTTGATTTAAGTGTGTGTGTTTCAAGACATTTTCTTAAAAGTTTTCAAATGTAATTCCATCTTTGTATAATGAATAAAAGTGATTGCCTTTAGTCCAAACTACGCATGGTCTGATTCATGTAAGGGCATGATACGTAGGCAATCTCTATAAGATTCGACCACCACGATAAAAGATATATATATAATAAATAGAAGTGAATAACAATAAAAATTTCAAGAAAGCTGGGACGACACAAGCAGCCGAGCAAATGCATAATAGAAAGGGATTATTTGTCTAGGAGCATTGCATCTCAATGTGTGATTATATATGTGTTAAACTCTCAAAACTAACAAGTTTGTTCATTTTCAGAATTCAAGCAGTTAGTTTCTCTAAAGAGTATACTGGCATATTATCACTATCACACAAGATCAAAAGGACCAATACCCGAAAGTATGTCTATCCCAGATGTTGACACAGGTATGGAGCTAGAGGAGATGGATGTCGGGAAAATGAAAGAAGAGATGTTTAAACTCAAGCAGCAAATGGCTGAGATGTACCAAGCCTGGTCTACAGGACAGTTACCCCCATCTTACCCAAATAACCCTGCTCCATCAATGACCCAAACTCAGGATAATATTACCACTGAATTATCCCCAAATTTCCCCATTTACCAGCACTACCGAGGCACCACCTCTCAGACACCACAGTCTCCACCTCCGAAACCAGTTCCATATTTTCCTCCACCTATGACTCCTGTTTTCGTAGCACCTCCCCCTGCTACATTTCACAAATCTCCTAGTGAGCCTACATTCCAGGCCCAGGACAACCAATATTACCCCCCGGAGCCCACCCTCAAAGCCTCCGAAATTAATTCAACTGCTCCTCGTTTTGATCTCCCAACCGAAATTGACAAGCCAGCCAAAAATGCTGAACAAGAAGAGATGTTCAGGAAGGTCAAGAGTTTAGAACAATCATTCAGAGACATGCGAGGATTAGGTGGTCAAGTCAGTGTAGCATACAAAGATTTGTGCTTATTCCCCAATGTACAATTACCAGTTGGCTTCAAGATGCCCAAATTTGACCTATACAACGGGCACGGCGACCCAGTAGCCCACTTAAGGGGTTTCTGTAGCAAGATGCGAGGAGCTGGGGGAAAGGATGAATTATTAATGGCTTACTTCAGTCAAAGTTTAAGCGGATCAGCTTTGGAGTGGTATACACGCCAGGACCATGGGAGATGGTACACCTGGGATGACCTGGCACAGGCATTCGCATACCATTTCCAATACAATCTGGAAATCATCCCAGATCGATTATCTTTGACAAAATTTGAGAAGAAACACAATGAAAGTTTCAGAGAGTACGGTTTTCGGTGGAGAGAACAGGCAGCACGAGTGGATCCTCCTATGAAGGAGAGTGAAATGGTAGACTACTTCCTCCAAGCCTTGGAACCAACTTACTATGCCCATCTAGTTTCAGCGGTTGGGAAATCATTCAACGAAGTGGTGAAGATGGGACGTATGGTGGAAGAAGGCCTCAAAACAAATAAAATTATGAGCTATTCAGCAATTAAGGCAACTACTCAAGCTATTCAAGGCGGGGTAGGAGGAATCGGAAGAAAGAAGAGAGAGGAAGTAGCGGTAGTTGATTCAGGAATTTGGCTGGGACCCAGAGGTTCACCGCTTTACTATAATCAACAACGACCTCGCCAATCAGCTTACCACCATGATTCATCCCAACACTACTATCACCCTTCAGAGCCTCATTTTTCCATTAACCATGCTCAAGCATACAATCAGCCACCTGTTCACGCCAATTGGCGTGCTCCTGCCACACTAAATACTTACCCACGAGCCTATCCCGGACCAGGCTTCAGGCCTAGGCCAGCATTCAGGGGAGAAAGAGAACAGAAAAAGAAAACTTACACTCCATTGGGAGAGTCTTACACTAGTCTGTTCCACAGGCTGAGACAGCTGGACATGCTGAGACCAATACAATCCAAGCTACCCAATCCTCCTCCAAAGAATCTGGATTACACCATTAGCTGTGAGTATTGCTCCGGTGCACCAGGCCATGACACGGAGAAATGCTGGCATTTGAAAAATGCAATACAAGAGCTGATTGATACTAATAAAATCGAGGTTCAAACCCCCGAAGCCCCAAATATCAATAGAAATCCAATGCCAGCCCATCAAGAGGCTAATATGATAGAAATCATACAAGCTGATGGGAAGACAAAGAAGTCATCACAAACTGTCATGATGATCAAGTCTCATGAAGCCAAATCAGATAAGCAGTTAACAGAGGAGAAGCCGGTACCTAAGCAGAACAGAAATGGTGATGGACCATCTATGATAATCGAGGAGGGATCATCGAGCAAAGTTGCCGCAAAACAAGAAAGGCCGAAAGTGATAGTACCAGGGGTTGCTAACAAACCCATTGTATTCGTGGAAGGAGCCCGTACAGATCGGGTTATTATCGCACCTGTAATCCAGCTGCCGGTCATCAACAACAAAGCCATCCCATGGAACTACGAACGGGCAACTGTAATGTACAAAGGAAAAGAAGTTAAGGAAGAAGTGTGTGAGGTGCAAGGCTTAACTCGTTCGGGAAGATGTTTTACGCCCGAAGAGTTTAGAAAAACTAAAAACAATCCAACACCAATAAAGAGAGCTGTGACGGAAGAAGAGGCGGAAGAGTTTTTAAGAAAAATGAAACTCCATGATTATTCTGTTGTGGATCAATTAAAGAAGACGCCCGCTCAAATTTCATTGTTGTCATTACTGATTCATTCAGAGGAGCACCGTCTGGCTTTGATGAAAATCCTGAATGAGGCTCATGTTCCTGAAAAGATCTCCGTAAATCATTTAGGAAGAATAGCCAACAGAATCTTTGAGACAAACAGAATTACATTTGCTGATGATGAATTACCTGTGGAAGGTACTGAGCACAACAGAGCTCTTTACCTCACCGTGAAATGTGAAAACTCCGTAGTAACCTGGGTATTGGTTGACAATAGGTCAAGTGCAAATATCTTCCCTCTCTCCATTTTAATCAAATTAAAAATTAAAGAGGATAGGATCCAGAAGAATAGTATCTGCGTACGGGGGTTTGACGGTGGAAGCAGAGATTCATTTGGCGTCATAGTGTTGGAACTAACAATAGGGCCAGTTGAATTCACAATGGAATTTCAAGTGTTGGACATAACTATCTCTTACAACTTGTTGTTGGGCCGACCATGGATCCATGCTGCTAAAGCAGTCCCGTCAACACTACATCAGGTTGTCAAGCTTGAATGGGATCATCAAGAAATAGTTGTGCATGGGGAAGAAAGTTTAAATGCTCGCACCAGTACCATTGTACCGGTCGAGGGAACAGAAAATGACCAGGGACCATGGGTATACCAAGTATCCGACACAGTGTTGGTAGAGAAAATTCCAGAGGGGAAATACCTTCCGAATCCAAAGATATCCTCTGCATCAGTCATGATAGCTTATGAAATATTAAAGAATGGTTTTATACCCGGCAAAGGCCTGGGCTTATCTTTGCAAGGAATTATACAACCAGTATCTCTCCCCGAGAACTGGGGAACATTCGGATTGGGGTTCATACCCACCGTAAATGAAGTGATAAAGGCCAGAAAGTTGAAACATAAGGCATGGGATCTTCCAAAACCAGTCCCACATCTGTCAAAATCTTTTGTCAAGACCGGTGCTAGAAATCGCCCAATAACAACAATTCCTAAATCCCGGGTCAATCCTGAGGAGAAGTTGATTGAAAGATTCGAGAAGTTGTTTGATGATGTGAATATGTTGGAAAGCGGAGAAGGGTGTAGCAACGCGGAAGTTCAATTCGTTGGGCCAGAAACAAAGCTTAATAATTGGAAAGCCACTCCTCTCCCCATTCGAAAGGAGTCTTGGTAGTTTATTTTGATTTTCTTTCAAGTTTGTTTGGGTTACTTCAAGGTTGTAATCCCAAAGCTTATCTTACAGTTTGTTTGAAGTGTGCAAACCTTGTTATCTTTCATCATCCAATAAAAAGCAGTTTCCTTTTTATTGTCATTCCTGATAGTTTTCTTTTCTTTTTCTTTTTTCTGTACAGTTCTTTTTACGCTGGCTCTACTGATATGGCATGCATGAGGAATCCTCAGCCCAGTCTTAAAAATCAATCTGGTTCCGAAGTAATAATTCAATAAATATATTGTGATTATGAATCAGAATATGATGAAGATGAGGTTTTTGAAGAGATTAGTAAAGAGTTAATTCACTTTGAGGAAAAAACCAAACCTAACTAGAGTGATACCGAAGACATCAATATAGGGGACACGAGTAATGTCCGGGAAACCAAAATAAGTGTCCATCTCGAACCAAAGATCCGAGAAGAGTTAATTAAAGCACTCATAGAATTCAAAGATATTTTTGCATGGTCATATGACGACATGCCGGGCCTGAGCACTGATTTAGTAGTTCACAAATTGCCCACCGATCCAACGGTGCCTCCTGTCAAGCAAAGGCTGAGAAAATTCAAGCCTAACATGAGTGTGAGAATTAAGGAAGAAATCACCAAACAATTGGAAGCAAAGGTCATTCGAGTCACTCGATATCCTGTTTGGTTGGCTAATATCGTTCCTGTACCAAAGAAAGACGGCAAAATTAGAGTATGCGTCGACTACCGCAATCTCAACAAAGCAAGTCCAAAGGATAATTTCCCATTACCCAATATCCATATTTTGATCGACAATTGTGCCAAGCATGATATAGGATCTTTCGTGTATTGTTATGCCTGGTATCATCAAATTCTAATGGATGAAGAAGACGCAGAAAAGACGGCATTCATCACACCATGGGGAACTTATTGCTACCGGGTAATGCCATTCGGTTTAAAGAACGCTGGAGCAACCTATATGAGAGCAATGACCACAGTGTTTCATGATATGATACACAAGGAGATTGAGTTATACGTGGACGATGTGATCATAAAATCAAAGCATCAGGCCGACCACGTTGGGGATTTGAGGAAGTTCTTCTTAAGACTTTGCAGGTACAACCTCAAGCTTAACCCTGCCAAATGTGCATTTGGAGTTCCATCTGGAAAGTTGCTAGGATTCATAATCAGTCGACGAGGCATCGAGCTAGACCCATCGAAAATCAAAGCCATCTAAGAATTGCCACCTCCCAGGAATAAAACTGAAGTAATGAGTTTGTTGGGAAGGTTAAATTATATCAGCAGGTTTATTGCTCAGCTCACAACAACTTGTGAGCCAATTTTCAAATTGTTGAAAAAGGATGCTGCGGTCAAATGGACCGATGAGTGTCACGAAGCATTCGATAAAATAAAAGGGTACTTGTCGAGCCCACCCGTGTTGGTCCCGCCAGAGCCAGGAAGACCTTTGATTCTTTACTTAACAGTTTTGGAAAATTCATTTGGTTGTGTATTGGGGCAACATGACCTCACTGGCAGAAAAGAACATGCCATCTACTACCTTAGCAAGAAGTTCACAGCTTATGAGGTTAAGTATACTCATCTGGAAAAGACATGTTGCGCCCTAACATGGGTAGCTCAAAAATTGAAACACTATTTGTCATTCTACACTACTTACCTCATTTCTCGGTTGGATCCATTGAAATACATTTTTCAAAAGCCTATGCCAACGGGAAGACTTGCAAAGTGGCAGATATTGCTCACAGAATTTGACATCATCTATGTGACTCGAACTGCAATGAAGGCTCAAGCACTGGCCGATCATTTAGCCGAAAACCCGGTCGATGAGGAATATGAGCCGTTGAAAACCTATTTTCCTGATGAAGAAACAATGCATATCGACGAGGTGGAGCGAATTGAAAAACCTGGCTGGAAACTTTTCTTTGATGGAGCCGCTAACATGAAAGGAGTCGGGATAGGAGTCGTAATCATTTTTGAAACAGGGCATCACTATCCTGTTACGGCTCAATTGCGATTTTATTGCACCAATAATATGGCTGAATATGAAGCTTCCATTTTGGGGTTAAGGCTAGCCGCAGATATGGGTATCCAAGAAATCTTAGTCATGGGAGATTCGGATCTTTTGGTACATTAAATTCAAGGAGAATGGGAAACTCGAGACTTGAAGCTCATACCATACCGACAATGTCTACATGATCTTTGTCAGCGGTTTCAATCAGTGGAGTTCCAACATATTCCAAGAATCCATAATGAGGTCGTCGATGCATTGGCTACCTTGGCATCAATGTTGCACCATCCAGACAAAGCTTATGTGGATCCACTACATATTCAAGTCCACGATCAGCACGCTTATTGCAATATGGTCGAAGAAGAATTTGATGGTGAACCATGGTTCCACGACATCAAGGAGTATATCAAGATGGGGATATATCCCACACAAGCCACAGGAGATCAAAAGAGGATCATTAGACGATTGGAAAATGGATTCTTCTTAAGCGGAGGAGTTTTGTATAAAAGAACACCAGATCTTGGATTATTAAGATGCATAGATGCTAGACAAGCTACAACTGTCATGTCTGAAGTACATTCGGGAGTTTGCGGACACCACATGAGTGGATATGTATTAGCAAAGAAGATCCTCTGTGCTGGTTACTACTGGCTTACCATGGAGCGAGATTGTATCAGTTTTGTGCGCAAGTGTCATCAATGCCAAATACATGGAGATTTGATTCATTCTCCACCATCCGAATTGCACACAATGTCGGCACCATGGCCCTTCGTTGCTTGGGGCATGGATGTGATTGGACCAATTGAGCCGGCAGCATCCAATGGGCACAGGTTCATTCTGGTAGCTATTGATTATTTTACCAAATGGGTTGAGGCCAAGACATTTAAATCAGTGACCAAGAAAGCTGTGGTCGATTTTGTCCACTCAAATATCATATGTCGATTCGGAATCCCGAAGGTGATCATCACAGATAACAGTGCTAATCTTAACAGCAACTTAATGAAGGAAGTATGTCAACAGTTTAAGATTACACATCGCAACTCTACCCCATATCGGCCCAAGGCGAATGGAGCAGTAGAGGCAGCCAACAAAAACGTAAAGAAGATACTTCGGAAAATGGTAGAAGGTTCAAAACAATGGCATGAAAAATTACCATTTGCATTATTGGGATATCGCACTACTGTTCGCACTTTAGTAGGAGCAACTCCTTATTTGTTGGTATATGGCACTGAAGCAGTAATTCCTGAAGAAGTTGAGATTCCTTCCCTTCGGATCATCGCCGAAGCAAAGATTGATGATGATGAATGGGTCAAAACTCGTCTGGAACAGTTAAACTTGATTGATGAAAAACGATTGGCCGCAGTATGTCATGGTCAATTATATGAAAGAAGAATAGAAAGAGCATACAACAAAAAGGTGCGTCCACAGAAGTTTGAAGTGGGTCAGCATGTGCTGAAACGTGTTCTTCCACATCAGTTTGAGGTGAAAGGCAAATTTGCCCCGAATTGGCAAGGACCATTCATTGTGACCAGAGTATTGTCGAATGGTGCACTATGCTTAACAGATATTGAAGGCAAATGCATGGACATGGCGATCAATTCTGACGCGGTAAAGAGATATTACGCATAACTTTTGAATGTTTGTATTTAGCATTATTTCGAAGATTGGAATGACAAAGGCAATTTATTCTGCTATCCAAACACTATACCCTTTGCTTCCCCTTTTGAGCCATATTTGTTTCGTTCCTACCCTCTCTTGGAGTCGATGAAAATCAAATTGAAGTAACAATAATAATAATAATAAAAAAAAGAAAAAAAAAGAGAAAAACACTATTATTTAGTGAACTACGTTTAACCTGATTCCTCAAAGAAGGATACGTAGGCGCCTCACGGCTCGGTCATAGGGTGCACAACATACACAATGTGCACGAAAAGAAACATTAAGAGACCCCAATCAAGAAACTGGGGCAGGAATTGTATTAGAAATAAGAAAAGATTCCAAGAGTTGTAATTTTAAACCCATACCAAAGCTATTTAGCTTTTAATACCTTTTCCATTTCTAACCCCATACCAAAAAGACCTTTCGATCAATCTTAGAAAAATGCTGAGACAAGCAAATGAAGATGATTCATAACACTCTGGTACAAACAAGAAAAGAAAGTAAAAATGAGAGAGTCTTATAGGTGAAAACCCACACGGGCACCATAAGGCGACGGAAGTTGAGAGAAAAGTAAAAATGAGAGAGTCTTATTGGTGAAAACCTTCGTAGGCACCATAAGGCGAAAAGGAAGTGAGAAATGAACAAATGAGGAAGGTTTATCGGCGAAAACTCTTTGAGATATTGCAAGTCCAACAGGTCTGTGGAATGAAAAATGAAGTTGGATTATGGAAATTTTGGGGAAAACGAAAATGAGACAATTGAAAGGAGATTGATTAAAAGACTGGGTTGATTAATCCGAAATGCATACCCTGATCATTGGTGCCAGTAACTCCAATCAGATAAGTTTTTATTCTTTCTCCAACAGTCATCCAAACTTGGATTTTTCTTTTCATTCTATAATTGTCGAAATCAGCGTGTTTCGTCACTAATAATCTTACTTTTCTAAAGCTTTGAGATAAGTTTTATTCCAAACAAATAAGAAGGAATGTCAAGGTATACTACCAAGATTCAAGGTTACATGATGCAAAATACGGCCATGAAAGGCGGGAGATAAAAAGATATGGGTGTAAGAAAAGTGAAATCAAAAGTGGATCAGCAAAGTCAGAAGGGACATATAATTACAGTTAAAAGGGTTCGAAGGAAAACATACAGAGGGGAATCCTATAGTCAAGGATCAATTACAAGGACAAAACAGTCCTTTTCAACCATTCCAAGGCAATAATTTACCTGTGCCGAAGAGAAGCCTCACCATCGGCAAGAATACCCCAGTTAACCACCCTCCTTTAAACTAACGAAGTTTTCTTTGATTTAAAATAGGGGCAAAGACAATATTTGTGTCAGGAAATACCTGGTAAAGAAAAGAAGAAGTCAGGCGTCCACCTGGAGAATGAGGATGAGAATTAAAGAAGTCAGACATCCACCTGGAGAATGAGGAGGAGAATTAAAGAAGTCAGGCATCCACCTGGAGAATGAGGATGAGAATTAAAAAAGTCAGGCGTCCACCTGGAGAATGAGGATGAGAATTGAAGAAGTCAGGCGTCCACCTGGAGAATATGGATGAGAATTAAAGAAATCAGGCATCCACCTGGAGAATGAGGATGAGAAAAGAAGAAGTCAGGCGTCCACCTGGAGAATGAGGATGAGAATTAAAGAAGTCAGGCATCCACCTGGAGAATGAGGATGAGAATTAAAGAAGTCAGGCGTCCACCTGGAGAATGAGGATGAGAATTAAAGAAGTCAGGCGTCCACCTGGAGAATGAGGATGAGAATTAAAGAAGTCAGGCGTCCACCTGGAGAATGAGGATGAGAATTGAAGAAGTCAGGCGTCCACCTGGAGAATGAGGATGAGAATTAAAGAAGTCAGGCGTCCACCTAGAGAATGAGGATGAGAATTGAAGAAGTCAGGCGTCCACCTGGAGAATGAAGATGATAATTGAAGAAGTCAGGCGTCCACCTGGAGATTGAGGATGAGAATTAAAGAAATCAGGCATCCACCTGGAGAATGAGGATGAGAATTAAAGAAGTCAGGCGTCCACTTGGAGAATGAGGATGAGAATTAAAAAAATCAGGCGTCCACCTGGAGAATGAGGATGAGAAAAGAAGAAGTCAGGCGTCCACATGGAGAATGAGGATGAGAATTAAAGAAGTCAGGCGTCCACCTGGAGAATGAGGATGAGAATTAAAGAAGTCAGGCGTCCACCTGGAGAATGAGGATGAGAATTAAAGAAGTCAGGCGTCCACCTGGAGAATGAGGATTAGAATTAAAGAAGTCAGGCGTCCACCTGGAGAATGAGGATGAGAATTAAAGAAGTCAGGCGTCCACCTGGAGAATGAGGATGAGAATTAAAGAAATCAGGCGTCCACCTGGAGAATGAGGATGAAGAATTGAAGAAATCAGGCGTCCACCTGGAGAATGAGGATGAGAATTGAAGAAGTCAGGCGTCCACCTGGAGAATGAGGATGAGAATTGAAGAAGTCAGGCGTCCACCTGGAGAACGAGGATAAGAATTAAAGAAGTCAGGCGGCTACCTGGAGAACGAGGATAAGAATTAAAGAAGTCGGGCGTCCACCTGGAGAATGAGGATGAAGAATTGAAGAAATCAGGCGTCCACCTGGAGAATGAGGATGAAGAAGTTAAAAAGAAGTCAGGCGTCCACCTGGAGAATGAGGATGAAGAAGTTAAAAAGAAGTCAGGCGTCCACCTGGAGAACGAGGATGAAGAAAGAAAAGAAGCAGTCAAGGCACCCACCTGGAGAACGAGGGAAAACAATTGAAGTGTTGAAATCAAAAGCCCGCTCATATGATAAAGGAGCACATTTAGAATCAATAAAGCAGAGGAGTCCAACAAAATCCCCAGCAAGAAACAACAAGAGTCCCAAAAGAAAATACGGGACATAATGAAAAAGAATACGGAATAAGCCAAATGCCCAAGAGTCACCAAGATATCAAGACAACAAGAAACGCAAGGGCATGATCTAGATAAGATTTTTTATAATTCCTGTACCATAATCTAGTTTAGTTTTTGCATTACCTTTGAAGTAAGGTGTAATAAGGAGGTCAGCAAGCAGTAAAAACAGCACGAAGCAGCAGTAACATCACAGTCCCACGGTAGTCCCAGCTACCCAAAACTTCTCGAACTACATTGACCTGATTCCTTTATAGCCAAGGATATGTAGGAAACCTTTGAAGCAGAGGTTCGGTCAAATCTTTCAAAAAACGCTTCCCACGGAGTATTTGAACGGGCAAAAATCGCTCGTGTCCGCTCACTTTATCTTTGCACGAAAACTCTTCGAGTTTCCGCACAAAGAGGGGCAGCTGTGAGCACGTAATTTTTGCCTTACAAAAAATACTCCAAAATAAATCAAAAAATAAAATAAATTTCTTTTACTGTGTAATTCTTGAATTTGCGTGGTGTTAAATATTTGTGTTATGTCCGTAAATGTTTACTTTGTCATAATAAAAATAAAAAATAAAATAAAATACATGTTGCATGCATATAGGATTTAATTATGCATTTACAAGATAATTTAAATAAAATCACAAAAAAAATATGCATTAGTTCTATTTTAAATATTCCACTGTGTGATTAATGTTTTGTCTATGTGTTAAATAATTGTTATAAAGTAATTAATATATTTTTGTGAAGTTAAAATTGTTTTATAATTAAAATTAGAAATTTAAATTAGAAAAATGAAATAATTGAAAAAGAAATAAAAATCGGACCTGGATTAAAATCCAGGCCCAAAATCAAGTTAACCCCCCCTCAGCCCAATCAAAACAACCCAGGTCCGGTCCAACTCAGGAGCAAATCCAAACGACGACGTTTGGTCCCGCTTCATCAAGGACCGTTGGATTAAATCAATCCAACGGCTGAGATACCTTGCCCTTACCCGGAACCCTCTACCCGACCCATTGACCCGACTCAGCCGACCCTGGCATTAAACCAAACGACATCGTTTGGTTTAATGAACTGATCCTGGCCCTTCATTCTACTTGATCTAACGGTTAGTATCAATTCACCTTCCCCCTATATAAATCCCAAATCCCTACCCCGGCCCCTAACTGAACACCCCCCCTCCTCTCACTGTTCATCATCGTCCCCAAACCCCACCCCTAACCCTAGCCGCCCTAGAATCCCACCGCCTGAAACCCGGTGGCATCAACGCCGCCAGTCACCAAAATAACACCCTAGAACCCCCTGAACATCCTCTACACAAATCTGACCTTAGTTTCCTTCGAATCAGACCCCAACTCTTCGAATACTAAATCGAAGGTGGGTCTGAAAATTCAAACCTTTCCAATGGCTTCCAAAATAACACCATAGTACCCCCTAGCATGCCTCGTTATGGATCTGAAGTTTGTTTGGCTCGAATCAGTTCCGAGCTTCTCGAATCTTCTTTTGAAGATTCGGACCAAACAAGAACAAACTCAGATCCGTTCTAAACTGACACCAAATGACCCCTAGGCTACCCTCACCCTTGTGTCGTATTTGGTCCCCCTCGAATCTGACCAGAAATGGTTAAGTCCCAAATCGAACCTTCAAGAACCCTAGAAATACCAGACTTTTGGATTCTGTTCACTTCAGACAAAAGATTGAGGTTTAATCGACCTTAGTCGAAGTATTTTCAGTGGAAAATACTTCGACTAAGGTCTGTTTGATTTCAAACAAAATCTGAAGCCAAGTTGAATTTGAGTTTGATTAAAATTCAGAGGTACTGTTCTATTTCTGTTTGTGTATTCTGTATGTATTTTCGTTTGTTTTAATAACTTGTTAATTTTTCACATTTTTGTTTTGATTAATTCTGTCATCTTTGTCTCATGCTCGTCTATATGATCAAAATATGAAACTGTTTCTGTTGGTTGTGATTATTCACAATGTAAGTAATCGACTCGATTAAGTTCGTCGATTAGTTATATTATGAATTCTCATTTATGATGATGCTGATTGAAACAATCTGCTTCTATTGTTTTAAACTGATTATGGACAAATGTTGTAAATAATCAACTGATTAATACTCATCAATTAAATCATGTTTGTTTACAAATCAGTAAATTCAAATGTATGATGTGTATGTATTGTTTTCTGAACAGGGCATTGTCAGTATATTGACAATGCTCCTGTGTGTGTTTGATCTTGGTTCAATGTTAAGTTCCAGTCTGAATTGTTATAATAATTTCAGTAATATGTTGTTATGATGTTAGTTCTGAATTCAGTGTGATTTTACAAATGTTGATTAGATGTAATTGTGTTAGAAGGTTACATTCTTAGTTAGGATTCAGTCTAAAACTTTAGGATTGGTTATAGCTGCTTAAACAGATTTTAAAATCTGTATTGTTAGATTCTGAATTTAAGGCAGTAATAACAGTAATTACAGTAGGAAATCTGGGACATTTTTTGGGACAGAATAGTGAGGGTAATGTGATAGAATAGTAGACTGAAAGTGGAATGTTGGTTGACTATAATTTAAGATACTAATGGGAAACAAAGGGTAATGGGCTGCTGAAAAATCAGGATAAGAGCACTTAGATTTAAAGTATTCAAAAGCAGTTTTAATGGAAAATTTTCTGATTTTTAAAAGGAGAAAAGGGTCCAGGCAGCAATAGAAGGGTACAGGACAGCCCTGTATAAATAGAGGGGGATTGGGACTGATTTAAGAGCAGATTTTGAAAGAGAAAAATCTGATAAGAGATATTTTTTTTTGAGGGCACATTTTGAAAGAGAAAAATCTGATAGAGGCAGATTTTAAAACAGAAAGATTTTAAGAAGAAAAATCTGATTTTGAAAGGAGAAGAAATCTGATTTAGGAGCTCTTTTAGAAAAAGAAATAGAAAAGAAAATATTCGCACATACACACACACACACAGTGAAGCTGAAACAGAAAAAATAGAAAAGAAAAGAAAAAATCCGAAACTTTGTTGTTCTTTTTGGAATCTGTCCGGGTCTGTGTACTGATATTATTTGGTCTTAAAATCTGAAGTTCTTTAAGAAGCTTTACTCTTGTGAATCTGGGTTTCTCGGGTTTTGTTATTGCTCAAATCTGTGGAAATACTGATATTCTGCCAGTATTTTGTTACTGCTGCTACTACTGAAATTTACTTCTTCTACCTTCATTTCCAGGTACTTATCTTTTGAATTTTATGTTGAAAAGAGATTCAACATGACAAATCCATGAAGCCTGAATTGCAATTCTGTTTCCAATTGTCCAAGTTCATTAGTTTAAATTTCATTTTTTTTGTTTCATGTTAGTTAACTAGTAGTGAATTCAATTTGATAGCTATGAGTTAATTATCTTATTTTGAAATTCATATAAAGCTTTGTAATAATGTTAGCCCTTCCGAAATCTCATTGGTATAGGTATATGTGAATTGTCAAAACAGGGAGTAAGGCATAAAAATGGGCCATTGATTACATCCCATAATACCATTAGCTAAATGTAAAGTAGAATGGAAATATTAAGAAGTTACATTAGTAGTATATCTTGTAACAAATATGATTTTGTTTAGATTGGTATAAGTTATTATATGGTATGATGACAGGTATAATCATATGAGTAAAGTGAGTTGGTATAGCTCGTCATGATGTTAAGAATATTATGAATGTTTAGGCGTACAACTATGTTGTATGTAATACAGTTCGAATTGAATCAATTTGAATAATAACTCTTTTCTCATCAATTTGATTATTTATCGTTATAAATAAACTGAGCAATTATAATTCTGGATCAAAAAACAAGCATGTGAGAATGAGGTGATATGTATAAGAACCAATCGCAACACTTTATATCAATGGTAAATAAAAGTAAAATTTGCACTAATTAAAATAAATAAAAATTGTTCAAAAATACTTCTTCCCGTCATAAATTATTTTTGTGAGTTTCATATGGCATTCATCCTTTGGTATATGTATATGTTGTATTTGTGAAGAATAGTATTAATCATGTTCTTATTTTACTTTGAATTTGAATAGTCTTGGGATGAACATAATTAATACTCGGAAATTATAGTCAACGGGCAATACTTAATAAATTGTGAATTCTTTTAAGAATTTAAAGGCATCCCCTAAAATATGAATTTTACAGGAATTTCATATAAAAAATGTGTAGATATAATAAACAATTTTGTGGAAAATCCATAATATTATTACAAAAATTTCACGCAATTAGGGATGCGTTCGCGTACTCTGATTTTTTTTTTAAAAAAAAAAGCAAATTCGGATTATGCGTACGCGCAATTTCGAGCGAATATTTAAGAAAAGGATTTTTCCAAGGATGTTAAAATAATTTCATATAACCCGAGGTGTGCAGTTCATTATTTAAATAAAAAGGGTGATGATGTTCCTAATTTTATTTTAAATTTCGAACATATATTTTTTATAAAAAGTATAACATGGACAATTTTATTGTGTACACGTACGCGTGGCATGATCCCCGGTAATTATAAAAAGTATATAATACGAATATACGTACGCGTAATTCATCCATATAATTGTAAACAATAAGTAAAAAGCGGTAGTAAAATCATGCAATAAAAATATATTTAGTAAAATCAAGATAATTAAGCCAATAATAAAAACAGTTAAGCGACCGTGCTAGAACCACGGAATTCGGAAATGCCTAACACCTTCTTCCGGATTAACAGAATTCCTTAC
This sequence comes from Nicotiana tabacum, assembly GCF_000715075.1. Lineage (NCBI taxonomy): Eukaryota > Viridiplantae > Streptophyta > Magnoliopsida > Solanales > Solanaceae > Nicotiana > Nicotiana tabacum. The sequence continues at coordinate 170,769,040 of NC_134089.1, forward strand.
TCAGGATTTCTGGTTCGCAGAATAATAAACAGAGTCATATTCTCCTCGATTCAGGGATTAAAATTGGTGACTTGGGACACCTTAAAATTCTCAGGTGGCGACTCTGAAATAATTAAATAAATCCCATTTCGACTGTCCTTCAATTGGAGAAAACTTCCCCACGCGCCCTGCGGGCGCGGTAAAAAGGAGGTGTGACAGTCGTTTCTTGTTGTTGACTTACTGATTTCATTGATATTTTGTACTTAGTCATACTCATTCATTTCATTTCATATCCAAGTCTCTGTTATTATTTATTGATACATCATATCATCATGTTCGGACTAGTTTCATGACATTTGTGAGCCCGTGAGAGAGACTGGAGAGATTGATGATTGAATGAGGCCGAGAGCCTGATTATGAGTGATATTTATGGGATCGGTTTGCACGCCGTAGCGATTATATTGATTTATGATAGCACTTGGGCTGAACGAGCCCCTCCGGAGTCTGCACACACCAAAAGTTAGCGTGATTGATATTATGGAGGGATGGATCTTCCCTGGACATTGATCTTGTCCGAAGCATTATATACGTGGAGATGCATCTTCTCCATGGGCTGGACTGGCCCTACTCGGTACTAGGTGACTGATGGTCAGTGATATATATATTTCGGGATGGATATTCCCTAGGCCATATAGGCCATATACAATACCGAGTGATTGAGCATTTGAGAGTGTGAGCACATGAGGCTATCATCATGGTGCATCACATACAACATGTGCATTGGCATGTAGAAGCAGAGGAGTTATATTCATCATATCATTTAGATTTGATCTATTTTACTGTTTTGAGTTATCTATTGAACTTGAAAGCATGCCTACGTTTCTACACTATTATTTCTATATTGAACTATGCCGGTTGAGAGCCCGTTTGAATGGACTTATTTTAAGTGACTTTTAAGCCAAAATAGTTTTTAAGCCATAAGTTAGAAATTTTACCTTTTGGCTTTTTGCTTGTTTTTGTCATGTTAGCTTAAAAACAAGTGCTTAAAAGCACGCTTTTTGCTTTATTCAAATACTACACAATGGCTTAAAAGTTATTTTGGCATAAAAATACTTAAAATAAGTCAATCCAAACGGGCTCTGAGTTGGTTGCACTCATGCTACACCCTGCACCTCGTGTGCAGATCCAGGTGCTTCCGAGAACGGTGATTGTTGAGTGAGGAGACAGGATCTCAGGAGACTATCGAGGTAGCTGCATGGCATTCGCATGCCTTAACTCTCCTTTATTATCTTTATCTGTATTTCAATCTTATTTCCTAGACATTGTAGTAGATTGTATTTTGGTATAGATGCTCATGTACTCGGTGACACCCCGGTTTTGGGATAGATTGTATTGTGTAGCGGATTTATTTCTGCTTCAAAAAGGTTTTCTTAAATATTAATTGCTTTTGTATATTTTCAAAGTTTTTACTGTGTTGAGATGAATTAGTATTGGCTTGCCTAATTTCACGATAGGCGTCATCACTGCGGTTGGTTTTGGGTCGTGATAGGGAGAGAGAGAGGGGAGGGAGAAGGTGTCACTTACCTGTGATTTTGCACGAGTGAAAGCTCCTTGGACAAGAAATGAAGGATTTTCAAAGAAGAGGATGAGAGAGAAAGAGAAGAAAAATAAGGGATGTACGCCTAATGTAATAGGAAAGACATGCCCACTAATTCACTGTGTACATTTGTGGGAATTATTTTACTAAATTTATATTTTTTTGGTGAAATATTTTTAAGCTTGCGGGTTTTTGGACCAAAAATTAAAATTAAAAATTTTGAGTTTTTCGCTGCATTTGTGGGAAACATTAAAATAATATTTATCTTTAGATTCCCATTGTTTCAATGGAAACAGTTTAATAATTTTCTATAGTAATTTTTCTAATGACATTTCCCACTGATTTGGTGGGAAAAAAGTTACGCGCTTTTTTGCGCCAAATAATTCACACCTACAGTGTGTGGGAACGTTTTAAAAAATAGGTAAAAGAAAACTCTTCCATTTCCCACTGAGTTTTTCAAAATTTCAGCGAGAACTACCACTCATAATATATCTGTGGGAAATTTCCTTGGAAAATTTGTATTTTCTAGTAGTGTGAAATTTTGACGGATTCTCAGATTATCATGTGTATAGCTCACGCTTTCTGCATGGGCACAGGCCACTGGAGCCGGATCGCCTAAAATGTTTTCAGACAATCAAAAACGACCTAAGGAACAACAGTCACCGCCTCATCATGAACGTTCCTTGTTTTTTATTTGTATTTTACGGTCATAGAACTGGAATTTCACCCGATTCCCAAATTATCATGTCTTATAACCCACGCCTTCTACATGGGCCCGAGTCACCGTACCCAGATCACCTAAAATTTTACTGGACAATAAAAAATGACCTAAGAAACAATAGTCACTGCCTCTGCATGACCGTTCCTCGTTTTTGGTGTTTTAGGGCCATAAAGTTGGCCGCCTGAATCCTAGATTTTTTGTGCTATAGCACATACCTTATGCTTGGGCCCGGGCCACTGGGACCAGATCGCTTAAAAAATTTTCGGACAATAACAAACGGCCTAAGGAATTATAGTCACCGCCTCGCCATGATCGTTACTCGTTTTTTTGGTGTTTTAGGGCCATAAAACTAGAATTCCGCTTGATTCTCAAATTTTCATGTGTTTTAGCCCACGGCTTATGCTTGGGTCTAAAATTTTGGCGGACTATAAAAAATGACATAATGAATAATAGTCACTGCCTAGCCATGACCGTTCATCATTTTTGTATTTTTGGGCCATTAAACTGGAATTCTACCCCCAGATTTTCGTGTGCAAAGCCTACGCCAATTGCATGGGCCAGGACCACCGGATACAGATCACTTAAAAATTTTCCAAACTATCAAAAATGACCTAAGGAATAATAGTCACAACCTCACCATGATCGTTCCTCATTTTTTGGGATTTTAGGGCCATAGTGTCGCACCCCGTTTTCTCGCGAAAGTGGGTTTCGACATGTGAAAACTCTTTTAAATGAGGGTGTTAAAAGAAAAGAGTCGTCACCTAACGATTTTAAGGTGTGTTAGGGCACCTATTTTCAATTAACTTTGTTTGACTCGTCAACGCCACTAAAGATCGGGTAAGACTTACATTACGTCAAAGAGTAGGTGTTAGGCACTCTTTGAGGTCCACAATTGTGGTTCCTGACTGAATTTTACACTATGCGAATTATATGATTAAACTAGGCGAGCATATAAGTAAATAAAGATATAAAAGTTGAAAGTCCTATTATAACGTAAACTAGTGTAAGGAAAAAATATCATTAAACTATATGAATTAATGATACAAGTTTTAAAGATCATGAGGATTACTACTATGTCGGTCTATATTTAATGACTAAATCCTTTTAGCATATATACAAGGGAAATGGGGGGTCCTAAATTTTTAGCCTAAAGGATCACCCCATGCAATGTGAATAATACTTTGTAACTTCCTTTAGGTAGGAGTTACTCATATTATCCAGCGGGCAAAGACTATCATTTCATGCTACCCGATTACTATGTTATAGTTATTTACTTAAAAGCGTTCTAATTCAATTCTAAGTCGTGCCCTATGCATGTGCTAACAGTCCCATGTATATGGTCCAGAAGGCTTTGGACCTACTATTTGGTAGTTCTAGACTCAACTCAGTTGCTCAAAATGTTAAACTAGGCGACAATCAAATTACATAGGGGTGTACATAATTGCAATAAGAAGGGATCAAGTAACCTCCACACATAAGCAGGAAAATCATGCAAATAGATTTCTGGTTAGGTAGTATATGGCACTTAAGACGTGTTGGAATCGATAGTCCGATAGGCATGATTTCTATATGATTCTAGTTTCCAGTATTGTATAGGCAGTGTTGTAATTAGAGTGTTACAAGTCTTATAGACATGATATCTAATCGTTTATGTAAATAGGCAGTAAAGTCATCAATAAATGTCCTATAGGCAGATTTTCCAACAATTGACAATTGGGCTTGATTTTAAACGATTTATCCCTATAGGCATGCTTTCTAGGCGGGTGGCAGTATGCTATAGGCAGGATTTCTAATAGTTGACAATTAGACTTGATTTTGTAACACTTTATCCTTATGGTTCATCTAGATGAGGCAGTGTAAAGAAAATAATAGAAACAGTTGATTAATTAGTTAAGCTATCTAGACGAGCATACCAAAAACGTATATCATTGTATCCTATAGGCATGTTTTCTATTAAGCAAGCATGTGACTACTATAAACATGTTGTCTAAGGCATTCAGTAGTAGATTCAGAAATAAGTGTAAGCAATTGCTTAAACTAACATGCTTTGAATAAAGTACCAGTGTCAGAGAAATTAAGTGAGGTGTGTGTGATCCTTATAGATATGATTTCTACCAGTGTGCGACACATGAAATTAAATAAAATATAATACATGTAGAACGATATAGCAAATAGACCACGTAGACCATGTAGGCATGTTTTCTACCCATTCATGCAAGTATTAGAATACCCCGATTCCCCAATTCACTAGTTCCCCAATTGTTTAGTTTACAAATTATTACAGAACTGGATAATGAATACAATTACAAACGTTACATAAAGAATATTGCAGGCCCAAAAATAGACCCAAACAAAGTAACGCATCACTGGTTGGGCCTTCAACAACCTCACTCTTCACATGACCAGCAGGCCCAAACCCCAGGCTTAGCAGAACAATAGAGGATGCCTGAATTCGGCACCCAAGTCCAACAATATGTATGGCTCAATACCAGGCCCAAGATGCATGACTTACCTACTGATGTCATACTTAACCATGCAAGTGACAACTACTCAGGGAATTAATTAAACACATTTTCACATTTAATTCTGAAAGTGTAAGTAACAATAGTTCTAACCAAAACATATAAGCAGGATCACATGAAACATTGGAAGGTACAAAAGGCATACATAAAATTGGCTCATGCTAGGTTTTAAAATGACATGATTGAATATCATAAGCTAGCAAACTACTTCAAATAGAATTTTAAAATAAAGCATAGTCTACAATTATCCTAAAAGACCTCAAACAATTAACATAAGGATCTAGCAAATTCATAGACAGGAACAAGTGAGAGGCAATTTTCACATGAAGGTTTTCAAAGTGTCATCTTAGGGGTGATAACTATCAGGTAAGAGGACACACATGCACAAAGGCCTTACAATGAGCACAAAGGTGAGGCAAACAAGTTCAAAGCATGGAGTTCTCAGGATGCACCAGAGTAGTTATAGGAAACATGAATCCACAAAGCAAAGAGCTGAACATGGAATGATAATCACATGCTCGCGAGACTTCCCTTTGGGGTAGATATCACTACAATCTTCATAAGGATTCACGGCAAGGCATAACTAAGAGTTGTAGACCAATTCAGGACAGGTTGGGGTGTTACTAAAGAAACCTAATATAGAAGCTCAGGGTCAACATTATTGCAAGTTCAACACCACAACTAGTCAGCAAACAAATGTTTAACACAAATTGATCACATATAGCAAGTTCAGTTTTGTATAATAAAGATTTCCTAGGCATTAAACTTAGCAATCTTAGCATTAACATATATGAGTGCACAGAATAGGATGGTAGTAAAACAACTATAATGAGGACTGGGGTTCACAAGTAGCATGCTTTGTCTTAAGGGTTTAGAATAGAAATATGATCAAGTAGCAAGTTATGCCTAAATGACCTATCATAGAGAAGCACAGTCGAGCAAATTCTGGGCATGAATAAGTACCGCAAATTTTAAACATAATAGTTTAGAACACTACATGAATATGAGCAAGCAACATACATAGAAAACTCATGTGTGCATAAACATAGTGGACTAAGTAGGTTCAAGATGGTCAAAATATGTATACAGTGGCAGATATCCAAGTGCAGGATTTAAGCAATTTTAGATGCAAAAGAATACAGGACTATAGGCTAGCTTTGAAATAGATAGGATTGAAATAAAGACAATAACATATTGTAATCACATAGGTTCAGAAAATTCGAACAAGCATAGTACTCAGGTCATGACCACAACTAATAATAGAATTGCAAGAGTCAAGGTACTTACCAGTTACAAATTAATGGACAAGTAAGTAAGAAGAACAATTCCAGCAGTACTTTAATCATAAATAGCAAAAAAACAGCAATACCTCAAAATCCCAATGCATTAGAGTTCCAGAGGGTTTCAAGTGAACCCCGGGTAGTGCTCGCACTAAGAAAGAGCAACAATCAAATTTCTGGTGGCCTTGGCTTTTAGCCGGTCAAGGTCTCAAATTTTATAATAGTATATAGAATGAGATAATAAGAGAGTAACAGTAGTAAATTTCCATGACTAATGTCTATCCAAAGGGAATTAGGGGAGGGGTTTATATAGTGGTAAAATCAGGCAAATAAACAAGGAAAGAAATCAAGTAAACATGAACAAAAATAGTAAAATCTCGCATGCAAGTCAGTAAAGTAATAGAAAAGGAGAGAAATCAAACTCCAAAACACTAGTTTACGTTTTAGACTCAAAATCGGCCAACTAGTATGAAGAACCAAGCTTTTCTTCGTGTACATGGACAAGATTGTCCAAATCTTCAAGATTGAGTTGAACGGGTCCCGATTCTGTGAGATGATACTTTTCAAGTTTAGGCAAGTACTAAGTAACATCATTATCATGTAGATAATGATGTGGTAACACAAATAAAGAAGGTGAATCACAAGGAGATTCCATTGTCAAGCCGGAATGAGAGAATGATTAGCGGTGAGGCGGCTAGTGTTTCTTAGGGAGGAAGAAGGACTGGGAGTGTTGAGGGCGGCAGAGATAGGAAAATGGGGTCTAGGGTTTGGGTTATGGGATATACGGGGAAGTTGGGTTTTACTTTTGGGTCGTTAATCATCTGAGATCAACGGCCATAATCAAAGGGAGATGGGGCGGGTTAGGAGAACGGGTCCCGATGGGGTTATAGGATTAGAGGGGATCTGGTTTGGGCTGGGTATTTATTGGAGATGGACCAGCTGTTTTGGGCGTTGACTTGGTATGAAATTAACTCAAAATTGGGCTATAAATTAAATACACAAAAATTGTGAATAAAATTATTTATAAAAAATATTTGATAGATAATAAAATATCACTTGTGCAATAAGGTGATTGAAAATAGGAACTTAACATTACAAAATATAAAAAAAAAATGCTATTTTTCACAAATAATGTGAAAAAATATAATTATATATAGCTCATAAGCTATTATTGCAAAATTGTGTAAATAGCCCTAAAATACAAATATAACTTTATAAAATAAGGTAAAAATACTATGAAACCTATATGTGGAGACAAACAATAAGTTTAGATGATTAAATCATCCTAAATAATTTGAAAATATAATTAATAAATAATCAAGTAATTAAAATGCAAGAAAATCAATTTAAAGCTCCAAATATTATGGAAAATTATAGAAAATACTTGTATAACTCTTGTAAACTATAATTCCCAGATTATCCTGTGATGTAGCCCACGCCTTTTGCATGGGCCTGGACCACCGCGCCCGGATTGCCTAAAATTTTGCTGGACTATCAAAAACGAACTAAGGAACAATTGTCACCGCCTAGCCATGATCGTTCCTCGTTTTTGGCATTTTAGGGCAATAAAACTAGAATTTCGCCCGATTCCCAGATTTTTGTGTGCTATAACTCACGCCTTCTACATGGCCTGGACAGACTCGGATCGCCTAAATATTTTTCGGACCAACGAAAACGACCTAAAGAACCATAGTCATGACTGTTCCTCGTTTTTGGTGTTTTTGGGCATAAAAACTAGAATTCTGCCCAATTTCTAGATTTTCTTGTGCATAGCCCATGCCTTCTGCGTGGGCTCAAACCACCGGACCTCAGATCGCTTGAAATTTTATCGGGCCATCAAATACGACTTAAGGAACAATAGTCAACGCCTCGCCATGGCCATTCCTCATTTTTGGCGTTTTAGGGCTATAAAAGGGAATTATGCCCGATTCCCAGATTTTGGGGTACTGTAGCACACATTATGCATGGGCCCGAGCCACCCGACCCAGATCGCCTATTGCCGAACCATAACAACGACCTAAGGAACAATATTTACAGACTAGCCATGACTGTTACTCGTTTTTTTAAATTTTAGGGCCATAAACCTGGAATTCCGTCTGATTCTCAGATTTTCATATGATATAGCACATGCCTCTGCATGGACCTGTCCCACCAGGTCAGATCGCCTCGGACCATAAAAAATGACCTAAGGAACAATAGTCACTGGCTAGCCATGATCGTTACTTGTCTTTTAGTGTTTTAAGGCCATAAAACTGGAATTTTGCTCAATTCACATATTTTTGTGTGCTACATCCCATGCCTTCTGTATAGTCCCGGGCCACCAGACCCGGATCGCCTAAAATTTTGCCAAGCCATAAAAAACAACATAAAAACAATATTCACCGCCTCTCTATGATTGTTATATATTTTTTGGCATTTTGGGCCGTAAAATTGAAATTTCGCCATGATTTCAAGATTTTCGTGTGCTACAGCCCACACCTTCTGCCTAGGCCGGGGCCACCTGGCCCGGATAACCTAAAATTTTGTTGTACTATCACAAATGATATATGGAACAATAGTCATTGCCTCGTCATAACCATTACTCGTTTTTTGGCATTTTAGGACCATAAAACTTGAGTTTAGCTCGATTCCCGGATTTTCATGTGCTATTGCCTACGTCTTTTGCATTCGTCCGGGCCACTAGACCCAGATCACCTAAAATTTTATCGGACCATTAAAAACAACCTAAGGAACAATAGTAACTACCTCGCCATGACCGTTACTCATTTTTTTGCATTTTAGGGCATAAAAGTAGAATTCCATACGATTTCCAAACTTGTTGTGTGCTATAGTCCACGCCTTCTGCATGGGCCTGGGAAACCACATCTGGATCGCCTAAAATTTTGGCGGACAATCAAAAGCGACCAAAGGAACAAGTCACTGCCTCGCCATGACTGTTACTCATTTTTTGGCATTTTTGAATTTCCATCAATTCACTGATTTTCGTGTGCCATTGTCCATGCCTTTAGCATGTGCCCGAGCGACCGGACCCAGATTGCCTAAAATTTTGCCAGAAAAAAAGACCTATGGAACAATATTCATCACCTCACCATGATTGTTTCTTATTTTTTGGTGTTTTAGGATAATAAAATAGGAATTCCGCCCTTTTTCCAAGGTTTTACCGTGCTATAGCACACAACTTCTACATGGGCCTCAGACAACGAACTTGAATCGCCTAAAATTTTGGCGAACCATTAAAAATGACCTAAGGAACAATTATCACCGCCTCGTCACGACTGTTACTTATTTTTGGCATTTTAGGGCCATAAAATTGGACTTCTACATTATTCACATATTTTCATGTCCTATAGTCCATGTCTTCTGCGTGGGCCCGGCCACGAACCCGGGCCACCTAAAATTTTGCCGAACCATCATAAAAAATCTAAAGAATAATAGTCACCTACCTCATCATGTCTATTACTCATTTTTCGGCGTTTTAGGGCCATAAAACTAGAATTTCGCCCGATTCCAAGATTTTTGTGTGCTATAGCAATACTATCCTTCTGTCCCAGACCACCGGACCAGGATCGCCTAAAATATTGTCAGATTATCAAAAACAACCTAAATAATAATAGTCCCACCTCGCCAAGATCGTTAGTCATTTTTTGGTGTTTTAGGGCCATAAAACTAAAATTCTGCCTGATTCCCTTATTTTCATGTGCTATAAACCCACGCCTTCGGCATGGGCCCAGACCATCGGACCCAGATAGCCTATAATTTTTCCAGACCATAGAAAATGTCTTAAGGAACAATAATCATCGCCTCGCCATGACCGTTACTCGAAATTTTGCTTTTTTGGGCCATAAAACTGGAATTCCGTCCGAATACCAAATTTTCGTGTGCTATAGCTCACGCCTTCTACATGGGCTGAGACTCAGATCGTCGAAATATTGTCGGACCGTTACAAATGACCTAAGGAAGAATATTCACCACCTCGCTATGACCGTTACTCTTTTTATTTTGGAATTTTAGGACCATAAATTAGAATTCCGCCCGATTCCAAGAGTTTTCATGTGTCATAGCCCACCCTTCTACATGGGTTCGGGCCACAAGATCCTGATCGCCAAAAATTTTGTTGGAATCAAAAAAGACCTAAAGAACAATATCCATTGCATCTCCATGACCGTCACTCATATTTTGGTGTTTTAGGGCCATAAAACTGGAATTATGCCTCATTTCAAGATTTTTGTTTACTATAGCCCTCGCCTTCTGCATGGGCCCGGGCTACCTGACCCCGATCGCCTTATATTTTGTCTGACCATCAAAAATGACCTAAGGAATAATAGTCTATGTCTCGCCATGATTGTTACTTGTTTTTGGCTTTAGGGCCATAAAACTAGAATTCTGCTCGATTCTCAAATTTGCGTATGCTATAGCTCACGCCTTCTTTATGGGCCCAGGCAATCGGACCCGGATCGCTTTAAATTTTGTTGAACCATCATAAACAACCAAAGTAATAATAGTCACAGTTTTGCCATGACCGTTCCTCATTTTTTGGCATTTTATGGCCATAGAAATGAAATTCCGGCGAATTCCTAGATTTTTGTGTGCAGTAACCCACGCCTCCTACGTGGGCCCCAACCATCGGAACTAGATAACCTTAAATTTTTTAAGTCCATAAAAATGTCCAAAGGAATAATATTCATCGCCTCGACATGACCGTTACTCATTTTTGTGGAGTTCTAGGGCCATAAAATTGGAATTCCTCCCGATTCCCACATTTTTTGTGTGCTATAGCCCAGCCTACTACATGGGCCCTAGCCATCAGATCCGGCTCGCTTAAAATTTTGTTGGACAATCAAAAATTACCTAAGGAACAATTGTCACCACTTCACCATGACCGTTACTCATTTTTTGTGTTTTAGGGCCATAATACTGGAATTTTGTGCGATTCTTAGTTTTCGTGTGCTATAGCCCGTGCCTTCTACATGGGCACGGGCAACCGAACCCGGATCGCTTAAAATTTAACCGGACCATCAAAAATGACCTAAGGAACAATAATCAATACCTCACCATGATTGTTACTCGTTTTTGGCATTTTAGGGCCATAAAACAAGAATTCCGCTCGATTCTTAGATTTACATGTGCTATAACTCATGCCTTCTACACGGTCCCGGACAACCGGATCTGGATCGCCTAAAAAATTTCAGGACCATAAAAAATGACCTAAGAAGCAATGCTCACTGCCTCACCATGACCATTACTCATTTTTTGGCATTTTTGGGCCATAAACTGGAATTCTATCTGATTCTTAAATTTTTGTGTGTTATAGCCCATACCTTGCATGGGCGCAGGCCACCGGACCCTGATCACCTAAAATTTTGTCGGACGATCAAAAATGACCTAAGGAACAATACTCACCACCTCGCCATGACCATTACTCATTTTTGGATTTTTAAGGCAATAAAACTTGAATTCCGCATGATTCTCCGCTTTTCGTGTCTTATAGCTCATGCCTTCTGCATGGGCCTGGGCCATCGGACCCCAATCGCCTAAAATTTTATCAGACCATCTAAAATGACCTAAGGAACAATATTCAATGCCTCTCCATGATTGTTACTCATTTTTTGGCGTTTTAGTGTCATAAAACTAGAATTCCGCTCGATTCTTAGATTTACGTGTGCTATAGCTCACGCCTTCTGCACGGGACCGGGTAACCAGATCTAGATTGCCTAAAAATTTTCAGCACTAGAAAAATGACCTAAAGAGAAATAGTCTCCGCCATGACCATTACTCATTTTTTTGCATTTTTGGGCCATAAAATTGGAATTCCGCCCGATTCCCAAATTTTTATGTGTTATAGCCCACACCTTGCATGGGCCCAGGTCACCGGACTCGGATCTCCTTAAATTTTGCTGGACCATAAAAAATGACCTAAGGAACAATACTCACCACCTCTCCATGACCGTTACTCATTTTTTGGTAATTTAGGGCAATACAACTCGAATTCCGCCTGATTCCCAGATTTTCATGTGCTATAGCCCACGACTTCTTCATGGGCCTGGGTCACCGGACCTCGATTGCCTAAAATTTTACTAGACCATCAAAAAAAATCAAGGAAGAATAGTCACCGCCTATCCATGACCGTTACTCACTTTTTTAGCGTTCAAGGGCTATAAAACTGAAATTACGCCAAATTCTCAGATTTTCGTGGTCTATAGCCCACACTTTCTGCATTGGCCCAGGCCACTAGACCCAGATCGCCTAAAATTTTGGCAGACCATTAAAACTATCTAAGAAACAATTGTCACCGCCTCTCCATAATTGTTACTTATTTTTTGGCATTTTAGGGCCATAAAATTAGAATTCCGCCTAATTCCAAGATTTTCGTGTACTATAGCCAACGTCTTCTGCATGGGCTCGGGTGACTGGACCTGAATCGCCTAATATTTTATCGGACCATCATAAATAACCTAAGGAACTATAGTCACTACCTCACCATGACCATTCCTCATTTTTGGCATTTTTGGGCCACAAAACTAGAATTCCGACAGATTCGCAGATTTTCATGTTCTATAGCCCGGGCGACCGCACCCGGATCGCTTAAAATTTTGACGGACCATCAAAGACTACATATGGAACAATATTTACCACCTCTCCATGATTGTTACTCATTTTTAGCATTTTAGAGCCATAAAACTAGAATTCCGCCAGATTCTCAGCTTTTTTCGTGTTATAGCCCACGACTTCTGCATATGCCCAGGCTACCGGACCCGGATCATCTAAAATTTTCTGGACCATAAAAAATAACTTATGGAACAATAGTCACTGCATCTCCATGATCATTCCTCATTTTTTGACGTTTTAGGGCCATAAACTGGAATTCCATCCGAACCTAATTTTTCGAGTATATAGGTCACGCCTTCTACATGGGCCCAGACACCAAACTCAGATAGCATATAATTTTGGTGGACCATAAAAATTACCTATGGAACAATAGTCACCACCTCGTCATGACTGTTACTTATTTTTTGGCATTTTAGGGACATAAAATTAGAATTCCACCTGATTCTCACATTTCTGTGTCTTATAGCCCACGTCTTCTGCATGGACGCGGGCCATTGGACAAGGATCTCCTAAAATTTTGCCTGATAATCAAAAATGACCTAAGGAACAATAGACACTGCCTCACCATGACCGTTCCTTGTTTTTGGCATTTTAGGGCCATAAAATTATAATTTCACCCAATTCCTTGATTTTCGTGTGCCATAGCCAATGTCTTCTACATTGGCCCGGTCAACCGGATCCGGATCACTTAATATTTTTCCGGACCATCATAAATGACATAAGTAATAATAGTCACTGCCTTGTCATGACCGTTCCTCGTCTTTTGACATTTTTGGGCTATAAAACTGGAAATCCGACTGATTCCCTAATTTTTGTGTTCTATAGACCACATCTTTAGCATGTGTCTGGGCTACTGGACCTAGATTGCCTAAATTCTGCCGGATAATATAAAATGACCCAAGTAACAATAGTCACCGCCTCGCCAAAACCGTTCCTCATTTTTTAGCATTTTAGGGTCATAAAACTAGAATTCCCCTTGATTCCCAAAGCCCACGCCTTCCGTATGGGCTCGGGCCACTAGACCCGGATCGCTTAAAATTTTGTTAGACTATCAAATATGACCTAAGGAACAATAGTCATCGCCTTGCTATGACCGTTCTTCATTTTTTGGCGTTTTAGGGCCATAAAACTGAAATTCCACCTGATTCCTAGATTTCCATGTGCCACGCCTTCTATATTGGCCGGGGACCACGGACTCGAATCACCTAAAACTTTTTTGGACCATCAAAAGTGATTTAGTAACAATAGTCGTCGCCTCGCCATGACCATTACTCATTGTTCGGCATTTTAGGGCCATAAAATTGGAATTCCGCCCGATTTCAAGATTTTTGTATGCTATAGCACATACCTTCTGTATGGGCCCAGACCACCGGACCCGGATCGCCTAAAATATTGTCGGACTATAAAAAAATAACCTAAGGAATACTAGTCACCACCTCGCCATGATCGTTAGTCATTATTTCCTGTTTTAGAGCCATAAAACTAGAATTTCGCCTGATTCCCTTATTTTCGTGTGTAAGCCCACACCTTCGGCATGGGCCTCGGCCATCGGACCCTGATAGCCTAAAATATTATCGGGCCATCAATAATGACCTAAGGAACAATATTCGCCGCTTCTCCATGACCATTACTCATTTTCTTGTGTTTTAAGACCATAAAACTGGAATTCTGCTTGATTCCTAGATTTTCGTGTGTTGTAGCCCATGCCGTCTACATGCGCCAATGCCACCGGACTCGAATTGCCTGAATTTTTGTCGAACCATAAAAAACGACCTAAGGAACAATATTTATTGCATCTCCATGATCGTTACTCTTCTGGCATTTTAGATCCATAAAACTAGAATTCCTCTCATTTCCCAAATTTTTGTGTGCTATAGCCCACGCCTTCTGCATAGGTCCGGGCCGCCGGACCCGGATCGCCTAAAATTTTGCCGGACCATACAAATAACCTAAGGAACAATAGTCATCTCCTCACCATGGCCATTACTTATTTTGGTGTCTTAGGGCATTAAAATTGGAATTCCGTCTAATTTCTAAATATACATATGCCATATCCCATGCCTTCTACATTGGGCGTGGCAGCCCGGACCCGGATCGTCTAGAATTTTGCTGAACCATTAAATAACCTAAGGAAAAATAGTCACCGCCTCTCCATGACCGTCACTTGTCTTTTGCGTTTTAGGCCATAAAAATGGAATTCCGCCCGATACCCAGATTTTCCCGTGCTATAGCCCACACCTTCTATATTTGTCCGGGCTACCGTACCCAGATTGCCTAAAATTTTGTCGGTCCATCAAAAATAACCTAAGGAAAAATATTCATGGCCTCTCCATGACTGTTACTCATTTATTTGGCATTTTAGGGCCTTAAAACTAGAATTCCACTCGATTCCAAGATTTTTGTATGCTATAGTCCACACCTTCTGCATGGATCCGGTGGACCGGACCCAGATAGCCTGAAAATTCTCCGGACCATAAAAAATATCCTAAGGAACAATAATCATCACTTAGCAATGACCGTTACCTATTTTTTCGAATTTTTGGGCAATACAACTGGAATTCCGCACGATTACCAGATTCTCGTGTGCTATAGCTCACGCCTTCTACATGGGCCCAAGCCACTGGACCCGGATCGCCTAAAATTTTGTTAGACCATTAAAAAAGACCTTAAGAACAATATTCACTGCCTCACCATGATCGCTACTCATTCTTTTTTATGTTTTAGGGCCATAAAACTAGAATTCTGCCTCATTCCCAAATTTTTCATGGGTTATAGCCCACCCTTCTACATGGGCCCGGGACACCGAATCCGAATCGCCTTAAATTTTGTTAGATAATAAAAAATGACCTAAGTAACAATAGTCACCACCTTGCCATGACCGTTACTCGTTGTTTGGCGTGTTAAGTTCATAAAACTGGAATTCTGCTTGATTCCTAGATTTTCGTGTGTTATAGCCCTCACATTCTACATGGGCCCGAGCCACCTAACCTAGATCGCGTAATATTTTTTCGGACCATCAAAAATGACCTAAGGAACAATAATCAATACCTCGTCATGTCTATTACTCATGTTTTGGCGTTTAGGGCTATAAAACTAGAATTCCGCTCGATATCAGATTTACGTATGCTATAGCTAACCCCTTCTGCATGGTCCCGGGAAACCAGACTCGGATCGCTTAAAAAATTTTTGGACCATCAAAAATAAACTAAGGAACAATAGTCACTGCATCGCCATTACCGTTCCTCATTTTTTGGTGTTTTAGGGTCATAGAACTGGAATTCTACGGGATTCCCAGATTTTCGTTTGTTGTAGTCCACACCTTCTGCATGGACCTAGGCCACCGGAACCAGATAGCCTTAAATTTTTCTGGTCCATAAAAAATGTCCTAAGGAACAATAATCATCGCCAATCCATGACTGTTACTCAGATTTTGGCATTTTTGGGAAATAAAACTAGAATTCCGCCTGATTACAAGATTTTCATGTACAGCCCATACCTTCTACATGGGCCCGGGCCACCGAACCTGGATCGTCTAAAATTTTGTTGGACCATTACAAACGACTTAAGGAACAATAGTCACCGCCTCTCTATGACCGCTACTTATGTTTTTGGCGTTTAAGGGCCATAAAACTAGAATTCCACCCGATTCCCAAATTTTTCGTGTGTTATAGCCCACCTTGTTGCATGAGCCCGGGCCATCGGATTCGGATCGCCTAAAATTTTGTTGGGCAATCAAAAACCACCAAAAGAACACTAGTCACTGCCTCTCCATGACCTTTAATCATTTTTGTACGTTTTAGGACCATAATACTATAATTCTACGTGATCCCCAGTTTTTCATGTGCTATAGACCATCCCTTATGAATGTACCCGGGCCACCGGACCCAGATCACCTAAAATTTTGCCGGACCATCAAAAATGGCCTAAGGAATAATAGTCAATGCCTCTCCATGTTCGTTACTCGTTTTTTGGCTTTTTAAGGCCATAAAACTAGAATTACGTTCGATTATGAGATTTTTATGTGTGTTATAGCTCACACCTTCTGCACAGGCCCGGGCAACTGGATCTGGATCGCCTAAAAATTTTCAGGACCATAAAAAAGGATCTAAAGAGAAATATTCACCGCCTCGCCATGACCATTACTCGTTTTTTGGCGTTTTTGGGCCATAAAAATAGAATTCCCCGTAATTCTCAGATTTTCATGTGTTATAGTCTACGTCTTCTGCATGGGCTTGGGCCACTGGACATGGATCGCCTAAAATTTTGTCAGACCATCAAAAGTAACCTGAGGAAAAATAGTCATCGCCTTTCCATGACCGTTACTCATTTTTTGGCGTTTTAGGGCCTTAAAACTAGAATTTCGCTCGGTTCCAAGATTTTCATGTGCTATAGCCCACACCTTTTGCGTAGGTCCGGGCCATCGGACCAAGATAGCCTAAAATTTTACCATACCATAAAAATATCCTAAGGAACAATAATTATCACTTCTCCATGATCGTTACTCGATTTTTGGTATTTTTGTGCCATAAATTGGAATTCTGCCAGATTACAAGATTTTCGTGTGCAGCTCATGCCTTCTACAAGGGCCCGGGCCATCAGACCCGGATCGCCTAAAATATTTTTGGACCATTAAAAACGATCTAAGGAACAATATTCACCACCTCGCCATGACCGTTAATCATATTTTGGCGTTTTAGGGCCATAAAGCTGGAATTCCGCCCGATCCCCAGTTTTTTGCGTTTCGCTTAAAAAAAATTCGAATAATCAAAAATGACCTAAGGAACACTAGTCCCTGCCTCGTCATGACCATTAATCGTTTTTTTTTTTTTTGCATTTTAGGACCATAATACTGGAATTCCCCTCCATTCCCAATTTTTCGTGTGCTATAACCCACCCCTTATACATGAGCCCGGGCCACCGGACCCAGATCACCTAAAATTTTGCTGGACCATCAAAACTGAGCTAAGGAACGATAGTCAACGCCTCGCCATGATCGTTACTCTCTTTTGGCATTTTAGGGCCATAAAACTAGAATTTCGCCTGATTCTCATATTTATGTGTGCTATAGCTCACGCCTTTTGCACGGGCCCAGGCAACCAGATCTTGATAAGCTAAAAATTTTAAGGACCATAAAAATGACCTAAGGAGAAATAATCATCGCCTCTCCATGACCATTACTCATTTTTTTGGCATTTTTGGGTCATAAAACTAGAATTCCGCTCGATTCTCAAATTTTCGTGTGTTATGGACCACGTCTTCTACATGGGCCCGAGCCACCGGATTTGGATAGCCTAAAATTTTTCCGGAACATCAAAAACAACCTAAAGAAAAATAGTCACCGCCTCACCATGACTGTTACTCATTTTTTTGGCATTTTAGGGTCATAAAACTAGAAATCCGCCTCATTCCAAGATTTTCATGTGCTATAGTCCACACCTTGCATGGGCTTGGACCATCGGACCCGTATCGCTTAAAACTTTTACGGACCATCAAAAATAACCTAAGAAACAATACTCACCACATCGCCATGGCCGTTACTCATTTTTTGGCATTTTAGGGAAATAAAACTCGAATTTCGCCCGATTCCAAGATTTTCGTGTGCTATAGCCCACGACTTTTGCATGGGCCTGGGCCATCGGACCTTAATTTTTAGCATTTAGGGACATAAATTGGAATTTTGCCGGATTTCCATATTTTCGTATGCTATAGCTCACGTCATCTATATAGATCCGGGCAACCAAACCTGATCCCCTAAAATTTTGTCGGCCATCAAAAACAACCTAAGGAACATTAGTCATCGCCTCGCCATGACCGTTCCTCATTTTTCTATATTTTAGGGCCATAAAACTAGAATTATGCTCGGTTCTCAAATTTTCGTGTGCTATAGCCCACGTCATCTGCATGGGTCCGGGAGTCCAGACCTTTATCTCCTAAAACATTTTCGGCCCATAAAAACAACCTAAGAAACATTAAGCATCATTTCGCCATGACCGTTCCTCATTTTTTGGCATTTTAGCGTGATAAAACTTGAATTCTGTGCTTTATAGCCCACACCATCCACATAGGCCCGGACGACCTGACCCGAATCGCCTAAAATTTTGTCAGCCCATCAAAAATGACCTAAGGAACATTAGTCTATTGCCTCTCCATGATCGCTCCTCATTTTTAGCATTTTAGGGCAATAAAACTGAAATCTTGCCCCGATTACAAGATTTTCGTGTGCTATTGCCCATGCCATCTGCATGGGTCTGATCGACCGGACTCGAATCGCCTAAAACTTTGACGGCCAATCAAAAATGACCTAAGGAATATTAATCATCTTCTCGCCATGAACGTTCCTCGTTTTTCTGTATTTTAGTGCCATAAAACTGGAATTCGGCTCGATTCTCAAATTTTTGTATGTTATAGCCCACGCTATCTGCATGGGTTCGGGCGACTGCATCCGAATCGCCTAAACTTTCACCAGACCATAAAATACGACCGCTATAAAACATGAATTCAGAATAATTTTTTATTTTTCGTGTGCTAATGTCCACTCCATTTTCATGAATTCAGGCGATTGGCCCTGAATTGCTTAATATTTTGTAGGCCCATAAGAAATGACCTAATGAACAATAGTCATTTCTTATCCATGAACGTTCCTCGTTTTTTGGCATTTTAGGGCCATAAAATGAAAATTCTACACGATTTACAATTTTTATGTGCTCATGTCCATGGCATCTTCATGAATTCATGCGACTCACCTCGAATCGCCTAAAGTTTGTGGGTCTATCTAAAACGATATAATGGATAACAATCATTTCTTCTCATGACTGTTCCTTGGTTTGGCATTTTAGGACCATAAAATAAGAATTCAACATGATTTTCAATTTTTCGTGTGCTAATTTTCATGTCATCTTCATGAATTTGGATGACCGGCCTCGAATCACCTAAAAATGAACCTGAAAGTCATAGCGAAGCAATGTGTATTGGTCACTATGTCCTTTCTATGGACAAACAAAATTTCAAGCCAACTAGAGTCCGTCAAAAAAATTCAATAAAATCATCATATGCTAATGCACGAAAAAGTTGATTATAATCACTCACAAACTCGTGTTGTATGACCTCGAAAAGTCATAAACTGAACTCGAAATTCATGGGAAAGCTATGATTATTTCTTAGTAAGACGTTTCCTATGGAAGTACGAAATTTCAGGTATATCAGCATCCGTCAAAAAAATTCTACAAAATTAGCATTTACTAAAACATACGAAAAAGTGGATATAATCATAAATTTGTATTGCATGACCTCGAAACACCATAAAATGAACTCGATAGTTATAGCGAAGCAATGAGTATTGGTCATTAGGTCGCTTCCATTGGACCTGCAAAAGTTTAGGCCAATCTAGAGTCCATAAAAAATATTCTACAAAACCAACATATACTAATACAAACGAAAAAGTGAATTTATTCATAAATTCATGTGCATGATCCTGAAATACCAAAAATGAACCCGAAAGTATGGCGAAGAAATGAGTATTCATCACTAGGCCATTTTATATGGATCTACAAAATTCTAGGCCAATTAGAGTTCGTCAAAAAAAAGTTTACAAATTCAACATGTGGTAATACACACGAAAAAGTATATATAATCACAAGTTCGTGTTGAATGACCTTGAAACGCCATAAAATAAACTCGTAAGTCATGGTGAAGCCATGAGTATTGGTCACTAGACTAGTTCCAATGGACCAACAAAATTTCAGGCCAATCAGAGTCCGTCAAAAAAATCTTCAAAATCAACATGTACTACAAGAAAAAGTGGATATAGTCATAAATTTGTGTTACGTGACCCCGAAACACCAAAAAATAAACCTGAAAGTCATGGTGAAGCAAGAGTATTGGTCACTAGGCCTTTTCCTATGGACCTATAAAATTTCAGGCCAATCAGAGTCCGTCAAAAAAATTCCACAAAATCAGCATGTGCTAATACACATGAAAAAGTGAATACAAATTCGTATTAATGACCTCGAAACACCATAATATAAACACGAAAGTCATGGTGAAGCTATGAGTATTTGTCACTAGGATAGTTCCAATGGACCTACAAAATTTCAGGCCAATCACAGTCCACCAAACAAATTCTACAAAATCAACATGTACTAATACATATGAAAAATAAATATAATCATAAACCCGTGTTGCATGACCCCGAAACACCAAAAAGTGAACCCAAAAGTCATGGCAAAGTAATGAGTATTGGTCACTAGACTGTTCCCAATAAACAACAAATTTCGGACTAGTCAGAGTCCGTCAAATTCTTTTTACGAAATCAGCATGTGCTAAGACACACGAAAAAGTGGATATAATCACAAATTTCTGTTGCATGACCTCAAAATCCTTAAAATGAAAAGTCACGGCGAAGTTTTGAGTATTGGTCACTAGGACGTCTCTTATGGACCTTTGAACCTGAAATTTGGTGGCTCCATTGGAAATGGCCTTGTGAGCAATACTTGTCTTGTGAGTAATACTCGCCATGACTAACTTCGTTTTTGACGTTTCGAGGTAATAAAATAGGAATTAATGATCATGTCCATTTTTTGTGTGTTTATATACATGAAGATTTTTCTGAACTTGGTTGAGGAACTCTGATTTACCTAAAAATTGGTGGAACCATTTGATACGACCTTGTGATCAATATTCACGATGAATAATATTATTTTTTGGCATTTTGAGTCATAAAAATACTATGCACGGCTACATGGAACTTACCTATGCTATGCACGATCACTTGGATTCACCGGCGCTTAAAAGGTTGACGAACTCTAATTGACCTGAAATTTGGTAGGTCCATTAAAAACAGCCTTGTGAGCACTATTTTCCATGATAAACATTATTATTTGGCATTTCGTGGTCAATTAATTGGAATTAAAGATTATTCTTTTTTGTGTGTGTTTATATACATGTTAAGATTTTCCTAAATATGTTGACAGACTCCGTTTACCATAAAAATTAGTTGAACCATCAGACATGACCTTGTGAGCAATACTCATTACTAATAACATTATTTGACGTTTTGGGGTCATACGAATACTATCCACTATCACATGAGACCTACCGGTGCTATGTATGGCCACTTGGATCATACAGGTGCTCAATAAATTGAGGACTCTGATTGGCATAAAGTTTGGTGGGTCCATTAAAAATAGCTTTATGAGCAATACTCACCGTAACTAATATTATTTTTTGGTGTTTGAGGGTCATGACATAGGTCATAGGAATTATTGATTATGTCTATTTTTTGTCGTGTTTATAAGCATGATGATTTTCCTGAATTTGGTTGGCAAATTCCGCTTGGCTCAAAAATTGGTGGAACCATCATGTAAGACCTTGTGAGCAATACTCACCATGTCTTACGTTATTTATTAGCGTTCCTGGGTCATAAGAATACTATGCATGGCCACATGGATCCTACTCATACTATGCACGACCACTTGGATCCTATAGGTGCTTAAAAAGTTAACGGACTATGATTGACCTAAAATTTGGCTGGTCCATAAAAAACAGCCTTGTGAGAAATACTCACCATGACTAATATCGTTTTTTGATGTCTCGATGTCATAAGAATACTATTCACGGCCTCATGGAACCTGGCCGTGCGTCCGTGCTACGCACAACCACTTGAATCCTACAGATGCTCAAAAAGTTGATGGACCATGGATAATTGTTGGGTCAATTTTCGATTGACCTAAAAATTGGTGGGTCAATTGAAAACGTCCTAGCACTCATTGCTTCGCCATGGATAATATTTTCTTTTTTGACGTTTTGGGGTCATGAAACAGGAAGTATCATAGGACGTAAATATTAAGGCAAGCACAAAAGGATGCAAAGCTATATAAATAATCTAAATTAGTGATATAGTTTTTTAGAGTAGAATTATTACAAAGAAAAGGGGAAGTTGGCTCCCTTGCAACTTGTCTTATTCCACTAGCAGCTTTACACCTTTCCAGGACCTGGTTTCAAATCATTTGGTGGAAGGGTTGTCTGTGAACCACTAATTCGTTGTATACGTATACGTATATATACATGAAGCTTATTTGTGTAGTATATAACTAAAATCATAATGGCCTATGGTGTTCAAGATGCTGTACAATTCCTTCAATCCATAACCCGACCTGCAGGTTATTTGGAACTTATGAAATCAAAGCTTGCAGAGAAGCGAGGAATTTTCAACGCTATGCTCTCTGTAATCCAAGTATATTTTCACTGAAGTTAATAGATTTTGGCTCCATTACTTGCATGTAAATGCCTTGCCTATTTCAGCTGCAAATAGCCTCCACAGAGAGTTTCTTAGAGGTATTTGGACACGGATCGCCTCCAAAGACTTCAGGCACTACACTTACTGAACAAGATTGCCGTCCAATGCAGTTCTGTGATATTCCATTTGAAAATTCGGAGGAAGTACAAAATAAACAAGTCAATAACATTATACAGATGAGCTAATGATTAATAAGTGAGATTAATGCAAGGCTAAAATCATGCTTTTAGACAAGACTAAATGATAAAGGAATTTTGAATGACACCAAAAAATAGCAGCCATCAGTCTGCAAAAAAACCTTTAATCCTTCATCTAGATGAAGTCTAGGTACTTATTTAATGTGAAAAAGAATTTGACGTACCTTTTCAAATGCATCATACGACTTATGAGCGTGGCAGCTACCCTCGCGGTAGTTTCCACAAGTTCCTTGTGGTAATCCATAACTGGCGAACTCTATGTTTGAGATTTTCTGCCCAGCTGAGCACCACAAATGAGCTTTTGGTTGCATATTGTTAGATTTCCCAGAAGTTGCCATAAGCCAATTTTTAAGACTTGGCTGGCCTTCAACGATATCAGCACAAACTCTGGCTGTTGATCTTCTGACTAAAGAAATTCCTGTTGGGTCACCTCCCCATTCTTCAAACACTACCAATAGATTTCCACTTGGTTTCAGCCACGATCGTGGGACATGATACCTGAAATCAACAGTTTCATAATGATAGTTGTATTTTCTTTAAAACAGCAAGGTAATGTTATAGTTCCATATTTCTTCAAGCTTGTTGTGTTTGTCTTTTCTTCCCCTTAGCACCTAGTTTGAATAGGCTGATATTAGCCATTCTGGTTTTTAACTTTTGCTATTAGTAAGTGAGATTGTCATGCTAACCTTTCCACCAAAACTTGGACTACTCCACAAATCCCTTCCTCCTCCCCGCAATAATAAAAAGCCCCAGGGTTTGCCAGGACTTATGGAAATCGCTTACCATCTTTGAGAAGGCTGCCCACAGTTAGTGTGACATTTCTTCTCACTGTAGAGTCCTGCATAATTGCATTCACCGCAGTTGCCCTGTGCTATGTATCCAGGCCAGTGGCGACCTATGCCTTCACCATTTATCCATATCTGACCTTTTCCCATACTTCGCATATCTAAAGCTAATGGATCATTTCCTTCAGGTGCATCAAATGTAGCCTGGAAAAGATATTAGTGCTATAGTATGATTCTCAGAATTATAAAATTTACTATAAAACATGCAAACATCTAGTTTGTTATGTTACCAGGATCCTGTATTACAGTAATGCTTGCACCAGTATTACTCTTACCTTGTACCAAGTCAGAGGCTGCTTTTGTGCCAAGAACGAATCTTTTGCCCATTCAACAGACGAACTCCCACTTAATGTGTGAAGATTTAAAGATTCACCTTTCATACCAACCTGCATAAAAGCAAATCACCAGGGCTTATTGATATCAAGGGACAAAATGTTGTTCTCAAATCTGGCTTGCAAATCTAGACTGAACCCTTGGTAAAAGATAGGAAAAGAAGGAAGTAACGAGCGAACCTTGTAAGCCCATCTTTGTTTTGTCAAATCTCTTGTCCCCTCATTAAGACCACTCAATGTTACTGGACCAAGAACTCCAGCATTCCACGTCTCAAAATGCAAGCCAACATTCTGGTTTGGACTTAACAACGTAAGAAGTAAAACTGCAGGTTCTAATTCCAGGAGAAAGAGAAACATGACATGGAAAACTCACTGGGAGACCAACAGCAACACTGAGCATAGAAATCTTGTTAATACCAGCTCTTAGTTTCACATTGCTACTATATGTCAACTTTGGGTTGTCCAATCCCCCATAAACAGTCCCTACCACAAAGGCAAAGTATAAACGCCAAATGGCGATAAAAATCGACTTAATAGATGTATTTATCAACACTTGCCAAATAAACAGCAGGTCTCAGACCTGATAGTTGGCCATTGATGAAGACATGCAAGGCATGGCCAGCAGACATAACAGTAAGAAAAGGTTCCTTTCCATTCTTTAGAAATCCTTCATCAGATGCTATGTTTACACTGGAGGAAGCTCACGGAATGATTACTAGCAATATTCAAATTACCAAGTAAAACTGGATACCAATTTAAGGAGATAAAAGAATGTACTTTGTCATGTACCACAGATAGTCTGTGGAATCTCTAGTAACATTTATCTGTTCCCATAGTCCAGTGGCTGAAATTGTGTCACTATCATCAGCAGACGGAGTTTCTTCACTGTATGATTCCCAAGATAATCCACCACCAACAGATGTCATCTTCATCTGCGAGCTTCGGGAACTTATCTGCAGCAGTTACCAGATGATGTTAAGACTTTCGGTCCTAAATGTTCATGTCACTTAATACTAAAAACTGATTTGATAAAGAAAGATCATCTTTCATTACCCTAGCAGTGTTGTAGACAGCGGTTTTGCAATCAGGAAGAATGCTGACGGACCATGGAGGCAGGTCATATAGCATATTCTGAAATGTAACTCTAACCGAAAAGGTTGGGTCATAGTTGGAAAGAAATGCAGCACACAATCCGGATTTTGAGTTATACACATGAGCCTGTGTTGGAGTTCAACATGTAAATCAGTTTTGGATGAAATCAAGACGATAAATTCTTAGAAACTTCGAATGGTCTACATCACACTAACCTCTTGATTTTTGCCTAGCCAAGTAACTGTTGCATAGGATGAAACTAAGGCTGGTTCGGATAACTTGATAGCTTTATGTAAGTCTCTCAAGTGCCCATATTTTGGTTCATTCAGCAGTCCTGTTTCATCATACAACAAAACCTTAGAGTCAATCTTGTAACAGTAACTGCTTGCTAGAAACTTTATCATGTTTCTTCTTTTGGTTGCACAGATGATTATAAAATTTGAGAGAACAGAATTCTATTAGTACTTGTTTATTTGTGGTTTTTGTTTCATACCATATTCATCTAATGGAGCATCATAATCATAACTAGTGGCAATAAAACGCCCTGCAGCTGTCCGACCAAAATTTGTTCCCCCATGATACTGCAACCAAGACGATATACAACAACAAAGCCAGTGAATTCCCACAATATAACATATGAAAAAAGATATAGAAATCCTTATAAAATCCAGTTAACTCACTACTTAGAATAAAAAGATTAGCTAACCATGTAATAATTGAAGTATGAACCATTGTTCTGAATAAACCTTGCAACTGCAAATGCGACATCTTCAGCAGGTCTACGAGGAACTGGACCACCAAATTTTGTATACCTGATCATAGTAGAGAATACAACATTGATTAGAAATCCAACAGAAGAAACAGAAGGAGTTCCACTCGTAGAGTTGAACTCGCGGAACATACCAGGCAGTCCAGACTTCTGTCCACATTTTTGGTTTGTAGGGCTTATTAGGTTTAAAATTTTCGCAGTAGAAACCATTGCAAGTATCAATCTGTAGCAAGGAAAAAAATAGTAAATCCAAACATATTTAAGCCAAAATACTGTCAAGAAATATAGATGCTGGAATCATGAAATTAAGGAGAAGTAGCTAACCACAGGATCAGGAGCATCTTCTTGCTTACACATGATCCATGGGACTCCAGTGTCTAAACCCACAGCCATTTCAGCTGCCCATTTTGCATAAGGTTTACCAGGATCACCAACTTCCCACTCTATTGGTCCATACTCATTTTCTATCTGCCACATTTAATTCCCAAAGTTGCTTTTTCAAAGAAAGAAATTAAGGGGAGCCTTGGCGTAACTAGTAAAGTTGCTGCCATATGAACAGGAGGTCACAGGTTCAAGCCGAGGAAATAACCTCTTGTAGAGATGCAGGGTAAGGCTGCGTACAATAGAACCTTGTGGTCCGACCCTTCCCCGGACCCCACGCATAGCGGGAGCTTAGTGCACCGGGCTGTCCTTTTTTTTATTTAGAGAATATTAGGATAAATAAAAAAGAAACAGCTCACTAATAGAAACACTGAACCGATTATTATAGACAAAATAAAGAAAGACATAAGTATATTTTCAGACCTGGGCCATAATAATTGGTCCTCCTTGAGGTTCAAACAAATTTCCTGATTTCATCATGTTGACAATTTTCTCAACAAAGCCTTGCATGGCCACCTTCATCATACTCAAACAAGTAAACATAATTGAAGCAAACAAATAAAATCTAACCAAAATATGAATCAAAACCTTGAAAGGCTGATTGCCTGCTCTAAATTCCATTCCTGGTACATATTTTAACCAAACAGGAAAACCCCTGCATCGAAAAACGAAGTATAAAAACAGGGGAACTGAAAACTATTTTAGCCAACTGAAAATTTCCCTTCTTGAATCTTGAGTAGAGTTTTTATGTATATTACCCAAAGTTCCATTCTGCACAAACGTAAGGGCCAATGCGGAGATTAACATAAAGCCCAGCTTGTTGTACCAGTTTTATAAATTTAACCAGATCATACCTCCCCTCAAAATTAAACTGAAAAAGTGCATAAAACAAAAAAGAAACAGTTATAAGTTCTTACTTCAGTTCATGGATTATACTAATATGAGGATAAATTGTGAAGTAAAAAGAGTGGAAAATATTACTTTTCCAGGAGAAGGCTCATGACCATTCCAGAACACATAAGTCTCAATAACATCTAAACCTCCATCTTTGGCCTTTTGTATAAGATCAGGCCACATCTGCAAATTACCAAAAGGAAGAATTTTTTAGACCAACATAAACATTAACGGAAACCAAATATTTTCAAGAAAATTTATTGGTCAAGAAGCCATGAAAACAATGAAAATGTAACAAATGATACAATTTCATTTGGTGCATAATATACCTCGGGAGTGCTTCTTGGGTAGTGAATAGAACCAGAAATGAGAATTCTTCGCTTCCCATTAATGACAATGGCTCTATCATCATACGTAACACTAGCTCTAACTGAAGAATAAATGAACGAAAAAAAGACTATAAAGAGCAACAGTGATACATTTATTCTCAGCATTTTCACAGAGAAAGAAAAGATAAAGGAATGATACTTTTGAGAAGCAAAAGAATATATTTATGGAAACAGTTACTACTACTACATTATTTTTTAGCACTTTTGGTGTGAATCATATTTATAGATTTTTATGGTGGTTTGGGTTAGTGAGGGAATTGAGGAATGGAAGCTGCAACTGACTTTATAGATTCATGAAAATGGGGTCCACTTTCTTTATAAGGGCAGAACATTTTTCTGACACGGAACTTAGGTTATCCAAATGAAGTAGTATCTTATTGCTAATGTTCTATTTTTTTTGTTTATTTTTGGATCATAGTAGCAGTAGTTTTTTTGTTTTAAAATGGAAATAATCCATTTATGAAAATATGGGAAAAAATGCTGCTCGTAGTTTCTTGAATAATAGCCCGTCTGGTCAAGTTTTTTTGGGCCAAAAGTTGGCAGTTTTTGAGAACAAAAAAAAAACAAGCTTCAAAAACATTTTTCAGAGAAGCACTTTTGAAAAAAATGCACTTAAAAGTAGTTTTTAAAAGTTTGGTCAAACATTAATTACTGGTCAAAAGTGATTTTTAATTTAATTAGCCAAACATAAACTGCTAATCACCAAAAGCACTTTTTGAAAAGTATTTTTAAGAAAAATACTTTTTAAAATAAGCTGATTTTAGAAGCTTGGCCAAACAGGCGGTGGACTTGGTTCTCTTTTTACTACATTTTTTTCTCAGGATAGAAAAGTGTAGTTTTTCTAAAGAAAAAATTGATTTTGCTATGGTTGGAAAAGACTTCCAAAGGGAAGTGATTTTTAAAGTGACAAGTTTTGGAATTGAAATTTAGATACTTTGTTTTATGTACTTCCACACCAAGAGTTAGTTAGTTGTACCTGACTTTGATTGTTCTTCTCAACAAATGGCTATGCCATATATCTTTGGTCAAGTTCTTTTTGTATTTATGGCTCACTATATGGGATTAATAGGAATGACAACTTAGAAATACATGAAGTATAAAAAATAAAAAAAAATGGCAAGAAATGTTTCTAATTAATTCCTTAAGCAAATTTTGTTTTTGTTCTGGTTGCTTACTTTATATGGCCAATACAATCTACGCTTGCACGAGAAGAAAACTTTAAAAGAAACTAAAGACAAAGCAAAACCACATGGTAATGCAAGACGTGCAAGAGAGAAAGACACACTTTTGAAGCCAAGATATATAAATATAAGGGATGTAACAAGGAAATACGAAGCTACTATATTGAGTTTTTAGCTCAAAAGGTGGATGGGGGACAATTTTAGACCAAATTTGATAGTTGAGGGGCATTTTAGGCCCTTTTCCGTTTTATATATAGCTTTTCTAGTTGTAAAACATTGCTCAATTGCTAGTACTAAAATCTCACGAATTTAAAGCAACATTTTTTTGTACTGGAAATTAACTTTTTAATTAAGTCAACGAGTTATGAGTCAGCTCTTAATTGGCTCATGTTGTTCCTCAGATGTAGCATTGGTCTTGATGATAAGATTTTACTAGTAGTGAATTTTATTTTAATTTATTTTCCTATTTTATAATGTAGCTTCAAGTGCTGTCCAAAGCAATTATTTATTTTGCAGTGGATGGAAAGTTGGAGAAAGGAGGCATCCTGTAGAAACCTTAAATTGCAATCAATTATGAGAAACATCTAAATAATGGATAGTTTAAAAGAAATTGTGGGCTTTGATGGCCCATTTTATTACAGGGTAAAAGCATACGAAAACTATGAAGCAATTTTGGTACTTAGCCAATGTTTGGTAAATTAGTGTAACTTTTAGCCAATTTATCAGTGTAAGTACACAAATAGCCCAAAGTGGATGGTCTTGAAATTTTGTACTCGCTTGCCTTATGAACAGTACTTCAAATTTAACAAGTGTTTCCAACACTATTAGCTTTTGATCTTGAAGTCTTACCTATGAGGCAAATAGAGGTTAAAAGTTAAAGACCATCCCAAAAAAGTATCATATTGAGCGGGGGAACTTTTTCATTCCTATATACTATTGGAAACTTTATTATCCTAAATGTTCATGTTTAGTAAATTATCGTACCTACACAAGTTTTGTTTACAAACTATATACATTCCACTTTAAAAGGCTCACAATCTATTATTAATGCATTCAATTAAGAGATTTAGTTACACCATTTTCCTTCTTCTTATTTTCAACTACGAAAGATTAAAAGCTAGGGCTATAAGGTCTATAATAAATATGCTAGCTATAATAAATTGCAGAAATTAGCGTCAGGACAAAGTCAAAAATTACCTTATCAAGCAGTGGCCAAAGAAGTATAGTACAAACCTTTATTGATATAACAAAGTGACCTCCAGCTTTCAAGAAGTATGATGCATTCAGAGCTAAAATTCTTGCCTATGAACAAATTATCTTATTTAAACATTGGTATAGAAATCATACAATATACTGTTGCTGCCAGACAAGAATGGAAGGGAATACATCCTAAACGAACAATTCAAAGGAATCCTAAGACAAAAAATTTCTTCCATTTTTGAATAAATCTCCAGACTACAGCGCCTCAATTTCACACTTAAAATAAGTCTGTTCATATCTTCATATTTTCTCTATAATTAAACAAGTCAAAAATCAATACCAATACACTCTTTTAAAAGTTTACAAAAGCAATTTCAATTTTATAAGAAAATAGATGAAAATGGCTTCAGATTCAACCACTTCTCTGTTCTTGACACAATTCCTTATTACACAAATACAATTTTATAAAATATATCTTTTGTACATTTTGTATATGATTTATACATAGTAAAAATAAATTTCATACAACTAATTATATATTATACAACTTATCTACGACTTTCACACATTATTTCTACCTAGTTAAATACAACTACAATAACATACAACTTAAATACAAATTTTATACAAACTTTATACAATATGTCTTTTGTATATTTTGTATCTAATTTATACATAGTAAAAATAAATTTCATACAACTAATTAGATATTATACAACTTATCTACAACTTTCACACGTTATTTTTACCCAGTTAAATACAACTACAATAACATACAACTTAAATACAAATTTTATACAAACTTTATACATTATGTCTTTTGTATATTTTATATCTGATTTATACATAGGAATGAAGAAGGACTTACAACTAATTATATATTATACAACTTATCTACAATTTTCATACATTATTTCTACTCAGTTATATACAACTACAATATTATGCAACTTAAATATAATTTTTATACAATACTGTACAACTTTCATACAATAGTTAAATGAATAAAAGAAAAATAAATAAACAACAGAATACAATTTTTCTACAATTTTACCATAATTTGTACAATATAATGTATGTCATGTCTTCTTCTTCTTCTTCTTCTTCTTCTTCTTCTTCTTCTTTTTCTTCTTCTTCTTCTTCTTCTTCTTCTTCTTCTTCTTGAGATATTCCCAATTATTTGCAAACAACACCCAATCCAAACAAATAATAATTTTTGAAAACTCAAATTCGAATTCAAAGCTTTTTAATGGCTGTCAATAGTGGAATTACTGCTCTCTTTTCCTCTGCTTTACGTTACTGAAATTTGGGATTGAGAGATAGAGAGAGACGTAGAGAGAATTCTCAATTATTTGTAATAACATCCAATCCAAACAAACAATGTCTTTTGAAAACCCAAATTCGAATTCAAAGTTTCAAAGCTTTTTAATGGTTGTCAATGGTGGAGGGGTTACAGATTTTCGCTGGTTTTAGAAGAGAAAATCATGGGGTGTGGTTTGATACGTGGGTGAGGGGGTGGGATTTGGAGAGAGAAACTTGAGGGGAGTGGGAATATACGGTAGAGTTAAATTATGAGACTAATTAATATCATTAAAACACCTAAAATATACATAAGTGATAATTAGTTATATAAAAGGTAATTATATTAAAAGTTAAGCATGGAGAGTAATATAGTTTACTATGTGGCATAGGAATGTAAAAATCTCTTGAGCGGGTCCTAACTTAAGTGATGTTGAGTTTGGTCATTCTTGGTCAATTGTTTAATTGGGCTCCAACAACAGAACATATTTAAGCCCGTTAGTCTTTGCAGAAGTAACCTAATTCATCTTTTAAATGGTATGGGCTAGTTTCTTTATAACCTGTTATTTACAGTTTAGCCAAATTTTCAAATCTTGTGTAGAAATAGCTAGTTATTTGTTAAAATTAGGGCTGGACAAATATAGGGTAAAGTCGATAGCCCGAACCGAAAAAAGCTTATTGGATTATCGGTATTAGATTACTGGGTTAACGGTTCAGTGACAGTTTAGTATTATTTTACTATTGAATTATCGGCTCGGGTCTCGGTTTTCCAAATTTTATTAACAATTTAACCGATAACCCAATAAACTTTATAAAAATATGATTTTACCCTTAGGTATATAAATTTTTCAGTTATCCCAATTCTCTGTCTATTGTTGTAACCCTCCCAAATTTGTCATTCTAACACATAAAGAAACAATATTGTAAGGTTTATCATATAATTAAAAAATTCGGCCAAAGCTTAAGGAGGGTTTTATGTATTGTCCTTTTTTACTTTCTTAAAACAAAACTTATTTTGAATCAAATTAGGAAGGCTTCAACGATATAGAAATGAACTGAATAGGATAGCTAGTGGAAACTCTTAAGCCGCAAAAGGTCTCATTCAGCTTACAAGTGGAGCTTGGGCACATCCGAGAAACCAAAACAAAATTTAAGATAAAAGTTGAATATTGAATGAATGTTTGAAAATATTGGACAAGAATCAAAGCCTGTAATTATCTTTGCCTAATCAAAATAATGCAACATAATACTTTTTATGGGATACTTTTTGCTTTTTGGGATTCAAATTTCTTAATTTTGAGCATGTATTTGAACTTATAATCATTAAATTCCTTGAACATAATCGAAAAATACAATCAAAGAACAACTTGATTAACTCTCAAAATTCAAAGACCATCACGTAAATTGAGATGGGGAAGTACATTCCATGATTATACTATCAAATGATTTTTCCTCTTAATTGGTGTGTTAAAACCTATCATGAGAGATATAAAAGATCCACTGGAGTATTTATTTACTGTTGTTGGGTGTGCAAACAAAATCACATATGATAACTGAATAAGATTAGGAAGTTACATATAAGATGTAGGAATACTTTTAATAGAGTGAGTGTTTGAGCCTAGCTCTAAGGTCTTTTGGAAAAAATCGTGTAGACTTTACTCAATACGAAAAATATCGCACAATATTAAGAGTATCCCTTGAGTTAGTTTAGCTCAATAACTCGAAATTATAAAAAGCACAGTCAAACCACTTTATAATATTCATCATTTATAACAAGACTTCACTATAGTGATCAATTTTTTTTTTTTTTTTGGAACCAAATTTTCATGTTATCTTATATTATTAACCGCTAAAAATATCAGAACAAACAATACAGTTATAGAAAAGTCTCGCTTTAGTAATATATCTAGGAGCCCCATACCAATACAATCTAATATGCTAAGATTATCCCTTCCAACAATGATCAATCTTTTTTTGGAGATGAATAAAATACGCAGTTAAAAAAAAAAGGAGAGAGAGAGAGAGCGAGGTAGTAAGAGAAAAGGAGGGGCCTTTTGTTGACATTGAAACTAATGTCATTTAGCACAAAGGCTATGGCCCCTTGGATTTTCAAGCACCTATTTGAAAACTACCTCCTTTTGGACATTATATATATTACTGACAACAAACATGATAATTTCTTTACCTTGTCTCTATCTCTGTCTCCCCCTCTTTCCCAGGCTGTGATTCCTAACCTTCTTACGTAGCCCCTTTTTTCATCATATATTAATTTCTCTTAACTATTTATGATACGATATATTATCATGTTGCAACATAAGACAAAAATTTCATCTATAAAGTTCTTATTCCCAGTTGCTGATCTTATTGATCCAGATAATCTAATTCTGGACAGCTGCCTTATAAATGACATTTTCATGCATTTTACGACTATGTATATATGTATAAGTTGCTGCCGGGAATTTTTATGCATTTAATATATCTAATTAATCATGATAAGGACATATCTTTATATTTCACTCTCATATCAGTACATTGGATACTATTATTCCCCACAGAGGAAGTACGGGGAAATTCAGAGTTTTTTTCATAAGGGGGTCAATAGCAATGAACAATTAATGAAGAATCAATGATAATGAGGGCCTCAGAAATGGACTCCGAAACTTAAATAATGGTATTTTGGACTCAAAATACCATTATATAATTAAAAAAATAAGGTTACATTTCTAATTAAAACGAAGTATTATACTGCGTTTTAGTTTAACAGAAAGTTAGCCGTTAAAGTAAAATGCAGTATAATACTACGTTTTATTTAATAATTTATTTTTTATAGGAAAACGTAGTATAGTACTACGTTTTAGGAAAACGTAGTATTATACTGCATTTTCCTATAAAAAGATATAAGCCCGTCTTCTTCCCCACGACAGATTAATAAAATCGTTCACAAATATCTTTTACTGTTTTATATGTAATTTTGTGAATGTTATGTTCATATGTTTGTTGTTTTTATTTAGTTTAGATTATTTATTTGCTTAAAGAATAGTGACCTTTTAGCATAGTAAAATATAGAGTCTTTTAGTGTAGTAAAATGTAGAGCCTTTTAGCGTAGTAAAACATAGAGCCTTATAGCATAGTAAAATATAGAGCATTTTAGCGTAGTAAAATATAGAGCCTTTTAGTGTAGAGTTTCTGTAGTTTAAGTATCTACTAACTACAAACTTTATCCAATTACACTTTACACAATTAATTACTTAATTTATAAAACAAACTTACAGAACTAACAAATTAATATATGTTGTCAAATTAAATATCGAGCGTGGAACTTATAGTTATATACCCTGTCCAATTAAAAATTAATTATTTAATTTATAAAACTAACAAAATTTTAAAAATATTAAAATTGACACACATAAGAATTCAGGATAGCTTGATGCTACTGGGCCTCAAATATCGAGCCTGAAACCCATAGTTATATACTCTGTCCAATTAAAAATTAATTATTTAATTTATTAAACTAACAAAATTTTAAAAATATTAAAATTGACACACATAAGAATTCAGGATAGCTTGATGCTACTGGGCCTCAAATATCGAGCCTGAAACCCATAGTTATATACTCTGTCCAATTAAAAATTAATTATTTAATTTATTAAACTAACAAAATTTTAAAAATATTAAAATTGACACACATAAGAATTAAGGATAGCTTGATGCTACTGAGCCTCAAATATCGAGCCTGAAACCCATAGATATTTACTCTGTCAAATTAAATAATTTTTTAACACAAACAAAATTCTAAAAATATTGAAATTGACACACATAAGAATTCAGGATAGCTTGGTGCTACTAAGCCCCAAATATCGAGCATAGAACCCATAGTTATATACTCTGTCCTATTAAATAACTAAATGTTAATTATTATAACACAAACACACAATTAATATTTTTTAAATTACAATAGATGACATGGACTTGTCGCCTGTGCATCCTGGACCAGCCTCAGATCAGATATTAGTGTTGCAGGGTGATCATAGGTCCGCCTACGTATGGGAGGGACATCTATTGGATTAGAGTCTCCGCGCCAGGAGACTGGACGACTTGTGGGACTTTGTGAGGCAGAGAGATTTCCATCCCCGCGTAGTCCATCGCCTGTGTGCTACGGGTTTCCTTAGGATTTTTTAGATTGGGCGGCTGCAGCTCGACTGGTCTCTCATCACGGCGTTGATAGAGCGGTGGCGACCGGAGACACACACTTTTCACCTGCCCACTGGAGAGGCCACCATCACGCTTCAGGATGTTCAGGTTTTATATGGGCTGCGTGTTGATGAACTGGCCGTTGCACTGACCCAGTATATGAGAGCTACGACGCGTCCCCAGTATTTGGATTTGCTGGGGCAGTATATTGGTTTCAGGCCACAAGGTGAGGCTGCAGTTAGAGGGGGCAGTCGCATTTCTGTGACAGCTATCAGAGAGCATATGGAGGTATTGCACCCCGACATTACCGGTGAGACAGAGGATTTCCATATTCTCCGGTACACAAGGTTGGCGTTGTTCCTTCTTTTTGGAGGTATCTTGTTCCCGAACACTTCGGGAAATCTAGTGAGTATGCGTTTTCTACATCATCTCCAGCAGCTAGATGAGTTATACTGGGGTGCTGTTGTTCTCGCCTACCTATACATGAGTATGTGCTGGGCTAGCATGGGCACCAAGGTGGACATATGTGATTTTCTGCCGCTTCTACAGGTGACAACATATTAGAATACCCTGTTCATTACTTCGAATTCTATATAGTCAAAATGACTCTTTACGTCAACCTTTTATCTTAGGTTTGGGCCTGACATCGGGTCTTGCCATTGCAGCCACCTCTACTACCATTAGAGCCGGGTATAGCACCTCCATTTCTCCCTCTAGCTAGGAGGTGTGTTCTCCGGCGGGGGAACTACGAGGCAGTGATGCTCATCATAATCTCCCCCTTGTCAGGGATGTCTTAGATATGTTGGAAGCCGCAGGTAAATATGTACCTAAACTTACTTGTTATAAATTCACTTGTGTTACGCATACTCACTTTTATGTTATTATTTTATAGTTCATCTAGACGCCATACAACGACGAGTTGCTAGCTGATCTGCCCTATTATTACTCCGTCGACCGACAACTTTGGAGCACTTTCGTCCCGCTGATGTGCCTCGATGTTGTGGAGCATCATGCCACAGAGCGGGTACTTAGCCAGTTTGACCGTCCTCAGATTATACCGAGGGAGCCTGGATGGGTGGCTACTCATTATCAGCGGGATGATCGTTCGAGGGTAGACGACGTATTTGTAGGATGGCTAGAGGTGCAAGTCCTTATTTGGGAGCAGCGAGAGGACCTGATTCCGCCACCACCTTCATAGATCCAGGCGATGACTATTGAGCTCTATATGTCATGGTACCGCCGTCATACCCGACTGATGATCGGGAACCCCGTTCATGTATCTGGCGGTCGGTTCAGACCATACGCCGGGAAGCACGAGGCACTGGTATGTTTTTGTTGGAACCCATACTTATAACTGTGATATAGCGTTATGTAATTAATATTTTAACTGTTGTGCAGGCTATTGGGCATCACATGTTCTACCAGCTGGGACAGGAGATGCAACAGCATGCCGATAATGCTGCAGTCGTTGGGTATGGTCGGCGGGTGGAAGAGCTAGCTTTACGGACCTTGCAGCGAGCCAGAGAGGACAAGAGGTTGGATCACGAGGCTGAGTATGCGGTGCTAGAGCATCACTATCGGGGTAGGCCTATCCCACGAGGCAGGGGTTAGGCACGAGCCAGGGCTGCTCCACGAGGCAGGGCTGTCCCACAAGGCAGGGATGCCCCACGGGGTCACGGGGGACGGTGAGGAGGTGGTTCCAAGCAAGGGGGCATTGAGGAACCTGTCAACCCACCTGTTGAGTCACCTGATGAGGATCTTGGAGATGATCAGTCCGGTTATTTTCCTCAACTAGATGAGCCTTCCAACAGTATGCCGTCGTACAGCCTTCAGCTGTCTCTGCCAGCATCGCAGGTCACCCCGTCATATCCATTGTTGATCATAGCTACATTCGACGGAGATGTAGACAAGTTCTTATCAGGACCATCTACCGTAGCTAAGGATTGGCCGACTCGAGACGTGGATAGCGGGCGTAGGTTGAGTTTTGGCTCATCCCCAGCGGTTGATGCGGATCTATCACAGGCGCAGGTATGTTTGTATTACTGTAAAATTTCAATTTGTTTTCTTTTCCTTAATGATTTACCATAAATTAATTTTTAATTTTCTTATTAAGGCTTCGTCCCAGCCCATCATGAAGGCCACTGTATGCGCTGATGAGGACACCACGGGTGCTTATACTCAGGAGGCCGATGAGACCATGGTGAGAAAATATTTTTGACTTGACACGTACATTACTAATATACATTTTCATATGCTAAGCTTATTAATTGTTTTGTAGGTTGCTGACGGCCCGACGGCCCCTTCTACCGATCCTGCCAGATGTACTGTCGATGCTGCTTTGCATCCTCACATAAAGAGGAGACTTGATGATGATGATCCAGATAGTGTACACGGGCGACAGGGGATGCGACTCAGGCCAGCAGCTGCACTGAAGCACACAGGCTACAGGACTCATTGATTTATTTTTGTTTGTATTTTGTGTAAATACTACATTATGTAGATAATGGCAAGAATTGTATTTTAACAACAATTTCTTTTAACAGAATTTGAACAACAATTTTATTTTAACAATACAACACAAACACAAACATAGCAAACCTAACAAAACATAAATTCAGTACAACTAATGAAAACACATGACAAGGGGAACATAAAGATACACTACTACGTTCAACACGTACATGTCATTGTTTAGTCACCACCGCCTAGTATTCTATGCTCTAACCACTTGAGTTGGTCTTCCTGCTTTTTTTTTCTTCTTCCACCTCCTTGAGTTTCGCCTTCAACTCCACAACTTCTTGCTTGGATTGGTGCTCTCTTTCCCACTGCTTCGTACACAAATTATGAAGAAAATACAATTTGTCTTTGTACTATTCCTGCTCATAGGGTTCATCAATCCATACCTCAAAATTGCATGTAGGTTCGTCGGGTTGCCTATAAAACTTGTTCATACACGCCCAGTAGCAACGTCAAGTTTCTTCCCAACAATCGTGCATCATGCATTTTTTGCCGCACTCGCACCTTGGGACATAAAGGGGTTATTGAGACATTTGTTAAAGCGTAAAGAGAAACCTTGGTTTTATGGAAATATTTGCTATTGGTTATTATTAAGCGCAGAAAATAACTAGAATGCACCCGTTATTTATAGGCAATATTTCACGCAAAACGTAGTATTATACCACGCTTTACATATTAAATTTTTCTGAAACGAAACAACTTTTTTCAGACCGACAAGACTACACACAAAACGTAGTATTATACCATGTTTTATATATTAAATTTTTCTGAAACAAAACAGCATTTGCACAGTCGGTTCAGCTTTTTCAGACTGACAAGATATCACACAAAATGTAGTATTATACCACGATTTACATATTAAATTTTTCTGAAATGAAACAACTTTTGCGCAGTCAGTTCAGCTTTTTCAGACAGACAAGACAACACACAAAATGTAGTATTATACCACGATTTACATATTAAATTTTTCTGAAACGAAACAGCTTTTGCGCAGTCGATTCAGCTTTTTCAGACCGACAAGACAACATACAAAACGTAGTATTATGCCATGATTTACATATTAAATTTTTCTGAAATGAAACAGATTTTGCGCAGTCGGTTCATCTTTTTCAGACCGATAATACAACACACAAAATGTAGTATTATACCATGATTTACATATTAAATTTTAAGAAGGATAATAAAGGATGTTTTGATTTTATAGGTTTTTTTTTAATTTTAAGATTGGTATTCTTTACTAACACAAATAAGTTGAATATTTGAACAACAATATCAGCCTCCCAATTCAAAAGATCATGTTAAAAAATAAGATGTAACAAGATTGTGGAACATAATTTTTTTAATAGATATTGCAACATACACAAGTACAGACACGTATTACAAAAAATAATACGAAAACAAAAGACTAGGTGTATCCTTAATAGTTGGGTACATTCGACGAACTTGCACCAGGAGCTGGATTACCACTGCCACGCACACCACCTAAAGAACATTTACGACGGTCGTGTCCTATTTGCGAGCATATGCCACATTTACACGCATAAACAGTGTCACCAACATTCATTTGGTTCCTTATACGCGTTCTCTTTTACAATTGCAACTTGCGCAAATAGTCCTTGTTACACACCATTTTAAAAGGTACCAGCGGCCAATAATGCTCAGCACCCAATGGCTGCAACTGCCCACTATACGTGTCTACGTATGCAGTAATACTGTATTGCCTATCAATATAGTTGGTTGCCCCTAAACCAACTTATTGAAAGCACTTCAAGGCATATGCGCAGGGCTTGTGGTGAACACAACCTGCTGGTTTCATTCACTGTCTGTAGATTATTACCGCGGTGTCCGCGGATAGCAGTCTTAACTTCAAAAATACCCGGTCGTGATCGTACTGTAAAAATGAATGCCAATGTACTCGCCTCCTGTACTTCTCAAATCTTCTCATCGGTATTGGCATAAATTGAACGCCTCTGTCCATCAATACCGATGCATCTCGATGCCTTTCAACAAACCTCTCCGCAATCTGTTTGGATGTCATCTGGACCATAGCAGTGACAGGCAATCCACTGGCAGACTTCAACAAGCCGTTGAATGACTCCGACACATTTGTAGTCAGGTCTCCCCATCGTCTGCTTCCATCAGCATGCAATGTCCATACGTGAAGCTCATGTCTCATCATCCAAGTATAGGCTCGTGGATCTAACTGCTGGATCGCTTCTATGCGCCTCGTGAATTTGTACTGCTGGTGCTCAGTTACAGCCATCCACATTAAATCATGCAAGGCCTTGTCGTGATATTTCTTCTGGAGATTGGCTTTCAGGTGCCTCACACAGTAACGATGGTATGCATAGGGTTACTGCCATTCAGGCAAATACCGTACAGAACTTAAAATAACACCATGTCGATCAGATATTAGACAAATACCTGAATGCTGTTTGACAACGTGTTGCTTCAAGTGGTTCGAAAAAAGCGTCCACGTTTCTTCACTTTCATTGGCACAAATGGAAAAAGCTAGTGGAAATATTTATCCGTTGGCATCTACTGCAACTGTAATCAAAAGCTTAATATCATACTTTCCATAGACATGAGTACCGTCTATGGAAATTACAGGATGACAATGCACAAAACCATCAATTGCTGGTTTAAATGACCAGAACACATAGTTGAAAATATATTCCGGTCTATCCGGACTTCGCTCATGCCTCCATTCAACAACAGTCCCGGGGTTAAAGTATTGCAGTGCGGTCATGTACCTGGGCAGAGATGAAAAAGACTTATCCCAGTTACCATTAATTATTTCAAAGGCACGTTTGCTCCCGAGATATGTCTTTCTTTTGGTTATAGTACAACCATACTCTTAGTGGACGACTGTAATAAACTCTTTAATCTTGAACCTAATGGACACTTCCAAATATGGAATCAAGACAAGAGAAATCAAGTCTACGTCTAAGTTGAAGTGATTCTCATTGAATGTGTCCATTTCACATCTGTGGGTGCTAATATATTTACCCACTTTCCACAACATTTCTTCTTGCTGGCATGCAACATCCAGTGACAACCCATAAAGTCTCTACGGCATACAGCCTTGTACACCTCCGTACTTGACTCCCTTACCGTCATCTCACGGCACTCTCTTACACTGTAGATTTTTACAGCCCTGATTAGGCAAGCTTTATCGGGGAAATATATGCCCTAGCATCGCTGGTCTAGACTCATCCCACATTGCTGACCGAATTTCATCATCATCCATTGTGAGGGCATCCACGCCCGGCATACTTGGCAAATTATCAAGGTAGAGTATATTCCGCTCATGAAACGGCATGTAGGACTTGTACACTCTTGGTCTAACGGGAGGTGGAGGAGCATGCTCCCTCGTTAGCTCAGGTTCGACATCCACTTCCTCCTCGTCATCATCCTTATCAAGGAAGGGTGTGTCATCTCCAGACTCATCGACATTATTGTCATAATCACTATCATCTTCCTGACTCTGCGCATCTGCCAAATCACGAGTCAATACGTCATCTATGGGTAATTGGTGAGGTCAGGAACATCAAATTGCTCGTTTTCACTGCACAAAAAGAACAAAATGATAAGCTACTCAACTAGATAAATAATTTACATATAGCTATATCACTTTACTTACAAGTCGTACTATGTTGACGTTCCATGATGGACATTTTCTTGTTGGTGATGACTCCTGGATGGACCTCCGTGGTCCAACACGCCAGAACTACGCATATTCCAACTAGGAGCGGGGGCATAACTTGTAAAATTCATATCCGGACGGTACCTCCTATGAAAAATATGAGTGCTAATACAAATCCAATTCAAAAGACTTAAAATAAACATCGCTAAAGCGTAAAAAATTTGAAGTTTACCAATCGTCTTATGGATTATATAAAGTCGAAAATTATTTTGTGGCTGCTCATTCGCCGGTGCTGACAAGTTTAAATCAAGGCAAGCTCTTTCATCAGGAATTTATCCGGCAAAAACTGCTCCAGAATAATCACCCGATGACTGGGGGTTATCCCTACTATGCACACCCTCATTATTGGGAACGTATTCAACCCTGATATATATTTCCAACAATTTTATTACAATAAATTCCCTGTATTCATCCGGAATTCGCAAAAAATCTCGAAGAGTTTCATCATCTTCGATGTTAAACTCAAAATAATAAGCAAACCCCTGCGGAGTCCCAAAATACAAAAATCTACCGGTTACTTTAAGGTTCACCGAACGTTTCCTCACACTCATTTTTGTATGTAACAACGATACCAATTTATCGTACTCTATTGTAAGCGACAATTTAACATGACACTGTGGAGGTGAATTATACCTCACAGAGTTATTCTCCATTACAACCTCACTCCTCCCCCCTCCCCAATATAATGAAACCCTTATTTTTGGCTCTTCAGACATTATAAAAAAAATATTTGATAACAAGAAGAGAAGTATAAACGGAAGTTTGAAGGAAAGTTTTGAATGGATTTTCATAAAATCCTAACGCCTTTAAATAAGGCAAGTCCTAGCTTGGGGTGCAGATTTTTTTATGTAAAACATAGTATAATACCATGCTTTATGTATTTGAATTATTGTTATGTTAGTTATCCGCAGAACACTTATTGATGAGCCCAAAAATTAATGTAAAACGTAGTATTATACTACGTTTTAAGTATTATACTATGTTTTACATTAATAAAACGAATATTGTCAGTTATCCTAAGAATAGGGAATATTGGTGGGCCCAAATTAAAGTAAAACGCAGTATTATAATGCGTTTTACTTTAACGGCTAACTTTCCGTTAAACTAAAACGCAGTATAATACTGCGTTTTAGTTAAAAATGTAACTTTATTTAACTATATAATAATATTTTAAGTCCAAAATATCATTATTTAAGCTTCGGACTCCCACCGTTTAGAATTTAAGGTTAAAGAAACTGGTTAACATCGCAGTCAAAAAATAAATAAACAAAAGAAGAAGAATGAAAATAAACATACTACAAAGTACAACCGCAAGAGTTAAATTTTCTACATCCTTTTGGGCACTAATGGCAGCAGATTGCATGCAAATGGCAGTGGGCCTAATAAAAAGCTAAAGGTCAGAGGACAGAGAACTCATGAGGATACTGTAGTATAGGTTATATTAATTAAACATATGTACATAATAGGTTATATACATATTTTCGTTACTAACCTTCGGGTTCTTCTGCTTTTTGCATTATTATTGTAAAAATAACACGGTATAGCCAGTTTTTGGACTGGTCATTTAAAAATAGTCAGCGTTTACCAAGTCAATGAAAAATAGCCACTATTTTGTTGCAACAGAGACCGTCCAACATAATATACTGGAGTTCGGTGCACCTGTGTATGAACTCCAACATATTATGCTGGACCGGTATACTTTGCTAGCTCCAATATAATATATTGGAGACTGGAGCACCGATGCTCCAAACTCCAGTATATTATGCTGGACCGGTATACTTGCTGGAATTTCAGTATATTATGCTGGAGTTCTAGTGTACTTATGCTGGAACTCCATCATATTATGCTGGAGTTCCAGCATACTTATCTTAGAACTCCAGTATAATATGCTGGAGTTCAAGTATACTTATACTGGAACTCCAGCATAATATACTGGCGTATTTTCCGGAGTTTGGACAGTGTTTTTGTTCATATTTATCTTTATATAAAAAGTGGCTAAATTTCGATTACTTTTGAAATTGGACTATTTTTGAACGACCAATTGTAAATCTGACTATTTTTGAATTTCTCCCATTATTATTACGTAGCTGTTAAAAAGGACTGCCTATTCGAAAAAATGCCGGACCATAAGAGTTTAATACCCTATTATTATCAGTTGTTATAATTAATATAT
The DNA here is from genome assembly GCF_000715075.1 of Nicotiana tabacum. NCBI lineage: Eukaryota > Viridiplantae > Streptophyta > Magnoliopsida > Solanales > Solanaceae > Nicotiana > Nicotiana tabacum. The sequence goes on from NC_134089.1 coordinate 170,813,205, forward strand.
TAGGAACTACTTTTGTGGATTTGATCTGCCAGTGCTTGTAATAATTAGTTAGCCCGCTTGGGTAACTTGTGTGCTCTAAATAGCAGAAGTTTCTGTAATCACTCTTTGTAATTAGTAATATTAGTCTCCTCTTTAACCCAATAATAATAAAATATAAATAAGAGAGTGGATTCTGCGAATCAGAGAAGAAATGAAATGATTGCTTCGTCAGGTGAGCTACTTGCATTGAAATACAAGAAATAGCTCTCAGAATTTTCAGAGGCCAAAACTACAGCCATTTGGCTCTATTGGTGGATCATTCCTATGGTCTCCGCAAATGTTTGATTTACTAAATCAAGTCACTTGTCACTTAATGGCGATTGTGTTGGGATCAAAATAATAGAGAGTCATACGGAAGCTAATAAAATAAATTTTGAACGATGATAAATTAGATAACAAAGAATGTATATATATATATATAGGCGTAAACCTTAATAGGGTCTGGCCAATTGACCTATATATAAGAAACTAATATAAAAATATTAAAAAATCACCTAGAAAATAATTTCCCCCTAAACAAAACTCTCTTACATACTATATTGTAGATGTTATTTTGTTGTACTGTGTGAAGGAAGTATTCTTAATTTATAACGGTTTATAATATTTTTCTCCAAAAAAGAGACCGTCAAATATGAAAGAGATTTATGCTTTCTTTTTAAGAAAAGTAAATTAATTATGTTAAATATTTTATCCTTCCTTCAAGTAATAGGTAAATCCACATGTGATAAGAAAATCAAAGATAAAATCTTTAACAGTTTGGGCACAAAATTTGCAAAAACGCTTCCTAATTTTTAGGATGGGATAAAAGATCATAAATGATAAATTGAAGAGTAAAAATAAAAAATTTAGAAAGCTAGATGTAATGGTGGACTACGAATCACGGGTTTGTAGAAGGAGGTGGGGGATGATGAGACTGTCTTTGGCATGCAGAGCATTGAATGCAAAATTTGGCAATACAAAGGTGGCAATCTGGCAATTCAACATATTGACATGCAAATCAATATAGCCCATTTCTTCTCTCGTACAAAATTCCCTAATTAACCTTTGATCATATATATAAAGCCAACAACCATTTATTGCTTTACCTTACAATTGCTCAAATTATAGTACTAGTATAATTCAAGAAAGTGGTACCAAGTGATCATGCATGTCTATTGGAGGCCCTAGTACTGACTCAGATACCTAAGGATATATTTAAGATCATGTATAGGTCAAAATTTGCCCAAAGGAATATCGTAAAGAGAATATTCTATTGACTATTTTATGCACTTGTACTGTTAGGGTTTATTAGGGATGTCTCATATAAATAAAAAAAAGAGACAATGGTGTAAGACATATAATATTCACTTAACAAGAACACTTTTTAAAAGAAGATTCTCTCTCACTCTAGCAAAGATACAAACTTTACATTTTCATCAAGATTCTTACTTACATTATTCCATGTTTTTTCATCAGATCCGAGAATAGTTCAAACATTCTAGAATTTGTCTGTTATTCATCATTGTCAGGAGGAACAATCATATGTCTCATTCATTATTGGGTGAATCATTCTCCCCATTTACATAAATGTCATTTATTGTTATTTATTGCTAGTTATTCCTCCATTATTGCTCAAATCTTATGGAATATTAAATGTGTGTTACCTTCAATCTCTCACTGACTTTATCCTATCTTATCCATGCTGTCAAGTACTATATCTAGAGATATTATCATTGACTAAGTTTAACCCCTCATTACAAAAAATTTAATAGTTTAACCAAAAGTTGATATTTTTTATCAAACAATTTGGCGCCGCATATGGGGATTTTCTAGTTAAATTTTTAGTTTCTTCTAGATCTACAACTAACACGGATTGCTGACAAAAAAAAACAGAGAACAAAATTCCCTTTCCTTGTACGCGCAGATTTGATATGGCAGGTAATAGAGAAGAACGACCGAAGATCGTGGGTGATCCCACCACCAACCTCTTGAACACTATCAATGAGATTAGAGGCGGAAGGCGAGGATACAATGCCTAATGCCTCCCCCAGGCAAAGCAGATCACCTCATCCTCACGGTAGCATCACAAAATCTCGCGGTAAAGAAACTTTCACGCCCATGGTGGAAGAGACGCCACTAGCAGTAAAAAAGCATCTTAAGGATTGGCTAACTGACCAGCTAACTAGCATCCTCCATAAGCCTACTCAAGATACAGTTGTAGAAAACATAAGGACATTGTGTCATACCGCCAGCAAACGAGCAACACGACCCGCTCCCTCCTCCAATGATAGGTATTGCTCACAACATCGTTAATAGTGCAGGTGACGACACTCTCGTAGCTAAGAAAGGGTCAACAAGATACCAAGTGCCCCAAAGATCTTACCAAAGAGAGATGTTGGTTTGTTTGTCGAGCAACAATACAGTGATGAAGTCACCCCGACGCCATACTAAAGACCTTCAAAAAGCTACCCTATCTGAAAATATATGATGGTACGACCGATCCCGAGGACCATGTAACTCACTACGTCACGACCGTGAAAGGCAACGACCTTGCCAAGGAACAAGTGTCCACCATTTTGTTGAAAATATTTGGCGAGGCCCTCACTGGAGGGGCATTTATATGATATTCATAACTGCCCGCACGTTCCATTAAAACATTCAAAGAGATGGTCGACAAGTTCGTAAAGGCTCGCACCGGGGCCAAAAAGGCAGAGGCAAGAGTGAACGATATATTCGCTATTAGGGGTGTTCATAAAAATCCGAAAAATCAAACCAAACCGAAAACCAAACCAGACCAACCAAAAAACCGATACTTTTTGGTTTGGTTTGGTTTTGGTTTTGAAATTTAAACCGATCAAATTTGGTTTGATTTTGGTTTTAATAAAAAAAAATCGAACCAAACCGAATATAGGAGTAGCTATTTTAAATTTAGAATTACACCTATATATATGTATACTTTTATATAAAATTTCAAATTTTTTATAGTAAATGTTAATCGTTTGCACTTTTATTACAATTCTTTACCTTTACATTCTAGTTTGATCGGTAGTTTTCTTTTGTTAAGTTTAAGAATCTATTTCATGTTAAAAATAATATATTTTTAATTGAGTTCTTAAATTATTCATCACTATTTGATTGAATTATCATCAATATATCTTGGTAAATAATAGATTTCTCAAAGGGCAATTGATTTGATAGTGTTACGTTAAAATGTGGTCGCCGAAATATGTGTTGGTAGTGTATATCTTATATTTAAGAAAAAATGATAAATAACCGAAAAAACCGAAAAACTGACATAAACCGAATCGAGGAAAAACCGACTTAATTGGTTTGGTTTGGTTCTAATATTTGAAAAATCGACTTACTTGGTTTGGTTTCTTTTTAGGGAAAAACCGATCCAAAGCGAACCATGAACACCCATATTCGCTATCAAGCAGTCACCGAGAGAAGGATTGAGGGACTACCTCGCCCGATTCAACCGAGTAAGAATGACCTACCAAATTTATCGGAAGGAATGGCCGTCGCAACTTTCCAGAACGGGCTAAGTAGAAATGGTTCAATGGCGTCAAGAAAGTTGTTAAGTCAGCTTATGAAGTATCCTCCAACTACTTGGGATGAAATACACAATGCCCATTATGCCGAGGTTAGAGCAGACGAGGACGAACTCAATGGGCCGACTCATCGATTGACCTCGGTACAAGCCGAATCCAGGAAAGATTGAAGAAATGATATCAGGAGGGACCTCGTAGAACCACGATCCAATCGGGAAAGACATCTACCATATGTCAGAAGCGCCATTGCACCCCCTCCCGCCATGAAGAGGACCAACCCAGACCAAGGACAGGGACTCACCGAAACGAGAGAGGCATGCCCCCTTTGTTATCCGCTCATAATTTTTGTGTTTCACCTTCAGAAATAGTCTACGCATTAGAGAATCTCGGACCGAAGGTAAAGTGGCCACAAAAGATGAGGTCGGGTCCGAGCACCAGAAAGTCAGATGCCCTTTGCGAGTTCCACCAAGAACGAGAACACAAAATCGAGGATTGCATCGCCCTAAGACAGGAGGTCATAAACATGCTTCGACAAGGATGCCTCAAAGAATTGCTTAGCAACCGGGGAAGGACAAACTTTGCCAGAGGACGTGAACAACATCAGGGACCGCCAAAACCTCCCTCACCAACCCGTACCATCCAAATGATGATCGACAGCGGCGGTGACACTTCTATCAATAACGTAAAGTTCACCACAAACCATAAGCTCAAACGGGCAATCATTCACGAACGGTATGACGAACTTGAAGAAAGTATCATCTTCGACAAGTCAAATACCCACGGTTTGGTTTTCCCTCACTATGATGCCCTTGTTATCACTTTATGAATTCTAGATACAGATGTGAGGCGCATTATGGTAGACGACGGGAGCGGCGCGTGCATTATCCACCTTCGAGTACTTGCACAAATGAAACTCTAGGATAAGATAGTGTTGCGTTGCATCAAAATAATAGATTTTAACAATGTATTTGAGCGAACATCTAGAGAAATCACACTCCACGCCCTGGCTGGCGGTGTCACTCTAGAAACCACATGCCATATTATGGACCAGGACACAACATACAACGCCATAATTGGGCAACTATGGATACACTCCATGAGAGCCATTCCCTTCATCTTGTACCAAGTCATCAAATTTCCAACTCCATGTGGGAATATTCAGAATACGAATACAACAACGTACATCACGGTAATGTTACTGCATCACCCTGGATTGTACGATCACTTAACAAAAGAAGGGCAAATCAAAAGAGGCATAACAATCAATAGGGTCGAGGTCGACCTATGATGAGAGAGAGGACATCATCAAAGACCCTGATACGATAAAAGCCGCAGAATCGACCATAGATGACCTCGACCCTATTCAATTAGATGGAAACGACCACAACAAGAAAGCTTACATCAACTGCAAGCTTCAAGAACCAGGTTCCGTCAATTCTTAACTACTAACGCGGACTTATTTGCTTTTAGCCATACAAATATGCTAGGTATCCCGAAAGAAATCGCCACACACAAGTTGAACATCGACCCATTCCACCCCTCCCCCCCTGGTGAGGCAGGTTAGGCGTAAGTTCAACTCTGTGATAAATGATCCAGTACGCTAAGAGGTCAAAATATTATTTGAAAACGACTCCATCAGGGAGTTAAAATACCCCAATGGGTCGCCAACGTGGTCATGGTGAAAAAAAGGGAAGTGGCGAATGGTGTAGACTTCATAGATTTAAATAAAGCATGCCCAAAGATTCATTTTCATTACCTCATATCAACTAACTCATCGACGTAACGGTCGAGCATAAATTGCTGTGTTTTTTGGACATCTACTCATGATATAATGAGATCCTCATGGAAGAGAAGGATTAGGAAAAAATCACCTTCATCACCCATTAGGGGACGTACTGCTATAGAGTCATGCCTTTCGGGCTGAAAAAATGCATGAGCAGCATACCAAAAGTTAGCAACAAAAAGGTTCAAAGACCAACTCGGCAAGACGATGGAAGTCTACATAGACGACATATTGGTCAAATCCAAAAGGAAAGAAGACCACATCGATCACTTGAGAAAAAACCTTCAACATACTCAGGCAATACAGAATGAAACTAAACCTTGAAAAGTGTGCATTCGGTGTGGCTTCAGGAAAATTCTTGAGTTTCCTAGTGTCACAACGAGGTATCGAGGTCAACCCCGACCAAATCAAAGCCATCGAAGGGATACCAGAGCACCTAACCACCAAAAAATAAGTTCAGAGGTTGATTGGCCATGTCGCCGCCCTTTCAAGATTCATTTCACGATCATCTGATAGGTGCCACAAATTCTTCGGCGTACTCAAAAAGGATAAGAACCTCCAATGGACCTCTGAGTGCACCCAAGCCCTGAAGGAGTTGAAGGCTTACTTGTCGTCGCCACTATTGCTTTCAAAACCAGAACCAGGGGAATGCCTTCTCGTCTAACTCGTAGTATCCGACCTCTGAAGTAACCGTGAGCGCAGTCTTGGTCCGAGAAAATAAAGGTATGCAGTCTCCCATCTATTACATTAGCAAAACACTAGTCGATGCCAAGACAAGGTATTTCTCACCACGAAAAATTAGCCCTGGCCTTGGTCGTAGCTTCGCGAAAGCTTAGACCCTACTTCCAATGCCACCCCTCTCGGTAGTCATGACTTTCCCCTTAAAAAGTATTTTGCATAAACCCGAGCTATTGAGTAGGTTGGCCAAATGGGTCATAGAATTAAGCGAGCATGATATCACATATCAACCGTGAATAGCGATAAAGTCGCAAGTCCTTGCTGACTTCAGTGCCAAAATAATGTCCGAAGTCGAAAAAGAAGTTGCCCACACTTCTCCCCAAACACAGGACCTCTGGGTTTTGTACATCGATGGCGCTTCTAACACGTCAGGTTCTGGACTGGGACTCATACTCGAAGTTTCAACCATCAAAGTGATTCGCCAGTCCATAAGTTGCCCAGACATGACTAACAACAAGGCCGAGTATGAGGTCGTAATTGGAGGATTAAGGCTAACACTCAAATATGGGGCGAGATAGGTAAGACTACACTATGATTCTCAAATCATTGTCAACCAAGTCACAGGGACTTTCCAGATCAAAGAGCAAAGGTTGCAAAACAATACTAGACTGAGATCTGTAAGCTGCTTCCCGAGTTTGATGAATGTTAGCTCGACCAGATCCCCTGAGCACAAAACGCTGAGGCAGACGGCCTCGCCAAACTAGCAGTGGCCACCAAAAATATTACAACTAGAGAAAGAAACGTGGTCCACCTCCTCCACTCATCGATAGATCAAATGGAGGTAAGAACCATAAACCTAACTTGGGACTAGCGTAAATGCATTGTTACATATTTGCAGGATGGCGTACTCTCAGATGATAAAAAAGAAGCTAGGTACGACATTATTCATAACCTATACAAAAGAACGTATGGTGGGGCCCTGGCGAAATGCTTATACCCATATCAAACGTGGCGCATCCTTGAAGAAATCCACGAAGGCCATTGCAGAGCTCATTCCAGCAATCGAGCTCTGGTCAGATGCCTCATACGGGCAGGTTACTACTGGTCCACCATGAAAAAAGAGGCTCCAAACTTCGTAAAAAATGCGAGCAGTGCCAAAAGTACGCCTCAATGATCCACCAAACAAGCGAGCACCTCTACTTAATCACTTCCCCTTGGCCGTTCATCAAGTGGGGAATGGACATTGTTGGCCCCCTCCCTGAAGGGCGAGGTAACGTACGATTTCTTTTGGTTTTAACTGACTATATTTCTAAATGGGCAGAACCAGGAGCATTCTCCTAAATACGCGAACATGAAATGATCACCTTTATATGGCAAAACATCATGTGCCCTTTAGGTCTCCCCAAAGAAATCAGTTGTGACAACGAACCCCATTTTACATGAAAAAAGGTCGCCAAAATTTTTGAGAAGTGGCACATCAAAAGAATACCCTCAACACCATATCACCCCGCGGGCAACGGGCAAACATGTTTTAACAATGCAGTTGAGTGAACATCATGAAGAAAAAGCTCGAGGATGCCAAGGGACTATGGCCGGAGTTACTACCACAAGTACTTGGGCCTACCGAACAACGCCAAAGACGAGCACAGGAGAGACGCCCTACTCATTAGTCTATGGGATTGATGTTGTAATACCGAAACAACGAGATACTCCCAGTCTGAGATACTCCTACGAGAGCAGGCCGAGGAACGATGAAGGTAGAAAGCAAAAGCTCGACGAAGCCAAAGAACGAAGGGATATGGCCTACATAAGGATGATTGCCCAAAAATAACAGGCAGAACGCTATTACAACAAAAAGGCAAAGGTCAGACCACTTAAAATCAGGGACGACGTGCTCAAAGTTAAAACACAAGCAAGCAAAGACCCACGGGAAGGTAAATTAAGAACAAATTGGGATGACTAATACAAAATCACGGAAACAGCAAACAAAGGGCCATTCCAACTAGAACGGTGGAAGGAAAACTACTACCAAACAACTGGAATATCACCCACCTCAAGTACTTCAACTTTTAAGAAGAAGCGTCCTCCAAGTCGTACTATTTTTTCCCTCACTTGAGTTTTGTCCCAATTGGGTTTTCTCGAGGAGATTTTTAATGAGGCGACGAGGGGAACACTTCAAGTTGAAGTTCGAATGGAGATACAGGATGGCTAGTTCATTGATCAACCTCTCAATATACTTCTCCAGGTCGACCAATAAAGGGACTAGATTGACTGGGACTAGAATGCCAGCCCGAAAAATATATAAATTTCTCCAAATGTATGAACAAAGCTCAAATGCATGAAGTTCACCCATATTTTTGCCAAACATATAGCTAATGCAACATTTCCTCAACACCTATTCAGTCGTTGGCCATAACTAAATATAGGTTACATTCGACCTCGTTCGAATCAACACCTATTCGGCCCTCGGTCATAACTAAATATAGGTTACATTCGACCTTGTTCAAATTAACACCTATTCGGCCCTCAGCCATAACTAAATATAGGTTACATTCGACCTCGTTCGAATTAACACCTATTCGTCCCTCAGCCATAACTAAATATAGGTTATGTTCGACCTCGTTCGAATTAACACCTATTCAGCGCTCGGCCATAACTAAATATAGGTTACATTCGACCCCGTTCGAATCAACACCTATTCGGTCCTCGGCCATAACTAAATGTAGGTTACATTCGACCTCGTTCGAATCAACACCTATTCGGCCCCCAACCATAACTAAATATAGGTTACGTTCGACCTCGTTCGAGTTAACACCAGTATGGCCCTCGATCATAAATAAACATGCGATATGTTCGACCTCGTTCTAACCAACACTTACTAGCCCTCGGCCATGATAAAACCTAGGTTTTGATTCAACTTCGTTCAACCTACTTGAACTATGTTTTTATGACTAAGGCGACCAAGCAACAAAGCAAAAAAACGGGGGCATACAAACTCAAACAGAAGGAAAAGAATCAGGTACGAGCAACAAAACTGGCATTTTATACTTAGAATATTCTTTTTACAAAAGGTAGAAAAGAAGCCCACAAAAAATTTATACACAAGTCTACAAACAAAAAGAAGGAAAAACAACTAATTGTCGCCTGACCCATCAGCACCATCAACTTGATCGCCTAGGACATCTCCATCCGCCTCTATGCCACCGCCATAGCCATCGTGATACTCTTCCTCATCCAGGCATCCTATTATCCGATTCACGCCCACAACCTCCTCATTATCACCAGCCTCCGATGTAGCGGGATCATAGCCACAAAAAATCCGAGCTGTACATGCCTTAGCACGAGCATCCTCGAAGTCAGCCTCCGAAACACTCCCCTCCCCCATCAAGTCTCTAAATATATCCAGTTAGTCCTCAGTGTGGATCCACTTCTCATATAGATCCCGCAGAATATCAGGAAAAGCAGAAGTACGAGAAGAAGATGGCTGAGCCAGTAACTGTGCCCTCTAGGCCTCGAGAGAAAAAACTTGGTCACCAAGGCCTGAAGCCTCTTTTTCCAACTCCCTTATCCGTTTGTCACGCCGCTCCTCTCTGAGCCTGACTGTCTCCACAGCACTCTCCCGCTCAGAACGAAGAACGCGGAACACGATCTTTAAAGCCTCCATTTTCCTCGCAGCCCTCAACCGGGCCAACTCTACATTCTTCCACTCTGCTGCCTTCTCAGCAACCTCGCCACTAAGAGTGTCCACTTTGATTTGACACTCCTCGAGCTCGGCACACAATGATACAACTTGGTCTTGAAGATCAGCAAATTGGGCCTAAATCCCCTTGCTCACTTCAAGTTCTTCTTCCTTATCCCTTAATGCCCTCTAGAGAACACTGCATTTTCTGATGACTCTTACCAACTCATCATTCTTCTCATTCAGTTCATCTTGGAGAGCCTAGAAATTTCCGCTCTCACCAAACCGTCTATAGATCTTACGGTGCTTGTTACTGTACTAGCGATATTTTCGCTCCATATTTTGGAAAATAGCATCACGCCTCGCCTCTCATTGGGAACTCTCAATCTCCAAAACCACATTCTAAAAAAGAAGAGAAAAAAAGAGAATAGAAAGTGAGAACGAAGCCAAAATCATTAAACTTGAAAAATAAAGGTCGAAAAATTTACCCTAAGTGCGAGGCCGACTATACTCCTTGATAGGGTAGCATCATCTAGTTTCTCATGAGTTTTACCCTCCACGTCAGAGTAGAGGGGTCCTAGGGAAGGTACCACATTCTCCGTGTTCACCAGTAAGTCTCGATCTATGAGGACCACAATGGTCAATGTGGACCCCTCGAATCTCTCCTCAAGATCGGTAAATCCCTTCCTCATCATCCTCACCTCTTCTACGTCGATGTCGAAGACCATTTCATAACCATCCTTGGCGACACCCTTACCTCTCCCATCGGCCAATGGAGCAGGAACATGAGTAGGTCATGAGGATGAGGGCTCATCTTGCTGTAAAGGATCAGAAACTCTCACATATGGCCATCCAGCTCCAATCTCGACATCGTGAAAGGATACGCCCTCTACGACCTTAGCTGATGGCAGGATCTCAAATGGCAACTCATCATCGTCAAGCATTACGGCCGCCATTTCATGATCACCCCTTACTGAATCTATGGCCTGGACGGTCCCATCACCGACGTTCACCGATCTCCTTTTACGAGAAATCAAATCCTTGTCTCCGAAGTAGTCTTCTCGAAGGTCCTTGGACTGAAAAAGGAAGATTAAAAGATTCACTTCCTACAAAATGCTATAACGAGCAAGTGGCCACGAGGTCAAAACAGTATTAAGTAAAAATAGATGAACTCACTAATCGTGGAAGACGCGGGCCCGAATTTCTTGAGAAATGCCGTCCACACACGAATCTCCATTGTGTGAGGCAGAACCTGGCTAACCCATTCATGAATATCCCCGACCAAATAAGGGGGCGCAATCTCAGCTGCACGAAAAAGGAATGGAATGTCAAAACATGTCTTGACCCGGATTTCCCACCCTCAGGAGTCGTGATGGCGCCTACTAGTGAAAGCTAGGCAAACCAATTATTCCAAGTATTTAACCCTTTTCATTTTTAATTCCTTAACGATAAGGAAATAAAAAACAAGTGCACGGCATCACCCTTCGTGGTTTTACTCTCGTACTCACCATAAGAATCAATATAATCGGCACGGCATCACCCTTCGTGCATTAACACTCTCTTACAAATATCATGTACGACATCACCCTCTGTGCTTTTACTCTCGTCCTCACCATAGGAATAAATATAATCGGCACGGCATCACCCTTCGTGCTTTTACCTAACATAATCATGGCACAGAATTATCCTTCGTGCATTATCACTCATATCATGGTACGGTATTGTACATCGTGTGGCACGATATCACTCTTCGTGCTTTTACCTTAAAATATCGGCACGACATCACCCTTCGTGCATTAACACTCTCTCACAAATATCATGCACGACATCACCCTTCGTGCTTTTACACTCTTCCTCATCCAAGCAACAATCACGAAGCAATTTGGGCAAGGGAACTAATAATATGACAATAAAATCTCGGTAATGGAATAATAGCATAACAACAACATCCCGGTAAGGGAAATAATATCATGAGTAATAACATCCCGGCAAGGGAGATAATATCAAAATCAATAACATCCCGGTAAGGGAGACAATATCATAAACCTCTTCTCTTTTTCACAATTACTTCACAACTTAATTCTCAACTCGAGCCAACGCTCTACAATGTTCAATTACCAATAATACTTTCACAAGCCTTGTTCAACAATAGAAATTATCATATAAAGCATGAACAATACAAAACAGAGTCACATCAATCATAGTATAAGACTCACGGACATTCTTGACACGGACGTATTTATACTCGTCACCATACTTATACGTCATACTCAACAATTAACACATAGCAAATAAGACTCAACTCCTATTCCCTCAAGCTAAGGTTAGACCAAATACTTACCTCAATGCCACGAACACAATTCAAGCCTCAACTACCGTTTACCACTTGGTTCCACTCCAAATTCGCTTGTATCTAGTCATAATTTACTTTATAATATTAATAAATGCTAAATAAACCAATTCTACTACATGAAAATAGGTTTTCTAGTGTTTTCCCCAAGAAGTTAAAAATCGATCCCGGGCCCGCTTGGTCCAAACCTGAAATTCGAACCAAAACCCGATTAACCATTCACCCCGAGCCCGGATATACAATTGGTTTTGGAATCCGACCTCAATTTGAGGTCTAAATCCCCAAGTTTTGATATTCCTAAGTTCTACCCAAAATTCTCAATTCCACCATGAAAACCCTAGATTCTAGGATGAAATCTTATAAAAAAGAAGTTAAGGAGTGAAAGAAATAAGTTAAAAAATCATTTACTTGTGTTTTGGGGAAGAAAGAGTCTCTTGAAAAATCGCCTCTTATGTTTTAGGGTTTTGAAAAATGAGAAATGGCCGAAAAGTCTCGTTTAAATATACCCCTCTCAGACCCCCACCAATGACCGCATAAAAAGGACCGCGGAGCTCCACCGCGAACCGCGAGATATCGAGCGCGGCTGTGAAGACATGGCCTTGCTCTCCGCTGACCGCATAAATCACACCGCGCTCGCGAAGACCCCACCACAGACTGGTTTCAGAGACCTGCAACTTTCTCTGAACCTGCAACTATTATGTCTAAGTGTAAATTCACTTCGAGGCCTATCCTAAAACTCACCCGAGCCCTCGAGGATCCAAACTAATCATGCACGCAAGTCTAAAAACGTCATACGGACTTGCTCGTATGATCAAATCATCAAAATAACATCAACAACTATGGATTCAACCTCAAATCCATAAAATTACTCAAAAACATTGAAATTTCCATTTTCTCTCAACTATAGGTCCATTTTATACCAAACCACTTCCGATTCTTACCAAATTCAACCAATTTATCATTTTAAACTTGTATCGGACTCCGAAACCAAGATACGTGCCCAATACCATCAAGAAATTGCATTAATTCACTTCTGAAAGCTTTTATATTTTCCGAAAAACAATTTTCTTTAAAAATTCATTTCTCGGGCTTGAGACCTCGGAATTCTATTTCGGGCATACGCCAAGTTCCAAATTTTACTACGGACCCTACGAGACCATCGGATCACAGGTCCGGGTCCGTTTACCAAGAATGTTGACCAAAGTCAACTTTATTTAATTTTAAAATCCAATTTCCTTATTTTACTTAGTTTTCACATAAAAGCTTTGCGGAAATGTGCCCGGAATATGCACACAATACGAGGTGAGATAAAAAGAGGTTTTCAAGGCCTCGGGATACATAATTACTTTCAAAACGAGTGATGACCTTTTGGGTCATCACATTCTCCACCTCTAAATCAACCGTTCGTCCTCAAACGGACATAAGAAAAGTACCTGAGTCGGAGAAAAGACGGGGATATCAGCTCTTCATATCAGACTCGGACTCCCAGGTCACTGCCTCGACAGGCTGACCTCTCCACTGAACACAAATAGAAGGGAAACTCTTCGATCTCAACTGACGATCCTGCCGGTCTAGAATAGCTACTGGCTCTTCCTCATAGGACAAGTCCTTGTCTAACTGGACAGTGCTGAAGTCTAACACATGATATGGATCGCCGTGATACTTCCGAAGCATGGAAACATGAAACACTGGATGCACGACTGATAAAATCGGCGGCAACCCAAGTCTGTAAGCCACCTCTCCCACTCGATCAAGAATCTCAAACGGGACAATGAATCTAGCGCTAAGCTTGACCTCTTCCCAAATCTCATCACGCCCTTCATAGGCGACATCTGAAGCAACACCCACTCGCCGACCATGAATGCCACATCACGAACCTTACGGTCGGCATAACTCTTTTGCCTGGACTGAGCTGTACGAAGCCTATCTTGAATGATCATAACCTTGTCCAAGGCATCCTGTACTAGATCTGTACCCAACAACCGAGCCTCTCCCGGCTCGAACCACCCAACCAGCGACCGACATCGCCTACCATATAAAGCTTCATAAGGAGCCATCTGGATGCTCGAATGGTAGCTGTTGTTGTAGGAAAACTCCGCTAAAGGCAAGAACTGGTCCCACGAGCCTCCAAAGTCAATGACACAACCTCAGAGCATATCCTCCAAAATCTGAATGGTACGCTCGGACTGTCCGTCCGTCTGAGGATGAAATATTGTGCTCAACTCTACTCGTGTGCCCAACTCACACTGAACTGCCCTCTAGAAATGCGAGGTAAACTGCGTACTTCGATACGAAATGATAGATGCGGGCACACCATAAAGACGAACAATCTCCCGGATATAGATCTCAGCTAACCTCTCAGAAGAATAGGAAACTGCCACAGGAACGAAATGTGCTGACTTGGTCAGCCTATCAACAATAACCCACACTGCATCGAACTTCCTTTGTGTCCGTGGGAGTCCAACAACGAAGTCCATAGTGATACGCTCCCACTTCCACTCAGGAATCTCAATCTTCTGGAACAAACCACCGGTCTCTAATGCTCGTACTTTACATGTTGACAATTCAAACACCGAGCCACATATGCAACAATATCCTTCTTCATCCTCCTTCACCAATAATGCTGTCGCAAGTCCTGATACATCTTAGCGGAGCCCGGATGAATAAAATCCCGAGAACTATAGGCCTCCTCTAGAATCAACTCTCGGAGTCCATCCACATTAGGAACACAAACTCGACCCTGCATCGTCAAAACTCCATCATCTCCCAATATAACCTGCTTGGCATCACCGTGTCGTACCATGTCCCTAAGGACACACAAATGAGGATCATCATACTGCCGATCTCGGATACGCTCAAATAATGAAGAACGAGCGATTATGCAAGCTAACACACGACTGGGCTCAGAAACATCCAACCTCACGAACTGATTAGCTAAAGCATGAACATCCAAAGGAAGCGGTCTCTCACCGACTGGAATATATGCAAGACTGCCCATACTGGCTGACTTTCTTCTCAAAGCATCAACCACCACATTGGCCTTCCCCGGATGATATAGGATGGTGATATCATAGTCTTTCAATAGCTCCAACCACCTTTTTTGCCTTAAATTTAGCTCCATCTACTTGAACAAGTACTGTAGACTCTTGTGATCCATGAACACCTCACATGACACACCATAAAATATTGCCTCCAAATCTTCAGCATGTGAACAATGGCTGTTAACTCCAAATTATGAACTGGATAATTCTTCTCATGAATCTTCAACTATTGCGAAGCATAAGCAATGACCTTACCCTCCTGTATCAACACCGTACCAAGTCCAATATGAGATGCGTCATAATAAACTGTATATGGCCCTGAACCTGTAGGCAATACCAATATTGGCGCCGTAGTCAAAGCTGTCTTGAGCTTCTAAAAGCTCGCCTCACACTCGTCCGACCACCTGAACTTGGCACCCTTCTGGGTCAACCTGGTCATCGGGGCAACAATAGATGAAAACCCCTCCACAAACGGATGGTAATAGCCTGCCAAACCCAAGAAGCTTCGGATCTCTGTAGCGGATATGGGTCTAGGCCAGTTCTTGACTGTCTCTATCTTCTTCGGATCCACCTAAATACCCTCTACTGATACAACGTGACCCAAGAATGCAACTGAGCTCAACCAGAACTCACACTTCAAAAACTTAGCATACTACTGACTATCTCTCAAAGTCTGAAGAACCACTCTCAGATGTTGCTCATGCTCCTCCCAGCTGCGGGAATAGATCAAAATATCATCAATGAAAACTATCACGAATGAATCCAAGTAAGGCTTGAACACTCGGTTCATCAAATCCATGAAAGCTGCTGGGGCATTTGTCAATCCAAATGACATTACCAAGAACTCATAATGCCCGTATCGAGTGCGGAAAGCTGTCTTAGGGACATCGAATGCCCTAATCCTCAACTGATGGTAGCCAGATCTCAAGTCAATCTTCAAAAATACTTTGGCACCCTAATGTTGATCAAACAAATCATCAATCCTCCACAATGGATACTTATTCTTGATTGTGACCTTATTCAGCTGTCGATAATCTATACACATCCTCATCGATCCGTCCTTCTTCTTGACAAACAACACTGGCGCACCCCAAAGTGAGACACTAGGTCTAATAAAGCCCTTATCAAGCAAGTCTTGCAACTGCTCCTTCAATTCTTTCAACTCAGGCGAGGCCATACGATAAGGCAGGATAGAAATGGGCTGAGTTCCCGGAGCCAAATCAATGCAGAAGTTAATATCCCTGTCTGGTGGCATACTGATAACTAGGGATTTTGATGCATTTTATACTCCTTCTTGCTTACGCTTTGATTATAAATTCATACAAAATAGTCACAAAAGGCTCATAAGTTGTGCTTGATTGCAGGTTTGATCAATAAAGTGACAAGATGTCAAAGATCAGCTCAAAAGGAGTGAAACTTGCACAAGTACAAAAGACAAGATAAACTCAGGAAAACAGGCCTAGTGCGGCCGCACTACACTTTGTGTGGTCCGCACTAGGGAGATTCATAGAGTTGGTACTTCAGGCATTAAGGTAGTGCGACCGTAGAAGGTTTTGTGTGGTTCGCACTGAAGGCAATGCGGTCGCACTACCATTCTGTACGGTCAAGATTCAGAGAGGGTGAAGTTGGAGCTTTCAAGCCTGTGCGGTCCGCGATCCAGTTTGTGCGGACCGCACTAGAAGCCTCCGCGGCCGCAGTCCATTCTGTGCGGTCCGCGGAGCTTGAGTTCAAAGAGCTAAGTTTTCAAGTTCAAGAGCCTAGTGCGGCCACACACTATTTTGTGAGGTCCGCACTAACCCTGCATGGGCATTTTTGTCCAGTTTTTCCAGCTTAGTATAAATAGATCCTTTTTCCATTTTTAGGGCATCAGACATTTTAGAATAGTTGTTGCGCTCGTGGGAACGTATCTTGTAGCCATTTTGAGCATTTTTACTTACTTTTTATCATTAAATCTTTGTATTTAGCTTAACAATTAATTAATATGTGTTCATCTTCATCTATTTCTCTGTTTTTCTCTTCAATTATGAGTAGTTAGACCCATTATCTAGGGTTGTGGCTCAACCCTAGTGTGGGTAATTGATGGGTGTTGCAATTTAGGGCTAGATTGACTATGGGTGTTTGCTATTTGGGTCAATTTCATGGTTAAATACTGAATTAATGGTTGCAAACACTAGTTTGTGCTAAGTTGACTTGGGCTCTTCTTCAGAAAGAGAGCCTAAGTCTCCGAAATTGATCCAACAAGGAATTGGGATGGACTCAAGAGAATTGATAGTCCCAATTAAAGGGTTAAACCTCGAGAGATTAATACCCGACTTGAACCTTAGTTGCTTGAGCAAATATGCATACCCAATTGATCTTGAGAAAGTCAATTGGGCAAAATCATTCTTTCTACCGAGAGGTGTGAGAATGGGTAATATCGAGCAACAGTTATAACATATTCCCCAATCTTGTTAATCGTGTCTTAGATGCAATTACCCGTCAATTGGCCACCCAGGTGAAAGTTACTACCCTAGTGCCTTTTAGAATATTTGAACAACTTGTAGCATTTTACTCTTAGCTTAATCTAGTTGCAATTATAATTTGTAGTTTGATAACAGTTAAATTATAAAAAAAACCCAAAAATGAATAGAAGTGCAATTTGGAACGCTAAGCAATCCTAGGATAAATAGACACTCAATTCCAATTCTAGCTCTCTGTGGATATCGATCCCGACTCAAAATCGGGTAAAAGCTATTGCAACCCTCTCTTGCTACTTTTTAGTGGTGCGGAGTAGGCTGCGATCACTTTTTGGCGCCGTTGACAGGGAGCTAATGGTTTTGGCTATCTATTTAGTTAGTTTTGTGTATTATTCTTATTTCCTTTTTTGTTACTTACTTGTTTGTGTTACTACTCAGGTACCAATATGGCATTGAACAACACTAATGACCCTCTTGGAAACATGATTGCGGGAGAGTAGGTAGATGATGTTGAACAAGATGAGGTGTCTCTTGTACCTCAAGGACAACGTAGAGGCCGCAATGCCAATGCTAATCCAAATGACAATATTCTAGATCCTCCTCCGCCACCTCCAAGAGTGGCTCCCAGAGTACTTCCGAATCAGGGTTATGCGAGTGCTATTGTCCCACCCAGAATCCAGGCGGGCAACTTTGAGATAACCAATGTGATGTTGACCTTAGTTGAGCAACGTGGGTACTTCACGGGCGTTGCGGATCAAAATGCCTACAAACATCTCAAAGGGTTCGTAGATACATGTTGGGGAAGCAAATAGATGAATGTGTTCGAGGATGCTCTTAGGTTGAGACTTTTCCCATTCTCACTTCGGGGGAAGGCATTAGATTGGCTCGAGAGACTCCCCAACCATTCCATCACAACTTGGGATGAGTTGGCGGATAAATTCATTTTTAAATTCTTTTCACCAGGGCATATGGCGGCACTATGAGATGAGATATTGGCTTTCAAGCAAGAGCCCACGGAACCTTTGCATGAGATTTGGGAGCGGTATAGAACGATGGTGAAGCAATGCCCCAATAATGATATGACCGACGCTATGATCCAACAAACTTTCTACCGGGTCATCAATAAAACAAATCAATGCATAGTGAACCAATTTGTCGGGGCAACTTTATGAAGCTGTCATATGATGAGGCATGTGATGTACCTGATGAGATGGCTGACACTTCTTCTGCATGGCAAAGTAGAGCCAATGTGCCTCAAGGCGACCCTACGATTATTCATTTGCACAAGGAATTACATGACCATGGGCAAGCTATAGCGGAGTTGACAACTACTATGAATCAATTGGCTAAGGCACAGTTACAACAAGTCCAAAATCCTCGCCAAGTGAATGCCATGGAGGGTGTTAATATTCTTGTCAACAAGAGAAGGCAAAGAAGGCAACAAAACCAAGGGAACTCTGAGCAATTTGATAATGCATGTGATGGTTTTCAAAATGATGGTTATGATGACCAAAGTGAAGAGTTTCAATATGTAAACAATTATCAAGGCCAACGGGGCAACTCTTCCAACCAACAACAGTGGCGACCTCAAGGCAATTGGGGCAGCCAACAACAAAACAGTGGTAATTGGGGGAACAACAACCAAAACAACAACTAGGACAATCAGAACAACAATCAAGGCAACCAAGGGAATTGGAATGGTAATAACAATAATTGGGGTGGCAATAATAATCAAGGAGGATGGAACAATGGAAACCAAGGGAACCGGGGGCTAGGCTTTCAAAGGCCCCCAATGTACCAACAACCGAACAATCCACCACCATTTCTATCTCAAGGTCCTAGTTCTTTGGGTAATGATATGGGTAGAATTGAAATGATGTTCGAGCAGATGATGAAGAGGAATGCGGATTCTGATGCACAGTTAGCTTCTCACAACACCTTTTTCCGAAACTTGGAGGTGCAATTAGGCCAAATCTCTCAGTCATTGAATACTCGCCCAAAGGGTGCTCTGCCAAGTGATACGGTAGTGAACCTAAAGAGTGGGAACAATCATGTTATGGCAGTTACAACAAGAAGTGGGAGAGGCGGTGATGTGAATGCCTCTAAGCAAAAGCAAGTCGTGGATGATGATGTTGAGTTGCAAGATGACGAAGTCCCTTTGGTAGTTGAAGATGTGGTTGATGAAAATGTGAACAATGAAGTGAGGATTGATATTCAAGAAGTCGAGGTGGAAACTCAAAATGATGTGAACCCGTCTCAGGAACACATAATTGACATGCTGGAGCTGGTTGTGCCAAAAGCCAAGGCTCCTTTGCCAAGGCCACCTCCACCTTATCCTCAAAGGCTTGCAAAGCAGAAGAATGATAATCTGTTTAAAAAGTTCATTGACATGATGAAGAGCTTATCTATTAATGTGCCTCTGGTGGAGGCACTTGAACAAATGTCGGGTTATGCAAAATTCATGAAAGACTTGGTTACAAAGAAGCATTCTATGGACTGTGAAACTATAAAGATGACTCACCAAGTTAGTGTTATAGTGCATTCAATGGCCCCAAAGCTTGAAGATCCCGGTGCTTTCACCATTCCTTGCACCATTGGGAGTGCGAATTTTGCCAAAGCTCTTTGTGACTTGGGAGCTATTATAAATTTTATGCCCTACTTGGTTTTCAAAACTTTGGGTATCGGGCGACCTAGGCCAACCTCAATGAGACTTCAAATGGCGGATCGATCGATGAAGCGACCTTTGGGCATTATTGATGACGTGCTTGTCCGAGTGGACAAATTCATATTGCTAGCCGATTTTGTGATTTTGGATTGTGAGGTGGACTATAAGGTTCCTATTATCTTGGGAAGGCCTTTCCTTGCAATGAAGAAGGTGTTGGTTAATGTTGAAGCGGGTGAGCTCACTTTCCGAGTGGGAGAAGAAAAGGTTGTCTTTCATGTATGCAAATCTATAAAGCAGCCCAACAGTACTGAGGTGTGCTCTTTTGTTGACCTCGTCACAGCAGTGATAATTGATGACACCAGTGCAATGATCAATGTGGAGGACCCATTGGAAGCCGTATTCTTAAATCTTGATGTCAATGAGGATGCAAGCCGAGTGGAGTGAGTGAATGCTTTACATAGAATGAGCTCTTATTCCTATGATCCTAGAAAATTGTCTTTGGATCTTGAAAACCAGAAAACGCCACCAACAAAACCATCAATTGAGGAGCCACCGATGTTGGAGTTGAAACCACTGCCTCCATACCTCATGTATGAATTCTTGGGCTTAATTTCTACTTTACCAGTTATTCTTTCTTCTTGCCTTACTAACATGCAGGTTGAGGCCACTTTGGCGGTGCTTCAAAAGCGGAAAAGGGCAATTGAATGGACTTTGGCTGACATTGGAGAATAAGCCCCGCACTCTATATGCACAAAATTATCTTGGAGGATGATGCAAAGACTTCCTTGGAGCATCAAAGAAGATTGAATGAGGCAATGCAAGAAGTGGTGAAGAAAGAAGTGATCAAGTGGTTGGATGCCGGTGTTGTGTACACCATTTCCGATAGCTCATGGACTTCTCTGGTGCAATGTGTACCGAAAAAGGGTGGTATGACTGTGGTAACAAATGACAACAATGAACTTATTCCCACTCGGACAGTTACCGGATGGAGGGTATGTATGGACTACCGAAAGCTAAACAAAGTGACCCGAAATGATCATTTCCCATTGCTATTCCTTGGCCAAACGCTTGATCGTCTTGCGGGGCGTGCTTTTTATTGCTTTTTGGATGGATACTCGGGGTATAATCAAATCTTAATTGCCCCAGAGTACCAAGAGAAGACCACCTTTACCTGTCCATATGGAACCTTCGCTTTCTCTCGGATGCCGTTCAGGTTGTGTAATGCTCCGGCGACCTTCCAACGATGCATGATGGCTATTTTCACCGATATGGTGGAAGATATCTTGGAGGTCTTCATGGATGATTTCAGTGTGGTTGGTGATTCCTTTGAAGAGTGTTTGAGAAATTTGGATAGAGTATTAGCCCGATGTGAAGACACCAATCTCGTGCTTAATTGGGAAAAATGCCACTTCATGGTGGAGGAAGGCATAGTGTTGGGCCACAAGATTTCAAAGCATGGAATTGAAGTTGACAAAGCCAAGATAGAGGTGATTTCAAGGCTTCCTCCCCCCATTTCCGTCAAGGGGGTGAGGAGTTTTCTTGGGTACGCGGGGTTCTACCGGAGGTTTATAATTCAAAGGTGGTAAACCCCTTGTGCAAGCTATTAGAAAAGGATGCAAAGTTTGTGTTCGATGAGTAATGTATGCAAGCATTTGAGCTTCTCAAGCTTAAGTTGACCACTACCCTAATCATTACCGCACCAAATTGGAGCTTGCCTTTCAAGATCATGTGTGACGTAAGTGACGTTATGGTTGGGGATGTCTTGGGTCAAAAGGTTAACAAGATGTTTCATCCGGTGTACTACGCAAGCAAGACCATGAATGAGGGTCAAAGGAACTACACAGTTACCGAGAAAGAGTTGTTGGCTATAGTGTTTGCAATGGAAAAGTTTCAGCTGTATCTTATGGGTGCCAAAGTCATAGTGCACACCGATCATGCCGCCCTTAGGTACTTGATGATAAAGAAAGACTCCAAGGCAATATTGATGCGATGGGTGTTACTACTTCAAGAGTTTGATCTAGAAATTGTGGACCGAAAAAGTAGTGAGAACCAAGTGGTGGACCACTTGTCCCGTTTGGAGGAGGAGGGGAGGCCTTGTGATGGCCTTGAGATCAATGATTCATTTTTCGACGAACAACTCCTTGCAGTGTCAATGAATGATATGCCATGGTTTGCCGATGTTGCCAATTACCTTGTGACTGGAGTAATCCCGTGTGAGCTCTCTTCTAACCAAAGGAAGAAGCTCAAGCAGTATAGTTTGGATTTCTATTGGGATGAGCCATACTTTTTCAAGATTTGCACGGATGGTGTGATTCGTAGATGTGTCCCGGAGGAAGAACAATTGAGTATCTTAGAGGCTTGCCATTCTTCACCCTATGGTGGCCATCACGGAGGGGTGAGGACTGCCTCGAAAGTTCTTAGTTGTGGATTCTATTGGTCAATGTTGTTTAAAAATGCGAGTGATTTTGTGAAGAGGTGTGACGAATGCCAAAGAGCAGGTGGAATTTCAAAAAGGGATGAGATGCCTCTCAATACCATTCTTGAAGTGGATATCTTTGATGTTTGGGGCATCAATTTCATGGGTCCATTTGTTAGGTCTTGTGGGAATTCTTACATTCTCGTGGCGGTTGACTATGTCTCAAAATCGGTTGAAGTCGTGGCTTTGCCTAACAATGAATCCCGGAGTGTTGTTGCATTTCTTAAAAAGAGAATTTTCACAAGGTTTAGCACTCCCCGTACGATTATTAGTGATGGGGGATCTCATTTTTGCAATAAAGCTTTCGACACGTTACTTTCTAAGTACGGTGTCAATCACAAAGTTTCTACTCCTATCACCCTCAAGCAAGTGGTCAAGTGGAAGTCTCCAACCGGGAAATCAAAAGCATATTGTCAAAGACGGTCAATGCAAATAGGACTGATTGGTCGAAGAAGTTGTATGACGCTCTATGGGCTTATCGAACGGCTTACAAAACTCCGATTGGTATGTCTTCGTATCGGTTGGTGTTTGGGAAAGCTTTCCATCTACCGGTTGAGTTAGAGCACAAGGCCATGTGGGCTTTGAGGAAGCTTAATCTTGAGTGGGATGTTGCAGTCAATATTCGTGTGGAGCAGCTCAATGAACTTGATGAATTCAGATTCCATGCCTACTCCAGTTCGTCCTTATATAAAGACAAGATGAAGTACCTTCATGATAAATATGCTCGTGGAAAGGAGTTCAAAATAGGTGATTTAGTTCTCTTGTTCAACTCCCGGTTATGTCTTTTTTCGGGAAAGCTCAAATCCAAATGGAGTGGACCGTTTGAAGTTGTGTTTGTGACCCCTTTTGGTGCTCTTGATTTGAAAAATAAAAATGGTGAAGTCTTCAAAGTTAATGGGCACCGGGTCAAGCATTATCTTGGGAAAATTAATGATAGCCACGTGGTGGCGCTCCTTCATTTCAAATGATGTGATGGTAGGCGCTTCTTGGGAGGCAACCCATGTGTTTTTCTTCTTGTTTTCTTTGATTTTATTTGTAGTAGAGGATTGATTGTTGGGCTAACTAGTTGTGAGATGTTATAGGGTTGTGTTGATACTACAGGACATAGTGGAATAAATGCACAGGTCTCTGAAGTTTCCAGTGCGACCGTAGTACATTTGGTGCGTACCGCACTTGTATAGGTAAGATGAAGCGTCTCTAAAGTTTGCCACCGCGGCCGCACTACATTTTGTGCGGTCCGCGGTGGACCGCTGTGGACGCAGTCCATTTTGTTCGGACCACAGAGCGTTGCCTTCTCAAACTTGAATAAAGCAGGGCAGTGCGGTCCACGGTCCATTTAGTGCGGTCCGCACTGGTTGGTGAGAATGGGCCCCAGGGTTTTCTATAAATAGACCCTAAGGGACCCCTTTACTCTTTTCACAAAATTTGAACCTCAGAGCTTATAAACACCGTTCATTCGTATCTCTGCTCGTAATTAACTGCTTAGGATCATCATTCCTCAATTCATCTCATAACTGGTAACTTTGAAATCAATTCCTTGTTAATTTGTAATTTCGTTTAATTTTTGTTTTTCTTAGCTTCTTTTCTTCTTCCTCCCATATTTATTTCAATTGCCTAGGCTATAGTAGTTAAATTTTGAATTCATGAGGACTTTGTTAGTTTAATGGACTGGGAAATGATTTAGGGACACTAATTAGGTGGAAAATTGGACTTTAAGGCAAAATTTCATGAACCCTAATTTAGTGCCATTTTTGGGCACTCAGTGCGGATCGCGGTGCCCTTGTGCAGTCCGCAGTACCATTTTGTGCGGGCCACACTAAAGAACTTCTAGGAAGCTGAACATTGGGCAGTGCGGCCGCACTACATTTTGTGCGGTCCGCACTTGCCCCTGTGCGGCCGCACTACTATTTTGTGCAGTCCGCACTGTCACGATACAGAGGGTGGGCTGAACCCCAACCCTGTGTAGACCGCAGTCAATTTTGTGCAGTCTGCACTGACTCCTATGTGGTCGCACTCTATTTTGTGCGGTCCGCACTGGGCTGTTTTCTGCAACTGTCTGCAATTCTTCATGCCTGATCTGCAACTCATTCTGTAACACTGCTTTCAACTGTTTCAATGCTATTAATGAGTTCCTTTGATTATGTTTGTAGGCTATGGTTAAACAACAAGGAAAATGCTCGAAACAACCCGCCTGAGGTGAATCCTACCGAGGTGGAAAACAGAAAATGGTCAAACTCACTCCTCAAGCTAGGCAAAACATCAAGAACATGAGAAAGGCCATAAAAGTGGCTGATAGAGCCATTGACATGTTGGGGAGTGAGTACGAGCCCTCTCGTGAGATCTCTTCGGACTCAATCCCAGAATACATCCCGTATCCGGAGAGGGCCAGACATAGGGACACTCCTCCCCCTTCCCCCGCTGCCCAAGCATCAGTGAACATTTCTTCTGGGTCGTCTGAGGGCTCAGGTAAAGGTAGTGGGGAATACTCCACCTCTCCCACAGCTTCATTATTCGGGAAGGATGTAGAAGGAGGTGATGAGGATATTCAGGGAGATGAGGAAGTAGAAGTAGGGGGTGTGCCTCAGGTGGGAGGCGTTGCTAGAACTAGGAAACCCGAAGCTTGGGAGGATAGATTTTTAAGTGAGGTAGCATACCATAAGTTTTGGGAGTGCTGACCGGTGGGAAAATTGATTTCGGAGAGGAGCTTCATAGATAGAGACCTACTACCCCACAACCCCGATGTGCAGAGATAGTTTAGGACTAGAGTGGGCTGGGAGAACTTCCTAGATGCTTGTGTGGACGCCAACGAACACTTGGTCAAGAAGTTTTATTACAATGTAGATCACATAAAAAAGGGATCCAAAGTGACCAAGGTTCGGAACCTCAAGGTGTTATTTGATGGGAAGTTGATTAATGAATATCTGGGCTTCAATGATGAGGATGAGACTCTGTATATGGCAAAGATGGATATGGGCGAGGAGGTTCGTCCATGGCTAGCACAGTACCTGGCAATCCCAGGTACCGTCCCCGATTGGTTGATTGTTGGGGTCAAAATATTGAGAAGGACCTTGAACTTTGAAGCGAGGGGATGGGAGACTTTTGTTTGCAGCCGATTGGACCCTACCACTTATGACAACACCCTTCCTCTCCACCGAGCTGTATTGGTTGCTTCAATTATGGCAGGGTACCCCATAAATGTGGGAAATGTGATGTCCCAGATTATCACTATTGTGGGCGCGGAGCATGACTGGAACTATCCTTTCCCTAGTTTCCTCACAATGTACTTCCGGAACCTGAATGTGGACAAAAGGCGCTATGACATCAAGGTCAAGGCGACAACCCCATTTCTCTGGTATAGCATGAAGGGGGATGACAACCCCAAGAGCAAGAACTACAAAGTACCAGCTACTGCTCCAACTGGCCAGTTTGAGGAGTCGGTTGAGGTAGTGTCTTCTACTGAACATACCTCCATATGTCCAGATATCCCTTCCGGTCCATCCACATCCTCAGCTATTCCTCCTGGCCCATCTACATCATCAGGCCCGAAGATCCCATCTACCCGGGCCCATCCTATTACTGCCCACCATCTGAGCCAGGCACTTTTGAGTATCAACAACTAGATACAGACTGCCTCATCCAAGTTGTCCATTTTGACTACCACTGTAGAGGCTCAGTCGGTTCCCCCAGCTCCACAGGTGCCACAGTCGATAGAGGATGCACTCAAGGAGATACTTGACAACCAGAAGAAGATCCTCGATACTCGGGATGCGCTCTCAAAGGCAATCGATTCACATAGTAAGGCTCTTAAGGAGCTTTCTAAGGAGCATAAGAAGTTGCGGAAGACACGGGCCTCCAAGGAGTCCGTGAAGGTGCTGCGGGCAGATGTTGATAGACTGAAGGCAGACCAGCTGCCTTTAGACTTGTTGCTTGATGACCTAGTGACATCAGCTCACCCACATCCGGAGCAGACACAGAGGCCTCCGAAGAGGAGGAGGAGGATTCCTAGAGCTGATGATGCTATCATCCAGTTGGCGGACCCACCGGAGACTTCCTCCAGTCAGCCACAGGATGTACCAGTTCCAGAGCCTGTCGAGGTTCAGGCCCAGGTTCCAGTAGCAAAGGAGCAGACCGCCGGGAACCAATTTGAGGTTCCTGAGTACACAGAGGACCTAAGGACCACTCATGCTCCTATGCAGAAAGACATGGCTTAGGGAGTCTTCTATATCCTTTTTCTCTATTTTTTGGTGCTTATTTAGACTAGTTGGCATTGGGGACAATGCCAGCTTTATTTTGAGGGGTTAGACCCTACTATTCATTTGATGGATGACTGTATATATATTGTTACATTTTTATGCTTTCTTGATTTTTCATCTTTGGACTGTATATAATTTGATATTTAGTTACATTTATTACACTTTTATTTTACTTTGGGTCTGTATATAAAGTTACATCACATTGTATATATTCATCCCATCCGTTGTATATTCAAATCTCCTCTTGTATATATTCATTCTATTTTCCGCAAAATATTTCGTTTTTAGCTTCTTATTTATGTTTGTAGCTTTTTATTTTGTTTTGGACATTTTCAATAAGCCTTTAGTTTTCCTAATGCCACAGTTCTTTCCAAAGGTGGAGTGTTGTGTGAACCGGGTGGCTCTTCCCAATGATGGATGGAGTGACAATCTTCTTAAGGGTTTGAGTCCGTTTTCCTTTTGGTTTTTAGTAGTTTGTAGTTAAGGATACCTCAAGCAAAGCTTCACTTGGGCCTAACACATTTGCCTTTGATCTCATGATTAAAAACAAGCTATTGTGTTTAGGATGATGAAAGTCGTGACCTTGAGACTCTTGTGTTGACCAATAATCATCAAGTGATTTTACCATTGTGTTCTCAAATCATATCTAAGGTCGTTGTGGGGCCCCGAATCTATGTCTTTAGCAATCCCTTAACTTGTGTGGTGAGTAATTGAATTGTGAGTCCAAGTCCCGAGCCATTGGTCTAGAACTTGCCCTGAATGTTTGTTGTGGCGAAATCCTAAGTGAATTTTGACTTGAGACGTGATTATAGGTTCTCCTTGATCCAAAGGATAGTTTGAACAATTCCATAGCCTACCAATGATATGATCCCTAGTTAACCCTTTTGAGCCTTAGACCTTTTTCTTTCAAGAACCATGATACAAGCCTATACCCGTTCTAAAAGATACCCTTTCTTGCCACCTGATCTTTCTTTTAGCACATGGTAAAAGTATAAGTTTGGGGGGAGAGACGAGGATGGAAACAAAGTGGTAAAAAGGCACGAAAATGAAAAAAAAGGAAAGGCAATGAAAAAGAAAGAAAAGCAAAAAGACAAAAAGAATGTTCAAAGTGAAAAGAATAAAAAGGGATTCAAGAAAAAAAAGCAAAGAATGAAATGTGTGGAAAGTTGAGAAAGGAGAAAAAAAGGTTTGAAATGCATAAGATAGAGTGACAATATATCTCTCTAACCCCTTAGAAAGAAGTGAAATGACTCAAAGAGTCAAGAAAATGTGTGCCAAATAAATCAAAAGAAGTGCTTAAGGGAAGATGGAACCTACTTAGACCAAAACATGTCCTACCCTGAACCAAAAGCCTTCACAATATCTACACAAAAGCCGCATATGATCTTGAGTTGAATGAAACTTACATTAGTGGATACTCACATAAGGGGCAAGCATATGGTACTTAGAGTCGGACTTGTGACTTTTTCTTGAGAGAGATGAGTGAATTTCCATTAACCTCGGTTTGTGTGCCAATATTCTAAAAAGGTGAGGTTTGCTTAGGGAGAGTTGAGGATGTGTGAGTTTGGGTTCCACAGTGACCAAAGTAATTGAGAGAGTTCTTTGATGTGTTGAGTCAACTCTTGAAGCTCTTGTGTCACACTTGATCCATGGTTTTTCAAAGGTTAAATGTTGTTAATGACTCATTTGTATTGAGGGCAATTGTTAGTCACAATTGATGCTAGTGAGGTTGCTTTAGGACAACTGAAAATTTCTTGGATTTTTCCTTATGGGGTGGGTCTTATTTTGTTTGGTTGAGGACAAACAAAAGCTTAAGTTTGGGGGAGTTGATAACTAGGGATTTTGACGCATTTTATACTCCTTCTTGCTTACGCTTTGATTATATATTCATACAAAATAGTCCAAAAGGCTCATAAGTTGTGCTTGATTGCAGGTTTGATCAATAAAGTGACAAGATGTCAAAGATCAGCTAAAAAGGAGTGAAACTTGCACAAGTACCAAAGACAAGACAAACTCAGGAAAAACAGGCCTAGTGCGGCCGCACGACACTTTGTGCGGTCTGCACTAGGGAGATTCAGAGAGCTGGTACTTCAGGCATTAAGGCAGTGCGGCCACATAAGGTTTTGTGCGGTACGCAGAGTCAAGATTCAGAGAGGGTGAAGTTGGAGCTTTCAAGCTTGTGCGGTCCGCGGTCTAGTTTGTGCGGACCGCACTAGAAATCTCCGTTGCCGCAGTCCATTCTATGCGGTCCGCGGAGCATGAGTTCAGAGAGCCCAGTTTTCAAGTTCAAGAGCCTAGTGTGGCCGGACACCATTTTGTGCAGTCCGCACTAACCCCGTAGGGGAATTTTTGTCCAGTGTTTCCAGCTTAGTATAAATAGATCCTTTTTCCATTTTAGGGCATCAGACATTTTAGAATAGCTGCTGCGCTCGTGGGAACGTATCTTGTAGCCATTTTGGGAATTTTTACTTACTTTTTATCATTGAATCTTTATATTTAGCTTAGCAATTAATTAATATGTGTTCATCTTCATCTATTTCTCTGTTTTTCTCTTCAAGTATGAGTAGCTAGACCCATTAGCTAGGTTTGTGGCTCAACCCTAGTGTGAGTAATTGATGGGCGTTGCAATTTAGGGCTAGATTGACTATGGGTGTTTGCTATTTGGGTCAATTTCATGGTTTAATTACTGAATTAGTGGTTACAAACGCTAGTTTGTGCTAAGTTGACTTGGGTTCTTCTTGAGAAAGAGAGCCTAAGTCTCCGAAATTGATCCAACAAGAATTGGGATGGACTCAAGAGAATTGATAGTCCCAATTAAAGGGTTAACCTCGAGAGAGTAACACCTGACTTGAACCTTAGTTGCTTGAGCAAATATGCATACTCAATTGGTCTTGAGAAAGTCAATTGGGCAAAACATTCTTTCTACCAAGAGGTGTGAGAATGGGTAATATCAAGCAACGATTATAACATATTCCCCAATCATGTCAATCGTGTCTTAGACGCAATTACCCGTCAAATGGACACCTAGGTGAAAGTCACTACCCTAGTGCCTTTTAGAATATTTGAACAACTTGTAGCATTGTACTCTTAGCTTAATCTAGTTGCAATTATAATTTGTAGTTTGATAATAGTAGAATTATAAAAGAAAATCCAAAAAGGAATAGAAGTGCAATTTGTAACGCTACGCAATCCTAGGCTAAATAGACACTAAATTCCAATTCTAGCTCTCTATGGATATCGATCCCGACCCAAAATCGGGTAAAAGCTATTGCGACCCTCTATCGCTACTTTTTAGTGGTGCGGAGTAGGTTGCGATCACATACCCGACAGGTATGAAGGAAATACCTCAGGAAACTCACGAACAACAGGCACAAAATCTATAGAAGGAACCTCAATACTAGAATCACGAACATACACCAAATAGGCCAAACATCCCTTATCAACCATACGTCGAGCCTTCATATATGAGATAACCCTACGGGTAGAATGTCCAGGAGTCCCTCTCCACTCTAGACAAGGTAAACCCAGCAAGACTAAGGTCACAGTCTATGATAGCGTGGTAAGGTGATAACCAGTCCATCCCCAATATGACATAAAAATCAACCATGTCCAAAAGTATCAAATCTACTCGAGTCTCAAGACCCCCAATCACAACTATACATAAACGATGGACACGATCTACCACAATGGAATCACCCACCAGTGTAGACACGTATACAGGAGTACTCAAAGAATCACTAGGCATGACCAGATACGGTGCAAAATAAGATGACACATAAGAGTATATAGATCCTAGATCAAATAGAACTGAGGCATCTCTACTACAAACCAGAACAGTACTTGCGATAACTGTATCAGAGGCCTCAGCCTCCAGCCTGGCTGGAAGAGCATAATAGCAGGGTTGGGCCCCACCACTTTGAACTACATCTTTGGGATAGCCTCATGCTGGCTGGCCTCCACCTTTAGAGGTCTGACCTCCACCTCTAATACCTTTACATCCACCTCTAGCACCTCTAACTCCACCTCTAACTGGCTGAGCGGGCGGTGGAACACTTAGTGCCTGAACCATGGCACGGGAACCCTAATGATGAGAGCTGCTCGGTGCTAGAGGGCAAAATTTAGCAATATGCGTCGTGTCGCCACAAATATAACAAGCTCTCACTGCTGAGACTGCTGACCCTGACGGCTTGAATAACCACTCTGAAAACTCTGGAGCAGAGGTGCACTAATAGGAGCTAGAGGTACACTGTATGGTCGCTGATCAGAATACTGCATATGAGAACCACGACCACCTGGAGCACTGTGAGAAGCCTGAAGTGTTGAATGAAACGGCCTGGAAGGATGGCCCCTACCAAAAGAATCTTTGCCTCTAGATAAGGCACCACTGAACCCGCCCGAATGACGAGGCCTCTTGCCCGACCCCTGACTTCTCCCTTTTGATAGAACCATCTCAACTCTCCTGGCCACATTGACTGCATCCTGAAAAGAAATCTCGCTCCCCGTATCCTTAACCATCTGTAATCGAATAGGCTGAACGAGTCCCTCAATGAACCTCCTTACTCTCTCTCTCTCTCTCAGTGGGAAGTATAAGAAGAGCATGACAGGACAAGTCAATAAATCTGGTCTCGTACTGCATAACAGTCATAGAACCCTACTGGAGACGCTCAAATTGCCTCCGATAGTTCTCCCTCTGAGTGATAGGAAGAAGCTTCTCCTGAAATAGCTAAGAACACTGATCCCAAGTCAAAGCTGGTGACCCAGCTGGTCTAGCCAAACAATAATCTCTCCACCAAGTCTTGGCGGATCCACATAGACGAAAAGCAGCAAAGTCGACCCCATTGGTCTCCACTATCCCCATGTTTCGTAGAACCTCATGACAACTGTCCAAATAATCCTGGGGATCCTCAGAAGATGAACCGCCAAAAGTAGTAGTGAAGAGCTTTGTGAACCTGTCCAACCTCCACAAGGCATCAACAGACATAGCTGGCCCCTCACCTGTCTGTGCCACAACACCAGGCTGAACTACCCCAACTGGCTGAGCTGCTAGAGTCTGAAACTGGGGAGTCATCTTCTCCGGAGTGCGAGAAGTAGGAGTCGGGGCTCTTCCTTTAGCCTGAGAGACGACTGGTGCTACAGGAAGCAAGCCTGCCTAGGCGACACTCTCCATAAGGCCCACTAGACGGACCAGAGCATCCTGAAGTACCTGGGTGGCGAAGAACCCCTCTGGGACCTGAGCTGGTCCTGCTGGAACTATCTGGGCTGGAACCTCATCGTCAAACTCAACCTGAGGCTCCTCCATTGGTGCTGCTGCTCGAGCTTTGGGCTGAGCCTTTCCTCTACCTTGGGCCTTAGCACGCCATCGACCTCTGCCCCTTGAAGGAGATGCTACTGGGGGCTCAAGCTGTTGGTCAGCTGATGAAGCGGTACGTGTTCTAACCATTTGCGGAAGAATAGAGTGGAAGTTCAGTTAGCATTGATAAATCAAGTTGCACGATAGGAAAGAGTAGATGTGAAGTTTTTCCTAACTCTGTAGCCCCTGGGGGATAAATACAGACGCCTCCATACCGATCCCTCATACTCTACTATGCTTGTCCGTGAATTGTGAAACCTAAGCAACCTAGAGCTCTGATACCAACTTGTCATGACCCGGATTTTGCATCCTCAGGAGTCGTGATAACGCTTACTAGTGAAACCTAGGCAAGCGAATTATTCCAAGTATTTAACTATTTTCATTTTTAATTCCTTAACGATTGTGAGTTAACACTTTATAAACAGAGGAAATAATAAAGTGGAAGAATAAAATATAACAATTTAAAATAATACCGATACAAATCCATAAACATAAGCTACCCAGAACTAGTATCACAATCTCACAGACTATCTAAGAATACTACAAATAGGGGTCTAAAAGATAAATACAAAGTTGTTTCTGAAATACATAAAAGAAACATAATGGAAAGATAGAAGGAGATGCCAAGGCCTGCAGACGTATGTAGGACTACCTCGGGTCTCCGCCACTGGACTGAAGGCAGCAACCTCACTGTGGTCCAAAAGTTGCAGCACCGGGATCTGCACACAGTGTAGAGTGTAGTATCAACACAACCGACCCCATGTGCTGGTAAGTGTCTAGCCTAACCTTGGCGAAGTAGTGACGAGGCTAGGACAAGACTACCAAATAAACCTGTACAGTTATATCATATATATCAAGTAATAATGACAGAAATTAGCAGTTAAAGATGGGAAGGGGAAACATGCTGTGAGGAATATCATGTACAAACAAAATCTCAGTAAAGAAGTGAAAGGAACACAAACATTCAACTGTAAGCAAGAATAAGGAAATCAAAGACAAGTGCACGACATCACCCTTCGTACTTTGATTCTCATCCTCACCATAAGAATCAATATAATCGACACGGCATCACCCTTCGTGAATTAACACTCTCTCACAAATATCATGTACGACATCACCCTTCGTGCTTTTACTCTCGTCCTCACCATAAAAATACATAATTATGGCACGGAATTATCCTTCGTACATTATCACTCATATCTGCGGCACGACATCACCCTTTGTGCTTTTACCTCACAATATTAGCACAACATCACCCTTCGTGCATTAACACTCTCTCACAAATATCATGCACAGCATCACCCTTCGTGCTTTTACACTCTTCCTCACCCAAGAAACAATCACAAAGCAATTTGGGCAAGGGAATCAATAATATCACAATAAAATTCCGGCAAGGGAATAATAGCATAGCAACAATATTCCGGCAAGGGAAACAATATCATGAGTAATAACATCCCGGCAAGGGAGATAATATCAAAAGCAATAACATCCCGGCAAGGGAGACAATATCATAAACCTCTTCTCTTTTTCACAATTACTTCACAACTTAATTCTCAACTCGAGCCAACGCTCTACAATGTTCAATTACCAATAATACTTCCACAAGCCTTGTTCAACAATAGAAATCATCATATAAAACATGAACAATATGAAACAGAGTCACATCAATCATAGTATAAGACTCACGGGCATTCTTGAAACCAACGTATAGATACTCGTCACCACACCTATACGTCGTACTCAATAATTAACACATAGCAAATACGACTCAACTCTTAATCCTTCAAGCTAAGGTTAGACTAAAAAATTACCTCAATGTCACGAACACAATTCAAGCTTCAACTACCGCTTTACCTCTTGGTTCCACTCCCAATTCGCTTGTATCTAGTCATAATTTACTTTATAATATTAATAAATGCTAAATAAACCAATTCTAATGCATGAAAATAGGTTTTTTAGTGTTTTCCCCAAAAAGTCAAAAATCGACTCCGGGCCCGCTTGGTCCAAATCCAAAATTCAAATCAAAACTCGATTACCCATTCACCCCCGAGCTCGGATATACAATTGGTTTTGGAATCTGACCTCAATTTGAGGTCTAAATTCCCAAATTTTGATATTCTTAAGTTCTACCCAAAATTCCCAATTCCACCATGAAAACCCTAGATTCTAGAATGAAATCTTGTAAAAAGAAGTTAAGGAGTGAAAGAAATAAGTTAAAAAATCACTTACTTGTGTTTTGGGGAGGAAAGAGTCTCTTGAAAAATCGCTCTTATGTTTTAGGGTTTTGAAAAATGAGAAATGGCTGAAAAGTCTCGTTTAAATATACCCCTTTCAGACACCCACTGCTGACCGCATAAAAAAGGATCACGGCCGCGGAGCTCCACCGCGAACCGCGAGATATCGAGCGTGGCCGCGAAGACATGGCCTTGCTCGCCGCTGACCACATAAATCCCACCGCGGTCGCGAATACCCCACCGCGGACCGCGAAGCCTGGTTTCAGAGACCTGCAGCTTTCTCTGAACCTGCAACTATTATGTCTAAGTCCAAATTCACTCCGAGGCCTATCCCAAAACTCACCCGAGCCCTAGGGGCTCCAAACTAATCATGCACGCAAGTCTAAAAATATCATATGGACTTGCTCGTGCGATCAAATCATCAAAATAACATCAACAACTACGGATTCAACCTCAAATTCATAAAATTACTCAAAAACATTGAAATTTCTATTTTCTCTCAACTATAGGTCCGTTTTATACCAAACCACTTCCGATTCTTACCAAATTCCATAGATTCAACCAATTTATCATTTTAAACTTGTATCGGGCTCCGGAACCAAGATACGGGCCCGATACCATCAAGAAATTGCATTAATTCACTTCTGTAAGCCTTTATATTTTCCAGAAAATAATTTTCTTTAAAAATTTATTTCTCGGGCTTGAGACCTCGGAATTCGATTTCGGGCATACGCCCAAGTTTCAAATTGTACTATGGACCCTATAGGACCGTCGTATCATGGGTCCGGGTCCGTTTACCATGAATGTTGACCAAATTCAACTTTATTAAATTTTAAAAGTTAATTTCCTTATTTTACTTAGTTTTCACATAAAAGCTTTTCAGAAATGCGCCCGGACTGTTCACGCAATAAGAGGTTAGATTCAAGGCCTCGGGATAGAAATTACTTTCAAAATGAGTGATGACCTTTTGGGTCATCACAAAACACGACTAAAACTGGCAAAACAAATGCTTGATAAGGAAAAAAGAAAGAGATACTTACGGGCATAATTCCAAGCCTCAGGGAACCCGCTCGCATTGGCCACCACGTCCTCGGTTTTGATAAAAAGTAGTTGAGCCAAAATTGATGATTTGCCTTATCGTCCTTCTTCACCACCAAACATTTACTTCCTCGGTGGCGAAGGTGCAACATCGTCCCCCTATAGAAACTAGGGGCAAAGAGATGCATCAAGTGGCGAAGTGATACCCCGACCCCAGCTAATTCCGCATATTTTATAAGCATGCAGATAATCTTGTAGTTTTATGGAGAAAGTTGGGTCGGGCAAACCCTGTAATAGCGATAGAATTCCTCCGCCAATGGGAGAATAGGAAAGGAATAGTCAACATAGAAAGGGTACGTGTAGAAAGAGCAATACCCAGGGTGGTGTATTTGTACCATATCGCGCTCTGCTGGAATTAGATCGATATGGGCAGGAATTTTGAACTTTGCCCTAAACTCAGCGAGATTAGCCTCTTTCATCAATGACTCCGAGATCTCAGGATCATCCTCAGGCACCTTCGAAAAGTCGGACCTATCTTTTTCACTATGAGGGATTATTTCCTCCACCGTAGGAAAATTCTTGTCTTCAATGGCAACAGAAATACTATTATCATGAGAAGGCATACGCACCACCAAAGGGATAGGGTCAGTTGCCATGCCAGAACTAGAAGATACGTTAACCAATTTTTTTAGAGAGGATGTTGTAAGTTCAGCAGGGTTGTGAGCAGTTGGTATCACTGGAATCAGGGAAAGCAGATACATAATAGTGAAGTAAAGAGGACAAGAACTCTATATGAAGAATGGAGAAGAAGACACAGAGATTCGATATTAAGAGTGCAAAACATAAATGAATGGTTTCATATCCCTATTATAAGAATTCAAGCATCAGGATCGAGAAATCAAACCATCATTACCCAGTGCAGGTATCAAAATAGTAGAGGCACGAGAAACGATGCAAGGCATTGGGAAAATGCGTAATAATGACACATGATGTCACTTTAAAGCAATGTGACCCCAAAGGTTGCGGCTCACGAAAGGTCACGTTGTCACCTCGTCTGAAACTCCACTACTCGACTTGCTCATCCAAATATCTTGACCATGACAAACAAGGTCCGCTCATCAAGGCCATCCAGGGTCGGCCTAAATAAGCGGAAGGACTAACTATATAGGCCAAAATCTACCCTAAGGAAATTTAGCATAAAGTGGCATTAAGGCAAGGATTGGTCGAGGTCGACCAGGAAGTAGGGATATTTGTGGTCGGACTGTCAACAACGACCAAGGTCGAGCACCAAAGACAGAATAATAACGGCTAATTTTTGTTATAGGATAGTAAAGAGAATATTCTATTGAATATTCTCTGCACTTGTACTTTTAGGGTTTGTTAGGGATATGTTTCATATAAATAGAAAAGAGACAATGGTGTAAGACATGTAATATTCACTTAACAAGAACACTTTTTAGAAGAAGATTCTCTCTCTCTAGCAAAGATACAAACTTTACCTTTTCATCAAGATTCTTACTTACATTATTTTATGTTTTTCCATAAGATCCAAGAATAGTTCAAACATTCTAGGATTTGTCTGTCATTCATCATTGTCAGGAGGAACAATCATCTATCTCACTCATCATTGGGTGAATCATTCTCCCTATTTACATAAATTCCACTTATTGTTATTTATTGCTAGTTATTCCTCCATTATTGCTCAAACCTGTTGGAATATTAAATGTGTGTTACCTTCAATCTCTCACTGACTTTATCCTATCTTATCTATGTTGTCAAGTTCTATATCTAGAGATATTATTATTGATTAACTTTAACCCCTCATTACATAAAATTTAATAGTTTAACCGAAAGTTTATATTTTTTGGTCAAATAGATTAAACCTTAATTTACTTGTGCTACATACAAATGAAATCTTAAAGAGCTTAACTAATATACCCAAGAGATGTTTACATGCAAGTAGTTCATAACAACAATAACTACTTAGTAAAATTCCATAAGTAAGGTATGGGGAGGATATTGTATTTGCAGACCTCACCCATACCCTGGAGGGATAGTGAGGCTGTTTTCGATAAACTCTCGCCTCAAATAGACGAGAATAGACAATACATCAGTAAGAACAACAAAAGTCAGAAAGATAATACCAGCATCGTAAGAACCAGAAAATAGATGGAAAAGCAATAACAACCAGTAATAATGGCATGGTACTATGAAAATGAAAAAATAGTGCGAACATAATATGAACCACTAGCAGTCTAAAATAAAACACTATCAAACTAGCCTCACACCTAGTACAAATTATAAAAATGCTCAACTACCCCTAACCTTCAACCCTAATGCTCGACCTCTACACCTTTTTATCAAGGATTATGTCCTCGAAAATCTGAAGTCGTGTCATGTCTTGCCTTATCACCTCTTCCATTACTTCTTAGGACGTTATCCACCTCTTATCATACCTGCCAAATCCAACCACACATACCTCCTTATCGGGGCATCTAGATTTCTCATCCACATGTGCCCGAACCATCTAAGTTTTGCTTCCCGCATCTTATCTTCCGTGGGAGTCACACCCACCTTCACTCGAATATCTTCATTCCTAATCTTATCTAACCTAGTGTGCCCTCACGTCCATCTCAACATCTTCATTTATGCTACTTTCATCTTCTGGGTATGTGAATTCTTGACTGGCCAACACTCTGCCCCACATAGCATGGCTGGTCTAACCATCACTCTATAGAACTTACCTTTAAATTTCAGGTTGCATATTCTTGTCACACAAGATACCAGATGATAACCTCAATTTCATCTACCCTACCCCTATACAGTGCGTGACATCCTCGTCAATCTCCACACCCCCTAGATAACGGACCCAAGGTACTTGAAACTTCCCCTCTTGGGGATGACTTGTGAGTCAAGCCTCATATCCATGCTCGCTTCTCCTGTCACATCGTTGAACTTGCACTCCAAGTATTCTGTTTTAGTCCTACTCAACTTGAAACCTTTAGACTCAAGGGTCTGTCTCCAAACCTCCAACCTCTCGTTAGCACTGCCTTGCGTCTCATAAAAAATAAGAATGAGCAGAGCGCAGATCCTTGGTGTAACCCAAATCGGAAAATGCTCCAAGTCACCTCCCACTGTCCTAACCCGTATCTTAGCTCCCTTAATCACCCTAATGTAAGCTAGCAGAACATATGCAAGTCGTTCATAAAAAGTAAAATTTGTAGTCTTTAAAATTAGACAGGTTAAGGTGATCTATAGACGACAATGCAAAAATTTCTTTTAACGAGTTTAACTTATACTATACCCTTATAATGTTAAAAGAAATTACATTATCAGGTCATCCAAAAAATATTAACATGTAGTCCTTCATAAAAAGTGAGATTTGTACTCTTGAAATGAAGCAAATTACCAGTAACAACAGTTAAAGGTGACACAATCGTATAACATAAGTTAAACTCTTATCTAAAATGACCCAAATTATTTGACAACCAGTTCACACAAATTGCAGGTCTTTATCAAGAGTAAGTAGGAGATAGAAGAGTCTTGGGTCGTTTTATTGCAGGTCTTTCACTTCAACCTATTGCAGATATACTACAGTCTACAGACATTTTAATTTCTAGTCGCTATTCTTCTCTCAAGGGTAGGTTTTGCTTTAACCTATTGCATATCACTTTATGGAAGGATTCGCCTACTGCTGTAAAGTAGTCCCTAAGAAATATTTGTATCAGAAATTATTGGACCACCTAATTAATTTCCAGCACGAAGGAAACCCTAAAAATGAAAAAAAAGAAGACTTGGTAGACGATCATCTGAAAATATGAGGAGTACATGTGAATGCTACGTGTGGCTAGCATAGGTTAGAGGTCAATTCTATGTAAAATATTTTGTACAATCAAATGACTTATGAGGTAATTACAGACAGTATTCTTCATGATAAACATTAATGGATAACATCTTATGCGGTTAGTATAATAACTTAAATCCGCATTAAAAATAACGTTTCCAGAGATGTAATTAGGTAGTATTAAAAACCTGCAATTAACTTGGGATCTGGGGATTAATATTGGGGATGACTAAACTTTTGAAGATAGGGTTGATCAGTCATTTGGTCGTGTGGTAGTATTCTGCTCCTCTTCTCTCCTTTTGGTAAATTTGTCCTCTTTTAACTTGTTTAGTTGTCCATGAAGTCACGTGAATGTCTAACCCCCCTTCCTCTTTCTTCCTCAGCTTTTCCTTCTTTTTTTTTTGGTTTTCTACCAGTGTCCGATACTTACATTAGGATTCGACTAAATATAAAGTCGCGACGAAAGGCAGAGTAGCTTTGTTATGACCTAAATCTTACTAAATTGTGATAGCACCTAACCAACCCGTTAGGTGAACCAAATAACATAAGATATAACACACAAATTGAAGATCATCAAATTAATAATGAAATAAGGATGCGAATTTTAACACAAACTACCCCAAGAACTGGTGTCACAAATCATGAGCAACTAAGAATAGGAATACAACAACAACAAACCCTGTGTAATCCCACAAAGTGGAGCCTAAGGAGGGTAGAATGTACGCAAACTTTACCCCTACCTTACGACGGTAGATTGTTATAGAAATATAATACTGATAAGAAAATACATCATCTGTTTGAATATATCTAAATAGAAATATAAGATCCCAAGTTACCGTGAATAAACAACAGCTATTAACTAGAAAGGTCACTCTCGAACTGTGCATCAACTCAGCTACTATACCCAACAAAGATAATTATATACCTAGAGCTCGAACCCAAAATCTTTGGCTAAGTACGAGCCCTTTACCTTTTCCTTTTCCTTTGCACCTCCTGGCAAAGACTTTAAAATCTTTCCTCATTTAACTCTTTTAAGACTCCCTCCACCATTTCTTGATCGCTGATCTCCTATCTCATAAGAAGAAACTCTTCTTCTTTCATCTTTCTTCTTTGTTTTCCCTTTCCAATGACTCCAACTGATCACATAACTAATTCTACTCCTCCTCCTCCTTTTCCTTTTGTGCTTAATAATGAGGATTATGATCTAAACCATTCTCTTGTTAGCCCTTATAATAACTATCAGCCTTCTTCCGCATCTTCTTACTCGTCGCCATATCAGTTTTTCTTCAACTCAACTACTAATCAGAATCAAACGGGATATTATCATCATGATGAATATTATACGCCACCGCACCAACCTGAGGTATATACAAGAAAAGGGTGTTTTTCTTTCTCATGTTGGATCATGTTACTTTATCCACACAAAAAAATTATACAAATACGATAATTTTTTCCAAGATCACTTGGATTTTAATTTGTTCTTACGGTAATTAGTAAGTAATTAATGTTGAGTGTGCTTTCTTTGTGGATTATAGGGGGATAATGAAGGTGGATCATATGATGTAGAGAAGAAAAACAAGGTGGGGAGTGGCCTCAAACTGACCTTGTGGAAGAGAGAAGACAAGTATCATGAGAATCAAAACGAGAAAGATCCAGTCAAGTGGATGTCTTCAAAGATAAACACCTCGGATGGGGCAAGAATGGAAAAGACCACAAATAATACTTACATCAAACTGAAGTTGGAAGATCAGAAGCAGCAGCCATCATATCCTTTAGAAAGTACTGATTACAGCAGCAACAGCTCCAATAATAGTAATAATAATATCCCTATTAGGGTTTGTGCTGATTGTAACACTACTAAGACCCCTCTTTGGAGAAGTGGTCCTAAAGGACCTAAGGTAATTCATCATTTCTTTCTTTTAATGAATATGTTTTGTTGAGACATAATATAATTAAGTACTAATTAAAAGTATATTATCTCTAATAACTTGAAGTTTTGGATGAGATGATCATACACATATTTAACATTGTATCAAAGCAAGCCAAAGTCTTGGGTTCAAATCTTATTGTCATCCATAAAAAGTTTTCCATGCTTTTGGTGTTCAAGGGCAACCCGGTGGTCAGTACACAAGGCATCCCGCGTTCACGCAGGATTTTAGGAAGGCTGCACCGCAAGGGTGTGATGTAGATGGTTTATCCTAATGCAAGCATTAGTGGCTACTTCAACGGCTTGAACTATAGTGATCTATAGGCACTAACGAAGCCAGGAATTTTCGAAGGGTGTTCATACTTGAACGAAGTGAAAAAAAATTGCCGATAAAGGGTGTTCTATATAAGTTATATACCTATAAAATTTAATATTTTACCTATATATACCGTATAATTTTTCAAAGAAGGGTGGCCAACCCTTAAGTGAATGTAGCTTCGTCCCTGCCTATAGGCTTTAGGTGTATAAAAAAGAAATCAACTTACTACATGACATAATATAATTAAGTAATTAAGTGTGCTAGATAGTTTAATTTTCTATGAAATGATCACCGTTCTTTTTCCATTTTGCTCATGTTAATCAAAATTGGTACTGAAATCTTGATATTACATGTGGTGCAGACACTGTGCAACGCATGTGGGATCCGACAAAGGAAGGCAAGAAGAGCCATGGCAGCAGCAGCAGCAGCGAATGGAGAAACTCTCACAACTGAAACATCATCATCTTCAATGAAGAAAAAGGTGAAACACTTACACAAGGAGAAGATTACAAACGTTAATGTTACATTACCCTACAAGAAAAGGTGCAAATTTGGTCCATCCTCCTCTAGTAATACTGCACCAAAGAAGCTTGGTAATTTCGAGGATTTCTTGATTAAGTTGAGCAACAATTTGGCCTTGCACCAAATTTTCCCACAAGACGAAAAAGAGGCAGCAATCCTCCTAATGGCACTCTCTAGTGGCCTTGTTCATGGTTAATTAATTATTTGTCTCCATTAGCCTTTTCCTTTCCAATAATAAGTTAAGAATTTCTTGAGTTTTAATTTATAGCTAGCCTTAGATGGGAGTAGCACTAATAAATCAACAGTGTGAAGTTTGAGTTTGAGGTTATAATTAGTAAGAAATGTGAGATGTTATTAGTGTTAGTAAGAGTGAGAGTGAGCCAATTAATCGTGAAATTTTTTAATAATTTAAATATGCTTTTGTGTGGTGATGATCGTTGTAAGATCATAATGATAGATTTGAACAAGGTGAAAACAAGAAAGTTTGCCACTTGACTTACTTACTACTTCTATCTAGTTGTGAGGATACTAATTTATATATTAATTGAACAATTTCTTAGTGCTTACTTT
This sequence comes from Nicotiana tabacum, assembly GCF_000715075.1. NCBI lineage: Eukaryota > Viridiplantae > Streptophyta > Magnoliopsida > Solanales > Solanaceae > Nicotiana > Nicotiana tabacum. Next base: position 170,855,959 of record NC_134089.1, read on the forward strand.
CTCGTCTTACTATTCATAGATCTTATCAGCAACCATTTTTCTATTCAAGTTCTTCTTTATTTGGAAACAATATATAGTACTTGTGTTTCTTGATTCTGCGAACTGATACAAAAGCCGAATTAATGTTATAAGTTGGGTAAAGCACTTATGATTGAATGATAATTAGCCAAAAGTACAACCAGACATCTAAAATTTATTTATGATGTCACAGAGATGAATACTGAATCTTGCTAATTTGGTGAGCTACTTCGACTTTGAACTGTTAGATTAAAGAGCATAATAGGTAAAACTCAGAGCTCGTCGCACCGGGCGTGCCTAGTGTTGTTTACATCTTCTGTATGGTTTGCAAGTTATTGAGTAGGTTACCTAGCGCGCACTCGAAGGTTAGTTGCTACGGGTTTCCCCGGGAATTTTCCAACAAACAAAAAAATGAACTGTGTGATTATATCCCGGAGGAAAATTTGAAATTATTGTATCCCATGTTTGATAGAATTTATATTCCGAGATTTGCAATCCCAGAACTGTTATACAACAACTGTACTACATTATTTTTATATCGCACTCTATGTTTTTTTTCGATACATGAGGGAGAAAAAGGGGAGGGAATTACAAGGTGGAAATCGAACTCTCACCAACAAGATGAAAATTTCACCTAATTGGACTACTAAGATTCCCCTATCGCACTATATGTAAAATAACAATTCCGCGATTATTAACATCAAGCTTATATTCCCAATATATTTGTTCTTCTCTCCTTGAGCCGAGGGTCTATCGGAAACAGCCTATTTATCTTTATAAGGTAGGGATAAGGTCTGCATACACACTACCATCGCTAGACCCTATTTATGAGAATACACTGGGTTCGTTGTTGTTGTTATTTGTTCTTCTCCAAAGCTTTTCTCCCAAAAATTTTAAGAAAGTCAAGGTTGAAATTGGAAGTAAAAGTTTATGTAAGTTTATTAAAAGTGTAAAATCAAATACATATTTCATATTATACCATGTATATCTCATTTCGAATTTAATTTAATGAACAAAACATATATACATTGAATAATTTCATTATATTTTATTTCAAGTATTATAGTTCTCATATTATAATCCCAACATATAACTTATTCAAGTTTTTAATCTAAACTAGTCCTAGGATACGCGCTTTGCGCGTGTATCCTATATTCATAAATATACGATTTTGGAAAAAAATCTCTCTCTATCTTTCTTATATATACTACATAATATGTTTGGGTTGTAAATAAAAAAATAGAAAAAAAGTAATATATCATCACATTAGTCATCGAATGCCTTATTATTCTTGTTTTCTCGTTTGCTCCGCCAATATTGAGTTAATATTTTACAAGAAATAATATATAAAAAATATAGGGAGTTGTCACTCTTTATAATACTGAATGAAGGAGAAAAAATACAACTCATTTAGAATATATTTTGTCTTTTAATATTTTATCCTTATCGCTTCAAATTTGCACTTAACCAACTTGATATAATCAATTTTTCTCTATCTCTAATTTTTCTTTACGCCGGTATCTTTCTTATGAAAATTAAAATATATGTACCATATGAGTTTTATCAACTTGAAAAATAATTTTTTGTATATGAATAGTTTTAAAAAGAAGTGAATTGAATTTATTTTGCTATTAGTTCTAAGAACTTAATTATTTGTTTTTTAAAAAGTAATTTATTTTTATTCAAATTCTTAGTATGAACTCATCCAAAATTTTATATTTAACTGTAATTATAATTTTATCCAATAAAAAATTATTTTCAAAGGGTAAAATATCGATATAACATTTTACTTTGGACAGTTGTATTTTCAAAATTATTAGTGTAATTGACTCTTATTGACCACGTCTCGTTATTTCTCGTTTAAAATCTGAAATATTTTTTACTATAAGTTCGAGATTATTAATGTGATAAAATTATCATGTAACTTTAGAGTTGTGTTAGTAAATTCTCTTTTTGGACAAATCTTCTTATTCCTCATTCTTTTTCATGAGTTTGGGAAGAATGCAATTTTAAAGACCTTGAGGTTTAACCTTTATATCATTAACTTTTCATCACCAAATATTATAAAGGACATTCATAAGCATTATGAAATTAGAAAAGGAAGAGAAAATTGAGTGGTTGATATGAATGGGTTAACTTGGCAAGTAGTATATTAGAAATATTATAAAGTTCAAAATGTTGGGCTAGGGATTTACATATATTTTGAGTTGGTACATATTAGTAGTTTTTACTTAGTTTAAATAAAGAAAGAGTTAATGATCAAAATATTTTAAAATTTCAAACTCCTAAAAAATACTCACGTTTAAAAAATCACAAAAAAACAATATTAGCTGATCTAAGAAGTCTTGTATAATGCAAAGAGTTTAACATCTAATATAACTTTTAATATGGTTAATATTACGTGTTTTAAATAATTAACTTAAAAGTTCAACTTTTAATATAGTTTACTTTGCAAAATTATTGCTAAGAAAAGTATTTTTGTAAGTATAATTTTACTCAATAACTTTAATTTCCTAAATATTAGGAGTTCCTACATTATTCAAATAAGGAAAGATTTAATAGCCATAATTTTAGTTGATTTTAAATAATTCAATTTTAGGAAAATAATTAAATGACTATTTTGTCTAATATAAACTATATTTTAAGAGGGTAAAAAAGGCGAACGACATTTCGCTAAGGGCCTTCGTGCTTTTAATATAGTATTAATAATAATCTCTACGTAGGTGCCTCGCACGTAATAATAACCACGCCCAATAATTAATCTAAGATATGTGAATATACTTGTTACCACAAAAGTGTTAATCTCGTGCAACTTATCATATTAAAAATGTTACTTTTAATTAATCAACTTTTTATCACTATTACATTTTTAGTTACTTATACGAAAAATGGATAAAGATCGTTCATATGAGAAGACTTGACAGAGTGAACCATAAGAATTTGCTATATGTTGTGTCTTTCTACAATTTGAAGGAGGTAAAACTTTTAGTCTCTGAATATATCAACTATGTTGGCTTTGCAATTTATTTAGACGTTTTACCATTCATACTCTCATAAATTAATTGATCACCACTATTTCTTTTTTCCCCTTCCAGCTATGATATTAAATTCGAGTCTTATCAAATTGTTCTTTATTAGTAAACTTTCTCTGTTTTAATTTATGTGAACTTATTTTTTTTTGTCCATGTAAAAAAGAATGACCATTTTCCTTATTTAAAAATAATTTACCTTAATGCAATGATTTATAGCCACACAAAATATACCTGTCTCATTTTACACCACAAATTTAAAAGTTTTCTCTTTTTTTTTTTAAACTCCGTATCCAGTCAATTGAATTTACATAAATTGAAACGGGGGAAAATATCATTTTTTGTTAAAATAAATGTCCTACTATGGTTTAAGAAAAGACTGAACTAAAATCTATATAAATAAACATGTCTCATGTGTATGGTTTTTTATGATAAATAATTAAAAGTTGTCTTTCAAACGTAATTTTTCCAAGCTACACAATATTCCTCAGCTTTTCTTGCTTTCCTCTACTTAGAAGTTTAAACTTTCGTATTAAAATAATAAATAAAAAGTACTTTAAAGTATTATTCGTCAAAGTAAATTAACGCTGAGAACAAAAAACGTTTGGAAGGAGGAAATCGATATTGTAGATTTCACTATTTGGATAAAAATCAAACTCTCCATTCGTTAACGTACTTTTTTTATTCCTTAAAGCTTTGAATCCCAAGCTGTCCTATTTAATCTAGAAATTTAGTTCCCAATTTACAACCGAAAAAGAATTTCAACGTTAGGCTATTTACAATAATATCCTTAAATTATATATATACTTAAGGTTATAAAAGTCAACTAACGTTTAAAGAATATTTTAGTCATTCAACATTTAGCTAAATTATTCGTGCTTTTATAATAATATAGATAGATATAGATATAGATATTGATAGATAAATACAGATATTCACATTTTATAGAGGACAATGCACGGCTAGCATGAATGGGTTATATCGAGAAGTTTTATTTTGTGTCTCATACAACTGACACTAGTTGTATGAGGCTCTTTTTGTCTCACAAATTTGTGGACCCCAATCTTATACTTCTGGGTCCACAAAACTGTGAGACAAAAAAAATGTCTTATACAACTAGTGTCAGTTGTATGAGACACAAAATAAAATTTTCCGCTTATATAGTTGAACCCATGATTGTGATAATTCACTACAAACAACAGCTATGGGTATTCGCAGAAGTCGTCTACAGAAGATTAGAGACACTACGTACTTTTTGTCTGAAAAGAGAAAGAAAAAGCATCTGATCAATTCCTGTCTTCCATTGTCAACTCCCCCTCTTCTTCCCCCCGCCCCCCCAACCCACCCACCCCCCCCCCCCCAAAAAAAAAAAAACCCAACTCAAATATCAAACAGTTTTTGTTTGATCACTATCATTTTCTTGAATTTCCTTTAAATACTTTAACTATTAATTCTGTTAACTTATACACTTTCATTTAGTTTGTAAATATGTAATTAGGTACCTGAATAAATTCGTAAGTTAGTTCTACTCAGGCCACATGAACAAAATGATATGTATTAACTACAGTTCAAATAAATTTTTTGCATAAAATATTGGTCGGGTATTTAAGATGGGTAAAGAGTACAACAATAATAACAACAAACCCAGTATAATCCCACAAATGAAGTCTAGGGAAGGTAGAGTGTACACAGACCTTATCCTTAACTGGTGAAGGTAGGAAAGAGTAATTCCGTTAAAGCATAAAAGAGTAATGGATGCAAACTAAAAGGAGAAATCTCAAATATTAACAGCTATATATGGCATGTCCCATTCATGGCAAACGCAGAAAAAACCAAAATGAGGAGAGCGGTGTTACTGTTACATGTATTCTTGGCTCGCTAATGACCTTCCTCAGGTCTGCCCATCATTGGGACTTCTTATTGCAGATTGGGCAAAAAGCTCTTCAGATGTCACAGGTCTACCCATAGTTATATGTTTGGACCTAAGCTAGTGTCCTAGAGTTCCAAAAAGCCATCACAACGTTGCTAGAGCGACTACTGAGTCAAAATATCTAGCGTTAATTTAGCTGCTGCCAAATGGAGATTATATGAATCAAAAATTTTCTCAAGGAGTTGCATGTTGCATTCTCTAATGCCCAGAAATTTGTGAAAATAGCACGGGCTGGCCAGTTTTCGAATCGGTAATTGAAAAATAACTAGCGTTTACAAAGTCATTAAAAAATAGCCACTATGACCAAGAGATTTCAGGTTCATATCCTAGTGGAGCAAAAAACACTAGGTGATTTCTTCTTATTTGCTAATGAATAAAGAGTTATCAAAAACAGAAAAGTTGAAGGCTTGCTAATCATTCCGTTTCATTTTTAACATTTAGTTAGGCATGTTTATAGCGATATACTTTCCGTGGAATCCCGCAAATTTTCTTGTTGGTGTAATCGATGACTGAATCGATAAGCCCCAAAAATCGATAAATCGTAATCGAAAAAATCGAAACCTTATTGAAACGATAACGATAAGCATATGTACAAATCGATAATCGATAAGTAATGATCGATAAGGGTCAAAATCGAATCAACAAATCGAATGCACACCCCTACTTCAGCACTTCCTGCCAATCTCCCTTTGCTCTCTGAATATCTTGCCATTGTAGGAGCTGCTACCATACAGTTGCTGATACTTCACAGTCAAAAAAAAGTGTTGTAAGGTTTCATTTTCTTTTTGACAGAGTGAGCATGTTTTGTCTATAATAATCCTCTCCTTGCTAGCTTTTCTTTTGAAGCTAACCTCTCTTGTATTGCCAATCTTAGTGTGAAAATCCACTTTGGTAGTCCATGATTATTACAAACTAGTTTCCTCCATGACACCTTCTGAAACTTCCCATGCATAGCTTTGTATATGTGTCTTATAGAGAATCTCTCCATCATATTCACCTCCTTTTCTGTATATCCAGCGACCTCAAAGTAGCTTCTTGCCTTGAATATCTTTTTGATGACCCGCTATGCACTTTTTGATTTTGTGTTCCATATAGTATTCCCCTTTATGTAATATGCATGAATCCACTGGACCCACAACTTTTCCTTTTTGGTACAGATGTTCCATAAGAGCTTGCAAATAGCTGCTTTATTCTACAACTCCACATTGATGAAATTTAGACCTCCTGCTACCTTTGGAGCACATAGTTTATCCCATGCAATCAATGCCTTTCTAGAAGGTTCAACAGTTCCTGATCATAAGAATCTTCTGCATATTGTATCTATGAACTGGATGATTTTCTTTGGCAGAATGAAAATATGAGCCCAAAATGTTTGGATTGCAACTAAGACACTCTTGATTAGCATTGCTCTGCCTGCATATGACAAAAAAATTGTTGTCCAACATTGGATCCTGCTTAGCATTCTATCAATAAAGGTTCATATTGTATAGTTGATAGTAGGGGTGGCAAATGAGCGGGTTGGGCTGAATTTGGACGGGTCAAGATGGGTTAGGTCAATAAATGGTCATTGCCCAACCCAGCCCAAAGTTTACTTGGGCTAAGATGGGATAAATAATGGTCATAACTCACCCCGCCCAACTTGACCCATATTTTAGAACCATGCTCATCTTGCATAAAAAAGCCTTTTACCTTAAAATGCTAAGTTGAAAAATATTTTGCGGGTGGCGGTGGGGGTTTAGAGTGGGTGCAGAAAAACGAAAAAACAAAAATTAAAAATTAAAATACAAAAAAAAAAAGTTAAAAAAATGTTTGAGGCGTTTTGCGCTTGGGGGGGGGGGGGGGGAGGGGAGGATAGGGTGGTGCAGAAAAAAACAAAAAAATGAAAATACAAAAAAAATTGAGGAAGTTTGCGCGCGCTTGGGGGGGGGGGGAGGGGAGGATAGGGTGGTGCAGAAAAAAAACAAAAAAATGAAAATACAAAAAAAATTGAGGAAGTTTGCGCGCGCTTGGGGGGGGGGGGGATGTAGAAAACAAAAAAAACAGAAAATTAAAAATACAAAAAAAAAAAGTAAAATTGGGGTAACTAAGTAAAGGGTGGGGGTGCAGAAAAATAAAATAATAAAAATTAAAAATACAAAAAAAAATGTAAAAACTTTTTTTAGGGGGTTTGCGGGGGGTGGGTAGTGCAGAAAAAACAAAAGAACAGAAAATTGAAAATACAAAAAAAAAAGAGTAAAATTAGGGCAACGTAAATTTCTAGATAAGTTGGGTTGAGATATCTTTGTTTTGGGTGAGTTTCATAGGTTGTATTTGGTTTGCTTAATGAGTCAGAATGGACTACAAAAAATAATGGGTTAACTTGGGTTTAACCCAAATTGACCATGAGCTAAAATGTATGTACCCCAACCCATTAATCTCTGGGCGGGTTGGGCGGGTTGGATGGGTTTGGGCTCAAATTGCCACCCCTAGTTGATAGCCTCTTTGTGCTCAAAGGGACCCCTAGGTATCTGAAAGATAGTTCTCCTTTAGTATATCCTAGCATGTCCATAATATGCTGCTGAGTTATGTTGTTCACTCCGCCAAAATAAATATAGCTTTTGCTTGGATTTGCAATTAGTCCTGAGGCTGCAGAAAATACTTGAAATTGTTGATAAAGTATCTTGACTGATTGTATGTCCCCTTTACAGAAAAGTAATAGATCATCACCAAATCCCAATTGCACTAGTTTGACTTTGGCACATTTTGGGTGAAATTTGAATTTCTTGTTCTCCTTCAAAGGCTTCAGTAGTCTACTCAAATACTCCATGGCCATCACAAATAATACTGGCAATAGGGAATTCCCCTGCCTGAGTCTTTTCCTTGTCTCAAATGGTTTAGCTGGCTTCCCATAATTATAACAGAGTAGGCAATTGTACTAATGCACGCCATTATCTACTTCACAAAATTTTCAGGGAATCCCAACAGCTTCATCACTTGTTCAATATATACCCATTCCACAGAGTCATATGTTTTCTGAATATCAATTTTGAGCATGCATCTTGGCGATATGTTCTTCCTCCCATAACCATTGACCAATTCATGACTCATGATAATGTTATCAGTAATCATTTTGCCTGGCACAAAAGTTGTTTGGCAGTTATCTATTAGGTCTGTCATAACTTCTTGTAATCTTGTTGTTAGGACTTTTGATATTATCTTGTACAGCACAGTGCATCAAGAATAGGCATGAATTCCTTTATGTTAGTTGGGTTCTTGACTTTAGGTATCAAGGTAATAGTGGTGCAGTTAATGGCTTTGCACATTTTAGTAGTTTCAAAGAACTCCATTACTACTGTAGTAACCTCATCACCCTGTATGTGCCATGTCTTCTTGAAAAATAAAGAATTATAGCCATCACATCCCAGTGTTTTATTATCATCAATGTCTACTATAGCTTTCTTCACTTCCTCTCTAGTAACTGGCTTTGATTAGCTGCAGTTGTTGCTGCATGTTCAAAATATAGCCATTTTGCATGATTTTTGGGATAACTACTGGCATTTGTGAAGCTGTTGTACCAAGAAGTTTTTTGTAGAAAGAGTTAATACCCTAAAATCCCTCTAAACTATCACGTTTTTATCAGTTTCCTACTTAATCTATTCGGTGTCCCTGTAATCCCCCTGAACTATAACTCGTTTAATGGCCCCACCTGACCTACTTCTAACGGCTAATTAGCATTAAGATATTCAATTTCTTTTTCCTTTCTATTTTCTTTTTATTCCAAATTTTTTTTCTTTATTTTTACCCGCTTTTTTCATATATTTTTACCTTTCTTCTTCCTTTCTCCTTATTATTATGGGTTCCATTTGAAACTTTTCTCTTCTCTTATTTCTTCTGAAATTACCTTTCTTCTTCATTTTTTCTTTATTTATTTCTCTATAACTTCTCTTTCTTGTCAAACCCTAGCTTTTTTAAATCCCAAATCTCCGGCTAAACCAAAAACTACAGTGAATTCAAAGGTTAGCGTGAAAAAACTACATCGAAATCAAAGGTTAATGGTAAAAATCCAGATTGATAGAAGGGGTAACCATTGTTGGAGGAGATGGAAGAACAAAGGCTTTTACCCATTTTTTATTTTTGATTATTAGTTCAAATTATTAAGTATAATAATAATTAAATTATGCTCGACTAAGTAGCCACGTGTTGTAAACTCATAGTTTAAAGTTAATTGGGAGCATGCATCATACAAACCTAGAAAAAATCGACGAAGAGGTTTTTAATATGAAGGGCAATATAGTTCAGGGGGGTTTTGGGGACACTGAATAGTTTAAGTAGGAAACTGACAAAAACATGATAGTTTAGGATGATTTTAGGGTATTAACTCTTGTAGAAACTCAATATGTCCTTTTCTACTTCAATAGCACTTTGGAGGATTTGCCCTGCACTGTTAGTTAATCTGCCAATATGATTACTTGTTTGTCTGTATTTCACATAGGCATTGAAATATGTTGTGTTAGAATCCCCTAGCTTAAGCCATTTGATTCTTGACTTCTGCTTCAACACACTTTCCTCCACCTCCAACCATTTTGCCAACTCAAATTTAGCAACCTTTTCTTGTAGTATTGCTTCATTTTCATTTCTTGGAAGTGTCATCTGAGCTTGAATGCCTTTTAATTTGCTCCTTGCTACTTGAATCTTGTGTCCGATACTGTTAAAATCTTGGTTTTTCAGCTGCTTTAGATCTCATTTTAGCATTTTGAGCTTATTCCACACATTTAGCATTGCAGTTCCCCTGTACCTCTTTCTCCAGCATTGCTTAACTATTTCATCAAAGTTTTGGTGGCTGGCCAAATAGTTGAAAAACTTGAAAGGCCGCCTACCTTCTTGCTTAGTATCATCAATGGTTATTTTCAAAGGACAATGATCTAAAAACCCAGGGTTCATAATGATCCCCTCCATGGCAAGCCATTTCTGAATCCACTCTCCATTAACCAATATTCTATCAATTCTACTATGAACATGATTGTTTGTCCACTTGAACTTCTCCTCACTATTCTGAGTTCATCTAATCTAGTATCCATTATGAAGTTTTTGAAATCTCTCACCTCTATCTCTTGTACTGGATTCCCCTGCACTCTATCCTCAATAGACATAATAGTATTAAAATCCCACATTATTAAGCTTGGGCCATTGATTCCATTCATAGTTCCCTTCAGATCCTCCCATAGTATCATCATGTCTTGTATAGTATGCATTTCATAGACTGCACCAAAGATGAAATTGATTCTGTGTTGTCTCATAATCGCTTGCCTACTATATATTGTTCATATACTCGAATAACCTCAAATTCCACCTTTGTTTGGTCCCATACTACCCAGATCCTGCCTCCTGCTGCCTCATCATAATTAGCTACCCATTGCCAGTTACTAAACACCTTCTTCATTATTGGATCAACATTAGTTGCCTTGACTCTATTTTCTAGAACAGCCATTAAAACCATATTATTCTCTCTGCAATATTTTTTAGTTCTTTTTGCTTATACACTTTATTCAACATTCCATGTTATGATATTCATCATGATATAGTAGTTATTTTTGGGCCTCATCCTCTGTCACTTCTGCTCTGCTGCCCTCTTGCCCCCTGAGCTTTAGATAATTGCACAATCTTCTAGGCAGTATCAACTAGTGCTTTGAATGCATTGCCAATGTCTATTTCATTCTCTCTTATGGCTCACATATTCTTCTTTGATGCAGACTTTCCTCTAGCAAGTTGCCATTGCTCTTCATTTTCCTACGGGATAGGCACCTCTTCACCTTTTGATTCCATTTGATTCAGGAATCTATCATAAGCATCAATTTTATCCACATTGGGATCAAGCACCCTCACTATTCTCCATTCTTGTTTTCGTTTCTGGTCAATACCTCTTTGTTGTCCTCCCTCCTGCTTCTGCTTCTTTTGATATCTACACGAGTGGCCTATTTGACAACATGTCCGGCAATACTGAGGCTTCCAATCATATTGTACCACCTATTCGATCACCTTTCCCTTAGGGTCATATAATTTGATTGACTCTAATAATGGCCTAGTAATATCCATTTCAATTAACACCCTAGCATATGAGACTCTATCAGCCATTGTAGTACATGCATCAGCATACAAAGGCTTTCCCAAACGACTCCCAATTTTGCTTAGGGCCCGGTTACTTCAATAGTTAAGTGGTAGCTTAGGGAGTTTGATCCATAGAGGCATGTTTTAAGCACTTCCTCATTGAAATCAAATCCTTCCGTCCATGGTCTAAGTATGATTGGTCTGCTATTCATAGTAAATGGACAATTCAGTATCACTTCATCCCTCTCTTCACAGTTGTTCATCAAAATTATGAAATACCCATCGTTATGGAAGAGTACCTTAGGTTTTCTGACTTTACTCCATTGGCTTGCTATGAATCGCTCAATTGCCCCAATAGTTGGAGTATTTCCCACCGCGTACAAGATTATTGCTCAATTCCATTTCTGATTTTCCTCTGCAATGTCCTCATCCAGCAATTGTACTACAACTTCTTCGTCCTGTATCACTGGAGGAATGTAGGATAAATTCATATCCTTAGTTGCGAATTGGTTCTCGTGAAACAAGCCTGCCCAGGATCTTCCCCCATTTCTAGCCTGCGCTGATTTCACATCTTGCGTGTTTTTTCTCATTGACGATCTCAGTACTTCTCTGTTCCTTTGGCAAGTTTGCATTTACTGTTCCATTGCTCTGTGATTTGCTCGTACTCGCACCACTAATTGAAGTCATCGATACAGCTACTCCTTTAGCTCCAGAACTCACCAACAGTGTCAAGAGAGTGACTAGGCTCACCGGTGTTGCCAATTTAGTTCGAGCACTACCCAGATCTGGCCAATTTAGGTCATTGTCACTTTCCGGATCTAAATATTCCTCTTGCATTTTCTCTTTAGCTTTTGATGTTTGTTTTCCTTGCTCTCGCGTGATGATGTCGATTAATTTCCTTTCTACCACTGGTGTTGGTGCTTTTCTTTGATCTTCCTCTTCCTCCCATTTCCGGCGATGGCGCAGGTTAGTTAGCACCTAACGTGCGCCGAGAGAAAAAGAAAGCCATCTAATTATTTTTTCGAATTTTGAATAGTGTTTTTGTTCAGATTTATCTTTACATGAAAAGTTGCTGAATTTTAATTACTTTTGAAACTGTGACTATTTTTCAATTACCACTTGTAAATCTGGCTATTTCTTAATTTCACCCCGAAATTGTGGTAATTTGTCGGTAACCTATTTCATAGGCAAACCAACGTTTATTCTGAAATAGTTGCATCTAAGAACTTGGGTAGCTCTGTATAATAGTTCAATAGATCAAATTGCTGATGTCCTCGCCAAAAGCCTATGCATACGAAGATTTCAATATCTACAAGACAAGCTTGCAATGGTCTCCACACAACCGCAATAGAGGATAGATAACCATGTAGCTCAAAATACAAATGATGGTTTGTGATACAACAACAAAACTAATATAATCCCACAAGTGAGGTCTGAGGAGGGTAGTTTGATAACTCATGAATTATCAAAACACAAATGACCCCATTTTCCGAAAAGCAGTTGGCAAGAAGTTCGTTTCACTAAACAAATCAGTAATGCAACTCCATTTAATTTCCTCCACTAACAAAAAAAATATCTATTATATCAAATCATTTATCATCAATTACTGCCTCCTAAAACAGCAGTAGTATCAGTTAGATCAAATGTGAACTAATTTAAGAAAATTATACCAAGTAGTAAATGTGTACCAGTAAAACTAATCTCAGCCGACGAAAAATGGGATTAAATGAACGGCCAGGTTTGTATCAGATCTTCAGGATGGAATCTGCTCATATGAACTACTTCAATAGAGATTTTTCTTTAGTGACTTTCTTTCTTTTCTTCTTGGTCTTGAGGTTTGAACTTCCACTTTTCTTCTAGCATCCATTCAGAAATACTGTGCTACTGCTCTACAGAAAGGGGGCAGAGTGAGAGTAGTAGTCTTACTTGGAGTAATGCGTAGTTTAGCGGTAGTTTTCCTTTCCTTTCTTAGCAGGCCTTGCAAAGAGGTAAGCTGAAAAAGTAAAAACATCTATCAATTTTTTACAAGTCACAGAAGCTGAGCTATTAAAACATCTGAAGAATGAAGGATTTAAGTGAAACATTTCAAAATGCTAGCCAGAAATAAGAAAACAAATTCACCAACACCTTCCATGATGTACTCGACATAGAGTTTTTATTAAGCACATGGCTCCAGATTTTAACTACAAAGTTACACTTGAGTGAAAAAAAAATAGCATTTGAAGCAAGTACTACAAAAGATTGAGACAATCAAATTGTTTTCCCCACACAATGATGGTGGTTAAGTATTGTATTGCATCATAGACTAAGATAAGGTCATATAAAAAAGTGGTTACATGTATGTGCACAGTGATGCATGGTTGTAGAACCAACAAGTACATCTGTCCTTTTATCCTCATGCAAATATTTTACTAATCACTTGTGCCATTACCTCTCTTCCATCTTTCTTCCTCCCTTGCTTTCCTCTTCTTCTTCTTGCCCTTCCTGAGCCGAGGGTCTATTGGAAACATCCTCTCTACCTGCATTAGGTAGGGGTAAGGTCTGCGTACAGACTAGACTACCCTCCCCAGACCCCACTTGTTGGGATCAAACTGGGTTTGTTGTTGTTATTACTTGTGCCATTACCTCTCTTCCTCAAGTAGATGTCTATCCGTCTGTATGCTCCTGTACACAGTCCTAGGCAGGGCCTAATTAACAATAGGAGCAGAACTCAACCTCTATCTCTATAGTTATCAAATTCTGATCATTGAATCAAATAACCCAATGAAACACATGCTTATACATAGATAAGAAAGAGAAACACAAAGAACTCGAGATGTTGCGTCTGGCAAATCACTGGTTAATTCCAACTCCAGATTAAAAATAAAACTTCAGCATAATAAGATAAAAAATATATAACAGAAACACCACTTATTCTCTAAATTTGAAATATTCATCATGAAGAACTCATTCATATTCCACAAAGACAAGCAGAAAGAGGAACTTCTGTTACGAGTGATGCTTATATTTTCTAGACTAAATGACTGCTCAGAAGATGAAGTTCAACTTGAATCCCCTAAAAGCTTAAAGGCCCAAATTCCTTCTGTAATCAAGAAAGAATCTGAACGTAGTTATACTAGACATGCATGTTTCTGAATGGATAGCGAGAAGCAACTACACCGTCCAAACTACTCTGTCTGAATCTGTATTTACAAAAGAAGTATCATGAATCATCTGAAATCAACAAAACTAGGGCTTGTCAATTTTCAGTCCCATAAATCATAAAACATCGGTTCTCCATACAGCAGGAATATATCACACAACTCAGCTATTACTATCTTTATTTATCCTCAAATACATGGTATGAACTATAAAACACACCTTGGCAACAATATCCAGAACACCTATTCAAATTCTTTCACTCATTCAAAAAAGCAGATTGAGCAGGTACCAGAGTACAGAGAGCATTAAAGCTCTTAGATAACTGTGCTAAACTTATTACTCCTATAAACCCAAACAAGAGACAATGTCCAAAAAAATCAAAGTGACTGGCCAATTATGTATTGTGAACATCACGATCCATCCACATACAGATTTTGCACAGTACATGACAGTGTCAGGTACAAAACATTCGGCACAGAAATCCAAGATATGGAAAAACCTTAAAGTGTTGTCGAAAACCAGTTCCAATATCCACAACAGACATGCAAGAACTTATTAATCAATAACACCATATGCAAATGCTTTTTATTTGAAGGATCATCCGCGTATTGGGGTTTGTGGACTTTAACGTTCAGATAAAAACATTTTGACAACTCATGAAATATCCAACACAAATGACCATCTAATGAACTACAGTGAGAAACAATCATGGAACTCCATTAATTTCTTTCACCAGCAATAAGAGTTTCTACTGTAACATATCATCTATTATCTAAACTGCCTACTCAAAAAGCAGTAGTATCAATTAGATTGAAGGCGAACTGATCTAAAAAGAATGGCAAGTTGTAAATGATGGATCAGTAAAACTAAGTTCAGCCTAAGAAAATTTTGGATCAATTATCTACGTTACATCAGATCTTCGGAATGGAATCTGCTCGTATGAACTGTTTCAATAGAGCTTTTTCTTCATTGATTCTCTTCTTTTCTTCTCGATTTTGAGGTTTGACCTTCCTCTTCTCTTCTAGCATCCATTCAAAAACACTGCGCTGCTGATCTACAGAAAGGGGCTCTGGTACCTTCACAGGTTCTGGAATAGGAGTAAAGATGGGTTCAAAATTTTGAGGAGCAGGCGGAGTGGGAGTACTAGTCTCAGCTGGAATAACAGGTGGTGCAATGTTGGCCTTTCTTTCCTTCTTAGCGGGCCTTGTAAAGAGGTAGGCTGTAAAGTACTAATATTTGTCAATCTCTCAAAAAGTCACAGAAACTGAGTCATTAGAACATGTAAAGAATGATAATGGCATGATGCATAAAATGATTTTCCCACAGTGAGAAAAAATTAGCATTTGAAGCAAGTATTACAAAGACTGAGTCAATCAAAATGCTTTTCCCGCATCAAAATAATAACTACACATTGTATCTACATCATTTACTAAGATAAGGTCATGTGCTACCTATGTATTCAGACTGCTTCATGGTAACCCATTGCCCGACGGCAAATAGAACCGATAAGTACTGGTGCCCAGTTTATCCATTCAAAATATTTTTATTGGTAGTTCGTGCCATCACCTCCTCTTCCTCGATTAAATGCTGCATGTCTCTCTTGCACACAGTATTAGGCAAGACCTAATTCACATCAATAATAATAGGAGCAGACCTAAAAATCGTTATCTATTTCTGATCATTGAATCAAGTACCCAATGAAACACATGTTTACACAGAGACGATAAAGAGAAACACAAAGAATTAAAGACGATAAGTCTAGCAAAATCACAGTATATCTCAACTCCACGATTTAGGGGGAAATATAATTGACAATAGTAAGATTAAAGTTTAACAGAAACACCAACAATTTCTAAATCTGCAACAGTAATTGCGAAGAACTCATTTATATCGACAAGCACAAATGGGTACTTAAAGTGACCAGTGAAGCAACTATTCCATCCAAACTACTTTATCAGAATCTGTATTAGCAAACAAAGGATCGTAATTTAACTGAAATCAGCAACACTTGGGGCTTGTCAACTTTCAATCTCCCAAGTCATAAAACATTGGATCTCCACAAAGCAAGAATCTTCATTACAAAATCAAATATTACCATACTTATTTATCCTCCAGTACATGTTATGCACAATAAAATGCAACCCAAAACTCTACTAAGATTCTTTCATTGTCGTGCTAACAAGCAGATTAGCTACATATCAAAAGACCAAAAAAGCATTTAAGCTCATAGAAAACTGTGCCATACTTTGCACAGTACATAACAATGTCAAGTGGCAAAACATTCTTCCGCTGTGAAACTTCAAAAACGTTAAAACCCTAAATTATAATCCAAAACCCAGTTCCACCATTCAAACAGAAAGGCTAGAATCAATAATACCATGTACAAAATGCAGCCCAAGGGGTCAGAAAGATATTGGGTGGGGGTGGGGAGGTATTGTTTTACCTCCGAGGCCGAGATTGAAGATGAGAACAGCACGCCAAATAAATTTGGCACCTCGCCAACTAGTCGGCAACTCTTTCGTCTGCGTATGAGGAGGAGGAGGAGGATCCATCTTTCTGTGCTATTTCCCTTCCAATTGGTCCCTTTCTACTAGCACACTCCCCACCTCCCCCCCCCTTACCAAGCCAACAGGTTCATTTTAATTTTTTTTATTTTTACTAGTTTTTGGACGCGTGTCTTACACGTATACCCTATATTAAGTTGTACAAACTTTTAAAATAACATAAATATTATTAAAATATGTGTGAGATAATATTTAAATGAAAAATATAAGCTCAAAATATGAAACGACGAGTTGAATGCAATTTGATTGGGGTATGAACTTGTGAATTGAGTAATTGCGTATTTACCTTCACTTAGATATTTTTAATATGTAATGAGATTAAATTAAAAGAAACATATGTTATAAAAGAACTATTTGTTGAGCATATAAAATTTTCGTTGTAATACAATATAATGAACACATGAGTCCTGCTTTCTTGCATTATTAAGTATAGCGGTAAAGAAACACTAAATAACATTCGTCATTTCTCTGGTTAGATGTGTCAGCAACACCTACATTAGATGTGAAAACAAAAACACAGCAACAGGGGCATTAATTTGTATCTGTTAACGCAACGGAATCAAATCTCAATCGGAAAATTGCTCCTAAGTCCACTTTATTTCTCTCGGAAACAAAGCAAAATTACCACAGAACTAAATGTCTTCTTGTGTTGATTGGAAAGAGATTATTGTTTGACCAAAAAGTATGAGACCTTTTGTAAAACTAATTAAATAAGAAGATAAAGGGTAAATTCTAGTTAAATATAATAATTTCTAGATTTGAAGAATGTTTGTACAAATAATGTGGGAGTGCATTAAAACCGATTTAATACAATGTATATTAAATGATGTTGTTATTAATGAGTGGGGAATAGTGATAAGCAATAAATATGCTAAATGGCAATGCATGTAAATAGAGAGAATGATTCACCCTATATTGAATGAGGTGGATGGTTCCTCTTTCTGACAATGATGTAAGACAAGAATATGAGAGAATATAGGAGGTTTTCTGAGATTTGATGCGAGAAATGTGGAATAAACACCAAATCGAATCTCTTTGGAAAGCTAATGTTTGTATTTTTCCTGAGAGTCAACTTTTCAAGAGAGTTCTTATCATATAGAATATTACATACATTTTTCTTCTTCTACCTTTCTATTTATACGAGACATGCCTCCAACCTACCCTAAAATACAGGTATAGAGAATATCCAATGGAATATTCTCCTAGATACCTTATTATAGAACTAGCTGTTATTTGCAGACTTGAATATTCGACCTTGGCCCTGATTAACAGCTCGCCAGTAAGTTCCTTTAATCGTGTGTATGACCTCGGCCTAATCGCCTTTTAGTAACTTATCCTTGTTCCAGGTTCCCTTAGTCAGATTCTGACCCATATAGTTAGTCCCTCCACCTGTCGAGGTTGTTTTTGGACGAGCTCGGTGGGCAGACTTCACTAGTTACAATTTGAGAAATTTGGGCGTGTAGGTCGAGTAGTAACATTTTTATAGTGTGGTGACGACATGGCGCTTCAAGAGCCACATCCGCCCATTACGTCAGTTTGAAATGACGTCATAACCTCATGTGTCATTATGGCGCATGTTCCCGATGCGTTGCATCGTTTCCCGCGCCCCTTTCATTTCGAAATTAATGTGGCAGCGCTTTGCATCCTCGATTAGGGTGCCTGTATACTTATAAATAGGGATGGGAACTCTCCATTTGGTTTTGTTGCATTTCTAAGCATTTGAATCTTCAAGTTTTTCCTTCCTTTCTTCAGAGCTCTAGCATCCTTATTTCCCCTTTCTTCTAACATCTTCTGCCTTTATCTCCCCTTTCGTATCTGCAATTCCTTCCCATATACATGATAAAGAATGGCTAGTGCATCTTCTAACCTTGAGGGAACTTCTGATCTTGTTCCATTGACGGTGGCCATGCCTCCTCATGACGAAAGTGGAGGCCATTGCTGTAGAAGATGAGAGTTTCCCCGCTGTGGATAAAATAATCCCATGCTTAGAGAGGGCTAGGTCGGACTTCTCGTAATGGCCCGAAGAAGATCCCGAATGTGTTATTTCTGAGATGGATGTGACGACCCTTGTTGAACTTAGGGCTGAATTCTGAATCCCAGACCATATCGATCTTATCTCGGCTGGTAACGATGTGGTACAAGTTCATCGCCCTGAATACTGCACATTCTATGCGTATCTATTCATCGTGGGTTATTCACTTCCTCTTCCTTCATTGGCGGAGGACTTTTGTCACTATTATGGCGTCTTCCTGGCCCAGCTTTCCCCGTATATCTATAAATTGTTCCTTATGCTGACAAAGTACACGGAGCTAGCCAACCGCGGGATCTCTCTTCGCCATCTGCTATACCTCTACGCCCCAAGTTTTCATAGGGGTACGATGATACACCTCTGCCACCGTGGGACCAAGGGATTGGTGGTGAAGATGGACGATAAGACAAATCGTCAGTTTTGGGTTAATTTCTTCTACGCGAGGACAGAGCACGTGGTGGCGAACCCCAACGGTTTCCCGAGGAGTGGAACTTTGCTCGTAAGTGTTTTTGCTAACTGGTTGTTTGTTTTCTCTTTGGTGTCTTAATCATTCTTCCCTTTATACGCAACCGAGAAGGATCCTCCCATGTTGGTCGCCGACATTCGCGACTGGGTGAGCCAAATTCTACCACACACAGTGGGGATCCGTGAGTGGTCGCATTCTAATAAGAAGTTTGGATGTAAACCTTCTCCGACCCATGAGTACTGGTTTCAATATTAGTTCCTTCGCCCTTCATATATCGTTTTCTTTTTTACTTCACCCTGTATTTCTTTATTGATAGGTAGTAGGGCTCCGAGGAGGACGAGGGCTCCTACTTCCGCTTTTTGTCAGTCGGGTGCCTCAACCGGGTCACTTCCTGCTGCGACTGCAGGCGAGTCCATTCAGATTATTGTTTTTTCCCGGACACCAGCTCTGCGAAGGCCTAGCCGTCGGGCTGCTGCCTCATCACCGGAGACTCCAACTTCTCTAATTTTGCATTTAGTGGACGAGTTGTCTTAGTGTGAGGAGGAAGCGGTTCTACTAAAAAGGCGGAGAATAGTGATTGGCAACGAGGTGATAGAGAACGAAGAGCCAGCGGAGGGCGACCCCGAGCGGGCCGTGGTCGTACCGGAGAGCGGTGTGTCTATGGACGCAGAGACTGTGCCCCCTTCAAATGTGGAGATTGCTTTTGTGGAAGGAGAAGGCCTATCAGAGGCCAATGTTGACCCCGAAGAAGAGAGGATGTTCGACGAGAGGTTTACCCAGGTCGAGGTAAGAACGAATGGATCTTCTTGTTCGATAGTCATCCCTTTGGACTGCGACTTGTTGACTAACACAGAGAAAGTGGTCCCTTCTTTGGTCCCTCTTTGCTCTAGCGCCGAGAACAGGACTCTACAGTCATTTAAGGATGTCGATCTGTTGTTAGGCATATCTAGAATGGCTCTGAGGGCGAGTGTTTTCCTTTTTATTGTTTTTGTACTTTGCGTCCTTCCCCCTTTCTATTTTTACTGACTCTTTTTGGATCTTTATTTTTTCCCTTAGACTCTCATTTTGGAGATCGAGAGCGCCTGCTAAGAGGAGAAACGGAAGGTTGTATTCAAGAAAATGGTTTTAAAGTATTACAAGTATTGTGATAAGTACCATGACATGCGTGCCCAGTTCAGCACGAACGGTAATTTCCAATCCCTTAGAGATGAGTTGGGGTAGAAGGACGATGAGCTTGTGAGGGTCATTGACAGGTGCACCGAGCTCGAGGGGGTGCTTAGAGCCAAGAAGGACGAGCTCGAGGTGATCAAGGAGGTCGCGGATGAGTGTGTCGACTTTCAAGCTCAAGTGGCGTCCCTGCGAGCCGAGCTTGAGCAGAGTTCGATCAGAGCTAACGACTTAAGTGATGAGTTGATCGAGAAAGTGGCAGAGTTGGAGAGGATCGGGGAGGCTAGGACAACGGCTTTGGCGAGAGTGGCGACATTGGAGGAGGTCATCCGCGTCCTTAGATCTGAACAAGCGAGCGAAGCGGAAACGACCGCGCTCAAGGACGCATGGCTTGATGAGCGAATTGGTGGGCTCGAGAGAGAGGTTTCGAGCCTTAGTGATCAAGTCGTTGCTCTTGAGGCCGAGAAGGCGTAACTGTTGGCCCGGCCATCCTCTCATATTTCTGCTTTTCTTAATATTTTGTGGCACTTATACGAGATGTGGATCCACGTCGAGGATCAGCTGGACATTCTCAAGAATTTGATGACGATGGGGAAGGTTCCTGAGGCTGATTTTGAAGATGCTCGTGTCAAGGCGTGTGCGGCTAGAATTGCTTGTGGTTTTGACCCAGCTACTCCAGGGGCCGGCATCGGCGAGGAGGAGGAAGAATTGGACGATCTTGAGCAAGATGCCTGGTACGAAGATGAATATCCTCAAGGCAATGGCGGAGACGGCGCTGCTGGGTTGGGTGGTGAAGGCGCCAGCGATGAAGGTGGGGACGACATGGAGTGGTACTTTGTACTTAGTTTTTGTCTTCTTTTTTTTGTGGGCATATTTGTGGCCCTTTGTAAGATACTTTTTGGAATGGAATGATCACAACCCTTTGCTGTACGTTATTGGGTCTTTTTATTTTTCTTCGAATGTTTTTCTTCAAATAGTTGCTTTAGAAGAACTGTGTTGGCATGTGCTATCTCGAACATGGTCGAGTATATCTTTGATTGAATCTGGGTGAAGTCCCATGTCATCGTACTTAACTCAAACGAAGTTAACTTGTTAATCAAACTCAAGTCAGGTTAAGTATGAGTTGAATTCGAATGTGGTCAAATATGATTCTTTACTAATTCGAATGAGGTCAAACGTATTAATTCGAACGAGGTTGAATGTCACTAATTAATTTGAACAAGGTTGAACGTGTTAATTCGAGCGAGGTCGAATAATACATTAATTTGAACAAGTTCGAATGTGTTAATTCGAGCGAGGTCGAATGTTACATTAATTCGGACAAGGTTGAATGTTACATTAATTCAAACAAGGTCAAAAGTGAGTTAATTCAAGCGAGGTCGAATGTCACTTTAGTTGATTTGAACAAGGTCAAATGTGAGTCGATTCGAGCGAGGATGAATGTGGACTCTTAGCTGATTCGAACGAGGTCTAATGTGAGTTGATTCGAGCGAGGTCGGGTGTTGACTCTTAGTTGATTCGAACAAGGTCGAATGTGAGTCGATTCGAGCGAGGTCGAATGTGAGTCGATTCGAGCGAGGTCGAATGTTGACTCTTAGTTGATTCGAACAAGGTCGAATGTTGACTCTTAGTTGATTCCAACAAGGTTGAATGTGAGTTGATTCGAACGAGGTCGAATGTCGACTCTTAGTTTATTCGAATGAGGTCGAATATGAGTACATTAATTGGTGCGGAGTTAAAACTTGGTGGAGACATGCGAACATCATGTGCGCACACACACACACACACACACACACACACACACACACACACATATATATATATATATATATATATATATATATATATAAGAAACACACTTACTTTTCGGGCTGGTATTCCAGTCCCAATCTATCTAGTCCCTTTATTGTTCGGCCTGGAGAAGTATTTGAGGGGTCGAACAATGAACTTCCCAACTTGTAATCTAACCTTCTCAAACCTTAAACTTCGAGATGTCCTCTTTGTCGCCTGTCGCCTAATTAAAAACCTCCCCAAGAAAACCCAATTGGGACAAAACTCTGGTGAGGGAAAAAGAGTACGGCTCGGAGAAAATCTTTCCTTAGAAGTTGAAGTACTTGAGGTGGGCGATGTTCTAGTTGTTTGGTAATAGCTTCCACTCCATTGTTTCTAGTTGGAACGACCCTTTTCTTGTTGCCGCCGTGATTTTGTATGGTTCGTCCCAATTAGTTCCTAGCTTTCCTTCTCGTGGGTCCTTGCTTGCTTGTGTTTTGGCTTTGAGTATGTACTCTCCGACTTTGAGCCGTCCGATCTTGACCTTTTGTTGTAGTATCGCTCTGCATGTTGCTTCAGAGCGACCATTGTTATGTAAGCCATATCTCTTCGTTCTTCAGCCTCATCGAGGTCTTGCCTTCTGCTTTCATCGTTTCTCGACCTGCTCTCGTGTGAGTACCTTAAACTTGGTTCTTCGACCTCAACCGGTATTACGACATCAGTCCCATAGACCAGTGAGTACGATGTTTCTCTTGTGCTTGTTTTTGGCATTATGCGGTATGCCCATAGCACTTCCGGCAGCAACTCCGGCCACAATCCCTTGGCATTTTCGAGCTTCTTTTTCATGATATTCAATATTGACTTGTTGGAGGACTCCGCTTGCCCATTGCCCGCGGGATGATATGGCATGGAGAGTATTCTTTTGATATGCCATTTCTCGAAGAACTCGGCGATCATTTTTTTCCAGTGAATTAAGGCCCGTTGTCACAACTGATTTCCTTGGGGAGGACAAAACTACGCACGATATTCCTCCATATGAAGGTGATCACTTCTTGCTCACATATTTGGGCGAATGCACCTGCTTTTACCCACTTGGAAAAATAACCAGTTAAAACTAAAAGAAATCGTACATTACCTCATCCCGCTGGGAGGGTTTCAACGATGTCCATTCCCTATTTGATGAAAGGCTAGGGTGAGGTGACTGAGTGGAGGTGCTCGCCCGCTTGGTGGATCATGGACTCACATTTTTTTATGAAGTCAACAGCCTCTTTTTTCATTATGGGCCAGTAGTAGCCTGCTCGTATGAGGCATCTAACGAGAGCTCGATTGCCGGTATGAGCTCCGTAGTGACCTTCGTGAACTTCCTCGAGGACGTGCCGCGTATGATTTGGGCCTAAGCATTTTTCTAGGGGGCTGCCATACATTCTTTTATGCAAGCCGTTGTTGATGATGTTGTACCCGACTGCTTGCATTCGATGTTTTTTGGCTTTTTTTATCCTCTAGGAGCACTCCGTCCTACAAATATGTGACAATACGATTGTGCCAGTCCCAAGTCAAGTTTACAGTTCGTACCTCGATTTGATCGATCGATGAGTGGAGGAGAGTGACCATGTTCCCTTCTCCAATTATTCTTTTGGTGGTCGCTGCCAGTTTGGCAAGACTGTCTACTTCGATGTTTTGTACTCATGGGATTTGGTTGAGTTAGCATTCATCAAACTCGGGTAACAGCCTGCAGATCTTGGCCTGGCATTTTTGCAGTCTTTGTTCCTTGATTTGGAAAGTCCTTGTGACTTGATTGACGACGAGTTGAGAGTTGCACCATAGGATGACTCGCTTTGCTCCGTACTTGAGTGCTAGCTTTAGACCTACAATCACGGCCTCGTGCTCGACTTCGTTGTTAGTCATATTTGGGCATCTTATGGACTGGCAAATTACTTCGCCTGTTGGGACCTCGAGCACGAATCTCAGTCCTGATCCCGACGTGTTAGAGGCACCATATGTATACAACACCCATAGGTCATGTGTTTTGGGGGAAGTATGAGCCGCTTCTTTTTCGACTTCAGGCATTATTTTGTACTGAAGTCCGCAAGTACTTGTGACTTTATCGTCATTCGCGACTGATAGGTTATATCGTGCTCGCTCAGTTCTATGGCCCATTTGTCCAATCTACTTGACAACTCGGATTTGTGCAGAATACTCTTCAAGGGAAAGGTCGTTACTACTGATATGGGGTGGCACTGGAAATAGGGTTTAAGTTTTCGTGAAGTTATGACCAAAGCTAGGCCAGTTTCTCGAGGTGGGGATATCTCGTCTCGGCATCGGCTAGAGTTTTACTGATATAATAAATAGGAGATTGCATACCTTTATTTTCTTGGACCAGGACCGCACTTACGGCTACATCACATACGGCCAGATAGACGAGGAGACGCTCACCAGGTTCCGCCTTGGCGAGTAATGTAGGGAGGATAGTTACACCTTCAATTCTTTCAGGGCTTCGACACATTTGAAGTTCCATTAGAGTCCATTGTCTTTCTTGAGTACGCAGAAAAATTTATGGCATCTATCGGAGGATTGTGAGATGAACCTCGACAGGGTGGCTATGCCATCGGTTTGCTTTTGTACTTGTTTCTTGCTAGTCAGGTTCTCTGGTATTCCTTTTATAGCTTTGATTTGGTCGGGATTGACCTCGATGCCTCGTTGTGATACCAAGAAATCGAGGAACTTTCCTGAGGTTACTCCGAAGGTGCATTTCTCAGGGTTCAATTTCATATTGTATCGTCTAAGTATGTCGAAGACCTCTTTCAGGTGGTCGATGTGATCCTCCTGCCTTTTCGATTTGACCAACATGTTGTTGATGTAGACTTCCATTGTTTTGCCTAGCTGGTCTTTGAACATTCTTGTCACTAACCTCTGATACGTCGCCCCCGCATTTTTCAGTCCAAAAGGCATTACTCTGTAGTAGTACGTTCCCTGATGAGTGATGAAGGTGGTCTTCTCTTGGTCTTCCTCTTCCATGAGGATCTAATTATAGCCCGAGTAAGCGTCTAGGAAGCTGAGTAGCTCATGCCCGGGCATCGCGTCAATGAGTTGATCGATATGAGGAAGTGGAAACAAATCTTTCGGGCATGCTTTGTTTAAATCTGTGAAGTCCACGCATATTCGCCACTTTCCGTTCTTCTTTTTTACTATGACCACATTGGTGACCCATTAAGGATATCTCGACTCCCTGATGGAGCTATTTTCCAACAACTTTTGTACCTCTTCGCGGACTGCGGCATTTATGTCGGCATTTAATTTCTGCCTGATTTGTCTTACCGGGGGTGGAATGGGTCGACGTTTAGTTTGTGAGTTGCTATCTCCTTTGGGATACCTGGTAGGTATGCATAGGAAAAAGCAAATAGGTCTACATTATTTTTTAAGAATTGACGGAATTTACCTGGCTTTTAGAGCTTGTGGCCGATGAAATCTTTCTTGCTCTGGTTGTTATCATCGAGTTGGACGGGGTCGAGGTCTTCTACTGTAGATCCTACAGCTTCTACGACTTCGGTATCTTTGATCACATCATTCTCATCCTCGCTCGACCTCGACCATGTTGATTGCTATGCTTCTTTGGCTTTACCCTTTAACTGTTGGGTGTGTGTTCAGTCTTGGGCAATGCGGTAGCATTTCCAGGAAGTGCATGGTTCTCATCGGATGCTGAATACACCTCAAGGGGTAGGAAATTTGATGACTTGATATAAGCTGGAAGGGGACAGGTTTTATGATGTGGATCCAAGGTCGACCTATGATGGCATCATACACCGTATCCTGGTCCATGATGTGGAACATGGTATCCAAAATGATGCCGTCGGCCAGGACGGGCAGCGTGATTTCTCTAGATGTCCGCTTAACTTCATTGTCAAAACCCGTCAGTGTGATGCAGCGTGGCACTATCCTATCCTCGAGCTTCATTTAAGTGAGAACTCGAGGGTGGATGATGCACGCTTCGTTCCTGTCATCAACCATAATACATTTTATATCAGTATCTAAGATGCGTATAGTGATGACAAGGGTGTCATAGTGAGGAAAAACCAAACAGTGGGTATCTGACTTATCAATGATGATACTTTCTTCGAGTTCATCATACTGCTCACGAGTGATTCACCGTTTGAGTTTGTGGGTGGTGGTGGACTTCACACTGTTGATTGACGCGTCGTCGCCCCCTCCGATGATCATTTGAATGGTTCAAGACGGGGAGGGTGGTTTGGGTGGTCCCTGGTGATGTTCACGTCCATGGGCGAAGTTGGCCCTCCCTCGGTCGCTCATTAGCTCTTTCAAGTGACTTTGGTGAAGCATGTTCACGACCTCTTGTCTTAAGGCGATACAGTCCTCGGTTTTATTACTCCACTCTTGGTGGAATTCACAGTG
Organism: Nicotiana tabacum; assembly: GCF_000715075.1. Lineage (NCBI taxonomy): Eukaryota > Viridiplantae > Streptophyta > Magnoliopsida > Solanales > Solanaceae > Nicotiana > Nicotiana tabacum. The sequence continues at coordinate 170,882,564 of NC_134089.1, forward strand.
GGCATTTGACTTTCTCGTGCTCGGGTCGGATCTCATCTTCTGCGGCTATTTCACTTTTGGGCTGAGCTTTTCCAGTGCATAGACTATTTCTGAGGGGGAGACACAAAAATTGTGAGCGGATAATAAGGGGGCATACCTCTCTCACCTCGATGAGCTCCTGCTCGTGGCCTAGATGGGCCCTCGTCATGGCGATAGGGCAGTGATGTCGCCAAAACTCACACTCAAATATAGGTTGTGAGGTGGTCGAAGCAATAATAAAAACCCAACGCAAGTGGGGGTCGAATCCATAGGGAGTTAGATTTTTGGATTAGGTATACGCCTAGAGTGAATTTATGATATGCCCCCAAATTACATTTCCACATTTTCAATTGTTGTTTCTACTTCTACTTTTAAACAATTGATTGTAATTGTAAAGCTAAGAGACAATATTTTTTGGTTTTGGTTGTTTTCAAGTTATGGAAGATCTAGGGTTGCGATTTTCGCGTAGTTGGTTGCCTAACGGATTTAGAGCTTTAGGGTATGTTTGATTGATTGTAATACAATATAGCAATCACAATAAATTACTCACTCTATATCTCTCGGTAATTCGAGTGATTTTGCCCGATTTGGCTTTTTCAATTTCAAACGGGTATTTCACAAAGCAAGTGATAAATGCTCTAGTTGGATCTTACTGTCTCTAGGTTCGACCCTTCAATTGGGGCTATCAATTTCTTGATTTCATCCCAATTTCTAGTTAGCCAAGTTTTTCTAGACTTAGTCTCTCTTTCTCAAGTAGACACTAAGTCAAATAGGCATGAATCAATGTTTGCCACCATCAATTCTCAAGTTCAAGCAAGAACTAGGCTAAATATCATAACCCCAATCATAAATAATCCCAAAATCAATTACTCATTAAGTACCCATACTAGTGTTGGGTCACAACCCTAGCTAAGGGTTCGGCTACTCATGGAAAATGAAGAAATTAAAAAAAGAAACTAAGATAGAATTCATAATACTTGATTAAGGAAAGAAAAACTAATATCTAAAAGCTAATCTAGCACTATGTTACCCAATACAGTAATTAAAAACAGCTCAGGTGCTCCCAACATACAAAAGTTGACCTAAAAAAGAAAAAAAGTTCTATTTATACTAAGCTGAAAATATATGTCAAAATTGCCCCTGTGGAGGTTGTGCGCAACCACAATTATGTGTGCGGTTCGCACATTGAGACTTGGCTTGACAGGTTCCTGTTTTGCGGTCGCACAATTCTAGGTTGCGGCCGCACTCCTTCAACTTCTGCAGAGTGCACATTTATGAGTGCGGCCACACTCTTGCTTCTACGGCCGCACTCTTGCTTCTACGGCCGCACAAATATAGTACAGTCCGCACTTCTTGACCTTGGGCTTTGGCATTGTGGGACTTCTACGGACCGCACATTTCTGAGTGCGGCTGCGCTCTTGATTATGCGGCCGCACAAAAATAGTGCGGCCCACATTTCTTCTTGACCTTAAAATCCCATCTCTCTGAACTTTATCTTCTGCGGCCGCACCAAAATTGTGCGGTCCGCACTTTGCAGAGCATTTCTTGTTAGAGGCTTTCTTCATGTTCTGCGGCCGCACTCAATATTGTGCGGGCCCTTTAGCCTTGTTTTTGTCCTAATCCAAAATTACTCCTTCTTGAGTTGATTTTCATCTATTTAGCTCATATTCTAACACTTCTGCAAGCAAGTACATGTCATTGGTTTTGGGGAATACCTTGGAGCAATTTTGAGCTAAAACGAAAGTAAAAGAGTGCAAATATGTAGTCAAAATCCCTACTTATCATCTCCCCCAAACTTAAGCTTTTGCTTGTCCTCAAGCAAATAAGGTAATTCCCACCTCCCCAAGACAAGAACTGTTTTAGCTGGCCTAAGGTGAATCAATCCCACATCAATTGGGACGAACAATTACCCACAACATGTATGAATTATCAACAATGCAATGATTTGACTTTTTGAGTGTAATAGTTCTAATGTGACACTGGAGCATCAAGAGTTGACTTTATTCATCAAGGAAGCTCGCTCTTTCATGTAGGTCATTATTGATCCCAAACTCCTCCTCCTTTACTCTCCGTTAGCAAATCTCACTTTAGAATGTAACACTCAATTCAAGGATAGTGAAAAGTTCGCTCATCTCTCTCAAAAGAATGTCACAAGTACGACTCTAAGTACCATATGCTTGCCCCTCATGTAAATCACCACTAATGCAATCTCACTCAACTTGAAATCATGTAGGGCTTTTTTGGGATGTAACGAAGGCCTTTTTTATGGATCAAGGTAGGACTTAATGGAACAAAATGGGTTCATCTTTCCTTAAGCACTCCATTTTCTCTTTTTGGCTCATACTTTGTCGACTCTTTGAGTCAATTTCTTTTTTCTCGGGAGAACTAGAGAGACGTAACAACACTCTTTCTTGGTCATGACATTCATTTTTCTCCTTTTCTATTTACTCCATGCCTTTCATCCTTGTTTTTCTTTGAATCCCTTCAACTTTTTACTTTATTCACTTTCTTTTTGGCATTTTTCTTTTCTTTCATTTCTTTGCCTTCCCTTTTCTTCATTTCTTTCTCTTCTTTGTACCTTTATATCACTTTCAAACTCCTCGTCTCTCCCCCAAACTTATGTTTTTGTCAATTATTTCTCAAGAATGCTAAGGAAATATCGGGTGCCAAAAGAGGGTCATTACAAAACGGATAAAGGCTTATAACATGGTTATTGAACGAAAAAGGGCTTAGGCTCAAATGGGTTGACTAGGGATATCACATTGGTAGGATATGGAAGATTTCAAATTTCAAATTGGATTAAGGAGAGCCTGCAATCATTTCTCAAGCCAAGCTACACTTAGAATTTCTCCTTGAAAAACAGTCGGGGCAAGTTCTAGACTATTAACACGGGTACTTAGAATTGCAATTCAATACTTCACCTCTTACGCTGCTGCATTGCTAAAGAGAATGGAGTCGAGGGCCCACAACAACCCTAGTTAAGATTGAGATTCACAAATGGCTCGATTGAACCACTCGATGACTGCTTAAGTCAACCCAAGAGTCAAAAGGTCACAACTAGAGTTATTTTCTGCCAACAACTTGTTTTTAACCATAAGATCGTAGGTAAATGTGTTGGTACCAAGTGAATCATGCTTGAGACCCTTTTATTCATTACTAATATTTTTGCCTAAACATAAAGGAAAATGGACTAAACCCCTTAAGAATATTTTCACGCCATCCATCATTGGGAAGAGCCACCCGGTTCACACAAAATCCACCTTTGTAAAGAACTGTGTCATTAAGAAAACCAAAGGCTTATTGTTCACTCAAACGTAAAAAGAAGCTAAAAACTTAAAAAGAAGTTACTAAAGTAAATAAGAAGTTATACTACTAAGAAAAACTACTAAAGAAACTATGAATTAAACTACGGAAAGTAAGACAAATGAATATACAAATGAAAGGGAAATGAATATATATATCAAATGAGAGGGAAAAATATATACATAACCAAAGAGAAAATAAAGATAAAAGAAAAATAGTATAAGAGTTATTACAGGCCAAATGCCAATGTCAAATCAATCAAAATATACCACCCCCTGAATAAAAATAAGCATTGTCCCCAATGCTTAACAAAAATAAGAACAAGGAAGGGTAAAGAGTTGAGAGAACTCCCTATGTGGTCTCAGTCTGCATGGCATCCTCAACACCCTCGGTCTCCTCTAACTGTATCTTATCATCACCTAGTTGGGGACAACAGGGTTGGTGAGCATCTGGATCATCTCCTCAGCGGTGTGGGCAGCAAGGTCCGGCTCCTCAAACTGGCTGGCTGCTCTATGTGATGCCTTAGGTACTGCTGGTACTGCTGGGGCTGAAGGTGCTGTCTCCATAAGTAAATCCAATGGTAGATCTCCGACAGATGCAATCTTGGCAATTTCTTTTCTCAAACTCTCTACTGACTTCTTCGATGCCTGAGACTTCCGCATCTTCTTTGCTTGCTTTCCCAACTCCTCAATGACTTCCCTATGCGCCACCAGAGTCTCCATAATGGTCTTCTAGTTGTCCAAAATCTTCTTCAATGTTTTCTCCACTGACGGAGGTACATGTGGTGCTGCTGGGGCAGAAGACTGTGTTGCAACAACACTAGATATGTCAGGAAGCTTTGAAGTAGCTGCTTGCATCCAGTTGTTGAGACTCACCAATGTCTGGGAGACTTGCAGTGCAGTCTATGGATAAATGGATGAGGCTAACACTAATAATGAAGCTGATGGTCTAGAAGAAGAAGGTGGTGGCATGTCTTCCATCTCGGTGGAAAGACCGGCAGCTATGGAAGGCATGGCATCTGTGGAAGGCTCAGCAGCTGAATCAGTAACTACTATTGTTGGCTCCTCAGACCGGCCAGCGGAGGTAGTTGCCTTACCCTTGAAATTTGGATTGTCAGCACCCTATAGGTGGTACCATGAGAAAGGCTTCTTGGCCTTTACTTTTGTATCATACTGCCTCAGCTCCACCTTTTAATCATTGAAATACTCTGTGAAGAAGTTTGGGTACGGGTATGATCTTTCACCTATTTGGATAGCTAATGTGATATTGGTGGACATGATGGCACCCACATTGATCGGGTACCTAGCCATAATCTAAGCCACCAGGACTACTCGGGGAAGTGGGAGGTTGTTCTCATTTAAGCACGGATCAATACGATTGCACACGAAGGTCTGCCACCCTTTGGCTTCAAAATTTAGGGTGGCCTGGACTATGGGAACCCCTGTTGTGAGCCACAGAGGTGGTGGTCCTTGAGCAACCAAAATCTCAGCTAGCCACGGGCGAGCTGCATCACCCATAAAAAGCTTTTCCAAATACAGGACCACCTCGACTTCTTCAAAGCCCACATAAGTGTTCAGAGCACATGAGTCGAATCTGACTTTTAGATTTCTCACTTTTATTATATTGGTACCCATCTTAATATGAGCCACATTGGCATAAAATTCTTTAACCAAGTGCTCATTTGCATCGATGACACTGTGGGTGAACCATTTCCATCCATTTTTGCTCCTGGAACTATCTAAGGACATTTGGGTTGTGAATGTCCAAATCCTTCATTAAGAACTATCACTCAAGTGTGAGTGATCTCTGGGGCCACCACTCTCTGAATCTGGTAAAGGCAGTAATGCTCACAAATCGATCCTCCCATAACTCCTTCTTCTTAGACCTCTCTAGACCTCCCACTGCAGTGTCGCCCCCTCTACCATCATTCGGGACATAATCATCATCATCTACATTGATTGGTGCAGCCGGGGTATGTGAGGAAGAGGGCTCAAAATCTTGGCTACCCTCTTTTTGAACCCTCAAAAGTACTAGCAGTGGAAAAGGATTCATCTCTCAAGCTGGGGCTTGTTCGGGTTGAGATTGGGTATCAGACAGTGCTTGCACAGAGTTACCCTCAAAAGCTTCCCTAGACGTGAAATACTCACTGGTGTCTGAAGATTCTGGGACTATGTTGGTCGTAGCCTTCTTGTGTATTGCTCTCTGAATGGCAAGTGGTAGTTTACTCTTGCCTCGGCCTCGGCCTCGAGAGGGTTCTGCCCTCCCTTTTGATATATCACCTCTACCACGTGATCTAACCATTATCTGCAATACATAATGATAGGAATCAATTAGAGTTGGAGGTCACAGATGCGTGTATAACAATTGCATAAATCAGACTCAAAAGAGGCAGTGCAGACCGCGTAAAAGTGAGTGCGGCCACAGACAGCCGAGTGCGGAATGCACAATTTCACAGTGCGGACCGCACAATTTCACAGTGCGGCCGCACATCCAAGAGTGCATACCGCACAACCCCTGGTTCAGACTACTAGGTTCTCTGATCTTTTAACACTGCAGTCGCACACACTTTTGTGCGTACCGCACAATTTCCTGCAGACCACAGAATTTTGAGTGCGGTCCGCACTTGTCATTCATAGTTTTGCCCTAACTCTAAGACCTGCGGACCGCGCAACAATGTGTGCGGCCGCACAATTTGAAATTACGCGGCACTGCCTTACGTTTCATGCAATTCTTTTCACAAATTAGACATGGTTTTAGCAATTAAACGTGATTAGCTATTTACCCAGGCCCCAATTAACATTTAAGATACTACCCACATGATTTTAAGCAAAAATGACTAACTATTGACATTTTAGGCATAAAAAACAACCCTAACAAAAAAAGAACAAAAATTAAACTAAAAGAAATTGAAAAATCTAAATATGTAATGAACATACCAGTTATGAAGTATGCAGGTAAGAATCTACACTGATGAAATGAGGGAAGATTGAGAACTAATGGGATATGCACTGTGTTTGCTTAGGGTTCTAGGGCCTAGTTTGTGTAAAGTGTGAATAGTGCATTGAAGTCCTATTTATAGGTTGACCCAGTCGGTCAAAAATGAAGCTGAGTGCAGCCGCAAAATTTTAAGTGCGGTCTGCACTCTTTACCTGAACCTTTAAAGAAGCTCTGCGATCCGCACAAAAGTGAGTGCGGTCACAGAATTTGTGCGAACCGTACAATTTTGTGTGCAGCCGTAGAATTTGTGCAGATCACATAATTTTTTGTGTGGCCGCAAATTGTTAATGAAAATTTGACAGGCCAATCATCAGAGATCATGCACTTTTGATCTTCCGGTTGTGCGACTACACATAGAATTATGCGGCCGCAGAGTGATTGTGTGGTCCGCATAATTCTGGTGCGGTCTGTACTTCTGTGACACTTAGCAAATTTTTCTTGTACAGTCCTTGCAATGCACACTCATTCCTGTATAAACTTCAAAACTAGTTAGCACAAAACAAAGCCTATCTAATGAAGAAGAACAATAAAAAGAAAAAGACACATGGATTGCCTCCCAAGAAGCGCCTGATTTAACGTCGCAACACGATGCAAATTACCAATCATTTGAAATAGAGAACTGTCACGATGTGGCCATCATCAACCTTGCCAAGATAGTGTTTTACCCGGTGCCCATTGACTCTAAACACCTCATAATTCTTATTTTTCAGGTCCAAAGCACCAAAGGGGGTTACATTCACCACTTTAAATGGGCCACTCCATTTAGACTTCAACTTGCCCGGAAACATCCGTAATCGGGAATTGAACAATAACACAAGATCACCTTCTTTAAACTCCTTATTTCGAATGTACTTGTCATGTAGGTACTTCATCTTATCCTTGTATAAGGGACGAGCTTGTGTAGGCATGATACAGAAATTCATCTAGCTCATTCAATTGTGCCACTCTTAGGTTTGCGGCCACATCCCACTCAAGTTTCAACTTCTTCAAAGCCCACATGGCCTTATGTTCAAGTTTCACCGGAAGATGACACGCCTTCCCGAACACTAACCGATATGGAGACATCCCGATCGGTGTTTTGTAGGCTATTCAATAAGCCTAAAGAGCATCATCAAGTTTTCTTGACCAATCCGTCCGGTTGGCATTCACAGTCTTTGACAAAATACTCTTGATCTCCCGATTGGAAACTTCAACTTGTCTGCTTGCTTGAGTATGGCAGGGGGTCGATACTTTGTGAGTGACACCATACTTTCTGAGTAAGGTATCAAAAGTCTTATTGCAAAAATGCGAACCCCCATCACTAATAATGGCCCTTGGGGTACCAAACCTCGTGAAGATGTTATTTTTCAGGAATGCCACCACACTCCTTGCTTCATTGTTGGGCAAAGCAACGACCTTGACCCATTTAGATACATAATCCACCGCGACTAGAATGTAGGTGTTCCCACAAGAGCTAACAAACGGACCCATGAAATCAATACCCCACACATAGAAAATATCTATCTCCAAAATGGTGGTAAGAGGCATTTCATTCTTCTTTGATATTCCACCGGCTCTTTAGCATTCATCACAATGCTTGACAAGCTCACTAGCATTCTTGTAGAGAGTAGGCCAATAGAATCCACAACTCAATACTTTCGCCACCATTCTTGCTCCACCATGGTGACCACCATATGGTGAAGAGTGGCAATCCTCATTCCCACTTGTTCCTCCTCTGACACACATCGTCGAATCACACCATCGGTACAAATCCGAAAGAGGTACGACTCATCCCAATAATAGTTAAGGCAATCCCATTTGAGCTTCTTCCTTTAGTTTGAAGAGAACTCATTTGGTATAATTCCCCTCACAAGATAGTTTGCTAAGTCGGCGAATGATGCATCTCGGTCAATGCTCGTCGGGAAATGAATCATTGATCTTAAGGCCGTCATGTGGCCTCCCCTCCTCCTCCAATTGGGACAAGTGGTCTGCCACTTGATTTTCACTACCCTTGCGGTCTTGAATCTTTAGATCAAACTCTTGCAATAGAAGAACCCACCGCATTAACCTTGCCTTATATCTTTCTTGCTCATCAAGTACCGAAGCGCCGATGGTCGGAGTGAATAATTACCTTTGTATCCATTAAATATGGGTAGAACTTCTCCATAGAAAAAACAATAGCAAGTAGCTCTTTTTCGGTCACTGTGTAGTTGACTTGGGCATCATTCATGGTCTTGCTAGTATAGTAGACCGGATGGAAGATTTTATCGATAGATTGTCCCAAAACTGCTCCAACTGCCACATCACTAGCGTCACACATGAGCTCAAAAGGTAAGATCCAATCCGATGTGGTGATAATAGGAGTAGTAGTGAACTTGAACTTGATCGAATGCCTTCATACAATATTCATTGAAATAAAACTTGGCATCCTTCTCCAAAAGTTTACACAAAGGGTTTACCACCTTGGAAAAGTCCTTGATGAATCGGCGATAGAACTCCGCATGACCCAAGAAGCTCCTCACTCCCTTCATGGATGTAGGGGGAGTTTTTAGATCACCTCAATTTTGGTCTTGTCGACCTCAATACCATGCTCTAAAATTTGTGGCCGAGGACAATGCCTTCCTCGACCATGAAGTGACATTTCTCTCAATTCAACACCAAAATTTATCTCCTCACATCTAGCCAAGACCATATCCAAATTGTTAAAGCAATAATCAAAAGAATTCCCAACCACGGAGAAATCATCCATGAAGACCTCAAGAATATCCTCCACCATGTCGGTAAAATAGCCATCATACACCATTGAAAAGTCACCGGTTCATTACACAAACCAAATGGCATCCGCGAGAATGGAAAAGTACCATAGGGACAAGTGAAAGTGGTCTTCTCTTGGTCCTCAGGAGCAATAAGAATTTGATTGTAGCTGGAGTATCCATCAAGGAAGCAATAAAAAGCACATCCGGCCAACCTATCAAGCATTTGATCAAGAAATGGATGCGGGAAATAATCTTTCCTTGTGACTTTGTTGAGCTTCCGATAGTCCATGCACACTCTCCACCCGATGACCGTTCTTATGAGGATTAATTCATTCTTGTCATTTGTTATCACAGTAATGCCTCCTTTCTTTGGGACACATTGCACCAGAGAGGTCCACGAGCTATCGGAAATGGGGTATACGACCCCAACATCCAACCACTTGATTATCTCCTTCTTGACCACCTCTTGCATTGCTTCATTTAGCCTTCTTTAATGTTTAGCGAAGGGTTTGACGCCCTCCTCCAAAATAATCTTGTGCTTGCAAAAGGGGCTTATGCCCCAGATATCTGCCAATGTCCATCTGATTGCTCTTTTCCTCCTTTGTAGCACCTCCAATGTGGACTCTACCTGCATGTTAGTCAAACAAGAAGAAAGAATAACCGGTAAAGTAGAAGAAGGGTCAAGGAATTCATACCTGAGGTGCAGAGGCAATGGCTTTAACTCCAAATTGGGAGGCTCCTCGATTGAGGGCTTTATTGGAGGAGTCTTTCGATTTTCAAGATCCAAAGATAACTTGCAGGGCTCATAAGTGTACGTCCTCATTCCTTACAATGCATTAACACACTCCACATAGCCTTCTTTCTCCTCAACATCATCAAAGTTGAGCAAAATGGCTTCCAAATTATCCTCAACATTCATTGTGGCACTATCATCATCAATAATCACGTCGGTCACCAAATCCACGAAAGAACAAACTTCATTGCTATTCGGTTGCCTCATAGACACACATGGACGACCACCTTTTCGTCACCCACTTGGAAAGTGAGCTCACTGGCTTCTACATTAACAAGAGCCTTCCCGTAGCAACGAAAGGTCTATCCAAAATAATAGGTACATCATAGTCCACTTCACAATCAAGAATCACAAAGTCTGCTGGGAGGATAAATTGTCAACACGAACTAATGCATCATCAAGAATACCCAAAGGCCTCTTTATTGTACGATCCGCCATTTTCAACCTCATGGAAATGGGTCTTGGTTTCCCAATCCCCAAAGCTTTAAACACCGAGTAGGGCATCAAGTTGATACTCGCTCCAAGATCACATAAAGCTTTGGCAAAGTCGGTACTCCCAATAGTGAAAGGGATTGTGAAAGCGCCAGGATCTTCCAATTTCAAAGCCATTGAGTGCACAATATCACTCACTTTATGTGTCATCTTGATAGTCTCACTATTCATTGATCTTTTCTTTATCACCAAGTCCTTTATGAACTTGGCATAACCCGACATTTGCTCTAAAGCCTCAACCAATGGTACATTCATAGACAAACTCTTCATTATGTCAATAAATTTTTTGAATTGGTTCTCACTATTTTGCTTTACAAGCCTTTGAGCGTATGGAGAAGGAGGCCTTGGCATTGGTGCCTTAGCCTTTGGGACTACCAGTTCTGGCATGTCAAGTATGTGTTCCCTAGATGGGTTCACATCTTCTTGTGTCTCCTCCACATTTTCATCAATATCAATTCTCACTTCTTCATTAGCTTGAGCCATATCGCTTGAAATTTCATCTTCTTGAACCACAACATCATCATCCACAATTCTTCTTTGATTTGAGGTGGTTGCATCTCTACCTTTTCCACTTCATGTAGTCATGTCCATAGCATGTCCCGTATTATTCCCACCTTTTGGGTTCACCACCGTATCACTTGGTAGTGCCCCCTTAGGACAAGTGTTCAAAGCTTGCGAGATTTGGCCTAATTAAACTTCTAAATTGCGAATAGAAGTGTTGTGAGAGGCTAGTTGAGCATCAGAGTCGGCATTCTTCTCCATCATCTATTTAAACACGTTCTCAATTCTACCCATCTCATTGTTATAAGAGCTCGAACCTTGAGGAGGATAGGGAGGTAGATTGCTCAATTGTTAGAACATTGGGGGCCTTTGAAAACCCGACCCCCAATTATTGTTGTTGTTCCACCCTCCTTGGTTGTTTCCTCCCTAATTACTTTGATTGTTCCCACCCCAATTGCCTTGATTATTGCCTCTCCAATTTCCTTGGTTACATTGATTATTCCAATTTCCTTGATTATTGTTACCACCACTTCAATTGCCTTGGTGACCTTGGTTGTTCCAATTTCCTTGATTTCCTTGTGACCACTATTGTTGTTGATTTTGTCCTTGAGTATTATTTATTTGGCCTTGATAATTGTTGACATGTTGCACTTCTTCTTTTTGCTCATTGAACGAATCACCTTGGTCATACTCACTATCATCTTGCATGAATTGTTCCAGACGACTTTGCATTTATTGACCTTCTTGCTGTCTCTTGTTCGTCATCATATTCACACCTTCCATCACATTCACTTGTTTCGGACCTTGAACTTGTTGAAGCTAAGCTTTGGTCAATTGATTCATTATGGTTGTCAACTCGGCAATGGCTTGCCCATGATCATGTAGTTCCTTGGGTAGGTGAATGACATTTGGGTCACCTTGAGGAACATTGGCTCTACTTTGCCATGCCGATGAGGTATCCGCCATCTCATCCAAAATTTCACAAGCTTCGGCATATGGCATGTTCATGAAGTTCCCACCAACGAGTTGATTTAACACACATTGATTTGTTGTATTAATCCCCCCGTGGAAGGTTTGTTGGATCATGGCCTCATTCATATCATTATTCGGGCACTCTTTAACCATGGTACGATATCTTTCCCAAATCTCATGCAATGGCTCATTGGGCTCTTGCTTGAATGCAAGAATCTCATCCTGAAGTGTCGCCATATGCCCCGGGGAGAAGAATTTGTCAATGAATGTTTATGCCAACTCATCCCATGTATGAGTGAAATGATTGGGCAGTCTCTCTAACTAGTCTAATGCATTTCCCCATAGAGAAAATGAAAATAGCCTCAACCGCAGCGCGTCCTCGGAGACATTTGTTTGCTTGCTCCCCCAACAATTATCGATGAACCCTTTGAGAAGCGTGTAAGCATTTTGACTCGGAGCCCCGGTAAAGAATCCCCATTTCTCAAGTAGTGTAAGCATCATATTGGTGATTTGGAAGTTTCCCGCCCTAATGCGGGGCGCGAATATAACACTTGCATAACCCTCGTTCGGTAACACCCGGTACGCTGCCGCTCTTGGTGGAGGAGGGGGAGGGACGGGAACATTATTATGAGGTGGTCTGCCTCACCTATTTGCTTGAGGTTCAAGAGGAACCTCATCAACTTGGTCATCATCCATGTCCTCCCCCATTGGCAAATTCCCGATGGGCTCGTTGTTGAGAGCCATTCTCGTACCTATAATCAATTTAAAAACAAAGTTAGTGATCGGAAGGAAAAAAAGACAAATCACACAAAAACCTAGATATATAGCTAAATCCGTTTAACTCCCGAGAAACGGCGCCAAAAATTAATGTCGCCCAAACTCACACCACAAATATAGGTTGTGAGGCGGTCGAAGCAATAATAAAAATCCAACACAAGTCGGGGTCAAATCCACAAGGAGTTAGATTTTGGATTAGGTATACACCTAGTGTGAATGTATGATATGCCTCAAATTACACTTTCACATTTTCAATTGTTGTTCTACTTCTACTTTTAAAATATTGATTGTAATTGTAAAACTAAGAGACAATATTTTTTGGTTTTGGTTGTTTTTCAAGTTATGAAAGATCTAGGGTTGCAACTTCTGCCTAGTTGGTTACTTAACGAATTTAGAGCTTTAGGGCATGTTTGATTGATCGGAATACAATATAGTAATTACACTAAATTACTCACTCTATATCTCTCGGTAGTTCGAGTGATTTGCCCGATTTAGATTTTTCAAGTCCAATGGATATTTCACAAAGCAAGTGATAAAGTTCAGTCGGGTCTTACTATCTCTAGGTTCGACCCTTTAATTAGGGCTATCAATTTCTTGAGGTTCACCCCAATTTCTAGTTAGCCAAGTTTTCCTAGACTTAGTTTCTCTTTCTCAAGTAGAGACTAAGTCAAATAGGCATGAATCAATGTTTACAACCATCAATTCTCAAATTCAAGCAAGAACTAGGCTAAATATCATAAGCCAAATCATAAATAAGCCCTAAATCAATTACCCATTAAGTACCCATACTAGGTTGGGTCACAACCCTAGCTAAGGATTTAGCTACTCATGAAAAATGAAGAAATTAAAGAAGAAACTAAGATAGAATTCATAATACTTGATTAAGGAAAGAAAATCTAATGTTTAAAAGCTAATCTAGCACAATGTTACCCAATACAGTAAATAAAAATGGCTTAGGTGCTCCCAACTTACAAAACTTGACCTAAAAATGACAAAAAGTTCTATTTATACTAAGCTAAAAATATCTGTCAAAATTGCCCTTGCGGAGGTTGTGCGGTCGCACAATTATGTATGTGGTCCGCACATTGAGGCTTGGCTTGACAGGTTCCAATTCGGCGGCCGCACAATTCTGGGTTATGGCTGCACTCCTTCAACTTCTGCGGATCGCACATTTATGAGAGCGGTAACACTCTTGCTTCTGCGGCCGCACAATTATAGTGCGGTCCGCACTTCTTGACCTTGGGCTTTGGCATTGTGGGACTTCTACGGACTGCATATTTTTGAGTACAGCCGCACAAAAATGGTGTGGCCCGCATTTCTTCTTGACCTTAAAATCCTATCTCTCTGAACTTTATCTTCTGCGGCCGCACCAAAATTGTGCGGTCCGCACATTATAGAGCATTTCTTATCAGAGGTTTTCTTCATGTTCTACGGCCGCACTCAATATTGTGCAGGCCCTTTTAGCCTTGTTTTTATCCCAATCCAAAACTACTCCTTCTTGAGTTGATTTTCATCTCTTTAGCTCATATTCTAACACTCCTGCAAGCAAGCACATTTTATTAGTTTTTGGGAATACCTTTGAGCAATTTTGAGCTAAAATAAAAGTAAAAGAGTGCAAATAAGTAGTCAAAATCCCTACTTATCAGGAGGCATGAGGGTGCCTCTGGTGTAGGGCTGATGTCTCTCCCGATTAGGTCGTGGTCCTGCTAGATCTCTCCTGTTATAATTTCTCCGGTCCTTTCTGGACTCGGCTTGTACCGAAGTTAGCCGTTGGGTTGGCCTATTCAGATCATCTTTGTCATCTCACACTTCGACGCAATAGGCATCGTGTACTTCATCCCAAGTGTTCGGGGGATACTTCCTGAGGCGGCTTAGCAGTTTTTTGGTCGCCCTCGAACTACTTATGTTCAGCCCGTTTTGAAAGGCTACCATGTCATTCCTTCCGATACGTTTGGTAGGGTCATCCTTACTTGGTTAAATTGAGCAAGGAAGTCCTTTATTCCCTATCCAGGTGATTGTTTGATGGCGAATATGTCATTTATCCTCACCTCCACCTTTTTCTCTCCGGCATGGGATGTTATGAACTTGTCGGCCATTTCTTCTAATGTTTCAATCGAGCATGCGGGCAGCTGTGAATACCAAGTTAACGCACCCCCAGTGAGGGCCTCACCGAATTTTTTCAACAAGATGGATGATACTTGCTCTTTGGTGAGGTTGTTGCCTTTTACTGCGGTGACATAATGAGTCACATGATCTTTGGGGTCCGTTATGCCGTCATATATTTTCAGGTACGACGACATTTTAAAGGTTTTGGGTATCGCGTGTGGTGCACCTTCGTTACTGTATGGCTGCTCAACAAACCGATCGGCATCCCTTTTTGGCAGGAGTTTTGGGGAGCCCGGTATTTTGTCTACCCTTTCTTGATGAGTATTTTGTTCTTGTTATCCATCTCCTCCATTTTCCTCAGGATGGCTGTGAGGTTGTCGTTACCTTCATCACTAATATTTTGAGTAATACATGTTACCGGGAGGGGGGTGTTGCTCGTCTGCCGCTGACGCAACGCCAATTCTTGCATCTTCCCGGCGCAGCCTTTGAGCGGGCTTGTCGAGAATGTTGGTCAACGTGTTTGTCAACCGTTCCTCGAATAGCTTTTTCACTACCGGTGGTGCCTCTTTCATTGCGGATGTAGAGGCCCATTTACCGTGTGAGGCTGTGATGTTGTCGTAAGGAGGGGGCGAGCTGTTTCGCCGGGGAGAGGTATCTGGCGTTATGTATTCACCCACCGTTTCATTGACTTCGTTGATGGTGTGAAGGAGGTTGGTGGTAAGGTCGGCTATTTCTTTCCTCTTTTCTTCTCCGTTGCCTGCCATGTTAGATTTGTGTACACAAGTGTGGAGTTTTTTGCATTTTTTTAGATCTGGAAGAAACCAAAATTTTAACTAGAAAATCCCCATAGATGGCGCCAAATTGTTTGACAAAAAAGTATGAGACCTTTTGTTAAATTAATTAAATAGGAAAATAAAGGGTAAATTCTAGTTAAACATAATAATTTCTAGATCTGAAGAATGTTTGTACGAATAATGTGGGAGTGCATTAAAACCGAATTAATACAATATATATTAAATGATACTATTATTAATGAGTGGGGAATAATGATAAGTAATAAAATATGCTAAATGGCAATGAATGTAAATAGAGAGAATGATTCACCCAATATTGAACGAGGTGGATTATTCCTCTTTCTGACAATGATGTAAGACAAGAATATGAGAGAATATAGGAAGCTTTCTCGGATCTGATGTGAGAAATATGGAATAAAAACCAAATCAAATCTCTTTGGAAAGGTAATATTTGTATTTTTCTTGAGAGTCAACTTTTCAAGAGAGTTCTTATCATATAGAATATTACATACATTTTTCTTCTTTCTATCTTTCTATTTATACGAGACATGCCTCCAACCTACCCTAAAGTACAGGTACAGAGAATATCCAATGGAATATTCTCCTAGATATCTTATTACAGAACTAGCCGTTATTTGCAGACTTGAACATTCGACCTCGGCCCCGATTAACAGCTCACTAGTAAGTTCCTTTAATCTTGTGTACGACCTCGGCCTAATCGCCCCTTTGCAACTTATCCCTGTGCCAAATTCCCTTAGTCAAATTCTGACCCATACAATTAGAAAGAAATTTTTTGTCACCCTCTTACTCTTATCTCTGTTGTATCTTTGAATAAGAAGAAAGCATACATTTAAAAGGAGAAGGAAAATAATAGTTATAGGAAAACTGCTCCCACTTCACTTAAACATGTAGTAACCTCTTTGAAGAGGTTATTTCAAACCCTATCTCTTCTAAAAAAAATTCTTTTACAAATGGGTTGGGTCAGCCCACATAGAGCGACCTGATACCCGGATCCAATATCCAGCAAGATGCCTATGTTTAAGAGCAATATGGCGAAACAACTTCTATCTCGTATCTAAGAGTTTGGACATCTTGAATATCTTTTACATGCACCATCATACTGCTCATTATTATCATATCTTAAGTAACAAATAGGTTTATAAACACTTAATTATGAAGCGACGATGATGATGATAATAATAATAGGACAAGAATAGTTTTAAAGAAACCTATTATAAGAAATAATATGCCAACACTGAATATTCAGAAGCAATACGAGTATGCGGAATCAACTTCTTACTGGATTGATCATGTCCAATTTCAACTACAACATCAAGCTAACATAGGAATTAAAAAAACAAAGAAAGAAAACAAGGAATACAAATATAAGAATGTACCAATTGCCGATAAGTTTCATCTACACAAATCCTTGATAAGTCGCTTACCTTTAAAGCATTCGACTTTTGTCCTCTTATGAAGCTTCTTATTATTTCTTCAAGTAGTTCTAGGGAAAAATTTCATTAAAGGAATTTTAGAAGGCGTGTTAATATTATATAAGGTGGAGACTTAAAAGAATGCAGGAAATAAATAAGAAAAACGGAGAAATGTGATGCACATGTTGGAACTTTCATAACTAAAACAATGAGAATAAAAAGAGCAACAAAAATATTTTATTGTTATAAATATATTATATTATGGATGTTCATTTAGTACTTCATTTTAAATAAGCTTCCTGAAGAAGCTTATTTATATGGGACTCCGCTGTAAATATGTTTATCTGTTTAGTACTCTATTGAAAATAAGCCTCCTGAAGAAGCTTATCACTTTGTTACTCGGTTATGGATAAACATTACCTCCGGTAGAAGATTATCTATAATAAGCTTATCCTTTCGATACTCCGTTATGGATAAACATTACTGTCACGACTCAAACCCCGCTCCGGTCGTGATGGCGCCTCTCGTGAAGACAAGGCCAGCCAATAAACCCATATCGCCTTTTCAAAAATAGTTAAACATTAATAAATAGTTTAAATATGATTTAATGATATAATTAACGGAAGCACAACCCGACACAGCCCTAACCGGGGTGTCACAAGTCACGAGCATCTACTAGGGTATAAATACAATTGAAAGCCTGGAGTGTACAAATACAGACTAATGAAATGAGGAGAGAGAAAAGCAGTGCTGCGAACGCCGGCAGCTACCTTGCTAAACCCTGATGACTCTACCTCCGATCAGCCAAAACATACCTGAATCTGCACACAAAGTGCAGTAGTAATGTGAGTACTCTGACTCAGTGAGTAATAATAATAAATAAAGACTGAAGGCAAGAAATCACGTAAAAACACAAGGTATTCCATACTGAAGCAGTAAATTTTCTTTAAACAGTAAAGTAGTGAGAAATCAAGTGAAAATTCTTTTTTTCCAACAAGTAAAGCAAGTAGTTTACAAGTGAGTAACAAAAATGATAGAAATGTAAATAGCCCTTCGGGCAAAACATGTACAACAAACCGCCCCTCAGGCATAATATCAACAAAACCAGCCCCTCGGGCTCAATATCAGAACAATAACAGCCCCTCGGGCTCAATATCAGATTAGTAACAGCCCCTCGGGCTCACTCTCAGAATAGTATCAGCCCCTCGGGCTACCTCACAAACACTCATATCAGCCCCTCGGTCATAGTATCCATCACTCAGAACAATGGGTACCCGCGCTCACTATGGGTGTGTAGACTCCGGAGGGGCCCCTTATGGCCCAAGCGCTATATCAAGCCACCTCGTGGCATCATCACTCAGCATATCCTCACATCACTCAAGCCACCTCGTGGCATAAATAGTATCTCAGGCCCTCGGCCTCATATCACTCAGCATATCCTCACATATAGCCCTCGGCCTCACTCAGTCCAGAAATCATCATAAGCCCCTTGGGCATTAGTTCGGAAATTATCATAAGCCCCTCGGGAATTTGTAAAACAGTAGTTCTCAGCCCAAAATACCATTTAGAAATATCATTTGAGTCAAAACAGTGAGGAAATAATGATAAAAATTCCCGAAGGATTCAAATAATTGGCACGAAGCCCAAGTATGGCAATCAGCCCAAATCATGATGATAACAAATAAGTTTCAATCAAATATGCGTAAAATCATCAATCGGGATGGACCAAGTCACAATCCCCGGTAGTAAAAGACCCCGTGCTCATCATCCAACGCATGTCTCACCTCAATATAGCACAACGATGTGCAAATCCGGGGTTTCAAACCCTCAGGACATCATTTACAATCATTACTCACCTCGAACCGGCTAATCCTCTAGCTCGCGAAGCCTTTGTCTCTCAAATCGACCTCTGAATGCCTTGAATCTAGCCACAATAATTCGATTCAGTTAATAAAAATTATAGGAATTAATTCCATATGAAATTCTACATTTTCCATTAAAAATCCAAAATTGCACTCAAAATTCTCCCGTGGGGCCCACAACGCGGAATATGACAAAAGTCACGGAATATGAACCCCATCCAACCAAGAGTCCAACCAAACAAATTTTACCAAAATTCGACATCGGATTGGCTTTCAAATCTTAAAAATTCATCTTTATGGAATTTTAGAAAATTCCTCCATTTCTCTTCAAATATCAATAATCTAACGCCAAAAATGAAGATTTATTCATGAAATATAATCACAAGGGATTCAAGAACACTTACCCCAAGAATTCCCGTGATTTCTTGCTCAAAATTGCCCAAAACCCGAGCTTGGCAGTCAAAACAAATGACCAAAAACCGGACTGCTGGACTTAAAACTGTCCAGAATTTCGGGGGTACTGTTCATACATTTTTACTGTTCACGTGTAATGTTCGCGTACTGTTCACGTGTACTGTACATGGGTACTGTTCACGCAGGTGCGGTCACTGTTCACACGTGCGAAAAATGCAGAAACAGCCCAGAAAATTGCAGCAGCTTTTCTTTTCACTAAAAAGGCTCTAACTCCATCATACAAACTCGGAATTCGATTATTCGTGTTCCTATGAGTCACAAATAATAATATGAACATAGCCCTTCGTCAAAACTCAATTCGAGCTCATTTGCTCAGTTCAATACCCATTTCGCTCGTTAAATAATTAACTCATGTTTCGTGTCAAAAACCCAATCGCGACTTGATGAAATTAAACCAAACTTTCCAGATCAGTCCTATAATTCATTATCAAAATTCCGGAATTCTCAAAATCAAATTTTGATCTCTAGAACTAAAAATAGACCTTTGGATCATTACATGTTTATGCTCAAAACGACAAAATCTTCCAAAAACTCTTCCAAAACATATCTGAGCCTCATGGGACCCCGACAAAACATGCCAACACACCCCATAACATAATTCAAACTTGTTCCAATCTTCGGAACGCTCAAAACAACATCAAAACATCAAATCACCCTCGGATTCAAGCCTAAGAATTCCAAAACTTCCGAAATCCGAATTCGATCAAAAAGTCGACCAAACGACGTCCAAATGACCTGAAATTTTGCACACACATCACAAATGACATAACGAAGCTACAACAACTCTCGGAATTCCATTCCGACCCTCGGATCAAAATCTCACCTATCAACCGGAATTCGCCAAAATATTAACTTTACCAATTCAAGCTAAATCCTTCCACTAAACATTCAAAATGCATTCCGATCGCGCTCCTAAGTCATAAATCACCCAACGAAGCTATCCAAATCATAAAATATTCGATCCGAGCTCATATACAAATAAGTCAACTCTTAGTCAAACCTTTCAAATTCAAAGCTTTCAACTGAGACTGTTCCTTTAAATTCATTTTGATTTTTCCTGAAAACCAAAACTAACGATCTACATCAATCATAATACGTTACACGGGGCAAGTCATGCCTGGGAACTGGCGATCAAAGTACAAAAGTTCAAAATGACCGGTCGGGTCGTTACATCATCCCCCATTTAAACACACGTTCGTCCTCGAACGTACCCAGAGCTGTTCTAAAAGCCCACCAATCGCTGAATAACCTTACCATGCATATAGCCGGGGGTGATCCCACATCACCCTATCTCATATAGGTTCAATAACAACGTTTAACTAAAATTACACAATCCAATCTAGCCTATAAACCATAAAACCACATTTTCACTTCTGAAACATCAATACGATCAAAACCTCACACCTATACTTTGAATAGACCCGAACTAGCTGTAGTAACCCATGTCTACAACCTCGGGAGCAATCCCATGATATACCATATAACTCTAATGCTCGCAGCAATAACTTCTATTCACAGCAGCTGCCCATAACAACCAAATACCGATAGAAAACCTCTTATCAGCTAAAGTCTCATTCCAACACTTTCATATACTGCCAACGATAAATGAAACATGCAATAAACCATAACTATTTCTCAGATCAACCATTCATGAAGCCATTTCTCCTCTGGCAATTACCATAGCAAATTTTTTTTTAACCGAACCTTGATGTTTACCCATCAAACATGCTGAAATCGAATCCGTTTATTTTCATTAATGATCCCAACGATCTCCTCTGACCCAACACACTACCCTAGTGACATGTTACACCAATAGAGGCCTAAGCCACATGTAGCATAATACGCGCACCAATAAGCAACGGTCCGAACATACTCAAATCATGAAAATGACTCAAATAAAAGAGTTGTACCTCAAGCTCACCAGTACCACCACAACACAAGGCTGAGAACCCATCTCACATCATAGAATAGGACACACAAATCTAACCCGCAAGGTCATATCTCCATATAGCTTCGCTACAATGCACGATCCTATCCAAACACTGGTCCACATGGGACACCTCAAGTCACTATGCTCGAAATTGACAACCACGCACAATTTGACATCTGGAACCAAAGAAAATCATTAAACCAACGGTAAAACAAGTAACATATACCACACAAACCCAATAGGACGTAACTGATACACAATTCACCGAGCAACACCCGATTACTCTTCTCGCTCGACTTCCACTATGAACCCCATTAGAACCGCACCATATGTGCCCATAACCAATAAATCATAATGTCTCGCAACACAGAAAGGCAACTCATAGATCTCCCCAGATCACTAATAAGCTCAATAACGGTCGAATCAACCTATCCCTCAACAATACAATTCGAGGCCAACCAAGCTGACTCGAGCTAGAACACGTATCTACATTGGCCTGCCAACGAACTCCTTACCAAGGAAGCCTAAAGTTGATCCTTCAACTACCATAACTCCTTCCGGAGCCATACGATACGGTGCCCGACATCACATAAATACCAAAATCCACAACCTCGCCCGACGACATGCCCGGCCACAAGAAATGCTTCTGGAAAGTCCCTCAACACCGGAACTGAATCAATGGTAGAAACCTCTGCACTGACATCCATCACGAAGTCCCAATTAAGAAAAACAATCCTTCTCAGCCGTCCACTGGGTCTATGAAATGTAAACCACTCCACTAGAACATAACTCGATGCACATCGCCACTCAACCTTTGGCATTTCCAACCTAGCCCATAATGCAATAGTGCAGAATAACCCAACACTGAGACGATCAGTCTAAATCCCCAATATCACATCCAAAATCTAACATACCAAGCAAAGAAAGATCCACTCGGGCCTCCAAATCTCGGTAGTCACTAAACAGTGCTAATATACACGATCTACAATCACAACATAGCCTGAATATGAGAACTTCCGTCTCCACGTCCATACGGCACATGAATCACCATATCCTATCCCAATTTCGTCGTCCGAATATATGCCACACCTCTAATACCTAATCATTCCACTAGAGATACTCTAAAATTTCCCTGTGCCACCAAGCAAACCAGAATATCACCAGTCGATCTATAAAGAAGGTGCCGTAATACTACCGAAGTGCTATCAACTTAATAACATTACCCTTTTACTAAAACATATACTCTCGTCAAATCATTCCAATTAGCAGTACCATTTCCTTAATCATCTGAGGCTACCCGCTGCCTAAGAGTTTTATGAACTTCCTTTCAGAACTGAACTGTAACTCATCTAGCCAAGAACTTCCATTGATCCCACCTAGAAGAAAAATCATTACATATCCTATTCTTCTCACACTCGGAGAAATTGCACCTCTCCAACCATGGTAGAAATCAATAAGAACTCTCCCAATTCCATTTGCACAAATTCAACTGCCAGGACTGAATCCTTCTAACTAGACCAAGCTAAGCAAGCCATCAAAACCCAAGAGCATTGTTGCAAAATAGTTGTAGGAACTCATTACCTCGAACACACACAAGGAATTAATCATATCCTTACTATACCGATTTGGTCTACTATCAAGATACCCCATCTATCTAAATTCCTTCTGATTCATCTTCAACTTGATATTCCTTCTTGTTGTAGCACCACAATTTCCTCAACCTAGGCTTATCACACGAAACCCAAGCATAAAGTTACACCGTCTAAGGCTCCTAAGCCGTTGAATACTCTTTAAGTGTTCCCCAAAGCCATTACCTTCACCTTCCCGATACTGATATATAGGATCCCATAATTTATATAGAAAATACAACAAGTCTTGCCATCTTCCACTGAAAACTCAGTTTCTATCCATAAGTACAACTTAGAAGCCTCGAATTATTGCATGTAGAGTTTGAACACAATAGGACCATTCTGTAGAGTCATCCACACTACTCAAGCCGTAGTTAGATTGATTAAACGAACCGAACAACCTGTGCTTCATTAGCACTCCGACACTGCAAAATGTGACCTCATTCCAATATAACCAAGCATCTTCTTGCCCTATGTACCGAGCATTCCTTACCAACCACAACTCAAGTCATTCCCCGATTCTCGTACACCCATAAAGCATAACATAGCCTTTATTGAAATTTCCTTTACTCGAGCCATAACTGATTCACAAATGCGCCTCGAACTGGGACCATTAGAGCACATAACCGTGCAATCAACTATTCAATAGCGGACTCCCCCACTTGGCTCAAAGCCATAGGTCAAACACGCACCATAACTTATAACACATACGCTTTATTGCTGCCATAATACCATAGTGAGATTAACTCAATCCTTCATAAGCTCATGGAACACAGACCATCTGGTACTTCATATCTTCTACAAATCTCGTATTTACTCTCATAACAATTAAACTCACTCTCTTAAGAGACCCAAATTAAATTCACATATATATTTCACTTGTAAATGGGATCTTCTAACAGACAACATAAAGATCACATAACTCCAGAACACTTTGCAGGAGATAACCCACATGCTTTGCCTTAACTAACATTTATGTATACCTTCCACCATCATAAACTGTACGCAGTCATTTAGTCTTCTTGAGTCTGAACTCATACCGCAACATGAATTTTTTTTTACTTCCCTCACAACTGGGAAACATGAAAAAATTCTTCACACGCCTATAACTCGGGGCTATACCTCGAATCAAGATGGAATTCAAGCACCTAATAGTTCTTCTATCCTCCAGCAGACCCTTCTTGTCGTTTCCAAATCATATGAATACATCTCACAGTACTAACATACTCATCACATAGTTACTCAACCGTCACTTCCACTAATAGGGACAATACCGAACATATAAGTTCAAAACACTTGCTCACATAATCAGCACCTCGGTGCTCAAGCCATAGGCAAATATCCGGCCTCAAGTCCTTCAGACTGGCCCAACATCAACTTACAGAGATCACACATCGCCCCTCGATCGGGAAATCACAAACCATAAAGGCACATCTGATACTGAGGGCTCATGTGTGCATACGAACGCGTGGAAGGAATTCAAAGAGTTACATTTCAAGCTGAATCAAAGGACGCATGATAAGAATTCAAGAATGTAATATTTTCCTAAAGGTTCTACAGCCTCTCAAGGATAAATACAGACGTCTCCGTACCGATCCGCGAGACTCTACTAAACCTGCTCATGACTCGTGAGACCTATGTAACCTAGGCTATGATACCAACTTGTCACAACCCAAACCCCGCTCCGGTCGTGATGGCGCCTCTCGTGAAGACAAGGCCAGCCAACAAACCCATATCGCCTTTTCAAAAATAGTTAAACATTAATAAACAGTTTAAATATGATTTAATGATATAATTAATGGAAGCACAACCCGACACAGCCCTAACCGGGGTGTCACAAGTCACGAGCATCTACTAGGGTATAAATACAACTGAAAGCCTAGAGTGTACAAATACAGACTAATGAAATGAGGAGAGAGAAAAGCAGTGCTGCGAATGCCGGCAGCTACCTTGCTAAACCCTGATGACTCTACCTCCGATCAGCCAAAACATACCTGAATCTGCACACAAGGTGCAGGGAGTAATGTAAGTACTCCGACTTAGTGAGTAATAATAATAAATAAAGACTGAAGGCAAGAAATCACGCAAAAACACAAGGTATTCCATACTGAAGCAGTAAAATTACTTTAAACAGTAAAGTAGTGAGAAATCAAGTGAAAATCCCTTTTTTTTTCAACAAGTAAAGCAAGTAGTTTACAAGTGAGTAACAAAAATGATAGAAATGTAAACAGCCCTTCGGGCAAAACATGTACAACAAACCACCCCTCGGGCATAATATCAACAAAACCAGCCCCTCGTGCTCAATATTAGAACAGTGCCAGCCCCTCGGGCTCAATAGAAGAACAGTAATAGCCCCTCGAGCTCAATATCAGATCAGTAACAGCCCCTCGGGCTCACTCTCAGAATAGTATCAGCCCATCGGGCTACCTCACAATCACTCATATTAGCCCTCGGGCATAGTATCAATCACTCAGAATAATGGGTACCCACGCTCACTGTGGGTGTGCAGACTCCGGAGGGGCCCTTTACGGCCCAAGCGCTATATCAAGCCACCTCGTGCCATCATCACTCAGCATATCCTCACATCACTCAAGCCACCGCGTGGCATATATAGTATCTCAGGCCCTCAGCCTCATATCACTCGGCCTCACATCACTTAAGCCACCTCGTGGCATAAATAGTAGCTCAGGCCCTCGGCCTCATATCACTCGGCCTCACATCACTCAAGCCACCTCATGGCATAAATTGTATCTCAGGCCCTAAACCTCATATCACTCAGCATATCCTCACATATGGACCTCGGCCTCACTCAGTCCGGAAATCATCATAAGCCCCTTGGGCATTTGTAAAACAGTAGTTCTCAGCCCAAAATACCATTTAAAAATATCATTTGAGTTTTCAAATCTGCATAAAAGTGGCTGAGTTTGTAAAATAATAATTATTAACAGAACTGAGTTTAAATATAAGTCAAAATAGTGAGGAAATAGTGATAAAAAATCCTGAAGGATTCAAATAATTGGCATGAAGCCCAAGTATAGCAATCAGCCCAAATCATGATGATAACAAATAAGTTTCAATCAAATATGCGTAAAATCATCAATCAGGATGGACCAAGTCACAATCCCCCGGTAGTAAAAGACCCCGCGCTCATCATCCAGCGTGTGTCTCACCTCAATATAGCACTACGATGTGCAAATCCGGGGTTTCAAACCCTCAGGACATTATTTACAATCATTACTCACCTCGAACCGGCTAATCCTCTAGCTCGCGATGCCTTTGTCTCTCAAATCGACCTCCAAATGCCTCGAATCTAGCCACAATAATTCGATTCAATTAATAAAATTATAGGAATTAATTCCATATGAAATTCTACATTTTCCATTAAAAATCCGAAATTGCACTCAAAATTCGTCCGTGGGTCCCACATCTCGGAATAGGACAAAAGTCATGGAATATGAACCCCCATCCAACCACGAGTCCAACCAAACAAATTTTACCAAAATCCGACATCGGATTGGCTTTAAAATCTTAAAAATTCATCTTTATGGAATTTTAGAAAATTCCTCCATTTATCTTCAAATATCAATAATGTAACGTCAAAAATGAAGATTTATTCATGAAATATAATCACAAGGGATTCAAGAACACTTATCCCAAGAATTTCCGTGATTTCTCGCTCAAAATTTCCCAAAACCCGAGCTTGGCAGTCAAAAAAAATGACCAAAAACCGGACTGCTGGACTTAAAACTGTCCAGAATTTTGGGGGTACTATTCATACGTTTTTACTGTTCACGTGTACTGTTCACGTGTAATGTTCACGTACTGTTCACGTGTACTGTACATGGGAAATGTTCACGCAGGTGCGGTCACTGTTCACACGTGTGAAAAATGCAGAAACTGCCTAGAAAATTGCAACAACTTTTCTTTTCACTAAAAAATCTCTAACTCCATCATATGAACTCAGAATTCGATGATTCTTGTTCCTATGACTCACAAATAATAATACGAACATAGCCCTTCATCAAAACTCAATTCGGAGCTTATTTTCTCAGTTCAATACCCATTTCGCTCGTTAAACAATTAACTCATGTTTCGTGTCAAAAACCTAAACGCGACTTGATAAAATTAGACCAAACTTTCCAGATCAGTCCTATAATTCATTATCAAAATTCCGGAAGTCTCGAAATCAAATTTCGATCTCTAGAACTAAAAATGGACCTTTGGATCATTACATGCTTATGCTCAAAACGGCAAAATCTTCCAAAAACTCTTCCAAAACATATCCGAGCCTCATGGGACCTCGACCAAACATGCCAACACACCTCATAACATAATTCAAACTTTTTCCAACCTTCGGAACGCTCAAAACAACATTAAAACATCAAATCACCTTCGGATTCAAGCCTAAGAATTCCAAAACTTCTAAAATTTGAATTCGATCAAAAAGTCGACCAAACGACGTCCAAATGACCTGAAATTTTGCACACACATCAAAAATGACATAATGAAGCTACAACAACTCTCAGAATTCCATTCTGATCCTCAGATCAAAATCTCACCTATCAACCGGAATTCGCCAAAATATTAACTTTGCCAATTCAAGCCAAATCCTTCCACGGACTTCCAAAATGCATTTCGATCGCGCTCCTAAGTCATAAATCACCCAACGAAGCTATCCAAATCATAAAATTTCCGATCCGAGCTCATATACAACTAAGTCAACTCTTAGTCAAACCTTTCAAATTCAAAGCTTTCAACTAAGACTGTTCCTTCAAATTCATTCTAATTTTTCCTGAAAAGCAAAACCAACGATCTACATCAGTCATAATAAGTTACACAGGGAAAGTCATGTCGGGAACTGGCGATCAAAGTGCAAAAGTTCAAAATGACCAGTCGGATCGTTACAATTACCCCGGTAGAAGATTATCCATACCGGGTATAATAAGCTTATCCTTTTAGTACTCCGTTATGGATAAACATTACCCCCAATAGAAGATCATCTATACCTGGTACAATGAGCTTATCCTTTCAGTACTCCATTATGGATAAACATTACTCTCAGTAGAAGATTATCCATATCTGGTATAGTAGCAGCTTACACAGCAGCTTCCTTTCTTCTATAAATAGAAGAGATTTCAGTTCATTATGTACATCAGTTTGAATTCGAATAATATATCAGTTTCTCTCTATACTTGTCTTTACTTTACAGTCTTTATTTTATAACACGTTATCAGCACGGGACTCTGCCATCTCGAGCAAATACTTTGAAAGTATCAGAGGTACGAACTTTCTTTTTCTAAATAATGTCAAATCTTTCTAAACTTGAATTTGTAGGCCTGGATATATCGGGCAAAAGCTGCATGTCTTGGGTGCTTGATGCTGAAATTCATCTTGATGCGATGGGTCTTGCAGACACCATCAAGGATAAAAATCAGGCATCAAACCAAAACCGTGCCAAAGCAATGATATTCCTATGCCATCACCTTGATGAGGGCCTAAAAATGGAATATCTCACTATTAAAAATCTAGTCATACAGTGGAATAATTTGAAAGATAGATATGACCACCTGAAGATGGTCGTTCTTCCACATGCACGTTATGATTGGACTCATCTAAGGTTATAAGATTTTAAATTTATAAGTGAATATAATTCTGCTATATTCAAAATTATTTCCCAAATGAAATTATGTGGTGATAATATTACTGATCATGATATGTTGGAGAAAACTTTCACCACTTTTCATGTCTCGATTATGCTCATGCAGCAGCAATATCGAGAGATGGGATTTGAAAAGTATTCTGAACTTATCTCACATATTCTTATAGCCGAGCAACATAATGGGCTACTAATGAAAAACCATGAAAGCCTACCTACTGGTTCCTGTCCATTCCCTGAAGTGAATGAGACGAACTTCCACCAAGCTAGACGTGGAAGAGGTCGTGGCTCCAGTCTTGGTCGGGGAAGAAATTTTAATCATGGTAATAATAATGCACCAAAGAACCCTCCTCACCACCAGCAGTGCAAAAGGAAGGAACAAAATCATGAAGCAGTGCAAGCACCAAATGCAGAAAATACATGCTATATATGTGGAGGAAAAGGGCACTGGTCACGTACCTGCCGTACGTCAAAGCACCTGGTTGAGATTTATCAAGCCTCCCTAAAGAAGACAGAAAAATGCTGAAGCAAATTTTATTTCTAAAGATAATTTAGACTTCATGCATTTGGATGTAGCTGATTACCTTGCACTCCCAGAAGGAGAAACAAGTCATGTAATCGGTGGTAAATCTGTACATATTTTAATTTTTGTTGTTTGTAATAGATAGTATGATTATGTAATTGTTGTACATAAAGAAAAATTATGATTTGATAATGATATTTACTATAATATATCTTATTTATGTCATTTTGAAGAATATGAATAACACTATTAGATCAACTTAAACTCTAGCAGAGTTTGCAAGAAATATACAACCACCAGAAGTGGTTATATTTCGTATATCTCATTGTAATTATATTTTGTTAATCACCAGAAGTGGTATATACCTATGATCACCAGAAGTGACAATTTAGGCTTTCTATAGTTATAATTGAAGATAAGCTACATAAATATTCTCTATATTAAACGCACGCCTCGATTTGCTCCTGAAATAGTAAATATTTTAAAAGAGATTGAGGCATCAAAATTTGATGTGATTAATGCGCATTCAGATAATTATATTCGATTTCTTGAAGGATGAGAACTTTTGATAATATTAATCCATTCCTTGAAGTGAATGTGACAATATTAATAAATCTGATAAATATGAGCGTGCTCTTGATGTGAATATATTACAATGCACCTCCAGAAGAGGTAATATAATTGAGAGAATATATACTCAATATTTCGTATTTTAAATTTGCTCCTGAAGAAGTAACACAATTGAAATTGCCTCCTGAAGTAGGAAAATATTATGATGAAGAGTTTTCTTGTGCTTAAACAATTGTTTTACATTGTTTATGAAGTATATGAGCAATATTTGATAGTATAAAATGTATCAACAACTCCTGAAGAGCTAACTGTTTGCCTAGAAGACATA
The DNA here is from genome assembly GCF_000715075.1 of Nicotiana tabacum. NCBI lineage: Eukaryota > Viridiplantae > Streptophyta > Magnoliopsida > Solanales > Solanaceae > Nicotiana > Nicotiana tabacum. Next base: position 170,912,456 of record NC_134089.1, read on the forward strand.
TGACACCAGTAGTGTCGGATAAATATTAGTTTGTGGATAATAAATGAAGGCTCTCGAAGATCTTATATACAAATATGTCATTCATATTATATGATTGTGGTAAAAAAATTTGCTGTATTAAACCTGAAGTTTACTAATACAAATGACTATCATATTGAGACTACAAATGACTAGAAGATTGAAAATCTTCATGTTTCCACAATCATAGGGGGTAAAATAATATGTATGTGAGAAGTTACCCACCTTATTCTTTAATTTATATTATATCATGTATCACAATAAATCAGAAGTTTACTAATGCAAAAGCAGTCACGGTAAATCAGAAGTTTACTAATGCAAAAGTTTATGTCATAGTAAACCAGAAGTTTACTAAGAGATAGCACATGCCATGATAAACTTGAAGTTTTCATTTGCCATTTTTGAATGAGCTATTTAGGAATTCAGATAAGCATATATTAAAGAACTATAAGATTCTTCAAGAATTCTCCTGTGTTGCTTGTTCTCATAATAAATTGATTATACCAACTAAAGTTGGGACTAAGACCCCTGATTCTGAAATATATAAAAGGTGAATATAGGCCCATTCACCTGTCATGTGAACCACTTATAGATGCATATATAAGATGGTTACATGTATGTTTATTGTCAACCTGCAGTTTGGCATTAGAGATTGCTTTTCTCAATTAAGAGCATAACTTTCAGATTATGAAATCAAGACAGTTCATCTTGATAATGCTGGTTTATATCCAAGCTGGTTTAGCATTGAATACCTCCTACTAATGGCTAAACTATTGCTTATGAGAACAAAGCTTTATGTGTTGGTCTAAGATATTCTAAATTGCATATAGCAGCACTTGTATGTATCGGACCAACAATATATGATAAAGTCCTCCCCTCACAATTAGTTTAGGATCAAAAATCAAATATTTTTACTATCTTTTGATGTGTGGTATATGATTAATTTCTCTACCACAATACACAAATATATGTTTCCTAAAGAAGATTGGGGATATATGTTAATTTTTCTAACATTTGGGGGATGGAATAAACAGCTGAAAAATATTCTATATGAATCGAATTATCATTAATATGATCCTCACTTAGAAGATAATTCAAGTCAAATGCCAGAAGCATTTGTTGATCCAAAATTTGATATCATATTTCAGCTACAAATGTTCCTATTAAAATTAAGTCCCTGAAGGATAGAGTTTACTGTACTCATGAAGTGTGGTAGATCAATCGGTTCCAAAGGTAACAATCCTTGAATGGTAGGATCTAATGATCAAAATGATCATAATGAGGAGGAAAAATCTCTAAAAAAGCCCAACATAACATTTCATGAAACTCCCGAAGAAGTTCAGGTACCTGAAAATAAAGAAAGTGATGAGATCTCAACAAGTTATGTCGCTTAGGAACTAATACAAAATAAACGTTGATGATATATTTGATACAATATAGTGCACAATATGGTAAAATATTGTGAGGATTGGACCAGTAGTACAGACACTTGAAGATGTCATGCCATTTAAATGCAAGTCATAACCTATATGACTCATTTGATTAAGGCTATATGAAGATCCCTGAAGGATTTAAAATGCCTGAAGCATATAATTCAAAGTCTCAAAAATGTACTCGATCAAATTACAAAGATCTTTGTACAGTTTAAAGCAATCTGGGCGCATATGGTATAATCGCCTCAGTGAAAATTTGCTGAAAGAAGGTTAGATAAATGATATTATTTGTACATATATTTTTATAAAGAAAATATCATCAAAATTTGTTATACTTATTATTTATGTTGATGGCATATATTATTGGAACTCCAAAAGAGCTCTAAAAGGGTCTTAAAAATACTTTTACATAGATAAAGTGTACCCATTAAGTACACCAATGGATATTCAATCACTTGAAGTGAATAAGGATCCGTTCCAACCTCTAGAAGAGGATGAGGAACTCCTTGGTCTTGAAATACTCTATCTTGGTGTAGATGGTGCACTTATTTATCTTGCTAATGCTAATAAAAATGGTGCAAATCATATTGGTTATGCAGATGCAGGCTATTTATCCGATCTCCATAAAGTTCGATCTCAAACCGGCAAGCAGGGAGTGCATATGATTGAGATCAGTGATTCATTCGATAAACATGTGAGTTGAAATGTGATAAAAGACCCACAATATTATACGGAGACAATATTGCATGCATAGCTATAAAAGGAGATAGAACGAAGAATATTTCACCAGAATTATTCTACACACATGATCTTCAGGAAAATTGTGACATTGATGTGCATCAAATTAGTTCAAGTGACAATCCAACAGATTGTCTTTACCAACTTCAACTTTTGAGAATATGGTATACAAGATTGGAATGTGGAGACTCAAATATTTGAAATAAGGTTTTCTTCAGGGGGAGTAAAATGCGCGTTGTACTCTTTTTCCCTTACTAAGGTTTTTCCCACAGGATTTTCCTTATAAGGCTTTTAATGAGGCAACCAGCAATACGTATTATAAATATGTGTACTCTTTTTCCTTCACTGGATTTTTTTCCACGGGGTTTTTTTCTAGTAAGGTTTTAATGAGGCACATTATCTTTTAATGAACATCCAAGGGGGAGTGTTATAAATATATTATATTATGGATGTTCATTTAGTACTCAGTTGTAAATAAGCTTCATGATGAAGCTTACTCATATGGGACTCCGCCGTAAATATGTTTATCTATTTAGTACTCTATTGGAAATAAGCCTCCTAAAGAAGCTTATCACTTTGGTACCTAGTCATGGATAAACATTACCCCCGGTAGAAGATTATCCATATCGGGTATAATAAGATTATCCGTTCGATACTCCATTATGGATAAATATTACCCCCGATAGAAGATAATCCATATCGGGTATAATAAGCTTATCCTTTCAGTATTCCGTTATGGATAAACATTACCCCCAGTAGAATATTATCTATACCTGGCACAATGAGCTTATCCTTTCAGTACTCCGTTATGAATAAACATTACTCTCAGTAGAAGATTATCCATATTTGGTATAGTATCAGCTCACACAACAGCTTCCTTTCTTCTATAAATAAAAGAGATTTCAGTTCATTAAGTACATCGTTTCTCTCTATACTTGTTTACTTTACAGTCTTTATTTTATAACATTTATAACATTGATATAATTTATGGAATTTTATAATATTAAATTAGTCAAACGAATTTGGCCTATTGAATTATTCTGACGGCCCGGCCAGTAATCTTATGAATTACCGCTCTATTTTCCTCCATTTCTTCTTCTTTATGCTTTGTTTATCCGTGTTATATGGTATCGTGTTGGTCGGATCGAGTTCAGAAAGGATTTGGTAAGGTTTGAGACACTTAGTCTCTTTAGAGTGAGTTTAAGTTGGAAAAACCAGATATTGATTTGTGTGTTAGAGGGCTCGAATGTAAGTTTCAATGTTTCGGTTAGCTTTGGGAGGTGATTTGGGACTTAGGAGCGTGATCGGAATGAGTTTTGGAGGTTCAGAGTAGATTTAGGCTTGAATTGGCGAAATCGGATTTTTGGCGATTTTCGGTTGATAGGTGAGATTTTGATATAAGGTTCGGAATGGAATTCTGAGAGTTGTAGTAGTTCTGTTGTATCATTTGGGACGTGTGTGAAAAATTTCAGGTTATTCGGAAGTGGTTTGGTCAGGTTTTTTATTAAAAGCACAATTTATAACTTTTTGGAACTTAGGCTTGAATCCGATGTGTTTTGGTCGATTTGATGTTGTTTGAAGTGTTTTGAAGATTGGTACAAGTTTGAATAAGGTTTTGGGATATTTTGGTGCCTTTGGTTGAGGTCCCAGGGGCCTCGGGTGAGTTTCGGGTGGTCAATCGGGCCATTTCCATGAAGTTGGAACCTGCAGAAAATTGCAGGTCAATGCTATAGAAAAATGACCTTCGCGTTCGCGAAGGGCATGTTGAGGAAACTGAAAATTTAGCCTTCGCGTTCGTGAGGGAGCCTCCGCGTTCGTGAAGGGCTGGGCATCTGTGCATTGCGTTCGCGGGAGTGTTGTCGGGTTCGTATAGATGGAATGAGCAGCTGAGCTTTAGGGGGAATTTGTTCATCGCGTTCGCGAGAGGTCGAACACGATCGTGAAGGTTAGTCTGAGCAAGGCATCGCGTTCGCGATTTTCAGGTAGCGATCGCGGAAGAGGAAAAATTGGTCAAAGTTAAATTGTGCTTCGCGAACGCGAGGCTTTGACTGCGTTCACGAAGAAGGATTTCAGGCCTGGGCAGAAGGTTTAAAAGGTCATCTTGTCCGCGAATGTAGGGTTTATTTCTTCCATTGTTGGTTGTTTCTGGAGCTATTTGAAGGAGATTGAAGAGGGATTCAAGTGGAATCAATTGGAGGTAAGAATTTTGGACATAAAACTCGATTCTATTGCAAAATCTACCTAATATATCATAGAATCTAAGCCTAAAATTGAGGAATTAGGGTTTGAGATTAAGAGACTTTAAAATGAGAATTTGAGGGGTCATTTGGACGCCGATTTTAGTATTCTTGGTATGTATGGACTCATGGGAGGATAAGGATTCCGTTGATGTGATTTTTATCGAGTTTCGAGATGTGAGCCCGGGGGTCGGGTTTGGCCAATTTCGGAATTTTTGGTATTATTTGATTGTTTTCGCTTGGGCTTCGTTCCCTTAGCATATTTTGACGCCGTGATTCTGATTTTGGATAGATTCGACGCGAGTGGAGGCTGATTTGAGGGGAAAAGGCGTCGCGGAGTAGTATTTTCACCGGTTTGAGGTAAGTAACCATTGTAAATCTAGAACTGAGGGTACAAACCCCGGTATTTGATTTGTTTTGATAAATGCGGTGACACACATGCTAGGTGAGGAGCGTGTAGGCATGCACCGGTAGGGAATGTGACCTGGTCCATCCCATAGCGACTATTAAGCCGTGTATTTGATTTGGAATCTTATATTATTCCATACTTTAGTCATTTATACTGTATTATGGGTTGTACACCATGTTTGGGGCCTTGTGCCGACCTGTTGAGACCCTTAGGGGCATTTTTACTGTTTTCCTCACTTTACTTGTTGAAAGCATATCCTCAATCATGTTTTACCTATTTAAATGTTTAAAACTGGTTTTATCACTTCACTTCTAATTGTGAGGACTGTTAGGGCTGAGTTTCCTAATTTCTGTTGTTGTGCACAAGAGGCTGTGAGGTTAATGACTAAGAGAGGTTGAGAACCTAATGGTGAGGATATTATATGTATATATATGGATCGGGCTGCACGCCGCAGCGATACTTATATGGATCGGGTTGCACGTCACAGCGATATATATATTGGATCGGGCTACACGCCGCAGCGATATATATATTGGATCGGGCTACGCGCCGCAGCGATATGACGCTTGGGATGTAGGAGCCCCTCTGGAGTCTATACACCCGAGTGAGCATAGTCGACTATAAATTATGGATTAGGCTGCACGCCGCAGCGGTTACTGTGATTTCTATTACTATGAGATATTAAAGAGCTTGAGTGCTGAGAGTGAGTATTGAATGGCGAGAGTTGAGTCACAACTGACTGAGAGGCTGCCCGAGGAGCCATATTCTGAGTGATACCTTGTCGAGGGGCCCAGTTTTGATATTTTAACTGATTTCACTCTTCTTTTGAAATAAGCCTCTATTGTAATAAATTTCTAAGTATATGATTTCAAGTATTTAAACTGAAATTGATGATTTTTCGATAAAAACTGGTTTTAAACTATGGAATTTGATCTTTTATTCTGTTGTCTATTCATTCATATGATTTTTAACTACTCGTCACTGCTTTCAGACCTTATTTATTTTAGTTACATACTGAGTTGGCGTACTCACGTTACTCCTTGCACCTTGTGTGCAGATCTAGGTGCTCGAGTGGTAGAGTGAGGGTCCTCAGCTGATCCAGAGGTTGCTGGAGATTTCAAGGTAGTTGCATGGCATCTGCATCCCTATTTTCTCCTTCTTATCTTGTTTTTTTCTGCATTTTCTAGACTTATGTTGTATCAGACAGTCAGTTGTGTAGTAGAAGCTCTAGACTCATGACACCAGATATTTAAGGCTGTGTAGTTTTCATGTTTATTAGACTTCCGCATATGTAATTGTGTTTTAAACGCTTATTATGGAAATTTGGTATTAAAACTTGTGTTAGAAAATGGTTTTATAAAATGAATTTGTTGTAGTTAATGGTTTGGGTTGGCTTGCCTAGTAATGTGATAGGCGCCATCACGACCGGGTATTTGGGGTCGTGACAAGTTAGTATTACAGCCTAGGTTACATATGCCTCGCGAGTCATGAGCCAATTTAGTATAGTCTCGCAGATCGGTACGGAGACATATGTATTTATCCTCAAGAGGTTGTAGAACCTTTAAGAAAAACTTCATATTCTTGAAATTCTTGTCGTGTGAATCTGTTGATTCGAGTACTAAACTTCTGTTATTGCATTCTCTCATAGATGGTGAGGACACGCGTTGCCGGGCAGGATGGAAGACTGCTAGTACCAACAGTTGGGGCCACCAGAGGACGAGGATGAGGTCGAGGCCGTGGTAGGGGCAGAGCAGCTAGGGCAGCACCTACAGATCCACCAACTGCCCCTACTCAGGATCAGGTTCAAGTTGTGGATGCTACAACAGCACCAGCTCAGGCACCAGCTATGCTCATTGTGATTCCAGGCCTCCAGGAGGTTTTAGCTTAGATCTTATTAGTGTGTACCGGTTTGGCTCAGGCAGTTTCAGTTACTACGGCCGCAGCTACTTCTCAGGCCGGGAGAGGCACCCAGATTCTTGTTGCTCGCACACCTAAGCAGGTTGTGCAAGGACTCCAGACATCGGGGGAACCTCCAGCCTAGCCGGTTGCACTAGCTCAGGAGTATGTGGTACCAGTTATGCCGGACGATGAGCAGCGTCGACTAGAGAGGTTTGGTAGACTCAAGCCTCCGACTTTGTGGTGCAAAGAGCGAGGATGCCCAGGGGTTCTTGTATAAGTGCTAGAGGATGCTTCATACAATGGGTATTCTAGAGACCAGTGGTGTGGCTTTTACCACATTTTAGTTTTCTGGGCCTGCCTTTACTTGGTGGGAGGCGTATGAGAGGCGTAGGCCTGTTGGTGCAGCGCCTCTTACTTGGCAGCAATTCTCTGTTCTCTTTCTGGAAGAGTATGTGCCACAATCTTGCCAAGAGGAGCTGCGTAGGTAGTTTGAGCAGTTGCGTTATGGAGAGATGATTGTGACGCAGTATGAGATGTGGTTCTCTGAGTTAGCCCGTCATACGGTTTGGTTGGTTCCCACATATCGAAAGAGGATCAGGAGGTTTGTTGATGGCCTCACATATCAGTTTTGGATTCTCATGACTAGGGAGAGGGTGATAGGTGCTACCTTCGAGGAGGTTGTTGACATCTCCCGTGAGATTGAGTCGGTTCATCGCCAGGAGTGAGAGGAGAGGGAGGCCAAGAGGCATCGGGAATCTAGTAGATTTAGTAGTGCTCCTTCGAGGGGTCAGTTCCAGTAGGGCAGAGGCCGCCCATTCAGACAAGTTCATTCAGCTCGCCCAGGTTATTGTGGGGCATCATCGGGTCATGGTTCTCACAATTCTCATCAGGGCCACTCATCACTTAGTGCCCTTCCAGCCCAGAGTTCGTCTCGTGCTCCATCAGTTTTGGGTTCTTCCATGTCAGGTCCTTCTACTGGTCATTCCGGTGCCAAGGGTTCCCTTCAGTCCCCATCTCCAGCACCGGGGAGTTGTTATGAGTGTGGAGAGTTTGGACATATCAGGAGGCAATGTCCTCATCTTCATGATGGTCAGTCTCAGCAGAGGGGTCAGCCTTCGACTTCTGCTCCAGTTACTTCACCATCCGCCCAGCCAGCTAGGGGGGGAGGTCAGTCAGCCAGGGGTCGCCCTAGAGGGGGAGGTCGATCAGTTGGTGGTCAGGCCCGTTTTTATGCTCTTCCGGGTAGACCAGATGTTGCTGCTTCAGATGCCGTAATTTCATGTATTGTTTCAGTCTTCCACAGAGATGCCTCTGTATTATTTGATCCTGGTTCCACCTTTTCTTATGTGTCATCATACTTTTCTCGTTATCTGGATACGCCCTGTGAGTCGCTTGTTTCACTTATTCATGTATCTACTCCAGCGGGCGATATCGTTGTTGTAGACCGTGTGTACCAGTCGTGTGTGGTGACTATTGGGGGTTTAGAGACCCGAGTGGACCTTTTATTAATATGTATTGTGGATTTCGATATCATTTTGGGCATAGACTAGTTATCTCCGTGTCGTGCTATTCTAGACTGTCATGCCAAGATAGTCACATTGGCAATACCGGGTGTGCCACAGATTGAGTGACGAGGTTTGACTGGTTATGTTCCCAATAGAGTGATCTCATTCTTGAAGTCCCAGCGTATGGTTGGGAAGGGATGTCTTTCGTATCTAGCCTTTGTGAGGGATGTCGGAGCTGAGAATCCTAGTATTGATTCTGTCCCAGTTGTAAGGGATTTTCCCAATGTGTTTCCTGCAGACCTGTCGGGCATTCCATCAGACAGGGATATTGATTTAGTATTGACCTGGTGTCGGGCACTCAGCCCATTTCTATCCCGCCGTATCATATGGCACCACCGGAGTTGAAAGAGTTAAAAGAGCAGCTTCAGGAACTCCTTGATAACGGGTTCATTCGGCCTAGTGTGTCACCTTAGGATGTACCAGTTCTATTTGTGAAGAAGAAGGATGGCACTATGAGGATGTGCATTGATTATAGGCAATTGAACAAAGTAACAATTAAGAACAATTATCCTTTGCCTTGAATTGATGATTTATTCGACCAGCTTCAAGGAGCGAGAGTGTTTTCCAAGATTGATCTCTATTCAGGTTATCACCAGTTGAAGATCAGGGACTCGGATATTCTTAAGACAGCTTTCAGGACGCGATATGGTCATTATGGGTTCTTGGTGATGTCTTTTGGGCTGACCTATGCCCCAGCAACGTTCATGCATTTAATGAACAGTGTGTTCCGACCTTATCTCTATTCGTTTGTCATAGTCTTCATTGATGATATTCTGGTGTATTCGCGTAGTCAGGAGGAGCACGCAGAGCATTTGAGAGTTGTGTTGCAGAGATTGAGGGAGGAGAAGCTTTATGCAAAATTCTCCAAGTGTGAGTTTTGGCTTAGTTCAGTGGCTTTCTTGGGGCACGTGGTGTCCAACGAGGGTATTCAGGTTGATCCGAAGAAGATAGAGGCGGTTCAGAGTTGGCCCAGACCGTCCTCAGCCATAGAGATTCACAACTTTCTTAGTTTGGCAGGATATTATCACCAGTTTGTTCAGGGATTCTCATCTATCGCATCGCCCTTGACCAAGTTGGCTCAGAAGGGTGCTTCATTTGTATGGTCGGACGAGTGTGAGAAGAGCTTTCAAAAGCTCAAGACAGCTTTGACCACAGTTCTAGTGTTAGTTTTGCCATCAGCTTCAGGTTCATATACCTTGTATTGTGATGCTTCGAGAGTTGGTATTGGTTGTGTATTGATGCAGGAGGGTAGAGTTATTGCTTATGCTTTTTGTCAGTTGAAGCCCCATGAGAAGAACTACCTTGTTCATGATTTGGAGTTGACTGCCATTGTGCACTCATTGAAGATTTGGAGGCATTACTTGTATGGTGTGTCTTGTGAGGTGTTTACTGGTCATCGTAGCCTCCAGCACTTGTTTAAGCAGAAGGATCTCAATTTGAGGCAACGGAGGTTGTTGGAGTGGTTTCAAGATTATGATATCACTATATTCTACCATTCGGGGAAGGCCAATGTGGTGGCTGATGCTTTGATCCGAAAGGCGGTGAGTATGGGGAGTTTGGCATATATTCCAGTTAGGGAGAGACCTCTTGCGGTTGATATTCAGGCCTTGGCCAATCGGTTCGTAAGGTTAGATGTTTCGGAGCCTAATCGGGTATTGGCTTGTGTGGTTTCTCGATCTTCCTTATATGATCGCATCAGAGAGCGCTAGTATGATGATCCGCATTTGCTTGTCCTTAAGGACAGAGTTCAGCATGATGATGCCAGAGATGTGACTATAGGTAATGATGGGGTGTTAAGGTTGTTAGGCTGGATATGTGTGCCCAATGTGGATGGGCTTCAGGAGTTGATCTTCGAAAAGGACCATAGCTCGCGGTATTCCATTCATCCAGGTGTCGCGAATATGTATCAGGATCTGAAACAGCATTATTGGTGGAGAATAATGAAGAAAGACATTATGGGATTTGTAGCTCGGTGTCTTAATTGTCAGCAGGTGAAATATGAGCATCAAAGACTGGGTGGCTTACTTCAGCATATGGATATTCCCGAGTGGAAGTGGGAGAGAATCACTATGAACTTTGTTGTTGGACTTCCACGAACTCTGAGGAAGTTCGATGCTATTTGGGTGATTGTGGATCGACTGACCAAGTCTGCACACTTCATTCCTATGTGTACTACTTATTATTCAGAGCGGTTGGCAAAGATCTATATCCGGGAGATTGTTCGGTTTCATGGTGTCCCAGTTTCCATCATCTCAAATAGGGGCACTCAGTTTACTTGAGGTCTGTGTAGCGAGAGTTGGGTACTCAGGTTGAGTTGAGCACAACTTTTCACCCTCAGACGGACGGGCAGTCCAAGCGCACTATCCAGATATTAGAGGACATGTTGCGTGCTTGTGTCATTGATTTTGGAGGGTCATAGGATCAGTTCCTGCCGCTTCCAGAGTTTGCTTATAACAACAACTACCAGTTGAGTATTTAGATGGCTCTGTATGAGGCTTTGTATGGGAGGCGGTGCAGATCTCTAGTTGGTTGGTTCGAGCCAGGGGAGGCTAGGCTATTGGGGACAGACTTGGTACAGGATGCCTTAGAAAAGGTGAAGGTGATTCAGGAGAGGCTTCATACCACGCAGTCAAGGCAAAAGTGTTATGCTGACAGGAAGGTTCGAGATGTGTCCTACATGGTTGGCGAGAAGGTTCTGTTGAAGGTTTTGCCCATGAAGGGTGTTATGAGATTTGGGAAGAAAGGGAAATTGAGTCCTCGGTTCATTGGGCCTTTTGAGGTGTTTTGGAGGATTGGGGAGGTGGCTTATGAGCTTGCTTTGCCATCCATCTTGTCGAGTGTGCATCCGGTGTTTCATGTTTCTATGTTCCGGAAGTATATTGGGGATCCGTCTTATGTTTTAGATTTCAGCACGATCCAGTTGGATGATGATTTGACTTATGATGTGGAACCAGTAGCTATTTTGGGTTGTCAGGTTCGAAAGTTGAGGTCAAAGGATATAGCTTCAGTGAAAGTATAGTGGAGAGGTCGGCCCGTGGAGGAGGCTATATGGGAGACCGAGCGGGAGATGCGGAGAAGGTATCCTCACCTGTTTGAGGCTTCAGGTATGTTTCTTGACTCGTTCGAGGATAGACGTTTGTTTAAGTTAGGGAGGATGTGACGACCCGGCCTGTTGTCTCATGAATTACCGCTTCATTTCCCCCATTTCTGCTTCTTTATGCTTTGTTTATCCATGTTATGTGGTATCGGGTTGGTCGGATCGAGTTCGGAAAAGATTTTGTAAGGTTTGAGACACTTAGTCTCTTTAGAGTGAGTTTAAGTTGGAAAAATCAACTGGATGTTGACTTGTGTGTTAGAGGGCTCGGATGTGAGTTCCGATGGTTCAGTTAGCTTTGGGAGGTGATTTGGGACTTAGGAGCGCGATCAGAATGAGTTTTGGAGGTTCGGAGTAGATTTAGGCTTGAATTGGCAAAATTAGATTTTTGGCGATTTCTAGTTGATAGGTGAGATTTTGATATAGGGGTAGGAATGGAACTCCGAGAGTTATATAGTTCCGTTGTGTCATTTGGGACGTGTGCGCAAAATTTCAAGTCATTCAGACGTGGTTTGGTCGGGTTTTTTATCAAAAGCGGAATTTAGATGTTTTTGGAAACTTAGGCTTGAATCCGATGTGTTTTGGTCGATTTGATGTTGTTTGAGGTATTTTGAAGATTGGTACAAGTTTGAATAAGGTTTTGGGATATGTTGGTGCCTTTGGTTGAGGTCCCGGGGGCCTCGGGTGAGTTTCGGGTGGTCAATCGGGCCATTTCCATGAAGTTGGAACCTGCAAAAAATTGCAGGTCAGTGCTGCAGAAAAATGACCTTCATGTTCGAGAGAGGGTCCTCGCGTTCGCGAAGGGTCAATTGAGGAAGCTGGAAATTTAGCCTTCGTGTTCGCGAGGGAGCCTCCGCATTCGCGAAGGGTTGGGCTTCTGTGCATCGCATTCGCGAGGGTGTTGTCGCGTTCGCATAGCAGGAATGGGCAGCTGAGCTTCAGGGGGGAATTTGTTCATCGCGTTTGCGAGAGGTCGAACGCGATCGCGAAGGTTGGTCTGAGCAAGGCATCGCGTTCGCAATCGTGAAAGAGGAAAAATTGGTCAAAGTTAAATTGTGCTTCGCGAACGCGATGCTTTGACCGCGTTCGTGAAGAAGGATTTTAGGTCTGGGCAGAAGGTTTAAAAGGTCGTCTTGTCCGCGAATGTAGAGTTTATTTCTTTCATTGTTGGTCATTTTTGGAGCTATTTGAAGGAGATTGAAGAGGGATTCAAGGGGAATCACTTGGAGGAAGAATTTTGGACTTAAAACTCGATTCTATTGCGAAATCTACCTAATAAATCATAGAATCTAAGCCTAAATTTGAGGAATTAGGGCTTGAGATTAAGAGACTTTAAAATGAGAATTTGAGGGGTCATTTGGACTCCAATTTCAGTGTTCTTGGTATGTATGGACTCGTGGAAGGATAAGGATTCTGTTGATGCAATTTTTATCGAGTTTCGAGACGTGGGGGGGGGGGGGGGGGTCGGGTTTGGCCAACTTCGAGATTTTTGGTATAATTTGATTATTTTCACTTGGGCTTCGTTCCCTTAGCATATTTTGACGTCGTGATTCGTATTTTGGATAGATTCGATGCGAGTGGAGGCCGATTCGAGGGAAAAAGGCATTGTGGAGTAGTATTTTCTCTGGTTTGAGGTAAGTAACCATTGTAAATCTGGAACTGAGAGTACAAACCCCGGTATTTGACTTGTTTTGATAAATGCGGTGACACACATGCTAGGTGACGAGCGTGTGGGCATGCACCAGTAGGGATTGTGACCTGGTCCATCCTGTAGCGACTATTAAGCTGCGTATTTAATTTGAAATCTTATATTATTCCGTACTTTAGTCATTTATACTGTATTATGGGTTGTACACCATGTTTGGGGCCTTGTGCCGACCTGTTGAAACCCTTAGGGGCATTTTTACTATTTTTCCTCACATTACTTGTTGAAAGCATATTCTCAGTCATGTTTTACCTGTTTAAATGTTTAAAACTGGTTTTATCACTCCACTTCTAATTGTGAGGACTGTTTGGGCTGAGTTCCCTAATTTCTATTGTTGTGCCCGGGAGGCTATGAGGTTAGTGACTGAGAGAGGTTGAGAACCTAATGGTGAGGATATTATATGTATATATTATGGATCGGGCTGCACGCCGCAGTGATACTTACATGGATCCGGCTGCACACTGCAGCGATATATATATTGGATCGGGCTACATGCCGCACCGATATATATATATTGGATCGGGCTACGCGCCGCATCGATATGACGCTTAGGCTGTAGGAGCCCCTCTGGAGTCTGTACACCCCTAGTGAGCATAGTCGATTATAAATTATGGATCAGGCTGCACGCCGCAGTGGTTACTATGATTTATATTACTATAAGATATTAATGAGCTTGAGTGCTGAGAGTGATTATTGAGTGACGAGAGTTGAGATACGAGTGACTGAGAGGCTGCCCGAGGAGCCATATTCTGAGTGGTACCCTGCCTGAGGGCCCAGTTATGATATTCACCGATTTCACTCTTCTTTTGAAATAAGCCTCTGTTGTAAGAGATTTCTAAGTATATGATTTCAAGTATTTAAATTGAAATTGATGATTTTTCGACGAAAACTGGTTTTGAACTGTGAAATTTGATCTGTTATTCTGTTGTCTATTCATTCATATGATTTTTAACTGCTCGTCACTACTTTCATACCTTATTTACTTTAGTTACTTACTGATTTGGCGTACTTACGTTACTCCCTACACCTTGTGTGCAGATCCAGATACCCGAGTGGCAGAGTGAGGGTCCTTAGCTGATCCATAGGTTGTCGGAGATTTTAAGGTAGCTGCATGGCATCCGCAGCCCTGTTTTCTCCTTCTTAACTTGTTCTTTTCCGCATTTTCTAGACTTATGTTGTATCAGACAGTCAGTTATATAGTAGAGGCGCTAGACTCGTAACACCGGATATTTGGGGCTGTGTAGTTTTCATGTTTATTTGACTTCCGCATATGTAATTGTGTTTTAAACGCTTATTATGGAAATTTGGTATTTAAACCTGTGTTAGAAAATGGTTTTATAAAAGGAATTTGTTGTAGTTAATGGTTTTGGTTGGCTTGCCTAGTAATGTGATAGGCGCCATCACAACCGGGTATTTGGGATCGTGACAATTGTTCAATGCATCTTTTCAAATTCTCCAAAATTTACATATCAACGAACATAATTTTGGTATGAAGGAATAAATAATAATTCATTTAATTTTTAAGGGTATTATAGTCACTTAAACTTTATAGAGTTAATTTGGTCTTTCAGCTTTAGACTTAGATCTTCACACTTATAATATAGTATAATTTTTGGTTTGGGTTAAATCATTACAAAGCACATTATTTTTTTACACACATAAGATATCTAAAAAAAATATTTTCTTAATTTTAACATTGTGAAAGGCCATAGACCTATTCCTCCATTTTTCTATGGGTTAATACTTAATAACACTATTTCCAACATTACAGAGCACACATTTCTTTATGGGTTTAATTATACACTATTAATTCTGGAATTAATTAGTTTAAAGGAGATACTATTATTGAGTGATTACGGAAAAATTAATGTCTTTTTATAAATAAGTTATATTATACATCATGCTCATTTACAATTTTAATATTAAGAAAATAATCTTTTTAGATTTCTTATATGTAAAAAATATGTCTCTTACGTGTAATAGTAAATCTCTCATCTGTAGAAAAAGAGATGGAGTCATAAAAATTAAAAACAAGTTTGTAAAAAGCCACAAAACCAATTTTTAGGTCTCCTTTGACATCTAGAACTCTATCACTAACTTAACATTAAATTGAACAAATGTTAGGTACGATTTTAACAGCTTGTTTGGATGGTTGTTACTTGTTGTATTATATCGTATTGTTATTTCAAAATCAATGTTTGTTTTAGTTGTTACTTAAATTTTATTGTATCGTATCATTAAATCTGTTGTTACTTAACGACAAAAAGTGCCACTTTATGGAACGACCGATTTAGTGTGGTCGCATCGTTACCTTATTCTTTTCTCTCCTCTTACCTTTTCTTATTATTAAATAATCATATTTTATCCTTTACCTTATGGTCAATTCATTATTTGGTCCTTTATAAAATGTCATTTTACTTTGAGGATATTTCAAATTGGCATTAAAAGCTCTTTACCTTACCTTTTTATATAATAATTCTACCTCGTACCTTACTTTTTCTTTATAACATTAAAAATTTATTATTCATATTGTTGGTGCATGACATCATAAAATGATGACAAAAAATACCATCTATCCAAGTGTTGTACACATTAAAACGATATAATACAATACAATATGATACATTTCATACATAACAACCATCCAAACAAGCAGTAAGTTAAGTTGTTGAATTATATCCATTCCAAAAGAAGAAAGAATGTTGTGTCTATTATAAAATGTTGAATTATGGTGGATGTCCATAACCACCAAAGGAGTAATGCTCACTACTCTTCTCCATTATCTCCATAACTCTCACTACTCTAATACTTATGGAATTATAATTGTAACTCCATGATCTTCCTCTCAAATGCTTAATGACATATTTATGTAGTGACCATTCCACTCAATAGTGGCCATTTCTCTCAATATTGGCCATTCCACTCACTATTTTACAATAGTGATTCTTCACTTTTCATACCTATATAAAGGTCTTGTAATAGATAGGAAATATCACACAAATGAAGAAGAAATAAGAATATTTCCTCTCTTTCTCTCTATATCTCTTAGCTTGTTTTTCCTTATTTTATATTGTTACTTTGAGTTATATTTCATACCATGTTATCAGCACGAAAGACCCATTTCATAATCTTTTATCAAGATTATGTGGTAGGTGCTCTTTAACTTCCATGGCGTTGGCCAATACTAATTTGGCGGTGAGGTAACTTTATTCTAATTTTTCTTCATAATGGTAAGGGTTATACCACTACACAAATATCTACGTTTATGTTCTTTAATCCTAAGAAATTGGATCTAATATGAAGTTTCTTTTCGTAGAATTTTAATCCTAAGTATCAGTAAGGAACATAATGTTGCCTAAACCAAACCCAAAATCAAAATTTAAGAAGCTGAGATGTACGAGATCTCTATTGTATAGGGAGTGAATTTTACTATGCATTCTAATATTAAATTATTTTGTGATTAAGGGTTAATATAGTTTATATCACATTATAATATAATTATAGTTTTGCAGAAAAATGAATTTGTTAAAGCAAGTACGACTATACGAAAGATTTCTTTGCCTTTATTCATTATAGTGGTGTTTTTATGAGTTTGTGCATGTTATGCAGAAATATATGGTATCTTTGAGATCATAATATTTATTAATAGTACATAAAGCTAATGATTAAAAAAAATGGCTTAGCACCGAACTATAGCAGTATCTTTGGTCTTTCCCTCCCTACGTATTTTGATTCTTGATGCATGAGATTTAGTTTTGTTTGTTTGATATTGAGTTAGACTTACATTTATAAGGATGAGCATAGTATTAAAATGATTACCAGATTGGAGAGGTGCTGTGACTATCAAAATTACTACTATAATTGAAGGCGTATTACAACTCTATGTTTATATGATTTTAAAGTTATAAGTACAACTTACTCCCAAAATCTATTTTCAATTAAAATTGTATGGAAAGAACATCACCCCGATACATATATTTGGAAATATTCTTTATATTTTCTGTCTTAAATTATCCCCTGCAATAGCAATATCCTAAAATTGATTCAATAGATATTATGACATTGATTTATAGTCCATTTGAACTCCAATAGAATTTACAACAAATGTTCTGACCATAAGAGTTATTATATTCTATATGTATTGTTGAAACTTAATTCACTTATGCATATATTCATGAATGGTAATATTTTATGGTCCCAGTTTACTTTGACAGATTCTGATATTGATCGAGGATATCATATTCAAGTCTTGATGCTCCATGATGATAAGAGTTGGGTTTGAGTCCCAATTCATTATGGCCTAACATGCCTTTATATTGGTAAGACATTGGATTTGATTCATAATAATAATAATAATAATAATAATTAAAGAAAAAATAATGTAATTTTCATGAAAAAGCATGAAGCTTGTCCCACTTGATTTGTTCCATTCTTGAAGTGAATGTGGTAGCGATGCATAATAAGTCTAAATGAAGACAAGTGATTGACGAATGAATGTGGGTGTGTCAAAGACCAAAATAATAATAGTCATCACTATGGTAATTGTAATAAGGAGAACAATAAGGGGTCGTTTGGTATGAGGTATTAGAAAAAATAATGCAAGCATTAGCTCTGTGCATTACTAATATCTCGTTTGGTATATTTTTTCAACCTTTGTATAACTAATACTTGTATTAGTTATACATTATGCTTGGTATTATGCTATGTATAAGCAATGCATAAGAAACCATGACATTAGTAATGCAAGGGTTTTTAATGCTTGCATAAACATGAGGAAAGACCTAATTGCCCCCCCCCCCCCCTCAAATCCCTAATAAAAGCTTTTCCCCATATTATTAGCAAACAGATTTCCTTTGTACGCTTTGGCCATGGAAAAGCACAGTTAAATTTTATCTATAAAGTTAATTTTTATAGCTAAGTTAAAAATTATGGAGGGTACTTTTGTAAACACTCAATTTTAAAAAACTATGCAATGCTTTAATACACCAAACCAAACAGTGGATAAAAAATAATCTCAGCATAACTAATGTCAGCATAACTAATGCCAGCATTACTAATACACTCTATTAAGCACTATTGTTATACCTCCTACCAAACGACCCCTAAGGGTTATCAAGATAATCCTTCAAAAGTGAAGGAAAAGTGTATCAATATGGTCTGTAAATATGAGGCACATTCAGATGATTATGGTCCGTTCTTTGAAAATGTGACTTGTGATAAGCATTGTTAATGCAGACTCATTCCTGAAAGTGAATGTGAAAATATATATGTGATAAATATTATGCATAATAATGTGCTTATGTATGGTTGGATAAATACCACAACTCTCTTCTAAAGGAGGTTTGAGAGAAATAAAGATAATGAATATCACAATTGTAACGACCTGGTCGTTTCATGAGTTACCACTCTGTTTCTCCCATTTCTGCTTCTTTATGTGTTGTTCAGCTTCATTTCATAGTGTCGCGTTAGTTGATTCGAATTTGGAGTAGCTTTGGAGTGATATGAGACACTTAGTCTCTCAAGTTGCCCATTTAGTTGGAAAAGCCAATCGGAAGTCGACTTGTGAGCAAACGATCTCGGAACATGATTTTTATGGTTCGGATAGCTTTGTGAGGTGATTTGGGACTTAGGAACGTGTTCGGAATGAAATTTGGAAGTCCGTGGTAGATTTAGGCTTGAATTGGTGAAATTAAAATTTTGGCACTTTGCTGCTGATAGTGAAAATCTTAATATCGGGGTCGGAATGGAACTTCAGAAGTTGGAGTAGGTCTGTTGTGTCAATTGTGTTGTGTGTGCAAAATTTCAGGTCATTCGGGTGAGGTTTGATAGACTTTTTTATCGTTTGCAGAAATGGGGAGATTTGAAAACCTTAGGCTTGAATCCGAGGGTATTTTGATGATTCGATGTTGTTTTGAGTGTTCCGAGGGTTGGTATAAGCTTGAATAGTGGTTTGTGACTTGTTCGTAGTTTTGGTTGAGGTCTCGGGGGCCTCAGGATAATTTCTGTCACGACCCTAAATCGGACCCGGTCGTGATGGCGCCTATAGTGAAACAAGGCCAGCTGCCACAAACCCCCAAAACCAATTAACGGTTATAATAAGTCATAATTAAGTCATTAATAAGTGATAAATCCCAAAATAAAGTGAAATAGAACAAATGCAAAAACAAACACAGCCCGACATTGGGGTGTCTCCAGTTATAAGCAACTAAACATCTATCTAAGAGTATGGAAAAGGACTACATAGTCTATTACAGAGCTAGTACAAAGGAAAGTAAAGATAAGAGGGAGAAGCGCCGGGCTACGAACGCCGAGCAACTACCTAGTGAACTCCGAACAGCCTGCTGGAAGCAATCAACCCTTGCTAACATGACCCGAGGCTTCTGAATCTGCATATAGGGTGCAGTAAGTAATGTAAGTACGCCAACTCAGTAAGTAATAAAAGTAAAGGTAGCTGAGCGATAAGAAAACACGTAAAACACAGCAAAATGCTACAAAGAGGCAGTGTAAAACTAGAACAAGGCAATAATCAGTAAAAACTCATAGAAACACCTTAGTTCAGTAAAAACCTCTTTAAAACATTCTTTAGCAGTTAAACGAGTGGATGAAAAGAAGTGAGAAAAGATAGACACATAAAATCAACCCCTCGGGCAAAATACCAACAGAATCAGCCCCTCGGGCTATCTCACAATCACTAGTATCAGCCCCTCGAGCAATAACATGGAACAACATCAACCCCTCGTGCTATATCACATCTCACACTGGGAACCCTGGCTTATTGGGGGTGTACAAACTCCGGGAGGGGCCCCTTACGGCCCAAGAGCAATAACAAGCCATCTCGTGGCATAATCAAACAGACACTCGACCTTATAACAAGCCACCTCGTGGCGTAACAAATCAGGCCCTCGGCATCACAATCATAAATCATAATAATGTTGTTGCGGCGCACAACCCGATCCCATAGTATCCTCACAACACAGGCCCTCGGCCTTACTCAGTCAGAATCTCACAAGCCATACCGACAATAGTAAAACATATTGCTCAGCCCAAAATATCATTTAAAATATCAAAAAATGAGTAAAGATGGCTTAGTTGTGAAAGCAATAGAATATAGCATGACTGAGTAGAAATACGAAGTCAAAATAGTGAGGAACGGTAGTAAAATCCCTTAAGGGTTCAAAATAGTTGGCACGAGGCCCAATTATGACATTCATCCCAAAACATGATGATGGCAAATAGTTTTCAATCAAATACATAGTTAAACAGTCATACGGGACGGACTAAGTCACAATCCCCAACGGTGCACGACCTCACGCTCATCACTAGCGTGTGTGTCACCTCATAGTAGCACAACGATGTGAAATTCGGGGTTTCATACCCTCAGGACAACATTTGCAATCATTACTTTCCTCTATCCGGTCCAAACTCTAGCTCGCGATGCCCTTGCCTCTCGAATCAGCTTTCGGATGCTCCAAATCTAACCAAAACCAGTACATAACCATCAAAATATGCTAAGGGAATAAATCCCACTCGAAAGTAATCAAATTACAACACAAATCCCGAAATTAACCAAACTCGACCCCCGGGCCCACGTCTCGAAATTTGATAAAAATTACATCCATAAGCTCCTTATCTTCCCACAGGTTCATCCATATCAAAAGTACAAAAATCCGACCACAAATGACCCCTCAAATCCTTAATCAAAGATCTCCAATCTCAAGCCCTTGTTTCTTCAATATTTACCCACCAATTTTCATAAATTTCAAGCCTAATCAATGAAATAACACCATAGGAACGAGTTTTATGTTCAAAAATCTTACCTCAATGAAGTTCCCTCTGATTCCCTCTTCAAAATCCCCTAAAAAGCTCCAAGGTCGATTTAAAATGGTGAAGAAAGGCTGAAAATCGCGAAGGATGAAATATATACTTTCTGACCCAGGGATTTTACACCTGCGGTCCTTTTTCCGCTTCTGCGGTCCCGCTTCTGCGGTCAAACTCACCGAATCTGGGTTTTTCACTTAAAAGCCCCTTTTTCGCATCTCTGATTAAATGCCCGCACCTGCGCTATCGTAGGTGCGCTCCAATAGCCGCTTCTGTGGTTCCAGCTAACCTCCTTTTTGACCGCATCTGCGGCTCCATCTCCACTTTTGCGAGTCCGCACCTGCGGTCCCCTAGTTGCTGGTGCGGTTATGACAGAAATAGAAAAACTTCAGCTGCCAAACCCAACTCAAAATCTTCCGCCAACCATCCGAAATTATCCCGAAGCCCCCGGGACCTCAACCAAAAGCACAAACAAGTCATATACCACTATCCAAACTTATACCAATCTTCAAAACACCTCAAACAACATCGAATCAACCAAATAACATCAGATTCAAGCCTAAGGTTCCAAAAATCTTCCGAATTTCGCTTTTGATCAAAAAGTCTATCAAACCACGTCTGAATGACCTGAAATTTTGCACACACATTTCAAATGACACAACGGACCTACTGCACTCCCGGAATTCCATTTCGACCCCTATATCAAAATCTCACCTATCAATCGGAAAATGCCAAAATCCTAATTTCACCAATTCAAGACTAAACCTACTATGGACCTCCAAAACACGTTCCGATCACGCTCTTAAGTCCCAAATCACCTCTCGAAGCTATCCGAACCATCAGAACTCACATCCGAGCCCTTTTCCACTTAAGTCAACATCCAGTTAACTTTTCCAACTTAAGCTTACTCAAAAGAGACTAAGAGCCCATTTGGCTTAGCTGATTTAAAGTAGCTGATAAGCATTAGGTGTTGAAAAGCACTTTTAAGTGATGAAGCTGATTTAAAAAATAAGCAGTTACGTGTTTGGATAAAAGTGCTGAAATTAATAATAAGCATCTGAATAACTAGGTATACGAAGAGTATTGTTCTAGCAAGAAGTATTTTAGGGATAGAATAATAAATATTTTGGTCAAACCTAAAGTGCTTATAAGCTGAAATTTGATAAGTTGGGGGAGACCAACTAATGACTTTTGGCTTATTTTTGGCTTATAAGCACTTAACTTATAAGCACTTTTAGTTTTATCAAACGCGTAGATAAGCTAAAAAGTGCTTATAAGTTAGTTTGACCAGTGTATAAGCTTAGCCAAACACCCTTTAAGTGTCTCAAATCTTACCAAAACCTATCCGAACCTGAGCCAACCAACCTGATAACATATAATACAACTGAACAAGACAATAAGAAGTAGAAATGGGGGAAACGGAGCGGTAACTCATGAAACGACCGGTCAGGTTGTTACATCCTCCCCCTCTTAAACAAATGTTCGTCCTCGAACGGGTCAAAAAACATACTTGAAGCCTCAAATACGTGAGGATATCTGTTCCGCATCTCCCGCTCGGTCTCCCAAGTAGCCTCCTCCATGGGCCAACCTCTCCACTGAACTTTCACTAAAACTATATCCTTTGACCTCAACTTTCGAACAAAACGCTCCAAAACAGCTACTAGCTCCACATCATAAGTCAAATCATCATCTAACTGAACCATTCTAAAATCCAAAACATGAGACGGATCGCCAATATACTTCCGGAGCATGGAAACATGAAATACCGAATGCACACTCGATAAGCTGGGTGGCAAAGCAAACTCATAAGCCACCTTCCCACTCCTCTGAAGCACCTCAAAAAGCCCAATGAACCGAGGACTCAATTTACCTTTCTTCCCAAATCTCATAACACCCTTCATAGGTGAAACCTTCAACAGAACCTTCTCACCAACCATGTAGGACACATCCCGAACTTTCCTATCTGCATAACTCTTTTGTCTCGACTGCGCTATACGAAGCCTCTCCTGAATCACTTTCACCTTGTCTAAAGCATCCTGCACCAAGCTTGTACCCAATAGACTAGCCTCACCCGGCTCAAACCAACTGGAGATCTACACCGTCTCCCATACAAAGCCTCATATGGAGCCATCTGAATACTCGACTGGTAACTGTTGTTATAAGCAAACTCTGCGAGCGGTAGAAACTGATCCCATGGCCCTCCAAAATCCATGACACAAGAGCGCAACTTGTCCTCCAATATCTGAATAGTGCGCTCGGACTGCCCGTCCGTCTGAGGGTGAAAAGTTGTACTCAACTCAACCTGAGTACCCAACTCTCGCTGTACAGACCTCCAAAACTGTGAAGTAAACTGAGTGACCCTATTTGAAATGATGGAAACTGGGACACCATGCAAATGAACAATCTCCCAGATATAGATCTCTGCCAACCGCTCTAAAAAATAGGTAGTACACACAGGAATGAAGTGTGCGGACTTGGTCAGCCGATCCACATTCACCCAAATAACATCGAACTTCTTTAAAGTTCGTGGGAGTCCAACTACAAAGTCCATGGTGATCCGCTCTCACTTCCATTCAGGAATATCCATCTGTTGAAGCAAGCTACCCGGTCTCTGATACTCATATTTTACCTGCTGATAATTGAGACACCGAGCTACAAATCCCACAATGTCATTCTTCATTATCCTCCACCAATAATGCTGCCTTATATCCTGATACATCTTCACAGCACCCTGATGAATGGAATACCACGAGCTATGGGCCTCCTCCAGAATCAACTCCCGAAGCCCATCTACATTGGGCACACATATCCAGCCATGCATCTTCAACACCCCATCATCACCAATAGTCACATCTCTGGCATCATCATGCTGAACTCTATCCTTAAGGACAAGCAAATGAGGATCATCATACTTGGAGCTCTCTGATGCGATCAAATAAGGAAGACCGAGAAATCACACAAGCCAATACCCGATTGGGCTCCAAAATATCTAACCTCACGAACCGATTGGCCAAGGCCTGAACATCAACTGCAAGAGGTCTGTACCCAACTAGAATATATGCCAAACTCCCCATACTCACCGCCTTCCTACTCAAGGCATCGGCCACCACATTGGCCTTCCCCGGATGGTACAAAATAGTAATATCATAGTACTTTAGCAGCTCCAACCATCTCCAATGCCTCAAATTGAGATCTTTCCGCTTGAACAAGTGCTGGAGGCTGCGATGATCAGTAAACACCTCACAAGACACACCATACAAATAATGCCTTCAAATCTTCAACGTATGAACAATGGCAGCCAACTCCAAATCATGAACGGGGTAATTCTTCTCATGGGGCTTCAACTGGCGAAAAGCATAAGCAATAACTCTACCCTCCTGCATCAACACACACCCAATACCAACTCTCAAAGCATCACAATACATGGTATATGAACCTGAAGCTGATGGCAAAACTAACACTAGAGTTGTGGTCAAGGCATTCTTGAGCTTCTGAAACCTCTCCTCACACTCATCCGACTACATGAATGGAGCACCCTTTTGAGTCAACATGCTCAAGGGTGATGCGATAGATGAAAATCCCTGAACAAACTAACGATAATAACCTGCCAAACCAAGGAAGCTACGAATCTCTGTGGCTGAGGACGGTCTGGGCCAACTCTGAACCGCCTCTATCTTCTTCGAATCAACCTGAATACCCTCACTGGACACAACGTGCCCCAAGAAAGCCACTTAACTGAGCCAAAACTTACTCTTGGAGAACTTTGCATAAAACTTCTCCTCCCTCAATCTCTGCAACATAACTCTCAAATGCTCGTACACCAAAATACCATCAATGAAAACTATCACAAATGAGTCGAGATAAGGCCGAAACACGATGTTCATCAAATGCATGAACGCTACTGGGGCACTGGTCAGCCCAAAAGACATCACCAATAACTCATAATGACCATATCGGGTCCTGAAAGTTGTCTTAAGAATATCCGAGTCCCTGATCTTCAACTAGTGATAACCTGAATGGAGATCAATCTTGGAGAACACTCTCGTTCCCTGAAGCTGGTCAAACAAATCATCGATATGAGGCAAAGGATACTTGTTCTTGATTGTTACTTTATTTAACTGCCTGTTATAAATGCACATCCTTATCGTGACAACCATTTTCTTCACAAATAGGAAAGGCGCACCTCAAGGCGACACACTAGGTCGAATAAACCCCTTATCAAGGAGTTTCTGAAGTTGCTCCTTCAACTCCTTCAACTCCGATAGTGCCATACAATACGGTGGAATAGAAATGGGCTAAGTGCCCGGAACTAGATCAATACCAAAATCAATATCCCTCTCCGGTGGCATGCCCGGTAGGTCTGCAGGAAACACATCGGGAAAATCTCTCACAACAGGAACAGACTCAATACTAGGAGTCTTTGCACTGACATCCCTCACAAAGGCTAAGTATGAAAGACAAACTTTCCCAACCATACGCTGGGCCTTCTAGAATGAAATCACCCTACTAGGAACATAATCGGTCGAACCTCGCCACTCAATCTGTGGCACACCCAGCATAGCCAAAGTCATTGTCTTAGCATGATAGTCCAAAATAGCGCGACATAGAGAGAGACAATCCATGCCCAATATAACATCAAAGTCTACCATACATAACAACAAAAGATCCACTCGGGTCTCCAGACCTCTAATAGTCACCATACACGACCAGTACGCACAGTCCACAATAACAGTATTGCCCACCAAAGTAGATACATGAACAGATGAAATAAGGGACTCATGGGGCGTATCCAAATAATGAGCAAGTATGATGACAAATAAGAATAAGTGGAACCGAGATCAAATAATACAGAGGCATCTCTATGGCTGACTGAGACAATACCTGTGATCACAACATCTGAAGCAATAGTATCGGGTCTAGCTAGGAGTGCATAGAAATGGGCCTAACTGCTACCTGATCGACCTCCCCCTTCTAAGGCGACCCCTAGCTAACTGACCTCCACCCCTAGCTGGCTGGGTAGGTGGTGGTGAAGTAACTGGCGCTGAAGCTGATGGCCGACTCCTCTGCTGAGATGAACCCTCAAGATGACGAGGACACTGCCTCCACATATGGCCCAACTCTCCACACTCATAACAACTCCCTAGTACTGGAGACGAAAATTGAAGGGAACCCCCAGCAACAGAATGACTAGCAGATGCACCTGGCATAGAAGAGCCCTGAACTGACGGAGCACGGGACGAACTTTGGGCTGGAAGGGCATTGAGTGATGACTGGCCCTAATGATAACTGTGAAAACCATGACCCGATGATGCCCCACGATAACCTACGTGAGCTGACTAAGCATGCCTGAATGGACGGCCTCTGCCATGCTGAAACTGACCCCTCGAAAGAGCTCCACCGTAACTACCAGATCCCCAAGGCCTTTTGGCCTCCCTCTCATCTCGCTCCTAGCGATGAACTGACTCAATCTCGCGAGCAATGTCAACAACCTCCTTAAAAGTAGCACTAGACACCCTCTCCCTTGTCATGAGAATACGAAGCTGATATGTGAGGACATCAACGAACCTCCTAATCCTCTCTCTCTCTCTCTATAGGAACCAACCAAATAGAATGACTAGCTAACTTCGAGAACCTCATCTCATATTGCATCATAGTCATCTCTCCCTGACGTAACCACTTAAACTGCCTGCGCAGCTCCTCTCTGCGAGACTGTGGCACATACTTCTACAAAAAGAGAACGGAGAACCTGCCAGGTAAGGGATGTTGCACCAACAGGCCTACGGCTCTCATAAGCCTCCCACCAAGAGGCAGCTCCAGAAAACTGAAAAGTAGTAAATACGACCCTGCTGGTCTCCAAAATACCCATTGTACAAAGAATCCTCTGACACTTGTCCAAGAAACCCTGGTCATCCTCACCCTTTGCACCACTGAAAGTCGGAGGCTGAAGTCTACCACACCTCTCCAACCTGCGTTGCTTGTCCTCTGCATAGCAGGAGCTACATAGTCCTAAACAGTTGCAACCGTCTAGGCTGGAGGCACCCCCGATGTCTGAAGTCCTTGCATGACCTACTCAAGTGTGCGAGCGGCGGGAGTCTGAGTGCCTCCCCCGGCCTGAGAAGTAGTTGTGGCTGTAGTAACTGAGACCGCCTGAGCTAGCCAGTGCATACTGATAGAATCTGAGCCAAGGACTCCTAAAGACCCGGAATCACAATGGGCACAGCTGGTGCCTGAGTTGGTGCTGCTGGAGCGTCCACAACTGGGACCTAATCCTGAACTGGGCGACAGGTAGATCTACAGGTGTTGCCCTAGCTGTTGTGCGGGCCACACCCCTGCCCTTACTGCAACCATGACCGCGTCCTCGGACTTTAGTTGCCCCAGCTGGTGGTACTGGTGATCTTCCATCCTGACTGGTAGCATGTGTTCTCACCATCTGTGAGAGAAGAGAATAACGAAAGTTTAGTACTCGGATCAATAGATTCGCATGACAAGAATTTCAAGAATATGAAGTTTTCCTAAAGGTTCTGAAGCCTCCCGAGGATAAATATAGATGTCTCTATACCGATCCGTGAGACTCTACTAAACCTGCTCATGACTCGTGAGACCTATGTAACCGAGGCTTTGATACCAACTTGTCACGACCCTAAACCGGACCCGGTCGTGATGGAGCCTATAGTGAAACAAGGCCAGCTGACACAAACCCTTAAAACCAATTAACAGTTACAATAATTCATAATTAAGTCACTAATAAGTGATAAATCCCAAAATAGAGTGAAATAAAACAAATGCGGAAACAAAACACAGCCCGACATCAGGGTGTCACCAGTCAGGAGAATCTAAACATCCATCAAAGAGTATGGAAAAGGGTTACACAACCTATTACAGAGCTAGTACAAAGGAAAGTAACGATATGAGGGAAAAGCACTGGGCTGCGAACGCCGAGCAGCTACCTAGTGAACTGTGAACAACTTGCTGGAAGCAATCAGCCCTCGCTAACATGACCTGAGGCTCCTGAATCTGCACACAGGGTGCAGGGAGTAATGTGAGTATGCCAACTCAGTAAGTAATAAAAGTAAAGGCAGCTGAGCGATAAAAAAACACATAAAACACAGCAAAATGCTGCAAAGAGGCAGTGTAAAACCAAAACAAGGCAATAATTAGTAAAAACTTGTAGAAGCACCTTAGTTCATTAAAAACCTCTTTAAAACATCCTTTAGTAGCTAAACGAGTGAATGAAAAGTAGTGAGAAAAGATAGACACATAAAATCAGCCCCTTAGGCTATCTCACAATCACTCGTATCAGCCCCTCGGGCAATAACATGGAACAACATCAGCCCCTCGGGCTATATCACATCTCACATTGGGTACCCGTGCTCACTGGGGGTGTACAGACTCTGGGAGGGGCCCCTTATGGACCAAGCGCAATAACAAGCCATCTCATGGCATAATCAAACAAGCACTCGGCCTTACAATAAGCCACCTCGTAGCGTAACAAATCAGGCCCTCGGCCTCATAATCATGAATCACAATAATATCGTTACGGCACGCAGCCCGATACCATAGTATTCTTACAACACAGGCCATCGGCCTTACTAAGTCAGAATCTCACAAGCCACTCGAAATATCATTTAAAATATCAAAAAACGAGTAAATATGGCTGAGTTGTGCAAACAGTAGAATATAGTATGACTGAGTACAAATACGAAGTCAAAATAATGAGGAATAGTAGTAAAAATCTCCCAAGGGTTCAAAACAGTTGGCACGAGACCCAATTATGGCATTCAGCCCAAAATATGATGATAGCAAACAGTTTTCAATCAAATACACAGTTAAATAGTCATATGGGACGGACTAAATCAC
Organism: Nicotiana tabacum; assembly: GCF_000715075.1. Lineage (NCBI taxonomy): Eukaryota > Viridiplantae > Streptophyta > Magnoliopsida > Solanales > Solanaceae > Nicotiana > Nicotiana tabacum. Next base: position 170,941,229 of record NC_134089.1, read on the forward strand.
AATCTCCAATGGTGCACAACCCCACGCTCGTCATCTAGCATGTGTGTCACCTCATAGTAGCATAACGATGTGAAATCCGGGGTTTCATACCCTCAATATAGCATATACAATCATTACTTACCTCTATCCGGTCCAAACTCTAGCCACGATGCCCTTGCCTCTTGAATCGGCCTCTGAATGCTCCAAATCTAACCAAAATCAGTACATAACCATCAAAATATGCTAAAGGAATAAAGCCCACTCGAATGTAATCAAATTACAACACAAATCCTGAAATTAACAAAACCCGACCCTCGGGCCCACGTCTCGAAATTCAATAAAAATTACATCCATAAACTCCTTATCTTCCCACGAGTTCATCCATATCAAAAGTACCAAAATCCGACCACAAATGACCCCTCAAATCCTTAATCAAAGGTCTCCAATCTGAAGCCCTAGTTTCTTCAATATTTACCCACCAATTTCCATAAATTTCAAGCCTAATCAATGAAATAATACCATAGGAATGAGTTTTATGTTCAAAAATCTTACTTCAATGAAGTTCCCTCTGATTCCCTCTTCAAAATCCCCCCAAAAGCCCCAAGGTCGATTTATAATGGTGAAGAAAGGCTGAAAATCGCAGAGGATGAAATATATACTTTCTGACCTAGGGATTCCGCACCTACGGTCCTTTTTCCGCTTCTACGGTCAAACTCGCCGCATCTACGGTTTTCACTTAAAAGCCCCTTTCTGCATCTACGATTAAATGCCCGCACTTGCGCTATCGCAGGTGTGCTCCAGTAGTCACTTCTGCGGTTCCAGCTAACCTCCCTCTTGGCCGCATCTGCGGCTCCATCTCCACTTCTGCGAGTCTGCACCTGTAGTCTCCTAGCTACAGGTGCGGTTATGACAGCAATAGAAAAACTTCAGCTGCCAAACCCAACTCAAAATCTTCCGCCAACCATCCGAAATTAACCCGAGGCCTCCGGGACCTCAACCAAAAGCATAAACAAGTCATATACCACTATCCAAACTTATAACAATCTTCAAAACACCTCAAACAACATTGAATCAACCAAATAACATCGGATTCAAGCCTAAGGTTCCAAAAATCTTCCGAATTCCGCTTTTAATCAAAAAGTCTATCAAACCACGTCCGAATGACCTAAAATTTTGTACACACATCCCAAATGACATAACGGACCTATTTCAACTCCCGAAATTCCATTCCGACCCCTATATCAAAATCTTACCTATCAACCGAAAAATGTCAAAATCCTAATTTCGCCAATTCAAGTCTAAACCTACTACGGACATCCAAAACACGTATGGATCATGCTCCTAAGTCCCAAAGCACCTCCCAAAGCTATCTGAACCATAGGAACTCATATCCAAGCCCTTTTCCACATAAATCAACATTAGGTTGACTTTTCCAACTTATGTTTACTCAAAAGAGACTAACTATCTCAAACCTTTCCAAAACCTTTTCGAATTCGAGCCAACCAACCCGATAACACATAATACAGCTGAACAAGATAATAAGAAGCAGAAATAGGGGAAACGGAGTGGTAACTCATGAAATGACTGGCCGAGTCGTTACAATTTTGGATGGTTACCAAAAAGTTTGGAAGTTGGAGAATGCAACTGAAGCTGCTGGTTTTGTCATAACCGCACCTGCGGTTAGGGGACTATAGATGTGAAGACCACAGAAGCAAGGAAAGGCTGCAGATGCGGTTGGGCAGCGCAGAAGTGAGAGTTGAGGCACACCTGTGAGCCCGCGGATGCGGTAGATTGACCACAGGTGCGGACGAGTGGTTTTAAGTGAAAATCCGTAGAAGTAGTGGATTTTTCCGCAGGTGCAGACCGTAGATGCGTTAATTTGTCTGTAGGTGCGGAAATGCCTGGGCAGAAACTATATAACCTGCCTTCACAAAATTTGTGTTGTTTTCCACCATTTCTATCCGGAGTTGAAGCTTTTTAGAGGGTTTTGAAAAGGGAATCAAAGGGGGTTTCCATTGAGGTGAGTTTCTTGAACCTAAAAATCAATTCTATGTTGATTTTCAGTTGATTAAGCATGAAATTTATGAGAATAAGGGTGAAAATTTGGGGAAGTTAAGGCTTGAAATTGGAGAGGTAAAATTGTGGATTTGAGGGGCCATTTGAGGTCCGATTTTGATATTCTTGGTATGTATGGACTCGTGAGAGGATAAGGATTCTATTGATGTAATTTTTATTGGATTCTGAGACATGGGCTTGGGGGTCGAGTTTGATCAATTTCGGGATTTTTGATGTAATTTGATTATTTTCGCATGGGCTTTGTTCCCTTAGCATATATTGATGTTATGATTCTGATTTTGGATAGAGTTGATGTGAGTTGAAGCCGAGTCGAGATGCAAGGGCACCGTGGAGTAGTATTTCATCCGATTTGAGGTAAGTAGTGATTGTAAATCTAGTCCTGAGGGTATGAAACCCCGAAATTATGTTATGTGTTTAGTGTTGAGGTGATGCACATGCTGGGTGACGGGCGTGTGGGCGTGCACCGTGTGAACTATGATTTTGTTATTTCTGTGATACTGTGTAGTTGCATATTTTGATATATTGTACATGATATCTATGTGTTTCAGAAATTGGTTTGTTAACTTGGGCTAAATACCATGGTTGGGGCCGTTGTGCCAAACTGTTTAGACCTTTAGGAGTATTTTACTACTTTCCTCACGCTATTTTGATTTGGAAGCATATTTTTAGTCATGTTTTACCTGTTTATTGTTTAATCAATTTTCATCGTCTGCTAGAGTTTCCCTGATTTTCACTGATATGCCCAAGTGGACATAAGGTTAATGACTAAGAGAGGTTGTGGACCTAATAGTGAGGATTAGATATATGTTATAGATCGGGCTGCATGCCGCAACGATATTTATATATATATGGATTGGGCTGCACGTCACAACAATATATATTGGATCGGGATACGCGCTGCAACGATATAACGCTTGGGTTGTAGGAGCCCCTCCGGAGTCTGTACACCCCCAATAAGCGTAGTCGACTATATATTATGGATCGGGCTGCATGCCACATCGGTTATTATTATTATGAGATATCTATTGAGTCGGAGTGTTGAGTGTGAGTACTGATTAACGAGAGCTGAGTCACCTGTGACTGAGAGGCTTGCCCGAGAGGCTATACTTATGAGTGATACCTTGCCCGAGGGGATTGTTTATGACATATTTCTGCTTTCACTCTTCTTTTATACTGAGCCTCTGTTGAAAAATGTTAAATAACTGTTTTTAAAAGATTTTTAATTAAAACTGGAGTTTTACGAGATAATTGGCTATTAAACTACAGATTTTGACTTGATAATTCTGTTGATATTTCTTGATAAGTATGCATATCATTGTAAATGCTCGTCTCTACACTCAGACTTTATTTACTTTAGTTACTTACTGAGTTGGCATACTCACGTTACTTCATGCACCTTGTGTGAAGATCCAGGTGCCCGAGCATCAGAGTGAGAGCTTCCAGCACTCTCAGAATCTTATCCGGAGATCGCAAGGTAGTTACGCGGCATTCGCAACCCTGCCTTTCTCCTTCCTATTCTAGTACTTTATATTTCAGGCTTGTTTTGTATTGAGCAGACAGTGTTGAGTGTATTTAGTGGCTCATGACTAGTGACACCAGATTCAAGTTATATTGATTGTATTTCGTACTTGTTTCCGCGTATTTCTCTTGATGTTTTAAAATGAAAGAATTTGAGACTTAATCTGTTTAGAAAAAGAGTAAATTTTACAAAAGATCTTCCATGTGGTTCGTGTTGTTTCGGCTGGCCTAGTACTACGATAAGAGCCATCACAACTGGGGTATTTGAGGTCATGACAAGTTGGTGTCAGAGCCTAGGTTACATAGGTCTCACGGGTCATGAGCCGGTTTAGTAGAGTCTCGCGGATCGGTATGGAGATGTCTGTACTTATCCTCGGGAGAATGTAGAACATTTAGGAAACTTCACATTCTTGAAATTCCTGTCGTGCGAATCTGTTGATTTTAGTACTAAACTTCTATTTTTCTATTCTTTCATAGATGGTGAGGACACGTGCTACTGGTCAGGATAGATGACCACTAGTACTACCAGTTGGGGCCACTAGAGGCCAAGGACGCGGTCAAGGCCGTGATAGAGGCAGGGGTGTAGCTCGCACAGCAGTTATGGCAGCACCTACAGATCTACCCGCCACCCCAGTTTATGATCAGGTCCTAGTTTGGATGCTCCAGCAGCACTAGCTCAGGCACTGGCTGTGCCTGTTGTGATTCCAGGACTTCAAGAGGCCCTAGCCCAGATTCTATCAATGTGTACTGGCCTGGCTCAGGCGGTTTCAGTTACTACGGCCGCATCTATTTCTCAGGCTAGGGAAGGTACTCAGACTCCCGTTACTCGCACATCTAAGAAGGTAGTGTAGGGACTTCAGACACCGGGGGCACCTCCAGCCCAGCTGGTTGCACCAACCCAGGATTATGTAGTACCAGTTATGCCTAACGACGAGCAGCGTCGATTGGAGAGGTTTGGTAGACTTCAACCTCCGACTTTCAGTGGTGTAGAAGGCGAGGATACCCAGGGTTTCTTGGGCAAGTGTCAAAGGATTCTTCGTACAGCTGGCATCCTGGAGACCAGCGGAGTAGCATTTACTACTTTTCAGTTTTCTAGAGCTCCCTTTACTTGGTGGGAGGCTTATGAGAGGCGTAGGCCTGTTAATGCAGCACCCCTTACCTGGCAGCAGTTCTCCGTTCGCTTTTTAGAGAAGTATGTTCCACAATCTCACAGAAAGGAGCTGTGCAGGCAGTTTGAGTAGTTGTGTTAGGGTGATATGATTATGACGCAGTATGAGATGAGGTTCTCGGAGTTAGCTCGTCATGATGTTTGGTTGATTCCTACGGATAGAGAGAGTATCGGGAGGTTCATTGATGGCCTCACATATCAGCTTCGGATTCTCATGACTAGGGAGAGCGTGTAGGGTGCTACTTTTGAGGAGGTTGTTGACATTGCTCGTGAGATTGAGTCAGTTCATCGCTAGGAGCGAGATGAGAGGGAGTCCAAGAGGCCTCGGTGGTCTGGTAGTTTTGGTGGTGTTCTTTCGAGAGGTCAAATTTAGCACGGTAGAGGCCGTCCATTCAGACATGCTTAGTCAGCTCGCCCAGTTCATCGCGGGGCATCATCGGGCCATGGTTCTCATAGCTCACATCAGGGCCATTTATCACTTAGTGCCCTACCTGCCCAGAGTTCTTCTCGTGCTCCATCGGTTTAAGGTTCCTCCATGCCAGGTCCTTCTACTGGTCATTCTAGTACAAGGGGTTCCTTTCAATCCCAGTTACCCGTACTAGGGAGTTGTTACAAGTGTGGAGAGTTTGGATATATGGGGAGGTAGTGTCCTCGTCTTCTTGAGGGTTCGTCTCATCAGAGGAGTTAGACCTCGATTTCAGCTCCAGTTACTTCAACACCCGCTCAGGTAGCTAAGAGTGGGGGTCAGTCAGCTATAGGTCGCCCTAGAAGGGGAGGTCGATCAGGTGGTGGTCATGCCCATTTCTATGCATTCCCAGCCAGACCAAATGTTATTGCTTCAGATGTTATGATTACGGGTATTGTCTCAATTTGCCACAAAGATAGATCTGTGTTATTTGATCTTGGTTCCACTTTTTCATATGTGTCATCATATTTTGCTTGTTATTTGGATACATCCCTAGAGTCTCTTGTTTCATCTTTTTGTATATCTACTCCGGTGGGCGATACTATTGTTGTGTACCATGTATACCGATCGTGTGTGGTGACTATTGGGGGTTTGGAGACCCGAGTAGACCTTTTGTTGCTTTGTATGGTGGACTTTGATGTGATATTAGGCATGGATTAGCTATCTCTGTGTCGTGCTATTTTGGACTGTCATGCTAAGATAGTGACGTTGGATATGCCGGGTGTGCCACAGATTGAGTGGTGAGGTTTGATTGATTTTGTTCCTAGTAGGGTGATTTCGTTCTTGAAGGCCCAGCGGATGGTTGGGAAAGGTTGTCTTTCATACTTGGCTTTTGTGAGGGAGGTCAGTACAGAGACTCCAAGTATTGATTTTGTTCCCGTAGTGAGGGATTTTCCCAATGTGTTTCCTGCAGACCTGTCGGGCATGCCACCAAACATGGATATTGACTTTGGTATTGATTTGGTGCCAGGCACTCAACCCATTTCTATTCTATCATATCGTATGGTACCGGCGAAATTGAAAGAGCAGCTTTAGGAACTCCTTGATAAGGGGTTTATTCGGCCTAGTGTATCGCCTTGGGGGCTCCTATTCTATTTGTGAAGAAGAAGGATGGCATGATGAGAATGTGCATTGATTACAGGCAGTTGAACAAAGTTACAATCAAGAACAAGTATCCTTTGCCCCGTATTGATGATTTATTTGACCAGCTTCAGGGAGCGAGAGTGTTCTCCAAGATTGATCTCCGTTCAGGGTATCACCATATGAAGATCAGGGACTTGAATATTCTTAAGACAGCTTTTAGGACCCGATATGGTCATTATGAGTTCCTTATGATGTCTTTTGGGCTGACCAATGCCCCCCAGCGTTCATGCATTTGTTGAACAACATGTTTCGACCTTATCTCAACTCATTCGTTATTGTATTCATTGATGATATTCTTGTATACTCGCATAGTCAGGAGTAACTGAGGCTACTTGTGGAGATGTCTGCTTACTTGCTCGGGAGAAGCTTTATGCAAAGTTCTCCAAGTGTGAGTTTTGGCTCAGTTCAGTGGCTTTCTTGGGGCACGTGGTGTCTAGTGAGGGTATTCAGGTTGATCCGAAGAAGATAAAGGTGGTTCAGAGTTGGCCTAGACCGTCCTCAGCCATAGAGATATGCAGTTTTCTTGGTTTGGCGGGCTACTACTATCGGTTTGTTTAGGAATTTTCATCTATTGCATCACCCTTGACCAAATTGACTTAAAAGGATGCTCCATTCAGGTGGTCAGATGAGTGTGAGGCGAGCTTTCAGAAGCTCAAGATTGCCTTGACCACAGCTCCAATGTTAGTTTTGCCATCAGCTTCAGGTTTATATATAGTGTATTGTGATGCTTCGAGAGTTGGTATTAGGTGTGTGTTGATGCAGGAGGGTAGAGTGATTGATTATGCTTCTCGTCAGTTGAATCCGCATGAGAAGAACTACCCTATTCATGATCTAGAGTTGGCTGCCATTGTTCACGCGTTGAAGATTTGGAGGCATTATCTCTATGGTGTGTCTTGTGAGGTGTTTACTGATCATCGTAGCCTCCAGCACTTGTTCAAGTAGAAGGATCTCAATTTGAGGTAGTAGAGATGGTTGGAGCTGCTAAAGGATTATGATATTACTATCTTGTACCATCCGGGGAAGGCGATGTAGTGCCCGATGCTTTGAGTAGGAAGGCGGTAAGTATGGGCAATCTTGTATTTATTCTTGCTGGGGAGAGACCTCTTGCAGTTGATGTTCCGGCCTTGGTCAATCAGTTTGTGAGGTTGGATATTTCGGAGCCCAGTCGTGTCTTAGCTTGTGTGGTTTCTCAGTCTTCCTTGTTTGATCGCATCAGAGAGCGCCAGTATGATGATCCTCATTTGTTTGTCCTTAAGGATAGAGTTCGGCATGACGATGCCAGAGATGTGACTATTGGTGATGACTGAGTATTGAGGATGCAGGGCCATATATGTATGCCCAATGTAGATGGGCTTCGGGAGTTGATTCTGGAGAAGGCCCATAGCTCGCGGTATTCCATCCATCTAGGTTCCGCGAAGATGTATCAGGATTTGAGACAGCATTATTAGTGGAGGAGAATGAAGAAGGATATTGTGGGATTTGTAGCTCAGTGTCTCAATTGTCAGCAGGTGAAATATTAGCATCAGAGACCGGGTAACTTGCTTTAGCAGATGGATATTCTAGAGTGGAAGTGGGAGTGGATCACCATGGATTTTGTAGTTGGACTCCTACGGACTTTGAAGAAGTTCGATGCTATTTGGGTGATTGTGGATCAGCTGACCAAGTCCGCGCACTTCATTCCTGTGTGTACTACCTATTCTTTAGAGCGGTTAGCAGAGATTTATATCCAAGAGATTGTTCACTTGCATGGTGTCCCAGTTTCTATCATTTTAGATAGAGGTACTCAGTTTACTTTATAGTTTTGGAGGGTCGTGCAGCGAGAGTTGGGTACTCAGGTTGAGTTGAGCAAAGCTTTTCACCCTTAGACAGATGGGTAGTCCGAGCGCACTATTCAGATATTGGAGGACATGTTGCACACTTGTGTCATTGATTTTAGAGGGCCATAGGATTAGTTTCTACCGCTCGCAGAGTTTGCTTATAACAAAAGTTATCAGTCGAGTATTCAGATGGCTTTATATGAGGCTTTATATGGGAGACGGTGCAGATCCCCAGTTGGTTGGTTTGAGTCGGGTGAAGCTAGGCTTTTGGGTACATACTTGCTGTAGGATGTTTTGGACAAGGTGAAAGTGATTCAAGAGCGGCTTCGTTTAGCGTAGTCGAGATAGAAGAGTTATGCTGACAGGAAGGTTCGTGATGTGTCTTACATGGTTGGAGAGAAGGTTCTACTGAAGGTTTCACCCATGAAAAGTGTTATGAGATTTGGGAAGAAGGGTAAATTGAGTCCTCGGTTCATTGGGCCTTTTGAGGTGCTTCGGAGGATTGGGGAGGTAGCTTATGATCTTGCTTTGCCACCCCGCTTGTCGAGTGTGCATCCGGTATTTCATGTTGCTATGCTCTGGAAATATATTGGCGATCCATCTAATGTTTTGGATTTTAGCACGGTTCAGTTAGACGGTGATTTGACCTATGATGTGGAGCCAGTGGCTATTTTGGAGCGGCAGGTTCGAAAGTTGAGATCAAAGGATATAGCTTCAGTAAAAGTGCAGTGGAGAGGTCGGCCCGTGGAGGAGGCTACCTGGGAGACCGAGCAAGAGATGTTGAGCAGATATCCTCACCTATTTGGGGCTTCAGGTATGTTTCTTGACCCGTTCGAGGACGAACATTTGTTTAAGAGAGGGAGGATGTAACGACCCGGCCGGTCGTTTTATGAGTTACCGCTCCATTTCCCCCATTTCTGCTTCTTTATGCGTTGTTCAACTTCATTTCATCATGTCGCATTGGTTTGTTCGGGTTCGGAGTAGCTTTGGAGTGATATGAGACACTTAGTCTCTCAAGTTGGCTATTTAGTTGGAAAAGTCAATTGGAAGTTGACTTGTGAGCAAACAATCTCGGAACATGGTTTTTATAGTTCAGATAGCTTTGTGAGGTGATTTGGGATTTAGGAACGTATTCGGAATGTAATTTGGAGATCCGTGGTAGATTTAGGCTTGAATTGGCAAAATTGGAATTTTGGCACTTTCCGGTTGGTAGTGGAATCTTGATATCATGGTCGGAATGGAATTCCAGAAGTTGGAGTAGGTTTGTTGTGTCAATTGTGGTGTGTGTGCAAAATTTCAGGTCATTCGGGTGATGTTTGATAGACCTTTTGATTGTTTGCGGAATTTGGAAGATTTGGAAACCTTAGGCTTGAATCTAAGGGTGTTTTGATGAGTCGATATTGGTTTGAGTGTTCCGAGGGTTGGTATAAGTTTGAATAGTGGTATGTGACTTGTTCGTATTTTTGGTTGAGGTCCTGGGGGCCTCAGGATGATTTCGGATGGTTACCAAAAAGTTTGGAAATTGGAGAATGCAGTTGAAGCTGCTAGTTCTGTCATAATCACACCTGCGGTTAGGGGACCACATGTGCGAAGACTGCAGAAGCAAGGAAAGGCCGCAGATGCGGTTGGGCAGCACAGAAGTGAGAGTTGAGGCACACCTGCGAGCCCGCAAATGCGGTGGATTGACCGTAGGTGCGGACGAGTGGTTTTAAATAAAAATCCGTAGAAGCGGTGGATTGGTCCGCAGGTGCGGACCGCTGATGCGTTAATTTGTCCGCAGGTGCGGAAATGCCTGGGCAGAAACTATATAAACCTGCCTTCATGAAATTTGGTTTGTTTTCCACCATTTCTATCCGGAGTTGAAGCTTTTTAGAGGGTTTAAAAGAGGGAATCAAAGGGGTTTCCATTGAGGTGAGTTTCTTGAACCTAAAACTCGATTCAATATTGATTTTCAGTTGTTTAAGCATGAAATTTATGAGAATAAAGGTGAAAAATTGGGGAAGTTAGGGCTTGAAATTGGAGAAGTAAAATTGGGGATGGGGCTATTTGAGGTCCAATTTTGATGTTCCTTGTATGTATGGACTCATGAGAGGATAAGGATTCTATTGATGTGATTTTTATCAAATTCTGAGACGTGGGCCTGAGGGTCGGGTTTGATCAATTTCAGGATTTTCGATGTAATTTGATTATTTTCGCGTGGGCTTTGTTCCCTTAGCATATATTGATGTTATGATTCTGATTTTGGATAGATTCGATGTGATTTGAGGCCGAGTCAAGAGGCAAGGGAGTCGCGGAGTAGTATTTTATCCGGTCAGGTAAGTAGCGATTGCAAATCTATACCTGGGGGTATGAAACCCCAAAATTTCGTACTATTTGATAAATGAGGTGACGCACATGCTAGGTTACGGGCGTGTGGGCGTGCACCCGTAGGGATTGTGACTTGGTCCGTCTCGTGGCAACTATATAGTTGCATATTTTGATATATTGTACATGATATCCATGTGTTTTAGAAATTGGTTTGTTTACTTGGGCTGAATGCCATGTTTTGGGCCTTTGTGCCGAACTGTTTAGACCCTTAGGGGTATTTTACTACTTTTTTCACACTGTTTTGATTTGGAAGCATATCCTCAGTCATGTTTTACTTGTTTATTGTTTAATCTAGTTTCATCACTCTACTTCATAATATATGAAAACTATTTGGATTGAGTTTCCCTGATTTTCACTAATGTGCCCGAGTGGCCGTGAGGTTAACGGCTGAGAGAGGTTGAGGACCTAATGATAAGGATTAGATATATGTTATGGATCGGGCTGCAATACGCATATATATATATATATATATATATATATATATATATATATATATATATATATATATATATATATATATATATAGAGAGAGAGAATCATTGTCAATATATTGACTCGGGTTGCGCACCGCAGCGATATAACGCTTGTGATGTAGGAGCTCCTCCGGAGTCTGTACACCCTTAGTGAGCGTAGTCAACTATAAACTATGAATCGTGTTGCACGCTGCAGCGATTATTATTATTATTATGAGATATCTATTGAGCCGGAGTGCTGAGTGTGAGTACTGATTGATGAGAGCTGATTCACGAGTGATTGAGAGGCTTGCCCGAGAGGCTATACTTATGAGTGATGCCTTGCCCAAGGGGCTTGTGGTGTGCCCCCTTTTTTCCCTCTGTGGAGCGAGAGAAGTCCAGGTTCCGACGTTCATGGGGGGTAATAACTCATTTCCTTTTGGGATTTGGGTTTTGAAGGGTTGCCACCTAACGGATTATGGTGCGTTAGGGCACCTAGAGCGATTAACTCTTAGAGTAGTTTGCATTACCAGAGAATTAGGGTAAGGGCTCGAAATAATCTTGAGGGGAAGGTGTTAGTCACCCCTCTCGGTCCACAACGGTGGGTCCCGACCGAACTTATACTTATGAATTAGTCCTTTTAACAAATAAATAGTTTAAACACATACTTGCAAATAAAGGCATGTTTTGGATGTTGTATGACTCAAGTAATGAGACAAAGGAAAAAGACTTGAACAAGTTGCATACATAGAGAAAAGTAAAGTTTAAACATTAGGAATTGGGAAAGAGAGGTCCTAGGTTGGTTAGCCTACAGGATCACCCCACACAATGCCCGATAATCACTTCTCAATGAGGGGCTACACATGACATTAGTGGGTAGTCATCATATCCTTACTACCCAATTCCCTCCCCTTGGTCGTAGCCTAAAAGCTCTAGCAACCTTGAAAATGTCCTATGCATGCACTACTCGTCCCTTTCTCGTGGTCCTGGAGGTATTTAGAACCTCTACTTTTGGACAGTTCTAGACCTCCCTAAGGTTTTAAAGGATAAAAAGTCTAGGCGTCAATCAAGAACAATTAGGGCTGCATTTAAAGAGAACAAATTACAGGCTCACAGTCACCTCCACAAATATAACAAATAAATGCACGTCTTCAAACAACAGTCAGGTATTTAAGAGAAAATCCTAGAACATGATATCTAGGTGAGCAGGGATTATACGGCATGAGTTAGAACCAAGTGTCAAAGACCTATTAGCTTGCCTACTGATTTTATACCTATTAAATCTGCACAGTTTCAAATAACAAAGCACAGTTTTATGGTTGCAGAATTTAAATCGCCCTAGAGGCTTGCCAAAATGCATAACAATGACGTCCTAAAAGCATGGTATCTATATTGATTAGGAAAGCAGTAAAACAGTGAACAATTTTTAAAACGGATAACTTGAGATCCTATAGGCATGCCTTCTAGCAGTATTGATTTAAGGTAATGTTTGGAAACTTATTTAAAGAAACATACAATTAATTAAACCAATTCAAACATGAATTAAATTGATTTGTTTAACTAAACTGATTTTAAGTTCTATAGGCATGATTTCTATTAGAGCTGATTTCTGAACTTATAGGCATGATTTCTAAGGAGACAAATGTGAACACATGCTGCAACGAAAGCTGAACTTCAATTATTCTATAGGCATGATATCTAATTATAAATCCGATTTTAAACCTATAGGCATGATGCCTAATTATAAAGCTGATTTTAACCCTATGGGCATGATCTCTATTATAAAAGCCATGTAGATCCTATAGGCATGGTTTTTAATATTGTGGAAGTAAAGCAAACATAGTAAACACATTTGAATTAACACAACCCTATAGGCATGGTATCTACCCAAGCTACCCAACATATATATGACTACCCACCCTTTTTTACTAATCACCCCAATTTTGTTTACGATAATTATTACAAATCAATGAATTAAATAAAAATGCATAAATAAACAGAAGTTAATCTATAGGGAGCCTGCAGTAGGCACAAATGACTTCCAAGCCTCCAATAACCTCAAATGCCAAAGTTCCATACACAATTTTATGTCTAGGTATGTCAGAGTTCCCTAAGGACCTCAAAGATCCCGGGCAGTGCTCACACCTAAATCTTTTCTCAAACAATAACTGATTTTGGTGTAGTGTGGAAAGGCCAGCTCTGACATGCCAGAGTTCAGAGAGACCTCAAAGGGTCTCAAGGCAGTACACATATCAGAGGGGCAGAACCTAATATTCTAAGAGTAATGTGAGAGTGCATAATGATTTGAAAGAGTTTGGTAAACAGAGAAATAAAGTCTTAGTAGTAGAAAGAATTTTATGAAAATCAGAACATAGTTAGAGTAGGAATAGTCTGAAAAAACATGAAGAGCATTTTTACAATAATTAGAAAGCAAGTCAGAGAACATACAGTTTTAGAATAGACCTCACACAACGGAAAGAGGTAGGGGGAACACCTAGAATGCACCTTAGCGATGGCAATCAAACACACAGATTGTAGTTGCAAAGTTAAGTTGAGAACACATAGGTTTAAGACACAAATAGGATCTCATTAGTGAAATAGAACAAATTGGACTCGACAAACACTTCATGAAACATTCAACGTTTTAGAAATACTAATCAGATACAGAACAGGCAGGATTTGGTCATGCTGGGTGAAATCATAAGCACACAATGCAGCTTGGGACGTGCTAGTGAACAAATTATTTAAAGCAGGATTGGCATGCCAAATAGTATAATAGCTATGGGCTTAAACATGCTTTTTGATACAGTAATCTAGGCATGTTGATTGCATATTAAGTAGAATAGCACATAGAACTAAAATCACAAATTGATGAACTACCGCAACAAAGGAAACACATAGCTTGGAATGTGAATTGAATCAGAACATACCAGTTAAGGAGAGTATACAAAATATAGAGTAGAGATGATGCCAGTAGCCAGCCTTGTTTTACAGCCGGCTGGACTAATAAGAATTGCAAGGAACAGGAGAGAGTAGAGAGCTTTTGAGAGTATAATAGTGTAGATGAAGTAGTGTTCGTTGTTCATAAATTAAAATAAGAGGGGGTTTATATAGTAATTAAAAGCTTAACAAATAAGGTAAGAGATCAATTAAGTAGCAAATCAGGGAAGTCACATGTAAATCAGCAAGTCTTTCCCTTAATAAAAGGACAATTTAAATCAACGGTAAAAACATGCTAAGTATTCAAGGAAAAGAATCAAGTAAGGTTTAGGATAGAGTAGGTAATTAGGGGTAAATGAACAGAAGTTTTAATTAAGGAAACAAATCAGTAAGAATCAGCAAAATACAAACAAGGCAAAGGAAAATTAATTAAGGCAAGCAATTCAATCAAATCGAGTAGAGAGGTAAGAATCGAAAGTTTAACGGAAAGTGTTCAAATCAAACCAAGAAATAAGAAATTCAGAATAATTAGGAGAAAGTCATGAAAGAGTCAGCATGTTTAACATATAAAATAAGGTAGAACATGAATAGTCAGGATTCCACATAATTTTAACAAAACAAATAGTTAGAACAGAACTGATTCAAAGAGAATGTTACAGGTCTAACATGAATAGTCAGGACGAACACAAGCACATAGAATCAGTCAAAGGTCAAACTAAGAAATTCAGTAGAAGCATATTAGGGCAAGAAAGCCACGAGAAATCACAAGAACCCAAAATAAGAACCAGTCGATATACTAGTACTCAGAAACCAGACGAAAAACATCAAAAAAAATTAGGGCTTTCAGTACAAACGGGCTAAGGTTGTAGCATACTTACAAAATCAGTCAAAATATATGAGAAGCAGAAGATTAAACACAAAAAAGTCATCAAACAATTTGCAAAAAGAAATTCCGGAAACCCTAGTTTAGGAAAAAATGAAAATCGCTTGAAAATCATACGACTCTTGTAAAGAATCTTAAGTTATTGTAAAACTAACATGAAACAAACCCAAATCATCTTAGATCTGTACAGATCTAAGAGGTTTAGAAATAAATTAGGGTTTCGAAGAAAACCATACAGAAGTGAAGAAACCTGCTTAGAAAACCATAGATCGTAGTCAATATAGGACGATCTTGCTCGGAATCACACTAGAATGGCCTGAAACTGGCGAGAGAGGAACCATAGATGCAAGCCAACTAGCTCTGGTCCCTTGAAGGCCCTGGAGATGGCAAGATTAACGTGATGGAGGCCATTGGAGGCTTGAGAGGTGGTGAGAAATCATCCGAGATGGCCATGGACGAGGGTCAGTGAGATTAGTAGGGTTAGGTTTTTAGAGCGTTTGAGAGGAGAAAGGGATTTCAAGGCGGCGGGTAGTGTGAAATGATAGGGTTTGGGGGTCTTTTGGGTTTATTTTAGGAATGGTCGTTTGTGGCCGTTGATCTTTATGATCAATAGCCGAGATTAAAAGGTTTTAGGGGTCGAATAGGGTAGCTGGGGTTTGGGATGGGTAATTTAATTAAAATTGGGCTGGTAATTGGGTTAGCTTGGGGCTGAAATTGAAAATAAAAATAGGCTAGATTTTAAATAGCCAATTTTAATGTTTATATTATTTATAAAAAATAATAAATGATAATATTTTCGTGTACTAAAATGATTTAAAATAGTTGTTTAACATTTTAAAAATATAAAAGATTATTTTATGCATCAATAATGTAATTATACGTTAACATGGGCTATTATTGAAAAGATATGCAATTTAGCCTAAAAATGTAAATGCAATTAAACAAATGCACTAAAAATATTTAAATACTATTTTGGCATAAATAACGAATGTAGATGACTAAATCACCACATAAAATAATTTTAAAGATAATTATTGGAAATTTTTATAAATAAAAAGGGAAGGAATAAATCAATTTGGAGTTTTTAAAAATTATAGAAAAATTATAAAAATGCGTATGCATGCTTATAACTACGTATGTGCTGTTTTGAAAGTATATACATGTATTAAAAATATATGGGGAAAAATTAGGTATCAACAGCTTGTTTATGACATATTTCTGCTTTCACTCTTCTTTTATACTGAGCCTCTGTCGAAAAAAATTTAAATAACTGTTTTTAAAAGATTTTTAATTAAAACTGGAGTTTTATGAGATAATTGGCTATTAAACTACAGATTTTGACTTGATAATTCTGTTGACATTTCTTGATAAGTATGCATATGATTTTAAATGCTCGTCACTGCACTCGGACTTTATTTACTTTAGTTACATACTGAGTTGGCGTACTCACGTTACTTCCTGCACCTTGTGTGTAGATCCAGGTGCCCGAGCATCAGAGTGAGAGCTTCCAGCACTCTCAGAATCTTATCCGGAGATCGCAAGGTAGTTGCACGGTATTCGCAGCCCTACCTTTCTCCTTCCTATTCTAGTAA
This sequence comes from Nicotiana tabacum, assembly GCF_000715075.1. NCBI lineage: Eukaryota > Viridiplantae > Streptophyta > Magnoliopsida > Solanales > Solanaceae > Nicotiana > Nicotiana tabacum. The sequence continues at coordinate 170,957,630 of NC_134089.1, forward strand.
TTTATATTTCAGACTTGTTTTGTATTGAGCAGACAGTGTTGAGTGTATTTAGTGGCTCGTGACTAGTGACACCAGATTCAAGTTGTATTGATTGTATTTTCGTACTTGTTTCCGCGTATTTCTCTTGATGTTTTAAAATGAAAGAATTTGAGACTTAATTTTTTTAGAAAAAGAGCAAATTTTACAAATGATCTTCCATGTGGTTCGTGTTATTTCGGCTGGCCTAGTACTGTGATAGGCGCCATCATGACCAGGGTATTTGGGGTCGTGACAACAATGTGGTTACATAAATATGTCATTAGTCGTGTACGCGTGGTATGCCAAAAAATATTTTGGCATGCCTTATAAAAAGTTATTAAAGCAAGAAATGATTATGCTTATGATGATTTTAGCCATGACAATTATTGTGATATGATTTTATTTATGACGGAGACATTCACCATATGGATGGTGTGACAAAAGATCTAGTAGTACAAAATCAATTAAAAGCCCCGGAAGAGCTAATTTATTACTACGCGGATGAGTGAAATTGTTCATGGCATTGATATTATTGTAAGTCTCAAAATAATCATTTTGAGTTTCGAATATATTAGCCAAACTGGTTGGCATATTGAGACTATAAATAAAGGGAAGATTGAATATATTCAAATTACTATACTTATACCAGGAAAATATGAAAGGTAACCTGAATTTTCTTTTATTTGTACTATATAAGTATAAGCATGATGATGGAATCACATGTCACAAGTAAATTAGAAGTTTACTGAAACAAATATTAGTTGGCTTGACCGGTTGGTCATCCCGGTTCAATTATGATGCAAAAAATTAATTGAGAATTCACATTGGCATATATTGAAGAAATAGAAGATTCTTCAAGAATTCTCTTCTGCTGCTTATTCTCATGATATACCAGCTAAGGTTGGGATTGAATTCCTTAATTTATGGAACAAATATGATACAATATAAGGGTCTACCAAACTCTATGCATCCTAGGAATTAACCTCTTAATCCCTTACTAACTTGTAATGCTTTATTACAGGCCACTTTGTAATAACTCTATTACAAAGACTTTACAACATGAATAACTCTAGCCAAGACTCAAACACATTGGTTTAAGGTTTACAAATGGGTTCCTATAGAATGCTTCTAAACAAGCTAGAAAGAAATTACAATTAAAGAATTATTACAAAGTTACAACTCAACTAAGGAAATACAATAACTCTATGTGAGAACTGGTCTGTAGTTGTTTTGTTCTTTGTTCTTGAAGCACTTGAAGCTTGCTTGTTGGATAGTCACATTAATGAGCTTGTCAAATGTTCAAGTCATTTGTTTTACCTCCCTTGCATGCATTTATACACGTGTGACATCACTTACAATTATGCAATCTAGGTAGGTGAAAAGTCTTCCCTGGAAGGTTGACTGCATCATTGTTCTGCTCAATAGCGGGTGCAGGAAGTTGACTTCGTGTAGTCTCCTCGGGAACTGGTAAAGACCTAGTCCCTCAGTTGTTCCTTTTACTTCTGAAAGGTTGAATCATATTCCTCGTTGAATCCCATCCTGGGATCTTGTGATCTTGAGGTCTTGTAAATGTGCAACAAGTTCCTTACCTGGTTCTGGATAGTAAGTTTGTTAGATCATCAAAACATAAAGTAAAGTACTTGTAACCTATCAATTTTCCTCGTTTTGATGATGACAAATTTATAATTGAAAATCCTAGATTGAGCCATAAAGAACCAAATTGTGAACCAGAAAAATCTTAAGTTCCCCCTGAAGCTTTGCATTCTCCCTTAATCAGTGCAATTATTTTTTCCCTTTTGGCATCATAAAAAGATCAAAATTAGTTAAGCAAGAAGGAAGTCTAGTTATAAGTTAACTTATGCCACATATGTGCATACAGTCATGATTAACAACAGAGCATAAAAGTACAGTACAAACAACAACAAGGGAAAAACTTGCATTAACAAAGTTTTTGGATTTTACAGCATGAGCAAAATCAACGTTACTACCATATCCACACAGTAGAACAAACAAACAAAAGTACCACAAGATATCATCAGAAGAACTTACATGGGGAGACTGGACACTGAGGAGACAGAATCTAAGAGACATTGGGAGGAGAAGGTTTGGAAGCAGAGGAAATTGTTTGGAGGACTAGATCCATACGAGCATTTGCTACCATTTTCTCATTGAGTAGTCTTTCTTTCAGGTCCTCCACTTGTTTTCTGAGATCAGTGTTCTCCTTAGTCAGGCTAGTAACCTCTTCGTTTTGAGAATGAATGGAACTAGGTGCCTCTTGCAGCTGACTTATCTGAGTCTCACGGATAGCATTCCTTGCTTTCAATTGCCTTATCTCAGTAGTAGCATTATTTTGAGCATTGATCAACTGAGAAATAGTTGAAGTGCTTGTAGCCCCTCCAAATTTTTCTATACAATCACATTCTTCAAGAGTGATTTTTGAAAAAGTTTGCTTCTTCGCACCCAGTTTAACTAGTCCGAGGGGAACCTTGAAGTGTTCGAAGACCTTGGTAAGAAGGAACCCATATGGCAGCCTATGATTACCATCTTTAAAATCAGCCACTTTGTTCATGTGCTTGATCATGATCCCAGGTAGATTGATGGTAGTAAAATCACCTTGTGCTTTCATGAGGAACAGGTCTGCACGAATGGTGATGGATCATCGCTCCGCTTGATGCAGCAGCACTTTGTTTACTAGTTCAAATAGCAATTGGTAAACAGGAAGGAGGCCCTTCTTCTGAACCCGTTACCCCTGCTGAACCACTCTATCCTTCAAGATTGCATTTCTGAAGTTCTGAGTACAAACTCCTTGAACACTAGATAACCCTTTAGTGGGCACACCAAGAATAGATCCCAGCAAAGCAACGTCTAATACCATATCAATGCCATTTACCAAGGCGCAAATGTAACCATCCTCAACTTTGTAAAAGTCAATATGAAAGCTTTGAATTTCCTCCTCATATACGCTAGCAGCACCACACGTGAACAAATGTGTCCATTGTTGGAAATCACAGATTTCAACCAGCTGTCTCGTACCAGCCTCCTCCAAGACATCAGAGGTGAATGTACGCCCCCATAGTACCTTTTGACTTCTCAATCTTTCTTTCCAAGAACTTTTTGGATCATCAGCCTTGGCCTTCTTTGAGGAACTAGGTTCACCAGTAATATCAATCTTTCTCTTAGCAATCATGCGGACACCTTTCTTCTTATTATCAGACTTCGTAGACTTCACACCTGAGTCTTTCTCCATATTCTCAGTAGCAGCAGCATCATTAAGCCTAGTCCAACGTTTAAAAGACACAGAAGATCTCTTTTTTGGTTTGAGAAGACCATGCTTTTGTGACAACTTCCTAGTCAACGTACTAGGTTCCTCCTCTTCTTCTTCATCCACACTCACAATAGGAACTGACTCCTCATTTACAACTTTGCCATCTTTCACTAATTGTCTCCTCCTTGATTAAGTCTGACTGTTCTTAGAGCAGACTCAAGAGCCTCCTTCTTTTGTAACCTTGTTGTGGGTCGCTTAGAAGTGGGCTCTTCACCAATAGCTACTCCTCGACTAGGCAGACTTGTGATTGGTAAGTCATCAAAATCTTCTTCACTATTCTTCTTTTGATTGTCAGACGTAGGACCTATCTCAGGCATGATTACATTTAGAGGCTCAATGTCTAAATGAGGAGAGGGAGCAGGGTCAGTACTAACCTGGGGTTCCTGAATTGAAGGCGGATCAAGTCCTTCAACAGGTTCCCTAGTAGTACCTTCCTGTGCCGCAGGATCAACAAGCACACACTCACTATCCTCCTCAACAGGTTCAGATGTTTCCCCTTGAGTCTTAAGACCATCCTCACTTCCTCCAACAAAAACCCATTTATTTGCGATGGACAACATATTTTTGATTGCTTCCTTTTCTTGCAGATTCATGAGAGGATTAGGAGAAATAGGAGAGGCACTTGTGGACTGAGGTTTGGGACAATCTCAATTGAGTTGATGACTTTATTTCCCTCAACTTGGTCTATTTTTGACTTTTCTTCTATAGGAGAACTTGAGATTTTTTATTTCCTTCATTCTCAACAATATTCATGACATCCCTCTTTTTTGGCGAGGTGAGATATAAGCTCTGGGAAACACCTCTTGCGAGAGTAAGGTAATCTTGAAAGAGCAAGAACTTGAATGGGTAGGAGAGGAGATGAAGGATGGGGTGACTCTGTTCTAGGGTTTTAGTTATCAGTAGTGTGAGGAGGAGAGACTGGTGCTGGTGTTTCAACTGGTGAGGACTCGATAATACTAGAGATCGATTGATCTTCAGCCATAGTGAGAGAAGGAGAAGAATTGGTGACCTGAAGAGAGAGTGAACAGGGAACAGGTTTGGAAGTGTTGATGTGTGAAGTGTGGTAACAGAGATAGATGTATTTATGATGATAACGGGATTGGTTAGAAAAAGGGCGGCAAGTATTAGGGAGATGGGTCGATCTTATAACTGGTGAGGCGTTTGGGTTTAAAAGATGCAAACTAAATGCTGACAAGCGGATTATGTGGCACTTGTTTTGATTTTTCAGAATTGTGCATGAGAGAATATAGAAACTACTAACTTGTGTCAGGAGAACCAGGTTCCCTGACTGATCTCTTTTCTGTAAGCTTTACCTTTTTTACCAGTGTACAACTTCAAATTCTTATTTGCTATGTAATCATCAAGCGTGTCTACTTGTAATAGTATAGAGATGAATTAGACTTTACCAGAAAACACCTTTTAGCTAAGTTTACTTGAACCTTTATTTCATAGCCAATCATTGAGGGACCGTGTTCTCAATTGGGTTTTATAAACCACAATGCCAGACGATTTTGCTCGAAGTGTTCTCTGCTCAGGGCCTTGGTAAATATAACTACAATTTGGTCTTCAGTGCTGTAGAATTTCATGCATATAAGCCCTTTCTCAACATTGTCTTTGAGGAAATGGTGACGTACATCAATGTGCTTTGTCCTCTTATGTTAAACTGGATTTTTTGCCATGTTGAGTGCACTAGTATTATCACATAAGAGAGGCACACAATCTGAGAATACTCCGAAGTATTCCAATTGTTGCTTGATCCACAAAAGTTGAGCATAGCAAGAGGAAGCTGCTACATATTCAACTTCTACAGTTGAAAGTGCCACAGAATTTTGCTTTCTTGTGCCCCATGAGATTAAGTAGGAACCCAGGAAGTGTGCCATCCTAGAAGTGTTTTTTTCTGTCCACTAGATATCCAACATTATCAGTGTCAACATACCCAATAAGATCAAAACTGTTTCCTGAAGGATAATAGAGGACCAAGTCCTATGTTCCTTTGAGATATCTTGATATTCTCTTGGCAGCTTTCAGATGAGATTCCTTTGGATTGGATTGAAACCTTGGACAAGGACCCACACTAAAAACAATGTCAGGTCTGCTTGCAGTGACATACAATAGTGACCCTATGATTCCTCTATACATGGTCTGGTTTATAGGGGAACTAGGTTCATCCGTGTCTAGATGAATAGCTGTTGCAATGGGTGTATCGATAACTTTTGAGGCTTCCATATCAAACTTTTTCAACAGCTCCTTGATGTACTTTTGTTGACTTATCAATGTTCCCTTCTTAGGTTGCTTCACTTGAAGTCCTAGGAAGAATTCTGTTCTCCCATCATACTCATCTCAAATTCACTCCTCATGAGTTTAGCAAATTCTTCGCAGAGAGAGCCAATTTTGGCTCCAAAGATGATATCATCGACATACACCTAAAAATGAGTAGGTTCCTACTTTATTTCTTCAGGAAAAGAGTGTTGTCAATATTCCCTCTTGCAAAACCATTTTCCAGAAATTTTTTTGGCAATCTTTCATACCAAGCCCTGGGAGCCTGTTCTAACCCGTATAATGCCTTATCTAGTTTAAACACATGATCAGGTTGTTCATGACACTCAAAACCAGGAGGCTTCTTGACATAGACTTCTTCTTTTAGATAGCCATTTAGAAATGCCATCCACTTGGAATAGAGTGAACTCCATATGAGATACAAAGGCAATCAGAATTCTAATGGCTTCCATTCGAACTACAGGAGTGAATGTCCCATCATAATCAATCCCTTTTCCTAATTATAGCTTTGAACCACAAGTCTTGCCTTGTTTCTTGTTGTATTTCCAAACTCATCAATCTTGTTTTTGAATACCCACTTGGTTCCTATAATGGTTCGATCATCAAGTCAAGGAACCAGGTGTCATACCTTGTTCCTTTCAAATCGATGCAGCTCCTCTTGCATGGTTGTGATCTAGTCTGCATCTTTTAGCACTTCCTTTATATTTTTAGGCTCTATTTGAGAAATAAAAGTTGAGAAGGCAAGTGAGTTCCTTGATTTTGATATGGTTTGAACTTCTGGGTCAAGAGGAGTGATTATGTTGTCAAGAGGATGTGAACTTTTGAACCTCCAATTTGGTGCCTGAGTCTCATTAGTAGAGGAACCAGGCACATCTGACTGGGATTTTTGAGCGTTTCTTTCTTCACAGAGTGGGGTTCCTTGGACTGCATCAACAACTCTATTTTTTAGCTTCAGTTGTTGTAATCGAGGGACCAGGTTCCTCTCCAATTGATGGAGATGTATTTGCATCTTCTTCACTGGATTCCTTGGCATGGCTCATTATGTCTGCCTTTCCATTTGCTATGCCAATTACTTCACCTGGCACAGATAATGGCTCTCCATCTTGATCAACATGTCTATCCTTTTCACAGGAGAGGTGAGCTTCATCACAAATCACATGAATGCTTTCTTCTACACATTGAGTCCTTTTGTTGTAGACCTTGTAAGCTTTGCTTTGAGATGAGTATCCCAGGAAGATTTCTTCATCACTTTTGGCATCGAACTTCCCAAGAGCTTCCTTTCCATTGTTATGAACAAAGCATTTACACCCAAAAGTTCTTAGATATGTCATCTTGGGCTTCCTTCCATTCAGTAGTTCATACGGAGTTTTGTTCAGAAGGGACCAGATCATGCACCTGTTTACTAAGAAGCACGTAGTATTGACAACTTCTGCCCAGAAATATTTTGCGATCTCACTGTCAATTAGCATGGTTCTTGCCATGTCTTCAAGAGTTTTATTCTTCCTCTCCACAACACCATTTTGTCAAGGTGTATTGGAGCAGAAAAATTGTGAGTGATGCCATTTTCAGTGTAGAATTCATCAAACTTGGCATTGCCAAACTATGTCCCATGATCAGACCTGATGCAGGCTACTTTATTACCCATCTTCACTTGGATCTTTTTGACAAAGGCAACAAACACTTTAAAGGTTTCATCCTTAGTCCTAAGGAACTAGGTCCAAGTGAATCTGGAATAGTCGTCGACTATTATAAAGATGTACTTCTTTCCTCCTCTGCTTGATACTCTCATAGGTCCATATAGATCCATATGAAGGAGATCGAGTGGCCTTGTGGTGCTGACTTCCTTTTTGGGCTTGAACAAAGATCTGACTTGCTTCCATTTTACACATGTATCACACACTTTGTGATCCTTGAAGCTTGATTTGGGTAGACCATGAACCAGGTCCTTCCTTACTAATTTGTTCAATAACGTAAAGCTTGCGTGACCTAGCCTTTTGTGCCATAGCTCAGTATCATCATCAACAGCACTTAGGCAACTTAAATCGCTATTTTTCAACGACTTAAAATCAGCTACATAGGTATTCTTGTATCTTTTTGCCACTAGCACCACCTCACCCGTAATTAGGTTCGTCACTATGCAGATTTTTTACACAAACTTGACCTTGTTTCCCTTGTCACAAATTTGGGAAACGCTTAGTAAGCTATACTTCAAGTCGTTCACATAGTACACATTTTTTATTGAGTAAGAGAGAGACTTCCCAATTCTTCCAACTCCTAGAATGTATCCCTTCTTGCCATTCCCAAAGGATCACTCCCTCCTTGCAGGGCCTTTAGTGAAAGGAAATTATTTGTACTTCTAGTCATATGCTTTGAGAAGCCACTATCCATGTACCATTGTAGGCTGCTTCCTTTCACTATTCCTTGCACAAGAATATTAAGGGTTAACTTTAGGAAACTAAGCCAATTTGGATCCCTTGTAATGAGGAAAGGGGTGAATAACGGATCTTTTGTTCCATGCAGGCATTATGCATTTTTTAAATGAGAGACCAGGTTTTCTACTAGTAGTTACTTTTTCAGCAAAGGCTTTATTTTTCTGTTGTGACTAACATCTGGCCTTACAGTATTCTTAAGGTGCCCATTGTTACCGCAGTGGGTGCAAAGCCAATTGTCAGGTACATTAACATACTTGCTATAAGGGATGTAAGGATCTTTTACCTTTGAAACCCAATCCCTTTCCTATTTCCCCTATTGTTGGAGTACATGGCAGTGATACCATCAGAGGACCAGGTCTACTTGAGTGATTTTTCAAGATCACTCTTCACTCTACCTAGGTCTTCCTGAAGTTGTTTGTTTTTCTCAAGCTCAGCACACAGACTATACTGCATTGTCTTTAGTTCATTTCTCAAGCTTAATATGTGCCTCGCTTGCAACTTCCTTTCCTTTTTGATAATTTTCATCCCTACTTTCCATTGTAGGTTTCCCAATCGTTTCCTTCAAGTCCATTACTACCACTAGAAGGTCATCTCTTTCTTGTTCTACATTTTCAATCCTTTTCTTTAAGACATTTCTTTCTTTCTTCAGGTTCTTAATTGACTCTCTTAGATCGACTGCAACTATTACTAGGTTATCTCTAGACTGTTCTACTTCTCCTAGTTCAACTGTTAAGACATCTATGTCATTTACAAGACTATGATAAGTGTCAATTAGCACATTTGCCAAAGACATGAGTTTCTTAGGAGAATAAGATTTCAGATTTCCTTGAACATCCAGAAAATTTACCTCATAATCATCGTTATCTTCATCGTCAGACTGGGCCATCAAAGCAAAAATTGAATCATACTCGATTGATTCACTTTCTACTGCCATCATAGAGTTGTTACCTGGTTCATCATATTTTCCAGATTCACTTGATGAATCTCCCCATGCAGCAAGAGCTTGTCTCACAATATTGTCGGCGACATTTTTTCTATTGAAGCATCTGTCATGAACCAGGTTCCTTTTGGCTGCTTTGTCAGAGTTGTTCTTGTACTGATACTGCTTTAGGAGAGGGAAATCCTTCATGAAATGTCCTGGCTTGCCACATTTATGAAAGAGATCATAATTCTTTGGCTTGCTATAACTTTCCCTTTTTGGAATGCCAACATTCCTGCAAACTATCTTCTGGAATCTTCTTGTTAGGTATGTCATATCACCATCTTCACAGCTTGACTCGTTGTTTTCTGTTTTGAGGACCAGGTTATTCTCCTTATTGGGCTCTCTTCTTTCACTGTCTTTCTTCTTTTTCATCTCGTATGTTTTTGGATTGCCAACAAGTTCATTAATAGTTAGCTCCTGCAAGTCCTTTGCCTCTGTAATGGCATTCACTTTGCTTTCCCAAGAACTGGGTAGCATGCTTAGGATCTTTCTAACCAGCTTGTTTCTTGCAATAGTTTTACCAAGGGAGTGAAGCTCATTAATGATGGAGGTGAACTGGGTATGCATTTCTTGGACAGATTCATTGTCTTGCATCCTGAAGAGCTCGTATTCAGTTGTGAGCATGTCGATTTTTGACTGTTTGACCTGTGTTGTTCCTTCAGAGTTGTCTGCAGGTCTTCCCAGATTTCTTTGACTAACTAACATGCTGATATCCTGTTGTATTCATCTGGTCCAATACTAGAATTTTCTTAACATAAAAGTTCTTCTCTATGGCCTTTCTATCTGTATCGTTGAATTCTTTCCTTGTCTTGAGAAAGGCTACTGGTGGGTCGCCAAGGTTTTTGGTAGGAACAAATGATCCATCACATATGACATCCCATAGCTCAGAATCTTCAGCCATGATGAAGTCATGTATTCTAGTTTTTCACCATTCATAATACTGTCCATTGAACCTAGGTGGTCTGTAAGTAGACTGTCCTTCTTCGAAGTTTGGAGAAGCAGCCATGAGGATCCTTTCTAGGTGTTAACCTGATAGAAAGAACCTACTCTGATACCAATTGATACAATATAATGCTCCACCAAACTCTATAGAGAACCAGGTTCTCTATTAGGTCCAACAGTACACACACACACAACAATAATTAAATGGCAAGAGGAATTTTACGTGGAAAATTCTCAGCTCAACGGGATTAAAAACCACGACCTACCCTTGTAGGATTTCAACTTCACTACTGAGCAACTTTTAGATTACAATTTATGCAATCTAGGAATTAACCTCTTAATCCCTCAGTAACTTGTAATACTCTATTACAAGCTACTTTGTAATAACTCTATTATAAAGATTTTACAATATGACTGACTCTAGCAAGACTCAAACACACTAGTTTAAGGTTTACAAATGGTTTCCTATAGAATGCTTCTAAACAAGCTAGATAAGAATTACAATTAAAGAACTATTATAAAGTTACAACTCAACAAAGGACATACAATAACTCTATGTGGGAACTGATCCGTAACTATTTTGTTCTTTGTTCTTGAAGCACTTGAAACTTGCTTGCTAGATAGTCACATTAATGAGCTTGTCAAATGTTCAAAGTCATTTGTTTTACCTCCCTTGCATGCATTTATACATGTGTGACATCACTTGCAATAATGCAAGCAATGTAGGTGAAAATTCCTCCCTGGAAGGTTGACTGCAGCAGTGTTCTGCACAGTAGCATGTGCAGGCAATAACTTTCCAACTGGAAAGTTAACTTCGTGCAGTCTCCTCGGGAACTGGTAGGTACTTGGTCCCTCAGCTTCTCCTTCCACTTCTGAAAGGTTGAATAAAAATCCCGCTGAATCTCATCTTGGGATCTTGTGATCTTGAGGTCTTATAAATGTGCAACAGGTTCCTTAGCTGGTTCTGGATAGTAAGTTTGTTAGATCATCAAAACATAAAGTAAAGTACTTGTAACCTATCAATTTTCCTCGTTTTGATGATGACAAATTTATAATAATAAAAGGTGATATATATATATATGGGCCTAGTCACCTGCCATGTGGACCGTTTACTATTATATGATTTTAATAGATGCATCTATTCTTTGGTCACATGTGCATTTGTTATGAACTTGCAGTTTTGGCTTTTGCAAGGTTGCTTGCTCAAATTATTAGAATATAGTTCTACAATATAAATTATGATGATTTATCTTGATAATGCTGGTATAAATTTAAGTTGGTTTAGCAGAAATTATATGCCTCCAATTATAGCCAAACTATTGGTTATGAGAACAAAACGGCCAAAATGAAATTTGGTATGTGATGTATTATTTAATATACAACAACATTTGTACGCATCTAGCCAAGTTATGATACGTTCTCCCTATCACAATTGGTTTAGGGTCTGGAACCAAATAATTTCCATCTACAAATATGAATGTACTATATGATTTAATTGTTCCACCACAATGCAAAGATGGGTCTCCAAAGAAGGTTATAGATATGTGTTGGTGATCCCAGCATTAGGGGAGAAAATGGACAGCTGAAAAAGTGATACGTGGAATAAATTATTATGAATACATATAGATCCTTGTACAAGAAAATATAAACTTGAAGTTCAAGTAATAATTCATTTGCAAATTATTGTCAGACGCATTTGCTGACCCAAAGCTAAATATCATATTTCAGCCGCTAATGCTCCAAATAGAATAACATCCCAGATGGACAAATTTTATGGCACGCATAAAGCATAATAGACTAATCGGTTCCAAAGTTAAAACTCCTTGAAGAAGGAGATGAGCAAATGTTCAAGATAGTCATAATATGGAGGCAAGTGCTCTAGAAGAGCACCACGACATAAAATATCATAAGACCTCATGGGAGAGGCTCAGGTACCTGAAAGTGATGAGATAAACATATCTCAATAAGTTATGTCTTATTTGGGTAACGATGGAACCGATATAAAATGATCGTCGACAATATTATAAATATAATGTAGCGCTCAATATTATCAATATTGACGAGGCTCTTGAGCTCAAATCTCTCATGAAATTTGGACTGATAAATGATTGGTCAAATGAAAAATATGCAATAAAAATTGACTTCACCTGATGAAGTTAGATGGATAGTCCTAACACCTAAAAGTATAAAGCCAGTGGAGGTATAAATGTGTTCTTGTACGAAAAAGTCAAGTCGATAGACATAAAGACGACTTGTGGTGGATGTAGTCATTTCAAGTTTTAATCAAGAAATACATGAAAAACCTGATATGCATATAATGAAAATCATTGAAGGATTTAAACTATTCTGAAGTATCTTATTTAAAATCATTGAAGGACCAATCAGTTATCAGTCCAAATTTCATGAGAGATTTGAGCTCAAGAGCCTCGTCAATATTGATAATATTGAGCGCTACATTATATTTATAATATCGTCGACGATCATTTTATATCGGTTCCATCGTTACCCAAATAAGACATAACTTATTGAGATATGTTTATCTCATCACTTTCAGGTACCTGAGCCTCTCCCATGAGGTCTTATGATATTTTATGTCGTGGTGCTCTTCTAGAGCACTTGCCTCCATATTATGACTATCTTGAACATTTGCTCATCTCCTTCTTCAAGGAGTTTTAACTTTGGAACCGATTAGTCTATTATGCTTTATGCGTGCCATAAAATTTGTCCATCTGGGATGTTATTCTATTTGGAGCATTAGCGGCTGAAATATGATATTTAGCTTTGGGTCAGCAAATGCGTCTGACAATAATTTGCAAATGAATTATTACTTGAACTTCAAGTTTATATTTTCTTGTACAAGGATCTATATGTATTCATAATAATTTATTCCACGTATCACTTTTTCAGCTGTCCATTTTCTCCCCTAATGCTGGGATCACCAACACATATCTATAACCTTCTTTGGAGACCCATCTTTGCATTGTGGTGGAACAATTAAATCATATAGTACATTCATATTTGTAGATGGAAATTATTTGGTTCCAGACCCTAAACCAATTGTGATAGGGAGAACGTATCATAACTTGGCTAGATGCGTACAAATGTTGTTGTATATTAAATAATACATCACATACCAAATTTCATTTTGGCCGTTTTGTTCTCATAACCAATAGTTTGGCTATAATTGGAGGCATATAATTTCTGCTAAACCAACTTAAATTTATACCAGCATTATCAAGATAAATCATCATAATTTATATTGTAGAACTATATTCTAATAATTTGAGCAAGCAACCTTGCAAAAGCCAAAACTGCAAGTTCATAACAAATGCACATGTGACCAAAGAATAGATGCATCTATTAAAATCATATAATAGTAAACGGTCCACATGGCAGGTGACTAGGCCCATATATATATATATCACCTTTTATTCCTTCCAGAAATCAAAGGATTCAATCCCAACCTTTAACTGGTATATCATGAGGTTTTGATGGTCTAACAAACTTACTATCCAGAACCAGATAAGGAACCTGTTGCACATTTACAAGACCTCAAGATCACAAGATCCCAAGATGAGATTCAGCGGGATTTTTATTCAACCTTTCAGAAGTGGAAGGAGCAGCTGAGGGACCAAGTCCCTACCAGTTCCCGAGGAGACTGCACGAAGTTAACTTTCCAGTTGGAAAGTTATTGCCTGCACATGCTACTGTGCAAAACACTGCTGCAGTCAACCTTCCAGGGAAGAATTTTCACCTACCTTGCTTGCATTATTGCAAGTGATGTCACACATGTATAAATGCATGCAAGGGAGGTAAAACAAATGACTTTGAACATTTGACAAGCTCATTAATGTGACTATCTAGCAAGCAAGTTTCAAGTGCTTCAAGAACAAAGAACAAAATAGTTACGGATCAGTTCCCACATAGAGTTATTGTATGTCCTTTGTTGAGTTGTAACTTTATAATAGTTCTTTAATTGTAATTCTTATCTAGCTTGTTTAGAAGCATTCTATAGGAAACCATTTGTAAACCTTAAACTAGTGTGTTTGAGTCTTGCTAGAGTCAGTCATATTGTAAAATCTTTATAATAGAGTTATTACAAAGTAGCTTGTAATAGAGTATTACAAGTTACTGAGGGATTAAGAGGTTAATTCCTAGATTGCATAAATTGTAATCTAAAAGTTGCTCAGTAGTGAAGTTGAAATCCTACAAGGGTAGGTCGTGGTTTTTAATCCCGTTGAGCTGAGAATTTTCCACGTAAAATTCCTCTTGCCATTTAATTATTGTTGTGTGTGTGTGTACTGTTGGACCTAATAGAGAACCTGGTTCTCTATAGAGTTTGGTGGAGCATTATATTGTATCAATTGGTATCAGAGTAGGTTCTTTCTATCAGGTTAACACCTAGAAAGGATCCTCATGGCTGCTTCTCCAAACTTCGAAGAAGGATAGTCTACTTACAGACCACCTAGGTTCAATGGACAGTATTATGAATGGTGAAAAACTAGAATACATGACTTCATCATGGCTGAAGATTCTGAACTATGGGATGTCATATGTGATGGATCATTTGTTCCTACCAAAAACCATGGCGACCCACCAGTAGCCTTTCTCAAGACAAGGAAATAATTCAACGATACAGATAGAAAGGCCATAGAGAAGAACTTTTATACTAAGAAAATTCTGGTATTGGACCAGATGAATACAACAGGATATCAGCATGTTAGTTAGTCAAAGAAATCTGGGAAGACCTGCAGACAACTCTGAAGGAACAACACAGGTCAAGCAGTCAAAAATCGACATGCTCACAACTGAATACGAGCTCTTCAGGATGCAAGACAATGAATCTGTCCAAGAAATGCATACCCAGTTCACCTCCATCATTAATGAGTTTCACTCCCTTGGTAAAACTATTGCAAGAAACAAGCTGGTTAGAAAGATCCTAAGCATGCTACCCAGTTCTTGGGAAAGCAAAGTGAATGTCATTACAGAGGCAAAGGACTTGCAGGAGCTAACTATTAATGAACTTGTTGGCAATCCAAAAACATACGAGATGAAAAAGAAGAAAGACAGTGAAAGAAGAGAGCCCAATAAGGAGAAGAACCTGGTCCTCAAAACAGAAAACAATGAGAAGCTGTGAAGATGGTGATATGACATACCTAACAAGAAGATTCCAGAAGATGGTTTGCAGGAATGTTGGCATTCCAAAAAGGGAAAGTTATAGCAAGCCAAAGAATTATGATCTCTTTCATAAATGTGGCAAGCCAGGACATTTCATGAAGGATTGCCCTCTCTTAAAGCAGTATCAGTACAAGAACAACTCTGACAAAGCAGCCAAAAGGAACCTGGTTCATGACAGATGCTTCAATAGAAAAAATGTCGCCGACAATATTGTGAGACAAGCTCTTGCTGCATGGGGAGATTCATCAAGTGAATCTGGAGAAGATGATGAACCAGGTAACAACTCTATGATGGCAATAGAAAGTGAATCAATCGAGTATGATTCAATTTTTGCTTTGATGGCCCAGTCTGACGATGAAGATAACGATGATTATGAGGTAAATTTTCTGGATGTTCAAGGAAATCTGAAATCTTATTCTCCTAAGAAACTCATGTCTTTGGCAAATGTGCTAATCGACACTTATCATAGTCTTGTAAATGACAGAGATGTCTTAACAGTTGAACTAGGAGAAGTAGAATAGTCTAGAGATAACCTAGTAATAGTTGCAGTCGATCTAAGAGAGTCAATTAAGAACCTGAAGAAAGAAAGAAATGTCTTAAAGAAAAGGATTGAAAATGTAGAACAAGAAAGAGATGACCTTCTAGTGGTAGTAATGGACTTGAAGGAAACGATTGGGAAACCTACAATGGAAAGTAGGGATGAAAATTATCAAAAAGGAAAGGAAGTTGCAAGCGAGGCACATATTAAGCTTGAGAAATGAACTAAAGACAATGCAGTATAGTCTGTGTGCTGAGCTTGAGAAAAACAAACAACTTCAGGAAGACCTAGGTAGAGTGAAGAGTGATCTTGAAAAATCACTCAAGTAGACCTGGTCCTCTGATGGTATCACTGCCATGTACTCCAACAATAGGGGAAATAGGAAAGGGATTGGGTTTCAAAGGTAAAAGATCCTTACATCCCTTATAGCAAGTATGTTAATGTACCTGACAATTGGCTTTGCACCCACTGCGGTAACAATGGGCACCTTAAGAATACTGTAAGGCCAGATGTTAGTCACAACAGAAAAATAAAGCCTTTGCTGAAAAAGTAACTACTAGTAGAAAACCTGGTCTCTCATTTAAAAAATGCATAATGCCTGCATGGAACAAAAGATCCGTTATTCACCCCTTTCCTCATTACAAGGGATCCAAATTGGCTTTTTAGGTTTTAATCAGGAAATACATGAAAAACCTGATATGCATATAATGAAAATCATTGAAGGATTTAAACTATTCTGAAGTATCTTAAGGTTCCAAAGAAATTTATTAAATAAAGCTTCAACAAATTCTTATGTGAGCGAATAACATACATGATTTGTTTTTGTGTCTAGTGTAATTGGTACACTAATGTATCTTACTAGAACTATGAGTATAATAATATGCTAGCAAGATATAGTTTTATTCCTATATGAAGGTATTGGAATACTATTAGGATTATATTGCAAAAGGAATCCTTGATATAGATTTGTTTATTCTAACAAATATTGTCAAGGTTTTGTTGGTTATACAAATGCAAGCATTTTCTAAAGTTCGTTCTTCAAACAATCTATTTATATGTGAGGGTACTATCATATTATACTTTCACAAGACTGTCAATTATTGATTCAAGTCATACTAAGATATTAACAAATGATAAAGCAAGTACCTCAATACACAATAGATGTGTGACTTTTCTTTGAAAAAGAAGATAACAATAATATTGAAGACAATAATGCTTGCATATCTCAATTGGAAGAAAAATATATTGAAGGCAACAAAATAAAGCACATTTCACCAAAGTTCTTTTCAGACATGATTTTTGGCAGATTGATGATGTAGATGTTAAACAAATTTATTTGATTGATACTTTGGTGGATATGTTCAATGAATCATTACCAACCTCAACATTTGAGAAGCTGGAATATAGGATTGGAATGCGTCATTTCCGAATTTTCAAAAAATAAAGTGATGCTTTCATCAGGGGAAGGCAAATACGCGTTGTACTCTTTTTCTCTTAGCTACAATTTTATCCCACTAGTTTTCTTGGCAAGGTTTTTAATGAGGCAACAAGCAATGCGTATTACATGATATGTGTACTCTTTTTTGTTCACTAGAATTTTTTTCCATAAGTTTTTTTTCTAGTAAGGTTTTAACGAGGCACATTATCTATGGATATCCAATGGGGGGTGTTATAAAATGTTGAATTATGGTGGATGTCCATAACTACCAAAGGAGTAATGCTCACTACTCTTCTCCATTATCTCCATAACTCTCATTACTTTAATACTTATGGAATTATGATTGTAACTCCATAATCTCCCCCATGATCTTCCTCTTAAATGCTTAATGACATATACAATGACATATTTATATAGTGACTATTCCACTCAATAGTGGTCATTTCTCTCAATAGTAGTCATTCCACTCACTATTTTACAATAGTGATTCTTCATTTTTCATGCGTATATAAAGGCCTTGTAATAAATAGCAAATATCACACAATTGAAGAAAAAATAAGAATATATCTTCTTTTTCTCTCTATATATCTCTTAATTTGTTTTTTCTTATTCTATATTGTTACTTTGAGTTATATCTCGTAATTTTATTTAATTTCTTTCGGGTCTCTCTCTAAAAAAAAATAGACTATTGTGCATATAACTTAAACTTTAGATAAAATAAAAAATAAAAAATAAAAATCTATTGCTTCACACTGGGCGTTATTGCACAAGGGTTCGAGCTGAGGTGGTAGAGATGAGACAAAAACACAGATTTTGGTGAGAAGTCTTTTGAGGTCTTTAATTACTTTTAATGGAATTTCAGTGGACCCAATCATCTTTCTTAACTCATCCACATCCACATCCGCTTTCTGCTGTCCAACCAAACTTCTTCTTCTATCCAAGTGAAGTTAAGCCATTCTTTTTATGTCACTTAATTATGTAGTACCCTTGAGGTTGAGGCTGAGGGGATATACTATTTTTTTGTGGAACATAGTTTGAGTATCAAATATTCTCCCCAATGCCAGGAACAATCCAAGTTTCAGGTACTAAAAGCTCTGCTAATTTCAATTTTGTATTCCAAATTAGTGAAATGATCTTAGTTTAACTCAATTTGGTGTTTTATGTTCAACATAGTGTTGGATTTCAAGAATATATCATCTTCAGCACAGTCTTCCTCAATTTGCTTATGGGGTTAGTAATTTCTTTTTCCTTTGTTTGTTTTTAGAGTGTTTCTGTAGTTGCATTTTTTAAGGGTAGCCTTAGAGCAACGATAAAGTATCTATGTGACCTATAGGTCATGGGTTCGAACCTGGTAGCAACCACTAATGCTTGCATTAAGTTAGGCTGGCTACATCAATGCCCATTGGCGTGGCCTTCCCCGGATCCTACGTGAACGTGGGATGCCTTGTGTACCGGGTTACCCTTTCTGTAGTTGCATTTCAAAATTGACTTGGGGTTTGATATGTTTTGTGTAGTTTCCATGGGGAAGAGAGCATACCAAACGTGGGACAAAGGAGACTTCTCCTTGTAATGTTTCAAACGCCTGTATATCTTTATTCTTCATGCTTTCAGCACAAAGCTTGATTAATGTATTTGTGAATTTTAATTATCCCTTTACAGCCCATTAACAACATTTCGCGAAAATTTGGTTGTTAGACTTCAGGATGCTGAGGGAAATGAGATATCACGTGCAGGTTATATCGTCCTTGTATTTAAAGTTTGATATTATCTTGTATAAAGGTTATTGACACTGAGTTTCTCTTTTACAGAAGTTCAGACCTTATCCATAGTTGAGAAGGGTTATTGGGACGATTTTTTCCAACTTGAAGGAGGTGATTATGTACATATGAAGTTGCAATTCATTCTCAGTGAAGATGAACGCAACCGAATTCGTAATGTGGTAATATATACTACTGTTCCTCACTAGTTTTATTCAGAAGGGATACTGAATAATTTGGATACCTAACCTCAAAACATGTTCCCACCCTACTGGTACATGGTGTTTCTAAAAGGATTTTAAAAGTACTTAAAGTTTTCTTTTTTCCTATGCTTTAAACTTTTGATAGCCTTGACAATGCTATCAGCATATGTATAATGGTATCTCGATTGGCTTGGCAGAGAGAATCTGCTCTGAAGAAGAAACAATACATAGTTCCTGCAACAAATGTTGAATATAAAGGAACAACTATTCCTGTGGGAGATACATTTGCATCATCTCTGCCCATCAGAAGGAAGTTTTCAGGTTTGATCACACATTCTAAGAACTATATTAAGGAAAGAAAGATAAGGGAATAATATTTACGATGGAGTATTCCCCCGTTGTAGTTTTTCTTAGAAATATTTATGGCCGACGTGTCTAGTTATTAGATTTTAGCTAGATTTATTCCAGTAATTCAAGAGTAGGAGAATTCCATTCGGGCTTTGCAGCTTACTGAAGATGGAAGTTGAATGAATTAGCACTGTGGTGACTACGTAGAAAATGCATAGTAGCTTAATGAGGTCAAAATTTGCTTTTTAAGTGAAGAATTATAACCGAGTAGATTGCTAAGAGTTTTGATAGCAAATCTGCCTGTTTAGAATGCCACAGATAGAAGTGAAGCAACCTCATCTTCACCTGTGAAAGAAATGGTTCAAATACAATATTCTGAGCCTGACAGACCATCAGCTAAGAAGCTTCAAACTCCGCTAATACGTGATTATATTTCTGTAAAACCTGTTAATGAGCAAGATGCTCAGTCTATGTTGAAGAATGATGTAGCTGCAAAGAAAGAGTCTCTGCCTCAAAAGACGATTGTTGATCCATCTAATAAGTCTCAGGATCAAAGTGCTCAGTCTATGTTGAAGATAGATGTTGCTGCAAAGAAAGAGTCCATATCCCAAACGAAGATTGTTGATCCATCTAATAAACCTCAGGATCAAAGTGTTCAGTCTATGTTGAAGATAGATGTTGCTGCAAAGAAAGAGTCCATATCCCAAACGAAGATTGTTGATCCATCTAATAAACCTCAGGATCAAAGTGCTCAGTCTATGTTGAAGATAGATGTTGCTGCAAAGAAAGAGTCCATATCCCAAACGAAGATTGTTGATCCATCTAATAAACCTCAGGATCAAAGTGCTCAGTCTATGCTGAAGATGGATGTTGCTGAAAAGAAAGAGTCTGTGTCCCAAAAAAAGATTGTTGATGCCTCTAATAAACCTGAGGATCAAGGTGTATTGGAGAAAACTCCTAGCAGTGTCAGGAATATGATAAGTGCGTTTGAAATCGGCCTTGCTCAGGTACTTCTACTCTCCAGCTTATTCTAGGGTGAAATATGCCGTGTAGTGAACTTGCTAAGCTGATAACCTTTTTCCTTTTGTTTACATGAAACTTCGAAAATATTGAACTGACTGCATACATCAGAAGAAGGGGAGAAGATCGCTTACAAGGAATCGAGCATCAAAATCCCAACCAAATTTAGTTGGAATAGGAGGCTCTGTAAAAGATTTGGATCCAGAGGACACTGCAAGGCCTAATAAGATGAGTTCACTAAGAGTAGAAAGACCTCTTAATACTGGGAACTTGCCAGAACCTCAAAGTAATATTGGCAAAAGAGGGGAAATTAGTTTTCCTGAGCAAGATATTGTTGGTAAAGGACAGCCCGTGTTCCATGAAAAGTTGAAGCAGTCAAGTGTGTACATTGTCGCATTTAATGAAGCAGGCTCAAGTCAGCAGGAAACTTTAAGATCTGCTGAAAAGGAGTTTAATACTGGAGCTACTTCACCTGTAGATTTGATGAGAGGAGAAAGTAGTTCACTTGAGCAAGATATTGTTGGTACAGCACAGTCCGTGTTCCATGAGCAGTTGAAAGAGTCAAGTGTCCACATTGTCCCATTTAACGAAGCAGGCTCAAGTCAGCAGGATACCTTAAGATCTGCTAAAAAGGAGCCAAATGCTGTAGCTACTTCACCTATGGATTTGATGAGATTATCCAACCTGGAAACAGCTACTAGCTCCCAAAGAATTAATGTGGCTCATTCAGATATGCTGAAAGCTAATAATTTAGCTGCTGGCCAAGATTGTTCCAATGATCCTTCAGTTGCAGAACAACGAAACACAGAAATTAGATCAGAGGCTTTACTAGAAGTTCATATTGAAAGGGTTACAAATGAGAAACCAAAATTAATAGCGTATTGCGAAAATGAGCATTATGACTCTGAAAATTCTGGTGTATGGATATTTCCGGATAACAAAAATCGTGTCTGTATAACAACTGCAGGCGAAAGCGCAGTGCATTTATTGGAAGATTGCCACATTGGAGTAGATGATCATCAAAGGAATAAGAAACCACCTAAGCAAGAAATTACACGGAAGGTACTTGAGTATCCTTGCCTATCTCCTTTAAAAGTTCAGTAGTATCCCAGAAGCTAGTCCACTATCCTTTGCGGTAAACTTGATAGAAAAATCTGCATGTTGCTTTATCACACATATCTACTAACAATTCATCATACTGATCATGTCACCAACTCATCATTGTGTGATTAAAATAATTGTTAAAACATTTGGTCCTATGGGAAGATGATTTTGTTTGCTTGAACGAGTTGCTGCAAAGATAACTGTTTACCAATTGGTTTCATGGATGCAGCGTGGTTTTTTCCATAAAAGTGACTCCACGATAAAGAAAGGAGAAGAGAAGCCACAAAAGCCAAGAAAATCTCAGTCTGAGAGCTCTGGACAAAATGGCCCTTCTGGACCCATTAGACAGGTCACATATGCATATTTTTGTTGATTCATACATTTATATATTAGTGTGTCAATTGGATGTCTGCTATCTAACTGTGAACTTAGGGAAGCACAGCAATCAGCATCCTGCAGCAGTTAGATGGTTTGAACTGAATATTTTAGTTTTGACTCTTTACCTTTAAAATTGAACCATACATCTCATTCTCTTCAGATCTAGATGCAAATTTCAAAATTCTACCCGATCATTTATCTTTGCTTAAGTATAACAAGTATTAATAAGGGCTATAAAATGCATGCTTCGGACAATCATTAATGGACAGGACTATCAGAAGTCCTTCCCTTGATAATGAATTGCTTCAGTCCGCATTTGTATTGATCATAGAAGAACAAGAATAATTTCAAGAGTGACCAATGCTTGCTATTGTCTACGTTTTTCAGGTGATAAAAATTGCAGTTATTGTAGGGTTTGGAATATTAGTTCTCCTCACCAGACAAAAAGAAACCAGGTGTGCATCACATGTATTCCCTTCAATCTTCTCTTCTGTCTTCTTGCCTCATTGGTGTAACTGAAGAAATTCTTTCAACAGGAGAAATGACAGAAAATCGAAGGAGTTTTATTTCGCTAGTCCAGATTTCATCGATCAGTTGGCATCTTCAGAAGAAAAATGGAGTCTATTAACCGCAGAAGGAAATTGATTCATCGCCTTCTCCCAAGACAAGGCTAACCTTTTGGCGATCTTGTTGGCTTCATAAAGGATATATCTGGTTGAATTGCACTTTCGTTGATACTGAATCTTGTATTTTGGAAATAATGGTCTGTCACTCTTTGGCATTGATCTAAACATTTCTTTTCGTGCATTTCGCAATGTATTTTAAATATTCTTTCTCCGTATATGTAAGAGAAACAGCCATTTTGGTTAATAATGAGTACAACACATCTTTCCTGTATATGATTAAGGTCTTGTTAATATGAAAATGAGAATAAAGATTGCAGTAAATTGGGCAATACAAGTTTGAATTAGGCCAGCTTCACTATAAATAAGAGATTTTGAATGTTCCTCAATCCTGGCCACAACTTTTGTTTTTTACCTTGACGATAAAAACTTACCGTGTTTACACCAAAATATCAAATCAATAAATACGTGACACATGTTTAGCTGTTCATTTTCTAAGAGGAAAGTGGAAAAAGGGAAAGAAAAAGAAGAAAAGAGAAGAATGTAGGTTTTTGGATGTGTTTAGGCATGCAAATTTAATGTGAATCAGTTCCTTATATAGGTCTAGTAGTAGCCCATTCTATTCCTAAAGTTTACAAGCACTTTGACTTAATTCCAGATGATATTTGTCCTAATTCAAGCAAATTCTCAAAAAATTAAACAGATCGCACTTCAAAATTTAATGGCTTTAGAGTTTCCACAATGCATGGCTCTACTTGCCCAATCGTATTTTCCTCACAGTGAAATATTCTTTGATTAAATGGACATTGTATTTGTTATCATCAAAATCAATTAATAAAACATTTGGAGGTAATAAGTACAAGGGCATAAAATAGATGATACTACAATTTATAATTCATCTCATGAAATTTTTTAATATCTACATTTTACTTATTTAAAGTAAACTAATATACGTTGATATAGGTGTATACGGTCGAAATCAAACTCGCCTACGGCATGATAGGTTAGACTTGGAACATGGCAATAAAGGATTGAAGACCGACCCCAAGTCTCACCGGGCTAGAACCCGAGGTTAGAACGTCTGCCTTCGAAGTATCGAGGTCGTAATCCCGGAATTGATCCTAGCCCCGAACGAGCTCGGAGTAACATTGTTAGCATAGCCAGCAGAAGACCGAAATATTTGTGGCCGGTCGAATATTACGGCAAAAAATATCGGCATGTATCAAAAAGGGACTAGCAATCAGTAAATCAAGAGATTTTTTTAACTTTTATAGAATTGTACCTAAAGTATGACTCCTCTACTATATAAAAGGAGTCTCGTAATTCATAAAAGTATGGTAACACTCATTCCAAAGCTATACATTATTATTTTCTTTCTTTAAGCTCTTATTCTTCTGTATCTTGATATCAATCGAAGTGCATCATGTTCGAGTGTGACTGACCTCCCAAGACTGTAACTGTCCAATTCGTGTGGTTTGGGTTTATTTTATTGTAAGCACGTGATTTTTGCTTCACGAGCAATCACTCCAAAAGGAAAAAAAAAAAAAAATAGTGACAAATGATTTCGCTGTACAATTTTTCAATCTTTCCGTAACATGTGTTGTTGGTCATTTATGGGTCTGTCCATTTTGCATCCAGTCATTATCAAACAAAAATACAAAAATATGTGTCAGTAAAAGAAAATTCAAAAAATATATATATGTGTGTGCATCGTTCGTTCTAGGCTTTTAGTTAACTTACTTAAATATTTTGTGATAATTGTATTAAAATGTTACATTGTTGTTTAGTTTTAATTTCGTTATTTTATTATCTATTATTTTATTTTTGTTTTAAAAGAAAAATGAAATTAGAAAACAAAAAGGGAAGGAAATTGGTTTGGGCCAAAAGAAATTAAACAAAATAACAGGCCCAGACCCAGTCCAAATCCGGCTGCCCAGGCCTCCCCTGAAACGACGCCGTTTCAGGCAAATCAATCTGAGCCGTCCGTCCAGGCCAATCCAACGGCTCAGATCCCCTTTTAGCAACCCGTGTTCAAACCCGACCCAATAACCAATCCGACCCAACCCCTCACTTAAACCAAACGACCCCGTTTAGCTACCGAACGACACCGTCTCATTTCTCACCCTCAGATCCAAGCCGTTGAGATCATATGATCTAACGGCTCAGATCCAATCAACCTCCCCATATATAAACTCAGCCCTTTACCCCGCACCCCCTATCCGAACCCCCCCTTCAGTCATCTCCTTCCCCGAACCCTGAAACCCCCAAACCCTAGCAGCCGCCCTAGTCTCCTTCGCCATTAAAGCCGGTGGCACGAACGCCGGTGGCCACCCCCTGAACACCCTAAGACCCCCTCACTCCCCTGAACACGAATCCACTAACCACGAACCTCGAATCATCTCCTATCGTCTCGAATCTGGATTTGAAGATTCGAGACAAAACTCGATCTACACCAAACCTCACCATCTTTGTATCAGCCACTCCCCTGACCTTCCTCGTGACCAAACCAAGCTTGGTTTGGTCCGAATCTACCCACAACTCCCTAAAAATCAGATCTGGAAATCCAGACCTTAGAACACATGCACCTGGGGAATCCGGCCGGTCTGGACAAGGGTTTGAGGTCTAATAGACCTTAATCAAGGTGTTCTCATGTGAGAACACCCTGATTAAAGTTTGTTCGGCCTCAAAAGTTCGAAGTTGAATCTGATTTGGGTCCGTTTTGATTTCAAACTCTTTTGGTAAGTTTTCCTTTCTTTTGTTTTAGTTCTAATCAAGTTGTCAGCATGTTTCGTGGTATTTGTTTGTTATGTTGTTATTTTTCATTCGGATTTCTTCCATCTCTGTTAAAGGCCTTTTTATTTGGTCGATTGTCTTCTGTTTGTGTTCTGAATACACTCTGTGATAAACATGATCGTCAATTAGGTTAGTCGTCAAATGAGTTAATTCATATAGGCCCAGTAATCGAACAAGAGTTGTATGATACCCTTTAGGTCCCTGAACGTATTGTTTATATGAGCGACTGATTATTACCCGTTATAATTAGTGTAGTCGACCTGATAAATGTCGTCGATTAGTCTCCTACGACTGAATGTTCAAATATTCTGAATGGGCCTGTATTGTGATTTGAATTGGGCATTGCCTATGAATGTTAGTTTGTAACTACCTTGTAAACAATTAAAAAGCCAGGCTGGGGCAGTTCTGAAATCGAATGATCAAAGCCCAAAGTGCCCTGATACTGCAATGGGCAGGGCAGTGATAATCAAGGGCTAGCAAGGGTATTCTGGGGTTTGGAAAAGGGCAGAAAAGGTTAGTTTAAATGAAGCTGACAAGTAGGGTACTAATTAAGATTAAACTAATACCAATGGGGAACAAGACACAAGGGTATGGGGCTTAAAATGAATAATAAAATGAGCCCATAACTCTTGATTAAACAAAACCAGGCGTGGGGAACCGATGGCTGGCATCAAAAGATGCTCAAGCATGGGTTTAACAGAGTATGGGCAGGCTGCAAGTTGCAGCAAAAAGGCAGCTTAACTGCACTGGTTCATTTGGCTTATAAATAGGCCATTTGAGAACTTAAACAGGGCTGGACTTTTAGTCTTCAGAAAAAAGAGAAAACAAAGTGAAAATTTTCAGTCTTAAGGCTAGAGTTTTAATCTGAAGAGAGGTCTAGTGAGTCAAAAGAAAAACTGAAAAACATAAGGTAGCTTCCAGTAAACGTTGCAACCAACCACTGTCTGAAAGTGGTATAAGAGTGCATTTTGGTCAAGCTGTCTTGGCCAAGTTCTGTTGCTTGCATTGACTGAGCTGTTTATGGTTGTTGAACTGTTGGTGTTGCTGCATTGAACACTCTATTAGTACTGTGGTTTCTCTACTCTTTCCTGGGATTACTCGACTATCTGTTAGTTCTTCTGTTCTGGGAAATATTGCTGGTTGTCTGTGGGCTGTGGAAAATAATTTTGGTTGTTGGTTTGTTGTTGTGCTGTTGCGGTGTATCTGTTGCTGCTGTGTTTACTGCATACTGCCCAGCTGATCATTCCTTTCTTCTTTGTCCTCTATACCAGGTACACAATTACACTACCAATGTAACTCGAAAGTTTGAGCAATGAGTATAAAAGAGAAGATCTGCGGATGTTGTTTATACATATGTACTGCTGTGTTGAATGGCATGTAATGTCTAATAGCTCATATTTTGGGATACTGAATTTAGCTTACAAGCCTAGTTGATGTCAATGTAGGGTATCGAATGATAATGGTATATATAAGCTGTTAGATAAAAGTGATCTCAATGAACTAGGTTGCATCTCAGATTTAGTTTACTTTGCCGTATATACTATAACATATGCCAAACACGAAAACTGTACACAAGGGGTTAAAATTCTTCCTTTTTCTGATTAATGGTCTCATATAATTGATAAACCACCTGTTAAGACAAAGAACAGGGAATTTGTAATACAAACCCCGTGAAGGTCGAGTTCAGGTCAAAACAGGCCAAGCAGGCCTGCTTCGAGCAAGCAGTGGCCCAGGTTTGGCCCATCATGCATGGGTCGAATTTGGGCCCATGATTATTTATTCGACTGACTGTGCACGCAGCCTTGTTCCTGATTTCAAGCATTTCCGAATTCTGTTATAAATAACTTGCAAGCATTAATTAATTAGGACTATCTACTGCTTTCGATTGATAGAGACAAACACGACAAGAAACGTAGTTGCTATAGGATATCCTTTTAAAAATAAGAACGAGATGAGCCTCGCCGAATAAAAATACAAATTGCGGGGCCCTCAGTGAATACTTGTTTTAAATTACTTAGAATTCAGGAGGGCCGCTTAGTGAATTTCGTGACCTTCCCAAAAAATAACACGATAGTCTCTTTAGGCGCGTGTTTAATAATCTATTTTCTTAAACTTGGGCGTGCATTTCATGTGACCCAAATCCAAATCTCAAAACATCAAATAAAATGCGTTCCGGATTGTGGGTGCATTTCATGTGACGCAATCCAAAGACGTGTTTTAAGCGATGTTCACATTCTTTTGAAATAACAATAATAAAGCGGTAAAAAGTTAAAATTGGCACATTGGTTCATAATTATATTTAAAATCAGATAAATAAGCCGAATATAACAGTTGAGCAACCGTGCTAAAACCACGGAACTCGGGAATGCCTAACACCTTCTCCCGGGTTAACAGAATTCCTTATCCGGATTTCTGGTACGCAGACTGTAATATAGAGTCATTATTTTCCTCGATTCGGGATTAAAATTGGTGACTTGGGACACCCTAAATCTCCCAAGTGGCGACTCTGAAATAAATAAATAAATCCCGTTTCGATTGTCTTTTAATTGGAAAAAACTCCCCTCGCGCCCCTCGGGTGCGGAAGAAGGAGGTGTGACAGCTCTGGCGACTCTGCTGGGGATTTCAACCCAGAACCACTGGTTCAGGGTTAAGAATTCGAGCTTAGAATAATTGTTATTATTTGGCTTTATCTATTATCTGATTTTTACATGTTTGAGCCTAATGTGTTAAATGCTGCTTTACCGCTTTGATATTATTTGAACTGTATATAAACTGTGCCGAAACCCATATCCTTTCTGAGTCTTCTAAATCATGAAGAAGGGCGTACTTCGTACGGCTTCTTTTCTGTATAATGTCAAATCCCAATTTAGAACGAGGTTCGGACAAGTTGCTAAGCCGGTGAAGCTTCTGTATTCCTGGTACGCTGCCCCCCTCGGCTCGAGCTGTCCGCTCGGGTAAGCCAGGTCTAGAACAAACACCCAGTTCTGAACCTAGAATAACTCAACTTCATGCCAGATCCCTAGTAGGAACGCTTATTTGCATCATGCGCATTTTTGACTTAGGGGACTTAACACAGGGGTTGGGTCCGTCTAGGAATAGCAACCTGAAATAGAAAGGGCCATCCTGATGCATCTTACTCACTGCTTGTGCATTTATTTGCTTTAAAATTCCGAAAAATACTTTCTTCTTCTTCTTTAGAATAAAAAAAAAGCAAATGAAATTCAAAATATATCTTAGAAGTGTTTCTTTTAAAAAGAAAATCAATAAAAAAAATGCTTCCTTTTTTCTTTTAAAGTAGTTCTTTGAACCGAACTACGCGGGTTTGATTCTCACCGGATGTGAGATACGTAGGCAACCCTCATCGGGTCCAACCCCACCTTCTCAAAAAGAAGGAATGTTTTATGTTTTTCGTTAATTCGTTTGTTTGTTATAAATGAAAATAATAGAATAATAGTCTATTTGATTGTTGTGTAAATAATAATAATAAAAAAAATATAGAAAATGGAAAAAAATAAACCAGTTAGTTTATCACCCGAACTACGTCGGTTTGATTCTCACCGGATGTGAGATACGTAGGCAACCCTCATCGGGTCCAACTCTTTTTCCATTTTTACCAAAAATGATATACCATAAAGCATATATGTATATATGTATACACATGTATATAAATAATTTTTTTTTTTGTTTTTGTGTCCAAAGATTTTTTGGTTAGAGTCAAAATAAAGGTTTTTGTTTTCACCTAAAAGGTCACCCTAATAAATGTGCAGGATGAACACAGAGCAAAATGAACCGTTCTCAGCCCTCAGCGAGGTCCCTCTACAACTCCACATGTGGTGGAATGACTTGGAAGCCGATAGCAAAGGGGTAGTAGGAAGAATATTGGGAGGTTTTGTAAATTTGTTGGGTGTTGAGCCGAGGACAGATATTCTTGAAGCTCTAATACCATTTTGGGACCCTACCTGCAATGTATTCCGTTTTGTTGACTTTGAACTTTCACCGACACTTGAGGAAGTTGCCGGATATGCGGGACTGAATGAGAGGTTAAGAGGGCAATATTTGCTTTCGCCAAGGCCAGTGTCCCCGCATGCGTTTCTGGATCTACTAAGCATTAGTCGGAAGGTACAACATGGCGATTTATCGAAAGGGTGTTGTGATCTCCATTTCTTGTATCAGCGGTACGGAACCCCGCAGGGTTTCGAGGAACCGAACCTTGGGCTAACTCACGGCGGGAACAGAAACAAATGGGAAGCAAGACGTACTTTGGCTTTTATCACAGCGTTCTTGGGAGTCATGGTCTGCCCAAGGAAGGATAAAAAGATAGAGATAGGTCTGGTAGGGATGGCCGACGTGGCAATCAAAAGAACCGATAGTACTGTGGTTCCTTTGATTTTGTCCGAAATCTACCGGGCTCTGACTATATGCCGAGAAGGAGGCAAGTTCTTCCAAGGTTGCAACCTGTTACTTCAGCTATGGATACAGGAACACCTCCATCACCAAGTAGGATACATGAACCACGGGTTAACCGAGAGGAATTGTATCAGCGGATTCAAGAAGCGCATGACAGGCGCCAGATTTCCTGAAGGTGTCGAAGAATGGTTTACACGGTTAAGGTCAACAACAGCTGACCAAATTGAATGGGCATTTGGTTGGTTGACTGATACTGAGGTTATCTACATGTCGGCTGAAGAATGTCATGTTCTCTTAATGGGGCTTCGCAGCATCCAGCCATATGCCCCTCATCGGGTATTACGACAACTGGGCAGGTTTCAAGTAGTCCCTAATGATGAAAATCTGAGCAAGCATGCCTTGGAATTAAGCCCGGGAGTCATATTCCCCGAGGGGAAGATTAGAAAACTGTGGCATGAATGTAGATTCTTGGAGCCCAAAACCATGGTACGAGAGCTAGCTAAAGGTGAGGTAGACCCAAAGTACGATGCTTGGTTCGAAAGAAGGTTTCAGACTCGGCAAAGACCTGCTAAAAGGGCCCACGTCCAACACTTCACCAATGATTCACAAGAGCAATGGGGATGGTTGAAAAGGGAGAAAGGTTACCGGGTCGAAATCGGGAAGCTAAAGCAACAAGTTGAAAGGCTTGTATTTGAGAACAATGTGCAAGTCGCCTCGGAGCAGGCTGAAAGAAACAAGTTAGACCAAGAAAACCAAACCTTGAAGGCCCGCCTTCGCCAAGCCAGTAAGAGTAACGTTGACCGACAGAAGCGTCGCTCTGATGAAAGATTGATAGCAATTTTGAGAAATCAGGTCATCCAAAGCCAAGAAGAATTAGAACAATCAAAAGCTTGCATAACAAGGATGAAGGTCAGATGGGCAAAGTACGCAATGGCCCGGAAGCAGCGTTTGCAACAGGTCATAAGGGATTATGAAATGAGCGTCAGAAATTAAGGGAGACGAGCTCCACTCTACATGATCGGATCGTCAAACAAGCACGAGACGCCCAGGCCGACAGAAGACAGTGCTACGATGCAATGGCCTGCATGGAAAGACAAATGGAGTTATTTCAGGATCGACTTGCCAACGATGCTCAGGCACTGGGGTTAAAGAACCAACAAATCAGGCAGTTGCTCAGTGAAAGAGATAACATTCGAGCAAGGATTGATGAAATAGGGCATTACATCTACATGAAATGCTTGGCATGTGAGCGAACACCTCGGAAGACCCTCCTTGTTTCCATCATGGGCTGCGTCCGCCGGATTATGAACGAGTTGAAGAGCCTGCAAAGAGACCTTACACCTAGAGCCGCGAAAAGGCCGAATGATGCCTCGCGGCCCCTTAAATTGGAGAATTAGTTTTGGTCAAGTCCTGTTTATTTGGCTTTGGTTGTTTTTCCATATGTTGTTTTCTTTTCGTTAAACCGAGTTTAAAACCGTGGAGTCTGTACTTCTGCTATTTTTATTTTAAGTACTGTGTAATAGCAAATTTTGATAATGAAATTAAGTGACTCCAGAAGAATTACTATGTGTCTTTGCTTTGAGGCAGAACTACGCCTGGTCTGATTCACGCGGGGACGTGATACGTAGGCAATCCCCATAAGATTCGACCGCTTTAAATAAATAAAGAAGAGAAAATGTAAATAAAATAAAACGCAAGGTTTCGCAAAATACTTTAAAGAGACGAATGAGCAAACCGGGATGACGCATGTTGTTTGAAGCAAAGCATGTAGAAACGGTTAACTGCCTAGGCGCATTGCATCCTCTATGTGTTGTGATCAAATCTGTTAAGCTCTAACGCTAACAAAATTTGTTGTTGTCTGATATCAGACAGTTAGTTGTTAAAGAATTCTGGCAACACATTCATACCAAACCAGATCCAAAGGACCGGTAGCAACAAGCATGACTACTTCGGAGAATAGCAATGAGGAAGAAAGGCCGATGAGCCAGTTGTTAAAAGAAGCGATGGAAAAGATTGAAAGGATGGGACTAGAAATGAATGCAATGCAGCTAGCCCTAGCCAAAACACAAAAGAGCCCTGAGACACTGGGACACATGCCGGAATACCCTCACTCTGGCCCTTCCACAAGCCGCCCAAATCCCCTCTATCATCAAGAAAGAAGCCCTCACGATTCCCAAGCTCCACCACCCCATCAACCTCTCCCAACACCCAATATTCCCATTTTTGTGGGACCTACGTCAGCCCCTTTGCAGAGAACGACCAGTGAGCCATTGTTTCAGGCTCACGATACCCAATACTATCCCCCCGAGCCTACATTACATGCACCGGAACCACAGGCTTACATTCCCCATTTGGAAGTACCGGCAGAGGTTGAAAAGCCGGTTAAAGCCCCTGAACAGGATGAAGTGTTGAGAAAGTTCAAAAGCCTGGAGCAATCCTTCAGGAACTTGCACGGGCTGGGCAATCAAGTAAGCGTGGCATACAAAGATCTGTGCCCTTTCCCAGACGTCCAACTCCCGGCTGGGTTCAAGATGCCCAAGTTTGATTTATATGAAGGGCACGGTGATCCCATGGCACATTTGCGGGGATTCTGTAGCAAAATGAGAGGGGCAGGAGGCAAGGATGAGCTTTTGATAGCTTATTTCGGCCAAAGTCTGAGCGGATCTGTACTGGAATGGTATACCAGGCAGGATTTCAGCAGGTGGTACACGTGGGATGACCTGGCACAGGCTTTTGCAGGTCATTTCCAATACAATCTGGAGATAGTCCCTGACCGTCTCACGTTATTGAGAATTGGGAAGAAACCCGGGGAAAGTTTTCGCGAGTTCGGGTTCCGCTGGAGAGAACAAGCAGCTAGGGTCGATCCTCCCATGAGAGAGGGAGAGATGGTAGACTATTTTTTGCAGACATTGGATCCAACCTACTTTGGTCACTTGGTGACAACGGTTGGAAAATCTTTCAACGAGGTGGTCAAAATAGGGGTCATGATAGAAAAAGGTTTGAGGTCGGACAAGATCTTGAACTATTCGGCACTCAAAGCCACAACCCAGGCTATTCAAAGCGGCACGGGGGGTGCGCTGAGAAGAAAGAAAGAAGAGGTTGCCACGATCGAGGCAGGCAGTTGGTCCAGGGCTGGCAGGCCGCACTACAACCAACCCAGGCCTCACAGGTCAAACTACCCATACAACCCACCACAAAATTTCTATCCACCTCGAGAACCACATTGTTCCGTACACCAAGCCCAGGTATACACTCAGCCTCCGGTTCGCCCACAATGGAGCGCACCGGCTCCCCAGAACATATATGCACCACCACAAAACACCTACCCTCCGCCAAGGGCATATAGAAACCTTTCAGGGGCAGGTTTCCGGGGAAATCCAGATGCTAGGAATGACAGGTTGCGGAAGCAAAGAACCTTCACCGAACTGGGAGAAACCTACACCGCTGTGTTCCACAAGCTGCAGCAATTGGGTTTGGTTAGTCCTGTCCATACTCGGGAACCAAATCCCCCGCCTCAGAATTTGGATCGTTCAATCAGTTGTGAATACTGTTCAGGGATGCTCGGGCACGATACCGAGAAGTGCTGGAAGTTAAGGCATGCCATACAGGATCTTATTGACACCAATAAGATCGAGGTCCAGACACCGGAGGCTCCTAACATCAACCAAAACCCACTGCCAGCGCACCACGAAACTCACATGATTGAGTTGGTGTGTGAGGGAGGAGAATTAAGAAAACCCTCACAAACAGTGATGATGATCCAAGCCGCCCCGAAAGAAGTCTTAACCAGTGGAGGAACGAGTGTACAATCGCAGAGAGAAGGTGTCAAGCCGGTAGTGATATTGGGGAAGAGCCCGTCCATCATAGCAAGCAAACCCGAGCCAAGCAAGTTGGTAATACCAGGGATCCTGCCCACACCGGCAGTCGTGTTGAAAGGGGTATGTAGAGAACGGGTAACCATAAAGCCTGTGGTCCAACTGCCGATGATTGATACCAGGGCTGTGCCTTGGAAATATGAAAAGGCAGTGGTGACGTACCAAGGAAAACAGGTGGAAGAAGTCAGTTGTGAAGCGCAAGGGCTGACTCGATCAGGTCGATGTTTTGCCCCGGTGGAGTTAAGAAAAACCAACCCAGTGGCAATCAAGAAGCCAATGTCAGAAGAAGAGGCTGAAGAATTCCTGAGGAAGATGAAAGTACAAGACTATTCTGTGGTTGAGCAGCTGAGAAAAACACCTGCCCAGATCTCACTATTGTCATTACTCCTCCATTCTGAGGAACATCGTCGGGCCCTATTGAAGATATTGAACGAGGCTCATGTACCCAGTGAGATTTCTGTAAACCACCTGGAAACCATTGCCAGCAAGATCTTCGAGGTGAACAGGGTAACATTCTCAGATGATGACCTGCCGGTGGAAGGTACAGAGCATAACAAAGCTCTATACCTAGCTGTCAAATGTGAAGACTCGGTGGTAACCCGAGTATTGGTGGATAACGGCTCAAGCGCCAATATTTGTCCATTATCCACCCTGGACCAGTTAAAGATTGACCGTGGAAGAATCCGGGAGAATAGCATCTGTGTCCGGGGGTTTGACGGAAACGGAACAGCCACTATGGGGGATGTTGTACTTGAACTGACCATTGGGCCAGTCCTGTTTACCATGGAATTCCAGGTGTTGGACGCCACGGTATCTTACAACTTGCTGTTAGGCCGACCCTGGATTCATGCAGCCAAAGCGGTGCCTTCCACCCTACATCAAACGGTGAAGTTTGAATGGGAAAGACAAGAGGTCGTGTTGCACGGCGAGGATACAACATGCACCATGGGCGGAACCATTGTACCTTTCATAGAGACCACGGATGGCGAAGGTCCTTGGGTCTACCAGATTCTTGATACAGGGTCGGCCAACAAAATTTCTGAAGGAGAAATCATCCCACACCCTAGGGTAGCTGCCGCAACAGTCATGATGGTCTCAGAAATGCTGGGTAATGGATTTGTTCCAGGAAAAGGCCTGGGAGTCGAGCTTCAAGGGATAGTCCAACCTGTCTCCCTTCCTAAAAATCTGGAAACTTTCGGGTTGGGGTTCAAACCAACCGCAGTAGACAGGAAGCAAGCGCGAAAAATAAAGAAGAGGGTCTGGTTTTTGCCTAAACCAGTGCCACGCCTCTCAAGGTCTTTTGTTAAAGCAAGTGCCAAGGGGTCACCGGTCCCAAAGATTCAAGGACCTTTGATCGGTATAAATGAAGACCTGAATCAGAGTTTTGAGAGACTATTCGCGGATGTCAGTATGGTGGAAGCTGGAGAAGGTTCCAGCAGAGCAGAGATACAATTTGTGGGGCCTGAGGCCAAGACCAACAATTGGACGGTTACTCCTCTTCCTGTCCGAGGGGAGTCTTGGTAGTAGGCTTTGATTAATGATTTGTTTGTTTGTTTGTTTGATCGGATTATTCAAGGGTGTAATCCAAATTTTACTTTCGTTTTTGTAAAAGTGTGAACCCTTTTATCCCGCAAATTTAATAAAGTTCTTTTCTTTTGTCCCATTTTAATTTTTGTTTTGTTCTTTTTCTTTCTGAACAGTTCTCTTTTTACTGGTTCTAATGACATGGCATGCACAGCGGATCTTCGACCTAGTCTAATAAATCAATCTGAAACCAACTCAATGATGCAAAAGGTCGTTTGTGACGATGAATCTGAATGTGACGAAGGTGAAGCCTTCGAAGAAATAAACAGAGAACTGTGCCAATTTGAAGAGAAACCCAAGCCTAACCTAAATGAAACCGAGGCTGTGAATCTAGGAGACGCTGATAACGTCCAAGAGACCAAAATTAGCATCCACATTGAGCCGAATGTCAGAGCAGAATTGATCAAAACTCTCAGGGAATTCAAAGATGTTTTTGCCTGGTCATATGATGATATGCCTGGATTAAGCACCAATTTAGTGGTTCACAAATTACCCACTGACCCGGCATACCCTCCGGTCAAGCAAAAATTAAGGAAATTTAAAACAGAAATGAGTGTAAAGATCAAGGAAGAAGTGATTAAGCAGTTACAAGCGAAGGTCATTCGGGTCACTCGATATCCCGAGTGGTTGGCCAATGTGGTACCAGTCCCAAAGAAGGATGGAAAAATCAGGGTGTGCGTTGACTACCGCAACCTCAACAAAGCAAGTCCCAAGGACAATTTTCCGCTGCCCAACATTCATATCTTAATTGACAATTGCGCAGGGCGCGAGATTGGATCCTTTGTGGATTGCTATGCAGGTTATCATCAGATCCTAATGGATGAGGAGGATGCTGAGAAAACAGCGTTTATTACGCCATGGGGAACCTACTGCTATCGGGTAATGTCGTTCGGGTTAAAGAACGCTGGGGCAACATACATGCGAGCAATGACTGCGGTGTTTCATGACATGATACACAAGGAAATTGAGGTGTACGTCGATGATGTGATCATCAAATCTTGGCGTCAGGAGGACAATGTGGCAGACCTAAGGAGATTTTTCCAAAGACTCCGAAGGTATGACATCAAGCTTAACCCGGCCAAATGCGCATTCGGGGTTCCATCAGGAAAGTTGCTAGGATTCATCGTCAGTCGACGGGGGATTGAGTTAGAGCCATCCAAAATTGAGTCCATCCGAGATTTGCCACCGCCAAGGAACAAAACAGAGGTAATGAGTTTGCTGGGTAGACTCAATTACATCAGCAGGTTCATCGCTCAACTCACAGCAACTTGCGAGCCCATATTTCGGTTGCTGAGAAAGGATGCTGCGGTAGGTTGGACGGCAGAGTGTCAGGAGGCTTTCGACCAAATCAAAGGGTATCTGTCTAATCCACCCGTATTGGTCCCGCCTAAGCCCGG
Organism: Nicotiana tabacum; assembly: GCF_000715075.1. Lineage (NCBI taxonomy): Eukaryota > Viridiplantae > Streptophyta > Magnoliopsida > Solanales > Solanaceae > Nicotiana > Nicotiana tabacum. The sequence continues at coordinate 170,994,249 of NC_134089.1, forward strand.
GAAGCCCCTAATTCTTTACCTGACGGTCTTGGAAAATTCATTTGGTTGTGTGTTGGGGCAACATGACGACACAGGAAGGAAGGAGCAAGCCATCTACTATCTTAGCAAGAAATTCACAGTGCATGAGGTCAAGTACACTCAACTCGAGAAAACATGTTGCGCCCTAACTTGGGTGGCTCAGAAGTTGAAGCACTACCTGTCTTCATATACTACTTATCTCATATCCCGCTTGGACCCATTAAAGTACATCTTTCAGAAACCTATGCCCACGGGAAGGTTGGCAAAGTGGCAAATTCTGCTCACAGAATTTGATATCATCTACGTAATGAGGACGGCCATGAAAGCCTAGGCACTGACAGACCATTTGGCAGAGAATCCCGTTGATGAAAAATACGAGCCCTTAAGAACGTATTTTCCTAACGAAGAGGTGATGCATACGAATGATTTGGAATTACCTGAGGAACCAGGTTGGAAGCTTTTCTTCGATGGAGCTGCAAACGCAAAAGGGGTTGGAATAGGAGCAGTACTCATTTCTGAAACAGGACGACATTATCCTGTTACGGCTCAACTCCGCTTCTATTGCACCAACAATATGGCCGAGTATGAGGCTTGCATTCTGGGTCTGCGCTTGGCTGCTGACATGGATGTCCAAGACGTCTTGGTCTTGGGAGACTCGGACCTCTTGGTACATCAAATTCAGGGTGAATGGGAAACACGAGATCTAAAGCTCATACCATACCGACAATGCTTGCATGATCTGAGCAAGCAGTTTCGATCGGTGAAATTCAAACACATTCCGAGAGTTCACAATGAAGTCGCAGATGCTTTGGCCACCTTAGCATCAATGCTGCACCACCCTGACAAAATGTATGTTGATCCTCTACACATCCAGGTCCGTGATCAGCATGCCTACTGCAATGCTATAGAAGAAGAAGCAGATGACGAACCCTGGTTTCATGATATCAAGGAATACCTCAGGATGGGGATATATCCAGAACATGCCTCTGGAGACCAAAAAAGAGCCCTCCGGCGTTTGTCGAATGGTTTCTTCCTCAGTGGGGGAATATTGTACAAAAGAACCCCGGATCTGGGATTGTTGAGATGCATAGATGCCAGTCAAGCAACGACGGTTATGGCTGAGGTACATGCTGGAGTTTGTGGACCACACATGAGCGGATATGTGTTGGCAAGAAAGATCCTTCGAACAGGGTGTTATTGGCTCACCATGGAACACGACTGTATCACTTTCGTGAGGAAATGCCATCAGTGCCAGATACATGGAGATTTGATTCATTCTCCGCCAACAGAGTTACATACGATGTCAGCACCCTGGCCGTTTGTGGCATGGGGCATGGATGTCATTGGGCCCATCGAGCCAGCAGCGTCCAACGGTCATAGGTTCATCCTAGTGACCATTGATTACTTCACCAAATGGGTTGAGGCTAAAACCTTCAAATCAGTAACCAAGAAGGCAGTGGTGGACTTTGTTCACTCCCATATCATCTGCAGATTTGGGATCCCAAAAGTGATCATCACGGATAACGGTGTGAATCTTAATAGCAGCCTGATGAAAGAGGTATGCCAACAATTCAAGATTACACACCGCAATTCCACCCCATATCGTCCCAAGGCGAATGGAGCAGTCGAAGCAGCCAATAAGAATATCAAGAAGATACTGCGAAAAATGGTGGAAGGGTCCAGACAATGGCACGAGAAATTACCCTTTGCCTTGTTGGGGTACCGCACTACCATCCGGACTTCCATAGGCACAACTCCTTATTTGTTGGTGTATGGAACTGAGGCCGTGATACCAGCGGAGGTCGAGATTCCGTCCCTCCGAATTGTCGCTGAAGCCGGGATTGATGATGATGAATGGGTCAAAGCTCGATTGGAACAGTTGAGCCTGATAGATGAGAAAAGATTGGCAGCAGTGTGCCATGGTCAGCTGTACCAGAAGAGAATGGCAAGAGCGTATAATAAGAAGGTGCGCCCCAGGAAGTTTGAAGTAGGGCAGCTGGTATTAAAGAAGATCCTCCCACATCAGGTCGAGGCAAAAGGCAAATTCGCCCCAAATTGGCAAGGGCCTTATATCGTGACCAGAGTATTGTCCAACGGTGCTTTGTGTTTGACAGATGTCGAAGGTAGATGTGTCGACATGGCTATCAATTCAGATGCAGTCAAGAGATATTATGCGTAACTTCTTTAATTATGGCAATTTTTGGTCTATTTGTTTGTATTTGGCATTTATTGGATAATGAGATGACGGAGGCAATTCTTTCTTCTACCCAAACACTGTTTAACCCTTGCTTCCCCCTTTGAGCCTTAAGTTATTCTTTCATACCCATCTTTTGGAATCAATAATGGGAAAGACATGAAAAAGAAGAAAATGAAAATAAGGAAAAGACATGAAAAAAAAATGAAAAGAAAAAAAAGAAAAGAAAAAAGAAAAAAAGAAGATAAAATCACAAGAAATACAAAACTGTGGGAACTACGTTTGACCTGATTCCTCAAAGAGGATACGTAGGCGCCTCACGGCTCGGTCATAGTATGCATCATAATGAATATAGGATGCATAATGTACATAGTGTGCACAATATGGCACAATGTGCGTAACGCGCATGGCTCAACATAAGTGTAAAGAAATAAAATTCCCCAAGCAAGAAAACTGGGGCAGAGGTTAGGTTTTTAAGTTCCAACAAAGGTTTGATTCCAAAAGTTGTAGCACATCACCCATCAAATTATTTTCAATTTTATAGCCTTTCTTTAACTCCACACCCAAAACCAACATCAACGTCCAAAAGACCTCCCGATCAATGTTCAAGAGATGTCGAGTCAGGTAAATAAGACCGAGAATAATACACCGATCCCCAGCAAAGAAGAGGATCGCAAGACTGGGGATGAATTGATGGTCAAAGGAATCTCCAGAAGAGAGGGTCGTATCTACAACGCCCCGATTCCTCGAAAGAAATAAAATGAGAGAGTCTCATCGGTGAAAACCTTCGCAGGCACCGAGAGGCGATGTAAGATGAGAGGTATGAAATGAGAGAGTCTTATTGGTGAAAACCTTCACAGGCACCATAAGGCGACGGGAGATGAGAGAAAAGAGAGAGTCTCATTAGTGAAAACCCCTCGAAGGGCACTATGAGGCGACGAGATAGATCAGCAAAGCTACCACATTCGAAACGAAATGAACACTCATTTATCATCCCCATCAAGTCAAACCATCGGGCAAATCAATTGATACAAATAGACTGGGTCGGGAATCTATGGTGCACGCCATGATCACGGGGACCATTTGTGTCCTCCAGATAAGTTCTTTTGATTGTCTCCTCCCACAAAATATTGGTTCAGAAAGATTTTCTCCTTTCCATATCTTTTGTTTCTTTTCCTAAAATGTGTCTTGAAAGGATTTTTCAAAGCTTACTACCAGGAACCGAAGGGGAATTCATCCAATGCAGGATAATACAAACAGTCTTAAAGGCCGGTCCCAGGCAATGCAGTGATTGTGCCCGGAAATTTTGGAAGAAGTAAGCTCCAAAAGGGAGTGGTTTCGGGAGTTAGAAGCAGACTCCCACATCATGTGTTTAAAGAGAAAGCAGAAAAAGGGATAAATTGAAAACCAATCCCCAGCAGGCTAGAGACCCCCAACAGGCAACTTTGCCCGCCAACCAATTATGGGGACGAAGAGCAAGAAAGGGGAAGAGAGAAAAATTGCTCGCCAGAAAGGCACCCTCTACCACCACGATTAAAACTGACTAAATCCTTTTGTCTGTTGCAGGAGAACAAAGAATTGATGATGGCAGCAAGATGCAACGCCATGGAAGTCACCAAAAAGCCGGGGCAGAAAATTTTCTGCCGATTGTCGAAAATTTTCTCGAAAAATGCGGAAGCAATTTCAATACATTTAAGCTCTAGGTCGCCCACCAGTATAATGCGGGAATACTTTTAAGTTCTAGGTCGCCCACCAGTATAATGCGGGAATACATTTAAGTTCTAGGTCGCCCACCAGTATAATGCGGGAATACATTTAAGTTCTAGGTCGCCCACCAGTATAATGCGGGAATACATTTAAGTTCTAGGTCGCCCACCAGTATAATGCGGGAATACTTTTAAGTTCTAGGTCGCCCACCAGTATAATGCAGGAATACATTTAAGTTCTAGGTCGCCCACCAGTATAATGCGGGAATACATTTAAGTTCTAGGTCGCCCACCAGTATAATGCGGGAATACATTTAAGTTCTAGGTCGCCCACCAGTATAATGCGGGAATACATTTAAGTTCTAGGTCGCCCACCAGTATAATGCGGGAATACATTTAAATTCTAGGTCGCCCACCAGTATAATGCGGGAATACATTTAAGTTCTAGGTCGCCCACCAGTATAATGCGGGAATACATTTAAGTTCTAGGTCGCCCACCAGTATAATGCGGGAATACATTTAAGTTCTAGGTCGCCCACCAGTATAATGCGGGAATACTTTTAAGTTCTAGGTCGCCCACCAGTATAATGCGGGAATACATTTAAGTTCTAGGTCGCCCACCAGTATAATGCGGGAATACTTTTAAGTTCTAGGTCGCCCCACCAGTATAATGCGGGAATACATTTAAGTTCTAGGTCGCCCACCAGTATAATGCGGGAATACTTTTAAGTTCTAGGTCGCCCACCAGTATAATGCGGGAATACATTTAAGTTCTAGGTCGCCCACCAGTATAATGCGGGAATACTTTTAAGTTCTAGGTCGCCCACCAGTATAATGCGGGAATACATTTAAGTTCTAGGTCGCCCACCAGTATAATGCGGGAATACATTTAAGTTCTAGGTCGCCCACCAGTATAATGCGGGAATATATTTATGTTCTAGGTCGCCCACCAGTATAATGTGGGAATACATTTAAGTTCTAGGTCGCCCACCAGTATAATGCGGGAATACATTTAAGTTCTAGGTCGCCCACCAATATAATGCGGGAATACATTTCAGTTCTAGGTCGCCCACCGGTATAATGCGGGAATACATTTAAGTTCTAGGTCGCCCACCAGTATAATGCGGGAATACATTTAAGTTCTAGGTCGCCCACCAGTATAATGCGGGAATACATTTAAGTTCTAGGTCGCCCACCAGTATAATGCGGGAATACTTTCAAGTTCTAGGTCGCCCACCAGTATAATGCGGGAATACTCTTTAGCTCTAGATTTTGGAATCAGTCACCCCACCTGAAGACGGAAGGGTACAACAGAGAGCCCCAAATAGGAAACAATAAAATCCCCAGTACCAAGAAGCAGACAACTGCGGAGGCAAGCGCGCAATTCAAAAGGAAGAAGGAACGCGTCTCAAAAGAAACAGTTTGGGAACGTTATAGCATGCCCAACATAACAATTTTGATGAAAAGCCATACCACCAAAGAAACACTTGAAAGGTTTGAAGAAGAGGGCATTGTTCCCAGCGGATCAAGCAAAGTGATGAAAACTGGCATTCAAACGTCAGTGAAGGACCGGCGTCCTCTACCAAAGTCACAAGATAAAGGCATCAGAGGAAAGCGTTAGCCGACAAGAAAGCAAGGCAGCAAGAACAAGTTGAAGATGGACAAGATTTCATGATCCTCAGTCTAGCTTAGCTTCTTGTCTTTCCTTTTAGATCAATGTAACAGGGAGATCGGTTGAGCAGTAACATCCTACAGCAGCATACAACAGCGCACAACAACAGCAAACACTACGGTCACACGGTAGTCCCAGCTACCAAAATTTCCCGAACTACATTGACCTGATTCCTGTTCAGCCCAGGATATGTAGGAAACCTCTGAAGCAAAGGTTCGGTCAAATCCTTTTCAAAAAATGTTTCACAAGGAGTATTCGGACGGGCAAAAATCGCTCGCTTTATCTTTGCGCGAAAACCCTTCGTGTCTTCGTGCAAAGAGGGGCAGCTGTAAGCACGTGATTTTTGCTTCACGAGCAATCACTCCAAAAGGAAAACAAAAAAAAAATAGTGACAAATGATTTCGCTGTACAATTTTTCAATCTTTCCGTAACATGTGTTGTTGGTCATTTATGGGTCTGTCCATTTTGCATCCAGTCATTATCAAACAAAAATACAAAAATATGTGTCAGTAAAAGAAAATTCAAAATATATATATATATATGTGTGCATCGTCCGTTCTAGGCTTTTAGTTAACTTACTTAAATATTTTGTGATAATTGTGTTAAAATGTTACATTGTTGTTTAGTTTTAATTTCGTTATTTTATTATCTATTATTTTATTTTTGTTTTAAAAGAAAAATGAAATTAGAAAACAAAAAGGGAAGGAAATTGGTTTGGGCCAAAAGAAATTAAACAAAATAACAGGCCCAGACCCAGTCCAAATCCGGCTGCCCAGGCCTCTCCTGAAACGACGCCGTTTCAGGCAAATCAATCTGAGCCGTCTGTCCAGGCCAATCCAACGGCTCAGATCCCCTTTTAGCAACCCGTGTTCAAACCCGACCCAATAACCAATCCGACCCAACCCCTCACTTAAACCAAACGACCCCGTTTAGCTACCGAACGACACCGTCTCATTTCTCACCCTCAGATCCAAGCCGTTGAGATCATATGATCTAACGGCTCAGATCCAATCAACCTCCCCATATATAAACTCAGCCCTTTACCCCGCACCCCCTATCCGAACCCCCCCTTCAGTCATCTCCTTCCCCGAACCCTGAAACCCCCAAACCCTAACGCCGCCCTAGTTTCCTTCGCCATTAAAGTCGGCGGCACGAACGCCGGTGGCCACCCCCTGAACACCCTAAGACCCCCTCACTACCCTGAACACGAATCCACTAACCACGAACCTCGAATCATCTCCTATCGTCTCGAATCTGGATTTGAAGATTCGAGACAAAACTCGATCTACACAAAACTTCACCATCTTTGTATCAGCCACTCCCCTGACCTTCCTCGTGACCAAACCAAGCTTGGTTTGGTCTGAATCTACCCACAACTCCCTAAAAATCAGATCTGGAAATCCAGACCTTAGAACACATGCACCTGGGGAATCCGGCCGGTCTGGACAAGGGTTTGAGGTCTAATAGACCTTAATCAAGGTGTTCTCATGTGAGAACACCCTGATTAAAGTTTGTTCGGCCTCAAAAGTTCGAAGTTGAATCTGATTTGGGTCCGTTTTGATTTCAAACTCTTTTGGTAAGTTTTCCTTTCTTTTGTTTTAGTTCTAATCAAGTTGTCAGCATGTTTCGTGGTGTTTGTTTGTTATGTTGTTATTTTTCATTCGGATTTCTTCCATCTCTGTTAAAGGCCTTTTTATTTGGTCGATTGTCTTCTGTTTGTGTTCTGAATACACTCTGTGATAAACATGATCGTCAATTAGGTTAGTCGTCAAATGAGTTAATTCATATAGGCCCAGTAATCGAACAAGAGTTGTATGATACCCTTTAGGTCCCTGAACGTATTGTTTATATGAGCGACTGATTATTACCCGTTATAATTAGTGTAGTCGACCTGATAAATGTCGTCGATTAGTCTCCTACGACTGAATGTTCAAATATTCTGAATGGGCCTGTATTGTGATTTGAATTGGGCATTGCCTATGAATGTTAGTTTGTAACTACCTTGTAAACAATTAAAAAGCCAGGCTGGGGCAGTTCTGAAATCGAATGATCAAAGCCCAAAGTGCCCTGATACTGCAATGGGCAGGGCAGTGATAATCAAGGGCTAGCAAGGGTATTCTGTGGTTTGGAAAAGGGCAGAAAAGGTTAGTTTAAATGAAGCTGACAAGTAGGGTACTAATTAAGATTAAACTAATACCAATGGGGAACAAGACACAAGGGTGTGGGGCTTAAAATGAATAATAAAATGAGCCCATAACTCTTGATTAAACAAAACCAGGCGTGGGGAACCGATGGCTGGCATCAAAAGATGCTCAAGCATGGGTTTAACAGAGTATGGGCAGGCTGCAAGTTGCAGCAAAAAGGCAGCTTAACTGCACTGGTTCATTTGGCTTATAAATAGGCCATTTGAGAACTTAAACAGGGCTGGACTTTTAGTCTTCAGAAAAAAGAGAAAACAAAGTGAAAATTTTCAGTCTTAAGGCTAGAGTTTTAATCTGAAGAGAGGTCTAGTGAGTCAAAAGAAAAACTGAAAAACATAAGGTAGCTTCCAGTAAACGTTGCAACCAACCACTGTCTGAAAGTGGTATAAGAGTGCATTTTGGTCAAGCTGTCTTGGCCAAGTTCTGTTGCTTGCATTGACTAAGCTGTTTATGGTTGTTGAACTGTTGGTGTTGCTGCATTGAACACTCTGTTAGTACTGTGGTTTCTCTACTCTTTCCTGGGATTACTCGACTATCTGTTAGTTCTTCTGTTCTGGGAAATATTGCTGGTTGTCTGTGGGCTGTGGAAAACAATTTTGGTTGTTGGTTTGTTGCTGTGCTGTTGCGGTGTATCTGTTGTTGCTGTGTTTACTGCATACTACCCAGCTGATCATTCCTTTCTTCTTTGTCCTCTATACCAGGTACACAATTACACTACCAATGTAACTCGAAAGTTTGAGCAATGAGTATAAAAGAGAAGATCTGCGGATGTTGTTTATACATATGTACTGCTGTGTTGAATGGCATGTAATGTCTAATAGCTCATATTTTGGGATACTGAATTTAGCTTACAAGCCTAGTTGATGTCAATGTAGGGTATCGAATGATAATGGTATATATAAGCTGTTAGATAAAAGTGGTCTCAATGAACTAGGTTGCATCTCAGATTTAGTTTACTTTGCCGTATATACTGTAACATATGCCAAACACGAAAATTGTACACAAGGGGTTAAAATTCTTCCTTTTTCTGATTAATGGTCTCATATAATTGATAAACCACCTGTTAAGACAAAGAACAGGGAATTTGTAATACAAACCCCGTGAAGGTCGAGTTCAGGTCAAAACAGGCCAAGCAGGCCTGCTTCGAGCAAGCAGTGGCCCAGGTTTGGCCCATCATGCATGGGTCGAATTTGGGCCCATGATTATTTATTCGACTGACTGTGCACGCAGCCTTGTTCCTGATTTCAAGCATTTCCAAATTCTGTTATAAATAACTTGCAAGCATTAATTAATTAGGACTATCTACTGCTTTCGATTGATATAGACAAACACGACAAGAAACGTAGTTGCTATAGGATATCCTTTTAAAAATAAGAACGAGATGAGCCTCGCCGAATAAAAATACAAATTGCGGGGCCCTCAGTGAATACTTGTTTTAAATTACTTAGAATTCAGGAGGGCCGCTTAGTGAATTTCGTGACCTTCCCAAAAAATAACACGATAGTCTCTTTAGGCGCGTGTTTAATAATCTATTTTCTTAAACTTGGGCGTGCATTTCATGTGACCCAAATCCAAATCTCAAAACATCAAATAAAATGCGTTCCGGATTGTGGGTGCATTTCATATGACGCAATCCAAAGACGTGTTTTAAGCGATGTTCACATTCTTTTGAAATAACAATAATAAAGCGGTAAAAAGTTAAAATTGGCACATTGGTTCATAATTGTATTTAAAATCAGATAAATAAGCTGAATATAACAGTTGAGCGACCGTGCTAAAACCACGGAACTCGGGAATGCCTAACACCTTCTCCCGGGTTAACAGAATTCCTTATCCGGATTTGTGGTACGCAGACTGTAATATAGAGTCATTATTTTCCTCGATTCGGGATTAAAATTGGTGACTTGGGACACCCTAAATCTCCCAAGTGGCGACTCTGAAATAAATAAATAAATCCCGTTTCGATTGTCCTTTAATTGGAAAAAACTCCCCTCTCGCCCCTCGGGTGCGGAAGAAGGAGGTGTGACATTTATCATTGTGTATTTCAATTGCAACTTTATTTATCATTTTGTGTCAAGTTAATCTGCATATGCTTAAAACCACTTACAAATTCAATTGTTATCCAATTTTTAGGGCAAACAGTTTGGTGCACACCGTGGGCTAAGGATAATAGTGATTATTTAATATAATTTCATAACACATACTGCTTTACACTTGTTCTTTGAAGTGCTTCTAATTTCAAGTTAAAACTCAAAATGTCAAACTCACAATCAGCAACCCTGCATGTTGACAATGAGTTTGGCCATCACGGTGAAAATAATAACATAGTACCCAGTGATGGGGTATCGCCGATTGATCACATCAGAATTTCAGCCACGGACCTGATTGATGCTAACTCACATGTGGCGAGCAACAGAAATCTGCCTATCGACCCCGAGAATAGCGTCTGTGGTGGAGCCCGATCAGAAGCTCAAAATACGCAAAATATTGAGGGAGACGGGATCAATTTACGGATGATCTTCGAAATGTTGCAGGCTCAACAAGCGGTGATAGCCCAGTTATAGAACCAAAACTGCGCACCGAGCAGAATTGAACCCAATCTGTCCCTGGAAGTCACCTGCAGGGATGAACCGGTCGCACAAAGGTCGAATGAAAATGAATCAGGGTCTAATCCCGAGATCATAAAGATGCTTGAGGAACTGACAAAACGGGTAGAATCAGGGGAGAAGAAAATCAAAGTTAATGACAAAAAGGTGGAAACCTACAATTCCAGGGTTGACCAAATCCTAGGAGCGCCGCCGATATTGAAAGGCCTGGATTCCAGGAAGTTCGTGCAAAAACCTTTTCGTCCGAATGCGGCTCCAAAGCTGATCCCTAAGAAGTTCTGCATGCCTAAGATTCCTAAGTACAACAGAACGACCAACCCAAATGAGCATGTAACCTCTTACACATGTGCCATCAAAGGGAACATCTTGGAGGATGATGAGATCGAGTCTGTCTTGTTGAAAAAGTTAGGGGAAACCCTATCAAAGGGAGTTGTGATATGGTATCACAACTTACCTCCTAATTCTATTGACTCGTTTGTTATGCTTGCATATTCCTTCGTAAAAGCGCACGTCGGAGCTATTAAGGTCCAGACCAGGAAGTCAGACCTTTCAAAGTAAAACAGAAGGATAATGAGATGATTAAAGAATTCATGTGCCAATTTCAAATGGAAAGGATGGACCTTCCACCGGTCGCTGATGATTGGGCAGTTCAGGCTTTTACCCAAGGAATCAACATTCGGAGCTCGTTGGCTTCACATCAGTTGAAATAAAACTTGGTAGAATATCCGGCTGTCACTTGGGCCAATGTCCATAATCTGTATCAATCAAAAATTAGGGTCAAAGATGATCAGCTTGGGGCCCCTTCTGGATCCGTTTATCCCGTCAGAGCCGTCGATAAAGTCAGTAGAGACATCTATCATGAATCGAGATCAAACAGGGATCGCTATCAACCATACAACAGAGACTGAAGAAGTAGTGGCTCCGAGTGAAACTCTATAAGAAATGAAAGGAGAAGTGATCGAGGTTAGAGCAATCGCAAACTCATGAGCAAAAAACAGCTTCGACACGCCCGTCGGGGCCTAAATAAGCACTAAGATTATCGGAGTACAACTTCAACGTCGATATCGCCGCCATTGTATCAGCTATCGGACGCATCAAGGACACCAAATGGCCTCGACCTATACAATCAGATCCATCCCAAAGGATCCTATCCAGATGTGCAAATATCATGGCACTCACGGCCACAGAACAAAGGATTGCCGACAGTTGAGGGAGGAGGTGGCCCGGTTATTCAACAACGGTCACCTTTGAGAATTCCGGAGCGACCGAGCCAAGAATCATTTTAGGAATAGGGATTCTAATAAACAGACCGAACAAGAAGAACCTCAACAAATCATTAACATGATCATCGGTAGGGTCGATGTCCCCCAAGGGCCGATGTTGAAATGCACCAAAGTATCCATCACAAGGAAAACCGGACTCGAGATTACATACCAGAAGGAACCTTGTCTTTCAACGACGAGGATGCATAAGGGATCGTGTAACCCTACAATGATGCACTGGTAATATCTGTACGCATAAATAAATCTCGAGTTAAGCGTGTGTTGATTGATCTAGGTAGCTCGGACAACATCATCCTATCGAGGGTTGTAGAACAACTCGACCTACAAGATCAAATCGAGCTTGTAGTCTGAGTTCTAAACGGATTCAACATGGCATATGAAACCACTAAGGGGGAGATAACATTACCGATGAATGCCACCAGAACCATCCAAGAAACCAAGTTTTATGTGATTGAAGGAGACATGAGGTACAATGCTCTGTTCGGGAGGCCATGGATCCACAACATGAGGGCAGTTCCCTCTACTCTGCACCAAGCATTAAAATTCCCAACACTATGAGGATTAAAACAATCTACAAAGAACAACTAGTCGCAAAAGGAAATGTTTGCGGTCGAAGAGGCGATTCCGATATCCGCACTTGCAACGACAAAGGGGCCAAGTTCGGTTACCAAGCAAGAAGCTAAATAGCAATTACCGACACCAACTTCGACCCAACTAGAGAAGCAGGGGACTGATGAAGACGATGATTACGGGGTTCTCATGTCTTTTATAGCCCCTGATGATTCTAACACCACTAAATCGACGGTCAAGGAGCTGGAACATGTCACATTGCTCGAGCATCTACCCGATCAAAAGGTATACCTGGGCACAGGGTTAAGTCCCGAGCTCAGAAAAAAACTCATTCAATTTCTTATAGCTAACATAGATTATTTCACGTGGTCCCACCTTGATATGACAGGGATCCCGTCGGAGATTACCACTCACAAGCTAAGCCTGGAACCGAAGTTCCAGCCGGTCAAGCAAAAGAGAAGACCCCAGTCCGAGGTCAAATATGTTTTTATCAAGGATGAGGTATCTAAACTTATTAAAATAGGGTCCATTCGGGAGGTTAAATACCTGCATTGGTTAGCAAACGTAGTGGTAGTCCCTAACAAAAGGATTAAATTAAGAATGTGTGTAAACTATAAGGATTTGAATAAGGCATGTCCCAAGGACTCATTCCCTTTGCCCAACATAGATCGCATGATCGGTGCAATGACTGGCCACGAGATTCTCAGTTTTCTCAACGCCTACTCCGGGTACAACCAAATACGGATGAACCCGGGTGATCAGGAAAAAACCTCCTTCATCACTAAGTACGACACATACTTCTATAACGTGATGACATTTGGATTAAAAAAATGTTGGTGCCACTTATTAACGCCTAGTAAACCAGATGTTTGAGGAACAAATAGGAAAATCAATGGAGATTTATATTGACAATATGTTGGTTAGGTCCCTGTGGGCAGAGGACCATTTAAGACATTTGAAGGAAACTTTCAACATATTGAAGAAGTACAATATGAAGCTGAACACAAAGAAATGTGTGTTTGGAGTCAGATCATGCAAATTCCTTGGATTCACGGTATCCTACCGGGGAATCAAGATCAATCCCGACAAGATCAAGGCCATTGAAGATATCACGGTTGTGGACAATATGAAAAAAGTGCAAAGATTAACTGGACCCATAGCCGCCATAGGGAAATTCATCTCAAGGTCTTCCTTTAAGAGTCACCGATTCTTCTCACTATGGAAGAAGAAGAATAACTTCTTATGGACCCCGGAGTGCTAACGGGCCTTGGAGGAACACAAGCTGTATCTATCGATCCCACCGCTGCTTCACACGCCGAAGACAGACGAACAACTATACCTGTACTTGGCAGTATCAGAGATAGCGGTAAGTGGAGTCCTGGTCCGGGAAGAGGAAGGTACTCAATTTCCAATTTACTATGTTAGCAGAACTCTAGGTGAGGCCAAAACTAGGTATCCTCACATAGAAAAATTGGCACTCGCTTTGCTAAGTGTCTCTAAAAAGCTGAAACCATATTTTCAATGTCATCATATATGTGTTGTGACTACTTACCCATTGCGAAATATAATGCATAAGCCGGAGCTCTTGGGAGGATTGGCCAAATGGGCCGTGGAGATCAGCTGGTATGATATTGAATATCGACCTGGGACCGCCATTAAATCTCAAATTTTGGCATACTTGGTGGCTGACTTTACGCCATCCCTAATACCTGAGGTCGAAAGAGAGTTGTTGGTGAAATCGGGGACGTCTTCGGGAATTTGGACCCTCTTTACGGACGGTGCCTCGAACGTAAAAAGGTCCGAACTTGGTATTGTATTAAAGCCATCAACGGGCAGTGTAGTTAGATAATCTATTAGGACTGTGAAATTGACTAACAACGAGGCCGAATATGAGGCCATGATATAAGTGTGACTCCCTCTTCATGGTGAACCACGTTAATGGGACATTCAAGGTCAGAGAAGAATGAATGCAAATATACCTAGATAAGTTATAGGTAACATTACATCGGTTCAAGGAGTGAACTTTGCAACACGTACCTCAGGATCAAAACAGTGAGGCCGATGCCCTTGCTAACTTAGGATAGTCGGTCGAGGACAACGAGTTTAACTCGATAGTAGAAGAAGGCCATGTCGAGATAAACTCAACGAGCCTAACTTGGGATTGGAGAAACAAATATATAGAATAAACTGCCCTCGGATCCAAAAGAATCGAGGGCCCTGCGTACAAAAGGCAACCCGATTTAGTTTTTTAAAGACGGAACCCTGTTCAGAAGGACATTCAATGACCCGCTCGTGATATGTGTTAGGCCTGTAGATACCGAGTATATTCTGAGGGAAATCCATGAAGGCACCTGTGGAAATTATTGGTTCAAAAGTCGGCTACTACTGGATCGATATGGAAAAAGACGTGAAGGAGTTCATACGAAAATATGATGAATGTCAAAGACATGCTCCGATGATTCATCAACCCGGGGAGTTGTTGCATTCAGCTTTGTCACCTTGTCCATGTGAGCACGTGATTTTTGCTTCACGAAAACTACTCCCAAAGAAATCGAAAAATAAAACAAATTGCCTATGGGTACAATTTTGAGAACTTTGCATGACATTTTGGATAAATATTTTTGTCTGTGAATGTTTAGTTTGTTTTAATTAATTAAAAATACAAAAATATATGTTGCATGCACATTTAAGATTTAATTGTGCACTTAGGAATTAATTGAACCATGTTTTGTTTTTAAGAGAAAGAAAATCACAAAATAATATATTTTTTGCATTTTTAGCATTTCATGTCCAAGTTATGTGATTTTATTTGATTGTGTGTGTTAATTGTTATTAAAAGTTAGTTAGTACTTTCATAAATTAATCTAGTCCTATAAGTTAATTTAGGATTTTTGGAATTTTTAGTTTTATTAGTTTAAGAAAAGAAAGGCAAAATGAAAGAGCGTTAAGTCATATTTGGGCCAAATCAATTTAAAGTCCATCATCCCAAATAATTTTTCTTCCCCTTTGAAATTGAAACCCGGATACCCAGCCCATACCCCATCCCCGACTCGGTCTGCCCCATAGCCCAAACAACCATTCCCCTTCCCCATTTTTCATTTGCATTTTCAATCCAAAAACCCTAAACCACCCGCCCCCTCCTTCTTCTTCTTCGAACCAACGACCCTCCCACTGCCATCTCCAAGCTCCCTCAACCTCCATGGCTACCCTCCTTCTTCTTCTTCTTCGAACCAACGACCCCCCCCACTGCCATCTCCAAGCTCCCGTCGACATCCATGGCTGTCAGCCTTCTCCATCGACGTCCAATGACCATCGGCGACTCCATCACTCGTCGACAGCCCGCCTCAAGCCCACCACAACCACCTCCCTTCACGCCAGCCTTACTACTAATGACCACTAGCCAACCTTCTCCATCAGTTTGTTTGACTACCTGAAACAGCCCGCCTCACCTTCTCCATAGCCACCCTCTAGTCCAAAACGAGACCAGCCACCCTCCAGTCCAAAACGAGACCAACCATTCAAGTTCATGCTCAGTCGTACATCGAGGCAGTGCGTTGAGGTTCCGTCCGAGTCTGTGTTTGTTAGTCAAGCGTCGAAACAGTGTTGTGAATGAAGTTGTGTTTCATCGGAAGTTCAGCATTGTTCGACGTCGGATCATTAGCATAAAGGTCAGCCATAGCGCGTTCACGGATTTTTTGTTTTTTCTTTTAGTTTCATTTTCACTGTGTGTAACAGAGCAAGAAAGTGCAGTAGTAAAGGTCATATCTCTTACCTCGAATCTATGCTATTCACGGATCTATTTGTGGTTTCGTTTTAATGTGGGTTCATTTTGATAAAGTTTTCGCATGAAGTATCCTACTACATATTCGTTGAAATTATATGTGTATGCATTTTGACGACTTTCCTACTGTTTTGAGTTCAATTGATGATTGTGTTTAGTGATTTGGATATACCTGATTGTTCTGTTAAGTTTGTTCTGATATGAATCTGCCTTGTTGAATTGTCCTAATGTTGTTGATTGGGAGTTAGTTTCATGTGTTTAATTAGTCAATTGTTAGGATTTCTCAATTAAGATTGGTTATAACTGCTATAGTTTGGTTAATTGATTAGGAGGATTGGATATAGCTGATGGGGTAGAATGGTAATTTCAATAGTTTCAGGGGTATTTTGGGATTTAAAGTTTTAAAAATGATTAATTTGAATGCTCTGTCCACTAAGAACTAATAATATTAAAATAAGGCATTGTTTAATACATAGTGGGGCAAGACATTTGCTAGTGGGGAACAAGACATTTGCTAGTGGGGAACAAGACATGCAAGTGTGGGGAACAAAACATAATGGTATGAAAAGCTTAAAAAGGATTGATTAAAATATGTTGTCCATACCTGTTTTTGGGTTATAAATAGGGTCATTTCAAGACAGAAAAGGGGCTGGTTTTTGGAAGAAAAAGAGGAGTTCTCTTTCAGTCTTTTTTTCAGAGAGTTTAGGCTGGATTTTTAACATTTAAAAGTTCAGTAATTTGAGAGTAAAAAACAGGCTGGTTTTTCATCCTAAAAGGTTCAGTGTTTGGAGAGCTAAGAAACTGAAAAGTGAGTCTTTTCTGTTACTACTGAATATCAAAACTAGTACTGTTGTTGTTTCATTGGTGTTGTTGTTTGGTATTTCTGGGGTTTCAATTGGTTCTTCCTGAGTTTGCTATTGGTTATTGGCTACTGTTTTCATTGGGTGTTGCTGGAACTCTGTTGGTTCCCTCCTTTTTAATCTGTCACTGGGTTGTTCTGTTACTGCGTTGCTGTGTTATTACTGTTGCTGACTGCTCCTTCATCTTCTTGTATTTCAGTTATCCAGGTACACGTTCTAAAGCTCTCAAATTTAAGGGAAAAGAAGTAAAGAGTTGTTGGAATGGATTTATGAAAATAATTGTTTCTTTGTGTTTAATTTTGATGTATAAGCAATAGTTCACTTGGTATTTCATAGTATGTATTGGAATGACTTTGAAATGCATAAACTGGACTGATTGAATCTATTTCTACGAACATGGAATATCAATTGTAATTAATCTTAGTTGGTGATTACTAGTTATGGAATATACTGTATTTAATTCTTTTTTTTCAGTAGTCGTGAAATAGTTTCAAATAATTTATGTCACAAAACAGGTTCAAATAGTTTATGGAAATCAGCATGTTGGTTTAATAGGTCTAATTCTGAAATTGCGAGTTCACTTGAGTAAATAACATCATTTTAAATAGCAATGCAAATAATGTTAGTAACTAATGTTAGATCTCAAATGTTAGTGATTAATGTTAGCTTGATGACAGTTTTTAAGCATTGATGCATTTTGCAACAAATCGTAAAAAGAGCTCAAAAAAATGGCTTTGTATTCCACATAGTTAATTCCAATAGTCCAATTCATATAATAGAGCTAGGTTGAACTGAATCGAAATGGTAGCTGGTTTGTTAATATTTACAACGGCAGGCGGCGGATCTTAAGCTAGGTAGCGGGTTCAAACTAGAAGGTGTTTCCTTTTGTTTGGACCCGGACTTGAACTTGAAGCCCGAACTTTTAATGCTAATTGATTAGTATTTTTCTTTATTCTTAGAGACCAATAAATAGAAAATCATAGTCGCTTTAGGATATCCTTGAATAAAAATGAGATGAGCCTCGCCGAATAAAAAAATACAAAATTGTGGGGCCCTCAATAAATATTTGTTTTTAAAATACTTTGACTTAGGTACGGGTCGTTTAGCGAATTTCACGGCCTTCCCCAAAAGATAATAACGTGCAAGTCACTTCCGGCGCGCTTTAAATAATTTACTCTCTTAAACTCGGGTGCACATTTATGTGACCCAAATCCAAATCTCAACGAAGTCGAAATGTGTCGCTAATCACGGGTACATTGATTGTGACGTGGTTCGAGATGCATTTCCACGACGTTGCAAATTCCTTTTAAAAATAATGAATGAGACGAGCCTCGACAAACAAAAATACACAAGCTGCGGGGCCCTCTATACGTGTTGGTAAAATTACTTAGACTTCGGGATGGGTCGTTTAGCAAAATTTCACGGCCCTACCCAAAATAATGACACGCTAGTCGCTTTAGGCGCGTATTTAATAATGTTATCTTCTTAAACTCGGATGCACATTTATGTGACCCAAATCCAAATCTCAACAGAGTTGAAATGTGTCAATAACCACGGGTGCATTGATGTGACGTGGTTCGAGATGTATTTTCACGATGTTGCAATTCTCGGTAAAAATAATAATAATAAAAGCGGTACACAGTAAAAATTTGAACATAGGTTCAACATGTATAAAAATCAGATAAATAAGCTGAATATGACAGTTGAGCGACCGTGCTAGAACCACGGAACTCGGGAATGCCTAACACCTTCTCCCGGGTTAACAGAATTCCTTACTTGGATTTCTGGTTCGCGGACTGTAATACAGAGTCAATCTTTTCCTCGATTCGAGATTCAACCGGTGACTTAGGACGCCATAAATCTCCTAAGTGGCGACTCTGAATTAAATAATAAATCTCATTTCGATTGTCCCTTAATTGGAAAAACTCTCTTTTACGCCCCTTTGCGGGGTGTAGGTGAAAAAGGAGGTGTGACAGCTCTGGCGACTCTGCTGGGGAATGAACCCAGAATCTCTGGTTCAGGGTTTAGAATTCGAGCTTAGATAAATTGTTATATTTGGCTTTGTTTATTATCTGATTTTTACATGTTTGGGCCTAATGTGCTAAATGTTGCTTTTACCGCTTTAATATTATCTGAACTGTATATAAACTGTGCCGAAACCCTTCTCTTCTTACCTTCGGGAATGTGCTTGCTGGTTGAGACTCCCTATTCTGTTAGTTCCATACCTTGAAATAAGAAAGAGGCTGGACAAGTTACAAAGCCGGACGATCTCGCAGGTCCCCGGTACGTTGCCCCCTCCTCGACTCGAGTTGTCCGCTCGGGTACACAGTCTAGAACAAATACACAGGTTACCAACCTAGAATAACTCAGTTTCATGCCGGATCCCTAGTAGGAATGTTTGTTTGCATCATGTGCATTTGACTTTGGAGGCTCAACACAGGGTTTGGGTCTGTCTAGGACAGGTGTACCAAAACGATAAAAGACCATCATGTTGCATCCAACTTGCTACCTATGCATTTGTTTGCTTCGGACTTGCATGCTGACCGGCTTTTGAATACTTTGAGAAAAGAGAGATAGATGTAGTTAATCGCCTGTGTTGAAAAAAAATCAATGTCCAAATAGCGTCGAAACTCTGTCGAATTTTTGAGAAAAATGAACAAAAAAAAGGGTTTCGTTTATGAAAAATAGTTTTATTTGCCATTGAAAAGAGTCTTGTTTTCAAAAGAAGTTAGTTTTATCTGCCCAAACTACGTCGGTTTGATTCTCACAGGGTGCGGGATACGTAGGCAACCCTCATCGGGTCCAACCTCCCCTTTTACAAAAATAGCCAAAAAATGTCAAATTTTAATTGTCAACATAAATAAGTCGGGTGATGCCGTTTTTGGCAAGAATAGCCGAATGTTCCCAAAAGGGACGCCGGAATGCTGACTTTGCATAAACAACCACTTTTAGTCATTTTTGGATTTTTGACCAGTTGACTCACCCAGCTTTAAAATCTTCGTTCCCGAAGTGCTGAAAAGTCGTGTGCGGAACCAGATCTTCCTTTTAATCGGTGAAAAATTAAAAAATAATCAATTTGTTGAGTCAAATAAATTTTATTTTTTTTAATCACCTTAATAAATGTGCAGGATGAGCACGATGCAAAACGAACCTTTTTCAACAATGACTAAAATCCCTTTCAAGTTGCGGCTATGGTGGGATGATTTAGGTGGTGAAGGGCAAGATGAGGTCAAGAAATATCTAAAAGGTCTTACGAGTTTATTGGAAATCCAGCCTCGGGGGGGTATCATAAGAGCTTTGGTCACCTGCTGGGACCCGGCACACAATGTCTTCCACTTCTCCGATTTTGAACTCACCCCGACTTTGGAGGAAATAGCCGGGTACATCGAAAATGCTGAAGTTCCGTTGAGGCAAAAATACCTGGTTGCTCCAAGAGCTATCACTGTGCATCGGTTCTTAGATTCATTAAAGATACCCAAGACGGTCCACAACCCAGATTTGGCCGCAGGTTTTTGTAATCCGTGCTTCATATACGACGGATACGGTCATGTCGGAGGATTCAACAACCCGGGTAACAAGTTATGCAGCAAAAGTAATCGTCAGAAGTGGGACGAGCATAGACGAGTGGCTTTTATGATAGCCTTTTGGGCCTTTTGGTATTTCCAAGGAAGGACGGAAACATTGATCTGAAAATAGTCGGGGTCGTCAGTACCTTGCTCACTCAAGATAAAAGCACTCTTGTGCCTATGATAGTATCTGATATCTTCCGAGCTCTCACAGCCTATAAAGCCAGAGGGAACTTTTTCGAGGGGTGTAACTTGTTGCTACAAATATGGATGACTGAGCATCTCTGCCACCGTTCCCAGTTCTTGAGTTATGGCTCCTCGAAGAAAACTTGCATAGAAGAGTTCTACACAAGAATCAAGGGGGTCAGTCTACCCGAGGGAGTTACGGCGTGGACATCATTCTTTCAGGCCCTCACCGCCAGCCAAATACAGTGGACACTAGGATGGTTGACCGTTGACGAGGTCATCCATATGCCGGCAGCTAGGACCCACTTTCTATTGATGGGACTCAAGAACATTCAGCCTTACGCGCCATATCAGGTTTTGAGACAACTCGAGAGATGCCAAACAGTGCCACAGGAGGAAGATCTTAGTGCTCAAGTAATTGAGATTAGACCTGACGGACAGTTCCCTGAGCCAAGAGTCCACCAGATTTGGAGTGAATGCCAATATTTAAAAGCAGATACTTGCGTGCAAGATCAGGCCAAAGGCGAAGTGGCGCCAGGATACCTTGCTTGGTACATGAGAGAACTTGAGCACGAAAGGTCGGCCAAAAGACCCCATCTCCAGGAATTCGTCAGGGCGTCGCAAGAACAGTGGGATTGGTTGGCTAAAGAGCACGAGTAAAGAGTTACGATAGGCAAGTTGGAGAAGCAAGTTATAGATTTGAAATTTGAGAAAGATTTGCATATCGCTGCAGATGAGGGAGAAAAGAGAAAACTAGCTCAGGAAAACGAGGTCCTCAAAGCTTAAATCCAGGAAATGAAAATAGCTACCAGAAACCCAAAGAGAAGCCGGACTGATGAAAGGCACATAAACGGTCTAAAGAAGAAAGTCCTCGAGTATCAAGAAGACCTGGAAAAATCTAAAGCTGGTCTAGCGAGAATCCAGGTGAAATGGATAAAGAAGGCAGAAGAGCGAGCACGGTCTATGCAACAAATGAAGAGGGACCACGAAAGGAACATCACTATATTGAGAGAAACAATATCCACTCTCAAGGAGCGGATCTTCAGACAAGCCCGAGATGCCAGAGCAGATAGGAAGCACTACTATGATTTAATGGCCCGAATGGAGACACAGATGAATGGGTTTCAGGATCAACTCCTTTACAACGCTCAAATGTTGGGGATACGGGATCAACAAATAGAGAGATTGCTTATGGAAAGGAACAGAATCAAGGGAAGAATCGACGATATCAGGCACTACATCGCCATAAAGTGCCTAGCTTGTGAGGATATGTCTCGTAACACCTTCTTTGCTTCAATAATGATTTATGTCCACCAGATCATGGAAGATTTGAAAGATATGCAAAGGGGCCTTGCACCAAAGCCCGCGCCGAGGCCGAATGGCGCCCCGTGGGCGCCAAAATTTAAAACTCTGAAACATGCATAATTTGAGTCTGTATTTTCCTTGCCTTCAGAGTCTGTTGTCCGTCGGAGTTTGTATTACCCTTTTTGGCATAAAGTTTGTAGTCTGTATTAAGTCTGTCAATTTCCTTTCAAAAATGTTTTGCCTTGTAATAAAACGTTTTGCTAGCAAAGGTTGAAAAATCCAAAAATGGTGTCTTTATTTTCCGCACTTGTGGCAGAACTACGCACGGTCTGATTTATGCGGGGACATGATACGTAGGCAATCCATATAAGATTCGACCACCACTAAAAAAGAAGGAAAATGGGAAAAATAATAATAGAGAAGGATAGAATAAAGGAAGAGGCACAATTATGAGAGGCCGGAATGACGCACGTAACCGAAGCAAATGCATGTTAGAAATGGTTAAACTGCCTAGGAACATTGCATCCCCCAACGTGAAATTGCAATATGTGTTAAACTCTAACGCTAACAAGTTTGTTGTTTATCCAGAGATTTTGAACCAGTTAGTTTGTTAGAACGTTCTGGCAGATTACCATTACCAAACAAGATCCAAAGGGCCCGTACTAAAAAGCATGATTAGTTCAGACCAAAGTGTCGAGGATGAAAGGACGGAGAATCAAATGCTGAAGGAGGAAATGGATAAGATGAGATAGGAGATGAAAGAAATGTTGTTGGCCTTAGCTAGGGTACAAAAAATGCCTGGCCCTCCCGTTACTCCCACTCTCCCACCAGGACACACGCCGGAATACCCTCCCTCTGGCCCTTCGACAAGCTTCCCTAGTCACCAATACTACCAGGGAAGAAATGCCTATGATCCCCAAGCTTCACAACTCAATCAGAACCCTCCTCCACCAAATGTTCCTATTTTCGTGGCACCCCCACCAGCCATGCTGCAAAAATCATCCAGCGAGCCGTTGTTTCAGGCTCACGATAACCAATATTACCCCTCTGAACCTACCCTCAAAGCACCCGAGCCATATACTTATAATCCTCACTTTGAAATCCCGATGGAGGCTGAAAATCTGGCTTAGGGCCCAAAGCAGGACGAAGTGCTTCGAAAATTTAAAAGCCTGGAGCAGTCCTTCAGGAATATACATGGGTTAGGCAATCAGGCCAGTGTAGCTTACAAAGATCTATGTCATTTCCATGATGTTCAACTACCGGCAGGGTTCAAGATTCCAAAGTTTGATCTATACGAGGGGCACGGTGATCCAATGGCACATCTGCGAGGGTTTTGCAGTAAGATGAGAGGAGCAGGTGGTAAAGATGAGCTGCTAATAGCTTACTTTGGTCAAAGTCTAAGTGGGTCTACACTGGAATGGTACACAAGACAGGATCCGAGCAGGTGGTACACCTGGGACAATCTAGCACAAGCATTCGCAGGTCACTTCCAGTACAACCTTGAGATCGTCCCTAACCGTCTCACATTGCTGAAACTTGAGAAGAAGCCCGGGGCAAGCTTCCGAGGATTTGGGTTCCGCTGGAGAGAGCAGGCGGCAAGAGTTGATCCTCCGATGAGAGAGGGGGAAATGGTGGACTACTTTCTGCAGACTCTGGAGCCAACTTACTTCGGTCACCTGGTAACGTCAGTTGACAAATCTTTCAACGAAGTAGTAAAAATTGGCGGTATGATTGAAGAGGGACTTAAGTCCAACAAAATCCTGAGTTATTCAGCGATTAAAACAACCACTCAGGCCATCCAGAGCGGCACGGGAGGTGCGCTCGGAAAGAAGAAAAGGGAAGATGTCGCAACAGTCGAGGCAGGTACTTGGTCCAGATCCAGAGGTTCCCCCCCCCTCACTACCAACCTAGACCCCATCACTCAAATTACCCCCACATTCCATACGGCTCTCCACAGCCCTTCTACCCACCACAAGAGCCACACTTCTCTGTCCATCACGCCCAAACTTAAACCCAGCCTCCGGCTCACCCGCAATGGCGTGCGCTGTCTCCCCAGAATACATATCCACCTCCACAAAATATATATACACCTCCCCAAAACACATATCCACCTCCACAAAACACATATCCACCACCAAGGGCCTATAGGAATCCTTCGGGACCAGGTTTCCGTGGGAATCAGACTTTCAGGAATGAAAGGGTGCAGAGGCAGAGAACATTCACTCTGCTGGGAGAAACCTATACTACTCTGTTCCACAAATTGAGGCAGTTAGGCCTGTTGAGTCCTGTGGAGTCCAAATTTCCAAATCCCCTTCCCAAAAATCTAGACCACTCAGTAAGTTGTGAATATTATTCGGGGGCTCCCGGGTATGATACTGAGAAGTGTTGGAAGTTGAAGACTGTCGTACAAGATCTTATTGACACAAATAGGATCGAGGTCCAGGAGGCAGAGGCACCTAATATCAATCAGAACCCGTTGTCGGCACTCCATGAAGCCCACATGATCGAACTAGTACACAAAGGAGGGAAGCTCAAGAAGCCCTCACAAACGGTAATGATGATCCGTGCCAGTCCGAAAGAAAAGTTGATCAGTGAAAAAGCGGTAGTACAGTCATAAAGGGTAGAAGGCAAGCCAGTGGTGGTGATAGGGAAGAGTTCGTCTAATGTTGCCCAGAATCCAGAGCCGGTCAAAGTAATGGTGCAAGGGATATCAAGAGAGCCATTAGCCGTGAAGGGGGCATGCATAGGACCAGTTGTTATCAGGCCAGTAATATAGTTGCCGATAATCAGCGAGAAAGTTGTACCATTGAGCTACAGTCAGGTAATAGTAATACATAAAGGGAAGGAAGTTGTGGAAAAAATATGTGAGGCACAGGGGTTAACTCGTGCGGGAAGGTGTTTTGCCCCCGCAGAGTTAAGAAGGGCCAATCCAGTAGCGACCAAGAATCCAGTTACCGATGAAGAGGCAGAAGAATTTTTAAAGAAAATGAAGGCGCTAGATTACTCCATTGTGGAGCAGTTGAGGAAGACCCCAGCACAGATCTCATTGTTATCGTTGTTGATCCATTCAGATGAGCATCGCCAGGTATTGATGAAAATTCTGAACGAAACCCATGTTCCGGATAAGATCTCTATGAATCATCTGGAGAAAATAGCAAACAAGATTTTCGAGGTCAACAGGGTCACTTTTTCAGACGATGAGTTGCATGTGGAGAGTACAGAACATAATAGAGCCCTTTATTTGACCGTGAAGTGCAAAGACTCGGTAGTCACTCGAGTACTGATTGATAATGGGTCCAGTGCCAATATCTGTCCTTTGGCTACATTGAACAAACTGAAGGTTGATGGTGACAGGATTCACAAGAACAGCATCTATGTTCGAGGGTTTGATGGTGGTGGTACAGACATAGTGGGTGACATCATACTTGAATTAACAATTGGTCCAGTCGAGTTCACCATGGAGTTTCAAGTGTTAGACATGGCAGTGTCATATAATCTTCTATTGGAACGACCCTGGATCCACCCGCCAAAGTAGTGCCTTCTACATTACATCAGATGGTCAAATTAGAGTGGGATAGGCAATAGATCATAGTACATGGGGAAGACAATGCAAGCGTCATAAGTGATGTCATCGTGCCCTTCATAGAGACTAATGATGATAAGGGACCGTGGTTTACCAGGTTTTCGATACGGTTTCAGTGGATAAAATTTCTGAAGGCGAGGACCTTCCACTTCCCAAGATTGCAGTTGCAACTGTCATGGTAGCCTCAGAGATGTTGAAGAACGGGTTTGTGCCAGGCAAAGGTTTAGG
Organism: Nicotiana tabacum; assembly: GCF_000715075.1. NCBI lineage: Eukaryota > Viridiplantae > Streptophyta > Magnoliopsida > Solanales > Solanaceae > Nicotiana > Nicotiana tabacum. The sequence goes on from NC_134089.1 coordinate 171,020,008, forward strand.
GGCTGATCTTTAGGGTATTGTTCAGCCGGTTTCTTTGCCCAAAAATCTGGATACCTTTGGGTTAGGATTCAAGCCTACGGCAGTAGATGTAAGACGGACCCGCAAGTTGAAGAAAAGAGTCTGGGTCCTTCCCAAGCCCGTCCCGCACCTATCCAGATCATTTGTCAGAGCAGGTATCAGAAAGTTGTCGGTCCCGAAAGTTCTCGGACCACTAATTGGGCCAGATGGAGATTTGAATGAGGGCTTTGAAAGGCTGTTCGTCGATGTCAATATGATAGAAGCTGGAGAAGGGTCCATGAGGTTAGATGTACAGTTTGTGGGTCCTAGGGCAAATATCAACAATTGGATGGCTACTCCCCTTCCTACTCGGAGGGTGTCTTGGTAGTGGGCTCTGATTTTTCTTTCTTGTTTTTGGATTATTCCAGGGTTGTAATCCAGTTTTGTTTTGTATTCGGCAAAGTGTGAAACTCTGTTATCCCGTATTTTAATAAAGTGAAAGCTTTTCTTTTCTTATTTTGTTCTAATTTTGTTTTCTTCTTTTCTCTTTCTGAACAGTTCTCTTTATATTGGTTCTAATGACATGGCATGCACAACGGATCTTTAGCCCAGTCTAAAAGATCAATCTGATTCCGAACTAATTGTACAAGAGGTCGATTATGATGATGAATCGGAATACGATGAGGATGAAGCCTTTGAAGAGATAAACAGAGAGTTAAGCCAGTTTGAAGAGAAATCCAAGCCCAACTTAAATGACACAGAAGTCATCAATTTAGGGGATGCAGTGGTTATCAGGGAAACTAAAATAAGCATCCGCATTGCACCGAATATCAGGGAAGAACTAATCAAAGCACTTTTTGAGTTCAAAGACATTTTTGCATGGTCGTATGATGATATGTCGGGGTTAAGCACGGATTTAGTGGTTCACAAATTGCCTATTAACCCGGTATGCCCTCCCTTCAAGCATAAATTGAGGAAGTTCAAAACAGACATGAGTGTGAAGATCAAAGAGGAAGTAACCAAGCAGCTGCAAGCAAAGGTTATTCGGGTCACTTGATATCCTGATTGGTTGGCTAATGTGGTGCCGGTGTTGAAGAAAGATGGGAAGATCAGGGTGTGTGTCGATTACCGCAATCTGAACAAGGCAAGCCCAAAGGATAACTTTTCATTACCCAACATCCATATCTTGATCGATAATTGTGCTGGACGTGAGATCGGGTCTTTTGTGGATTTCTATGCTGGGTATCATCAGATTCTGATGGATGAAGAAGATGCAGAAAAGATGGCATTCATTACGCCGTGGGGGACTTATTGCTACCGGGTAATGCCATTTGGTTTGAAGAATGCTGGGGCAATGTATATGAGAGCAATGACTACTGTGTTTCATGACATAATACACAAAGAGATTGAGGTATACACGGACGATATGATCATAAAATCCAAGCATCAGGAGGACCGCATAGCAGACCTAACGAAGTTTTTCCAAAGACTTCGAAGGTACGATATTAAGCTCAACCCGGCCAAATGTGCATTTGGTGTTCCATCTGGAAAGCTGTTGGGATTCATCGTCAGTCGGTGAGGCATTGAGTTGGACCCGTCAAAGATCAAATCCATCCAAGATTTGCCACCGCCGAAGAACAAGACAGAAGTAATGAGTTTGTTGGGAAGATTGAATTATATCAGTAGGTTAATTGCACAACTCACAACAACTTGTGAGCCCATTTTTCGGTTACTGAAGAAAGATGTTGCGGTAGAATGGACGGCAAAATGTCAGAAAGCATTTGACCAAATCAAAGGATATTTATCAAATCCACCTGTGTTGGTTCCACCTGAGCTAGGAAGATCGTTAATTCTTTATCTAACGGTCCTGGAGAATTTGTTTTTGCTGCATACTGGGGCAACACGACATTACAGGAAGGAAGGAGCAATCCATCTATTATCTCAGCAAGAAGTTTATAGGCTATGAGGTTAAGTATACTCAACTCGAGAAGACATGTTGTGCCCTAACTTGGGTGGCCCAGAAATTGAAGCTTTATCTGTCATCATATACTACTTATCTCATTTCACGCTTGGATCCACTGAAGTATATTTTCCAGAAGCCTATGCCCACAGGGAGGTTAGCGAAATGGCAAATATTACTCACGGAGTTCGACATCGTCTATGTGACGAGGACGGCCATGAAAGCCCAAGCATTAGCCGATCACTTGGCTGAGAATCCTGTTGATAAAGAATACGAGCCATTGAGGATGTATTTTCCTGATTAAGAAGTGATGCATATAGATGAGTTGGAATTATCTGAGGAACCAGGTTGGAAGATCTTCTTTGATGGAGACGCAAATGCGAAAGGAGTTGGAATAGGAGCGGTACTTATTTCTGAAATAGGACATCATTATCTTGTTATGGCATAACTACGTTTCTATTATACCAATAACATGGCTGAATATGAGGCATGCATTTTGGGCTTACGATTAGCCGCAGACATGGATGTCCAGGACGTCTTGGTCTTGGGAGTCTCGGACCTCCTGGTGCATCAGATTCAGGGTGAATGGGAAATAAGGGATTTGAAGCACATACCATATCGACAATGTTTGCACGATCTGAGCAAGCTATTTCGATCAGTAGAGTTCAGACACATCCCAAGAGTTCACAATGAGGTTGCCGATGCTTTGGCCACTTTAGCATCGATGTTGCACCACCCCGACAAAATTCATGTTGACCTGTTGCATATCTAGGTTCGTGATCAGCATGCTTATTGCAACAGGATAGAGGAAGAAATGGATGGCGAGCCATGGTTTTATGATGTCAAGGAATACCTCAGGATGGGGATATACCCGGAGCAGGCCACCGGAGATCAAAAGAGAGCCATTCGGCGACTGGCAAATGGATTTTTCCTCAGTGGATGAGTGTTGTCTAAAAGAACACCAGATTTGGGATTACTGAGATGTATAGATGCTAGTCAAGCCACGACATATATGACAGAGGTAATGTTGGAGTTTGCATGCCACATAAGAGCGGATATGTATTGGAAAAGAAGATTCTTCGAGCAGGGTACTATTGGCTCACTATGGAGCATGATTGTATTAGTTTTGTGCGGAAATGCCATCAGTGTCAGTTACACGGAGATCAAATTCATTCTCCACCGACAGAATTGCATTCAATGTTAGCACCATGGCCATTTGTTGCCTGGGGCATGGATGTCATTGGACCTATTGAGCCGGCATCTACCAACGGTCATAGGTTCATTCTCGTGACCATCGATTATTTCACTAAGTGGGTTGAAGCTAAAACTTTCAAGTCAGTAACCAAGAAGGCAGTGGTAGATTTTGTTCATTCCCATATCATCTGTAGATTTGGGATCCCAAAAGTGATCATCACGGACAATGGTGCTAATCTTAACAACGGTTTGATGAAAGAGGTATGTCAACAGTTCAAGATTACACACCGTAATTCCACACCATATCGTCCCAAGGCGAATGAAGCGGTCGAGGCGGCCAACAAGAACATAAAGAAGATACTGAGGAAGATGGAGAAGGGTCCAGACAATGGCATGAGAAATTACCATATGCATTATTGGGTTATCGCACTACTGTTCGTACTTCAGCAGGTGCAACTCCTTATTTGTTGGTATACGGAACTGAAACAGTGATACCGGCAGAAGTTGAAATTCCATCCCTTCGGATTGTCGCTGAGGCTGAGATTGATGATGACGAGTGGGTCAAAGCCCGTTTGGAGCAGTTGAACCTGATTGATGAAAAGAGATTGGTAGCTGTGTGTCATGGCCAGTTATATCAAAAGAGAATGGCAAGAGCATACAACAAAAAGGTGCGTCCCCGGAAGTTTGAAGTGAGCCAGCAAGTGTTGAAACACATCCTCTCACATCAAGCTAAGGCAAAGGGCAAGTTCGCCCCGAATTGGCAAGGGCCATTCATTGTAACCAGAGTGTTATCCAATGGCGCTCTATGTTTAACAGATATCGAAGGGAAATGCGCCGACATGGCTATAAATTCTGACGCGGTTAAGAGATATTATGTATGATTTCTTTTAATTGTAATTGTTGTTTGTTTGCATTTGGCATGGTATCGGAGAATGAAATGATGGAGGCAATTTGTTCTTCCATCCAAACACTTCAACCTTTGCTCCCCCTTTTTGAACCTTATTTATTCTTTCATACCCCTCCATTGGAATGAGTAACGAAAATGAAAGAAAAAGAGAAGAGAAAAATAATGATAATAAAGACAAAAGAAAAGTCACAAGAAAACAAAGAAATTGTGAACTACGTTTGACCTGATTCCTCAAAGAAGGATACGTAGGCGCCTCACGGCTCGGTCATAGTGTAACAAAAAATAAAAATCCCCAACCAAGAAAAACTGGGGCAGAAGTTTGTGTTTGTAAATTTGAGAAGAAAATTCGATTCCAAGAGTTGTAATATTTTACCCATCAAAATGATGTTGAACCCTCTTGATACCCCTTTTCTTTAGCCATACACAAAAAACCCATATTGATGTCCAAAAAAGACCTTCTGATCAGCCTCCGAGAAGTGCCAAGTCATGCAAACGGAAATCGGGAATAACACTCGGATCCCCAGCAGAGAAGAGGATCATAAACTGGAAATGAATTGATAGCCGAAAGAATCCCTAGCAGGGAGAGTCATATCGGTAACACTCCAATCCCCAGCTGAAAAAATAAAATAAAATGAGAGAGTCTTATCGGTGAAAACCTCCACAGGCACCATAAGGCGACGAAAATCGAGAAAAATAAAATGAGAGAGTCTTATCGGTGAAAACCTCCACAGGCACCATAAGGCGACGGAAGTTGAGAAAAATAAAATGAGAGAGTCTTATCGGTGAAAACCTTCACAGGCACCATAAGGCGATGAGAGTTGATAGAAATGAGAGAGTCTTATTAGTGAAAACCCCTCGAAGGGCACTATGAGGCGACAAGACAAGATTGGTGGAAAGGATCCGTCGTTGGCAAAGAGTTGAGTGCCTGTTTTTTTTCCAGCAAGATGAGGCCGTCCGAAAGATTGATTGATACAAATAGACTGGGTTGATTAATTCGGAATGCATGACATGATCGTTGGGATCGGTCATATCATTCAGATAAGTTCTTTTCTTTCCTTTTCCCCAGCATTTGTTCAGAAAGATTTCTTCTTTTTCTATCTTTTGAAATCATCACTTTTTCATTTCTTGGTCTAAAGACTTTATCTCCCCAGTAGTTTGTTTTTGAAAAGGATTTTCATAGCTTATTACCAGTTGCCAAGATGGTGCAAAAACACAATGTGGATAGGACGGGCCAAAGATAAGGCGACAAAGTGAAAAGAAGTTTGTCGCGAGACCAAATAATGAATGGGTCTAGATTCCAAGAGGACCGAATTTCCAGGGGAAGTTGGAGAAAAACAGAAAAAACAACAGTTGAAAAGTTCTGGATCAAATTCCAAGAGGATCCCCAGTAGATTTGCGAGATGCAGGAACAACTCGAACAGATTATCGACTAAGTTCCGCGATGGTCGGACAATACAGAGCGTGGAAGGAAGAGAAAAGAAAAACCTTCCCAGCAGGAATATCATCCTCAGCAAATAATATCATCCCCAGCAAGTTTTGTAATAAAACGCAAAGAATGGAAAGAGAAAAGGGAAAAAACCATCCCCAGCAGGAGTGGCACGACCATTCGCCACGTTTTAAACTAACAAATTTTTTCTTTGATTTGAAGCAGGGACAGGAAATGTTATAGATGATGAAAAGACGTCATGATAACAAGAAAAATTGTCAAACTGGAGCAGGAAGTTTTCTTTCATTTTAAAAATTTTCTGGAAGTCCGGTACCCATTTGGGGAAGAAGCAAAATAACACAAGTTTTGGGAAGAATGGTATCCCCAACAGTCTTCGGAAGAAGGCCAAACAAGTCTTAAGGGAAGTAGTTCCAGTGGAAGGAAAGCACCAGCTTTAAAGGAAGTAGTCTTTGAAAAAGGAAAATAACATAATTGTAAATAAAACACCGGTGTTATCCCCAGCAGTTTTCAGAGGAATGAAATACCAGTTTTGAGGGAAGCAGTTCTGAAAGAAGATGATTCAAGTTAAAGGAGTCAGGAGCCCGCCTGTAGAACGGAGGTTGACATATTTTAAGTTGAAGGAGTCAAGAGCCCGCCTGAAGAACGGATGTATTAAAATTTTAAGGTTCGTTGAAGTCAGAAGCCCGCCTGGAGAATGGAGGTGTTATATTTTTTGAGTTATGGTCAAAGTCAGGAGCCCGCCTGAAGAACGGAGGTGTTATATTTTAAGAATTTGTTGAAGTCAGGAGCCCGCCTGGAGAATGGAGGTGCTATATTTTTAAGAAGTAGTTGAAGTCAGGAGCCCGCCTGAAAAACGGAGGTATTATCTTTAAATTGTTTATCGAAGTCAGGAACCCGCCTGGAGAATGAAGGTGCTATATTTTTAAGAAGTAGTTGAAGTCAGGAGCCCGCCTGAAGAACGAAAGTATTATCTTTAAATTGTTTATCAAAGTCAGGAACCCGCCTGGAGAATGGAGGTGCTATATTTTTAAGAAGTAGTTGAAGTCAGGAGCCCGCCTGGAGAATGGATGTATTATCTTTTAAGTCGTAATTGAAGTCAGGAGCCCGCCTGGAGAATGGAGGTATTATCTTTAAATTGTTTATCGAAGTCAGGAACCGGCCTGTAGAGAGGAGGTTGTTAATTTTAAGTTAAAGGAGTCAGGAGCCCGCCTGTTAGAACGGAGGTCGTTATATTTGAAGTTGATGAAGTCAGGAGCCCGCCTGGAGAATGGAGGTATTATATTTTACGAAATAGTTGAAGTCAGGAGCCGGCCTGGAGAATGGAGGTTGTTGTCATTTCACGTTGAAGTTGAAGTCAGGAGCCCCGCCTGGAGAATGGAGGTATTACATTTTGAGTTGTAGTTGAAGTCAGGAGCCCGCTTGGAGAATGGAGGTTGTTGTCATTTCAAGTTGAAGTTGAAGTCAGGAACCCGCCTGGAGAATGAAGGTGCTATGTTTTTGAGTTGTAGTTGAAGTCAGGAGCCCGCCTAGAGAATGGAGGTATTACATTCTGAGTTGTAGTTGAAGTCAGGAGTCCTCCTGTAAAACGAAGGTTGTTATAATTTTAAGTCAAAGAAGTCTGGAGCCCACCTGTAGAACGGAGGTTGTTATAATTTTAAGTCAAAGAAGTTAGGAGCCCGCTTGTAGAATGCAGGTTGTTAAAATTTAAGTTGATGAAGTCAGGAGCCCGCCTGGAGAATAGAGGTGTTATATTTTTGAGAAGTCGTTGAAGTCAGGAGCCCGCCTGGAGAATGGAGGCTGTATTATCTTTTAAAGTCAAGTTGGAGTCGGGAGCCCGCCTGTAGAACAAAGGAGTACACATTCAAGTTGAAGTCAGGAGCCCGCCTGCAGAACAGAGGAATACATTTCAAGATCAAGCCAGAAGTCAGTAATGCGGAGGGTTACAACAAAAATACCCCCAGCATGAATCCCATTTCAGAAATCTGAAAGAAGACTACAAGAGCAAGTTGAAGATAGATAAGATTCTGTAATCATTAGTCTAGTCTAGCTTTTTGTTTTCTTTCTAGCAATGGTGTAATAAGGAGGTCGGAAAGCAGTAATAACAGCATGCAACAGCAGTAACATTGCAGTCCCATGGTAGTCCCAGATACCAAAACTTCCCGAACTACATTAACCTGATTCCCTTTTAGCCAGGGATATGTAGGAAACCTGTGAAGCAAAGGTTCTGTTAAATCTTTTCAAAAATGCTTCACACGGAGTATTCCAACAGGCAAAAATCGCTCGTATCCGCTCACTTTATCTTTGCACGAAAACTCATTGTGTTTTCGGACAAAGAGGGGCATTTGTGAGCACGTGATTTTTGCTTCACGAAAACTACTCCCAAAGAAATCGAAAAATAAAACAAATTGCCTTTGGGTAAAATTTTGAGAACTTTGCGTGACATTTTGGATAATTATTTTTGTCTGTGAATGTTTAGTTTGTTTTAATTAATTAAAAATACAAAAATATATGTTGCATGCACATTTAAGATTTAATTGTGCACTTAGGAATTAATTGAACCATGTTTTGTTTTTAAGAGAAAGAAAATCACAAAATAATGTATTTTTTGCATTTTTAGCATTTCATGTCCAAGTTATGTGATTTTATTTGATTATGTGTGTTAATTGTTATTAAAAGTTAGTTAGTACTTTTATAAATTAATCTAGTCCTATAAGTTAATTTAGGATTTTTGGAATTTTTAGTTTTATTAGTTTAAGAAAAGAAAGGCAAAATAAAAGAGTGTTAAGTCATATTTGGGCCAAATCAATTTAAAGTCCATCATCCCAAACAATTTTTTTTCCCCTTTGAAATTGAAACACGGATACCCAACCCATACCCCATCCCCGACCCGGTCTGCCCCATAGCCCAAACAATCACCCCCTTCTCCATTTTTCATTTTCATTTCCAATCCAAAAACCCTAAACCACCCACCCCCTCCTTCTTCTTCTTCGAACCAACGACCCCCCCACCCACTGCCATCTCCAAAGCTCCCTCGACATCCATGGCTGTCATTCTTCTTCTTTGAACCAACGACCCCCCACTGCCATATCCAAGCTCCCTCGACCTTCATGGTTGCCCTCCTTCTTCTTCTTCTTCGAACCAACGACCCCCCCACTTCTATCTTCAAGCCCCCGTCGACATCCATAGCTGCCAGCCTTCTCCATCGACATCCAACGACCATCGGCGACTCCATCACTCGTCGACAGCCTGCCTCACGCCCACCACGACCACCTCCCTTCACGCCAGCCTTACTACCAATGACCACTGGCCAACCTTCTCCATCAGTTCATTTGACCACCTGAAACAGCCCGCCTCACCTTCTCCATAGCCACCCTCCAGTCCAAAACGAAACCAGCCACCTTCCAGTCCAAAACGAGACCAACCATCCGAGGTCGTGCTCAATTGTACGTCGAGGCAGTGCGTCGAGGTTTCGTACGAGTCTGTGTTTGTTAGTCAAGCATCGAAACAGTGTTGTGAACGAAGCTGTGTTTTGTCGGAAGTTCAGCATTGTTCGACATTGGATCGTTAGCATAAAGGTCAGCCATAGCTCGTTCACGGATTTTTGCTTTTTCTTTGGAGTTTCGTTTTCACTGTGTGTAACGGAGCAAGAAAGTGCAGTAGTAAAGGTCATATCTCTTACCTCAAATCTATGTTATTCACGGATTTATTTGTGGTTTCGTTTTAATATGGGTTCATTTTGATAAAGTTTTTGCATGAAGTATCCTACTGCATATTCGTTGAAATTATATGTGTATGCGTTTTGATGACTTTCCTACTGTTTTGAGTTCAATTGATGATTGTGTTTAGTGATTTGGATATACTTGATTGTTCTGTTAAGTTTGTTCTGATATGAATCTGGCCTTGTTGAATTGTCCTAATGTTGTTGATTGGGAGTTAGTTTCATGTGTTTAATTAGTCAATTGTTAGGATTTCTCAATTAAGATTGGTTATAACTGCTATAGTTTGGTTAATTGATTAGGAGGATTGGATATAGCTGATGGGGTAGAATGGTAATTTCAATAGTTTCAGGGCTATTTTGGGATTTAAAGTTTTAAAAATGATTAATTTGAATGCTCTGTCCACTAAACACTAATAATATTAAAATAAGGCATTATTTAATACATAGTGGAGGACAAGACATTTGCTAGTGGGGAACAAGGCATGCAAGTCTGGGGAACAAAACATAATGGTATGAAAAGCTTAAAAATGATTGATTAAAATATGTTGTCCATACCTGTTTTTGGGTTATAAATAGGGTCATTTCAAGACAGAAAAGGGGCTGGTTTTTGGAAGAAAAAGAGAAGTTCTCTTTCAGTCTTTTTTTCAGAGAGTTTAGGCTGGATTTTTAACATTTAAAAGTTCAGTAATTTGAGAGTAAAAAACAAGCTAGTTTTTAATCCTAAAAGGTTCAGTGTTTAGAGAGCTAAGAAACTGAAAAGTGAGTCTTTTCTGTTACTGCTGAATATCAAAACTAGTACTGTTGTTGTTTCATTGGTGTTGTTGTTTGGTATTTTTGGGGTTTCAATTGGTTCTTCCTGAGTTTGCTATTGGTTATTGGTTACTGTTTTCATTGAGTGTTGTTGGAACTCTGTTGGTTCTCTCCTTTTTAATTTGTCACTGGGTTGTTCTGTCACTGCGTTGCTGTGTTATTACTGTTGCTGACGGCTCCTTCATTTTCTTGTATTTCCGTTATCCAGGTACACGTTTTAAGCTCTCAAATTTAAGGGAAAAGAAGTAAAGAGTTGTTGAAATGGATTTCTGAAAATAACTGTTTCTTTGTGTTTAATTTGATGTATAAGCAGTAGTTCACTTGGTATTTCATAGTATGTATTGGAATGACTTTGAAATGCATAAACTGGACTGATTGAATCTATTTCTACAAATATGGAATATGAATTGTAATTAATCTTAGTTGGTGATTACTAGTTATGAAATATATTGTATTTAATTCTTTTTTTTCAGTAGTCGTGAAATAGTTTCAAATAATTTATGTCACAAAACAGGTTCAAATAGTTTATGGAAATCAACATGTTGGTTTAATAGGTCTAATTCCGAAATTGCGAGTTCACTTGAGTAAATAACATAATTTTAAATAGCAATGCAAATAATGTTAGTAACTAATGTTAGTTCTCAAATGTTAGTGATTAATGTTAGCTTGATGACAGTTTTTAAGCATTGATGCATTTTGCAACAAATCGTAAAAAGAGCTAAAAAAAAATGGCTTTGTATTCCACAGAGTTAATTCCAATAGTCCAATTCATATAATAAAGCTAGGTTGAACAGAATTGAAATGGTAGCTGGTTTGTTAATATTTACAACGGCATGCGGCGGATCTTAAGTTAGGTAGCGGGTTCAAACTAGAAGGTGTTTCCTTTTGTTTGGACCCGGACTTGAACTTGAAGCCCGAACTTTTAATGCTAATTGATTAGGATTTTTCTTTATTCTTAGAAACCAATAAATAGAAAATCATAGTCGCTTTAGGATATCCTTGAATAAAAATGAGATGAGCCTCACCGAATAAAAAAATACAAAATTGCAGGGCCCTCAATAAATATTTGTTTTTAAAATACTTAGACTTAGGGACGGGTCGTTTAGCGAATTTCACGACCTTCCCCAAAAGATAATAACGCGCAAGTCACTTCCAGCGCGCTTTAAATAATTTACTCTCTTAAACTCGGGTGCACATTTATGTGACCCAAATCCAAATCTCAACGAAGTCGAAATGTGTCGCTAATCACGGGTACATTGATTGTAACGTGGTTCGAGATGCATTTCCACGACGTTGCAAATTCCTTTTAAAAATAATGAATTAGACGAGCCTCGACAAACAAAAATAAACAAGCTGCAGGGCCCTCTATACGTGTTGGTAAAATTACTTAGACTTCGGGATGGGCCGTTTAGCAAAATTTCACAGCCTTACCCAAAATAATGACACACTAGTCGCTTTAGGCGCGAATTTAATAATGTTATCTTCTTAAACTCGGGTGCACATTTATGTGACCCAAATTCAAATCTCAACAGAGTTGAAATGTGTCAATAACCACGGGTGCATTGATGTGACGTGGTTCGAGATGTATTTTCACGATGTTGCAATTCTCAGTAAAAATAATAATAATAAAAGCGGTACACAGTTAAAATTTGCACATAGGTTCAACATGTATAAAAATCAGATAAATAAGCCGAATATGATAATTGAGCGACCGTGCTAGAACCACGGAACTCGGGAATGCCTAACACCTTCTCTCGGGTTAACATAATTCCTTACTTGGATTTCTGGTTCGCGGACTGTAATACAGAGTCAATCTTTTCCTCGATTCGGGATTCAACTGGTGACTTGGGACGCCATAAATCTCCTAAGTGGCGACTCTGAATTAAATAATAAATCATGTTTCGATTGTCCCTTAATTGGAAAAACTTCCCCTACGCCCTTGCGAGCGCAGGTGAAAAAGAAGGTGTCATAGTCCATTCATGAAGTAGGGAATGTACATCGTTGGCCCCCTTCCATGGGCACTAAGTAAGGCTCAATTTATATTATTTATGACTGACTATTTTTCTAAGTGGGTTGAAGCCCAGGCATATGAGAAGGCCAGAGAAAAAGAGGTCATCAACTTCATTTGGGACCACATCGTATGTCGGTCAAGATCATGTGCGGCAACGGGAAACAGTTCATCGGTAGCAAAGTAAGCAAGTTTCTCGATGACCATAAGATCAAAAGGATCCTATCAAACACCCTACCACCCTAGTTGGAATGGACAAGCAAAATCGACCAACAAAACCATACTCCAAAACCTCCAAAAGAGGTTAACCGACGCCAAAGGAAAATGGAAAGAAATCCTATCTGAAGTCCTATGAGCATACCGTATGACCTCGAAGTCCAGTATTGGGGCTACCCCGTTCTTGCTGGTTTACGACGCTGAAGCTCTGATACTGGTTGAAGTCGGGGAACCAAGTCTCAGGTTCCGATATGCAACCAAGGAATCGAACGATGAGGTCATGAATACAAGCCTAGAGCTATTAGATGAAAGGCGTGAAGCCGCCCTCACCCGATTGGCCTCCCAAAAACAGCGAATCGAGTGGTATTACAATCGAAGAGCTAACCTTCGATATTTTAATATCGGGGACTTAGTGTTAAGAAAGGTCATACTAAGTACACGAAACCCGAACGAAGGGAAGTTGGGACCGAACTGGGAATGTCCTTATCAAATTATCGAAATCACTAGTAAGGGATCGTACAAACTCAGAACAATGGATGGTGAGCAACTACCGAACAATTGGAACATAACTCACTTGAAGCGATATTACTGCTAAGGTAAGACCTCATTCATTCCTTTTACTTATTTGCATTTTGAACTAACACTTTCAAGTGACCGTCAAAGAATGATACAATTTTAGGCCTGAAAGCACGCATTGCACTCTTTTTCCCTTGAACCAGTTTTGTCCCAAATGGGTTTTCCGGCAACTTTTTAATGAGGCAACAGTAAATCGTGCTAACTTAGAATTGAAGGACGGTTACCGACCGGTATCGAAGATTACGAGAACAGTATTCGAGGCATCTCTACCATTGGCCCCAAGCACTAGGGGGCATTACCTTCGGATAACAACTTTAGCAAGGAAAGAAACTTTGTGATTAAATGATCTCGGCTCGATCGATAGGATTTACTATAAGGGCCAAATGACCAAATGAATCGTGCCCACATAGACTGTTCAAGCCTTGGCACAAACTTGTACACATGTGTAACTATTACGCACAAGAATAAAAAAAATGTCTCTACCTTGCGAATAAATATCTTGTCCCCTTAAAAAAATTCTTTTTTCTTAAGAAATTTCCTACATCTGATCCCCTGAAGATATTGAGCCCAAGGGACGCCTCAATCTGAGTTCAAATGATCACTCTCACTCAGGGACTACCGTCCAAAGACAAACTTAGACGGTCCGGTCTAAACAGATCTAGGGGGCACAAGACCTATTAGGTAGTGCCTGAATCTTAAAGGCTACGGTCATCCCCATTTAGAGACTGTTATCTTAGGAAAGCCCCGATAACTCGGGATAACAAGCCCACTGGGCAATACCTGAACTAAAAAGGCTATGACTATATTAAAACGGCTCGGATACGTCAGAGATTTGTAACAAAAATAAGGCCTTCAAAATTTCTTAACCGGTTCAACTACCCCCGACAAACTATAATCTAAAAAATTATAAGTACTTTCAAGAAAATTTCTAGATCATATCGAACCGGCGAACCCCTACGATGCCTTAAATTAAATAATGTCGAAGGCAAAGCATGTTCGAACCTCCAAATATGACCTAACTATTTCATGCTAAGGCATTTCGATCTTTGCAAATATAAATAATAAAGCAAAGGAAAAACTCAGAGATTGTCGAAGGAAAAAAAAAGCATTGTATTATATATACATATCGTCTTTACAAAGGCCAAACGGCCTTGATAAAAAGTACACAGGTACAAAAACACATCAAAAAAATGTACAAGGCACTTAAGCGGCCCGATCTTCACCGGAGCCCGTCTCGTTTCCAGGATCTTCGAGGTCTCCTCCACCCTCGGATCCGCTCAAAACCTTGGAGTCTTCTTCATCCTTGGGATAAGCCAATTTCTTAGCCTCGTCTTTGATCCCCTTAACACTATCAATTTCGGCTGACAAGTCGAAACCCAAGCATGAATTTCCTCGAGGGCCTCTCTTTGGGATTGCCGCTTTGTGTGCTCGAAGATATACTTAGTTCGATCCTGGGCCACTTCGGCATCAGCCTTATATTGGGCCACCATCTCGTCAGCATCAGCTTTAACCACCACGGCCACTGACTTGGTCGTTTCAAGCTCACTGGCCAAAGTTTCTCAATTAGAAGGGCCCAAACTTAGCTAAAATTGGAGCTCCTCAACCTTTTTGGCTTGTACCTCGGCCTTTTCCTTTTGCCGCTCGAAGTTGGACTTCAGCCAAAGTCAGCTGCACCTGAGCAGTCTCCTTTTTCGATGCCAGGCAGTCCATTCTGCCTCTCCATTCATCAGCCTCGGCCTGACAGCGTCAATCTCAGCTCGGAGCTGGTCAATCTGATCGATCTTTGTTGGACCTGCGGATTCCGACCATTAATCACCGAGTCTAGCTCATCATAACTAACCTAAAATATTTTTACCTGCTCGACCAGGTCGGCGTGCTCCTTTCGAGCCACCTCTAGCTCAGCTCGGAGGCTCTTAGCCTCCCCTTCACATTGCTTGTTGAGAAGTTTGTAAGTAGCTCTCTTCTCAGTAAGCCCTCGAACCTTGACCTTAATCTAGTTTAGCTCGTCCCAATATCGGAGAAAAGTCTCATGATGAAGCACTGAGGCCTACATACACAAAGAAAAATGTTATGATTATCTATAAATTAGTCTAAGTACAAATTAAAAGTCATCAAGAGATATCTGAAGTTACCTGATTTAGCGCCTTCGTTGAACAGGGAGAGTGCATCCACCTCGTTCATTTTGGCTTGGTCTTCTTCGGTCACTAGACACTAAAGGTAACTGGTCACCCCTACGGGGATAGAGATGACCCGGGCATACTCCGAAATGGAGATGATGATCGATTGTTTTTGGTCAGGATCCACACTTGAAGTCAGGAACCAGTTGATTAGTTTCGGGCTTGAGGAAGGCCCGCTTGTTCCCAAAGATGGACTCTTCCTCGGCACCTCTAAGTCACCCAGTCCGGTAATGTCCTCACGCCATCAAAAAAGTCACGAAAAGGGTTGTCCGCTCTGTGAGGCCCCTCGTTGGGACATTCTTTCACTGTTTGAGCCTCATTGTACATGGACTCAGTAAACGAAGGCGACTCGGTGATGTCTATCACACCGAGTACATCCTTTGGGGCATTGCCCACATCTCAGGAGGCCTTGACAACAGCCTCCTCGTCAGCCTAGACAACGGCCTCTTCGTCAGCCTCCCTACCTTGAGGCATATCCACCTCGCCTCTCTCTGGTTTAGAGGCCTCTTGCCCCTCAAGCTGCGACGGCACGTGGGCCACTAGATCAAAGGCTTCTCTTTCTTCTTCGGATTCGTCCCTCAGCCGGTAGAGTGAATCCGAGGGTGGTGTTCTAGAGCTGGTATTTTCTTTGGACTTGTACAACAGCCTTCTTATTTTCTTCTTCTCCGAGCTCGGAGAACTTGGATCCCTCTTTCTTTTCTTCTCTTTGGCCTATGTTAGAGCAGGGGACTCGGTAGGTAAGTCCTCGCCACCGGATGGAGGCCTCAGTGTGATATCCTTGGATAAACCTGCAAAAGTAAATGAAACAAGTGAGAAATTAATGACACAAGGGGAACTCAAATATTGCTTACTCGGGGAAGGAATCTCACCATGGGAATATGCCTCCCACCGGCCCTTCGAAAGTTTGCGCCATGAGTGCTAGCACTAATAAGAAGGAAGGAAGAAAATGTAAAATGAAATTTGGAAAACAAAATTTTACTTACGAGATATATTTCACTTCTCGGGGAACGGCATGCGCTCAGCTTGGATCAAGTCTGAAGTCCTCACTCGGACAAAATGGCCTAGCCAACCTCGATCCTGATCTATATCAATACTCGAGAATGGGGCTTTACTAGCCCAATGGGCGAGCTTGATTAGTCCCCCCCACAAAGATTTGGGGACTGTATAGGCGCATGAGATGGTCGACGGTGAACAGGCATCCATTGATCTTGCTCACAAAGAACCGAAGAAGGATCACGATCCTCCAAAATAAAGGGTGAATTTGACCGATGCGTACCTCGTATTTTTTGTAGAAGTCGATGATGACTGAATCCAATGGGCCCAGTGTAAAAGGATAAGTGTAAACACTTAAGTATCCCTCGACGTGGGTAGTGATATCTTCATCGGGTCCTGGAACCACCACATACTTGTCAACCCAATTGCAATCCTTTTTATCGTGGGGAGGACTTCTTCAATGATCGAGCATATGTATCTCGAGACCTCCTCACGCCGGCCTTGTACGGGGGAAGGTTTTTTCAACTTTGAAATCGGCAGTTATCGAGCATCTTCCAAGGATGAACATTTTCAACAGGGGTTTCGATACTGGTTCATCGACGACAGTACGCGAAACAGTTTCTTCAGGGCTTTGCCATTTCTTTAAAAAATGGAGGAAGAAAGGAAGTTGCAGAAGTACACTTGTTGGCTTGAGATGGAGATGTACGAAAGTTCTTGCAAAGGATCTCAAATAAACCAGAGTATAATGGCAGGAGAGTATTGAAATTTTGAGGATACGAGGAGAGAAGGTTTGGATGTAAATTTTGAATGAACAAAGGAGGGGAGTATTTATAGTTTTTCAATGACGGTTCGCATCCAGGAGTGTCCGATCGGCAACTGACAAGCACTTAAGGCCATTAAGACTTGACTGACGCGACATTTCGTTAATTTTGTCGTTTGTGTCGCGGGGTATCGAAGTAAGAATTGGAAGCTCATGTCGTTTCTCGTCGTCTACTTCCGAAAAACGAGGGGACTATCTGTATACGATCAAAATCGAACTCGCATACGGCATGGTAGGTTAGACTCGGAACATGGCAATAAAAGACTGAAGACCGACCCCAAGTCTCACCGGGCTAGAACCCGAGGTTAGAACGCCTGCATTCGAAGTATCGAGGCCGTAATCTTGGAATCGATCCTAGCCCCGAACGAGCTCGAAGTAACATTGTTAGCATAGCTAACAGAAGACCAAAATATCTGTGACCAGTCGGATATTACGGCGGGAATCTCGACACGTATCATCAATAAAGGACTGACAATCACTAAATCAAGAGATTTTTACCTTTTATAGAATTGTACCTAAAGTAGGACTCCTCTACTATACAAAGGAGGTCCGGTAATTCGTACAAGTATAGTAACACACATTCCAAAGCTATACATTATTATTTTCTCTCTTTAAGCTCTTATGTTTCTGTATCTTGATATCAATCAAAGTGCATTCAGTTCGAGTGTGATTGACCTCCCAAGACCGTAACTGTCTAATTCGTGTGGTTTGAGTTTACTTTATCATTGTTTATTTCAATTGCAGCTTAATTTATCATTTTATGTCAAGTTAATCCGCATATCCTTAAAACCACTTACAAATTCAATTGTTATCTGATTTTGAGGGTAAACGATAGAGTCGACCTTTGGCCCCCGTTATTATTAAAACTGTGTAGTTATGATCGCCAGATAACAAAAAGTTGACGTAGTCACTTAGAGATATCAAAAATTCATTTCTTGAAAATCCTTCGTATGCAGTTTTTTATTTATTTATTATTTTTGTGTTTTTAATCCCTTCTTTTCCTTCCTTTTCATATTCATCTACACAACATTAGTAAGTCGGCCCATGCGAAAGTAGCCAAAACAGCCCAAAACCCGACCAAATTCGCATTTGTGAGCCCAATTCTCAGATTCGAAGAAAAAGGGAAAAGCAAATACAAAAACCCTAGTTCTTAAACCCCTGTAGTGGAGTGTCACTCTCTGGTTCACATTACCTTCTTCCTCTTCGTTTTTGCATCTGTTTCTCAGCGTAATTAAAGATGGTTCGAAGCTTAAAGAACCCTAAAAAAGCTAAACGGAAGAACAAGGTGCGATTTTTATCTCAAAAATTTTGTATTCTTTGTTTTGTAATCAGTTTTGATGAAAGAAAAATCTGAACTTTAAATAAATAAAGCAGGGCGGAAAGAAAGGAGAAGGATCGTCGAATGAAGTACCGTCTTTGCCAGCAAAAGTATGGCAACCAGGTGTAGACAAATTGGAGGAAGGTGAAGAGCTTCAGTGTGACCCTTCTGCTTACAACTCTCTTCATGCCTTCCATATTGGCTGGCCCTGCTTGAGGTAATAATAAATAAACAAAATAACTGTACCAATTATTGATATTAGTTATGTTAATAATATTTTGTTTAAATGTGATATATTTATGCAATTTATTGTGGTTGTGAATGGGGCAGTTTTGATGTGTTGCGTGATTCGCTCGGCTTGGTGCGAACTGAGTTTCCACATACTGTATATTGTGTAGCAGGAACACAAGTAAGCTCTTTTTTATTGCTTGAGTTGTTGTTGGATAGAAATAGAAATATCATGAATGCTGATTTATATCCTGCCAAGAACTGCTCTGGCATTTAGCTTTTCTTATATTCTGAGAAGGAGGATCATTTCTATACGTTGAAGAAACTTTTTTTTATAAGCAAAAGTAATTAGTACTAATTTTTTGTACATTGCAGAAATTCCTGTTGTTTTAAGTACTGTCTTCCCATTCATTTTTCAGATTTTTTTGTAACACAGAGATAGTTGATTATAGGACATTATTTGCTTACTAATGTCAGCCTTATAAAGAAAACATAATTGTTTACTAATGTCACTTTTTCTCCGTGTATAGTATAGAATTCCTTTTTCAATTAGTAGGGAAAACGAAAGTGAAAACCCAAAATTTGCTCTCACCATTTAAGGTAGAGTAGATTAAAGCTCATGAAACATGCTTTTCTCATTCTTACAGGCAGAGAAAAGTTCTTGGAACTCGATTGGAATTTTTAAGTTATCTAATATATCTGGAAAAAGGCGGGACATGGTGCCAGACAAGAAAGGTGATGAGACTGATATGGACAGCGATAGTAGTGACAGTGATGAAGAAGAAGAGGAAGCTGGATCAGGGACACCTGTTCTACAGGTACTTTTATTTCTTCACATCATCTATATAGTTAGTATGGCAGTGTATACGTCACATTTTCCTGCTAACACTTCTTTTCTTAAAAATCTGCAGCTACGCAAGGTGTTTCATGAAGGATGTGTTAATCGCATCCGTGCTATGACGCAAAACCCTCATATAGTTGCTTCTTGGGGTGATACTGGTCATGTTCAGGTCAGACTCTTCCCAATAAAAATTCAATAATTGAATTTGTAAGTCGATAATTTTATTCTTTAAGTTGTTTTGAGAGTATTTATGTTGGTTTTAACTGTCTGGCATCACTCTCCATGGTGCAAACATATGAAAACATTTATAGAAAACTAGAGAAAATGTGAGATACAATTTTAAATCTCAAAATGGTATACTTCTATATTTGATCATGTTCTGCTGGGTTATATAGTTCTCTATCAGTGATCTGGCAGATACAGTACCCTCCCTCGAGAACGAAGGAACAAGCGGAAACTACAATACTTCTCAAACAAGAGATTTATATACCAATTCTTGTTGATTGTAATAGTTATCAAGACTACTCTTTAAGAAAAGCTTGTTCCACTGCTTGGCAAGCTTAATATATCCAGACCTTAGTATGATTTCTCCTTTCATATATTAGGTTTAATGCACTGGCAGGTTTGGGATTTTAGCTCGCATTTAAATGCTTTGGCAGAATCAGAGAGTGATCTTAGCCATGGGGCTTCTGCAGTCTCTAATCAATCACCCTTAGTTAAGTTTGGCGGACATAAAGATGAAGGCTATGCTATAGATTGGAGTCCTCTTGTTCCGGGAAGGCTCGTGTCAGGTATGGCATAAACTAATCCTATCATCTTTGCACATAATTATTAATACGTTCTCTGATGATATGCCATGGTCATAAAGTAATCTAACATTTGATGCTGTTACTCGTCTCCTCAGGGGACTGCAAGAACTGTATCCATTTATGGGAGCCAACATCTGGTACAACATGGAATATTGATGCTAATCCTTTTGTTGGACACAGTGCAAGTGTTGAAGATCTTCAGGTGCTCATATTGGGCTTGCATCTACTTATCTCATCTTCAGTTGGGGGAAGCTCTTACAATTTGGACATCTTATTACGTTTGCTAAACTCTAAAGCACTTTTTCCAACTTCCTCTGATGCAGTGGAGCCCTACAGAACCTTCTGTATTTGCCTCTTGCTCAGTTGATGGCAGTATTGGAATATGGGACATCCGTGTGGGTAAATCTCCTGCTACCACTATAAAGGCACATAAGGCAGATGTCAATGTTATATCATGGAACAGGTATTTGACTTTTCTGTTTTACTTTCTACATCTATAGTTATGGTTAATTGGTTGTATAGTCATGTGATTGCTTTTTCACCAGGTTGGCTAGCTGTATGCTTGCATCTGGAAGTGATGATGGGACATTTTCTATTCGAGATCTTAGATTACTCAAGGTATTCTACTAGTAGTCCTTAAATTTGTGGCTGTTGGCACCAATGGTATTTATATCCTACCTTATCTAATACTCTATAAATTAATTATGCCCCCAAAAGATTTAACTACTTTATGTGTGTGTGTGTGGGGGGGGGGGGGGGGGGCTGGGAAGTGGGAATGACATTAATAGCAGTTTGTCACGCCCTACTTCCAACCTAGTAGCTGAGCCTTCATTGTGGGAAACTGTGGTTTAAGAAGGAGAAAGGAGAGTATAGGTGGTCTCATATCAACTTGCTAATACAAGTTAAAGAATGAATGCTTATTCTTTTGTTCACTTTGACAGGAAGGAGACGCTGTCGTGGCACACTTTGAATATCACAAACATCCCATCACTTCTGTCGAATGGAGTCCCCATGAACCCTCAACTGTGGCAGTTTCATCATCAGACAATCAGCTGACGTAAGAAACCTACTGACACAACTCTAATGAGAATGTGGAACAGTTCTCTCTCTCTCTTTCTCTCTCCACATCTGTTTCTTAACAAGTATGGATGTTTCTCAATGGATGTAATCTGTCTGTGTGAATCACCTGCTGTTTGATTCCTTTCTCTATTTATCAGTATCTGGGACCTTTCTTTAGAAAGAGATGAGGAAGAGGAGGCAGAGTTCAAAGCTAAAATGAAAGAGGAAGTCAATGCCCCAACAGATTTGCCCCCACAACTTCTTTTCGTTCACCAGGTTATTATATCTCTATTCCTGACTGATGAGAGCAAACTTCATCTGCTTTATGTTTATTCTTATGACATATCTCTTGCACTGTTAACAGGGTCAGAAAGATTTGAAAGAACTTCACTGGCATTCTCAGATCCCAGGAATGGTTATATCCACTGCAGCAGATGGATTTAACATACTAATGCCATCAAACATTGAAAACGCGCTTCCTGCAAATGATGCTTGATAGTTCATATTTCTGACGTGCCTACTCTGTGTGATGGCATTTGTTCTTTTGCTTTTGTAATATATATTGTGACTGAGTTCCAGCAATTTTGTCCAAGAATATCTATTTATGGATCTTGAACTATAGCAATACATATAAATGAACACATTGCATGGTTGAGATGTGAGCCTTTCATTTTTGTTTCCTAGCTCGCGCTTTGCCCTATCCTCCAGCTTCTCAGAATCTAGAACCTCACAATGTTACAAGAGTTCTAGAAAGAGTGAAAGTCTATATAATTAGGGATGTCGCAGTGATGGATATTTTGCTAAGGATCTCCACAATGTTCATTACCTTATAGAGAGCACATGATGAAGTAACGAGAAATGTCTCTGGTAGGTATTTGAGAAAAAAGACAGATTCTTTGAAAATATAAAAGATCTGTACAAGGATGGGAGATACATATTGAGATTTTCATATTAGATGGTTTACAATAGGGATTTAGATATTTTAGGCTTGTACTTGTTTACACTAGTTGTGGATGATGTAATCATGTATAAAAGAACATGTTTTATGGTTGCAGAAGTGATATATGTTGTGGTATTTAAATTTTTTTAACTAAACTAGCAATTTCACCGAATGTGATGTCTTAAAGTTGTGATCATTGCTTAACTTTATTAATTAAAGCTTTATATATAATTGAGTTCAAAAAAGCAAAATTTTATTTTTAAATTTTATTGAAGTTGGTTGCAGGAGTGATATATGTTGTGATATTTGATTTTTTTTTAACTAAACTAGCAATAGGAGTGATATATGTTGTGATATTTGATTTTTCTTAAAACTAAACTAGCAATATTATAGGATGTGATGTCTTGAAGTTGTCGTCATTGCTTAACTTTATTAATTAGAACTTATACAATAATTAGAGAGTAATAGTGTTCTTATTTTTGGCATTGAGTTTACATTTTGTTTCTTCTTTGATCATATTCTAGAAAGGAATTGTTATTAGCCATCGGTTGTTACAACAATCTACCAAATGCATAGATAACTATTTTCACGCTTCTGATATTCTTTTCTGTAAATGCCTTCTATCAAAAGAGTTGTGGCACATTTTATCATCTCAGTCTGAGCCACAATGTTCAAATTCACAACAAGAACAAAATTTGCAATATGGTTTGTCGGCTTCACATATGCATACAGATCATCATCTACTGGATTTGAATGAGCTACCATTATTGCAAGGTTATTATTTCAGTTAACTTTATTTATATAACATGAGTCGTTGATAAATACCTAATGCATATTATTATAACTTACTGTTACAATTTAAAGATGTCAAACTTGTGTGTCGTTGTACTAGCGCTCCACATAAATAATGAGGTTATAAAGTTAAATACTCATACCTCCTACACTTCAAGGACTGGCTAGAGAATAATTTGTAATATCGTTAAATTAAAATTATTATTTGTTGCGCTATTTTTGCTTCTGTTCAATTTTTTAAGTAGTAGATGTTTGTTAAAAATGAAAAACTATGGTTATGCGTGATTTTTATTTTTGTGGTGGTGCTTCAGAAAATTCTTTATGTTAAATAGTACTATCTAAAAACAATAGCTATGTTGTTATAGTACTATTAAAAATTATAGTGATACACATGTATCTATAAGTCATATGGTTTTTTAACTGCTGAAATTTAAGGCTGAAAGAGGAATTTTCCATGCCTTATCTTTCTATTTATTAAATGATAGTATTGTAAGCTCTTAAGTTATATGTTTAAATTAATTAATAGATTATAAACGGTCTAACTAATCAAAGGCACGTGTTATTCATAGTAAAACAAGTGTATACCATTATTTGTTCTTCGAAGTAACTTGGAAGTACAAACAAATCACAATTTAAATAAGCCCCTTCATTCTTTTAAACTTACCTTTGGGAATGGTAATTGGCATTAAAATTTCTTCAATTTCTTTGTTCATATATTTGATATTCTTTCTTATAGATAAGTCTTGGACCATACATACAGATTTGTGATTTTTCTCCATTTGCACTTTGAGCTTAAACCCCCAATAGAACTTAGAGTTTTTTTGCGCTTTTCGGCTTTGATAATATTGTTGGCTTCTCTGTTGATTGGTTCTTCATGTGCTACTAGAATGTTGCTCATATATTATATTCAATAATTTAGGAATGTTTTAATATATACTCTGTTATTTCATGGACTTGCATAATATACAGGCGGACCACTAATGTATCAAGGTGCCTAAACTTAGGTTCATGTAATTACTTTGGTTTTATTGCATTAGATGAATATTGTACACTTCGCGTCATTGAGTCTTTGAAAAAGTTATATGCCACCATTTGTTGCAGACTGATGAGAATGCAGCAAGGGAGATCATTATTCATCAATCTCTTTTTGCTTCAATGAGACTATTTTCTGATATTATATATTGTTAATTTTGATGGCACTGCTGTATTTAAGTTGGTTTGTTTTGATAATGGCAAGAAAAAGCTAACGATTTGTTTGCCTAACTATTTTTCTTTTGCTTTGTGCGATACAGGTGATATTAACTCTCATTTATCTTGCCATTGTTATTGACTATGCAGTTGGCAAAAACATGTTAGGTGCATTTCCAATGCAGAAAGCTTCAGCGAATATGAAGTATATTTTTTTTTATTTTGTCAATAATCACTTTTCTCATATACTACTATTATGAAGGATAATGAAATAGTATTTGAGGCCTTTTGTCATAATTCTATGATTATAAAAGGCCACAATTTTTATGTTTTTCAAATCATTGGTTCCCTATGTGCAATGCTTCTATCATTTGGTTTGATTTGTTGTCATTTCAGGCTACATACTAAGTTATGTGGGAACTACAACCTTTCCCCTTTTAGGCACTTTTATCTCCATTGTACTATACCGGTAGTAAAAATTAGTAAGCTGTAGAATACCCTTCTTAATGAAAGTGTAGCTCCACACTTGAGGATATATGATATTGGATACTCAAAGTTTGATGCTATTCTACTGATTTGTATATATTTATATTTCTACACTAGGAAAAAATAAGGCAAAAATAGTTTTCCTCCTGCAATTATTGTCGACCCTGTTGTATTCAAGGCTACTTCGACTTATAGTGCTCCAGATGTTCAATCTAGAAAAGAGTATTATGGCAAAGTAACTATGCAATTACTTATGTCATTTTCTTTATTCGGTGAAGGGTGTGGATGTTGCATTTCCATAACGACAATATCTCTTTTATGGTTCTATATTCTTTTCCTCTTATGAGTAGTTAAGAAGCTACTGTTATTGGTAGCTTTATAAGCTGTTGAAATTACTGATCATAATTCTAGACTTGTATAAATAATTACATCTTATTATACCATCCCCCTTAATCAGGTTTAAGCAGGTGGCAGGGATGGAGGTTTAGGAAGAGCCAGAGAAAGCCTACCAATATCACTCCTTTGTGTAATTATAGGGCAGTCTGGATTCAAAAGAATCATAGATATTTCAGGATAAAACTCTATCCTTGATGGAAACATTCAAATGCTTACGTACAAAATATGTACTTTTGTAGTAATAGAAACCCAGAAGGTGCTGGTTACTGACTATAAAATCTTAACTTACCTATAAATTATATTTATGTGCATGTAGTGGGTATGGGAACTGTTACTACTCTGTTCATCTTCTTGCACATGAAATAAGTTTTTTTTTTAATTTGCAGCTGAAAAATACCTAGGGTCAAGAAAAAACATATAAATACCCGAGGGTTGGTAGTTGATTGAGCCTATCCTACACGAGTTGTATGCTTGAATGAGAGAAGGTGAGTAATTTGATGCAAGGTGAAACTGAGTAATATTTTTTGTCTTACATTATTGATTAAAATTTCCAGACCTTAACTTCTATTTTTTGGGTTTTGAAAAATTGCAATGACCCTAATGATGGTAAAAGAAAGTGTGAAGCATTCTGGCTCATATTCACGATTGCACATCAGAGGGTCAAATATGTTTGACCTTTAATATGGAAGGAATGAAATATCTAAAAGAGCGTATGAGGTCTATTTGGAGCAACATTATGCAGATCGCAACCTGATTGAAAGGTTGAAAAAGGTGTTTGAATCCAACATCCTCCACAACTTACAAAATCTGTTTGTTTCTTATATTCAATTCTTTCCTATTTCCTGTATTTTGACATGCAGCCTGGATATGAGCATCTCTGTTGCTTGCACTGCATACAACCTCGGGATCACAATTTTTGCAACTACTTGTGCATATCGTGTCCCACGCACCTTAGGAAAGTTGTTGTAATAAAGTATGTACATTGTGGATGTCAAGGTTGTGCAAGTAGGAAATAATTATTTTCCTGTATGAGTCTGATTTTTTCAATCTTGAAAGACTATGGCTTTGTTGTCTTTCTGAATTTTCAGGGTATTAGAAACCTTTGTTTGTGGCACTTTAGCTGGTATACACAAACTTGCTTTTCCGAGGCTATAAAGAATATTATTGGACTTCATGAAATAATTGTACATTTCTTTATTGTGTGTCCTTATGACTTCATTGTAGGAATATCAATTACAGTTATATGTTCCAAAAATAATAACATTTCCATGCTCCTTTGTATCTACCGAATTTTCATGTTATATTTTCTTATGAAAAATTATATTTATTATTGTTCGCGCAGCACACGGGTATGAATACTAGTTGTAATGAATGTGGGACCTCTAAAAGCAATATATCATCTTAGTAGAAATTGGATGTTGAAATGATAATACCAAATGGGACAAGATTAAAAATGAGCACATCTGCTTCCGAAATTAAAATGAAACAAGGTCACTGAACTTTTTGGATGAAGTTGAAGTCTTGCAGCATAGTATACACTCTGGAACGTTAAGTATAATAAGCAATGTCTCAGATTTCTTAAATCAATTCTACAGCCACCATTTAACATTGTTATCAAAACAAATAAAACTGCAAAATTGTGTTACATCCATTATGCCGATTGGGTTCAGCGTCAATCAGGTAGAAGCAGTCCCCGCAATAATCATACTTGTGTTAACGGCATCATGCGACTGGAGCTAGCAGTCATCCTCATCATAACCGAGGGGCACCAAGCTTTGGCGCCATTACCGTGATTGGGAATCTGTCATTCCATAACGAATATAGTTGTAGAGATACAGTTGGCACAGCCTCGTTGCTATGAGTTGACTGCTTTGCCTGTTAATTTGGGGAAAGGGTCTTGCTTGCTTAAAACCACAACTTTGCTCTTGTGGGCAAAGTATCCTTTGACAAGGTTCTTATATATCAAAATGGACATGATGCACTCCACCTGTAACAAAGAACATATAGCTCCAGTTATGTAAGTAAACGATGAAGCCGTTTCTTTGTTTTTTTTTTTTTTTTTTTTTGGGGGGGGGGGGGGGGGGT
The DNA here is from genome assembly GCF_000715075.1 of Nicotiana tabacum. Taxonomy (NCBI): domain Eukaryota; kingdom Viridiplantae; phylum Streptophyta; class Magnoliopsida; order Solanales; family Solanaceae; genus Nicotiana; species Nicotiana tabacum. Next base: position 171,046,973 of record NC_134089.1, read on the forward strand.
TACCATACCTGCATAAAGGTAAGGGTAAGGTCTGTGTATGCACTACCCTCCCTAGAGGGATAACACTAGGTATGTTGTTGTTGTTGGGGGGGGGGGGGGGGTGTTGTGAAGGAAGAATCCAATTGAAAGTGGAAGCTGAAATCTTAACCAACCAGTCTGTGAGAGCCAAAAAGTTTACCTCATCAACATCCATATCAATTTCAAGCCATTTTAGAGCTCTAACAATTAAGTCTAGCTTGATTTGGTGAGCTTTATTCTGATCTTTCTGCTTCTGGATGATATAGCTGTATAACCATTAATACAGTGATGTTAATATCAAAATACAATTAGAAAGGAAAAAAAAAAGGAAAAGTATTACACATACATCTTCTTTAGTAACCTCTGGTAAACTTGGAGCTCTAGCTTTTCCAGGACAAGATAAACACCAGACCTTAAGAACCTGGTAAAGGTAGGGGTGCTATTAGGATATGCAAATATAATCCCTCACATGTAATAAGGAAAAGTAAACATACTGGTCTTCATGCTCCTGCAGAGCACGTCGAAGAAGTTGTAGATCCCCCCTTCTAAGAGCAAGCACAATGTTGTTGTACTGTAAAAATAATATAAAAGGAAAAAATGAGTGTCAGATTACAAAGCATGAAACTATTGTTTTCTACATCTACTCAACATAAAGTAAACAATCATGCATTCTGATTCATAAGAACTGCACCTCCTTGCATTTAAACACTAGAAAGCTACATGGTATTTCCCATGATAGACATCATTTTATCGAACAGACCTACTGTTTTGTCATCATCCAGAGACAACGAAAGACCTACCAAGCTCAACTAAATAAACGGGTTCACTAACTCCTCTTAGTAGAAGTACTTTGAATACATTGATCTTCTACATTGGACAAACTTTTCAGAATTTACCCTCTTCTGATGAAGTGAGAATTTTTTTTGGGTTAAGTTTTAGAACACAGTTTTCAAAACTTCATAAAAAAGAAAGAAGGAAAAAGAAGGGAGGTTAAGGGTGCAATGAACTTCACATATGTACCAAACTTCTTTTAAAAAGAGGTTGAATAGGGCAAAAGAATAACTTGTTTTAATAGAAGAAAAGAGGACTCTGGTGCTTCTCATGACCCATAGAGCAGTGTTGAGATCTTTCTGAACCAGAAACAGAGTTGACGTAAGTTAATTACAGTAGAATATCAACAATCCTTTAACCTTCTAGGAAAGTACTCCAAGTAAAAGATCATGGCATGGAGTACATTTTTTCATGTCAAAGAACGAAGGAATAAACAAAGCAAGAGCATAAACACTAAAGAAGATAGACGATTATGACAATAAAGAATAGACAAAAAGCTCAATACAATTTTTTATTGGCCAACTAGTTGGTACAATACACTACAGACACTTTCTTCCTAGAAACCATTAAACTAAGAGTATCAATTTTGTTGATGCAATCTGAGTGTAACATGTTTTCCATGGGAAAGGAAATCACAATCTTGCTCGGCTTAATGTAAGTCACAGGAACTTCTTAGATTGAATACCAACATATATTCTCAATTAATCTTGAGCAGCACTCAATACATATATCTCGGCAGTTCATTTTATAGTAATGCCACTATAGCAAGCTAGTACAGAGTACCTAGACCTGACTAGATAGGTCTTAACTGCTAGCAAAATGCCTAATCCCATAGTAGTTGACTAATAGGATAATCCAAGCTATTAAAATGCAGTAGCAGTTTTTCCGTTGATATAAGTAAATGGTATACTTCTTACTTATCCAAAATAATCTTAATATTTCAAAATGAATTAGAAGACATGCAATACCTCAGTCAAATTGTATTTCTCCAAAAGTGAAGTTTTAGGTAAGATGCCGATTGAGAGCTTCACAGGTATCAGATATTTTAGAATCATCCTGTAAAAAATGCATAATCAATCAGATGAACCAAATGCTGTCAGTAGTAGTGTCTTGTTTGGTGCTTGAAATAGAAAACTGACTCCTTGAATTTATATTCAGCATTTATTACAGAAAATTGATACTTGTCGCAGGATATTCATTCTTATATTCTTTATTAACTACTACTATTTCCTTTCATGAGTGAAATATTGTAATCCTGAAATATAGCAGGAACCTACACAGACCTTATATTTCTTACTTTCCGAGGATTGCAATGGCTTAGAGCGTATGATAGCTTATGATCGGCAGCGGAAAAATTTTCATTGTAGACCTCCAACCGCCCAGTATAATACATGTAAGTAACCTTATCCCTGAGAGGAAATTCCTCAAAATCGAAAATGCGGGCAGTTTCAATGCTTCTCGTAACACTTTTACACAAGTGAACTGTTCCGAGCTTGAAGTAAATTTTGAACAGCTGGCAAGTCACATATAAAGCTCCAACACGTTTCGATCCTTTTCCAGCAAGAACTCCGAATACTTTCATGAGAAATGAGCCAGCACCTTTCAGCTTTTCAGGTGTTTTCCCATTAGAAGCCAATTCTCTATCTGCCTATACATTCAAAAACATACATCAGTTAACTTCAATAAACCGTCTCATTTTCTAAAAATAACAAGAGTAGCTCTTACCCTTTCAGCTAGAATTCTAGTTTCATAGGCGATAACGTAAAGTGCTTCCAAAGCCCAAGCTGATTCCCAGTTGCGGAACTCCTGAGTAAATGCACTGCAATCTCCACAAATCAACCCTTGGAAGGGGGACAAGGGGTAGAGGGAGAAGAAAGAAAAAGGAGAGAGGTGAAGCTTAACTCACTTGGCAGCTTTTTCAAAAGCCTGGTAAGATTCAACCAAGTTTCTGAGTCGATAACTTTGTAAAGCACGAAATAGAGGGAGTAGAATATCTGCATACTGAGAGTATCTATCAGCTTGTCTGATTACTCTGCTAGCATCCTGTTTAAGACACGCGATACACCAAAATAACCACAAAATTAAAGATCAAATTTTATAACGGGGTTTTTGCTATCTTCAAGAATCATTCATTCACCTGCCAGAATGCATCTCAAAAAATATGCAACTATGTTATTAGTGACCATTGCCTCACATAAAAGAGAGATAAGAAACCCAATCCGAAATTTAAATTTACTGTACTAGGAAATATCAGTTGCAAAAGTAATAAAATGCACACAGCAACTTCATCCTTAGAATCCCAATTACCCAGAAAAGGGAATTATCAATCTGATTCAAAGCTCTAAGTTATACGAAAGGATAAATAAATAGACTTTACTACAGTCATGAATTCAATATCTAAAGTGAACCCACAGTCAAATCAGACTTTTGAGCTATGCCTAGGTGTTCTGTAGCTATTGCATGCACAAAAGACAATTTTTTTAAACAAATCTCGAAAAAATTAAAGGGCATAAAAAGCGAAATAACAGCTAGAGAGAGAGAGAGAGATGGAAGTGACCTGGAAAGTGATGAGGGCATCAGAGACAGCAACGAGGAAAGAAGGGTTAGAAGAGATAGAGAAGATAAGGGAGAGAGATTTGGCGTCTTGGGATGAAACGGCGTCGGAGAAGCGGTTTAAGAAATCAGTGATTCTTCTATGAGCTTCTCCCATACTTATATATGCCATTGTTGTCCTTCTCCTTCTTCTTCAGCTGTGATCGTTTAAGCTTTTAGTTATGCTCGGGAATGGCCGCGGCCCGTGGGAGCAGACACCAAAAGGGTACTGAATTTCTCTGAAGGAGAATGAGGCTGGAACGACGCCGTTTATGTTGTCGCACCTTGACATTAATCTTTTAATTTTTTCGACAGAATTTTAAATATTTAAAAATTACCTGCAGAGTACTATGGACTTTATTTTTTGTAGTTAAAATGTATAAATGGTGTACATAATCTCATTAGTATTGTCGAGTAACTCCTACATATGCAACGCCTATAACCCTCATAATAATGGTATTATGCATTAATTAAGCATATTAGAGTTCCCTATTGTAACTTATGATGTTCAAAGCCTATAATTTGGACCACGTATAGAGTTTCATGTACACATGTTTGATTAAGAAAATCATCTCCCTCTTGTCTCAATCTCCTATGTTATTATCTCGTTTTCATTATATATATTTTTTTCCACAAGTCTCCATTTGTATTCATAAGCATATGAAGATAGGTCTTTGAAATTAAAAGAAGAAAAGCATCAAAAGTGATTAAGGGTGAATTCTATCTATAGAACGTCTATAACACCAAGATGACTAATAAAGAGATGTGGATGTTACTACGAAGATGTAGTCATACAAAGACAAAATAAAAATTTGTTACTACTTCTTATCAAAATGTAGGAGTAGCACACATACAAGTTAATTGAGAGAAAGATTGCTTGAAATGATTTGTCCATGCTCGATCGGACCTTAATGATGTATTGAGCTAAAGGTGTGAAAACACAATACTAAAATCAAATGATAAGAAATTTTCTCAAAAGTCATACAGTTTCTCTGAATTTATACAGATTTGACGAAAAATATAATAGAAGTAAAAAAATTTATACATGCAATACCAACTACTTTAAAAATATAACAATATGCTTGTAAAGTTACAATAGATCCAACATTTAGTAAGAGTATTTTAGTTTGAATAAAAATGTGTATACCGGTAAAAGAGGTACAATCACATCAGCAAACTCAAAATTGGGAATGAAGTCATTGAAGAGAAGGAGCATATCAAACAGGAAATCCTAGACTTCTATGGAAAACTTTACACAGAGGATGAACATTGGAGGCCCACAGCAGATTTTGAAAATTTGAGCACCATCACAGAGGAGGATAGTAGGGAGCTGGAGAAGCCATTTGAGGAGGAAAAAATTTTGGAAACTATCAGGCCTTGTGCCCCTGATAAGGCACCTGAATGGTTACACCATGTCATTTTATTAGAAGGCCTGGTAGATCATTAAGGCTTATGTAATAAATTCCATGAATCATTTTCATCAGAATTGCCATATGGTTAAGTCTAGCAATGCCTCATTTATTGCTCTTATCCCCAAAAAGAAAGGAGCCATTGAACTTAAGGATTTCAGACCAATAAGCCTCATTGGTAGTGTCTACAAAATCACTTCAAAGCTACTAGTAAAGAGGATCAAAAAGGTGATTGGGAAGCTCATCTCCGGGCACCAGAATGCATTCATAAAAGGGAGGCAAATCACAGATGCTTCCTTAATTGCAAATGAAGTACTAGATTGGAGGTTGAAGAGTGGTGAATCTGGTATTCTCTGCAAGCTAGATATAGAAAAGGCATTTGACCAACTCAATTGGCAATATCTCATCTCAATGCTAAGGAAAATGGGATTTGGACAAAGTGTTGGGAAGCGTGTCAAGCTAATATAAGGAAAAGAATATTTAAGAGAGAAAAACAATAAATGACACAAGACAAGACAAGATTTACGTGGTTCGGAAATTTTTGCCTACTCCACGGCCACACAAAGAATAGCTCTTTATTAATTGAGAGAGAAAGAAGAAGTTTTGGGATGATCTACAAATGAAAATGTAGACCCCTACTTATAGGAATTTGAATGCCCTGCCGAGGTAAGCGCTTACAACATAAGAATGTCGATGTAAGCGCTTACATCATAAAAATGCCGATGTAAGCGCTTACATCATAAGAATGCCGAGATAAGCGCTTACATCACAAGAATGTCGACGTAAGCGCTTACATCATATTTTCATCTCTTTTTGATTTTTCTTTCTTTTGTTTTGTCTATTTTCATATACAACAATAGGTTTGGTCCTATCAATCTCCCCCTCAAACCTATGTTACATCAAGAAAGAAAATAAAGAAAGATTTGCTATTCTCTGGTGGTGCCTTCACTCTATCAGTCTTGAAGGCTAACTGAGGCAGTGCACAGCCTCAGTTTGTCAACACCGACAACTTTGGTCAACATGTCTGACGGGTTCTTTGATCCTGGTATCTTCTGTAGGGAAAGAGTTCCTTCATTTATCAACTCTCGGATATGATGATACCTCAACTGGATATGCTTCGATCTTGCATGAAACACTGGATTCTTGGCAAGATGAATTGCACTCTGGCTATCGCTGAAAAGCTCACAATTGTCCTGCTCTTTACCTAGCTCTTTAAGAAAATTCTTGAGCCAAATCATCTCTTTTCCAGCTTCTGAGATTGCCATGTACTCTGCTTCAATGGTAGATAGAGCAACACTTTTCTGAAGTCTGAACATCCAACTAACAACAGTACCACCCAAGGTGAACACGTAGCTCGTGGTACTTTTTCGACTATCCAGATCACCGCCTAAATTTGCATCAGCAAAACCTTGTAAGATAATATTGCTCTTTTTAAAACAAAGTGCCCTACCTGAGGTGCCTTTGAGATATCGCAATATCCATTTTACACCTTCTCAATGCTCCTTTCCTGGATCTGACATGTATCTACTGACAACTCCAACTGCATGGGCTATGTCAGGTCTAGTGCAAACCATAACATACATTAAACTTCCTACTACTGAAGCATACAGAACTTTGGACATGTACTTCCTTTCTTCATCTGTCTTAGGTGATTGGTCCTTTGACAGATTTAGATGGCTTCCGAGTGGAGTGCTTCTGGCCTTTGCATCATGAAGACCGAACCTGCTTAGTACCTTCTGTATGTACTTTTCTTGAGACAACTTTAAGGTTCCTTCCAACCTGTTTCTGCAAATCCTCATCCCAAGCATTTGCTTAGCTGGTCCTAATTCTTTCATTTCAAACTCCTCCGCCAGTTGTTGCTTAACCAAATTGATCTCATTTATGCTAGATCCTACAATTAGCATATCATCAACGTACAATAGTAAAATGATATAGGATTCATCAAGATTTTTGATATAACAGCAATGGTCCATCTCACATCGTGTAAAACCATTTTTATGCATGAATCCATCAAATTTCTTGTACCATTGTCGAGGAGCTTGTTTCAAACCATACAAACTCTTCTTCAACTTACACATAAGGTTTTCTTTACCAGAAACTTGAAAACCATCAGGTTGTTTCATGTAGATGTCTTCTTCAAGGTCACCATGCAAGAAAGCAGTTTTAACATATAGCTGATCCAAATGCAAATTTTATGCAGCTACGATACTTAGCACCAACCTGATAATAATTAATTTGACTACAGGAGAGAAGATCTCGGTGTAGTCAATTCCTTCCTTCTGTTGAAAGCCTTTTACTACTGATCGTGCTTTGTATCTCTTCTTACCATCATGCTCTTTCTTGACTCTGTACACCCACTTGTTCTGCAATGCCTTCTTTCCTTTTGGTAACTCCGTAAGTATCAATGTTTTATTTTTTTTGAAGAGAATTCATCTCTTCTTTCATGGCTAGCTTCCACGTATCAGAGTCTATCACCTGCATTGCTTCAACAAAGTGCTCTGGTTCTCCAGCATCAATTAGAAGTAAATAGTGAAGAGAGAGTTAACCTATCTGGAGCATTCGTGACTCTTTTAGATCTCCTCAATGTAGGTTCATGAGTAACAGAATCTGAATTTGATTCAGGCTCTGATTCCAGATTTGGTTCTGCATTTTATTCTATCTCTGGTTCCGGTTCTGGTTCTGATCCAGGTTCAACTTTTAGTTCTCCTTCAAATTCGGCTTCTGGTTCTTCATCTTCAATTTCAGAATCAGTTGTAATACCTCTAGCCACTTCATTTTCTGAGATTTCTTCTAACTCAATTGTTTCAGGCATTGTCTGTTTGCTGGTGTTGGTTGGTTCTACTTCAAGCTTGTCCTTGTACATCACATTTTCATTAAATGTGACATTACTATGTCTTAGGATCTTTCTATTCTGATCATCCCAAAATCGATAACCAAAATTATCATCACCATAGCCAATAAAAAACATTTCTTGATTTTAGGATCAAACTTATCTCTATCATTAGAGTTTACATGCACATAAGCAACACAACCAAAAAATTTCAGATGTGAGAGAGTTACCTCCTTTCCTGTCCATACTTCCTCAATAATTTCAAAATTCAGTGGTACAGAAGGTCCCCTATTTATGAGGTAAGCTGTCGTGTTAACAGCCTTGGCCCAAAAATACTTCGGCAATCCAGAATGTATTCTCATACTTCTAGCTCGTTATTTCAGGGTTCTGTTCATCCTCTCAGCAATGCCATTTTGTTCCGATGTTCCAGGAACTGTCTTGATCATTCTGATCCCATTCTCCGAGCAAAATGCTTTGAACTTTTGGCTATCATAGTCTCCTCCATTGTCAGACTTTAGACATTTTAAATTTAGACTTATCTGATTTTCAACTTCAGCTTTCCATCTTTTAAAGGTAACAAACACACCAGATTTATTTCTCAGAAAATAAACCCATACCTTTCTTATGGAATCATCAATGAAGGTGACATAATAGCGAACCTACTAGAGAAGTTACAGGAGTTGGTCCCCACACATCTGTATGCACTATTTCCAGCTTCTCTTTCTTTGGCATCCTTCCCACCTTTGATAAACTAACTCTTTTTTGTTTCCCGTAAATGCAATCTTCACACAAACCTAATTCAACATATTTAGGTTTGGCAACTTTTCTTTGGATGTCAAAAACTTCATTCCCTTCTCACTCATATGCCCGAGCCTCCGGTGCCACAATGTTGTATCACGACCATGATCAACTGTTGTTATAGTATCTCTTTGTATTGTAGTTGCATACAGTGTTTCCCTTTTGAATCCTCGTGCCACAACCAAATTCCATTTGGTTATCTTCCACGATCCGTTGCCTAATGTTGTTGTATATCCTTCACCGTCAATCTGACCCGTAGATATCAGATTTTTCTTGAGGCCAGGAACATGTCGTACATTTTGCAATTTTCATAGCGTGCCTTATGAAGTCTTTATATGAACTTCACCTTTTCCGGCAATGTCGAGAGGTTCGCCGTCTGCTAAATAAACTTTCCCAAATTTTCCAGCAATATAATTATGCAATAATCTTTGCATGATGTAGAGTGAAAGGATGCACCTGAGTCCAGAATCCAAGATTCGACTGGACTGTCTGCACAACAAATTAGTGTGTTACCGACTTTTTCAGCAATTACATTTGCTAAATTTTCTTCCTTCTTCTTCTTTGGTTCTCTACACTGGAAACTGTAGTGATCCTTTTTATCACAATTCCAACAAGTAATGTTCTTGCGATTTTTGGATTGTCCTCTTCTCCTTGACTTTGATCTGCCACGACCATAACTCCGTCCTCTTTGGTTGATTCTCCCCCTGCTTTCGATGCTAAAAGCAGATCCTGGGGAATCACTTGATTCTCTTCGGCGAATATCTTCGCTTAGAACCAAGTCTCTAATATCATTCAATTTGAGTTTGGTACTTCCTAATGAACTGCTAACTGCAGTTACTGTTGTAGACCAGCTCTTCGGTAGAGATGATAGTAGAATCAACGCCCTGATTTCATCATCAATTGTTATATTAACAGAACTCAACTGAGTTAATATTATATTAAACTCATTAATATGTTCCGTGACTGATCCACCTTCTGTCATCTTTAAGTTGAACAATCGACGCATCAAATAAACTTTATTTGAAGCAGATGGCTTCTCGTACATATTTGATAACGCCTTCATCAGGCCTGCAGTGGTCTTCTCGTTAATGATGTTAAACGCCACATTTCGTGTTAGCATCAAATGAATCACACCAAGAGCTTGGCGATCTAATAGATCCCAATCCGTTTTGGACATAGTCTCCGGTTTCACCTCGGTCAGAGGTAAGTGTAATTTTTTCTGGTACAAATAATCCTCTATTTGCATTTTCCAGAATCCAAAATCTTTGCCATTGAACTTGTCAATCTTAACTTTCCCTTGTTCCGATGCCATTTTTCACAAAAAAACAATTTATGTGAATAGTGCTTGTGAATAGTAACAATGATCAATAGTATCACACTATTCTTGTGAATAGTACATGCACCAATACTGTACTTTTCTACCAGAATTACACTGTTTGTGCTCTGATACTAGTTGTTGGGAAGCGTGTCAAACAAATATAAGGAATAGAATATTTAAGAGAGAAAAGCAATAAATTGCACAAGACAAGATAAGACAAGATTTACGTGGTTCGGCAATTTTTGCCTACTCCACGGCCATACAAAGAATAGCTCTTTATTAATTGAGAGAGAAAGAAGAAGTTTTGGGATGATCTACAAATGAAAATGTAGACCCCTATTTATAGGCATTTGAATGCCTTGCCGAGGTAAGAGCTTACATCATAAGAATGCCGATGTAAACGCTTACATCATAAGAATGCCGAGGTAAGCGCTTACATCACAAGAATGTCGATGTAAGCGCTTACATCATATTTTCATCTCTTTTTGATTTTTCTTTCTTTTGTTTTGTCTACTTTCACATACAACAATAGGTTTGGTCCTATCACAAAGGTGGATGCAATTCTGTATCAAAACTGTCAAGTACACATTTTTGATAAACTCAAGCCCAGTCGGATTCTTCTCCCCCCAAAAAGGACTCAGGCAAGGGGATCCTCTCTCCCCTTTTCTATTCATTTTGGCCATGGAAGGCCTAAGCCAGATGCTGGACAAAGCAAAAAACCTTCAATGGATAAGAGGGTTTGATGTGGGGAGAGCTCCAGGGAATGTCATCAATGTCTCTCATTTGCTTTACGCAGATGATACCCTTATATTCTACGGAGCAGAGGAATCTCAGGTGTTATACCTGAATTTAACACTTACTATGTTTCAGATACTGTCAGGACTTCACATTAATATGCTGAAAAGCATAATTTATCCTGCCAACACAGTGGACAATTTGGAGAATCTAGCAGGAATTCTTTGTTGTAGCACAAGATCCTTCGCAGCCACTTACCTGGGCCTCCCATTGGGTGCAAAGTTCAAATCTCTCTGAAGTGTGGAATGGTATCATTGAAAAGGTTGAGAAGAAGCTGGCAACTTGGCAAGTACAATATTTATCCATGGGAGGCAGAGTGGCACTCATCAGTAGTGTCTTGGACAATATCCCAACCTATACTATGTCTCTATTCAGTATTCCTAAGAAATCACTACAACATTTGGATAGGTTAAGGAGAAACTTCCTTTGGAAAGGTAATAGTGAAAATCACAAGTTTCATCTGGTTAAGTGGGCCAAGGTCACACAGCCTAAGACTATGGGAGGTCTAGGCATACGAAACTTAGTTGTCCATAATAAATGTATGTTGTTGAAACAATTATGGAGATATAGTCAAGAATGGCCAGCATTATGGAAGGAAGTAGTGACTGCAAAACATGGATCACTCAATCACTGGTGTACCAGAACCTCAAGAGCACCACATGATGTTGGTCTTTGGAAGAACATCAGCAAATTATGGGAAGAGTTCTCCAGAAATTGCAGCCTCAACTTTGGGAATGGACAACACATTAGATTCTGGAAAGATAAATGGCGTGGCGCCATACCATTATAGGAGGAATATCCCAACCTATTCCTTATACTACCAACCAAGACTCCCTCATATCCCATTACAGAGAAGGAAACTCTTGGAACCCAATCTTCAGAAGAAACATGCAAGACTGGGAAATCGAAGAGCTACTCAACTTGATGGCTAGATTAGGAAGCATCACCTATAATGATCAAACAGCTGACATTTTGAGATGGGAGGTAGAACCAGATGGCCAATACTCAGTTAAATCAGGGTACTTATTCTATTGTGCACAGAATGAAATGGTGGACAACTGGCCTTGGAAGCTCATATGGAGAACAAAAGCAACCCCAAAGGTGATTTGTTTCGGTTGGATTGCACTTTATGAAGCATGTTTGACCCAAGACAACTTAGCTAGAAGATCTTTCCACTTGGCAAACAGATGCCACATGTGCATGCAAAATGAAGAAACGACCAGGCACCTTCTACTACACTGTCCAGTTTTAGCAGATCTATGGAACATGTTTTTGTCTCTTTTTGGAATGGAATGGACAATGCCTCAGAGTTTAAAGGAAGCCTTTTTGAACCGGAATAGTTGGAAAGTTGGTACAACCATCAAGAAAATTTGAAAACTAATCCCTTTCTGTATTTTTTGGTGTATTTGGAATGAGAGGAATAAGAGATATTTTGATGAAATAGCAACTCCAAACCACTTCCTTAATGTTAAATGTCTTTTACTTTTGTACAGTTGGAACTTGGAGTACCTTAACACTTGTAAACTCCACTGACAATTTTGTGGACTTTATTAGCTCTTTAACATTAGTATAGGACTCTTTGTACTAGAGCTAACAAATCTTTTGTATCCATATTTCTGCATCTTCTTGATTCCATTTATTATATCTCTTACTTTATCAAAAAAGTTATTGTAATAAAATAAAAGTAATGCAGTAAAATGTAAATAAGAAGAGATAGAAAGAAGAGAGAAGTGTTTTCTTCTTTCACTTTGGTGTATTTTTCCATTGCAATTACATGGCCTTTTATAGGCATAAAAAGTAAAGATGATGGACATAAAGTAGGAAATTTAATATTTAAGTTATTCACAATATGGGCATCCAATGTAGCATCCAATGTAGTATCCAAAGTAGTAATTCAATGTACAAACTATTCATAACACTTCCCCTTGGATGTCCATGTAAGATAATGTGCCTCATTAAAAACTTACAAAAAAAATATTGGGATGTACATAGTTATTTATAATATGCATTGCTTGCTGCCTCATTAAAAACCTTACCAGGAAAACCCAGTGGGACAAAACCTTGGTTAAGGAAAAGAGTGCAGCGTGTAGTTACTCCCCTGATGAAAAATCACTTAATGTCTCGAAGACGACGCATTTCAATCTTATATATCAGCTTTTCAAATATTGAGGTTGGTAACGCCTTAGTAAACAGATCAACCAAATTATCACTTGAACGAACTTGTTGTACATCTATTTCACCATTCTTCTGAAGATCATGAGTGAAAAAGAATTTCGGTGAAATGTGTTTTGTTCTATCTCCTTTGATATATCCTCCTTTCAATTGAGCTATGCATGCAACATTATCTTCATACAATATTGTTGGAATATTCTCTTTCGAAGAAAGACCACATGTTTGTTGAATGTGTTGAGTTATAGATCTTAACCAAACGCATTCTCGACTTGCTTCGTGAATGGCTATTATCTCTGCATGATTTGAAGAAGTAGCAACCATAGTTTGTTTTGTCGAACGCCATGATATGGCTGTACCTCCACTTGTAAATAAATAGCCTGTCTGAGATCGACCTTTGTGTGGATCAGACAAATATCCTGCATCTGCATAACCAATCAATGATGGCTTGGATTCATTTGAATAAAATAAACCCATATCAATGGTCCCTTGGAGGTATCTGAATATATGTTTAATACCATTCCAGTGTCTTTGTGTTGGCGAAGTACTAAATCTTGCCAATAAGCTTACTGAGAAAGCTATATCTGGTCGGGAATTATTGGCAAGATACATTAATGCCCCAATTGCACTAAGATATGGTACTTCGGCACCAAGAAGCTCTTCATCATTTTCATGAGGTCGAAATGGATCTTTCTTTATATCAAGTGATCTCACAACCATCGGGGTACTCAATGGATGTACTTTATCCATATAGAATCGCTTTAAAATCTTTTCGGTGTAAGTTGATTGATGGACAAATATTCCATCTTTCATATACTCAATTTGTAGACCAAGACAAAAAAATTTCTTTTCAAGATCTTTCATTTCAAATTCTTTCTTCAAACAGTCTACTGTTTTTGGAAGCTCCCTAGGAGTTCCAATGATATTTAAATCATCAACATATACGGCGATTATAACAAATTCAGATCCAGACCTTTTTATAAAGACACAAGGATAAATTGGATCATTCTTGTACCCTTCTTTCAACAGGTATTCACTCAGGCGATTGTACCACATACGACCTAATTGTTTCAATCCGTATAAAGATTTATGAAGCTTTATTGAACAAGTTTCTCGAAAACTTTTATATACTTCTAGCACTTTAAATCCCTCAAGCACTTTCATAAAAATTTCATTGTCTAATGATCCATACAAATAGGCTGTAAAAACATCCATTAGATGCATATCAAGTTTTTCTTGCACTGCCATATTTATGAGATACCTAAAGGTGATAGCATCCACTACAGGAGAATATGTCTCCATATAATCAATTCCAGGCCATTGGAAAAACCCTTGTGCCACAAGTCGCGCTTTATATCTAACGGCTTCATTTTTATCATTTCGTTTTCGCACAAAAACCCATTTATACCCTACTGGCTTTATGCCTTCAGGTGTTCGAACTATGGGTTTGAAGACTTCACGTTTTCCAAGTGAAGTTAACTCTGCCTGGATAGCGTCTTTCCATTTTGGCCAATCATTTCTCTGTCTATATTCATTGACAGATTTTGGTTCAAGATCTTCATCTTGTTGCATTATTTCAACAGCAACATTATAAGCAAAAATGTTATCGATAACAATATTATTTTGGTTCTATCTTTTCCCGGTTGAGACATAACTTATTGATATCTCTTCATTTTCATTATTTTCAGGTACTTGGACCTCTCCTAAGGTTTTATCATTTGTTACCTCTTGGGGCTCTTCTTGAGACACTACCTCTATGTTATGTTCACTTTGATCACTTGCTCCTTTTCTTCTTCGAGGATTTTTATCTTTAGAACCGATTGGTCTACCACGTTTCAAGCATGGCTTAGACTCATTTGCTTTAATTAATTGTCCTGCCGGGATATCAACTCGAATTGGAGCTTTAGCAGCTGGAATATGTGACTTAGTTACCCTTGGTAGGTCAGTGAATGCATCTGGCAATTGATTTGCAATATTTTGTAAATGAATAATCTTTTGAACCTCTTGTTCACATTGATTTGTTCGAGGATCTAAATGAGACAGTGATAATGCATTCCAATCTATTTTCTTTTTCAGCTGCTTGTTTTCTCCCCCTAATATTGGATATACTGATTCACCAAAATGGCAATCAGAAAATCTTGCCGTAAATAAATCTCCAGTCATCGGCTCTAGATATTTTATAATAGAAGGAGATTCATATGCAACATATATCCCCAACCTTCTTTGAGGACCCATCTTTGTGCGTTGTGGTGGAGCAATTGGAACATATATCGCACAACCAAAGACCCTAAGATGGGAAATATTTGGCTCCTGACCAAAAGCCAATTGCAATGGGGAGACTTTATGATAACTTGTGGGCCTTATCCGCACAAGTGCTGCTGCGTGCAAAATAGCATGACCCCATACTGAAATGGGAAGTTTTGTTCTCATAAGCATTGGTCTAGCAATTAATTGGAGGCATTTGATCAATGATTCTGCTAGACCATTTTGTGTATGAACATGAGCAACTGGATGCTCAATTGTTATCCCAGTTGAAATACAATAATCATTAAAGGCTTGGGATGTAAACTCACCAGCATTATCAAGCTGAATTGTCTTAATTGCATAATCTGGAAATTGTGCTCTTAGCTTTATTATTTGAGCCAACAATCTCGCAAATGTCATATTGCGAGTTGATAGTAAGCACACATGTGACCATCTTGTAGATGCATCTGCCAAAACCATATAATATTTGAATGGTCCACATGGAGGGTGAATGGGCCCACATATATCACCCTGTATACGTTCCAGAAATGCAGGGGATTTCATCTTAGCTTTAATAGTTGATGGTCTAATAATTAATTTTCCTTGAGAACATGCAGTACAAGAGAATTTCTTAAATTGAAGAATCTTCTAATTCTTCATTGCATGTCCACGTGAATTCTCAATTATTTTACGCATCATATTAGAACCAGGATGGCCCAACCGGTCATGCCAAATAATAAAATTATCTTGATTAGTAAACTTCTCGTTTACTATAGCATGTGTTTCAATCCTACTAATACTTGTGTAGTATAAGCCGGAGGAAAGAGCAGGTAACATTTCAAGCACATATTTCTTACCGGACATTATTGTAGTAATAAAAAGATATTCAATCTTTTCATCATTTGTAGTCTCAATATGATAGCCATTTTGGCGATTATCTTTGAAACTTAATAAGTTTCTTTGAGATTTACTAAAATATAGTGCTTCATCAATAGCCAAATTTGTTCCTCCTGGTAGTAATAAATTGGTTCTTCCAGAACCTTCAATTAATCTTGTACTACCGGATATTGTATTAACATTCGCTTCTTTCATTACCAAATAAGAGAAATATCTCTTATCTTTTAAAATAGTGTGTGTTGTAGCACTATCCAGAAGACATATTGTAAGCACGTGATTTTTGCCCTATGTGAGAAATACTCCCAAAAAATTCAAAATAAAATAATTTTCCTTTTGTGTGCAATTTTGAGAATTTCGTGGCATTTTTTGGATAATTATTTGTATTTCTTCGTGCATGTTTATTTGTTAAATTACTAAAAAATACAAAAATATGTCGCATTTGCATTTAGGATTTAATTCTACAATTAGGAGCAATTAAGTTTGTTTTACAAGAACAAAAAATCGTAAAAATAATGTACGTTGCATTTTTAGCATTAAATGTCCAAATTGTGTGATTTTATCGTAGTTGCTATTTAATTGTGTGTTAATTGTTATTGAGATTTGCACTTTTATAAATCAATTTAGTTCTATAGGATAATTTAGGATTTTTAGAATTTAGTTTTAGTTTAAGAAAAATAAAAGAAGAAAAAAAGAAGCATTGGAAATAAGTAGAAAATCGGATTGGACCACCTTTTAATTTAATTTAACCAGGCCCAAATCAAATAAACTCCTACCGGGTCGACCCGACCCGGTCCGCCCCATAACCCCAAGCAAACACCCCCTCTTCTTCCGTTTTTCATTTTTTTGAAAAAAAAACTAAAGTCACCCCCCTCTCTTCTTCTTCTCCAAACCAACCCCCCAGCTCCAACGCCCCCCTCCCATGGCTGCCCCTTCCCCTTCACGTCCAACAACCCTCTCACCTCCATGGTAGCTACTGCCCAAGCTCCTTCGTCTTCATCGACGAACAACACCCCTCCCCGTCGTCCCCATCGTCCCTCGCTGCTTCTTCTTCAACAACCTCCCATGGCTGCCCTTCTGCTGCTGCTTCACCCAGCCCATGGCTGCTGCTGCTTCACCGGTCGACGAACCACCATGACGACCGGCAGCTCCTTCAGTCGACCACCCAAGTCGACGAGCCACCATGATGACCAGCAGTCCATCACTCATCGTCCACCCAAACCGCCATGGCTGCTGCTCCTTCTTCTTCTTCGTTCCCAACTCAACCACGATGACCACCCTTTCTGCTTCACCTCACGTCGCCTTTGTTGCAGCAGCTCCGGTCATCTTCTTCCTCGTTCCACTTGAAACAGCCCGCCATGGCTGTTACTGCTCAACACACACACACACACACACAACCTCCTCCTCACGACCAGCTGCTCCACCAAGCAACCAAACAGTCCGTCAACTCCATCAGCTTTCCGACCACCCAACGTCCAGCTTCATCCATGAACAACCACAAACCAGTGAACTCGATCGTCACTGCATCAAAAACGAAAATGGTTTGAACACAATGATGTTTGTTCAGTTCGTCGAGTTTCCGTTCGAACCCGGACTTCAAACTAGTAGGTTTCTGTTCTTTTTTCTTTTAGTTTTCGTTCAGTAAATTCATCTTCCGCTCCTTTTCTTCTTTCTATGATTATGTTCGTGTTCCGATAGGTTGGTTTGAATTCGAACCCAGGTCTTTGTTTGTGTTAGAGATAATTCGTGTTCATTTTTTGTTTGAAGTTCGTTAGTTCTTCATCAAGTGATTTAATGTCGAATGGCGAGTGATTTAAATTGAATCATTCATCTTTGCTGTAATGTTGTTGGATTTAATTCGTGTTCATTTTTTTTTGTTTGAAGTTCGTTAATTTTTCATCAAGTGATTTAATGTGAGTGTTTATGTGTTGGTTTTTAGTTTTTAATTTAGTATGAATCATTCATCTTGGTTATGATGTTGTTTGATTTAGTTTGAGGTCAACTGATGATCGAGTTTAGTGATTTAAATCTACTTGTTTGTTCTGATGAATTTGTTCGGATATGAATCTGACTTTGTTTGTTAATTCATGAACGTTGTCGATTAGGAGTTTGTTTGGCAAGTTTATTATGCAGAGTTTGATTATTAGTTGTCAATTGTCAGGTTTGATTTGGTTATAGCTGCTGTAATTTGATTAATCGATTAGGTGAATTGGTTATAGCTGATATGGTTTTGGTACAGATTTAAAGGATGGGGGTAGAATGGTAAATGACAGTATTTTCAGGGGTAGAATGGTAATTTCAGTAGTTTCATGGGCATTTTCGGGATTTTAAATGAGTCTTAAAAAATGATTAATTTGAGTGCTTCGTCCACTAGGTACTAATAATATTAAATTAATATATTTTTTAATACGTAGTGGGAGACAAGACATAATGGTGGGAATTAATATATTTGTTTAATATAGTGGGGGACAAAGCATGCGGTAGTGGGGAAATAATGAAATTAAATAAAGAAAAGATATGTGTTAGTGGGAACTAATATATTTGTTTGATATAGTGGGGGATAAAACATTAAGTAGTGGGAAGTTAAAGGGGGATGGGTAGAAGATGGTGGATTGAATTTAAATGCTTCAAGTTTGGTTATAAAAGGGGGGGAAGCTGGACACAAGTCAGGAGAGGTTTTTCTGAATATTAAGAGGGAATTTTCGGAATATTAGGAGGGGATTTCTGAACATTAAGAGAGATTTGAGGATTTTTCGGAACAGAAAAAAATATTCTGGAAATCTAAAGAGAGAGTAGTATATACCCGATATACAATCTGCATACACTGGATATACAGAGGGGTCAGAATTTAAGGGTTAAACATTAACTGGTCTTTCAATCTAAAAAAAGTTCACTTTGTTTCTGCCCGTTGATTGTTGGTGTTTCTGGATCTTCATTTGGTTTGTTCCTTGAGTTTGGTTGGTTATTTGCTACTACTTCACTGGTTATTGCTGGATTTTTGCTTGATTTTAAAATCTGTCACTAGTTATTCGTTGCTGGTTGTTACTGGTTGCGGGGTGTTGCTATTGTTATATGCTACTGCATTTCCGCTGATCTTCCCCTTCTTTTGCTTCCAATATCAGGTACACAACTGACACGCTGGTTACTGTAAGCTGAAACATGAAGCATGAATATGAAATGAAGAGTTGAAGTTCTGAATTTATCTTAGTTATATTCTGAATTTTAGTTGTATATATACATTATTTAGCTTCCTCTAATCAGAATCATGTAGTTGTTTAATATATATAATGGAACATCTGACAGTAGATTCGTGGACGAACTGTCTATGTATTGCTAGTAAAAAAAATGGTGTAGTAGCTCTGTTCAGTTAGTTCGTTATTATTTGATGATTATCATGTCTCAAAAAGCATGTTAGCTGATTTAGACTATTCTTAAACATTCAACAGTTAGCTCATTAAACAAATAGCCCGTTTCGGAACTTGTAGGAATATTGTTTAGCTAGATACTACTGGTTAATTTCAGCATATAAATGGTTTAGGATTAAAATTAGATTGCTAAGTTCTTTAATTTGGCAAACTGTGAGCATGTGTAGTATGATGTAACTAGGTAGTAACATGTGAATGAGATGGCCCGGGTCCAGTTTTGTACCATACACGTTGGGCTTGGGCCCGCATTGGCAACGAACTGCCCTGCTTGCATCATTTTCAGATTTTACGAATCATATTCGGAACCCAACTATAACAACTCGTAAGCATGTAAATAAATTAGGACCTTTTCTCTTTCATTTTTAGAGACAAATTTAATAGAAAAAATGTAGGCATTTTAGGATTATCCTTTTAAAATAAATAAGATGAGCCTCGCCCAATAAAACGCACAAGTTGCGGGGCCCTCAATAATTGGTTAATAATTGTATAGACTTCGAATTTGGCCGTTTAGCAAATTTCACGTCCTTACCCAAAATAATGATACGCTAGTCGCTTTAGGCGCGTACTTTAAGAAACATTACCTTCTTAAACCCGGGTGCACATTTATGTGACCCAAATCCAAATCTCAACAGAGTCGAAATGTGTCGATAACCATGGGTACATTGATGTGACGTGGTTCGAGATACGTTTTTCACAATGTTGTAATTCTCTGTTAAAATAATAATAATAATAATAAAAGCGGTAAAGAGTTTAAAGTTTGCATATAAGTTCATAATTGTATAAAATCAGATAATCAAGCCGAATATGACAGTTGAGCGACCGTGCTAGAACCACGGAACTCGGGAATGCCTAACACCTTCTCCCGGGTTAACAGAATTCCTTATCCGGATTTCCGGTGCGCAGACTGTTAAACAGAGTCATTCTTTTCCTCGATTCGGGATTCAACCGGTGACTTGGGACACCATAAATCTCCTAAGTGGCGACTCTGAAACAAATAAATAAATCCCGTTTCGATTGTCCTTTAATTGGAAAAAACTCCCTTCCGCGCCTCTTTGCAGCGGCGCGGGTGAAAAAGGAGGTGTGACAGATCTGGCGACTCTGCTGGAGACGAGACCCAGAACCACTGGTTCAGGGTTAGAAATTTGAGCTTAGAATAATTGTTGTATATGGCTTTATCGTGTGATTAAGCTTAAATGTGCAAAATGATGCTTTTTACCGCTTTGATATTATTTGAACTGTACATATAAACTGTGCCGAAACCTTCTCTTCTCACCTCTAGGGATGTGCTTACTGGTTGAGACTCCCTATTCTGTTAGTGTCATACCCTGAAATAAAAGAGGCTCGGAAAGTTTCTAAGCCGGCTGGCCTTTTGGTTCCCGGAAAGGAGCTCATTCCTCAACTCGAGTTGTCCGCTCGGATACACTGTCTAGAACATATACCCTGGTTGAACCTAGAATAACTTGACTTCATGCCGGATACCTAGTAGGAACGTTTATTTGCATCATGTTGCATTTGACTTAGGGACTCAACACAGGGGTTGGGTCCGTCTAGGACAAGCAACCTGAAATGAAAAAAGACCATCCCGCTGCATCCTGTTTGTTTTGCACATTTATTTGTTTCAGATCTGCATGCTGACCGGCTTCTGAAATCGGGATTTTTTGAAAAATTGTGAAAAAAATAAAAAATACAAAAAAGTAGCAGTGTAGGGAGATAACTACTTATTTTTAGAAAAATAAAACCAATGTCCAAGTAGTGTCAAAACCCTGCCGAAATTTTGAAAAATGAAAAAAAAATCTTTTTTAGTTTGATTTATTTGAAAAACAAAAGAAAGGAGTCTTGTTTACAAGTTTAGTTTATGTTGCCCGAACTACGCGGGTCTAATTCTCACCGGATGTGAGATACGTAGGCAAATCTCTTAGGTTCCGGCCCACCATATTAAAAAAAATACAAAAAAATATATATATTAAATTACTCGCTTCTTTAGAAAGTCTTTCTTTTAGACCTCAATTTTAAAAAAATAATACAAAAATATTTCCTTTTAATCTCTCTCAAAATCCAAAATATTTGTTTAAAAATTCAAAAGAAAATTCAAGATTCAAAAATATTTTTCTTTTCTTTTGTGGTATTTCTTTCATAAATTCAGAGTAATAGTCCAAAAATATTTCCTTTCTTCTTTAGAAGTTTTTTTTCGAAATTTGTAAAAAAAAAAAAAGAAGTTAAAATTCAAAAAATATTTCTTTAGATGTCTTTCTTTTCAAAAAAACAAACAAACAAAAAAACAAACAAACAAATCGAAATGCAAAAATATTTTATTTCTTTTTTGTAAGTATTTTATTCGAAAAAAAAAAGTTAGTTTATTTCCTTTATTCCTGATCGGCCGGAACTATGCCGGTTTGATTCTCATAGGATGTGAGATACGTAGGCAGCCCTCATCGGGTCCAACCTCCCCTTTTGCAAAAATAGCCAAAAAATGTCAAAAAGTTTTCGTCATAGAGTTGGGTGATGCTGTTTTTGTCAGAAATAGCCGAATGTTCCCAAAAAGGACGTCGGAAGGCTGACTTTGCATAAACGGCCACCTTTGGTCATGTTTTTAGTATTTTGGTCGGTTAGCTAAAGCAACCTTAAAATCTTCGTCCCCGAGGTGCTGAAAGGCCGCGTTGGCAAAATTCGGTCTTTTATTTAATTTGAAAAATAATAAGAAAAAGAGTCAGTGGTCAAAAATACCGTTTAGATTTTTCAAGCCGAGCCAGCTTCGGCGGTGTCTTAAACCGTTCTTGCCGAGATAGCCTTAGAGTATCTTTTAGTTGTCAAAAGGCTATTTTCGTAAAAGAATGGACAAGTTTGTGAAGTGTCATAGAATAATCTTCCCGGCCTCAAAATTCATGTGAAATTGAGAAGGGGCCACGTTTGCAAAAACAGTCGTTTGGTTAAAATCGACATATAGGGGAAGGAATCTGTCATTTTATTTTTCCTGAGTTTGTATTTCTTTTGATTAGAGTATGTGGGCCGTTTGACTTTCGAGTCTGTTGTTCGTCTTTAAGTGGTTCCAAAAATATTTTATTGTTGTTTACCTTTTATGTGGCAGAACTACGTCTGGTCTGATTCATGCGGGGACATGATACGTAGGCAATCCACATAAGATTCGACCACCATTAAAAAGAAAAAAAAAAGAAAAAGAAAAAAAAAGAAAAATATATATACATAGAAAAAGAAAAAGGGAGCACAATTACAAGAAGCCGGAATGACACACGTGACTGAAGCAAATGCATGATAGAAAGGGTTAATTGCCTAGTTGTATTGCATCCCTAATGTGTGTTTTCTTATCTATTGAAAACCCTAACGCTAACAGGTTGCTTCCATTTTGTTCCTTTTCATTCTTTAGAAAGGTGGTTGGTTGTGGTCCTGAAAGTAACGCTTCCCTGCAACACAAGGGCAAAAGACAATGGCAGAAAACAACAGAACTGAGTAGGTTTGTACCGATGCCCGAAAACGGTTGGTTGAACAAGACTACGGGTTGGTAGAAGAGGTAAAAATGTTGAGACAACATATGACAGACATGTATCAGGCATGGATGACTGGGAAAGCACCACCCCCGCCACCGCCTAGCTTCTTGAACTCTGTCCTTAACCAAGCACCCAACACCATAACGGATGATCCCCCATACTCTCCATATCAACCCACTTATGATAGCTTTCCCAGCCACCCGAGTAGCTCCATCACTCGTCAACACTACTCCCCTCCCCAACGCTACTTCTCTCCACGAGACTCCCAAAGACATGCTTTACTTTCCAAATACCCAACTCCACAAAATGCCTATCTACCCTCACAAGCCTACCGAAAGCCCTCTGGATCAGGTTTCCGGCCCAATCAAGCATTTAGGAACGAGAGGTTGCTGAAATGAGAAAAGGCTCTCACCCCGATCGGAGAATCTTATGCAAGTTTGTTTGAAAGGCTAAAGCATGCTGGCCTGATTGAGCAGCTCCCCGGATATACTCTAGATCCACGTGCAAGAAGCTTTGATCCTACTACACGATGCGCATACCACTTCAATGTCCCAGGGCATAGCATTGAGAGTTGTCGTTCGTTGAAAAGGGAAATAGAAAGAATGATTCACGAAGGAGTGATTACGATCGATGACAGTAATAAAGAGCATGTGAACCCTCTTGGGATATTGACTAAAGCTGAAGATGTTGAAGCGGATAGTGGTCTTGGCAATATTGATGCGAATCTCAGTGGTTAAGATGTCGTGCTTGGTAATTGGGAAGACGCTTCATTCCTTGGTCAGCCGGAGTAGAGCTTTTGGTGGTTTATTTTGTTATCATTTCTGTTGTCCGGGTTATTTGCAGGGTTGTAATCCGGACATTGTCTTGTGTCAAACCCTCTTATCCTTCCATTTTTGTCATAGTGGTTTGTTTAGTATTGTCTAGGTTCGTTTTAGGTTTGTTCCTAGGTTGTACCCCAGTTGTTTTGCTTGTTTTGTTATACGAACCGTTTCACCGCTTGTCTAATGCAAATTTCGGTCTTTTGTTACCTCCGGTCATCTTTTTTTTTTAGTTCTTTTTATCCTTTTGTTTTGTCCTTGTTCAACGCCAATTCTAGTGACATGACATGCACGCACAGTTTGGGCCTAATCTTAAGAGTTAATTATAAAGCCGTTGGGAGATGATCGGGACACTTAAAGGGAATAAGAACAGCTTGAGATCATTTGAAGCTCGAGCCACGTGAAACTGGGGTAAGTAAAACATAAAGAAAAACCATAAAAGCAAGTTAGCCATATTGACAAGGAGGCCGTTCATGGTAACGAAAGTGAGTATTGCCCAACGATGCTTTAAAAATGACAAATGAAAAGGCGAGTGTGTGGGCATGGTTATCTAGTCTGGCACAATCAGAAGATGTGGCGAATGTTTAATTGTGTTGTTTGTGCTTGACATGTTTTGAAAATTGGAATGACGAAGGCATTTTATTCTGCTATCTCAACACTTTATCCTTCGTTAACCCTTTTGAGCCTTATTGGCTTTCTTTCGTACCCCTCATTCGGAATCAGTAGCAACGACTAGAAAATACAAGTATGGAAGATAAAGAAAAAGAAAAAGAAAAAAGAAAAGAAAAGAAAACAACAAAAACAACAAAACGACAAAAAAGAAAGGAGAAATGAGAAAAAGAAAGAAAAGAAAAGAAAATAATAGGTAGATGAAAAAAAAAAGAGGAATTGGGAACTACGTTTAACCTGATTCCTCAAAGAGGATACGTAGGCTCTTTACGGCTCGGTCATAGTGTAACAAAAAATCAAAAATCCCCATGCAGAAACTGGGGCAGAAGTTGTGTCTGAGGTAAAGAAATCTGGTTCCGAAGGTTGTAAATTTTGAACCCAAATTGATTCGTTTTGAGCCGCTAGTACCCTTTCTTTCTAGCCCTGGCCAAAACCCCACGTTACGGTCCAAAGAAAGACCTTTTGACCAGTCTTCGAAAGATGCCAAGTCATGCAAATGGAAGTCGAGAATAACACTCTGATCCCCGACAGAAAAGTAATAAAATGAGAGAGTCTTATCGGTGAAAACCTTCACGGGCACCTTGAGGCGGCTATAAGTTGAGAGAAAAATCAAAATTAGAGAGGCTTGATAGTGAAAACCCTTCGGGCACTACAAGTCGAATAAAGATTGAGAATTATACAGGAAAGCCCCAGACGAAGATTGTGAAAGACGATTAACGACGGAGGATAAGCCACGTGTGTATGTCATGGCTAATAGAGTTGGTATCCACATCTGATAGATTTTACTTCGTAGTTTTCTTGTTAGGAGCCATCTCTTTCTTTTGCCTTTTACTCTGTTCCTTTTACCTTTGTCATTTCCTCTTCTTGAGTCTCTTTGGTCAGAACAAGCGAGAAATGATTTCAAAATTTGCCATCAGCTTTCCAATTATGCAAGACGAAATCTGACTAGTACGTCAAAGTGGTATAAGTCAGGAAAGAACAATGAGCTGGTAATAGTCAATGTGCTTTGAGGTTCGCGCAAAATACCCAAGATTGGTCCATATCAATTCAGGGACAGTGCAACAAAAAGAGGGCCAGGGGGATTGAACCGAGGGTATATTCGATGATGAGATTGACAAAAGGATGGACCAGTGTCAAGAAGGATATCCCCAACAGAAATCGAGGGTTATAAGGCCAAGGCCAGCGGAAAATCAAGAAAGAATAACGCGGAAAGCAATGGACATAATTGGGAAATTCATAGGAGACTCAAAGGTTGGGGAAATGCCAGTTCATGGACAGTACCGCAAAAGAAGATATTGGGTCTGTACCGGAAAAGGTATTTTAGTAACACAGACGATGGAGGGAGTGGTTAATGAACGAACATGCAAGATCTTCAAGTGAAATCAGCTGGCATGAAAATACATGAGGTCAGATAAGGAGATTGAGAAAATGGTTAAGAGGTTCGTGAATAAGCAATCGTCAAGAAGGTCGGAAGGTATCAGCCCAGTTCAAGATGGTCAGACAACACATAGATAGAAAATGGTTGATAGCATCCCTAGCAGGAGTATCACAACCAACCACCACGTTTCAAACTGACCAAATTTTCTTTGATTTGAAGCAGGGACAGGGAATGATACCGATGATGGAAAGATGTGCCACAAGAAAGATTGTCAAACTGGGGTAGAAAATTTTTGTTCGTTTCGAAAATTTTCGTGAAGTCTAACACAAGTTTGGTGAACAACGGTATCCCCAGTAGTTTTTCGGGAGAAGGCAAAACAAGCTTTAAAGAAAGCAATGTCAGGAGGAAGATAACACGAGTTTTAAGGGAGGTAGTCTGCGAAGGGAGAAGATAAAAAAAAAGAAAAAAAAAGAAAAAAGAAAAAATAAAAAATAAAGAAAGAAATTTTTTTTAAGAGAAAAAAAAAGGAAGACCAGTTTTGCAAAAGGAAACGGTTTGCAGAAGAATGAAACATCAGTCTTGAGGGAAGTAGTCTTTGAAGGAGTAAGATAACATATTTTTGAAAAAATGTTATCCCCAGCAGTCCACAGAGAAGACAGTACAATTTTGAGGTAAGTAGTTTTGAAGAAAGATAATTCAAGTTAGAAGGAAAATGGTTGTTGAGGTCAAGAGCCTGCCCTGAAGAACGGAATGACAATTTATTTTCGAAGTTTGTTGTTGAGGTCAGGAGCCCCTCCTGAAGAACAGAATGACGATTTATTTTTCGAAGTTGTTGTTGAAGTCAGGAGCCCTGCCTGAAGAACGGAATGACAATTTATTTTTCAAAGTTGTTGTTGAGGTCAGGAGCCCCCCCTGAAGAACAGAATGACGATTTATTTTTCGAAGTTGTTGTTGAGGTCAGGAGCCCCCCTGAAGAACAGAATGGCGATTTATTTTTCGAAGTTGTTGATGAGGTCAGGAGCCCCCCCCTGAAGAACGGAATGGCGATTTATTTTTCGAAGCTGTTGAAGTCTCGCCCGCCTGAAGAAAGGAATGGCGATTTATTTTCGAAGTTGTTGTTGAGGTCAGGAGCCCCCCTGAAGAATAGAATGGCGATTTATTTTTCGAAGTTGTTGTTGAGGTCAGGAGCTCCCCCCCCAAGAACAGAATGACAATTTATTTTTCGAAGTTGTTGAAATCTCGCCCGCCTGAAGAAAGGAATGACGATTTATTTTTAAAAGTTGTTGTTAAGGTCAGGAGCCCCCCTGAAGAACAGAATGACGATTTATTTTTCGAAGTTGTTGTTGAGGTCAGGATCCCCCCCTAAAGAACAGAATGACGATTTATTTTTCGAAGTTGTTGAAATCTCGCCCGCCTGAAGAAAGGAATGACGATTTATTTTCGAAGTTGTTGTTGAGGTCAGGAGCCCCGCCTGAAGAAAGGAATGACGATTTATTTTTCGAAGTTGTTGTTGAGGTCAAGAGCCCCCCCTGAAGAACGGAATGACGATTTATTTTTCAAAGTTGTTGTTGAGGTCAAGAGCCCCCATGAAGAACGGAATGACGATTTATTTTTCGATGTTGTTGGTAGAGGTTGGGAGCCCGCCCATATAACAGAGGAATACATTTCAGTCTTTACATTTTAAGTTGAAGAGGTTGGGAGCCCGCCCATATAACAGAGGAATACATTTCAGTCTTTACATTTTAAGTTGAAGAAGTTGGGAGCCCGCCCATATAACAGATGAATACATTTCAGTCGTTACATCTCAAGTTTTGAAGTTGGGAGCCCGCCCATATAACAGAGGAATACATTGGTGTTGAAGTCAGTAAAGCAGAGGAATACAACCGAAATCCCCAGCGGGAAACAACAAGAATCCCCAGCAGAGGAAGGCAATTCAAGATTCGATGGAAAAATAATGCAAAGCTCCCGAGAAGGACATAAGCAGTTCAAGATCGGCAATCAATGGAGAATACAAGACAAATCAGAAGTAAAGAAATGCCAGAGGAGTCACCGAGACATCAAAGCAACAAGAGACACAAGAGCATGGCTGAAGATCTAGATAAGATTTTGTAATTCATAGACTATAGTTTAGTCTAGCTTCTTGTTTCCTTTCAGCATGGTGTAATAAGGAGGTCAACAAGCAGTAAAAACAGCATGCAACAGCAGTAACATTGCAGTCCCATGGTAGTCCCAGCTACCAAAACTTCCCGAACTACATTAACCTGATTCCCTTCTAGCCAGGGATATGTAGGAAACCTTTGAAGCAAAGGTTCGGTTAAATCTTTTTCAAAAAAAAATGCTTCACACGGAGTACTCGGATGGGCAAAAATCGCTCACTTTATCTTTGCACGAAAACTCTTCATATTTTCGGACAAAGAGGGGCAGCTGTAAGCACGTGATTTTTGCCCTATGTGAGAAATACTCCCAAAAAATTCAAAATAAAACAATTTTCCTTTTGTGTGCAATTTTGAGAATTTCGTGGCATTTTTGGATAATTATTTGTATTTGTACGTGCATGTTTATTTGTTAAATTAATAAAAAATACAAAAATATGTCGCATTTGTATTTAGGATTTAATTCTACAATTAGGAGCAATTAAGTTTGTTTTACAAGAACAAAAAATCGTAAAAATAATGTACGTTGCATTTTTAGAATTTAATGTCCAAATTGTGTGATTTTATCGTAATTGCTATTTAATTGTGTGTTAATTGTTATTAAGAGTTAATTTGCACTTTTATAAATCAATTTCGTTCTATAGGATAATTTAGGATTTTTAGAATTTAGTTTTAGTTTAAGAAAAAAAAAAGAAAAAAAAAGCATTGGAAATAAGTAAAAAATCGAATTGGGCCACCTTTTAATTTAAATCAACCAGGCCCAAACCAAATAAACTCCTACCGGGTCCCGGTCCACCCCATAACCCCAAGCAAACACCCCATCTTCTTCCATCTTTCATTTTTTTGAAAAAAACCCTAAAAATAAACCTAAAGTCACTCGCCCCCCTCTTCTTCTTCTCCAAACCAACCCCCCAGCTCCAACGCCCCCCTCCCATGGGTGCCCCTTCCCCTTCACGTCCAACAGCCCTCTCACCTCCATGGCAGCTGCTGCCCAAGCTCCTTCATTTTCATCGACGAACAACACCCCTCCCCGTCGTCCCCATCGTCCCTCGCTGCTTCTTCTTCAACAACCTCCCATGGCTGCCATTCTGCTGCTGCTTCACCCAGCCCATGGCTGCTGCTGCTTCACCGGTCGACGAACCACCATGACGACCAGCAACTCCTTCAGTCGACCACCCAAGTCGACGAGCCACCATGACGACCAGCAGTCCATCACTCGTCCACCCAAACCGCCATGGTTGCTGCTCCTTCTTCTTCTTCGTTCCCAGCTCAACCACGACGACCACCCTTTCTGCTTCACCTCACGTCGCCTTTGACGCAGCAGCTCCGGTCATCTTCTTCCTCGTTCCACCTGAAACAGCCCGCCATGGCTGCTGCTGCTCAACACACACACACACACACAGCCTCCTCCTCATGACCAGCTGCTCCACCAAGCAACCAAACAGTCCGTCAACTCCATCAGCTTTCCGACCACCCAACGTCCAGCTTCATCCATGAACGACCACAAACCAGTGAACTCGATCGTCACTGCATCAAAAACGAAAATGGTTTGAACACAATGATGTTTGTTCAGTTCGTCGAGTTTCCGTTCGAACCTGGACTTCAAACTAGTAGGTTTCTGTTCTCTTTTCTTTTAGTTTTCGTTCAGTAAATTCATCTTCCGCTCCTTTTCTTCTTTCTATGATTATGTTCGTGTTCCGATAGGTTGGTTTGAATTCGAACCCAGGTCTTTGTTTGTGTTAGAGATAATTCGTGTTCATTTTTTGTTTGAAGTTCGTTAGTTCTTCATCAAGTGATTTAATGTCGAATGGCGAGTGATTTAAATTGAATCATTCATCTTTGTTGTAATGTTGTTGGATTTAATTCGTGTTCATTTTTTTTTGTTTGAAATTCGTTAATTTTTCATCAAGTGATTTAATGTGAGTGTTTATGTGTTGGTTTTTAGTTTTTAATTTAGTATGAATCATTCATATTGGTTATGATGTTGTTTGATTTAGTTTGAGGTCAACTTATGATCGAGTTTAGTGATTTAAATCTACTTGTTTGTTCTGATGAATTTGTTCGGATATGAATCTGACTTTGTTTGTTAATTCATGAACGTTGTCGATTAGGAGTTTGTTTGGCAAGTTTATTATGCAGAGTTTGATTATTAGTTGTCAATTGTCAGGTTTGATTTGGTTATAGCTGCTGTAATTTGATTAATCGATTAGGTGAATTGGTTATAGCTGATATGGTTTTGGTACAGATTTAAAGGATGGGGGTAGAATGGTAAATGACAGTATTTTCAGGGGTAGAATGGTAATTTCAGTAGTTTCAGGGGCATTTTTGGGATTTTAAATGAGTCTTAAAAAATGATTAATTTGAGTGCTTCGTCCACTAGGTACTAATAATATTAAATTAATACATTTTTTAATACGTAGTGGGAGACAAGACATAATGGTGGGAATTAATATATTTGTTTAATATAGTGGGGGACAAAGTATGCGGTAGTGGGGAATAATGGAATTAAATAAAGAAAAGATATGTGTTAGTGGGAACTAATATATTTGTTTAATATAGTGGGGGACAAAACATTAAGTAGTGGGAAGTTAAAGGGGGATGGGTAGAAGATAGTGGGATTTAATTTTAAAATGCTGGAAGTTGGTTATAAAAGGGGGGGAAGCTGGACACAAGTCAGGAGAGGTTTTTCTGAATATTAAGAGGGAATTTTCGGAATATTAGGAGGGGATTTCTGAACATTAAGAGAGATTTGAGGATTTTTCGGAACAGAAAAAAACATTTTGGAAATCTAAAGAGAGAGTAGTATACACCCGATATACAATCTGCATACACTGGATATACAGAGGGGTCAGAATTTAAGGGTTAAACATTAACTGGTCTTTCAATCTAAAAAAGGTTCACTTTGTTTCTGCCCGTTGATTGTTGGTGTTTCTGGATCTTCATTTGGTTTGTTCCTTGAGTTTGGTTGGTTATTTGCTACTACTTCACTGGTTATTGCTGGATTTTTGCTTGATTTTAAAATCTGTCACAAGTTTCTCGTTGATGGTTGTTACTGGTTGCGGGGTGTTGCTGTTGTTATATGCTACTGCATTGCTGCTTATCTTCCTCTTCTTTTGCTTCCAATATCAGGTACACAACTGACACGCTGGTTACTGTAAGCTGAAACATGAAACATGAATATGAAATGAAGAGTTGAAGTTCTGAATTTATCTTAGTTATATTCTGAATTTTAGTTGTATATATACATTATTTAGCTTCCTCTAATCAGAATCATGTAGTTGTTTAATATATATAATGGAACATCTGACAGTAGCTTAGTGGACGAACTGTCTATGTATTGCTAGTAAAAAAAATGGTGTAGTAGCTCTGTTCAGTTAGTTCGTTATTATTTGATGATTATCATGTCTCAAAAAGCATGTTAGCGGATTTAGACTATTCTTAAACATTCAACAGTTAGCTCATTAAACAAATAGCCATTCTCGGAACTTGTAGGAATATTGTTTAGCTAGATATTATTGGTTAATTTCAGCATGTAAATGGTTTAGGATTAAAATTAGATTGCTAAGTTCTTTAATTTGGCAAACTGTGAGCATGTGTAGTATGATGTAACTAGGTAGTAACATGTGAATGAGATGGCCCAGGTCCAGTTTTGTACCATACATGTTGGGCCTGGGCCCGCATTGGCAACGAACTGTCCTGCTTGCATCATTTTTAGATTTTACGAATCATATTCGGAACCCAACTATAACAACTCGTAAGCATGTAAATAAATTAGGACCTTTTCTCTTTCATTTTTAGAGACAAATTTAATAGAAAAAAATGTAGCATTTTAGGATTATCCTTTTAAAATAAATGAGATGAGCCTCGCCCAATAAAACGCACAAGTTGTGGGGCCCTCAATAATTGGTTAATAATTGTATAGACTTCGGATTCGGCCGTTTAGCAAATTTCACGTCCTTACCCAAAATAATGATACGCTAGTCGCTTTAGGCGCGTACTTTAAGTAACATTACCTTCTTAAACCCGGGTGCACATTTATGTGACCCAAATCCAAATCTCAACAAAGTCGAAATGTGTCTCTAACCACGGGTGCATTGATGTGACGTGGTTCGAGATGTGTTTTCACGACGTTGTAATTCTCGTTGAAAAATAACAATAATAATAAAAGCGGTAAAGAGTTTAAAGTTTGCATATAAGTTCATAATTGTATAGAATCAGATAATCAGGCCGAATATGACAGTTGAGCGACCGTGCTAGAACCACGGAACTCGGGAATGCCTAACACCTTCTCCCGAGTTAACAGAATTCCTTATCCGGATTTTCGGTGCGCAGACTGTTAAGCAGAGTCATTCTTTTCCTCGATTCGGGATTCAACCGGTGACTTGGGACACCATAAATCTCCCAAGTGGCGACTCTGAAACAAATAAATAAATCCCGTTTCGATTGTCTTTTAATTGGAAAAAACTCCCTTCCGCGCCCCTTTGCGGCGACGCGGGTGAAAAAGGAGGTGTGACACATATATCATCTTTATTAATCTTGAGTCCAACTGAAGACTAGGGAATTTTCATATTCTTCATAAAAAAACAAATAATACATCATAAGAAATATGAAAGACAAGCGGAAAAAAAATATTAAGAAATACATTAGGAATGTAGAAACTAGCAACACATGATGCATTAGGAAAATACACTCAAGAAAAATAAACTAGTTGCAAACATAAAAATAATAACTTTTATAGCTTCATTCCCTAGTAAGATGATTAGTTCTTCAGTCAATATCCTCAAAGAAGTCTCCAACTTCTAAATGAGTAATATCTGTAAAGGCCTTCAAAATCATCATCTTTATATGCAAGATGTGCCTTAGAATCATATTTATTTGAGGGACCTGCTTCATCATCATTATTTTGAAAGGTCAAGTGTGCCTCCACATTATTTTCTTTTTTCTTGAGGGAGGCTTGATAAAGTTTGACAAAATGTTCTGGCGTACGACAAATGCGTGCCCAATGACCTCTCATACCACATCGGTGACACATACTAGCTTTACCTTTTGAATGATTAATTTGAGAACCCTTATTGTTCTCCAATTTATTTCCACCATAATGACGATAATTGTTTCTCCCCCTGCCACGTCCACGTTTACGACCATGTCCACGACCACGGTAATTATTTTGTTTTCTTTCAAACTTATCATGCGTTGCTACAACATTCACTTCCGGAAATGGAGCTGACCCAGTGGGACGAGCTTCATGATTTTTCATTAATAGAGTATTATTCTGCTCAACCACAAGTAGGCATGTGATTAACTCAGAATATTTCTTAAAACCTTTTTCACGGTATTGTTGTTGTAGCACCACATTTGAAGCGTGAAAAATAGAAAATATTTTTTCCAATAAGTCCTCATCTGTGATAGTGTCTCCACATAATTTTAATAGAGAACTTACTTTAAAGATAGCAGAATTATACTCACTTACGGTTTTAAAGTCTTGCAACCTTAAATGTATCCACTCATACCGAGCTTTTGGTAATACCGTAAGTTTTAGGTGGTCATATCGATCCTTCAAATTAATCCATAATTCAAGTGGATCTTTTACGGTTAAATATTCAGTTTTTAACCCTTCATGTAGATGATGACGAAGAAAAATCATGGCCTTCGCTTTATCCTGATTTGATGCTTCATTTCCTTGTATAATAGTATTTCCAAGACCTTTAGCGTTAAGGTGAATTTCAAAATCAAGAACCCATGATAAGTAGTAGTTCCTTCCGGTGATGTCAAGTGCCACAAATTCAAGTTTTAATAAATTTGACATAGTGAAAACTATCATAAAAGATGACTAAGTTAGAGAAATTATTATAATAATAAACAATTAATAAAAACAAAACGATTAAGGTAAAAGAAATAAAAATAGAGCTATATCATGTTAACAATCTACTATTTCATTTTTTTCTTGCCATAAAGTAGAAATTACATACTTGTTTCATTTCACTTTATATTATTGATATATATATGTGTTAATAGAATTGAACGTGACTAACATTATTTATATGTTCCAATAAATATAAAGTAATTAAAAAAATTATTGCTTGTCAATTCATTTCTCACAGTTCTTCAAAATGCTTTAAAAGATATGTTTTGATCCAGGGAGTTCATGACATTAGTGCATAGCTAGTTTGATAACTTTGAGGTCCTCTAAGAGTTGAGCACGGAAGGAAATAGTTATTTAATCACTGCAATGTACTTAAACTATTTAAGATGCCCAAGCGCACAAGTAATCTGCAAACAGTGAGCATATGATATGTACTGCCATAAATAAGATGATTATAATGATACATACCTTAATAAAATATGGCTCAACTTAGCGGGTGTTAAGAATAAAATTAGAGCTTCGTGCTGATAACGTGTAATAAAATAAAAGTAATGCAGTAAAATGTAAATAAAAAGAGATAGAAAGAAGAGAGAAGTGTTTTCTTCTTTCACCTTGGTGTATTTTTCCATTGCAATTACATGACCTTTTATAGGCATAAAAAGTAAAGATGATGGACATAAAGTAGGAAATTTAATCTTTTAAGTTATTCACAATATGGACATCCAATGTAGCATCCAATGTAGTATCCAAAGTAGTATCCAATGTACAAACTATTCATAACAATAGAATATTTTTAGTGTCGAGATCTCAAATTATTGAATTTTTCTAATAATGTGAATCCAAATGAATATTAAGGGTTATGCTAATTTCGACTACTGAATTTAATGTATAATTTATTTTTATGTATATCGCGTTAATCTTAATAGTCAAACACAGTTTTTCTCTTCACTAAGACAGTGGTAATAGTAATATTCTGGTATCCACATAGGAAATTCCCCAATTATTCTGCAGAAATTGCTTTCTTTGATCTTAAGCACCAAACTGATCTTCCGTAGTCTTAACGAAAGTCCAGCATCTGACTTGCTAATTAATTCTACTTCCGACGCCTCCCTTTCAACTAATAAATCCATTTCACTTCCTTCACACTCCATTTCCCATCTGCCATAACAATAACCAAAACTTGAACTGTTGAATACACAGCAGACAAACGTAGTTCACAATCTCGTCGTTCGATCTCATGTAACTGATTCTCTTGATACCCTTTTGAATTCTTGTTTTTGGTTGCAATTTTCTAAGCTCAGAAAGGCGAAAGATCGTACCTTTTTTTTTATGTGGGATGATGAATTCCGATTCAGTCTCCCTCATAGCATCAAGCAACAACAAGCCAATGGCAATACCCACAAAAGAGGAAGAAGAAGACCCACCAATTTCTACCTCTTTGCTTTCTTTTGACACAGATTCTTCTTCCACATTTACTCGTCCTAAACCCTCTTTGACTACTGTAATTTTCACTGCTCTAATTCTTGTTACTTGTATAGCTCTCTCTGCAGCTATTGCCTTTGGTTTCCTCTTCTTTTCCTCCTCTTATTCACATCCCTCTCAACCCATTTCTAATGTTGTATCACGGCCACTCAAGAAACTCAAACGCCCAGTTGTTCTATTGATTTCCTCAGATGGGTTTCGCTTTGGATATCAGTACAAAACAGATGTGCCAAATATCAATAGATTGATTAGGAATGGGACAGAAGCCGAATTGGGTTTAATTCCTGTGTTCCCAACTTTGACTTTTCCTAATCATTACGCCATTGTTACTGGCTTATACCCTGCTTATCATGGTATTATAGACAATTTCTTTCTTGATCCCAACACCGGAGAGGCTTTCACTATGGGGAGTCATGATCCCAAGTGGTGGCTCGGCGAGCCGCTTTGGGAGACTGTGGTCAATCATGGTCTTAAGGCTGCCACTTATTTCTGGCCTGGCTCCGAGGTGATTAAAGGAGGTTGGACTTGCCCTGAATCTCTCTGTGTGAGGTATAATGGTTCTGTGCCATTTGAGGAAAGAGTTGATACTGTTCTGAACTACTTTGACTTGCCAACTGATGAAATTCCTTCATTCATGACACTCTATTTTGAAGACCCTGATCATCAGGGTCACAAGGTTGGGCCAGATGATCCTCAAATCACTGAAGCCGTTGCAAGAGTTGATGGTATGATTGGGAGGTTGATCCGAGGTTTAGAAGAAAGAGGGTTTTTTGAGGATGTGAACATTATAATGGTTGGCGATCATGGTATGGTTGGTACTTGTGATAAAAAGTTAATCTTTTTGGAGGATTTGGCTCCCTGGATTGAAATTCCAAAGGATTGGATACAATCATATAGTCCATTGCTTTCCATTCGCCCCCCACCAAGTTACTCCGCTAAGGATGTGGTTACCAAGATGAATGAGGGTTTAAAGTCGGGGAAGGTTCAGAATGGTCAGTATTTGAAAGTCTATCTGAAGGAGGAGCTGCCTGCCCGGCTGCATTATTCTGCAAGCAATCGGATACCACCCATCATTGGGTTGATTGATGAATCATTTAAGGTCGAGCAGAAGAGCTCAAAAAGGAAAGAGTGTGGTGGATCTCATGGGTATGACAATGCATTCTTCTCAATGAGGACCATTTTCATTGCCCATGGTCCTCGGTTTGCCAGGGGCAGTAAAGTGCCATCTTTTGAGAACGTTCAGATTTACAACCTGGTCACCACAATCCTTAATATACAAGGAGCATCCAATAATGGGACAACATCATTTCCGAAGACGATTCTTCTACCCAGCCACTGAGACATTTTTGACAAAGCTAATTAGGGATGGATTCTTCATGCTACGAGGTGAGAGAATATCATGTGATTTTTGTATGCTTCACTGCAATTAGAGAAAAAAAAGATTGTTATAGTTGATTTAAGGTGATGCACCTTTGTACCTCGTGGCATGACTTCACTTTTATTGGCTTCTGGAATTAGTCTATTAGGTGTTGCAGCTTTTATTTTTATAGCTGGCCTATTTTTAAATTACTAGATTGTGGCTGTTGTGTAGATAGAGAATGAATCGATAAAAGAATGTCCTTCGATATATTTGTTAAACATATTCATATTCTATCTGTTTTCTAAATGAAAAGTTATCAGTATCCATATTCTATCTTTTACTCCATATGTTTGGTATGTATTTTGTTATCTATCATCTCGTTTCCTTTGTGCATTTTGGCGTTTCTTTTTTTGGTTTTGGGGTGGGTGGGTGGGAACACTCTAGAATGAGAAAGATTTCTTTCTCCTTTATTCATATGATGTTCCATCCATTGTTTTTGATTGATGAGTTAATAAAATTGAAACCGCAAATGATGGAAGCAGCAAAGTTCATAACTAGATAGACTTTAAACATTTTCTTTGGGACTTAGAGTGAAATGGACTCATCTAAATTCGTTCAGTGAAAAATACCACATATCTGTTTGCCATGTGTGATTGGTACTAGGTACTTTGACTTCATAGTCCGTGCTCTTGATCATAGGTTAGGTTTACATTTAGCTTGTGCTACCATTTTTGTTGTTCCTACTACTATAACAACAGGATGCTGGAGCATGTTTCCTAGTGTCGCATTGTCAAGGCAATAGTCTTGGACGGTGATTATTGTGATTAACACATTCTTATTTTCATGAAAGTGTCTTTATTTCTCTATACTTGCTGTTGAATCCCGTTTTCATGATTATCCTTCCCCGTGGCACTCTTTAGAGAAATTTGTAATGTCATACCTGGTCTCAAAGATGTTGTTTCTATACGCATTTCCAAACCAAAATAGCCTGCTTTTAGTGGATAACTATTTTTACTTCTCGTTTTTTTTCTTCTTTCTAGAGAGAAGTTGTTTCTTTGGCAAGATGGACCTTTCAAGTGTTTGTCGACTCATAGAATTCGATAGTTATTGCACATTTTTCCGCTTAGATGTTTGATAGTGGTTTTCATTTGATTTGGATATGAAAAAATACTCCTTTATATTTGTAGTGTTTTTGTGTGTCTGTTAATGTTGGACACTGAGTACCTTAATTCTAGTTGGTAATTCTTAGTGAAGCTTTTATATCATATATTAGCAGAAAAATTAAGCAACTAAGATAGGATTGGAGATTACATGAAGATCTTTTCTTCTTTTCTCCATTGATAGGTCATATGTTGCTTTAAGAAATGATAGATACCTAATATTGTCATAAAGGTCAATGCATTATAATGGTGCAAGTGTTTGGCTGTCATGTCTGATAGCTAGTAGATTATGAGTAGCATATTAGATTAATGAAGTAAGCCTTCTAAAACACAAATGGAAAACAACTATCTCAAGTGCTTAAATCCTCCTAGCATTATGGGTTGCAATGCCTCTATAATTATGGCGACAAAGACAATTTGACAAGAATCTGAAATAATCTTTCAATCCTACATCTTAAAAAGGAAATAATTGTAATTTTTTTGACTTCTTAAACTAAAATTTAGAGTTCGAATTCTCTTATAAAAGTCCTTAGAAACATAGCAGCAACCCAATAAAAACACAAAAGTTCTTCCAATCTAATTGGTTTCTGTCTGATTTTTCTGAAGACAGCTTCCAAGAAAGGCAAGACGAAACACCAGAGAGTTGAAGTGTTGGTCGAGTAACATCCAAAGGCAACCTTAACATAGACCAACTATCAAAATATTAAAAAAGAAGAAAAGAAAAAAAAGAAATATCTAAGTAGATTGTTCTCCTCGTAAAATATGGTTCACAGAAATTCTTCACATGCAATTTGCTTGTATGTTTATGGTGTGTGTGTGTCAAGCCATTTTGCAGTAGTTGAACAGTAATACACCATTTTCACATAGTAATGCCAATATCTCCATAGGAACACACGAAAAAATCAAACTGCCCCTTCAATTCAATGGCTTTCGTTTTCCACATCGTTGGGTCTGAGTTTCCATTGATGTAACATGGAGTATACTCAACCTTGTTTATGTATATATGGGGAACTAAGATTCCCCAAAAAGAATGTTCTTAAAAGAAGTAAATGAAGATTCAGAGGAAGAAAAAAACATCTAAAAGGATCTTACTTTTTGTTTCCTACTCTGAACTTGTGTTCTATTCAGCAGTAGTTCATCACCTTAAATCAGCTTTTAACAGTCTTTCTTTCTAATTGTTAAGTGAAGCATACAAAAATGGATGATATTCTCTCACATCCCTAATTAGCTTTCTCAGAAAAGGTCTTAGTGGCTGGGTAAAAGAATCGTCTTTGGAAATGATGTTGTCCCATTGTTGGGTGCTCCTTGTATATTAAGGATTGTCGTAATCAGGTTGTAAATCTGAACGTTCTCAAAAGATGGGACTTTACGGCCCCTGGCAAACTGAGGACCATGGGCAATGAAAATGCTCCTCATTGAGAAGAATGCATTGTCATACCCATGAGATCCACCACACTCTTTCCTTTTTGAGCTCTTCTGCTCGACCTTAAATGATTCATCAATCAATCCAATGATGGGTGGTATTCGGTCGCTAGCTGAATAATGAAGCCGGGCAGGCAGCTCCTCCTTCAGATACACTTTCAAATACTGACCGTTCTCAACCTTCCCTGACTTTAAGCCCTTGTTCATCTTGGTAACCACATCCTTGGCGGAGTAACTTGGTGGTGGACGAATGGAAAGCAATGGACTATATGACTGTATCCAATCCTTTGGGATTTCAATCCACTGAGCCAAATCCTCTAAAAAGATTAACTTTTTATCACAAGTACCAACCATACCATGATCGCCCACCATTATGATGTTCACATCCTCAAAAACCCCTCTTTCCTCTAAACCTCGGATCAACCTCCCAATCATCCCATCAACTCTTGTAATGGCTTCAGTAATTTGAGGATCATCTGGGCCAACCTTGTGACCCTGATGATCAGGGTCTCCAAAATAGAGCGTCATAAACGATGGAATTTCATCACTTGGCAAGTCAAAGTAGTTCAAAACTGTATCCACTCTTTCTTCAAATGGAACAGAACCATTATATATCACACATAGAGATTGAGGACAAGTCCAACCTCCTTTATTAACCTCAGAGCCAGGCCAGAAATAAGTAGCAGCTTTAAGACCATGATTGACCACAGTTTCCCAAAGCGGCTCACCGAGCCACCACTTGGGATCATAACTCTTCATACTAAAAGCTTCACCAGTATTGGGATCAAGAAAATAATTGTTAACAATACCATGATAAGCAGGGTACAATCCAGTAACAATAGCATAATGATTAGGAAAAGTCAAAGTTGGGAACACAGGTATTAAACCCAATTCCGCTTCTGTTCCATTCTTGATCAATCTATTGATATTAGGGGTAACTGTCTTGTACTGATACCCAAAGCGAAACCCATCTGAGGAAACCAAGAGAACAACTGGACGTTTTAGTTTTTTGAGTGGCCTAACTGATACATCATCAGAAATGGATAGAGAAGGATGTGAAGAGGAGGAGGAAAAGAAGAGGAAACCAAAGGCAAATGCTGCTGAGAGAGCTATACAAGTGACAAGAATTAGAACTGTGAAAATTAGTGTTGTCAAAGGGGGTTTAGGAGGAGTAGATGGAGAAGAAGAATCTGTGTCAAAAGAAAGCAAAGAAGTGGTGGAAATTGGTGGTTCTTCTTCTTCCTCCTCCTTTGTGGGTATTGCCATTGGCTTGTTGCTTGATGGTAGGAGGGAGATTGAATCAGAATTCATCATCCCACAAACAAAAAAAAAGGTACTATCTTTCAGCAAGAATTGAAAGGTGTAGTTGGACTGCAAAAGAGGAATCAGTTACCTTGTAGTTCATTAATCTTTGAGAATGAGAACCTCTGAAGTGCAAACTGTAGTCACTATACCTTGTTCTGGTGTGTGTATTCAACTAGTTGTTCATGTGTTGGTTCTTGTTGTGACAGATGAAAAATGGAGTGTGAACAAAGTGAAATGCAATGATGGATTAGTTGAAGGGCAGAATTACCAAAGTCAGATGCAGGACTTTCCTTCTGACTACACAAGATTAGTTTGGTAATTTGATCCTCTTAGATTAAGAAAAGCCATTTCTGCACACCTAATATATTACACAGTTGAAATAAGTAATCCAGTGCGAGAGGCCATAAAACAGGTTTAGAACCTGCACACAACCTGGTACGAATGCATTACACCACAACCAGTTAGATTCAAAAGAGTGAAATCCGCCGGCGATTTTCGGACTCCGGTCAAGAACCAAAATTTTCCTCTCCTTTGTTTCCGAACCAACTCTGATAGCATCATAATGGTTTTGTTTTTGATTTCTATAATTTGTGTTTCAAATTGAAAACAAAACTTTCAAAATCCTTTTTAATAATTTTCTTGGACAAGTTTAAATGTCTAAGTTACGTATTTTTCCTTGAGAAAAGGAAAGATACCTAAGTTTACGTTGATGTAAAGGTCAAAAGAATGAAAAAGCAGTAAGATTTGGAATAGGAAAAGGTCAATGCATTATAATGGTGCAACTGTATGGTTCTCATGTCTGGCAGCTGGTAGGTTAAGATTAAATTATTGTTGGAAAATATACAACTCTTCGCTTAGTGAAAATCAAGACTCCAGTAATTGTTGGAATTTAAAGAGTGAAAAGAGCTGACTTTCTTGAGGTTGTGTGGTGAAAGTTTTTCTTTTCTTTTACTAATGTAATTGTTGTTACAAAGTACAAAATCCTATCAGATATAGATTTTTTATGGTTCTAGACCTTATTGGGCTATTCAAACTATAGCTTACCACATGTGAAAAATTGTCAATTTATGGAGCTTCACCGACTTACTTTATCTATGGTAATTATTTTACATAAATTCTAGCTTGTTTATACCCGTTATCTGATTTTCATCATGTTGAGTTAAAAATCTACATACGACTTTATATAATGTACGTAAAACAAATTATTCTTTTGGTCATATTGGACTAACACAAGTTTAAATAACACAACATGAACAATTAATCAATGATGATTCATATAGTCGATACTGGTCGAGCGTGTGTTAGTTGTACGTCTAGTTGCTTGGGTTGTACCATCAAAAATGCTTTACACGTGAAATAAGAAGAAAACTATTTTTTCATTTATTTAAGGATACTGAATGTGATATATATTAACGAACTTGTCCTATTGTGAAATGTCCTAATCCAGCATAAGTAACTCTTTTTAGTTGTGCTCAAATGAACCCTTGTTGTTTAATGATGCACAATTGCCAAGCCCTTTATGAGATGAGCTTATGATATGGCATTTGGCTCCATCATCATATTACTATTAATTACTATTAACTTTATAATCCTACCCCATTCCCGTTTGCGGTTAAGCATATCTACTAATTCTTCCCTATACAATTTATTTGTTAATCATGACAAAAAAATTGAGAAATTTATCATTCACAAGCATTTATGCTATGAATAATTTGACTATAATCTATAAGTCGAGAGAGGGAAAACAAAGAAGATCATACGCAAACTTTTTCTTTTTCTAGCGACAAATTTCTAATTGGAGGACGCATGGACTATTACATTTTTTTAGAATAAACATTTAATCCTACATTTTAAAAAAGAAATTAATTGTAAATTACATGGTTTCTTAACAAAAATTTAGAGTTGGAACAGGCTTTCCCACAAGCTAGCGCACTAAACATAGACCAAACTAGTGCTGACAAAATGATTAAAAGAAAACAGTCATATTTTAATTAAAAAATAAGTTGAATAATAAACTTTTTAAATACATATCAAATATGGATAAGAACCATATTATCCGCTTGGATAATGGATAACTCAATGGACAACCAATTGATAACAAATAGAGTTTAACTTTTACATTTATAAAGCTACAAATTGGGGGTTTCTCAAGTTTGAAAGACTAGTAATTCTCGCAAAAGTAATCAGATTCAAGAAGCGAGATCCACCGGTTAACCCGTTTATTATCATTAAATATAGGTCAGGTTGGATAATTTATCCATTTTTTGTATTACCCGCTTTGACCCGCCCATATCCGACCCGACCCATCCTGCTGACACCCATTGACCAAACCATCAAATTAGGAAGAAGAAAAAAAAGAAAAAAAGAAAAAAAGAAAAAGAAGCAAATATCTAAGTAGATAGTTCTCGTCGTAAAATATGGTTCACACAAATTCTTCACATGCAATTTGCTTTTATGTTTATTCAGGGTTTGTGTGGTCAAGCCTTTTTGCAGTAGTTGAACAGTAATACGCCATTTTCACATAGTAATGCCAATATCTCCATTGGAACACACGAAAAATCAAAGATCAAATTGCCCCCTTCAATTCAATGGCCTTCATTTTCTCATTTTGATGTTACTTGGGTTTTACTCAATCTTGTGTGTGTATATATAAGGAACTAAGATTCCCCAAATACTTAAAAAAAGATTCAGAGGAAGAAATTTAAGAAACATATTAAAGATTCTTACTTTATTTGTGTTCTTCTATGGCTGATATAATGGGATTTTCTCTTAACTCTTTACGCTTCTGTTCTTCTTCTTCTTCTTCTTCTTCTTCTTCTTCTGCTTCAAATTCTTCATTGTTCACCTCATTCTCTTCATCTTTGAATTCTATCCAAACATCAAATCAAAAGCTGCATAAAAGGGCTGTCTCCCTTTCTGATTCTCCTTCAACCTCTGTGGATTTCGTTTCCGGAATTTCTTTAAGGCCCAACAAGCGATTTCCTGCTCTTAAGGTAAAGATTCCTGCTTTTTACTGAGTTTTTTCTCTTTTTGACTGCCTAAGATTATTTCAATTTTTTAAGTGAGGATATTGTTTACGGTGGCCAGTATTTGTGCTTAGCTCACTTGAGGTTTGAGGTCTTTTATGCTTCAAATTTCTTTGCAAGTTGTGTTTTTAGCAGCTGAAGGGAGCATTTTAGGTATCCTGCTGTCCTTTTTGTTCTGTTTTAACACCAAAATTGAAATTAAGTGTCTTTGTTATGCTGATTTTAGTAACCACTAAATTAGTAGTCAAGATACATACGATTAATGGATAAGTTGGAAGGAAGACCATGAGAAACAAGGGGTCAGATTCCAGCAGAGAGGCAAAAAAGCTAGGTGATTTCTTCCTATTTGCTTAAATGTTAGTGAACAAAGTTACCCTGGATGGGAGGATGTAGGTACCATGTGGAATAGTTGAAGTGCATGCAAGTTGGACACTGCCATTATCCACCACATATGTTATTTAGCGCAATGTTCTGACGAAGACCTCATGTTTATCGGGTAATGAAAGGACATGGTTTTATTAAGTTGAAAATGTTCAGACTAGAGCAATCTACCGAATGCTAGTAAAACCAAAAAGTTGTAACACGGGCTGGCCACTAACTTTAGCGTAATAGCATCAACATTCATAGAGGATCAAATTTTTGAGTAACAGAACTGAATACCTTTGTGCTTAGGGCTTAGGATTTGGTGATAAGAATTGTCACGCGAGCTAGTCCTCGTTTCATAGGTTACTCCATAATTGTAACATCGACTCACTGCATTATCCATTGTCTCTTCTGATTGTGAGGAAGCTTCTGCTATGATAATCGCAACAGTTGCAGCCCATTAAAAGCCACATGCATAATTCTCTTTTGCCATTTCTTCTTCTATCCTTATCATCAATTCTGTTTTTTTTTTCGGTTGACAAAAGTTAAGTTAAATTCTGGATTCTTCGAAGATCTCGAGGATAAAGTTCTCTGCTTGCGAGGTTTGAAGTGTTCTTCCCCAGATAAGCTCAGCCTAGAATGACTGTTGGAAATTGACCTCTAGTAAATTAGCTTAGGTTGAAGTCTCTAGACTCTACTGCATCTGTTGTCAAACTAGTGAAAACGGGAAACTGAAAAGGTTAGGTTGGGAGAAGAGTTCCTATTTCAAGGATCAAACTCATTCATAGGTGTTTCTGGTTGTTCAAACATTGGTCTGCATAGATAATAGGCATGGAAGTCATGCACTTACCAACCATGGCATGCTGTCTATGACCCTTTGTAGTATTTATGAGCGTTGTATTTTGAAACTTCCAAACTGTTCAAACTTTACTGGTTTACGTCTGGGCTTCCTTGTGCCCAAACTCCCAATGGAGACCTTGGCTCAATGTAGCAGCCTTAGATGCCAAAGCCAATA
Source organism: Nicotiana tabacum (assembly GCF_000715075.1). Taxonomy (NCBI): domain Eukaryota; kingdom Viridiplantae; phylum Streptophyta; class Magnoliopsida; order Solanales; family Solanaceae; genus Nicotiana; species Nicotiana tabacum. The sequence goes on from NC_134089.1 coordinate 171,091,813, forward strand.
TGCGTCCTCACTTGATACAAAGTTGGTTTCTGGACCATGTGGTGCAGTGATGGTGCAGTTTTACTGATGCTTGCTTTCATATGTCTAATCCTTCTGCATTTGACTATGCCGTCCAATTTTCCCATTATGATCTTTGAATAGGTCTTTGGTTTTCAAATTTAACTGGTGGGAAAGAGGGGACAGTTAACACCTCCTCTAAGGTTACTATTCAGGTTCTCGATTCTGTTACAACAAGCTTGTTTATTTGCTCCCATCTTAAAAAGATTAAAGATTAACTCATTTCGAACAGTTACAAACTTTAATAACCACAAATTTAGTTTCATAATGCGACGCATTTTATTATTATAGTAATTCTGATATACCGTGTTTCTATTCTCTTTTGAGAGTTCAGCTAGAATTTTAGTTGCCAAATTTGGTTTGTTACTCATCCCTTCTAAATTTGACCATCTAAGCTTGGTGGAGAGGTTTGAGCAGGAATTGGTTTTTATTTTTATATTTTATGAACAAGTAAATGCATTTATCTGCATGTGGACTTCTTTACTGTGTACATGTAAATCCCTAAAAGTCTTCTTTACACATTTTGTGTCTTTTGTTCAATGCTTCTTAGGTACATGCTACCGTTACTCGAACAGAGGAACCAAAATGGTGGGAGCGAAATGCAGGGCCTAACATGGTTGACATTCATTCGACACAAGAATTCCTTGATGCTCTTAGTCAGGCTGGAGAAAGACTTGTTATTGTAGAATTCTATGGAACATGGTGTGCTTCCTGCAAAGCACTATTTCCAAAGGTGAGCACTTCTTGCTGCACCCATTATGAAAGCCTATAATTTTACATCCATGCTATTATTTCTTAATGTAAAAGAGCAAGTTTCAAGAAGATAGTTCATCTTTCAGCAACTTCTAAATATCTTATTTTGGTAACTGTCTACTCATATGAAGTGGGATCATTATAATCTGCTCTATACATCCATTTAGAATATAATTCCATGGCATTGACATGGTTGTGATGCTTCCTGGTTAGAGGGGCAGAAGAACATTTTCCTTATAACAAGTTTTTTTCTCTTGTGGATCTTTTTGTTGGGTCTTGTTATGGGAAATGGTAAGGTTTGTATTCGATGTAGCATAAAGATGTTCTAGTAGATTCTGTACAATAATCCAATTGCTGAAAGTGGGAAAAAAAACAAGGGTATATCCATTTCTAAACATGTGGGCACTCGAACAAGTCTAAAACTGATTCATCTTCACGTACAAGATCCATTCTGCATCGAAACTAAAACAAAAGAAATGCAGTGTGCCTTCAGCTTTTGAATAGAGTTGTATTTCTCTTGTGGATTTTGTGCCAAAACTTGGTTGTTTACTGCAAACTTTTGGGGAAAACTACAGTTTGTAATCATTTACATCTCAAGGTTATTGATCATAATGTCCAACTAAAACTGGCACTGTTTGCTTATTGTCCTGCATAACAGGTTAGGTTTTCTTCACCCACTTTCTCTCTTATATGTGTTCTCAAAGGATCTCAAATTGAAGTCTACAACAGATCTTAGTGCTCCTAAAGGAAAACACCATTTCATCATGTCTCTGATCATTTGTACTGAGAACTTGCTACTTCTAAACCTAGCAGACAGAATATCGGAAGGAAGCCAAACATTTCTTGTCTCTGAAATTGATTCATGATACTAATCAAATAATGGATTGCGCAAAAGCATAATAAATTTGAAACATCATCCTGCTTCTTGAATTTTACTGGTGGTCCATTTCCTTAATGTGGTTTTGTTGAGCTACAAGAACAGGATAATGACTTTTGAATAAGCTTATTTGAAAGTATTTTAATTGATCTCCTCACCCGAAGTCTTTTGCATTGCATATATGGTTTCCTTTGCTATATGCTTTCCATGATTACTTGAGTTGAACAATGGTTTGAATTTTCCATTAGCCACTTTAAGAAGATATCTGGTCTTTAAGGTTGCTTTCTCTGCTATTCTCTAGAATTTGATTTTGCATTTTTCACTTGGCAGCTCTGCAGAATTGCCCAGGAGAACCCCGAAATCATGTTTCTGAAAGTGAATTTTGATGCAAATAAGCCAATGTGCAAGGCTTTGAATGTAAAAGTCCTTCCATATTTCCATTTCTATCGCGGAGCTGATGGACAACTAGAGTCCTTCTCTTGCTCACTGGCCAAAGTAAGACATCTGAAAATTTGTTTTGTTTCCCTATTTGGACTTTATTAGCTACCGTTTACCACTTTCATTCAAGATGAATAACCTTTTCTGCGGTAATTATTTATGTAGTTTCAGAAGATAAAAGATGCAATACAATTACATAACACAGCCCGTTGCAGTATTGGCCCGCCAATAGGAGTGGGAGATCTCACTCTTGAACTCCTTTCTGGGACCAAGTGATATACCTGCAGCAGCTTCTGCGTAGAACTGCTTACGTGTTTCATCTCTGTATCAATAGCTTGCACTCGAATAGCCACATAATCTATCTGTATCTGTTGAAACTCTATAGTCATTTTTCATTTTTTGGTTGCTACATTTTGCGCCATTCTAGGTAATGTAGTAATATACTCCATTCTTTGAGACGATTGTGGTAGTAATACTTGCAGCATATATAGATGGAATTTTGTTCATTAATTATGTGGAAAAAGTTAGTCGAAAACACTACTTCCTGTTACTTCTCAATATGTGTTCATGGTATAATGATTACTGGTACCATTAATTCGTTGGATTTATCATAAAGGCAGTCTGCAGATAGCTTGATGGTTGTTTATACTATATCAAAACAAGTCAAACTTGTATCAATGCCTAACTAATTTTTACACAATGTTCAATTGATTGAATTTGCGGAACTTTCTATGGTAGAACACAAGGGTACATATTATAGGATTGTCTTTTATTCACAAGTCCCTTAAATAATAAAAGGAATGTGCAAGATTTGTTCATTCACTATTAAATACTCCATAAGTTTACGGGTTCTATAAATCATGCCGCACATAAGTAGAGGAAAAAAATAATCGGTCTGTAGAAACTATCTAAGTCTGTATTCAGAGTTTTTCTGGGGTTGGTATATACCTCTAAAATGTAATATTTTACCTATATACATAGTACAATTTTTCGACGAAAGGTGGTCAGTTGACCACCCTTATCACTATGTGGCTTCGCCACTGAAGGTTACCCTAACCTATTGAGTGCTCTGCCTCAGGCCATCGACTAATACTTCACGAAATAAAAACAGGAAGAAGAAATAGAAATATAATATGAAAAAAAGAACACAAAGAAAAGAAAAACACGGCCCCTAGAGAGAAACAAGGAAATTATCCGAGAGAGACTGCAACTTCCCTCAATTGCCAATCGTCCTTCCAAATTCCTCTCTCTCCCCCCCTCATTTTCCCTTTGAGATTTTCTCTCTGAGAAGAAAATCTCCAAGGAAAATGACAACATATGGGACAATACCCACAATTACAACATCATCGGACGACATGGGGATGATGAGATCATCAGGCGGTCTCCTGCTAGGCACGCGCCGCCCCTGGAAGGAAATGCTCTCTTTCTCTCTCCCTGAAAGCTCCGGCGATGCCCTTTTACGTATCAAAACCAATTCATCCTACTTCCACATGAACTACTTGATCATCATCCTTTTCGTTATATTCTTAAGCCTCTTGTGGCACCCAGTTTCTCTCGTCGTATTCCTCATCACGTTGGCTGCATGGCTCTTTCTTTATTTCCTCCGCGATAACCCTTTGGTAGTATTCGGGTACATTGTGGATGAACGTGTGGTTTTGGCCGTCTTGTCTATATTTACAATGGTCTTGTTGATTTCAATATCAACTATGAACGTGGTATCAGGGATAGCTGTTGGGGTGGCGATAGTGGTGGCTCATGGAGCTCTTAGGAGGACCGATGATTTGATAATATTTATAGATGAGGAGGAACAAGGTGGTGTCCGTGGTCAATGGCCTACCAACGTGCATTTGAGAGAAACTGCTTCTTCTTCATTTTCTTCATAATGTTATCACATGTGTATATGTTGTAATCAGAGTGGCTTTTAATTGTCAAATGGCCTTAAACCTGCAGCATGTTGTGAATCACTGAAACAGTATGTTTGTACTATGAGTTCAGATAATTTGCACCTGGTTTATGCTACTTGTCAAATATCAATCAAGTCACTTTTAGAGTAACATATGCAGGTTTTATATGCAATTTGAAGCACTATAGAACCTAACTTAAGAACATGAAATTTCAGAATGTTATTCTTCTACAGTGTTGTTGCGAGATGGACGATTATTTGTTTGTTCATGATCACGCCCAACTATGTCTTATAAAAAGGATTCAGCGGTCACTGCAAATATATAATCCGGTTCAGTCCGGAATCGAATCCCATAGGGAACTAACCTATTTACTACAACTTTTACCACTGCTAATGATAAGCTCAAACAATTTCCGGATGTAAGATTTTTGATGGATAATGAGTAGAATTTAGTTAACTAAAGAAAAATAGCAATAAAACTAGCAATAATTAAAAATAGGGTTGAATTCAATGGTAAAATGGTCTAGGGTTATTGATTTCCCCAATTGTCGGATTAATTCCTGACACGTTAGCTATAATCTCGCCGTAACACTCTATAAGAAATATGAGTTCTGGGTTACCGTAACTATCTCTCGATCAATTACGATAATTTACTAGAAGCATTCTCTCGAACTACTCTAGCTAACAATTTATGCAACTCGGAATTATCCCACCAAAGCTTCGTTATCTCTAACCCTGCTTTTAAATTCAAGTAATTAATCTCTTAACTTACCCGAAAGTGGTATTGTTCAACAACAATCTAACCAAGTGCTCTTTCTCAAGCAATACAAGATAACTAAACACGATTAATCAAGAGCCTTTTCAATTAATCACAAGACGATACGTAGTTGAACAATCATAGAGTGAAAATGGCTCAATTATATCAAAACATAATCAACACTTCATCCAACAATTGGTTCCATCAACCCTAGATGATGGGTTTAGCTACTCATACTAAGAGATAAAAATTCACTAAATAAAGTCATAATCATCAATAGAATTAAAAAGAAGAAGAATAAAACTCTAAGGAAAATTCTCTGTCTTTCTTACGTGTTCTTGCCTTCAAAATCTCTCTAAAAACAACTCTCCTTCTCTTTAGGACGAATTAGGCTTCATATAGGTTTAGGTTAGTTGCCCTGGAAATTATATATTTAACCCTGGCTTCTTGGCTCCCGTCAGTCCGTCCGTGGCCGCGGATTGGATCGCGGACCTGACCGCGGATTTGACAATTGTTCTGTCCGCGGGAGGGGATCTGACCGTGGAATTGGAACTTGCTCTTCTTTCTCCTTTTCAACCGTGCTATCCTCCAATTGGCCTTCCACGCTCCATATTGACTCCAAAACACTCTTTAGCTTCCTCCTAGCTCGGAGTGGCTCCTGCAAAACGTAAAACTTTTAATTAGAGCATTTTGTTATCTTTTACATTCAAATATTGATAAAGTGCGGCCAAATTAGAGTGTAAATAGTATCTAAATTGCGTAATTATCGTCTACTATCAATACCCCACACTTAAATCTTTGCTTGTCCTCGAGCAATCAAACCACACTCTACAGAGGCCTAACTTCCCTGAGCGACTTCCCTAACTCGTCACACCAAGAATATTCCTCATAGATTGAGTACATTAGTGTAACATCCATACCTCAAGAGTTGACTCCCTCGAGCCACATAATATTCCTAACCGGCTTATTTACCTTTCCTTCATAAATCAAGTGCCTGCTCACAACAAAAGAGACTCATTCCACAATCAATAACATGCACACACACTGAGGAACTTCAATATAAACAGAATTCACTCACCCTCAGAAATGACATTCATATGCCACAAAAGATGAGCCATAGGCTTGCCCGTAGTGTACTACTCTACTAATCGAGCTTATTCAGTGTAGGATCAAGTAGGGCTTTATTTGGTTGTAATGTAGGCTGCGGGACGGGTATGATACATTTAGATATATGAGTGGCTACACCTCCTTAAGCACTTTAATACATGTACGTTAACATCTAAAACCTCACACTTATGTCAAACCATGACTCCACCTTCACATCACTATATATTAACTCCATTCTTCTTTAAGCATAATTACATTAAGAGCCACCACTTATTAAGGAATACTTTTCACAACAATTCAACTATATATATATATATATATATATACTTTTTTTTTTAAAATTCAAGTCGCTCTTACTTTTTTAAAACAATGCACTTTTCTCCTTATCTCATTAGTTCCACTCAACAACCAAACCAACCACCCTACACTTTAACTTTTACAAAGTTCATACAATTCAAGTGCTCATGAGAGGTGAAAAAGTTCAAAAAGATGGTTAATTCAAACAAATAGTTAAGGCTTGTAGTGTGGTTGCCAAAGAAATAGGATTACATGCTCAATGGGGTTAACTATGATACATAACAAATGGGTGGATGAAGTATATATATGGTTCAACAAAGAAATACCTATATCACTTCCCAGACTAAACAAGATTACTATTTCACTTTGCAGACACACAAAGCAAGTTCTAGGCATCAAATGTCGTACACAGAATACAACAAGCATCACACACACATGGCACATGACTCACTCCAGATTGGGTCATCAAACACTCTGATCAAGGTACTTAAGCCAAATTAAGAACATACAGTTTAAGGCATTCTAACAAGAGTCGACAACTGAGCCTAAGCATCACACGAAAGTACCCGCTATAATCAAGGCATTCCGACGTTAAGAGATCCTATGCCTATTTCCTCCCATAGCCCACAGGTTCCTACTAACAACAAAAAAATTTAACTATACCCGGTTCAAATGAAACCTTTGAAAAAGAACCGTGGCTTAAAGAAAAACCAAGGGGAATTGATACATTACTACAAAAGAAAATCTTTTTGTGTTTCTTTTCCTTCTTCAACTTTAGTCCCTCAAGAAACCAGTCAAATGATATCCATCGTCGGGACAAGTTGAAAATGATTTATGTAAATAAACTACGAAATTCTACATACAACAAACCAAAAAAGTATCCCCCATCCCACACTTAAAATGATGGCATGTCCCCATGTCATACAAAATAAAGTAATGCAAGGTAAAGGAACTTCCTTGGAAGATCAGTCTTAATCGGAGATAGTGCCGGGGTCGAGATGGCACGCCCTTCCCAACGCACGCAACCAACCCATTATTTTTTTCTCCAACTTCGCATTTTAGGTGGCTAAAGCATCAACTCTAGTCCCCAATTCCGTGACTGAAGCGCGCAACCCTGCCATTTCCTATTCTAAGGCTGTCATCCGTGTACTCCGTCTGACTGCAGATGAACCTGCACCCGCGACCACTTGTTCCCGTGGGGATGAGGATGACCCAACTTGTTCCTGTGGGGATGAAGAAGGCCCTATTAGATCTGATTTTAATGATGCAAATAATATATCTGTGCAGGAAATTATGGATAACAATTCAAAGATTGAAGGAATCAATTAGAGAAGATCAAGGAATCAAGGAGTTACTACAAGAAGGAAGAAATAAATCAGGAAACTTAAGGAAAGCAATCCGAGGCTAGCAAAGATCACGAAATCAATGGGCAGCTATGATGAAAGGAATCAATCAAACCTAAACTTAAGGCATCAATCAAGTCCAGCACATTCAATCCGGAAGATTGAAGCGGAAAAGAAGCATCGAAGATCTTGTAAGATGATTAATCAAGCTGCTATTTTCGGAAGGACCAACAATTAAGGAGTAAACCCGCATCATCAAGATCTATAGAAGGAAAGCTACCAATGCCCTCTCATCAAGGAAGAGCAATGGAAAATAACCTTATTCTTGGAAAGAATCAATATCTTTCCAAGGATCAAATCTCTTGGGTTGTCAAATCTCTTTAGCAAACGGCCTTCACCAAAGTATTTATACTCAGCATCAAGCCTTAGACATACATACTTTGATCAAACCAAATACCCTCTCTTTATTCTATTACAAACAAATATTGTAGCTCTACTAAATCTGATGTGTAACAAGTTAAATAAGAAAGAGAGAACAACACTGGTGAGGCATTGTATAAAAAAGAAACGAGTAAAGTAGCCTCTAAGCGATCGGTGTAGATCACACCTTTCTCTATACTCTTGAAGAAACTCATTCACGAAAAAGAACTTCCTTGCAACCCAAGGGGAATGGACTAGGATTCACATTGAATCCGAACTAGTATAAAAACTTTGGTGTCTTTAATTCCTGCATTTAAATTCTGCATCTTAATTTCTGTCCTTTCCAGTATCAAGTTCTTACATCCAGCCGACTAATCGTATAACTAGTCAACTATTACCTATTAAAATTAAAAATAAATAATTCACCCCCTTCTTGTACTTTCAATTGGTATCAGAGCTTGGGTCACACTTTTTTTTTGCTTAACAGTTTGTGAGAAATGATCATGGCTAATCAAGTTATCACGGGAGCACTCTTTCAAGAAGGTACTTTCCAAGTAAGGCCACCATATTTCAATGGACAACATTTCTCCCACTGGAAAGTACATATGGAAATATATGCTAAGGCATATGATGTTAAAGTGTGGAGAGTCATCAAAAAGGGAAATTATCCTCTGCCGGCTGCTGCTCAACCTCTTGCTGATCCTAAAGATATAGATTCATATACAGATGAGCAAATGACAATTGTGCAAGTCAACAACAAAGCAAGAAATTTACTCTACAATGCTATAAGTGGTGAAGAATATGAGAAAATCTCTAGCTGTGATACAACCAAAGAAATGAGGGATAAGCTTGAAGTTACATACGAGGGAACCAACAAAGTGAAGGAAACACATATCAACATGCTGGTTCACGATTATGAACTCTTCCAGATGAAAGAATGAGAATCCATTGAGGAAATGTTTGCCAGATTCAGTAAATCATTAGCGACTTAAAGGCTTTCGACAAACCATACTCAAGCGGTGATCAAGTTAGAAAGATTCTTAGATTTTTACCAACCACTCGGCAAACTAAAGTAGTCACACTTGAATCACAGGATCTGAATACTTATCAAATAATGAACTTCATGGAGAACTCATAGCTTTCGAAAAAACACATCTCAAGGAAAAAAGAAGAAAATAGTTGCGTTGAAGGCCACAACTGAGATAGCTGAGAATGATATCAATGATGATCCTGAATCTTTCCAAGAAGAAATTGCTAGGATGTCAAGAAACATGGATGGCTTAATGAGAAGATTCAGGAACACGAGAAGAGGAAGGATTCCACCTAGGCGTACCAGGCAATACAACGAACAAGATAAGAATGATGGAAAATACTATGAGTGTGGAAGATTTGGACATATTCAAGCTAAATGTCCAGATCTAAAAAGAAAAACTCGAGAGGTTTCAACAAAAACAAATCATTTGGAAGCTGGAGTGATGAAGACAGTTCAAAACATGAAAAAGTAGCAAATCTTTGTTTCATGACAATTTTGGAAAATGATATGAACAAACTTTCAGGATGCTGAACAGACGAGGACATTTCAGACGATGAATGCAAAGATAACAATGAAAACTGCTTCATGGCTCGAGGTGAAACAAGCGAGGTAAGGTTTTATAATTGTGAAAGATGTAATGAATTAAAGGATATTCTTAATCTCACTTTGAAAGAGTCTCAAAAAATGATGGATGAACTGAAGAGACTCAACAAATAAGTAAAAGACTAGAAACTCAAACATGAAGTATGTGAAATCGGAAAAGAAGTACTTCAAGAAAAGTTTGAGGAATTATAAATGCAACTCAACGGTGTCACACCTCCTTTTTCCATACCCGAGAGGGTACAAGGGAGTTTTTTCCAATTAAAGGATAATCGAAACGGGATTTATTTATTTATTTCAGAGTCTCCACTTGGGAGATTTAGGGTGTCCCAAGTCACCAATTTTACTCCTGAATCAAGGAAAAGAATGACTCCATATTACAGTCTGCGTACCAGAAATCCGGATAAGGAATTCTGTTAACCCGGGAGAAGGTGTTAGGCATTCCCGAGTTTCGTGGTTCTAGAACGGTCGCTCAACTGTTATATTCGGCTTGATTATCTGATTTTATACAAATATGAACTTATGTGCAAATTTTAACTTTTTACCGCTTTCATAATTTTTATTATTATTTTTTTTACAAGGAATTGCAACGTCGTGAAAACATATTTCGAACCACGTTACATCAATGCACACGCGGTTGTTGACATATCTCGACTCGGTTGAGATTTGGATTTGGGTCACATAAATGTGCACCCGAGTTAAGGAAAATAAATTATTAAAGGCGCGCCTAAAGCAACTAGCGTATTGTTATTTTGGGGAAGGCCGTAAAATTCGCTAAACGGCATGTCCCGAATTCTAATTATTTTAATATATACATTTAGAGGGCCCCGCAGCTTGTGCATTTTTTTTGTCGAGGCTCGTCTCATTCATTGTAAAAAAAAGGAATTTGCAACGTCATTGAAATGCATCTCAGACCACGTCACAATCAATGTACCCGTGATTAGAGACACATTTCGACTCCGTTGAGATTTGGATTTGGGTCACATAAATGTGCACCCGAGTTTAAGAAAATTAAATTATTAAAGGCGCGCGTAAAGCGACTAGCGTATTATTATTTTGGGTAAGGCCGTGGAATTTCGCTAAACGGCCTGTCCCAAATTCTAAGTATTTTAATAAATACGTTTAGAGGGCTCCGTAGCTTGTGCATTTTTTTTGTGTGTCGAGGCTCGTCTCATTTTTATTAAAGCCAAGCCTAAAAACAACTATGATTTTCTACCCATGACGTCATCTGATGTTAAACGAAAACAACGATTCTAATAGGTAATAATATCCATGGTAAAATGAAAAAGCAATTCAACAAAGACGACACATAAACCGTTCATATGTTCTCACATTTACTTTAAGCATGCAGTAACTAACCATAAAATAAACATTTTTAACAAAACAACAAAATATTGCATTGTTGACATTCATTAATATCAAATACTCTCATTCGCCTTGAACCATAATATGCGAAACGAACGAAATGAAACAAAGGATGAAGAACAATAACCTTTGAACCTCGACAACCTCAGAACGACAAACACGACCCCGACGGAACTCAAGCCGGACCTCACTGAACGAGGAACAACGACGAAACCTCGGAACAACCTCGACGTACCGGACCTCGACGAACAACGACGACCTCAATGGAAACTGAAAGCTCGGCCAAAACTGTCAACGCACGAGATGTTGGCTGCTGCTGGATTTTCTCGACGCAGCAGGTTGGTTCAAGAAAATGCAACAGAAGGGGTCGTTTGGATGTGAGGAAGGAGGAGGCTATGGAGGGTCGTTTGGGCAGTGGTCGATGGGTGTGATGAAAACGAATAGCAGCAGCAATGGCTGCTACTCGAACGGCACAGCAATGGTGGTAGCAGTAGGGTCGACGAAGGAGAAGAAGTGGTCGTGGGCTGGTAGTTTGGATGGTCGCTGGACGTGAGGAGTAGGTTGTTTGACGGGATGTTAGGTAGTGGCGTTTGGACGTGAGGGAGCGGGGTCGAGGGACAGTGACGACGCAGGTGCCGGACTGGTGCGTGGGGGCTGCTTGAAGGGTCATTTGGTGGTGGTTCCGGCGTCGGGGGGGAGTGAGGGCTGGTGGTTTTGGAGTAGGGTTTTTTCAGGGTTTTTGTTTGTTCTTCATTAAGAAGAAGATGAATAGTGTTCGAGCATCTCCCCTCAAAAATTCAAAAGTCCCCCTTCCCTTCTAGCTTGTCCGTGTATTATTGTAGCTTTTGCCAAGAAAATGGACCCCACGTGTGTAGGGGTCCAAGATTTGTGTCCCCCATGCGCGGTGGGGTTCCCCGTATATGGGGTTCCGTCCGTGTTCCCCACGCGTGTCCCCCATGTGTGGTGGACTCGGATTATTATGGGTCAGGTCCGAAAATTAGGCCTAAAAACGGGTAGTTTGAACCCGAATATTATTTTTTTGCCCGGACCCGAGATTAAGAACACGACGTTGCTCAACTACTCCTATGTAAGCAAAATAGCTACCAAAATAAGACTAATATTTAAAACAAAACTATATTTTTTTTAATATTTTTTCAAGATTAAAATAGCTACAAAACATTAATAAAACTTATTTTTGTAATTTTCGTTTTTTTAATATAAAGATAAAATATAAAGTAATATTTTGTATTTTTTCAAAAATTAAAATGACTACAAAACATTAATAGAACTATATTTTTTGGTAATTTTCGAAATTATATAAAGCACAAAAATAAGGTACAATTTTTTGTATTTTTTCAAGTTTATGAGAAATACATAAACTAAAATTTATATATATATTTTTTGTAATTTTTCTTTTGCGACGAAATAAAGTAAAATAGTCCAAATAGCTATATTAGACCCAATTTAAATATTCACGCTAAAAATGTGAAAATTCTCGGGGAGGGTCAAAAATCACGCGTCTACAGCTGCCCCTCTTTGACGGGAAACACGAAGAGTTTTCCGACAAAGAACGACTAGACATGTTTTTGACCCGACCATTATTTGGAGGGACTACACTCAGGAAAAGAAGGGAATGTGACCGAGCCCTGGTATCTGAGCTGCCTACATATCCTTGGTTATAAAGGAATCTGGCCACGTGTAGTTCGGAGCTGAGAGAGATGGTAGAGTGTACCGAGGTGAAGAGCCGATCGAGGTGCCGTTCCATTGAGGTTCCGGTCCGCGGTCCTGTCATTACATCAAAAATGAAAACTGAAAAAGACTAACTAAGCCTATCAGCTACTAGTTACAAGGATTCCTATCTTTAAGTCTTCTGAAACTTGGTCTTGAGTCTTGAATGGTGCTTCATACAGACTTTGGATTTGAACCTTGATACTTGCTAGTTGTAGGTGCTAGTTCTTGAGCAGACCACATATGTTCTCCACTTCTGTACTTTGGATTCATTTTTTTCTCTTTTTTTTTCTTGTTTTTTTTTGTTTTTTTGTTTTTTTGTTTTTTTGTTTTTGTGACCAGCTTTTGTTGACCATCTCAGACTGTTGACTCGCATTCTTGAGGCGAGTTTCTGCTATTTATAACTTGGTTGAATGCTGGGGATTTTTGTTGTAGCCTTCTGCTTCCCGGTGCTGGGGATTTTTATTGTTTCATGCTGAGGATTCCTGTTGTAACCTTCTACCTTCCGGTAGGGTTACTGATTTCAAAATCTGCAGTATAAGACTAAAAAGTATTCCTCTTGTTATACAGGTGGGCGCCTGACATGAAATTTAAAGACTGAAAAGTATTCCTCTCGTTATGCAGGTGGGCGCCTGTCATGAAATGTAAAGACTGAAAAGTATTCCTCTCGTTATACAGGTGGGCGCCTGACATGAAATTTAAAGACTGAAAAGTATTCCTCTCGTTATGCAGGTGGGCGCCTGACATGAAATGTAAAGACTGAAAAGTATTCCTCTCATTATACAGGTGGGCGCCTGGCATGAAATGTAAAGACTGAAATGTATGCCTCTGTTCTATGAGCGGGCTCCTAACTTCAACACTTGAAATGAAAAGACTGAAATGTATGCCTCTCGTTATACAGATGGGCGCCCGGCATGAAATGTAAAGACTGAAAAGTATTCCTCTCGTTATACATGTGGGCGCCTGGTTTTAGGAAAACTAACATTGATAATCTTAATGATTAAAAACGACTCTTTTTTTTTCAAATTCAAACGTTTTTTTTTTCAAATTATCCAAGGAGAAAATTCGTTAGACTAGTTTTTTTTTTGTTTTTTTTAGTATCTTAGGAGAATGATTCATCAGACTAAGATTTTGATCCTAGGAGAAGGTTCATCAGACTAGGTCTCTATCTTAGGAGAAAAATTCATCAGACTAAGATTTTGATCCTAGGAGAAGGTTCATCAGACTAGGTCTCTATTTTAGGAGAAAAATTCATCAGACTAAGATTTTGATCTTAGGAGAAGGTTCATCAGACTAGGTTTTTTTTGGTATCTTAGGAGAAAGATTCATCAGACTAAGATTTTGATCCTAGGAGAAAAAATTCATCAGACTAAGATTTTGATCCTAGGAGAAGGTTCATCAGACTAGGTCTTTTTTTTTTTGGTATCTTAAGAGAAAGATTCATCAGACTAAGATTTTGATCCTAGGAGAAGGTTCATCAGACTAGGTCTCTATCTTAGGAGAAAAATTCATCAGACTAAGATTTTGATCCTAGGAGAAGGTTCATCAGACTAGGTCTTTTTTTTGGTATCTTAGGAGAAAGATTCATCAGACTAAGATTTTGATCCTAGGAGAAGGTTCATCAGACTAGGTCTCTATCTTAGGAGAAAAATTCGTCAGACTAAGATTTTGATCCTAGGAGAAGGTTCATCAGACTAGGTCTTTTTTTTTGGTATCTTAGGAGAAAGATTCATCACACTAAGATTTTGATCCTAGGAGAAGGTTCATCAGACTAGGTCTCTATCTTAGGAGAAAAATTCATCAGACTAAGATTTTGATCCTAGAAAAAGGTTCATCAGACTAGGTCTTTTTTTTTGGTATCTTAGGAGAAAGATTCATCAGACTAAGATTTTGATCCTAGGAGAAGGTTCATCAGACTAGGTCTCTATCTTAGGAGAAAAATTCATCAGACTAAGATTTTGATCCTAGGAGAAGGTTCATCAGACTAGGTCTTTTTTTTGGTATCTTAGGAGAAAGATTCATCAAACTAAGATTTTGATCCTAGGAGAAGGTTCATCAGACTAGGTCTCTATCTTAGGAGAAAAATTCATCAGACTAAGATTTTGATCCTAGGAGAGGGTTCATCAGACTAGGTCTTTTTTTTGGTATCTTAGGAGAAAGATTCATCAGACTAAGATTTTGATCCTAGGAGAAGGTTCATCAGACTAGGTCTCTATCTTAGGAGAAAAATTCATCAAACTAAGATTTTGATCCTAGGAGAGGGTTCATCAGACTAGGATTTTAACAACAACTTAGGAGGAAATGCATCTCCTATGGGTGAAACTAAACTTAGGAGGAAATGCATCTCCTATGGGTAAAAACTAAACTTAGGAGGAAATACCTCTCCTATTGGTAAAACAAACTTAGGAGGAAATGCATCTCCTATGGGTGAAATTAAAACAAACTTAGGAGGAAATGCATCTCCTATGGGTAAAACTAAACTTAGGAGGAAATGCATCTCCTATGGGTGAAACTAAAACAAACTTAGGAGGAAATGCATCTCCTATGGGTAAAACTCTAAATTTAGGAGGAAGTGTGTCTCCTATTAATGAAATCTTCACTTAGGAAGTGCGTCTCCTATGCGTGAACTATTCCTTCTTCCTGAATTATTTACTTACCTGTGTTGTCTTCCCTCAAAATTGCTGGGGATTAGTTTGAGGGGATGTATTTTCACTTTCTTCCTTACCCACTCTGGATTGCCCAAAACTCTGTCGAGGATGCTTCTACATCTCGATGATCCGCTGAGGATAACACTGCTGAGGATAACTCTGTTGAGTAAATATGTTATCTTACTCCTTCCAGAATTACTTCCCTTTGAGTAGGATGTTTCATTCCTCTGCAAACTACTTCCCTTTTTTCTCTTTTTTTTTTAATTTTTTTTATTCTTTTTTATTCTTTTTTTTATTATTCTTTTTTTTTGTTATTATTCTTTTTTTTATTCTTTTTTTTTGTTTTATTTTCGCATAGCTTCTTCCTTCGAAGACTACCTCCCTTGAGAGTCGTTTTGCCTTTCCCCGAATGGAACCGCTGAGGATACCAATTTTCACCAAACTTGTGTTGGACTCCTCGAAACTGCTGGGGATAACACTATTGGGGAATTATTTACTTACCTGTTGGGGGATAAAATGTTATCAGCTGGGGATAACGCTGTCTAGGATAACACCGCTGGGGGATTTTGACTCCTTCAGAACTAGTGCTTCACTCTTCGGAAGGCTGTTGGGAATGATGCTGGCCTCTTGCTTTTTCTGAGCTCAAGTTTCATCCCTTTGCTGGGGAACAACTTCCTCCATTGAAACTTATTATGTTGGGGGCAACACTGGTTTTAAGACCACTTCCCTTGAGACTAGTGTTATCTTTATTCTTCCCGAATGGGTACCTGACTTCTAGAAAATTTTCTGCCCCAGTTTGACAGTCTCCCTTATGGCATGCATTTCTGTCATCAATGCCATTTCCTTTACCTGTTTCAAATCAAACAAAATTCGTTAGTTTAAAACGCGGTGGTTGGTTGTGATACTCCTGTTGGGATGATTTTCCATTTCTTCTTCCTTGCTCTGTGTTCCAAAGCTTGTTGGGGATGATATTATTTGCTGGGGATAATCCCTTTCTGCTGGGGATATCCCTCTTCTTTTGTGGCATAGCTCGGAAACTGGCATTTCCCCGACCTTTTAGTCTAGTATGAATTTCCCCAAATCATGCTCACTGCTCTCCTTGCTTTGTTCAACGGGCCTTGGCCTTGAGGTTTATAACCTTTGATTTTGGCAAGGGTATCCCTCCTGACACTTGTCAATCCTTTTGTCAATTCCCTTTTGCTGGGGATATCTTTTTTGACACTGGCCTCGCGCTTGTTCCTCGCTGACTATACCACTTGGATGTACTAGTCAGATCTCATCTTGCATAATTGGAAAGCTGATGGCATATTTTGAAGTCAATTCACACTTGTTCTGACCAGACAGACTCTATTGGGGAGTTTTTCTATGAAAGGAAAAAGATAAAAGGGAACAGAATAAAAAGACAAAGGAAAAAATGACTCTTTTAACAAAAGAAACTAAAAAAAAACCTATCAAATGCAGATACCGACTCTAATGGTCATGACATGCATATGTGGCCTATCCTCCGCTGTCAATCATCTTTCAAGATCTTCAATTGGCAATTCCCCATCTGATTCTCAATCTTATTCGACTTGTAGTGCCCGAAGGGTTTTCACTATCAAGCCTCTCTTATTTTGGTTTTTCTCTCAGCTTTCGTCGCCTTATGGTGCCTGTGAAGGTTTTCATCTATAAGACTCTCTCATTTGTATCACTTTCCAGCTGGGGATTTGGAGTGTTGCCGGTATGACTCTTTCGGCTGGATATTAGAGTCCTTTCTGCTGTTGAACAGAATGTTATGTTCGCCGGTAAGACTCTCATTTGTCTGACTTGGCATCTTTTGAAGACTAATCAGAAGGTCTTTCTTTGGACCGTAATGTGGGTTTTGGATAGGGCTGAAAAAAAAGCATATTAAAGGCTCAAAAATGCATCGATTTTGGGTTATTAATTACAACTTTCGGAATTAGATTTATTTACAACAAACGCAACATTTGCACCAGTTTCTTGCTTGGGGATATTTTAATTGATTTTTTTATTCATTTTTCAAAACTATGACCGAGCCGTAAAGCGCCTACGTATCCTCTTTGAGGAATCAGGTCAAACGTAGTTCCCAATTCCTCTTTTTTTCTTGTGACTTTCTTTTCACTCATTTCTTATCTTTCTTTTCTTTTTTCTTTTGCTTTTTTTTCTTTTTTTCGTTTTGTTGTTTTCTTTCTTTCTCTTTTTCTCTTCGTTGCTACTGATTCTGAACGAGGGGTATGAAAGAAAATAAATAAGGCTCAAAAGGGGTAACGAAGGATAAAGTGTATGGGTAGCAGAACAAAATGCCTTCGTCATTCCAGTCTTCAAAACATGCCAAGTGCAAACAACACAATTAAACAATAGATTTATAGTCTCTTCCGATGGTGCTGGACTTGACAATTATGTTAAACATTTGCTTTTTCCTTTGTCATTTCTAAAGCACCGTTGGGCGACACTCTCATTATCATGAATGACCCTCATGCCAATTTGGCGAATCTTGCTTTTAACGGTTTTATTTGTGTTTTACTTGCCCTAGTTCCACATGACTCGGGATCCAAATAATCTCAAACCGTTCTTATTTCCTTTAAATGCTTTGATCACCTTCCCAGGGTTTTATGATTAACTTTTAAGATTAGGCCCAAACTGGGTGCGCATGTCATGTCCCTAGAATCGGCATTGAACAAAAATGATAAAAGGACTAAACAAAAAGATGACTGGAAATAACAAAAGACCGGCTTTGTATTAGACTACCGACGAAATGGTTTGAATAATAAAACAAACAAAACAACCAGAATAAAATCCTAACACAAACTGGACAAAATTTAAACAAACTGCTATGACAAAATGGAAAGATAAGAAGGTTTGACACAGGACAAAATCCAAATTACAACCATAATAATCCGGACAACAGAAATGACAACAAAATAAGCCACCAAATGCTTCTTTCTTGTTAACCAAGGAACGGAGCGTCCTCCCACTTTAGCGAAACTGACATCTTAGCCACTGAGCTTTGCATCAGTATTGCCAGACTATTGCCAACTTCAATATCATCACCCTTAGTCAACAAGTTCCCAATAGGACTCGAATGCTTCTGTCATCACGCCTGATCCCCGCAAAGCGTGCTTTTGGATCTTGTATTTCCGGCTTACCACAAACCAACCACCTTCTTTCTTTGTGATTCAAAACAAAACAGGTTAGAATGGACTCAGTCGGTCCTTATTATTGACAACATCTTTTTTTTCTTTTTCCTTTTTTTTTCAATTTTTTTTTTCAATTTTTTTTCATTTTTTTCTTCATTTTTTTTTCGATTTGTTTTTCTCATTTTTTCTTTTCTTTTCCCTTTTCTCATTTCTTTTTTTTTGCTTTTCTTTTTGTTGTGGTCGAATCTTATGGAGATTGCCTACGTATCATGACCCCGCATGAATCAGACCTTGCGTAGTTCAGACAAAATGAAAGGTAAAAGCAATGAAACATTTTTTCTTTATCAATTTTCATAATAAAACAAATTGGGTTTCGAAGGTTTAAAGATGACCTACAAACTTAAAAATCAAACAACCCACATACTCTAATCAAAATATTTACAAACTCAAAAACAAACGGCCAGTTCCTTTTCCCGTTTGACAAATGCAACCAAATGGTTATTTTTGCAAATGTGGCCCCTTCCAAATTTCACATGAATTTTGAGGCCGGGAGGATTATTTTATGACACTTTACAAACTCGTCCATTCTTTTACGAAAATAACCTTTTGACAATTGAAAGATACTCTAAGGCTATTTCGGCAAGAACGGTTTAAGACGCGGCCGAAGCTGGCTCGACTTATTTTATTTTTCATTTTTTTTTGACTAAACATCCAAACGGTATTCACCTGACCGTTGACTCTTTGTTTTTTTTTTCAAATTACGATAAAATCTGGTGTTGCAAACACGGCCTTTCGACGTCTCAGGGACGAAGATTTTTAAGGTTGTGTGGGTCGATTGGACCAAATCTTAAAAAATGACCCGAAGTTGGTTGTTTATGCAAAGTTAGCCTTCCGGCGTCCCTTTCGGGAACATTCGGCTATGTCTTGATAAAACAGCGTCACCTGACTTCTTTATAAATTTGACATATATATTTTGCTATTTTTTTTTTGTAACAGGGGAAGTTGGACATCACCCGACTTATTTATGACAAATTTAAAAATCTTGACATGTTTTTTATTATTATTATTTATTCGTTTTTGGCTTTTTTTAGCAAAAGGTGGGGTTGGACCCGATGAGGGTTGCCTACGTATCTCACATCCGGTGAGAATCAAACCCGCATAGTTCGGGCAAATAAACTATTTTTGAGAAGACCCTTTTCCATTTTCTATTTTTCCCACAACAAACAAACAAACTATTATTTTTCATTCATATCAAACAAACAAACTAACGTAAAACATAAAACATTCCTTCTTTTTTTTTTTTCAAAATTTTGGCAGAGTTTCGACACTACTTGGACATTGTTTTTTTTTTCTAAAAAATAAGTAGTTATATCTCTACACTGTTATTTTCTCCTCTTTTCACGATTTTCTAATTTGTGGAAAATGATGACAACATACAAAATCTTTTGAATTTTCATGCTTTTTTTTTATATATATTTTTATTTTTTATATTTATTATTATTATTCAAAAATGTGGCATGTGAGACATAAGGATTTCCAAGACATCTTGGATTCCGCAAATGTTCCCCATGCGCTTTTCCCAAAATATGAAGCATGGGGGACATAAGGAATTCCAAGACTTCTCGGATTCCACAAATGTTCCCCATGTGCTTTTCCCAAAATGAAGCATGGGGGGCATAGGGAATCCAAGACTTCTTGGGCTCCACAATTGTTCCCCATGCTTTTGATTAAAATAACACCATGCTAAAAAAAACGTGCGGCCTTCTTATTTAACGTGATCAGCATGACCAGGTGTGTCATTTGTCCGCAACTATCATTGGTCCGCCAAATGACCCATTCACCCTTGAATAAATACAACATGTAGCACATAGGATGCCAAAAAATGGTCTATTATTTTCAGGTTGCTTGTCCTAGACGGACCCAACCCCTGTGTTGAGTCCCCTAAGTCAAATGCACATGATGCAGATAAGCGTTCCTGTAAGCACGTGATTTTTGCCCTATATGAGAATCACTCTCAAAAAATTCAAAATCAAATGATTTCCTTGGTGTGCAATTTTGTGAGATTTTGTGATATTTTTGGATAATTGTATTTGACTGTGCTTGTTTATTTGTTAAATTAATAAAAAATACAAAAATGTGTCGCATTTTGCATGTAGGATTTAATTCTACAATTGTTAGTAATTAAATTAGTTTTACAAAAATTAAAAATTACAAAAATAGGCATCTTTTGCATTTTTAGAATTTAATGTCCAAATATACAATTTTATGCTTAATTATTACTTAATTGTGCGTTAATTGTTATTGGGAGTTAATTTGCGCTTTTATAACTTAACTTAGTTCTTAATAATAATTTAAGTACTTTTATAATTTAGTTTTAGAAAAATAAAAGAAGAAAAGAGAACAAAAATACAAAGAAAAATCGGATTGGGCCACTTCTTCAATTTCAAACCACAGGCCCAAATAATTGCCCAACTTTCCCCATGACCCGGTCCACTTCAAACCGGGTCGACCCGGTCCGCTCCATTAACCCAACACCCCTTCTTCATTTTTGTCCAACACAAAACAAAACCAAAAAAAATAAAAAATAAAAGGTGAATTATCACTATTAATAGTTTTATTTTTTGTTTTTTTTATATATAAAAAATCCGAAAATATTTTATTTTATTTTATTTTTATTTTTATTTTTTATTTTTATATATAATAATTTCGGGAATGATTTAAAAAAATAAGAAAAAGGGAAGTATTGAATAAAAAAATATATAAAAGTAAAAATAGGTGAAATTCTCTTTTTTTTTTTTAAAAAAAGTAAAAGAATGTAGAAAATTTTAAAAAAAATAAAAAGTTTTTAAAAATTAAAAAGTAAAAGAAGGTTGGAATTAAAAAATAAATATAAAGGTATCTGAAAATTTAAAAAATTTAAAGTAATTGAAAGTATCATTTTTGAAAGAAAAAGAAAAGATAGTGGTTTGTTTTTTTAAAGAAAAGTTAAATAAAGTGAGATTCTCTTTTAAAAAAAATAAAAAGTGGGATTTTAAATAAGATAAAGTAATTAAAGTTGGAATTTTAAAAATAAAAGTAAATAAAGGTGGGATTTCTTTTTCTAAAAAACAAAAGCAATTTATAAGTGGGATTTCTTTTAATTAAAAAATAAAATAAAAAAAAAATAAATCTGAAAATTTCGAAAATTTTGTTATAAATAGAAGAGAAAATTTATGAAGAAGGGAGTTGAAAAAAGAGGAAAAACTAGATAGAGAGAAGAAGAAAAGAGGGGGCGGAGAGAGAAGTATACACTCGATATACACTCTGGATACATAGAATATACAGGGACAAAATTCATTTTGGAGAGAGTAAAAAAGATAGAAATAAATTTTCTGAAATATTGAGAGAGGAAGAACACCATAGAGAGTTCAAATCTAGAAAGAAAAAATAAAGAGAGATTTCTGCACTATTTGTCTTCTCCATTTTTACTAGTTTTCTCCGTGTTGCTGGGATTTCTGGACTGAGGTGTTGAAGCTACTGTGTTGGGCTTTCTGCTGCTGTATGTTGCTGTGTTACATACTACTTTGCTGATCTTCTTCTTCTTGTACTGTCATTTCCAGGTACACATTTGTACACTCTCGGCTTGAAGCGAAATGAAATATTAATCAGGCTTTGTTCCTGTTGAATCCCTCCTGTTTAGATTTGTGTTTGAATATAATTTTCCTTTCTTTGTATAAAATGTAGTCGATTAATTAATGAGTAATGAGCTTGCATATGTATAACTTCTTCATCTAATAATTTTAGTTTAAATTAATCAAATACTAGTTAATTTGTTTTTGATATTATGGTGTGTCAATCTCATGTTCCAGTATTATTGAATAATAGAATATAGAATGAAAACAATTTTTCTTTGTACAAACTCGATCGCAATTTTCCATTCACATTAGACGTAAACTAATAACTAATAAGTTATTTTTTTTAGCATGTAATTAATTGAGAAATTTTCTTTTATTTTTAGAGACAAACTTAATAGAAGAAATGTAGTCACTATAGGTTTATCTTTAAAAATAAGAATGAGATGAGCCTCGCCAAATAAAAATACAAAATTGCGGGGCCCTCAGTAAATATTTGCTTTAAATTGCTTAGACTTCGGGATGGACCGTTTAGCAAAATTCCACGGCCCTACCCAAAGTAGATGATACGCTAGTCGCTTTAGGTGCGCCTTTAATAATTTAATTTTCTTAAACTCGGGTGCACATTGATGTGACCCAAATCCAAATCTCAACGGAGTCAAAGTGTGTCGACGACCACAGGTACATTGATTGTAACGCGGTTCAAGATACATTTTCACAACGTTGCAATTCCTTGTAAAAAATAATAATAATTATTATGAAAGCGGTAAAAAGTTAAAATTTGCACATAAGTTTATATTTGTATAAAATCAGATAATCAAGCCGAATATAACAGTTGAGCGACCGTGCTAGAACCACGGAACTCGGGAATGCCTAACACCTTCTCCCGGGTTAACAGAATTCCTTATCTGGATTTCTGGTTCGCGGACTGTAATACAGAGTCATTCTTTTCCTCGATCCGGGATAAAATTGGTGACTTGGGACACCCTAAATCTCCCAAGTGGCGACTTTGAAATAAATAAACAAATCCCGTTTCGATTGTCCTTTAATTGGAAAAAACTCCTTGCACCCTCGCGGGGGCGGAAAAAGGAGGTGCGACAGCTCTGGCGACTCTGCTGGGGATATCTTTTTGGTAACCCAGAACCACTGGTTCGGGGTTAGAGATTCGAGCTTAGATAAATTGTTATATTTGGCTTTATCTGATTTTTACACGTTTGAGCCTAATGTGCTAAATGCTGCTTTTACCGCTTTGATATTATTTGACTGTATATATAAACTGTGTCGAACCCTTCTCTCTTCACCTCCGGGGATGTGCTTACTGGTTGAGACTCCCTGTTCTGTTAGTGTTATACCCTGAAATAAGAAAGAGGTCGGACAAGTTACGAAGCCGGATGGCCTTTTGGTTCCCGGTAAGTTGCCCCCTCCTCGACTCGAGTTGTCCGCTCGGTTACACAGTCTAGAACATATACCCAGGTTATAAACCTAGTATAACGAAACCTCATGCCGGATCCCTAGTAGGAACGCTTATTTGCATCACGTTGCATTTGACTTAGGGGACTCAACACAGGGGTTGGGTCCGTCTAGGACTAGCAACCTGAAATGAAAAGACTATTCTGATGCATCCTACTTGCTCTGTACATATATTTGTTTCGAACTTGCATGTTGACCGGTTTCTGAATCTCGGGAATGTTGGAAAATTGAAGGAAAAAAAAATTAAAAAAAAGGAAAAAGAATATATCAGTTAGGGAGTTAATTGATTATTTTAGAAAAAAAATCAATGACCAATTACTGGCGAAACTCTGCCGAAATTTTGAGAAAAAAAAAATGTTTTATTTTGTTTTACTAAAAAAAAAAAAGCAAAGAGAAATAGAAAAAAAAGTCTTTTATTTTTGGAAAGTTGGTTGTTGAAAAAGAAAAGGATAAAAAAAAGTTTTTATTTTAGTTTGAAAAACATAAGTTGTTTCATTATTTGTTGAAAAAGGAAAGGAAAAAGAGTCTTTTATTTTTAGTTTGGAAAACAGGTTGTTTTATTATCTGTGGAAAATGAAAAAGAAAAAAAAGAGTCTGTTATTTTTATCTTGGAAAAATAGGCTGTTTTATTTGTTGAAAAGAAAAAGAAAAAAGAGTCTCGTTGCTAAAAATAGTTTGTATTCGCTTATGAAATGCCAAAAAATAAAAATGGAAAAGAGTCATGTTTTAAAATAGTTCGGTTAATTTGCCCGAATTACGCGAGTTTGATTCTCACCAGATGTGAGATACGTAGGCAACCCTTATCGGGTCCAACCCCCCTTTTGCTAAAAAGCCAAAAACAAATAAAAAAAAAACAAAAAAAAACATTTCAAGATTTTTAATTTTGTCATAAATAAGTCGGGTGATGTCCAACTTCCCTTTTACAAAAAAAAATAGCAAAAATATATATGTCAAATTTCTAAGAAGTCGGGTGACGCTGTTTTATCAAGACATAGCCGAATGTTCCCGAAAGGGACGCTGGAAGGCTGACTTTGCATAAACAGCCACTTTTGGGTCATATTTAAGATTTGGTCCAGTTGACCCACACAGCCTTAAAAATCTTCGTCCCCGAGACGTTGAAAGGCCGTGTTTGCAATATTGAGTTTTCTAATTTGAAAAACGATAAAAAGAGTCATAAATAAGTCAGGTGATGTTGTTATGTCATAAATAGCCGAATGTTCCCGAAAGGAACGCCGGAAGGCTGACTTTGCATAAACAGCCACTTTTGGGTCATGTTTAGGATTTTTGGTCTAGTTGACCCACATAGCCCTATAAATCTTCGTCCCCGAGGCGTTGAAGGGCCGTGTTTGCAACACCAGGTTTTTATTATAATTTTAAAAGAAAAAAAAAACAAAGAGTCGGTGGTCAGGTGAATACCGTTTGAATTTTGTCATAATAAGCCGAGCCAGCTTCGGCCGCGTCTTAAACCGTTCTTGCCGAAATTGCCTTAGAGTATCTTTCAGTTGTCGAAAGGTTATTTTCGTAAAAGAATGGACAAGTTGTTAAAGTGTCATAAAATAATCCTCCCCGGCCTCAAAATTCATGTGAGAATTGGAAGGGGCCACATTTGCAAAATAGTCGTTTGGTTGCATTTGACAAACGGGGAAAGGAAGCTGGCCGTTTGTTTTTGAGTTTGTAAATCTTTTGATATGAATATGCGGGTTGTTTGATTTCCAAGTTTGTAGGTCATCTTTAAACCTTTGAAACCCAGTTTGTTTTAATATGAATTAAAAAAAAATATTGAGTATTGTTTGTCTTTGTTGGTCCGAACTACGCAAGGTCTGATTCATGCGGGGTCATGATACGTAGGCAATCTCCATAAGATTCGACCACAACAAAAAAAAAAGCAAAAAAAAGAGAATGAAAAAGAAAAAGAAAAAATGAAAAAAAAATGATGAAAAAATCGAAAAAAAAAGAAAAAAAAAAGATGTTGTTAATAATGAGGACCTTTAGAGTCCATTCTAACCTGTTTTGTTTTGAATCACAAAGAAAGAAGGTGGTTGGTTTGTGGTAAGCCGGAAATACAAGGCCCAAAAGCATACTTTGCGGGGATCAGGCCTGATAACAGAAGCACTCAAATCATATTGGGACTTGTTGACTAAAGTTGATGATATTGAAGTTGGCAATGGTCTGGGCAATACTGATGCGAAGCTCAGTGGCTGAGATGCCAGTTTTGATAAAATGGGAGGACGCTCCGTTCCTTGGTTAGCAGGAGAGAAGTTTTTGGTGGCTTATTTTGTTGTCATTTCTGTTGTCCGGATTATTCTTAGGGTTGTAATCCGAATATTGTCTTGTGTCAAACCTTCTTATCTTTCCAGTTTGTCATATCAGTTTGTTTAAGTTTTGTCAAGGCTGTGTTAGGATTTTATTATGGTTGTTTTGTTTGTTTTATTATTCAAACCATTTCGCCGGTAGTCTAATACAAAAGCCGGTCTTTTATTGTTTCCAGTCATCTTTTTGTTTAGTCCTTTCATCATTTTGTTCAGCGCCGATTCTCGTGACATGACATGCGCACACAGTTTGGGCCTAATCTTAAAAGTTAATCATAAAACCCTCGGAAGGTGATCAAAGCATTTAAAGGAAATAAGAACGGTTTGAGATTATTTGAAGCCCGAGTCATGTGGAACTGGGGCAAGTAAAACATAAAGAAAACCGTTAAATGCAAGATTCGCCAAATTGGCATGAGGGTCGTTCATGAGAATGAGAGTGTCGCCCAGCAGTGCTTTAGAAATGACAAATGAAAAAGCAAGTGTTTAACACAATTGTCAAGTCCAGCACCATCGGAAGAGACTATAAATCTATGATCAATTGTGTTGTTTGCACTTGGCATGTTTTGAAGACTGGAATGACGAAGGCATTTTGTTCTGCTACCTAAACACTTTATCCTTCGTTACCCCTTTTGAGCCTTATTTATTTTCTTTCATACCCCTCGTTCGGAATCAATAGCAACGACTAGGAAATACGAGCCTGGAAGGTAAAGGAAAAAAAATAAAAATAAAAACGAAAAAAAAGGAAAAGAAAAGAAAAATGATAACAAAAAAAACAACAAAGGAAAGTCAAATGAAAACAGAGGAATTGGGAACTACGTTTGACCTGATTGCTCAAAGAGGATACGTAGGCTCCTCACGGCTCGGTCATAGGGTGCATAGTGTGCATAGTGTGCATGGTGTGCATAGTGTAACAAAAAATTTAAAAAATATATATAATAATAAATAATCCCCAAGCAAGAAACAGGGCAAAGGTTGCGCTTGTTGTAAACAAATATGATTTCGAAGGTTGTAATTTTGAACCCCAAATTTGATTTGTTTTTGAGCCTTTAATACCCTTTCTTTCTAAGCCTATCCAAAAAACCCACATTACGGTCCAAAGAAAGACCTTCTGACCAGTCTGCAAAAGATGCCAAGTCAGACAAATGAGAGTCTTACCGGCGAACATAACATTCTGTTCCACAGCAGAAATGACTCTAATCTCCAGCAGAGAGAGTCATACCGGCAACACTCCAAATCCCCAGCTGGAAAGTGATACAAATGAGAGAGTCTTATCGGTGAAAATCTTCACGGACACCATAAGGCGATGAAAGCTGAGAGAAAAACCAAAATGAGAGAGACTTGATAGTGAAAACCCTTCGGGCACTACAAGTCGAATAAGATTGAGAATCAGATGGGGAATTGCCAATTGAAGGTCTTGAAAGACGATTGACGACGGAAGATAGGCCACAAATGCGTGCCATGACCATTAGAGTCGGTGTCTGCGTTTGATAGGTTTTTATTTATAGTTTCTTTTGTTACAGAGTCATCTTTTTCATTTGTCTTTTATTCTGTTCCCTTTTTATCTTTTTCCTTTCATAGAAAAACTCCCCAATAGAGTCTGTCTGGTCAAAACAAGTGTGAATTGACTTCAAAATATGCCATCAGCTTTCCAATTATGCAAGATAAGATCTGACTAGTACATCCAAGTGGTATAGTCAGCGAGGAACAAACGCGAGGCCAGTGTCAAAAAAAGATATCCCCAGCAAAAGGGAATTGACAAAAGGATTGACAAGTGTCAAGAGGGATACCCTTGCCGAAATCAAAGGTTATAAACCTCAAGGCCAAGGCCCGTTGAACAAAGCAAGGAGAGCAGTGAGCATGATTTAGGGAAATTCATACTAGACTAAAAGGTCGGGGAAATGCCAGTTTCCGAGCTATGCCACAAAAGAAGAGGGATATCCCCAGCAGAAAGGGATTATCCCCAGCAAATAATATCATCCCCAACAAGTTGTGGAGCGCAGAGCAAGGAAGGAGAAAAGGAAAAGCCATCCCAGTAGGAGTATCACAACCAACCACCACGTTTTAAACTAACAAATTTTGTTTGATTTGAAACAGGTAAAGGAAATGGCATTGATGACAGAAATGCATGCCATAAGGGAGACTGTCAAACTGGGGCAGAAAATTTTCCTTTCATTTGGAAAATTTTCTGGAAGTCAGGTACCCATTCGAGGAAGAATAAAGATAACATCAGTCTCAAGGGAAGTGGTGTTTGAACCAGTGTTGCCCCAACATAATAAGTTTAAATGGAGGAAGTATTCCCTAGCAGACAGAATAAAGGGATGACACTTGTGCTCAGAAAAGCAAAAAGCCATTATCATCCCAGCAGCTTCCAGAAGAATGAAGCATCGACTTGAAGGGATAAAATTCCCCAGCAGCGTTATCCTCAACAACGTTATCCTGAGAAGATAACACTTTTATCCCCAGCAGTGTTGAAAAAAAAAACAAAAAAAACAAAAAAAAGAAAAAAAGAAAAAAAATTGAATTTGAAGGAGGGGAAGAAAGGAGACTTCCCCAGTAGTATTATCCCCAGCAATCAGGCGTCCACCTGGAGAACAAGGAAGAGCAGTTGGAGTATTAGCAAACAGGCGTCCACCTGGAGAACAAGGAAGAGCAGTTGAAGTATCAGCAATTAGGAGCCCACCTGGAAAATAAGGGAATACAATGGAAGTATCAGCAATCAGGAGCCCACCTGGAGAATAAGGGAATACAATTCAACTTTTAAGTAATCAGGAGCCCCCCCTGAAAAACAGAATGGCGTTTTATTTTTGACATTATTGGTTGAAGTCAGGAGCCCCCTGAAGAACAGAATGGTGATTTGATTGGTTGAAGTTGGGAGCCCGCCCATATAACAGAGGAATACATTCAATCTTTTCATTTCAAAAAAAAAAGAAAAAAAAAGAAAAAAAAAAGAAAAAAGAAAAGAAAAAAGGGGAAGTAGTTTGCAGAGGAATGAAACATCCTACTCAAAAGGAAGTAATTTTGGAAGGAGTAAGATAACATATTTACTCAGCAGAGTTATCCACAGCAGTGTTATCCCCAGTGGATCATCGAGATGTAGAAGCATCCTCGACAGAGTTTCGGGCAACCCAGAGTGGGTAAGGAAGAAAAGGAAAAGTCATCCCCATCAAAATAATCCCCAGCAGTTTCGAGGGAAGATAACACAGGTAAGTAAATAATTCAGGAAGAAGGAAATGGTTCACCCATAGGAGACACATTTCCTCCTAAGTTTAGTTTTTACTCATAGGAGATGCATTTCCTCCTAAGTTTGTTTTAGTTTCACCCATAGGAGATGCATTTCCGCCTAAGTTTGTTTTTACCCATAGGAGATGCATTTCCTCCTAAGTTTGTTTTAGTTTACCCATAGGAGATACATTTCCTCCTAAGTTTGTTTTTACCCATAGGAGAGACATTTCCTCCTAAGTTGTTGTTGAACCAATAGGAGAGGCATTTCCTCCTAAGTTTAGTTTCACCCATAGGAGAGGCATTTCCTCCTAAGTTTAATTTTTACCCATAGGAGAGGCATTTCCTCCTAAGTTTAGTTTCACCTATAGGAGATGCATTTCCTCCTAAGTTTACTTTTACCCATAGGAGACGCATTTCCTCCTAAGTTTACTTTTACCCATAGGAGACGCATTTCCTCCTAAGTTTGTTTTAGTTTCACCCATAGGAGATGAATTTCCTCCTAAGTTTGTTTTTACCCATCGGAGAAACATTTCCTCCTAAGTTGTTGTTGAACCAATAGGAGAGACATTTCCTCCTAAGTTTAGTTTCACCCATAGGAGAGGCATTTCCTCCTAAGTTTAATTTTTACCCATAGGAGAGGCATTTCCTCCTAAGTTTAGTTTCACCCATAGGAGATGCATTTCCTCCTAAGTTTACTTTTACCCATAGGAGACACATTTCCTCCTAAGTTTAGTTTTACCCATAGGAGATGCATTTCCTCCTAAGTTTGTTTTAGTTTCACCCACAGGAGATGCATTTCCTCCTAAGTTTGTTTTCACCCATAGGAGAGGCATTTCCTCCTAAGTTTAGTTTCACCCATAGGAGAGGCATTTCCTCCTAAGTTTGTTTTTACCCATAGGAGACGCATTTCCTCCTACGTTTAGTTTTACCCATAGGAGATGCATTTCCTCCTAAGTTTCTTTTAGTTTCACCCCATAGGAGATGCATTTCCTCCTAAGTTTAGTCTTACCCATAGGAGAGGCATTTCCTCCTAAGTTTATTTTACCCATAGGAGAGGCATTTCCTCCTAAGTTGTTGTTATCAGGAGTCCGCCTGGAGAACAGAGACATACTTTTCATGTTTGACGTCAGGAGCTCGCCTGAAGAGAGGAAATGCAGTTTATTTTCAAAGTTGTTGTTGAAGTCAGGAGCCCGCCTGAAGAGAGGAATGACATTTATTTTTAAAGTTGTTGTTGAAGTTGGGAGCCCGCCCATAGAACAGAGGCATACATTTCAGTCTTTACATTTCAAGCATTGAAGTTGGGAGCCCGCCCAGATAACAGAGGCATACATTTCAGTCTTTACATTTCAAGCATTGAAGTTGGGAGCCCGCCCAGATAACAGAGGCATACATTTCAGTCTTTACATTTCAAGCATTGAAGTTGGGAGCCCGCCCAGATAACAGAGGCATACATTTCAGTCTTTACATTTCAAGAGTTGAAGTTGGGAGCCTGCCCAGATAACAGAGGCATACATTTCAATCTTTACATTTCAAGAGTTGAAGTTGGGAGCCTGCCCAGATAACAGAGGCATACATTTCAGTCTTTTCGTTTCAAGTGTTGAAATTGGGAGCCCGCCCATAGAACAGAGGCATACATTTCAGTCTTTACATTTCAAGTGTTGAAGTTGGGAGCCCGCCCATAGAACAGAGGCATACATTTCAGTCTTTTCATTTCAAGCGTTGAAGTTGGGAGCCCGCCCATAGAACAGAGGCATACATTTCAGTCTTTTCATTTCAAGCGTTGAAATTGGGAGCCCGCCCAGATAACAGAGGCATACATTCAGTCTTTTCATTTCAAGTGTTGAAGTTGGGAGCCCGCCCATAGAACAGAGGCATACATTTCAGTCTTTTCATTTCAAGCGTTGAAGTTGGGAGCCCGCCCAGATAACAGAGGCATACATTTCAGTCTTTACATTTCAAGCGTTGAAATTGGGAGCCCGCCCAGATAACAGAGGCATACATTTCAGTCTTTACATTTCAAGCGTTGAAATTGGGAGCCCGCCCAGATAACAGAGGCATACATTCAGTCTTTTCATTTCAAGTATTGAAGTTGGGAGCTCGCCCATAGAACAGAGGCATACATTTCAGTCTTTACATTTCAAGCGTTGAAATTGGGAGCCCGCCCAGATAACAGAGGCATACATTTCAGTCTTTACATTTCAAGCGTTGAAATTGGGAGCCCGCCCAGATAACAGAGGCATACATTCAGTCTTTTCATTTCAAGTGTTGAAGTTGGGAGCCCGCCCATAGAACAGAGGCATACATTTCAGTCTTTTCTTTTCAAGCGTTGAAGTTGGGAGCCCGCCCATAGAACAGAGGCATACATTCAGTCTTTTCCTTTCAAGTGTTGAAGTTGGGAGCCTGCCCATATAACAGAGGAATACATTTCAGTCTTTTCATTTCAAGCGTTGAAGTTGGGAGCCCGCCCATTGAACAGAGGCATACATTCAGTCTTTTCATTTCAAGTGTTGAAGCTGGGAGCCCGCGCATAGAACAGAGGCATACGTTTCAAGATCAAGTCAGAGGACAATAAAACAGAGGGTTACAACAGGAATCCCCAACAGGAAACAATAAAAATCCCCAGCACCGGGAAGCAAAAGGTTGCAACAAGAGGTCCCAGCACAAACTCAAGTGCATGGGTCAAAAGGAAGAAAAGCATCGGAAGAAAAGAACCGGAGGAAACACAAGCCGACAAGAAAGCAAGGCAACACGAACAAATTTTAGTCTAGCCTAGCTTCTTGTTTTCTTTTAAGCACGGTGTAACAAGGAGATCGGTAAGCAGTGATAACAGCATGCAACAACAGTAACATTGCAGTCCCACGGTAGTCCCAGCTACAAAAACTTCCCGAACTACATTAACCTGATTCCCCTTTAGCCAGGGATATGTAGGAAACCTTTGAAGCAAAGGTTCAGTTAAATCTTTTTCAAAAAAAATGCTTCACACGGAGTACTCGGATAGGCAAAAATTGCTCGCTTTATCTTTGCGCGAAAACCCTTCGTGTCCTCGGACAAAGAGGGGCAGCTGTAAGCACGTGATTTTTTGCCCTATATGAGAATCACTCTCAAAAAATTCAAAATCAAATGATTTCCTTGG
This sequence comes from Nicotiana tabacum, assembly GCF_000715075.1. NCBI lineage: Eukaryota > Viridiplantae > Streptophyta > Magnoliopsida > Solanales > Solanaceae > Nicotiana > Nicotiana tabacum. The sequence goes on from NC_134089.1 coordinate 171,124,021, forward strand.
TGTGCAATTTTGTGAGATTTTGTGATTTTTTGGATAATTGTATTTGACTGTGCTTGTTTATTTGTTAAATTAATAAAAAATACAAAAATATGTCGCATTTTGCATGTAGGATTTAATTCTACAATTGTTAGTAATTAAATTAGTTTTACAAAAATTAAAAATTACAAAAATAGGCATCTTTTGCATTTTTATCATTTAATGTCCAAATATACAATTTTATGCTTAATTATTACTTAATTGTGCGTTAATTGTTATTGGGAGTTAATTTGCGCTTTTATAACTTAATTTAGTTCTTAATAATAATTTAAGTACTTTTATAATTTAGTTTTAGAAAAATAAAAGAAGAAAAGAGAATAAAAATACAAAGAAAAATCGGATTGGGCCACTTCTTCAATTTCAAACCACAGGCCCAAATAATTGTCCAACTTTCCCCATGACCCGGTCCACTTCAAACCGGGTCGACCCGGTCCGCTCCATTAACCCAACACCCCTTCTTCATTTTTGTCCAACACAAAACAAAACCAAAAATAAAAATAAAAAGGTGAATTATCACTATTAATAGTTTTATTTTTTATTTTTTTTTATATAAAAAATCCGAAAATATTTTATTTTATTTTTATTTTATTTTATTTTTTATTTTTATATATAATAATTTCGGGAATGATTTAAAAAAATAAGAAAAAGGGAAGTATTTAATAAAAAAAATATATAATGTAAAAATAGGTGTAATTCTCTTCTTTTTTTTTTAAAAAAAGTAAAAGAATGTAGAAAATTTTAAAAAAAAATAAAAAGTTTTTAAAAATTAAAAAGTAAAAGAAGGTTGGAATTAAAAAATAAATATAAAGGTATCTGAAAATTTAAAAAATTTAAAGTAATTGAAAGTAGCATTTTTGAAAGAAAAAGAAAAGATAGTGGTTTGTTTTTTTAAAGAAAAGTTAAATAAAGTGAGATTCTCTTTTAAAAAAATAAAAAGTGGGATTTTAAATAAGATAAAGTAATTAAAGTTGGAATTTTAAAAATAAAAGTAAATAAAGGTGGGATTTCTTTTTCTAAAAAATAAAAGCAATTTATAAGTGGGATTTCTTTTAATTTAAAAAATAAAATAAATAAAAAAATAAATCTGAAAATTTCGAAAATTTTGTTATAAATAGAAGAAAAAATTTATGAAGAAGGGAGTTGAAAAAAGAGGAAAAACTAGATAGAGAGAAGAAGAAAAGAGGGGGCAGAGAGAAAAGTATACACTCGATATACACTCTGGATACATAGAATATACAGGGACAAAATTCATTTTGGAGAGAGTAAAAAAGATAGAAATAAATTTTCTGAAATATTGAGAGCGGAAGAACACCATAGAGAGTTCAAATCTAGAAAGAAAAAATAAAGAGAGATTTCTGCACTATTTGTCTTCTCCATTTTTACTAGTTTTCTCCGTGTTGCTGGGATTTCTGGACTGAGGTGTTGAAGCTACTGTGTTGGGCTTTCTGCTGCTGTATGTTGCTGTGTTACATACTACTTTGCTGATCTTCTTCTTCTTGTACTGTCATTTCCAGGTACACATTTGTACACTCTCGGCTTGAAGCGAAATGAAATATTAATCAGGCTTTGTTCCTGTTGAATCCCTCCTGTTTAGATTTGTGTTTGAATATAATTTTCCTTTCTTTGTATAAAATGTAGTCGATTAATTAATGAGTAATGGGCTTGCATATTTATAACTTCTTCATCTAATAATTTTAGTTTAAATTAATCAAATACTAGTTAATTTGTTTTTGATATTATGGTGTGTCAATCTCATGTTCCAGTATTATTGAATAATAGAATATAGAATGAAAGCAATTTTTCTTTGTACAAACTCGATCGCAATTTTCCATTCACATTAGCCGTAAACTAATAACTAATAAGTTATTTTTTTTAGCATGTAATTAATTGAGAAATTTTCTTTTATTTTTAGAGACAAACTTAATAGAAGAAATGTAGTCACTATAGGTTTATCTTTAAAAATAAGAATGAGATGCGCCTCGCCAAATAAAAATACCAAAATTGCGGGGCTCTCAGTAAATATTTGCTTTAAATTGCTTAGACTTCGGGATGGACCGTTTAGCAAAATTCCACGGCCCTACCCAAAGTAGATGATACGCTAGTCGCTTTAGGTGCGCCTTTAATAATTTAATTTTCTTAAACTCGGGTGCACATTGATGTGACCCAAATCCAAATTTCAACGGAGTCAAAGTGTGTCGACGACCACAGGTACATTGATTGTAACGCGGTTCGAGATACATTTTCACAACGTTGCAATTCCTTGTAAAAAATAATAATAATAATTATGAAAGCGGTAAAAAGTTAAAATTTGCACATAAGTTCATATTTGTATAAAATCAGATAATCAAGCCGAATATAACAGTTGAGCGACCGTGCTAGAACCACGGAACTCGGGAATGCCTAACACCTTCTCCCGGGTTAACAGAATTCCTTATCTGGATTTCTGGTTCGCGGACTGTAATACAGAGTCATTCTTTTCCTCGATCCGGGATAAAATTGGTGACTTGGGACACCCTAAATCTCCCAAGTGGCGACTCTGAAATAAATAAACAAATCCCGTTTCGATTGTCCTTTAATTGGAAAAAACTCCTTGCACCCTCGCGGGGGAGGAAAAATGAGGTGTGACAGTTCCTACTAGGGATCCGGCATGATGTCACGTTATTCTATGTTCGAAAACCTGGGTCGGTGTTCTAGACAGTGTACCCGAGCGGACAACTCGAGTTGAGGAAGGAGCTCCTTTCCGGGAACCAAAAGGCCAGCCGGCTTAGAAACTTTCCGAGCCTCTTTTATTTAGGGTATGACACTAACAGAATAGGGAGTCTCAACCAGTAAGCACATCCCCGGAGGTAAGAAGAGAAAGGTTTCGGCACAATTTATATACAGTTCAGATAATATCAAAGCGGTAAAAGCAGCATTTAGCACATTAGGCTCAAAATATGTAAAAATCAAATAAAGCCAAATATAACAATTTATCTAAGCTCGAATTTCTAATCCTGAACCAGTGGTTCTGGGTCATTTGCTCCCCAGCAGAGTCGCCAGAGCTGTCACACCTCCTTTTTCCAAACCCGAGAGGGTACAAGGGAGTTTTTTCCAATTAAAGGACAATCGAAACGGGATTTATTTATTGATTTCAGAGTCGCCACTTGGGAGATTTAGGGTGTCCTAAGTCACCAATTTTATTCCCGAATCGAGGAAAAGAATGACTCCATATTACAGTCTGCGTACCAGAAATACGGATAAGGAATTCTGTTAACCCGGGAGAAGGTGTTAGGCATTCCCGAGTTCCGTGGTTCTAGCACGGTCGCTCAACTGTTATATTCGGCTTGATTATCTGATTTTATACAAATATGAACTTATGTGCAAATTTTAACTTTTTACCGCTTTCATAATTATTATTATTTTTTTTTACAAGGAATTGCAACGTCGTGAAAACATATCTCGAACCACGTTACATCAATGCACACGCGGTTGTTGACATATCTCGACTCGGTTGAGATTTGGATTTGGGTCACATAAATGTGCACCCGAGTTAAGGAAAATAAATTATTAAAGGCGCGCCTAAAGCAACTAGGGTATTGTTATTTTGGGGAAGGCTGTAAAATTCGCTAAACGGCATGTCCCGAATTCTAATTATTTTAATATATACATTTAGAGGGCCCCGCAGCTTGTGCATTTTTGTTTGTCGAGGCTCGTCTCATTCATTGTAAAAAAAAGGAATTTGCAACGTCATGGAAATGCATCTCATACCACGTCACAATCAATGTACCCGTGATTAGAGACACATTTCGACTCCGTTGAGATTTAGATTTGGGTCACATAAATGTGCACCCGAGTTTAAGAAAATTAAATTATTAAAGGCGCGCCTAAAGTGACTAGCGTATTATTATTTTGGGTAAGGCCGTGGAATTTCGCTAAACGGCCTGTCCCGAATTCTAAGTATTTTAATAGATACGTTTAGAGGGCTCCGTAGCTTGTGCATTTTTTTTGTGTGTCGAGGCTCGTCTCATTTTTATTAAAGGCAAGCCTAAAAACAACTATGATTTTCTACCCATGACGTCATCTGAGGTTAAACGAAAACAACGATTCTAATAGGTAATAATATCCATGGTAAAATGAAAAAGCAATTCAACAAAGACGACACACAAACCGTTCATATGTTCTCACATTTACTTTAAGCATGCAGTAACTAACCATAAAATAAACATTTTTAACAAAACAACAAAAAATTTCATTGTTGACATTCATCAATATCAAATACTCTCATTCGCCTTGAACCATAATATGCGAAACAAACGAAATGAAACAAAGGATGAAGAACAATAACCTTTGAACCTCGACAACCTCAGAACGACAAACACGACCCCGACGGAACTCAAGCCGGACCTCACTGAACGAGGAACAACGACGAAACCTCGGAACAACCTCGACGTACCGGACCTCGACGAACAACGACGACCTCAATGAAAACTGAAAGCTCGGCCAAAACTGTCAACGCACGAGATGTTGGCTGCTGCTGGATTTTCTCGACGCAGCAGGTTGGTTCAAGAAAATGCAACAGAAGGGGTCGTTTGGATGTGAGGAAGGAGGAGGCTATGGAGGGTCGTTTGGGCAGTGGTCGATGGGTGTGATGAAAACGAATAGCAGCAGCAATGGCTGCTACTCGAACGGCACAGCAATGGTGGTAGCAGTAGGGTCGACGAAGGAGAAGAAGTGGTCGTGGGCTGGTAGTTTGGATGGTCGCTGGACGTGAGGAGTAGGTTGTTTGACGGGATGTTAGGTAGTGGCGTTTGGACGTGAGGGAGCGGGGTCGAGGGACAGTGACGACGCAGGTGCCGGACTGGTGCGTGGGGGCTGCTTGAAGGGTCATTTGGTGGTGGTTCCGGCGTCGGGGGGGAGTGAGGGCTGGTGGTTTTGGAGTAGGGTTTTTTCAGGGTTTTTGTTTGTTCTTCTTTAAGAAGAAGATGAATAGTGTTCGAGCATCTCCCCTCAAAAATTCAAAAGTCCCCCTTCCCTTCTAGCTTGTCCGTGTATTATTGTAGCTTTTGCCAAGAAAATGGACCCCACGTGTGTAGGGGTCCAAGATTTGTGTCCCCCATGCGCGGTGGGGTTCCCCGTGTATGGGGTTCCGTCCGTGTTCCCCACGCGTGTCCCCCATGTGTGGTGGACTCGGATTATTATGGGCCAAGTACGAACATTAGGCCTAAAAACGGGTAGTTTGAACCCGAATATTATTCTTTTGCCCGGACCCGAGATTAAGAACACGACGTTGCTCAACTACTCCTATGTAAGCAAAATAGCTACCAAAATAAGACTAATATTTAAAACAAAACTATATGTTTTTAATATTTTTTCAAGATTAAAATAGCTACAAAACATTAATAAAACTTATTTTTGTAATTTTCATTTTTTTAATATAAAGATAAAATATAAAGTAATATTTTGTATTTTTTCAAAAATTAAAATGACTACAAAACATTAATAGAACTATATTTTTTGGTAATTTTCGAAATTATATAAAGCACAAAAATAAGGTACAATTTTTTGTATTTTTTCAAGTTTATGAGAAATACATAAACTAAAATTTATATATATTTTTTGTAATTTTTCTTTTGCGACGAAATAAAGTAAAATAGTCCAAATAGCTATATTAGACCCAATTTAAATATTCACGCTAAAAATGTGAAAATTCTCGGGGAGGGTCAAAAATCACGCGTCTACAAACAGCATGCGCAAATCCACCAATCACAGTTCTATTAGGTCAAACCAGACGACTTACAAGTCAACTGGAAAAGGACCAGCCGGAACTGAGTCGACTAGTAGTAACACTATTGAAAGACCCAAAAATGGGTCAGGAATTACATGTCACTACTGCAATAAAAGTGGACATAAATCTTCTTATTATTGTTTTCGTAAGTCTAATATTTTAGGATGGATTTGGAAACCCAAAAATGATCTTGAACCTAGTAACACTAACCAACCAAGACCCAAGCAAGCTTGGGTACCTAAAATAAAGTGATCACTATGTTTTGTAGGAACACCACCGAAGAAATCACAAAGGAAAATGGTACTTAGACAGTGTGTGTTCCAGCCACATGACAAGTGATAAAAACCTGTTCAAAGAAGTTACAAAAATAGATCGAGGAAGCGTTAAGTTTGGAGATGATTCAAAAGGAAAAATAATCAGTACCAGAATGATCCCCTTCAATAAAAACTGTGATATCACTGAGGTTTACCTAGTTGATAGGCTTAACTACAACCTTCTGAGCATAAGTCAGCTTTGTGATTCAGGATATGAGGTAAAGTTTAAGAAAACAGGTTGCGTTATTGAAGATGAGACATGTAAAACAATCCTTCCAGGTAAAAGGTCTGAAAATGTTTATATTCTTGATGGTTTTGAAAATATTGACGGTCATATCTGTTTACCTTCTATATCTGATGATACCTGGTTGTGGAATAGGAAACTTGGTCATGCAAGCATGCATCTGATTGAAAAACTTTCCAAGCATTAGTTATTGGTTTACCAAAATTGAATTTCTCTAGAAATCATTTATGTGATGCTTGTCAAATTGGAAAACAAACTAGAAACTCTTTCAAAAACAAGGATATTATCCACTTCTAAACCCTTGCAATTGCTTCATAAGGATTTATTTGGACCTACTAGAACTGCTAGCATAGGAGGAAAAAGATATGCTTTTGTTATTATTGATGATTATTTGCATTTTACTTCAGTGATTTTCTTATCTCATAAGGATGAAACATTAAGAAATTTTGAGGTTTTCTGTAAGAAAGTTGAAAGAGAAAAAGGGTATCTGATTACAACAATACAAACTGATCATGGAGGAGAATTTGAAAGTAGAGCATTCGAAGACTTCTGTAACGATCAAGGATATACTCATAATTTCTCTGCACCAAGATCACCTCAACAGAATGGTATTTTGGAACGAAAAAATAGAACACTACAAGATATGGCAAGAACGATGCTACTATATCATTCTCTACCACACCATTTCTAGGCAGAAGGAGTAAGTAGTGCATGTCATATTCTCAACCGTTGTCTCAAAAGGCCAATTCTGAAGAAAACTCCTTATGAACTGTGGAAAGGTAAACGTCCTAATATTAGCTACTTTCATCCCTTTGGAGTAAGTGTTTCATTCACAATAATGGTAAGGACAATCTTGAAAAATTTGATCCAAGAAGTAATGAAGGTATTTTTCTAGGTTACTCATTAAATAGTAGATCTTTTAGAGTATACAACAAACACACGATGTGTGTGGAAGAATCTGTGCATATTATATTTGATGAAAATAACCCCTCGGTCGAGAAAGGTATTATTGCAGGTGATGAAGATCAAACTCAAGAAAATCAGGAGACAAGCAAAACACAAAAGTCGACTGGTGGATCCAATGTCGTGTAAGAATCAACAAATGAACCCAGCAACAATCCACTAGAACCACCGAAAAAGTCGACTACTCATACAGCTTGCCCAAACGAATAGAGAAGTGAACCTGAATATCTTCAAAAATTCATCATAGGAGATCCAAATGAAGGAATGAAAACCAGGGGAGCTCTCAAGAAGAAAGCAAACATAGCTCTAATCTCTCAGATTGAGCCAAAGAAAATAGAGGAAGCTCTTAAAGACTCAATTTGGATGCAAGCGATGCAGGATGAGTTATATCAATTCGACAAAAATCAAGTATGGAAACTGATACCCAAACCTGAAAATGTTCCTCTGATAGGGACAAAGTGGGTCTTCAGAAAAGTTGCAAGAAACAAAGCCAGATTACTTGCTCAAGGATATTCACAACAAGAAGGAGTCGACTATGATGAAACTTCTGCCCCCGTAGCTCGACTGGAATCTATTCGCATTCTGTTGGCATATGCATCTTTTAATGGATTCAAGTTATTTCAGATGGATTTTAAAAGTGCCTTCTTAAATGGTTTCACTGAAGAGGAAGTATATGTGAAACAACCCCCTGGGTTTGTAGACTCAGAGTTTCCATATCTTGTGTATAAGCTAACAAAAGCACTGTACGGGCTGAAGCAAGCTCCAAGAGCATGGTATGAAAAATGAAGCTCTTTTCTTATTAATCATGGATTTACAAGAGGTAAAGTAGATACTACTCTGTTTATTAAAATATCATCAGAAGGTAATCTCATTATTCAAATTATGTTGATAATATTATATTTGGTAGTACTAATCTCTTATGCACAAGGAATTTTCAAATCTTATGCAAAGTGAGTTCAAAATGAGTATGATGGGAGAACTAACATTCTTTCTTGGACTTCAAATTCAACAATCTGAAGAAGGAACATTCATATGTCAGACTAAATACATAAATGAGCTGATCCAAAAATTCGGCATGAGCAGTGCCAAAGCTATTGGCACACAAATGAGTCCTTCAACAAGTCTCGACAAAGATGAACAGGGAAAATCTGTTGATGAAACTAAGTATCGTGGAATGATTGGTTCTCTTCTTTATTTGACTGCTAGTCGACCAGATATTATGTTCAGCATTTGTAAATGTGCCAGGTTTCAGTCATCTCCTAAGGAGTCTCACCTGACTGCAGTAAAAAGAATCATTCGATATCTCATTGGAACTGTCTCTCATGGATTATGGTATCCCCGCTCTAACAATTTTAAATTAGAAGGTTTTTCAGATGCTGATCTTGCAGGTGATAAGGAAGACAAAAAAGCACAAGTGGGACATGTCAATTGCTTGGTAAAGCTTTGATATCTTGGAATAGTAAAAAACAAGGATCAGTCGCACTATCCACGACTGAAGCTGAATACATCGCTATTGGACAATGTTGTGCTCAACTACTGTGGATGTTTCATAAACTTGGTAACTATGAACTATCTTTTAAGCCTATTCAAATTTTCTATGATAATTCCTGTTCTATATGTCTTTCAAAAAATCTTGTGCATCATTCTAGAGCAAAGCATATAGATATCAAGCATCATTTTATTAGAGATCATGTTCTTAAGGGAGACATAGAAACATCTTTTGTTGGAACAACTGATCAGTTATCAGATATTTTTACAAAATCGTTATTAGAGGATAGATTTTATGCTTTGAGAAAATTACTTGGCATTACTTGCTTGAATAATAACCTGTAGGACCTATGTGTAATACTGTTACTTTTGTAGGTTTAATAATTGTTTTTTACTCTTGCATTAATTACGCCTCCATTTTCCCTCTCTTTTCCTCTTCTTTCACATCAGTTCTGTCGTTCAAAGTTGGAAAGCCAATCATCACATCTATTCAACTAACGCCTTTTTCATTTTCTGTACTCAACCGTCAGAAGGTTCTCTTCTTAAGGCGGAGATCTTTTTTCAATCACTTTCATCCCTATCATCTAGAAAACCTTTCTCCAAAGCTCTGCTCGAACCACTATCCTTCAATGGCCAAACACCCCAAGAACCCATCCGCTTCCTCCAGAAAAAGTACCCGCTCCAAAGCAAAACCCCCTTCTATGCCCCCAGAACAAGTAGACCTAGGGTCCAACCATTCTAAGGGTTTTGTTTCTTCGTAGGGCGATTTGTCTGATCATTCTCAAATCTTAGGAGAAAAAGCCCTAGGAAAACGACCTATGGAAGACCCCCCTGTTTCCTCTACTCCAAAGAAATCCAAGACAGATCTTTCTCGCTCTCTAGAATCTGACCTGAATTTCTGGGATTCTCCAAACATGGATCTCTTCATTGCCTTAAAAGACAAGCCTATTGCTCATGGAAGGGTAGTTGACCTTGATGACATGGAAGCCCTAAATTTGTAAGGTAAAGAATCTTTTTGTTCATCAAGAGTGGTCTAAGTTCTTCTCTATTCCTCCGCCTAAGGTCTATGAACCCCTGGTAAAGATGTTTTATGCTAATCCTCGCTCTAGTAAACCTGATAAGTTGGAATCCTTAGTGTTAGGTAAGCGCATTGTTCTTGATTGTGCCATGATTGATTCACTCTTTCAGTGTAGATGTTCTGGTTTTCTTATGATTTTCAAAGATACCTGGCCCGATGATTTTGAAATTTTCATTGATCAAGCTAAACGGTGTATTGCTGAGTGTTCCTCTGAATCCTTTCCCAACTAGTTAGGCCCCAGTGATGTTAGTTTTGAAACTCGAGTTTTGGCTCACATTGTAGCAACTACTCTGCTTCCCCGCACTAGTTCCTTTTCCACCTTCTCTCAAAGAGACACTTTCCTTGTGTACTGCCTTGTGACCAAACTCAAAGTCAAGTTATCCTCCTGGGTCATTAACTTCATGATTGAAAGTGCAGAAGATCCCACCAGTATACTCTATGGTATGGCCATCACTCACATCCAGGAAGCTCACCAAATTTCCCTGTCCGCTTATCCCTTTATCATCGTTTCAAAATCTTACAATTCCATAGCCTTTGCAAGTATGGGATATGTGAGTGTGAAGGGCTCATGGGTTAAGAAGCACGAAGGCGATGTAAATCATGCTCCAATAGATCCCAAACCTAAACCCCTGCCTTTCATCACGACCTTGGTGATCCTGATCTTGGTGAGAAGCTTCGTGCCATTGACATTCAACTCTCTAAAATCAAAAATCTCCTCACAACCACTCAGTCAACTGTTGGTGACATTCATGCCATCTCCAAAGAAACAGGGTCTGATGTGTCCAAGATAAGAGTTGCCATTCTCAGAGTAAGGGAGAACACTATCAAGGCTTTCAGGGAGATTCATGACAGGTTGGATGGAGTGAGCATCTCAGCCAATGCTAGCTTTGTACAACTGAAGGAGGCCATCTGCAATACTCTTACCTATTTTCTGCATCATTAATGTGGTTGCTTAAGACAATTTTTTTTGTTGTGCTGTTTTTGGGCTGTTAACTCAGCCATTGGATAATTTCTGTTTTTGTTTTGGTTGTTTCTTAGACTATAACTCTGCTGTATAATGCTATATATTCTGTTTTAGTTCGTGGTTTGTTCTGTCTATTCCCTATTTGCTGATGCCAAAAAGGGGGAGAAGAGTATATTTATCTGTACAGGTATGCACAGGTATACAGAGTACGGGAATTAGTCGACTAGATAGTAGACTGCAACATCTATAACCATGGACTAGTCAACTGCATGAACTAAGGGGGAGTACCATGAACCAGTCAATCGCATACATTGAAGGGGAGTAAAATACAGGGAAAGCAACTGTTGTTTATACATATATATTATTTTGTCATCATCAAAAAAGGGAGATTGTTAGATCTGATTTTAATGATGCAAATAATATATCTATGCAGGAAATCATGTATAACAATTCAAAGATTGAATGAATCAATTAGAGAAGATCAAGGAATCAAGGAGTTACTACAAGAAGGAAGAAATCAATCAGGAAACTTAAGGAAAGCAATCCGAGGCCAGCAAAGATCACGAAATCAATGGGCAACTACGATGAAAGGAATCAATCAAGCCTAAACTTAAGGCATCAATCAAGTCTAGCACATTCAATCCGAAAGATTGAAGTGGAAAAGAAGCATCAAAGATCTTGTAAGATGATTAATCAAGATGCTATTTTCGGAAGTACCAACAATCAAGGAGTAAACCCGCGTCATCAACATCTGTAGAAGGAAAGCTATCAATGCCCTGTCATCAAGGAAGAGCAACGACAAATAACCTTTTTCTTGGAAAGAATCAATCTCTTTCCAAGGACCAAATCTCTTAGGTTGTCAAATCTCTTCAGCAAACGGCCTTCACCAAAGTATTTATACTCAGCATCAAGCCTTAGACAGACATACTTTGATCGAACCAAATACCCTCTCTTTATTCTACTACAAACAAACATTATAGCTCTACTAGATTTGCTGTGTAACAAGTTAGAGAAGAAAGAGAGAACAATACTGGTGAGACATTGTATCAAAAAGAAACGAGTGAAGTAGGCTCTAAGAGATCGGTGTAGATCACACCTTTATCTGTACTCTTGAAGAAACTCATTCACGAAAAAGAACACCCTTGCAACCCAAGGGGACTGGACTAGGATTTACATTGAATCCGAACCAATATAAAAACTCAGGTGTCTTTAATTCCTTTGTTTAAATTCTGCATTTTAATTTTTGTCATTTTCAGTATCAAGTTCTTACATCCAGTCGACTAATCGTATAACTAGTCAACTGTTAGCTATTAAAATTAAAAATAAACAATTCACCCCCCCTCTTGTACTTTCAGGCACAACTTCCTCCTGCTCTTCATCACTCTCCTCTGACGCCTCAGAATCATCACTATCACTTGAACCAAATGCCACCGTGTCTTTCCCGATGGTCACTTTGGATGCCTGGAACTTTGTTTCTTTCTTCACCTTGCCATCCACAATGGGGTTCCATGGAATCCCTACGGCCTGGCACAATCTAGTGACTGGATATAGGAAAAAGAACCAATACCTCCTCAGTGTTGAACGAATGAACATCTTAGAATAAATAACCTTGGCCACATCAAAATCGTGGCCATTCACGAAACACCAGATCAAAGCAGCTCTCAGACCATTTACCTCAGTGGTGTTGTGGGACGGCAGCAAGCGACTGTTGATAATGTACAACCAATATTTTCCTTCAAAGGTGAGTGAGGCGGAGTGCATCTTCTATCCCTATACAACTCACACTACCTCTTTGTCCGGGACATAGATAGTTTGGAAAAATAATTGCCAATTTGTGGGTTCTCGCTTGTAAGTAGCACAGTAATCCACCTCCCTAGTAAATGCAGGCAAACGACACACTCTCCTGATGACTTCAATCGAGGCATTCACCCTTTTTTTTCCACAATGCAGATGTGATTCTTATGTTCAGAACAGTTGGTATAGAATTCCCTAACATGCATTAAGTTACCATCCTTCGGCTCTTTGAAGAAGATGTCTAGCCTGCGCTTCATCAACTCCCTGTACATATTGGGGCACTCAATCTGGAGGGAAGCCCTGTCAACTCCCCTTTCTGGTATAGGCTTTCTAATAGCCTTCCAACCGAAGCAGTCTTGGGTAGCTCTAGATAAAACCTGGTGCAATCAAACTGAGCTGAAAAGGCTGGTGCATGTGCCCGAGATGAGCCTCCATGACCACTTGATGAGGCACCAGTAGTACATCTCTCATGGTACTTGAGAATCTTGTGAGGAATGGAGCTTAGGTAGTGGTTGAGTAGAGAAGAGGGAGAAAGAGAGGAGATTTGATGAAGTTAAAAAAATTGGGGAGAAGATGGGGAGGGTTTCATTATTTCTGAATTGAGGAAGGGGGAGGGGAGGGTTTTGTTTTTGTTATATTGTTTTTTTGTGGGAGGGGGGGGGGGAGAAGTAGGGCGTGTGCGGTGGGAGGGGGGGCTAAATTAAAAAAACTAATTAAAAAGGGGAGAAGGGAAAAGAAAAAAATAAAAAAAGAAAAAATAAAACCTGAACGGGTCCAGGTCCGCAGCCGGATCCACGGTCAGATTCGTGGCCACGGACAAAACATCTGCAAACTCCACGGTCTATCCACGGTCAGATCCAAGACCCGGATTAGGCATCCAATTTTTTTTTTTTTTGCTATTTCGCATTTTTGCCTATTTCCGGGATAATTTCGTCACCCCAAGTCCTTCCGCTACGCATGCTTTCGTTCCTTCACCTTAAAATCAACTACAAAAAATAAGAACAAAGAAAAATAATAGGTTGCCTTCCAAAAAGTGCCTAATTTAACGTCGCGACACGACGATTTACAACAAACCATGGGTTGCCTCCCAGGAAGCGCCTGATTTAACGTCGCGGCACGACGCAGGCTTTCATTGTTACTCTTCGCTCATATGTTGGGGCTCTTCCAAAGATATCGCCACTCTATCCCCGTTTTCTTCGACCATTCCAAGGTAATGTTTTAACCTTTGCCCATTCACTTTGAACTTATTTTTTCCATCTTTAGATTCAATTTCTACAGCTCCACTTGAGAACACTTGCACCACTTTGAAGGGTCCTGACCATTGGGACTTCAATTTACCCGAAAACAATCTTAGTCTTGAGTTGTATAACAACACTAGATCTCCGGGTTTGAAGTTCCGATCTAGAATATGCTTATCATACATCATTTTCATCATTTCTTTGTACAATCTTGCATTCTCAAATGCATGGAATCTGAATTCCTCGAGTTCATATAACCTAGTGACTCTACTAGTGCCTGCGGTCTCCATATCCAAATTCAACTGTCGTAATGCCCAAAGGGCTTTATGTTCGAGCTCTACCAGAAGGTGACATGCTTTTCCAAACACCAACTTGTATGGTGACATACCAATTGGAGTTCTAAAAGTTGTGCGGTACGCCCATAATGCATTATCCAGCTTCTTTGCCCAATCAGTCTTTGTCGCATTCACTATCTTGGTTAGGACTGATTTCCCGGTTTGACACTTCAACTTGCCCGCTTGACTTTGGGTGATAAAGGGTGTTCACCTTATGGCGAACTCCCTACTATTCCAACAACCGTGTGAACACTCTATTGCAAAAATGGGTTCCACCATCACCGATTATAGCTCTCGAAGTGCCAAAACGTGTGAAGATGTTTTTCTTTAGAAAGTTCGTCACCCCCTTTGCATTATTGGTTGGGAGAGTCACAGCTTCAACCCATTTGGAGACATAGTCAACTACCACCAATATGTATTTGTTACCATACGAGCTGATGAATGGCCCCATAAAGTCAATCCCCTACATGTCAAATACCTCCACGTCTTGAATAGTAGTCATCAGCATCTCGTGATGTCGAGATATATTGCCAGTCCTTTGGCACTCATCGCAACTTTTCACCCAAGCATGGGCATCCTTGCATAGAGTCGGCCAATACAAACCTGATTACAACACCTTAGCTGTTGTCTGAATCCCTCCAAAGTGCCCACCATATGGTGAAGCATGGCAAGCCTGCAAAATAGAAGGTTGATCTTTCTCGGGGATACACCATCGAATCATGTTATCTACACATATTTTAAAAAGTAGAGGATCATCCTAATAATAAAACTGACAATCGCGAAAGAACTTTTTCTTTTGAATTGAAGAGATTTCATAAGGTACAATACCGCTTGCTAAATAATTAGCAATATCAGCATACCATGGTGTCTCCTCCATTGTCACTGCTAGTAACTGTTCATCTGGGAATGTCTCTATTATATCGTCAACCTCTACCTTCTTTTCAGCTCCTTCCAACCTTGAGAGGTGGTCTGCAACTTGGTTCTCTGTCCCTTTTCTGTCATGGATCTCCAGATCGAATTCTTATAGCAAAAGAACCTAGCGGATCAAGCGTGGCTTTGACTCCTTCTTTCCTATCAAGTACCTAATTGCTGCATGGTCAGTATAAACAATAACTTTTGAACCAATCAAGTACGACCTGAATTTGTTGAATGCAAAACTACATCCAACATCTCCTTTTCCATCGCGGTGTAATTGAGTTGTGCACCGCTTAGCATCCTGCTTGCATAATAAATTGGGTGCATCAGCTTATCCTTTCTCTACCCCAAGAATGCTCCTATAGCATAGTCATTTGCGTCGCACATGAGCTCGAACGATTGCTCCTAGTTGGGTGCAACAATGATGGGTGCAATCACCAATCTCTTCTTCAACTCCTCAAATGCTAACCTGCAATCATTAGAAAACACAAAGGGCTGATCCTTTTCAAGGAGTTTACATAAAGGGTTAACAATCTTAGAGAAATATTTTATGAATCGCCTGTAGAACCCCGCGTGCCCAAGGAAACTTCTCACTGCCTTAACCGAAGTGGGCTATGGAAACTTCTCAATCACGTCAACCTTAGTATGGTCAACATCAATTCCTTTACTGGACACTCGATGCCCCAAGACTATCCCTTCTTGTACCATAAAATGACCCTTCTCCCAATTCAGCACTAAATTTGTCTCCACACATCTTCTAAGCACTCTTCTTAAATTGTGAAGACAGTCCTCAAATGAATCCCCTACCACAGAGAAATCATCCATAAATACCTCCATAATGTCTTCAACCATGTCCATGAAAATGACTAACATACACCGCTGGAATGTAGCTGGTGCATTGCAAAGTCCAAAAGGCATTCTCCGAAAGGCAAAGATACCATACAGACATGTGAATGATGTTTTCTCTCTGTCTTCGGGGGATATTGAAATCTGATTGTACCCCCAATATCCATCCAAGAAACAGAAGTGAGATCTCCCAACCAACTTGTCATGCATTTGGTCAATAAATGGCAAGGGAAAATGGTCCTTCCAGGTGGTTGTGTTCAATTTCTGATAATCTATGCATATCCGCCATCCTGTGATAGTACGAGTCGAGATCAACTCGTTATTCTCATTTTGTATGACTGATGTTTTATACTTCAATACAACATAGGAAGGGGGGGTGATTTGTGTTTGTACCCAATTTTCGTTTAACTTGATTATAGAAGGACCTGGTTCTTCTATGTATTCCAACTCCTACTATTTGTGAAATAATAAGTAAAGAAAATAAAAACACAGAGATTTTTACGTGGAAAAAACCTGGCTCAAAAGGTTAAAAAACCACGACCTACTACTTAGTAGGATTTTCCCAAACTTCCACTAAAATCACTGAGCCAAAACAACATTTACAAAACTCTTTGTAAACCTAAAGACTAACTTTAATCCCGTTGTGGCACACAGACTCAATTGTTGCGACAACTTCAAGTTAACTCTAACTTGAATACTCTAAGTATCTAGTACAATTGCTTCTATAAAAGTTGAAAGGTACAATGTAAAATTACCTACTACAATTGAACTAGAATAAAAGATAGACACTTGGAACTAGTTCTTCTATCTAGTTCAAGTAGCTTCAGGATTGCACACTTGAATCACACATAAATTGCTCGTAAAATTGCCTTGTTATTTTGCTCTCAATTCACATTTAACTTCTGCTTAAGTGCATTACCTATAAAAGAGAACAACCCTGATATTTAATTGGTTAGTAATCAGATATCGACTAGGATACAGATGCTACTTTTCTATGGTAGAAGTGTTCTAGTTGATCTCATACTCTAACACTATCCTTTTCCTAAACTTTGTTCTCTTCATGTAAGGAGTCTTTCTCTCCTTATCCAATATGCAACCTTTTCGATCATATCAGGAGATATTACTTCTGATAAGTTAGATTTATCTCCTTCATGTGCATCTCATATATTTGGGTTGATCACGACTGTGCTTCAATAGATGGACCTGGTCCATGTCTGAGTTCCTTTTTGTCAGTCTTCAAAACTTCACATTTACTTGGGCCAACAAATTCCCCTTTTTTGATGATGACAAACTCTGTGTTTTTTACTCACTTAGACCTTGTAAGAACTCAGCTAGAAAATTCACTTATCATCTAGGACCAGATTAATTAGGTTATAAATACCACTTATTCAGAATATGTAAAGCACAATGCCTCTTCCCCCTTTTGGCATCATCGAAAAGTTGCATAAACAAAGTGTGAGTCTCAGATTTTAATAAGTACTCATGGCCACTGGGTAACTGCAAGTGCAATCATGGATTAATCATCAGTAATCAAGCAAACATATTTAAACTATCAAGGAAATAGTAACATTCAACAAGAGAAAAAACAGCAGATATCATTGATAGATGATATGTTGCTACCACAATCCACAACCAGAAAGCAAAAATATTCAAACCATGAGCAAAAAGAAAGAAAAATCCCTAATCCGGGTCACTAAAGGTACTAGACAGGTTTAGGAGATAAAGTCTAGAATTCCTAAGGCTTGGGGGAGCTAGAGGGTTGGTTTTGGGCTTGGAGAAGATTCAGCATATTGTGAAGAATCCCATCATTCTTCTCCTTTTCCTTGGTAAGCTCAGTTTTGAGAGCTTCCCTCTCAGATTCAACCTCTGCCAAACGAGCCTTTAGCCTAGCTATCTCAGCATCCTTGGCCTCACTTTCCTGAACAAGATCCCCGACTTTACTATTGATAGGTGTCTTTTTGGATGAACTAGGTTCATTTGGAATGGCATTGACCAAATAGTCACAAGTAAGTAGAGTATTAATGCCAAAGTAATCCTTGTTTGTGGTCATTTCCCATTTCTTCAGAGGCACATTGCAGCTATCCAGAACCGTAGTCAGAATAAAGCCATAAGGGGTGACATGAGATTTGGAGCCATTGATAACCCTGTCCAGTAGCTTGATGATGAATGTAGGCCAGTTAATTTGCCTTCCACTTTCAAGGCACTCCATCAGAACTAAGTCCATATAATTTGCAATATGCCTTCTCTCCTGCCTGGACAGTAGGCACTTGTTGACAAACTCAAAAATAACTTTGTGATGTGGCTTCATTTTACTCTTGTGCACAAACTTTGCCTCATTCACTTCTATAACATCACAAAATCTCCTAGTGATTGTAAGGGCAGACAGAAGGGAATCCAGACCTGGCCATCTCTGTCTGGTGTAATCATCATATCTCTCAACAGGGATGTCTAGAATCTCTCCCAGCTTCTCTGCATCAAATATCACTTGAACTCCTTTGACTTTGCTTGTAACTCTGCCATGTTTTACCTCAGCATTCACCATGAATTCAATGATTTCATTTCTATCCAATCTCCCATCCATATGAAAGGACCATGTCCTTCCATCCCTGAGCAGCTAGGGTGTCAACCAACCGAACTATTCTTGGTTCCATCAAATCTTTCAGCAATCTTCCCTTCAAATTTTTCCTTTTGCCAAACTTGGCCAGCTTGTCTTGTTCACCATCAAACTCACTTTCTTCTTCACCACTCCATTCCTCATCTTCAAAAATTCTAACTTGTTTGCTTTTCACTGCAGACCTTGTCCTCTTGGACAATGAGGGTTCAACAGTCTTAGACACAGAGGAAGACTTCTTGGAAGAAGTCTTGATCTTTTTGGGCTTGGGGGTCTGAACCTCCATTGTTGTATGGTCCTCCTGATGAACCTGTTCCATCTCCTCAACCTCAACAGCTTCAGAGGACTCTGCAACCTTACCTTTTCCTTTATCCATCCTCTTCTTCTTACTTTCAGCCAAAGCCTTCTGTAGGTCACTCTCACTCTGTTTCACCCTACTTCTTGTGGATCTTCCCTTTGGCAAGGGAGTTTCAGTAGTTGTTGGAGAGGAAGCCTTTCGTTTCTTGGAAGGCTTAGCAGCACTAGGAGCTTTTGGTGTTGGAGTTTTCCTTTTCTTTGGATCATAATTGGCACCTACCTTTTTCAGAAGGTCTGCTAGGGTCTCTTCAGTTGATGAACCATGTTCATCTCTCTGTGATCTTAGATTAACTAGCCCTTCAACAGCCTCCCCTGAACTGCTTCCCCCTGACTTCTTGCCACTTTCTTCAACAGTTTCCTGTGCAACCCCACAAATAGTAGGTATATGCAATTCAATAGTGGGTAAGTAATCAACCACTCCTTTCCCTTTTCCCCTTACATCACCACGTTTACCCTCTCTCTCCTTTTCTTTTCCAAATTTCTTTTTACCTCCACTCTTCATAACTCAGGTAATTCCATATCCCTGATAGGCCCAATCAAAACAAGCCTATTTTCTAAATTTTCAGCCAAAGAGGAACTTGCCTTAGAATTGGATTTTTTAGCCTTCTCAGTGTCAGAAGACCCAGGTCCTTCCCCCTCACTAGCAGATTTGAACGAATCATAATCAGAATCTTGGGCCTGACTTGCCATTCATTTCTCATTCAATTTCTTTGAAAGAGCAACAGATACCACCGTTTTGCGAGCAAGCATTTTTACTCTCCTTCGCCTGGGTTGGGGAGTCGTGTTAGGTGGAGGAGGTGAAGATGAATCAGAGAGAGTAAGTTGTGGAGGAGTTCCGGGGTTGTCTTGTGGGTTCGTCAATATAGCTGATTTCTTGAGAGAATTGGTGAGTTAAACCTTTGAAGAAGAAAGCAATTGAGAGTGAAGAAGGTTTTTGACGGTTTTGAATTATGAGAGTGGCAGGAAGTAATAATGAGTATTTAAAGGGAAAGACTCATTTAATGGATAACGGTAGCTTCAACAGTCAATTAGAGGTATAATCAACCTGAAATTGCAGATTGAATGAACGGTTAGGCTTCCCTAGATTTTAGGCATTTTTTTATCATTAGAATTCTAATGAGGACGGAACCGGTTCAAAAACAAACGGATAGGATTTTCTAATGTGTTGAACAATGGTAGGACTCTACTCATGATTTAAATATTTATATTTCTAATTGTGCAGAGTATAGAAAACATACCTTGGCATTCAGATGAACCAATACTGATGAACCAGGTTCTTCATTTAAAATTATCTTGATCATGCCTCAGTTTACCACAATAGAGAAAATTTTGTAAGAAATCAGTGAGTCATATTAACACATGTCATAAGAGTATACTATTTACAGTATGAAGCTGAGTAAAATTAATCTAGATATTTACACAAGTTCCAGATTTCCTAGCCAATTTTTTTTTCAATTTTTTTTCATATTTTTTTTTTCATTGTGCATTCTCAGCTGGTCCCATTAGGTGATCTTAATCATCCCTAATTCTAAACCGTTCCTTTCAAAGCTTTCTCTACTCAATGCTTTAGTAAAGATGTTAGCAATTTGTTTATCAGTAGCACAGAATCTATGGTAATCAATCCTTTCTCATAGTTGTCCCTTAAGAAGTGATGTCTAACATCTATGTGCTTAATACTCTTATGATGAACTGGGTTCTTTGTCATACTTATAGCGCTAGTGTTATCACAAAAGGTAGGAATGCAACCAACTTCAATACCAAAATCTATCAGCTGCTATTTAATCCACAACAATTGAGCACAACAAGAGGCAACAACAACATGTTCAGCCTCAGCAGTGGATAAGACCACTGAATTCTGCTTTTTAGTGGCCCATGATACAAGACATGAACCAAGAAAATGAGCCATACCTGAGATGTTTTTCCTATCCTCAAGGAAACCTGCATAGTTAGAATCAACATACCCCACTAGATTAAAATTACTACCTTTAGGGTACCAAAGACAAAGATCTGTAGTGCCTTTAAAATATCTCAATATCCTCTTGACAGCAGTCAAGTGAGATTTCTTAGGATTTGCCTAAAAACGAGCACAAATACCTACACTGAAAACTATGTCAGGTTTGCTAGCAGTAAGATACAAAAGTGAACCAATCATACCCCTATACAACTTCTGATCAACAGATGAACCATTTTCATCTATGTCTAATTTAGTAGTTGTTGCAATGGGTGTGTCTATTTCCTTTGATTCATCCCTTTTAAACTTCTTAATAAACTCTTTTGCATATTTCTACTGATGGATCATGGTTCCATTTGGGTTTTGTTTGATCTGTAAGCCTAAGAAAAAGTTAATCTCACCCATCATACTCATTTCAAACTCACTCCCCATTAATTTGGAAAACTCTTTACTCAGTTTGTCAGTGGTTGCCCCAAAAATTATGACATTAACATATATTTGTACTGCAAGAAGATCCTTACCTTTTTCCCTCAGGAATAGAGTACTGTCAATTTTACCTATCTTGTAGCCATGTTCAAGCAGGAATTTGGACAGTCATTCATACCATGCTCTAGGAGCCTGCTTGAGTCCATAGAGAGCCTTATCTAATTTGTACACATGTTTCGGACACTCCTTGCTATCAAACTCTGGAGGTTGTTTGACAAACACTTCTTCTTTTAGGTAGCCATTCAGGAAGGTACTTTTGACATCCATCTGATGAAGAGTGAATTCCATGTGTGCTGCAAAAGCTATGAGGAGTCTTATTGCCTCCAGTTTTGCAACTGGAGCAAAGGTCTCATCATAATCTATGCCCTCCTCTTGGCTATAACCTTGGATTACCAGTCTTGCCTTGTTCCTTGTAACTGTTCCATCTTCATCAAGCTTGTTTCTAAAGACCCATTTAGTGTTATTTACTGATCTGTCCTTGGGTCTTGGAACTAGATGCCAAACTTGACTCCCCTCAAACTGATTGAGTTCATCTTGCATTGCATTTACCCAATCTACATCCTGCAAAGCCTCAGCAACATTTTTAGGTTCAATAAGAGATAAGGAAGCATCAAAAGCACATAGATTCTTTAATTGTGATCTAGTTTTGACTCCAAATGTTGGATTAGTAATTATGTTCTCAATGGGATGAGAACTTTGATACTTGTAAGATTTCACAACGAACTGGTTTCTGCTTGATGTTTCTTCCATGTTCTATTACTGAGGAACAGGGTCACGGACAGGTTCCATTAGGGGATTGGTTTCAGTTCTTCTTTGTTCAGTTCCCTCTGTCAGGTTGCCCTGGATAGAAGAACATGTTTCATCACCTGTTCCTTCTTTTGGTGCAGCTTTAGCTTGAGCTATGACTTCACTCAATTCTTTTACCAGCCCAATAGCTTCATATTCATGTTCCTGTCTCTCAGAAAGAATGTTAGTTTCATCAAAAACTACATCTACACTTTCTACTACACACAAAGTTCTTTCGTTGTACACTTTATAAGCTTTGCTATGTGAAGAATATCCCAAGAATACTCCCCAATCACTTCTGGGATCAAACTTACCTAGGGAGTCCTTTCCATTATTGTGCACAAAGCACTTGCATCCAAATGCCCTAAGATGAGATATATTTGGTTTTCTCCCTTTAAGTAACTCATATGGAGTCTTCTCTACAAGCGTTCTAGTCATGCATCTATTAATAATGTAACATGCAGTATTTATAGCTTCTACTCAGAAGTTATGCAATAGTTTACTAGAAAGAAGCATAGTCCTAGCCATATCTTCAAGAGTCCTATTCTTTCTTTCAACTACTCCATTTTGTTGAGGAGTCCTAGGGGCAGAGAAATTATGATCTATACCATGTTCATCAAAAAATTCAGCAAACTTAGCATTTTTAAATTCAGTTCCATGATCAGACCTGATTGATTCAAGTTGATTACCTAGTTGTTTCTGAGTTTTTCTAACAAAGACAATAAACACGTCAAATGCTTCATCCTTAGATGTTAAAAACAGTACCCGGGTAAACCTAGGATAATCATCAACAAGTACCATCACATATTTATTAGCACATCTGCTCAATGTTCTCATTGGACCAGAGAGATCCATATGAACTAGTTCCATCGTCCTAGTTGTGCTTACCATTTTCTTGCTTTTAAAAGATGATCTTACCTACTTCCCCCTTACATAGGCCTCACAATTTTAGTCTTCCTTGAATTTGATGTTAGGTAAACCTATCACCAGGTCCTTGGAGACTAATTTGTTGAGTTGATTCAGACTTGCATGACCAAGTCTTTTGTGCCACAGGAGGGAATAATTGTCTAACACACTCAAGCAAGTGAGTTCATTTTCCGAAAGAGTGGACAAATCTACAATGTAAATATTGTTAACTTCTTTTCCCTGCAAAACAATCTTGTCAGTGGTAAGATTAATCACAAAGCATTTGGTAGAGGTAAATGCTACAAGGTTACCTCTATCACACAGTTGTGATACACTGATTAGGCTATATTTCAAGTCATCTATCAAGTAGATATTCTCAATAAAATATGAGTCTGTCTTACCTACCTTTCCAACCCCAATGATCTCATCTTTCTTCACATTTCCAAAGGAAACATTACCTCATTTTAGATCCTCAAGTGAAAGGAACTAGTTCTTGCTTGCAGTCATATGCTTTGAGTACACACTATCCATGTACCATATTTGGCTACTTCCCTTCATGTGGACCTACAAAACAAAATCAGGGGTTAGTCTTAGGAACCCAAACTAGTTTGGGTCCCTTTCTATAGGCAAAGGGTGAATTAAATTCCTTTTGGCCCATCCAGGCAACTTATTTTTCTCTTGAACAAAGGTTTTGTTCTTTTGACTGGCCTTTATTTTACATTACATTCACTTTTGTAATAATCAGTCTTGCCACAGTGTGTGCAGATTTTGTTTTCAGGAAGTGGGATGTATTTGCTTTTGGGATCCCACTTAGGCGCTAAGGTCCCATAACCAAGTCCTCTCTTGTTGCTATTGTGGCGCTCTTGTAGCCAGGACAGTGTATCAGAGGACTTATTCCATTTGCAAGTTCTATCTAGTTCATGCTTCACCTTGCCTAGATCTTCTTTTAGGACTCTTATCTGCTTATCTTTCTTGTACAACTCATCCTTCATCTTTCCTAGATTTTCTTCTAATGTGAGATATGTGTGATCAACTTTCTTCTTACTGTTCCCAATTTAAGTTTTAAATTTTCAGACCTAAGTTCTAAGACACTGGTGTCAAGTTCAAGAACTTGGTTCTTCAACTTAGCATTTTTACTGTCACTCTCACTAGCCCTAAATTATAGATTTTTGCACTTGGCTTTTAAGATCACACATTCCCTAGGCAGTTGTTCCTTCTCATTGTTTATTACCTCTGACTCATCGATTAAGTCCAACAATAATTCAGATAACCTTTCTTTAGACAAAAATTTAATTTTGTCTTTGAGATGAATCACACTTACCTCTTGTTAATCATCTGATTCTCTAATGGCCATAAGTGCTTGTTCATCTCCAGCTTCATCTTCTGAATCCTCATCTGATGTTTCTCCCCAAGCAGCAATTATAGCCTTTTTTGATCCTTTGTTCCTTTTGGGTTGAACCTGTTCCTTCGTTCAACCCTTTCCTTTTTCCATTCTATTTCCCACTGAGGACAATTCTTGATCACTTGGTCAGTCTTGCCACATTTGTAGTAGCCCTCGTTGGTATACTTCCCAGGAGCCCTTGGTTTGTTGAAGGTTGTACCTATTGAAGAACCCTTTCCTCTCATCAGGTGCTTCTTGAAATCCCTTGTGATCATGGCCATTTCATTATCCTCTAGATCTGCACCTTCAGCTATTGTGAGAACCAGACTCCTTTCCTTCTTGGGTGTATCCATTTTCATGGTTTGTCTTCTCAGTTCATAGGCAGTGAGATTTCCAATCAGCTCATCTAACTTGAGAGTAGCAATGTTCTTTGATTCCTGAATAGCAGTGATTTTGCTTTCCCAAGTTACTGGTAAGACCCTTGTCAAGATTTTCTCAACCTTGTCTTCTTCAAGGATAATTCTTCCAAGATATTTAAGTTCATTTGTTAGTGTTGTGAACCTTGTGTACATCTCCTGGATAGTTTCTCCTTCCTTCATGGTAAAATTCTCATATTGAGAATATAACAATGTTCCTCTTGATCTCTTTATTTGAGGAGTTCCTTCATGGGCCACTTGTAAAGTGTCCCATATCTCCTTAACAGTGGTACAACTTTGAATCCTGATGTACTCGTCTGGACCTAGTCCACACACAAGTCATTTCTTGGCCTTGGCATTCTTTTCCCATTTTTTCAAATGTTCAGCAGTGCAGTCAGCTCTTGTCTTTGGCACGTCCACTCCTTCAACATTCTTCTTTGTAGTAGCCAGGGGACCATCTGTGACTATGTCCCAGAGTTCATAGTCTTCTTCTATAATGTGGTCTCTCATCCTGTTCTTCCACCAAGAATAGTACTGACCATTAAAGAGTGGGGGCCTAGCAGTGGATTGCCCTTCCCAGTTTCAAGGTGGTGCACTCATCTTGATCCTGTTCCTAAGTTGTTAGCCTCTTCAAGGATAACCCATTCTAATATCAATTGATATTTTATACTTCAATACCACACAAGAGGGGGGAGAGGTGATTTGTGTGGTACCCAATTTTCACTTTACTTGATTATAGAAGGAACCTGGTTCTTCTATGTGTTCCAACTCCTACTGTTTGCAGAATAATAAGTAAAGAAAATAAAGAACACAGAGATTTTTTACCTGGCTCAAAAGGTAAAAAAACCACGACCTACTACTCAGTAGGATTTTCCCAAACTTCCACTAAAATCACTAAGCCAAAACAACATTTACAAAACTCTTTGTAAACCTAAGGATTAACTCTAATCCCGTTGTGGCACACAATCTCAACCGTTGCAACAACTTCAAGTTAACTCTAACTTGAATACTCTAAGTACCTAGTACAATTGCTTCTATAAAAGCTGAAAGGTATGTAAAATCACCTACTACAATTGAACTAGAATAAAAGATTTCTTCTATCTGGTTCAAGTAGCTTCAGGATTGCATGCTTGAATCACACATAAATTGCTTGCAAAATTGCCTTGCTATTTTGCTCTCAATTCACGTTTAACTTCTGCTTAAGTGCATTAACTATAAAAGAGAACAACACTGATATTTAATTGGTTAGTAATTAGAGATTGATTGGGATACAGATGCTACTCTTCTATGGTAGAAGAGTTATAGTTGATCTCATACTCTACCACTATCCTCTTCCTAAACTGTGTTCTCTTCGTGTAAGGAATCTTTCTCTCCTTATCCAATATGCAACCTTTTCAATTAGATCAGGAGATATTACTTCTAATAAGTTAGATTTATCTCCTTCACGTGCATCTCACATGTTTGGGTTGATCATGACTGTGCTTCACAAGATGGACCTGGTCCATGTCTCAGTTCCTTTTTGTCAGTCTTCAAAACTTCACATTTACTTGGGCCAACAACGACCGTCATTCCTCCCTTCTTCGGTACACACTGAACATGGCTGACCCAATTACTATCAGAGATGAAGAAGATGATACATGCATCTAACCATTTTATCACTTTCTTCTTCACCACCTCTTTCATATTCGGGTTCAGCCTTCGTTGATGTTCTCTGGAAGGTTTGTGCCCTTATTCTAAGAGAATCTTGTGCATACAAAAAGTTGGGCTGATACCCTTTATGTCTGCCATGGTCCAACCAATAGCAGTCTTACATTCTTGTAACACATGTAGGAGTTTCTCTACCTCCACAGATAGCAAACTGGATGATATAATAACAGGTAAAGTAGAATTAGGCCCTAAGAAAGCATACCTGCAATGCGCTAGAAGCGGTTTCAGGTCCAACTGTGGTGTATCCTCTATCGATAGTTTCGCAGGTGGTGATGTTCTTTCTTCTAAGTGTAGGGGATCGAACTCAGGTTCCCTTTTCCAGAACCCTTGACCTTCAAGATCCATGACCCACTCTGCCAACTCCTCACCATCTACATTTTCCAGATTCATCAAGCAGACTTCCAATGGATCCCTAACATTAATAGTCTCATCCCCCTCCTATAGTATTACATCTACGGCCTCCACAAGTGAGCTATTTGCAAATTCGTTGGGTCTCCTCATAGATTGTTGAACATTGAATATTTCTCTTCATTGTTCAACCTCATTTTCAATTCTCCAGTCTCACAATAAATCAATGCTCTCCTAGTGGATAAAAATGGCCTGCCCAGAATGATTGGTATCTCTTCATCCACTTGACAACCAAGAATGACGAAGTCTGAGGGGAATACAAATTTCCCCACTTGAACAAGCATATATCAAGAATTCCCGTCTGTCTTTTGATTGTGCGATCAACTAGTTGCAGCAACATTGAGGTCGGTCTAGCTCTACTAATGCCCAGTTTTGTATAGATTTCCAAGGGAATCAAGTTTATACTGGCTCCCAAGTCACACAACGCTTTAGCAAAAGCATAACTCCTAATGGTGCATGGGATAGTGACCTACCTGGATCAGACACCTTTTGAGCATAGGTCTTGTCACTACCGCGCTGCAGGTCTGTGTCAGAGTTATAGTGGACAGGTCCTGGAAGTCAAATTTTCGCGATATCAGGTCCTTCATTATCTTTGCATACCCTATCATTTCCCTCAAAGCATCCATCAATGGAATATTCAATTGAATTTGTCTGAGCATTTCCATGAATTTCCTATATTGATCATCTTTCTTTTGCTTTGCCAACCTCTGAGGGAATGGTGCAGGAATCAACCTCTGTCCACTGCTTTGTGTCTTTTCTTTGCTGGAAGCTTTTTCTACTGCCTATTCTGGGAGTTGTTCACCTTCCTTCTCCTTACCCTTGTCAATCTATGCTTGCTCGATTACAACCTTGGTGAGCTTTGCTAACTCATCTGTCTCTAATGTAACTGGAGTAGCTGGAGTAGTTGGCATTGTGTCTCTCCTAGATTGAGCAACTTCTTGCTCCCTATCTAAATCCTCTCCCATTATTGAGACTCACTGCCATGAGCTAATTCGGGTTCTGTTCCTTTAGATTAATGTTTGTATCTGCAGGCAATGTTCCTTATGGGTGATTGTTCAAGGCCATAGATAGCTGTCCCAATTGAGTTTCAATGCCTTTGATTGCTAAATCATGTGCATCTAACTTCTATTGCATCTTTCCATTTGTCCCAACGAGTTGTTGCAGCATACCCATGATTTTGATCATGTTACTATCCTGTTGTTACTGAGGTGGTTAGGCCAACTATTACTGGTGTTGCTGATTATAGCCCTGCTGCCTCTGATAAGGTACGACTTGTCCTTGTGGTCGTGCTTCTCCTAGATTGGGGTTGTGTTATAGCTGGTTTGGCTTGTACTGTTGTTTTGCTGTTGGTACCCATTGTTGCCCACCTTACCTCTGACCTCCAAAATTATTGGCATAATTCACGTCTTCTCTGAAACTCTGGTTTTCCTTCTCTCCACTCCACGAGCACACATATGACTGGTTTATGCAAGGAGTGCATAAGCCTCAGTTTGTGGTATCAGCAATGTGCACATGTTTCGTACCCATCTTATCGATTTTCTTTGTCAACAAGCTCATATGGGTCATAAGAGTGGCTATGTTTTCTACATTTGTGTTGTTTGTGTCAAGAGCGACAGAATGCACTATTGGAGTGAGTGTTGTATCTCTCGTCATCCAGCTTGAATTTTGTGACATCTTGTCAAGAAGAATCTTACACTCTGTGAAGGTTTTGCTCAAGAATGCACCCTCGGCAGAAGCATCTACATTGGCCTTCAGGCTATCAGCCAAACCCATATAGAATCTCTGTCCCAACATCTGATTCGGAATGCCATGGTGAGGACATTTCACCAACATACTATAGACACCTGATTTTTGACCCTCCCCGAGAATTTTCACATTTTTTGCGTGAATATGTGAATTTAGGTGTAATATAACTATTTTGACTATTTTACTTTATTTCATTGAAAAAAGAAAAATTACAAAAATATATATATAAATTTTAGTTTATGTATTTCTCATAAATTTGAAAAAAATACAAAAAATTGTACTTTATTTTGGTACTTTATATAAATTCGAAAATTACAAAAAAAATATAATTCTATCAATGTTTTGTAGTCATTATAATTTTGAAAAAATACAAAAATATTACTTTATATTATATCTTTATATAAAAAACGAAAATTACAAAAAAAATAGTTTTATTAATATTTCGTAGTTATTTTAATCTTGAAAAATATTTAAAAAGATATAGTTTTGTTTAAATATTAGTCTTATTTTGGTAGCTATTTTGCTTACATAGGATTAGTCGAACAACGTCGTGTTCTTAATCGGGTCCGGGCAAAAGAATAATATTCGGGTTCAAACTACCCGTTTTTAGGCCTAATTTCGGACCTAGCCCATAATAATCCGAGTCCACCACACATGAGGGGACACGCGTGGGGAACACGGACGGAATCCCATACACGGGGAACCCCACCACGCGTGGGGAACACTAGTCTCGAATCCCACCACGCGTGGGGCTCATTTTCCTTGGCAGAAGGTTACAAATGCACGGGAAAAACATTTTGAAGGGGAACGGACAAATTTTGGAAACAAGGAGCAATGTTCATGCTTCTTCTTCCTAAAGAAGAAGAAACAAAACCCTAACGGAACCCTCACCCAAACGTCGCCCAAACCACCACCAAAAAACCGCCACCAAACAGACCCTTCCCCCACCAAAACCACCCTCAACCCTACTGCCTCACGAGCACCCAGCAGAAACCAGTCGCAACCCCTCGACGCCGGAACTACAGCTCCCTCCGTCGTTCACCATCCTCACGCCCCCAGCAACCTTAACCCTGCTCCTTCACGTCCAAACTCCACCACCCAAACGCCATAACTTCTGTGAGACCACCTCCATCGACACCGTCCAAACACCACCTACCACCAGCTCCCTCCCAATGCTTGAACCCAGCCACCCGTCAAGCAGCAGAACTGCTGCATCGTCCAAAGCCACCGACGACATCAACTCCCTCACCTTCCTTCCATCGTCACTCCTACTCCTCTTAGCTCCATCACCCCGTCGACCACTATCCAAATAGCCCCTCGCATCCCCGGCAGTTAAACAAACCACCAGCTCCCCGACTCCCTCATCGTCTCACACAACCAACAAGCAAACCCAAACCAGTCGCACCCCCCGTCGCAACCAGCTCCCACCATCGTCGTCACTATCCCGCATGCCTCACGTCTGAACACCGCCACAAACGACGTCCAGCTCCTCCGAACATTCACCATCGTCGTTACCACCTCCGAACTTCCCCACCTCCGTGAAACCACCATAGTTGCTCCTTCCTCAAGCCAAACAACCCACCACCACTGCTTCAGCTGTTCTGTCCAAACATGACAACCAATCAGCCCATGTTATAGCTGTTCCTTCACTGCCGTCGTGCAGTCCGTTGAGGTCGACTTTGGGTCGTCGAGGTCCGGTACGTCGAGGTTGTTGTCCGAGGTTTCGTCGCAGGTCCAACGCATCGGACGTTAATCTCAAGTAGGTCATCTCTGTCCGTGTCCTTCATATTTACTGTTAGTAATATGTATATGTGATGTTTTGAATACCATCCTTAGTTCATGCGGATAGTACGCGAATTGAGCGAGACATATATACATGATGTTTGCGAA
Organism: Nicotiana tabacum; assembly: GCF_000715075.1. NCBI lineage: Eukaryota > Viridiplantae > Streptophyta > Magnoliopsida > Solanales > Solanaceae > Nicotiana > Nicotiana tabacum. Next base: position 171,154,645 of record NC_134089.1, read on the forward strand.
TTGCTATTTTTTAATTAACTCCGTATGATATTGAAATTTGGTCGTGAATGTATTTCCTTTGTTTCGTCATGATAAGTAGTTATTCGGCATTTTGCTTCTTCATGCTCAGATTATCCTAAAACATTGACTAAAAATATGTTCCGGATTGTGGGTGCATTTCATGTGACGCGGTCCGAAGACATGTTTTAAGCGATGTTCACATTTCTTAATAATAATAATTAATAAAGTGGTAAAAAGTTAAAATTGGCACATTGGTTCATAATTGTATTTAAAATAAGATAAATAAGCCGAATATGACAGTTGAGCGATCGTGCTAGAACCACGGAACTCGGGAATGCCTAACACCTTCTCTCGGGTTAACATAATTCCTTATCCGGATTTCTGATACGCAGACTATAATATAGAGTCATTCTTTTCCTCGATTCGGGATTAAAATTGGTGACTTGGGACACCCTAAATCTCCCAAGTGGCGACTCTGAAATAATTAAATCAATCCCGTTTCGATTGTCCTTTAATTGGAAAAAACTCCCTTGCACCCTCTCGGGTGCGGAAAAAGGAGGTGTGACACATACCCTTAAACTTCTCCCAAGTTTCTTGCAAAGTTTCAGTCGGTTTCTGCCTGAATTGCAATATCTCATCAATATGCCTCGCAGTTTTGTTGGATGGATAAAACTTGTTCAAGAACTGCTTGACTAGTTCCTTCCAAGTAGCAATGGAGTTTATTGGGAGCAAATTCAGCCAAGTTTGAGCCTCCCCTGTCACTGAGAATGGGACCAGTAATAATTTAATTGCCTCGGGAGTCACATTCGGCTATCTTTGAGTGACATATATCGATAGAAAGTTTTTCAGATGTTGTTGTGGGTCTTCGATATATGACCCGGAGAACATCCCTTTATTCTGAAACAAGTGCAATATGTTGTTGGTAATCTAGAATGTCACCGTTTGTATCTGAGGAACCGCAATTGATGTGGCCAGGTTATTAGCAGTTGGTTGCGCCTATTCATAAAGAGCAGCTTTTGGCACAAGAGGTGCTACTACTCTGACGTTTGGGTCATCTCGATCATTCCTGTTGTCTACGTCACCCATTTCAGTTTTAATTTGTTTGTTTTGTTTTAGGAGTTTGCTCTTCTTGTTAGCCCGGTTCAATATCTGGAATGCTTTCTCGGGATCTGAGAGTCCTTCAAAGAGTTCACCAGTTCTCAAAGAGTTTCTAGGCATGTATCTGGGTCACAGAAGAGTTCAAACGTGAAAATTTCAATGGAAATATTTTTAACACCACAGAAAATTGATCTAAACTAATAACCCTATCAATTATTCTAAGTTGCAATAAATAACACCGTTAGTTCCCCGACAACGACGCCAAAATTTGATCACGTCCAACTATGCCTTATAAAAAGGATTCAGCGATTGCTGCAAGTATATAATCCGATTCAGTCCGGAGTCGAATCCCACAGGAAACTAACCTATTTACTACAACTTTTACCACTGCTAATGATAAGCTCAAACAATTTCCGGATGCAAGATTTTTGATGGATAATGAGTAGAATTTAGTTAACCAAGGAAAAATAGCAATAAAACTAGCAATAATCTAAAATAGAGTTAAATTCAATGGTAAAATGGTCTAGGGGTATTGATTTCCACAATTGTCGGATTAATTCCTGACAGGTTAGCTATAATCTCGTCGTAACACTCTATAAGAAATATGAGTTCTGGGTTACCGCTACTATCTCTCGATCAATTACGATAATTTATTAGAAGCATTCTATCGAACTACTCTAGCTAACAATTTATGTAACTCAGAATTATCCCCCCAAAGCTTCGTTATCTCTAACCCTACTTTTAAATTCAAGTAATTAATCTCTTAACTTACCCAAAAGTGGTGTTGTTCAACAACAATCTAACAAATGCTCTTTCTCAAGCAACACAAGATAACTAGACACGATTAATCAAGGGCCCTTTCAATTAATCACAAGACAATACGTAGTTGAACAATCATAGAGTGAAAACGTCTCACTTATATCAAAATATAGTCAAGACTTCATCTAACAATTGGTTCCATCAACCCTAGATGACGGGTTTAACTACTCATACTAAGAGATAAAAATTCACTAAATAAAGTCATAATCATCAATAGAATTAAAAAGAAGAAGAATAAAACTCTAAGGAAAATTCTCTATCTTTCTTTTGTGTTCTTGTCTTGAAAATCTCTCTAAAAACAGCTCTCCTTCTCTTTAGGACGAATTAGGCTTCATATGGGTTTATGTTAGTCGCCCTAAAAATTACATATTTGAACCTTGCTTCTTGGCTCCCGTCAGCTTGACTGCGGTTGCGGATTTGACAATTGTTCTGTCCGCGGCTGCGGATCTGATCGCGGAGCTGGCACTTGCTCTTCTTTCTCCTTTTCGACGTGCTATTCTCCGATTGGCCTTCCACGCTCCATATTGACTCCAAAAGACTCTTTAGCTTCCTCTTTGCTTGGAGTGGCTCGTGCAAAATGTAAAACTCTTAATTAGAGCATTTTGTTATCTTTTACATTCAAATATTAATAAAGTGCGGCCAAATTAGAATGTAAATAGTATCTAAATTGCGTAATTATCGTCTACTATCAGTTCACATAGCATGTTTTAAAAAGTCTAGATAAACTTTCGATGAATAATTCGTCAACAACTTATGTTTATTGAAATCTTGTATCCTGCCCACTGAATAGGAGAGAAGAAGTGGAATACCATAAAATCAGACAAATTGCTTCTAAGAAGCCGATTAAGGTATTTGCATATCTTTTTTCTCTTTTTTTTTTAATAAAAAATATTATTGACGATTTTTAGTCCTAATGTGTTGTAATGAGTACTGATAATATACGTTGATTTGTGTCAGATCTGAGAAATTTAGAATTGCAATGAGGAATTGGGTATCGGGATAGAGTTTAATGAAATGACATTATCATTTTCTAGCCTAGTAGAGCCTTGTTTATAGATGTATTGTGCACCACATTATATAAATACGAAACTACAAGGCATTTAGAAATCTGTTACCCTTCTTTCAATTTCAAATTCAAATCGAACTATATAACTGAGTCATAAGAGTTTGAAGCAAGACTTATGTTTGCTAACATTACAGAGATGTTTACAATTAGGAAGATTATATCTAGCCAGAGGGCAAATACAACAACATGTAAGGGCATTAATAGATAGAGAGAGAGAGTTCTTAACGGTGTGGCCCTGTTTGAGGCCCTATCAGATCGTGCATACCGGATGTGCAAATTTTCAGCTTATGACCCTAAGATGGGAATGTCATAACATGTACTTTTGAGGTGAGACCAGGGTGCTTAATATGATAAGGAGGTTATGTATGAATTATTATAGTCGTGTGTTGAGTTTTGAAGTCAAGAAAAGTCGAAGAAAGGTCATCACAAGTTACATTTATAAATGTGTTGAAAATTAGGTCAAAAGTAGCACAGCTTTTCGCTCAATAAAATATAATTACGGGGTGATCCACATATCAAATTGAAGGTCTACGAGTCTAGTTTCCAACGCATTAAACCGTTTGTCTATACGACGTCGGAGTAGAAAGATATTCACATTTTCGCGAGACTGCGCAAGCAACTCCTTTGGGACACACGAAGTTGGTGGGAAAGTCCAGCTCGTATGTAAGTCAATTATAACTCGTTTTAACTTATATTTCTCGGCCAAAACAGTTCTTAAACCCTCCTAAATGCTCTCTAAGCAGTCTTCATGATTCTAGAGTGAAAACAATAGTAAAAATATGAATCCAACTCTAAAAATCCCGTGGTGCTTATACAAATTTGAAATGACCGATGCGGCTATCAAAATTAAATTTGATTGGCTGCCGAAACAGTTGATCAATATTTGGTAGGGATATTAAATAGCTACAAGTAGACAGTTTTCGTAAAATATGCTACTCTTGAAACTTCGTCTATAACGTATATTATAGCTTACTGAACTCAATTTATTTATTTTCCTAGAGAGCATACGGTGGATCATTTAGGGTCCTCCTCTGAAAGGATAGTAATGGTTTGAGTGATTATTATTCACTGCATTACGAGTTGATCCTTGTTCAATTTGTTCGTGAACCAAAATGATTTTTTTTTTATATTAGAAAATCCCCAATTCAAGGACCAATAGCCCAAGATCAGTGTACGTAATCAAATTCGAATTGTGTAGTTGTTGTGGACGTCGTGGAAAATAGTCATTTTGTTTGTGCATCATTTTGGAAGCAATATCGCAGACGCAAGAAAATTTTGCAACCTTGAATTAAAATGAAACAGTTGGGTCTCGGAGTGCAGAAAGATTTTCAAACTATACTAGACAAACATACATACGCTGTGCTTTCTGATAGAAGACTCATCTTTGATCAATCTTTATCTCAAGAGAAACCACGATAAGGATGACACCTATCTCTCCAAATGATTAATAGAACAGTCAACCAGTATTTATCAAATATTAATTAAAGTGATCAAGTTAATGATAGAATTATTATTTTTGCTTAAAAGTTAATGATTGAATTCCATCAAAAGCAAGAAGATAAAACTCTAATGAGTATATCATTTTAAAAAAGAAGTCTGTGTAATTGGAGTTCCATCTGAGGCTGCTCTAAAACCAACCAATTACAACACCACTTTGCGTGAAAATGTTCAAGTTGCATGTAAGTCCAATCTTGAGATGGATATTTTCCAACATGTCTCTTTTAGTAAAAGGGTAATCAAAAGGGGAAAAGAAAGAAAGATAAGGCATAAAGCAGCAGCAGAAAGTGGATAGTACAAAATATACAATTTGACCTTCAATTACTATACTAGACACCGCAGTAAAATATTCTTATACTGTATCTGACAATGCTTAATCAAGAAGATAAAGAAGGAAAATATTAATCAAGTACACTAATAAAAAGATGGTTTCTTCTGAAACCAATTAATGTAGTGAGATTTGGGAGCTTATATATTGATTAGTTAACCACTGTTGATTAAATTTAAGCAAATATTACTATCAAACGGAATATGCCAGTTCTTAGAATCTCATTTGTGACTTGGTAGTCCCGACTCTCACGTAATATTACTCCATTAAATAGACAGAAACCGTAAAGGTGCCTTCGTGTGATATATAGGTTACAGGTTCGAGCAGTGGAATCGACCACTAATGCTTGCATTAGGTTAGTCTGCCTATATTATACTCCATTGGAGTGCGACCTTTCCCCGAACCCTATATAAACGCGAAATGCTTCGTGTATCGAACTGCCCACATTACTGCAAAAATAATGGATTTTGCACGCTGATTCAACTAGAAAGTTAAATTTGCCAACCCAATGCCAGCTTAATTTGTAAAGGGGCACATAGAAGCATGATTCACATGAACTGTGAATACCTACCTAAGCCTAGCAATAAGATCTCTTTTTTTTTTAAAGAAAAAGCAATAAGACCTATAGCATTAACAACAAAATAAAGTGTCTCAATTCCAAGCAAGCTAGAGTTCGCCCCATATCATGAACTACATCGGAAAAGGTATCTAGAGTTCGCCCCATATCATGAACTACATCGAAAAAGGCATCTGATCTCTCTTTTGTGGGTTGTTTCCTTCGTAACTGACCTATTCAAGTTTGGCAAAGAGGTGGATCGTCCGATCTTGAAATAGGTCATCCCGTAAAGAAAATTACAAAATGAGCACATGTAAGCGGGTGTAGCTAACCGAAGAGCGGAAAAAAAGGAATCACAAAATTAATGCATTCCTTCTTAAACTTAGTGAATCATCATAAAAAGAGTAGGACTAAATTTTTATTTATTCATGAATTGATTCATCATCAAACTTGATATTTGTACAAAGCCAATGCAGACTACTAATGAACAAATATTGGTTAAACTCACATAAATTTCAATCCTTTATACATCCATTCTTAGCAAATGAGCAATGGAACACCCTCAAGTCACATTTAGGAGAAACCATCTTGAAAAATAGCTTTGCCGTATCCTCTTGCCTTACCTTTGCACCTTCCTTCTCCACCAAAGCCGCCGCCACAATCCGCTCATATCCACCACCACCTCCGGCGACATAAGCCACCAATGCCGCCTGTACTGGCCCTAAACTTGGATTATAAGCAGCTGATTCCACATAAGAACCCCTGTAAATCTTGCCTTCAGAATCCATGAGTGCCACCCCTGATGGACAACCGCTGTAAGGCGCGTGTGAATCATTAGCAGCTTCTAAAGCTGCAATCTTTAAAAGGTTAGTATTTTCTGTTTCAGTCTTTTTGCAAAATCCATTGCTTAAATTCACAACGCCATTAACTCTTTTTGAATCATTATCTGAAAACCCATTGCACAGATCTCCATCATGATTATCATTAAACAGAGATAAACCGTTGTTATGGCGCTCGAGGAGCAGAGGAGTTTCGTCATCCAATAGATCAAACGGACCAAATGGGTTAGGCAGGATTTCACTCAATGGTTCAAATGTGACAACATCGGGATTGTTTTGGTGCTGAGAAGTGATGTGGATTTGGAGGGAAGAAGGGTTACGGAGTTCCTGAAGGAATTGTCGGCAGTGGCCGCAAGGGGCGGCGGAGACGGCGAATGCAACGAGGCGGGGGCAACGGTGGACGGCGAGGTTCGTGAGGAGAAATTGCTCGGCGTGGACGGAATGGTGAAGGGGTAAACCAGGGAACTCGAGGTTAACGCCGAGGAAGATACGGCCGTCGGAGCCGAGGCCGACGGCACCGACGTGGTAGTTGGAGATGGGCGGCCGGGCGAGAGTCTGGGCCGGTTGAACCAAGGCCGGAAGGAGGTGGCGGACTGAAGATAGGCCTAGTTTTTGGGCAATGGACTCAGCCTCTGAGGCTTCCACCACAAATTTGGGTTGATCCTGATCCATGATATTCGTTTTTGTGTAATGTAATTCTTTTCTTTTTCTATTTTTTTTTTACTTTTCTGCTATTTCCCGTGTTTATTTTGAGAAGGTTTTGCGTAAGATTGAGTTTTTTTGGGGGGGGGGGGGGTGTCAGGGGGTTGGGGGTGTAGACGTTTGGTTCTTAGGGGAGCTCCTTGAAATGAGGAGAAGGGGGGAAAAATAATGTGGAGGCAAGGCTATTTATAGAACATGTTCTGGTCATTGGTGAATAATGATTTTCCTTTTTTTTCCCCCTCAGAAACTATATATGATATCCGGAATAATTAATTCAGATTCACGTTGTATAAAATCCTTTGAAAAAGAAAAGTTTTTTCGTTTCAAGGTTCTGATCCGAAACATATAATTAAGGATGAATGATCTTATTCATCCTAAAATCACGTATTCACTCTCCTTGTCTTTTGGCATTTTGTTCAACTCAATTAAATCAACTCCTCTTAAGTTTAGTAGATTGCTAAAAGCAATTAAAACATTTATTTTGTACTATTTAAAGTGCCTATTTATAAATTTAGGAAGTTTGGAGGCTGATATTAAACAATCTTAAAAATATTGGTGCTATTTTTTTTATAGAATACTTTTTTACACCTTTAATGACATTATTTTATAACCAAGTACATGCATATCTAATTTAACCTCCCAAATTCTAAAAGTCCTTTTGTCTTTATTAAACTCCGTATCGAATACCTTCACTTACATTTAAATTAGCGGAGTACTAAACTTTAAACATATCTTTTCATAACTAGCAAGTAGCAAGTCCGGTAAAACAATAACAAATCAAATATCACAATCATAATATTATTATAATCAATTCACTAAGCGAGAGTTATAACTTACATTCTACTTTCGGAATTCGATTTATAAATACTTATAATGTCACTGCGATTTATAAATCGTATTTATAGTATATATGTGTCAAAATCTGACCACAAGTGGATTATCACTAAAAGGAATGGTAAGGGGTCGACCAAGCCATGGTCGTACCCACAAAACGTAATAGTGATGAGTATCTCGGTCACTATCAAGATCGAACCATCAGAAAGCTTGCACGGCAGAATATATGTCGTAATGCTTAAACGAGTAAGGAAGAGTATAGTCAAGAGAGAGGGTATGCTGGTTAAAGACTGTGGGACAAAGGGGAAGATTTGTAATATATATATAAGGTAAGAAGGCAAGAAAAAGGGGGGTCCCAGAGAGAGAAAAAGGAACAGAAGAACGGGAGGAGATCTCCAACAACAAAGCAAAAGCCTAAATTTTGGTGGCAAACCTTTGTAATTGTCATTGTTGAATCAATAGAGATAGATCTCATAGTTATCAATGGCATTCATCCCCTTCCTTCTTTGCTCTTACAAGTACAGAACAATGTATCAAAGATGTAAGCTTATCATTTATGTTGATGTCTTTTAATAATCTTAAGAAGTGTTGTGCAAGCTCGACCTCATTCGATTCTAGTATTCAATGTGTTTAGATCTAGAGTTAATTATGTTTGGCTGAGATTTATCTTCCATTTTCTTCATTAATTAGTTTAACAAAAAGCTTAGCACTTTTTGGTCAAAGAATTTGGCGCTGTCTGTGGGGATTTTTTAGTCAAAATTTTAGTTTCTTTTAGATCTAAAACTAGCCAAAGTATCACTTCCTGGCTGTCATAGCCTCACTATCTCGGTGCGAACACCAACTCGAAAAAGTGGTAAATAAGTGGTTGAGATAACCAAACCAATCTGGGTCAGATCTTCACACGAAATCGAGATCATGTCTGATGTCTATGCAAAACCCACACATCATCTGTAGCGATGGGTTTGGCATGTCATGTGTATTCAAAGTAGGACCACAATCACCACGCACTTAGCATGACCACAATCCTATTTAACGTATTTACTCTATATGCCGACCTATACTCCTGCCTCTTAGGAAGGGACAATGGCCTACTGAGTGATTCTCTAAAATAAGATGTGTATCCTGCTTTGTTTTTCTATCCACACGCGCCGTGTGATCTACGGACGAGTATGACATGATTCCCTTTGTTGTTTGCGCATATCGGATTGGGACTCGAACTCGAGACCCCCAAAGGACGAAGTAAATCCATCCTACGAGAAGTCTAGACGCGACTAATGATGAAGCCAAACACGACTGCCAAATCTGCAACCGCCATTCAAGCACGGGGTGAAGCAAGTAACCCACAATGCCTTTTCCCCCTTCACCGACTTTCCAGGCCAAGGTAACAGGCAATTTTGTTTGGATTTAACTTATCATACTCTCTTTGGTTTAGAACAAGAACACGAGCTTTCTCACAGGTACGCGAACAAGGAGCGAACACCATCACACACCGGGAAAATGTTCCACACCGTACCATCTCGCAAGCAATGACCAAGCAAAGCCTTCTGCTCCATGTCGTATCATAAATAACAGATTTAACCTAGAACAGGCCAACATTACTAAGACAATCTCCGAAATCAGGGACCGAGCAACGGGTCCACAAAATGTAGTCTCCCCATCCGACAAAGCATGTATTGGAAAAGCCTAGTGCCCAGTAATCCGAACAGAAAATTCATCATTCGTCTCGCCAACGACCTTTTTCGGGCAAAGAAACGAAGGGATCAGATACACCGGGATTCCACCGAAGCGTACAAACTATGCAACGATACACATTACTCTCTAATGAAAAAAAATTTAAGCAAACTGGGACTCATCCCGATGCACGCACAAACAACGCGGTAATGAGTAACGATCTCCAATAAAAGCAATGCAACAGACAAAGCTCACCATCTCTCCAAACCCGCACATCGTCAAATGGGTTACAATTCGAACTCGCTTGAATTAACACCTTACAGTCATCGGCCACCGCCAAATAAAAGGAAATTTTGTCCTCGCTCAAATTTATAATGGATCACAATTTTGATCTCCAAATTCACATCTCTACGGCTGTTGGCCATTGCCAAGCAAAAGAAAATTCACCCACCCGAATCGACAGATTAAAGTTCGACCTCGTTCGAATATATATGTCAGAAATTGACTTCGCCAAAGATGGCGACTCCAAGTTTGACCTCGTTCGAATATATAAGTCAGAAATTGACATCGCAAAAGATGGCGACTCCAAGTTCGACCTCGTTCGAATATATAAGTCAGAAATTGACTGCGCCAAAGATGGCGACTCCAAATTCGACCTCGTTCGAATATATAAGTTAGAAATTGACTTCGCCAAAGATGGCGACTCCAAGTTCGACCTTGTTCGAATATATGAAATTGACTTCACCAATGATGGAGACTCCAAGTTTGACCTCGTTCGAATATATATGTTAGAAATTGACTTTGCCAAAGATGGTGACTCCAAGTTCGACCGCGTTCGAATATATAAGTCAGAAATAGACTTCGCCAAAGATGGAGACTCTAAGTTCGACCTCATTCGAATATATAAGTTAGAAATTGATTACGCCAAAGATGGCGACTCCAACTTTGACCTCGTTCGAATATATAAGTCAGAAATTGACTTCGCCAAAGATGGCGACTCCAAGTTCGACCTCGTTTGAATATATAAGTAAGAAATTGACTTCGCCGAAGATGGAGACTCCAAGTTCGACCATGTTCGAATATATAAGTCAGAAATTTACTTCACTAAATATGGCAACTCCAAGTTCGACCTCGTTTGAATATATAAGTCAGAAATTGAATTCGCCAAAGATGGCAACTCCAAGTTCGACCAAGTTCAAATATATAGGTCAGAAATTGACTTCGCCAAAGATGGCAACTCCAAGTTTGACCTCGTTCGAATATATGTCAGAAATTGACTTCGCCAAAGATGGCGACTCCAAGTTTGACCTTGTTCAAATATATAAGTCAGAAATTAACCTTACCAATGATAGCAACTCCATGTTTGACCTCGTTCGAATATATATAGCCAGAAATTGACTTCGCCAAAGATGGCAACTCCAAGTTTGACCTAGTTCGAATATATAGGTCAGAAATTGACCTCGCCAAAGATGGCGACTCCAAGTTCGACCTCGTTCGAATATATAAGTCAGAAATTGACTTCGCCAAAGATGGCGACTCTAAGTTCGACCTTGTTCGAATATATAAGTTAGAAATTGACTTCGCCAAAGATGGCGATTCCAAGTTCGACCTCGTTCGAATATATAAGTCAGAAATTGACTTCGCCAAAGATGGCAACTCCAAGTTCGACCTCGTTAGAATATATAAGCCAGAAATTGACTTCGCCAAAGATGGAGACTCCAAGTTCGACCTTGTTTGAATATACATGTCAAAAATTGACTTCGCCAAAGATAGCGACTCCAAGTTCGACCTCGTTCGACCTCGTTCGAATATATAAGTCAGAAATTGAATTCGCCCAAGATAGCGACTCCAAGTTCGACCTCGTTCGAATATATAAGTCAGAAATTGACTTCGCCCAAGATGGCGACTCCAAGTTCGACCTCGTTCGAATATATAAGTCAAACTTTTGCCCAAGATAGCAACTTCGAGTTTGACCTCGCTCGAATACATATGAAAAAATTGACATCGCCTAAATTGGTAAGTGTGAACTCGATCCCACTTGAATATATAAGTCGAAACTGACTTCGCCCAAGATGGCGAGTCCCAATTCGACCTCGTTTGAATAAAGGTTGATTCCTCCCAAGTTGGAAAACCAGGTTTGACCTCGTTCGAATATACAAGTTAAAACTGACTTCGCCTAAGATGGCGAGTCTTAATTCGACCTCATTTAAATCAAGGTTGATCCCGTCCAGGTTGGCAAATCATAAGTCAACCTCACCCGAACTTGCAGATCCAAAGTAACTTCATTTGATCCCACACAATGGGATCCTACTCGATCCGGGCAAGGTCGAATTTCCAATTAGAAAGGTCAGGGACTCATCACGGAGAAATCCAAAGATCTTCTCCCCAAGAAAGAAAAGACAAAAAAATGAGAGAGGAGGAAGAAAGTCAAAAGGTACATAGACAAAGGCAAAACAACTTTTTTATTCAAATATACATGCGCAATAGCCGCGCCCTACAGAAAAGTCAAAACGGGCCCTAAAAAAAGTGCAAACAAACAAAAAAAACTAAGTACAAAAGTTGTAGCAAGTTTTACTCGGCGTCATCTCCACCGCCATTCTCCCCATCATCATCATCAGGAAGTCGATCCTCAATATCAATGCCCTCGCCAATCTCCGGTGTCGAAGGGTCGTAACAGGAAGCAACACGAGTCTCGCATGCCTTCGCCTGAGCATCTTCAAAAACGGCCTCAGGATCGCTCTGCCTCCCACAAATCCTTATATATATATATATATATATATATATATATATATATATATTGTTGGGCCTCGGCATGGACCCATAGCTCATACAAGCGGCGGGGAATAGCGGTAGAGATAGATTCAGCCTAAGCCAACAGTTGCGCCTGCTCATCCTCAAGAGTCACGACCCGGTCTCCTAGGTTCGAAGCATCTCGGTCAATTTCACCGATACGCTCCTCAAGCCACACCTCCCTCATCGTGGTCGTCGCCCTCTCAGATTCCTGCACGGACCTAAAGACGCGGATAATGTCTTCTAGTGCCGCAACCCTCGCCAAAGCTGACACTCGAGCATCCTCGATTTTCTCCAACTTGGCCACTTTCTTTTCCAGATCGGCCACCTTCTCCGCCCATTCTGCACTGAGAGCGTCGACCCTAGCAGTATTTTGCTCGAGCTCAACTCGTAAAGATAACACCTTTACCGGAAGAACCTCACATTCCATGTAGACCCCTTTGCCCACCTCGGGCTCCTCGTTCTTGGCATGAAGTAGCTTCTCAAGCTCACTGCACCTGCGGATGGACCGCATCAAGTCCTTATCTCTTCTCTCCAATTCCTCCCTGGTGGACTGGGTATCAGCACCAGCTCTAAGCTGCTCACGACACCTGTTACGGTACCATTGATACTTTTCAGCCATTTTCTGAAAGATCTTGGCTCGCATCTCAGCCCTACGAGCGCTCTCGATCTCCAACATGTAAGTCTACAAAAAATAGAGGAGAAAGAGTTAGTAAAAATCAATAGTCGCAGAACAAAGAAAACAAAAGGGAACTCACCCTTAGGCCCATCGCGTCCACACTGCGTGACAACTGAGAATCACTGACTTCCTGGAGGGCTCCTCTTTTAGTGACTGAGCAGAGAAGATCAAACTACGGCACCAAATCCACTATATCCTGCAACAGGTTGAGGTCCGACGGGATTTCAAGTATGTGGGAGGGGCCTTCCACCCTTACCTCAGTTCTAGTGAAGCCCTCCTCGAACATCTTCATGTCCTCAGGGTCAATGTCAGACTCAGTCTTATAATCCTCAACCATGACGCCTTTCCCTTTCTCTTCCGCCAAAGAAGGGGCACGGTTCTGCCGGGATGATGATGGTCTGCTCAAAACAACTACGGTGGCCTCGGGATTCCATCCTTCTACTACATTAGCCTCTTGAACGCTCGCAACAGGCATCGCCTCCGCCTCCTGGTTAACCCCACCGCCGGTTTCAGGAACCGTCGAAACAAGGTTGCCCCTCGAGGACGTTTCGGATATAGTGGCCCCTTCCAGCACTACCCTCCTTCTCTTTGACAGGGCCTCTCCACTACTGATGCGAGAAGATTCGCCCGTTGAATGAACTACGGGGATCGGAGCCTCCGGTTCGGAAGCAACCTCCAAGCGTATAGCTTCGGTCGTGGGTGCGGTCTGACGAGTAGTTAGGCTCTCCATGCCCTCACCTGCAATAATACTTGGTGCGGGCCAGGCAGAGGGCGCCAGTTGACGAAATGTAAGCGGGGGATCCCTCGTCCTTCTCACTCCTCTCCGACTTGTCAACAGGGAAGGATTAGATCATATAATGGCAAAGTTAAAGAAACTATTAAGCAGGGAACAAAACAAAACTACAACAAGCCAACTTACTAGTAAGAGGCTTGCACCCAAACTTCTCATGGAAGGGCGCCCACTCATGAATCACCACCATGTGGGGGAGAATTGCGCTCACCCACTCGCGGATATTGGCAACTAGCGGAGGAGGTAGTCTCTCGGTTGCAAAAGTAAAAGTAAGTCCTCAGTGAACTCACCAAAAGGAAGACGATCGACGACCTTCTTAAGAAAAATCACAAGGTAAATAGAGGAAAACTCACGAGCGAAGTTCCACGTCTCTAGAAACCCTGTCGAGTTCGTCACAAGGTGCTCTATCCGCACATACAAGTAACTTTCCCAAAAGTGGCGATTGGACTTATCGCCATCTTCACCACAAAACTCTTGGTTTGTCAATGGTGCATGTGAATCATCGTACCCCGAAGAAAATGAGGGTCAAAGATGTCAGGCCTGAACCTGGGGGCGAGACCGGCACCCGGTGCCTCACCTATACTCGCGTACCAACTTACGTCTAAGGAATTCTAAATATGTGACATCATACTTTGGCCATGGGCCACATTGGAAGACAACTGTGAATGTAGATTAAATATTTATATAAAGCTGGGCCAACAAAGCCGTTGTAATTATTGCAGCTGACAACTAACCAAATATACATACAGGGCCTACAAGCCCAACATATTGCACTAACTGACAGGATATGTCTACAAGCCTCTACTAGTGAATATATTGTGATCGGAACAACTCCCCGATCTACTCATACCATATATACATATATACACAAGATGTACATAAAGCTCTAGACCCGGCAGCTCTGAAAGGCATGAAGCTTACCGATCAAGATGAACCTGGGAAGTACTTAATAAGGAGGTCTACCTTCCTGTCTGTCTGAACCTGCATGCATGAAATGCAGCGCCCCCAGAAAAGGGACGTCAGTACCAAATTATGTACCGAGTATGTAAGGCAATATACTGAAAGCTGAAACTGAACTGATATAATAACTGCAAGCAATTAGAAGTCAAATATAATCTGAAAATATGCTTACCTGCTGATACTGACTCAACTCTCTCAATATAGTAAGTAAAATAGTTGTTCGGCCCTATAAGGCTCGGTATATATATAACTGCTCTGCCGTAGTAGGCTCGCTCATAGGTGCTCGACCATATAGGATCTGTATCTCGACCAACTGGGCTCGCTCATATGCGCTCGGACACAGCAGGCTCGGTATATAACTTACCATCTGATCAGAGGTTGCCCAATAGGGGCCTGCCCATCGATTATAGCTTGATAGTAATGAAAATACTTTTAATACTGCATATATATAAATTCTCTGCTCTCTTGACTGAAAGAAGAAAATACTCAATTGAATATGAAGTCCCAATAAGGAAAATATTATAACTTACAAAATTAGAAAAATATATGTAATTTGCGAGACTAGCCAAATATACGTAAATCCCAGGATATGAATTTTTCTTTATGGCTCGTTATCAAACTTGTGTAATGATGCAATCATGCTAAAATAAATTGAAAGCTTAGCCTTAACATACATGTTCCAGGAATTATTCGAACGAATCTGCTTCTGCGAAATGTGGACGAAATTCACACTTGGACAAACATGCTTTGCTTCCAACGTTTTTGAACAAGACAGAATGAATTTAATCTAAATGTTAAACTTGAACTCTTTGGCTAAGAGTTCTTTTGATGAAATGGAATGTCCCCTTGTCCTCACATTTTTTTGTTCAAAATCAGAATGTAAAATGTTGCGTTATCTTTTCCTCTTATGTTCATAAGAATCTTTACTAGATAAGGCTTTATAAATTAGTTAACCGGATAATGTCCCGTTACCCGGTAATTAACCAATTACCCGCATAATTTAAAAATTATCCTAAATTACTTAAAATTCTATTTATTACTAAAATACTTCATATATACTTTATATGTTATACTACCGTGGTCATATGGTACCTTACATGGTACTAGTCTATAAATACTGGATATTTTAGCTCGGGCCGTATTTTACCCCAAAATGCCAAACTTGGACAAAATTCATTTTCTTCGACTTGCTCCCTCTTTCACCTTCATAAATTTACTAATCACTTCTGAAATAAAATAATCCTTATGATCTCCAAATAATCTTTTACTTGGACTGTTGTCAATTACCTTACGACAAATTCAACGTACAATACTTCAGGGTGCAACATCGTCGTAACTTAATACTGCAAAGCATAACATCACCGTAATGCAATACTGGTGGGTGAAACACTGTCATAACTTAATACCGCAAAGCGTAACATCACCGCAATATATTACTACAGAGTATAACATCGACGTAATACTGTGGGACGTAACACTATTTCCCCCTTTGGAACATTTGTCCTCGAATGTTGACTGATGCACTTATTATTTTTATAACTTATATCTTCCGAATACTTTAGAACTTCTCTTTCCATCTAGGTGAATGTCCTGTGAATGAGTCCAAAGTTCAGGGCATTCCCCCCTTAAGCCTCCTTCTCACACCATAACTTGTAGTCGGAATCCTTCCAATCTCGTAACTGTTACTACCTTTCATCATGAAGCATGTACAATTTTGACCTTGTAATTGTGACCAATCTCTAGGATTCATTTATAGACCTTGATAAGATGTCCCTTTGGGCATATATGAGTATACTAAAGTTCTTCGCTCGGTACTTTGTTGAATTCACGAATATTGCTATATCTCATCGCATAAGCCCGTTTAGCCATCCGTATGAATTTACTGCCATAACTCTTACTTTAATTTATCATTGCTGAGGTCTGCTACCAAATCCCAGCTTAATCTCGTTGCTTATTCCATATGTATAAATTTAAGTCTTTTAATGCTTCCACATTACTGCTTATCTTGAGAATGACGGCCCAATCTCATCTCACACTTTGTGACTTTTGTCATCTATTGTTGATTCACCTCAATATTGATCTACAATATACCACTGATAACTTAAAACTTCTTATGTAATGCTTTTCCCCTAGGGCTTACGTTACCTCAAGGAATATTCGAAGTGATTCCCATAATCGTATTTCATAGTGTCTCAGATTCACTTTGTGGGGGTATTCTAATTTTGTGCCGCTAGCGAAATCTTTTCTCGTTCTCTTCTCTTTTTTTCAAATCATGATTCAAACAAAGGCCCAAACGTCATCCTGTATCTGTCACAATTATACCCTCATTTTATTACCAGCTCAGCATTTCATTCCTTCTAAATGCTATTAATCTTAAACTCCTTTGAGTTCATTAAAGCTATAGTGAGCTTTGTATAACATAGAGAAAATGTCTGCTCTTCTTGTTTTCATGGGCTTACTCCTAAAGACTTATCCATTTTCGTCACCTTTTCATTTGCCTTTCCTCATCCTTACTCATGCTTCCTTAAAATTTTATCGCTCTACCATACTTTAGCTTGCGACCTATACATATCCATTTATTAACTTTCCTTCAACTTGCTTGCACCATAGATTTTCTTATGTTATTCTGGAACGTCAAGCGAGACATCAAATCGTCTCCAACTTTTCTCTATTCTCTTTCAATAATCCTTACTCGCCTTGCGGCAATCCTTATGTACCAAGGAGGACAAATCCCCTTACTCGCGAGGGTGACACTTAATGTAACTGGTACATACAGTCCCTTAAGCTTAACTTTGCTAACATTGCTTGCTTTAGGGAAGCATTTTCATAAATGACCATTCCCTGAATTTCTTATGAACCTTCTTCGGTTGTCCGTCCTATTATTGACGGAATGCGATTTGAAATTCTCATGATGCTGACTATTACCGAATCACTTAGTCCCTAATTTATATTTAGTTTATCTTATTCACCAGCCCATACTGATCTCTATTACTTTGAGGTCTAACTTTTTCTCTTGGTAATCGCACTAGAGTTGCGGACTTATTTCTCGAAATGAGGACATGTCTGTATGGCCTATACTCTTTTGTTGTCCTAAGGCTTGTCACCCCTCGTCTCTTCCTTTACTTGACTATAGATTTTGTAATATTATCATCTTTTGATCTACCGTTGTCCTCCATGTACCACATCTTACTCATAATGCTTCATTAACTCTTTTCTTATTTCCTACTAACATTTATGCCTATCACTTTATTCTGAAATCTCGAACAAGACATTCTTTTACTTTTAGCTTCCCTTTGCTCCATCATGTGGCTCTTCAAGTTGCTTAACATTCTCGCTTTACTAGGGACACGAGCCATATTAAGGTAATATGTATCCCTTCAAGGCTTATAGTGCATGTCTTTGTAGTAATTGATCGGTTCCAACCCTGCACTACTACAAAGTAGCGAGAGTGATCAAAGCAGCTTTTACCCGAGAAGGTCGGGACCGATTTCCACAGGGAGTTAGAAATGGGAATTGGGTTTCTATCTAAGTTAGAGATGCGTAATTGCTCTTAACTGCACTCTAATCATAGTTGGTCTTTTGATTACTTCTAATATTATGCTAATAAGATGCTAAATTAAGCTAAACGTGAAATACTTGAGGGTTGTCTAAATAGTTAAGAAGGCACTAGGGAAGTGACTTTCTCCTAGGTGGATACTTGACGGTTTCTCGATGCTAAGGCTAGGTTGTCATGCTGGGGATTACGATATAACCAATGCACTGAACTTCTCACTCTATACCTCTCGGTAGTTTAGTGATTTTGCCCTAATTGACTTTCTCAAAACCAATTGGGTATGATAATTTGTGCAAGCAATTTAGGTTCAAGTCGGATATTACTATCTCTAGGTTTAACCCATTAATTGGAGCTATCAATCTCTTGAATATGCCCCAATTCCTTGTTGGACTAATTTTCCTAGACTCAAGTTCTCTTTCTCAAGAAGAACCCAAGTCAAAGGCACAAATTAGTGTTTGCAACCACTAATTCAACATTGAAACCATAAATTAGTCCAAATATCAAACACAAATAGACATTCAAGCCTCAAAACACAAGACCCATCAAATACCCACACTAGGGTTGAGCCACAACCCCAGCTAATGGGTCTAACTACTCATGATAATAGAAGAAAATAAAAAAATAGATGAAGAAAAATCCATAATATTTAGTTACAAGCTAATACTTGAAGATTCAATTATAAAATTATTCTTAAATTACTCAAAATAGGTAAGAATATAGTTCACGAGCGCAGCTAGAAGTTAAAATACAACTAATGACCTAAAAATGGGAAAAGAAACTATTTATACTAACCCAAATTTTTTGGACAAAATACCCCGGCGGGAGTAATGCTGTTCGTACAAAATCGAGTGCGGCCGCAATGAGGCTTCTTGGTTTTAATCTCTACTCTTTGAACTTTGCCACCGCAGGCCGCACCAAATGCATCGCGGGCTTCTGTTGTGGTCCGCATAAAAAGGACCGCGAACCGCATTGGCATTAAGCTCCAAATCTTCTACTCTTTGAACTCCCTCTTCACGGACCGCACAATATCGAGTGCGGCCGCGGTGAGTCCATTGCGGTCCACATGAAATGCTTTGTAACCGCAATGCTTGATTTCCTGAAATAGGCACCTCTCTGAACCTCCTCACTGCGGACCGCACCAAATGGAGTGCGGTCGTAGTGGACCTGTTGCACTGTGCTTGGACTTGTTCTTGGTACTTGTGCATGTTTCACTCCTTTTTGAGCTGGTTTTGACGAATTGTCACCTTGTTGACCAAATCCTGCAAACAAGTACAACATGTAAGCCTTTGGGACCATTTTATACACATTTTTTTATCAAAGCTCAAGTAAGAAGGAGTGTAAAATTTATCATAATCCCTAGTTATCAACTCCCCCAAACTTATGCTTTTGCTTGTCCTCAAGCAAACATTATAAGACTCATCCCTTAAGAGAAAATCCAAGAAAATTCAGCTGACCTAAAGTGACCTCATCTAGCATCAATTGGGACTAACAATTGCCCTCAATTCAAATGAATCATTAACAACATTCACTCTTTTAAGCACCTTGGTTTTAAGGCGACTCAAGAGCATCAAGAGTTGACTCAACCCATCAAAGGAACTCTTTCTACTACATTGGTCATTGTGGAACCCAAATTCATACATCCTCAACTCTCCCTAAACAAACCTCACCTTTAAGATTGTGGCACTCAGAATGAGGATAGTGGAAACACGCTCATCTCTCTCAAAGAAAGGTCATAAGTCCGGCTCTAAGTACTATAAGCTTGCCCCTTATGTGAGTCACCACTAATGTAAGCTTTATTCAACTCAAGATCATATAGGGCTTTTGTGGAGATATAGTGAAAGCTTTTGGTTAGGGTAGGAAATGTTTGGTCTAAGTAAGCTTCATCTTCCCTTTAGCACTTCATTTGCTTTATTTTGGCACACATTCACTTGATTTTTTAAGTCATTTGCTTATTTATTAGGGGTTAGAGAGACACGCTGTCACTCTTTCTTGTTCATTTCAACCTTTTTCTCTTTTCTCAACTTTCCACACCTTTCATTTTTTTACTTTTATTGAATCCCTTCATTCTTTTCTACATTGATCATTCTTTTTGTCTTTTTGACTTTCTTTTTCATTGCCTTTCCTTTTCTTCATTTTGTACCTTTTACCACGTTGTTGCATTCCTCGTCTCTCCCCCCAAACTTATGTTTTTTCCTTGTGCTAAGGAAAGATCGGATGCCAAGATAGGGTATTTTTAGAACGGTAAAGGCTTGTATCGTGGTTTTTGAAAGAAAAATGTCCATGGCTCAAAAGGGTTGACTAGGGATATTATCATTGGTAGGCTATGGAAGTGTTCAAATATCATTTGGATCAAGGAGAGATTATAATCACATCTCAAGTCAAATTACACTTAGGATTTCGTCTAGACAAACATTCAGGGCAAGTTCTAGACTAATGGCTCGGAATTTGGACTTGCAATTCAAATTCTCACCACACAACCTATGGGATTGCTAAAGAAACAGAGTTTGAGGACCACAACAACCTCAGATAATATTTGAGCAACACAATGGTCCCGAAAAATCACTTGATGATTATCGGCCAAAACAAGAGTCTCAAGGTCACAACTTTCACCATCATATACACAAAGATTTGTTTTTGACCGTAGGATCAAAGATAAATGTGTTAAGCCCAAGTGAAGCTTTGCTTGAGGCACCCTTACCAACTAGCTACTAAAAAGCAAAAAGAAAACAGACTCAAACTCTTAAAAAGGTTGTCATGCCATCCATCATCAGAAAGAGCCACCCGGTTCGCACAAATTTCACCTTTGAAAAGAACCGTGGCATTAAAAAAACCAAAGGCTTATTGCAAAAACTCAAAACAAGAAGCTATGAACATAAAATAAGAAGCTATGAAAGGAAAAATGCGGAAAGTAAAACGAATATATACAAGAAAGGATTTAGTCTAATATATATAAGGGAGAATGAATATATACATAGGAACGTAACTTAATATACAGACCAAAAGTAAAAGTATGAAAAGTGCAATAAAATGATAAAATTATGTACAATCCAAAGGTAAAAAGAAAGTATAAAAGAAAAAATAATGTAATATATACAGTCATCCAATATATACAGTTATCCAAATAGGGCTACCCCCTCAAATGAAATCTAGCATTGTCCTCAATGTTAACTAAACAAAATAAGCACAAAATAAGGAAGAGAGGAAAAATAAACTCCCTATTGGCCCTCTGTCTGCATAGGGTCTTGATTCTGGGTCCCGGGGTTCTCAGTCTGCTCGGGAACCTGTGACTGGCTCCTTGTACTATGTGCCTCCACTGAGACCTGGGCCTGGGCTGAATCCTAGGCCTGTACTGGAATCTGGGTCTAGCTAGAGGAACCTCCCTGCGGGTCCTCCAACTTTATAATAGCATCGTCAGTACGGGGAATCACCCTCCTCCTTTTGGGTGGCCTCTCTGACTCCTGCTCTGGCTGGGGTTGGGCTGCTGGAGCCGGGTCATGCAATAACAGATCTAGAGGCAGGTGATCTGCCTTCAACCTCTCTACCTCCACCCTTAGCTCCTTCACCGACTCTTTTGAAGCCCAAGTCTTTCTCATTTTCTTCCCCTCCCTAGCATGCTCCTTCAATTCCTTTCCATGAGAATCAATAGCATCTATAAGCTTCTTCTGGTTGTCCAGAAGCTTCTTTAGAGTGTCCTCCACTGACTGTGGGATCTGTGGCGGAAGAGGTGCTGTTTGGGCTGCCACCAAAGTAGATAATACAGACAGCTTAAAAGTGGTTGTCTGCATCCAGTTGTTGATGCTGGCAAGGGTCTAGTTTAGGTGGTGGGTAGTCAAAGGATATGCAGCGGATGAGGGGATCTCTGGAGCTGTAGAAGTAGAGGGTCCTGGGGCCTTGTCTGCTGTGGCGGAAGGAGGTTGAGTAGGAGCCACTACTACTACTGGCTCTTCAGACTGGCTAGTTGAAGTAGTGGATTTACCCTTAGGGTCCTTGGGGTTGTCGGGACCCTTGGTGCTATACTAGGAGAACGGTGCATTTACTTTCACTTTTACATCGAATCCCCGCTTCTCCACATCTAGGTCCTCAAAGTACATGGTTAGGAAATTGGGGAAGGGATAGGATATGTCACCTTCGTTCACCACCCGTATAATTACCCGAGACATCACATTCCCGATGTTGATCGGGTACCCTGCCATAATCAATGCCACCAATATATCCCGGGGGATAGGAAGTGAGTTGTCGTGAGTGGTGGGGTCTAGCCTGCTACACACAAATGTTTCCCACCCTTTAGTTTCGAAGTTCAGTGTCCTCCTCAGAATCTTCACTCCTGCAGCCAACCAATCTGGGGTGGTACCTGGGATTGTCAAGTACTCTACTAACCAAGGACGAGCAGCCTCAGCTAATGCCACCTTTTCTAGATACAATGACTCATTCTCCTCTGGGAAGCCCAAATAATCATTTATTGTTTTGCCATCAAATTTCACTTTCAAATTCCGTACTTTGGTTAATGTGGTGCCCTTTTTGATGTGGGAAACATTCGTATAAAAGTCCTTTACCAAGTGCTCATTGGCATCCTCCACATGGCCTATGAAATAATCACATCCCTTGCTTTCTCTGAACTGCCTCAACACATTGGGGTTGTGAGGCATGAGGTCCCATATGATTAATTTCCTCTGCGGTATTAGCTTCCTATCGGGCCACCACTCTCTGAACTTGTGGTAGGCTACCTCACTCACAAATTTGTCTTGCCAGGCCTCCGGGTTTCTGGTTCTCTCTACCCCTCCTACTTGGGGCTCACCCCCTCCGATTTCTTCTCCTTCATCTTCTACGGCCCCTCCCCAGATAGTAAAGTTGTAAGTGAGGTGGAATATTCATTGCCACTACCTGCAACTGAGCCCTCAGATGACTCAGAAGATATGTGCACTGATGTTTGGGCAGTGGGAGAGACGAGAGGTGTATCCCTCACTCTGTTCCTCTTCGGTCAGTCAGGAACATACTCTGGCACGGAGTCTGAGTCAGATGCCTCCTAGGAGACTCATATTCACTCCTAGATTTTTCAATAGCTCTATCAGTAGCCTATATGAGCCTCCTGGTATTTTTGATGTTTTGCCGGGTTTGTCGGGTCAATCGTATCATGCCTCGCCCCCTACCTTAGGAGGACTCTTCTTTCCCTGATTGTTTATCACCTTTGCCTCATGATTTCACCATGATCTGTAAAGAGAATACAATTGAACATTGTTAGTATCAGTAGAGTCAGTGAAGCATTGCAGAAAAATTGCAGATATTCAGAAGTTGAAGACCGCGAACCGCACAAAATGAAGTGTTGCCGCAAAGAAGCTATCACAGACCGCACAAAATGCACTGCGGTCCACACTGAGGTGGGGTTCAGACTACCTACTCTCTGATTTAAGGCACTGCAGACCGCACAAAATGCATTGCGGTCTGCATTGAGGCACCGCGGACCGCACAAAATCCATTGTGCCCGCGGTCCTCAATTGTCA
The DNA here is from genome assembly GCF_000715075.1 of Nicotiana tabacum. Lineage (NCBI taxonomy): Eukaryota > Viridiplantae > Streptophyta > Magnoliopsida > Solanales > Solanaceae > Nicotiana > Nicotiana tabacum. Next base: position 171,178,325 of record NC_134089.1, read on the forward strand.
GCTTTCAGAACATTTACCATTGTGGTCCACACAAATAGCACTACGGACCGCACAGAAGCAACATGGACCACACAAAATCCACCGCGGTCCGCGGTGAGTACCCAGCAGCAATACCAACCTAGGGTTCAAGTTTTTCACGCTTTTAGTCCAATTTTTCACCTATTATTGGTTCCCTAGGTGTTGAATCAGTGTTTTAACTAATTAGTCCTAATTAAAACAGGACTAAACGAACCTATGCTACAGAATTAAAAGAAAAACGGGAAGAAAAAGAAGAAAAACTAAGAAAAATAAAAGTCAAAAGAAAATAGCAAAATCAAAAAACTAAGAAGGAATTAAAGTTACTAGAAGTGAGATACACCGTTGATTAATCGAGATTTAGCAGTTGAATTCGTGCAATTAGAGTGATGAACAGTAATTTTTTAAGCTCTAAGAGTAAAAGGTCGAAACGTTCAAACTGAGGGCCTCAGGTCCTATTTATAGAAAAAGGACCTAGGGCCCATCTCACGTACCCACCGTGGACCGCTCAAAATGGCACCGCGGTCCGCGGTACTCAGAAACATGAAGCACTAGGGAGAAGACCACTGCGGACCGCAAGAAATGCAATGCGGCCGCAGTGGTACACCGCGGACCGCACAAAATGCATTGCGGCCGCGGTGTCAAACTTTAGAGACTCCTTATTTTTGACCAAATACTCTGCGGTCCGCATTGAATTGTTGCCCCCGCACTAAGGCTTTTGCGGCCGCACAAAATGAAGTGCGGTCCGCACAGTAAACTTTAGAGAGTGTGCATTTTTTTTTCAACTTGGTCTTGCACTGCATCAAACAATCCTACACATCTCACAACCAGTCAGTCCAAAAATAAATCCTACACTACAAAGAAAATCAAGGGGAAAAAAAGAAAAGAAAGACACATCGGTTGCCTCCCAAGAAGCGCCTGATTTAACGTCGCGGCACGACGCAGGTTACCATCAAATCACTTTAGATAGAGCAATTCCACCACGTGACTGTCATTAATCTTGCCTAGGTAGTGCTTGACCCTGTGCCCATTAACTCTAAAAACCTCCCCATTTTTGTTCTTCAAGTCAAGTACACCAAATAGAGTCACAAACACCATTTCAAAAGGTCCACTCCATTTCGACTTAAGCTTTCCTAGAAACAGATGTAACCGGGAGTTGAACAAGAGAATCAAATCACCCACTTTGAACTCCTGTCCACGAGCATATTTATCATGAAGGTACTTTATCTTGTCCTTGTACAAGGACGAACTGGAGTAGGCATGGAATCGGAATTCATCAAGTTCATTAAGCTGCTCCACACGAAGATTTGCTGCCACATCCCATTCAAGATTCAGCTTCCTCAAAGCCCACATGGCCTTGTGCTCTAACTCAACCGGTAGATGGTAAGCTTTCCCAAACACCAACTGATACGGACACATACCAATCAAAGTCTTGTAAGCAGTCCTATAAGCCCATAGAGCATCATCCAACTTCTTTGACCAATCGGTCCTATTTGCATTGACCTTCTTTGACAATATACTCTTGATTTCCCTGTTTGAGACTTCAACTTGGCCACTCGCTTGAGGATGATAAGGAGTAGAAACTTTGTGATTGACACCATACTTTGCAAGCAGAGTGTCAAAAGCTCTATTACAAAAATGAGATCCCCCATCACTTATGATTGCACGAGGAGTGCCAAACCTTGTAAAAATGCTCTTTTTGAGAAACGCAACAACACTCCGGGCCTCATTGTTGGGTAAATCCATGGCTTCAACCCACTTTGAAACATAGTCAACCGCCATAATAATGTATGTGTTCCCATACGAGCTAAAAAAATGGGCCCATAAAATCAATGCCCGATACATCAAAAATATCAACTTCAAGGATGGTATTGAGAGGCATCTCATCTTTCTTCGAGATTCCACCCACTCTTTGACATTCGTCACATCTCTTCACAAGTTCACTTGCATCTTTGTACAAAGTTGGCCAATAAAACCCGCAACTAAGAACTTTTGAAGCCGTCCTCGCCCTGCCATGATGGCCACCATAGGGAGAGGAATGACAAGCCTCTAAGATACTCAATTGTTCCTCCTCCGGGACACACCTTCGGATCACACCATCCATACAAATCTTGAACAAGTATGGCTCATCCCAATAAAAATCCAAACTATCCCGTTTGAGCTTCTTCCTTTGGTTAGAAGAGAGCTCACATGGGATTATACCAGCCACAATGAAATTAGCAACGTCCACAAACCATGGCATACCATTCACCGACACCAAAAGGAGTTGTTCGTCGGGAAATGAATCAATGATATCTAGGCCATTACGAGGCCTTCCCTCCTCCTCCAAGCGGGACAAATGGTCCGCCACTTGGTTTTCACTACCCTTCCAGTCCACAATCTCCAAATCAAACTCGTGAAGTAACAAGACCCATCACATCAGTCTAGCTTTAGAATCCTTCTTCATCATCAAGTACCGGAGTACGGTATGATCGATATGGACTATGACCTTGGCACCGATGAAATATGGCCGATATTTCTCCATCGCGAACATAATAGCCAAAAGCTCTTTCTTGGTCATCGTGTAGTTCACTTGAGCATCATTCATTGTCTTGCTCGCATAGTACACCGGATGAAACATTTTGTTCACTCTTTGACCCAAAACCGCCCCAACCGCAACATCGCTCGCATCGCACATGAGCTCAAAAGGCAAGCTCCAATTGGGTGAGGTAATAATAGAAGTGGTGGTAAACTTGTGCTTGAGAAGTTCAAAGGCTTGCATACATCTCTCATCGAACACGAACTTGGCATCTTTTTCCAGTAACTTGCATAAGGGATTCACTACCTTCGAAAAGTCTTTGATAAATCTCCGGTAGAACCCCGCATGCCGAAGAAAACTTCTAACTCCCTTGACAGAGGTAGGCGAAGGGAGCCTTGAAATCACATCAATTTTTGCTTTGTCCACCTCTATACCATGCTTTGAAATTTTATGCCCAAGAACTATGCCCTCTTCCACCATGAAGTGGCATTTCTCCCAGTTAAGAACAAGATTGGTTTCTTCACAACGGGCCAACACTCTATCAAGATTTTTCAAACATTCCTCAAACGAAACACTAAAGTTTCCCATGAACACCTCCAAAATATCTTCCACCATATCGGTGAAAATATCCATCACACACCGCTAGAATGTAGCCGATGCATTACGCAACCCAAAAGGCATCCTATAAAAGGCAAAGGTGACATATAGATAAGTGAATATGGTCTTCTCCTGATCTTCCAGAGCAATCAAGATTTGGTTGTATCCAGAATACCCATCCAAGAAATAGTAGAAAACACGCCCAGCAAGTCAATCTAACATCTGATCAAGAAAAGGCAATGGAAAGTAATCATTGCGGGTCATTTTATTCAACTTGCGGTAGTCCATGCATACCCTCCACCCGGTGATGGTCCTGGTAGGAATCAATTCATTTTGCGAATTTGCAACCACGATCATGCTACCCTTCTTCGGTACACATTGCATCGGCGAAGTCCAAGAGCTATCAGAGATGGGGTACACAACCCCGACATCCAACCACTTGATCACCTCCTTTTTCACAACTTCTTGCATTGCATCATTCAACCTCCTTTGATGTTCCAAGGAGGGCTTTGCATCATCTTCCAAAATAATCTTATGCATACAGAAAGCGGGGTTTATTCCCTGAATATCAGCTAAAGTACATCCAATTGCCTTTTTCTCTTTTGAAGCACCGCCAATGTGGCATCAACTTGCATGTTAGTAAGACAAGAAGAAAGAATAACTGGCAAAGTTGAACTAAGGCCTAAGAACTCATACCTGAGGTGTGGAGGCAACGACTTCAACTCCAACATCGGAGGTTCCTCAATTGAAGGTTTTGTTGGTGGAATTTTCCTATTCTCAAGATCCAAAGAGAGTTTCCTAGGCTCATAAGAGTAAGAGCCCATTCCATGTAAAGCATTCACGCACTCCACTCGGCCTCCATCCTCATTTACATCAAGATTCAACAATACGGCCTCTAGAGGGTCCTCCACATTGATCATTGCGCTGGTATCATCAACAATCACTGTGTGACAAGGTCCACAAAAGAGCACACCTCGGAACTATTGGGCTGCTTCACTGACTTGCGCACATGAAAGACCACTTTCTCATCACCTACTCGGAAGGTGAGTTCCCCTGCTTCACATCAACTAAGGCCTTCCCAGTAGCAAAGAAAGGTCTTTCCAATATGATTGGAACTTCATAGTCTACCTCACAATCCAAGATCACAAAATTAGCTAGCAAGATAAATTTGTCCACCCGGACAAGGACATCATTAATAATACCTAATGGTCTCTTCATAGTTCTATCCGCCATTTACAATCTCATGGAAGTCGGCCTCGGTTGCCCAATACCCAAAGTCTTGAAAATTGAGTAGGGCATCAACTTGATACTTGCCCCCAAATCACATAGAGCTTTAGCAAAGTCCGCACTCCCAATGGTGCAAGGAATTGTGAAAGCACCGGGATCTTCAAGCTTCGGGGCCATTGAATGCACTATTGCACTAACTTGGTGGGTCATCTTGATAGTTTCACAATCCATGGATCTTTTATTTATCACCAAGTCCTTCATGAATTTAACATAGCCTGCCATTTGCTCTAGAGCCTCCACCAAAGGCACATTAATGGATAAGCTATTCATCATGTCAATGAACTTTTTAAACTAATTCTAATTTGTCTGATTCGCGAGCCTTTGAGGATAAGGTGGAGGTGACCTTGGCAAAGGAGCCTTGGCTTTAGGCACAACCATTTCCGGCATGTTTATTACGTGTTCCCTAGACAGGTTCACGTCATTTTGAGTCTCCACCTCGGCATCTTGAATATCAATCCTCACTTCTTCATTTACGTTATCATCAATCATATTTTCAACCACCAAAGGAATTTCATTATCTTGCAACTCAACTTCATCACTCAAAATTGCTTTTTGCTTAGAGGCATTCACATCACCGCTTCTTCCACTTTTTGTAGTAACCGCCATCACATGATATTTCCTACCCTTCGGGTTAACTACTGTATCACTTGGTAGTGCCCCCTTATGGCGAGCATTCAAAGATTGTGAGATTTGGCCTAATTGAACCTCCAAGTTTCTGATTAAAGTATTGTGGGAAGCCAACTAAGCATCAGAGTCCGCATTCTTTTTCATCATATGTTCAAACATCATTTCAATTCTCCCCATTTTGTTGTTGGAAGAACTAGGACCTTTGGATGGAAATGGGGGTGGATTGTTCGGTTGTTGGTACATTGGGGGCCTTTAAAAGTCTTGCCCCGGTTTCCTTGATTTCCATTGTTCCAACCTCCCTAATTGTTGTTACCACCCTAGTTGTTGTTGCCATTCCTATTACCCTGATTGTTCTGATTGACTCAATTGGAATATTGGTTGTTGTTTCCCCAATTACCATTGCCTTGTTGTTGTTGATTGCCCCAATTGCCTTGGGGTCTCCATTGTTGTTGGTTTGAAGAATTTCCCCTTTGGCCTTGATAATTGTTCATGTATTGCACTTCTTCATTCTACCCATCATAACCATCATCTTAGAATCCACCACAATCATTGTCAAATTGATCCGAACTCCCTTGGTTCTGTTGACCTCTTTGTCTTCTTTTGTTTACTAGCATGTTGACACCCTCCATAGCATTTACTTGGTGTAGATATTGAACTTGTTGCAACTGTGCCTTGACTAACTGGTTCATTGTAGTTGTCAGCTCTGCTATAGCCTGCCTATGGTCATGTAGCTCTTTGTGCAAGTGAGTGACCGTGGGGTCACCCTGTGGCACATTGGCTCTACTTTTCCAAGCGGAGGAAGTGTTAGTCATCTCATCAAGAATGTCACAAGCCTCATCATATGATAGCTTCATGAAATTACCCCTATCAAGTTGGTTCACTATGCATTGGTTTGTTGTGCTAATTCCCCGATAGAAAGTCTTTTGGATCATCGCCCCAGTCATATCATTGTTGGGACATTCCTTTACCATGGTTCTATGTCGCTCCCAAATCTCATGTAATGGTTTGGCGGGCTCCTGCTTGAAGGCTAAGATCTCATCTCTTAATACTGCCATGTGCCCTAGTGAGAAAAACTTTGCAATGAACTTATCCGCCAACTCATTCCATGTAGTGATGGAATAGTTGGAAAGTCGCTCAAGCCAATCCAATGCATTCCCTCGAAGTGAGAAAAAGGAATAGTCTCAACTGAAGTGCATCATCAGACACATTAGTTTGCTTGCTCCCCCAACAGGTATCCACGAAACCCTTGAGATATTTGTAAGCATTCTGATTGGCAACGCCCATGAAATACCCACGCTACTCCAGCAATGTCAGCATCACATTGGTAATTTGAAAATTGCCCGCCCGAATCCGGGGTGGGACAATTGCACTTGCATATCCTTGGTTGGGAAGCACTCGAGGAGCCACTCTTGGAGGTGGTGGGGGAGGGTCTGAAATATTATCATTGGCCTGTCGGCCTCTCCTTTGGCCTTGAGGCACAATAGGAACCTCATTATCAACATCGTCATCTACCTCCTCCCTCGGCAGAAGATCTCCAAGAGGTGTATTGTTTGCTGCCATTTTGTACCTGAAGTTGTGACACACACAAATTAGTAACACAGAAGGAAAGAAGAACAATACACAAAACTATTTAGATAGATAGCCAAAAACCGTTAGCTCCCTAACAACGGCGCCAAAAAGTGATCGGTGCCAACCCTGCACTACTATAAAGTAGCGAGAGTGGTCGAAGCAGCTTTTACTCGAGAAGGTCGGGATCGATTTCCACAGGGAGCTAGAAATGGGAATTGGGTTTCTATCTAAGTTAGAGATGCGTAATTGCTCTTAATTACACTTCTAATCATAGTTGGTCTTTTGATTACTTCTAATATTATGCTAATAAGATGCTAAATTAAGCTAAGAGTGAAATACTTGAGGGTTGTCTAAATAGTTAAGAAGGCACTAGGGAAGTGACTTTCTCCTAGGTGGATACTTGACGGGTTCTTGAGGCTAAGGCTAGGTTGTCATGTTGGGGATTACGATATAACCAATGCACTGAACTTCTCACTCTGTACCTCTCGGTAGTTTGAGTGATTTTGCCCTAATTGACTTTCTCAAGATCAATTGGGTATGATAGTTTGTGCAAGCAATTTAGGTTTAAGTCGGGTATTACTATATCTAGGTTTAACCCTTTAATTGGAGCTATCAATCTCTTGAATACGCCCCAATTCCTTGTTGGACTAATTTTCCTAGACTCAAGTTCTCTTTCTCAAGAAGAACGCAAGTCAAATAGACACAAATTAGTGTTTGCAACTACTAATTCAACATTGAAACCATAAATTAGTCCAAATATCAAACACCCATAGACATTCAAGCTTCAAAACACAAGACCCATCAAATACACACACTAGGGTTGAGCCACAACCCTAACTAATGGGTCTAGTTACTCATGATAATAGAAGAAAACAAAGAAATAGATGAAGAAAAACCCATAATATTTAATTACAAGCTAATACTTGAAGATTTGATAAAACTATTCTAAAATTACTCAAAATAGGTAAGGAACACTGTCCACGAGCGCAGCTGGAAGTTAAAATACAACTGATGACCTATAAATGGGAAAAGAAACTATTTATACTAGCCCAAATTTTCTGGACAAAAATATCCCTATGGGGGTAGTGTGGTCCGCACAAAATTGAGTGCGACCGTAATGAGGCTTCTTGGTTTTAATCTCTGCTCTCTGAACTTGGCCACCGGGGGCCGCACAAAATGCATCGCGGCCGCGGTGGCTTCTGTTGGGTCCTCACAAAAAGGATCGTGGACTGCATTATTATTAAGCTCCAAATCTTCAACTCTCTGAACTGCCTCTTTGCGGACCGCACAATATCGAGTGCGGCCATGGTGAGTCCATTGCAGTCCGCATGAAATGCTTTGCGGCCGCAATGCTTGATTTCCTGAAATAGGCACCTCTCTAAACCTCCTCAGTGCAGACCGCACCAAATGGAGTGTGGCTGCAGTGGACCTATTGCACTGTGCTTGGACTTATTCTTGGTACTTGTGCATGTTTCACTCCTTTTTGAGCTGGTTTTGATGAATTGTCACATTGTTGACCAAACCCAACAAACAAGTACAATATGTAGGCCTTTGGGACCATTTTTGCAAGGCCCCGTGAAAATATTTGCTCAGAACCCGAGATCTCGTAGTGCCAAGTTAGGAATATGTGTTAGAAATTCGTAAAATTCTTCGCGGCGAGCTTGCTCGCCGCGGTTCGGACACTTTGGATTGATCTGTGCATTAAAAAGCTAAGGAAAATGTTTTTCAGAAGGGTGCATTTCTGTGACCCATTATGCGACCGCATAACAGCAATGTGGGACGCATATCTGCCGCAGAGTGAGACAGTATGTTGGCTAATTTTGAGGTCAACTATGCGGCCAATTATGCGATCGCATAATCAATATGCTGGCCGCATAGTCATCGCATAATCTCCTTGGTATTTTGCGAATGGCAGTTCTGCGGTGCATTATGCGACCGCAGAACAGGTATGCAGACCGCATTTTTGTCGCATACCCGGGTAGTTAGTTTATGTTTTGGGATCCATTTCGCGGGCCCTTTTGCGGGCCGCATGTCAATTATGCGATCGCAGATCTGTTCGGGGGCTCCAAATTCCTAATTTTCTAACTCGACCCCATGTCGATATATTATATGCTACCGTTCATTTTAGGCCGATTTCTTGATCCATTTAGAGAGAGAGAGAGAGAGAGAGAGAGAGTCCTCGAGGGAGAAAGGGTTCTTCATCAACATTTCTCCTAAGATCTTACTTAAACCTTGAAGATTTGTCGAAAAAAGGCACATAGGCCTTCTTCCTAAAAGGTAAGGTTCTATAACCCAAGCTCTTAATTACTAGATATAACTAGGACAGACCATTAAAAGGGTAATCCATGAGGATGGGAGTGGATATCTTGCATGCATGAGTTCTTAAAGTATTTGGTGAGGTTTTGAGCTAAGGATGGGATGAAGGATGGTGGGATCCTTCACAAATAGTTTTAAAAGCATAATGCCCACTTAGTGTTTGAAAATATGGTCAAATAAGCTAGAACTATGATCATCTCTCTAATTTGTGGTTCGATTTGTCATGTTCTTAAGAGATTGATGTTGCTAAGAGTCTCGGAGTATAGTAGGACTTAAGGAAAGCTCAATCGAGGTATGTAGGCTAAACTTTCTCTCTCGGAAGTGAATTCCATATTGTTTTGTAAGTTTAAGTGTGGTTTGTCTACCAAAATGGTATAGCCTTGAGTCACATTTTAAATGAAGGTCAGTATACTAATCGAGTGAGAAGAATTCGATCTGTTTAATGCTCCTAGTTGCTCTTATGTATACTAAATGCCTTGATTGAATATGTCTACTTGTTGATAAACTACAAAGATGCTTGGAAATGAATCGAATGAGAAAATGTGAAACAAATTATGAAGTAAGCCCCGACTCAACTCTTATGAACTAACTTCAAAAATAGAATGGCCTAAAGGCCTTGTATCTGAACTATGCCCATAAGTGGCTGTTTTACATAATGCTTTGCCTTATAAATACATTCAATGCAATGCTAGCCCTTACACATTCTGATGTTGAAATTATGCATTTGTCATGATGGAAAAAGGGGTAATTCAAGGATAATTGAGGTGATTGCTTGCTTATAACTTCAATGTGTATTTCAATTGGTGGTTGGCATGTTCCCCCTTTGGGAGAATCCTTTGTGTTTGATGATTTTATTTCTATTGACTCGAAAATATATGATTCCCGGAATATTCGATACATTGATATTGGTTGGTGATCCTTGGAAATAAAGGAGATGGAAAATGTGGAAAACCAAATGCGGCCTTCGTGCCATGAAAAAGATGAATCTTGTGAAAGGCTCAAAGGGCCAAAGAAATACTGTTGTCGAGAGAGATTGAGGACATTAATAAAAACTATAAAATGTGAGAGGTATTGAGGTAAGCATGGTTGTGTTTATGATATATTTGTATACCTGTATTTATATTACAATTGTGTGCAATATCAAATCAAATCAAAAATGTTTTTGGGAGTATCATTAGTAAAACCGAGGAAGGGTGGGTCATAAGGCTTGTCACACCTCCTTTTTCCGCACCCACGAGGGGGCAGGGGAGTTTTTTCCAATTAAAGGACAATCGAAACGGGATTTGTTTATTTATTTCAGAGTCGCCACTTGGGAGGTTTTAGGGTGTCCCAAGTCACCAATTTTAATCCCGAATCGAGGAAAAGAATGACTCTATATTATAGTCTGCGTACCAGAAATCCGGATAAGGAATTCTGTTAACCCGGGAGAAGGTGTTAGGCATTCCCGAGTTCCGTGGTTCTAGCACGGTCGCTCAACTGTTATATTCGGCTTGATTATCTGATTTTATACAAATGTGAACTTATGTGCCAATTTTATCTTTTAACCGCTTTTATCATTCACTGTTATTTTTATAGGACTTGCAACGTCGTGAAAACATATCTCGAACCACGTTACATCAATGCACCCGTGGTTATTGACATATCTCGACTCGGTTGAGATTTGAATTTGGGTCACATAAATTTGCACCCAAATTAAGAAAAACAAATTATTAAGACGCGCCTAAAGCAACTAACGTATTGTTATTTTGGGGAAGGCCGTAAAATTTGCTAAACGGCATGTCCTGAATTCTAAGTATTTTTAATATATATGCATTTAGAGGGCCCACAGCTTCTACATTTTTGTTTGTCGAGGCTCGTCTCATTTATTATTAAAAGGAATTTACAACGTCATGGAAATGCATCTCGGGCCATGCCACAATCAATGCGCCCGTGACTAGAGACATATTTCGACTCCGTTGAGATTTGGATTTGGGTCACATAAATGTGCACCCGAGTTTAGGGAGATAACATTATTAAAGGCGCGCCTAAAGCAACTAGCGCATTATTATTTTGGGGTAGGGCCGTGAAATTTGCTAAACGGCCCGTCCCGGAATCTAAGTATTTGATACATATGTTTTGTGAGGGCCCCGCAATTTGTATTTTTATTCGACGAGGCTCGTCTCATTTTATTTTTTATTATCATTTATTTTTTTTATTTTTATATTTTAAAAGGATGCCATTTTTACGCCTTTAACAATACTAAACCTTACGGCTTCTTTACAACTAAAATCTCATAGCTTGTCAAGATTTAATAAAATGAGTCTAGTGAATGGGTGTTTTGGAAGTGGTAACAACAAGTACTAATGCTAATTTTGTCCGAACGAACTAAGCAAAGGACCACGAACAAATTAACGTCAAACTTGTGTCATAGAACAACTAGCCCAACTTAATTAAATGACATCAAATAAACAAGAATAACATAACGCAAAAATGAACAAAATGCATACGATGAAACATGGGCAGAAAATTACCATACCAATTTCTATATTGCATTTTTTGAACATTCCGTAACATTTCCTTGTCTAATGCTTGAAGTTTACTAACCTGAACAAATAGAGACGGATAGAGCCATGGACCAACCCTCAACACCGACCTCGACGGATAACCTCGAACGGGAAACCATAGAGAAGGTCGTCAGAGCTCGGACTGAATAGCTCGCGCCGGAAACTCGAACACGAATGGACCAAAAATGAGTCACGGCTGGGACTGGTTTTTCCAGGTGGTTATTTGGACGCTCGTTATTTTCAGGGATGAGTTCGACGGAGTGCCGATTGAGGGTCGTTTGGCAAAGTCGGAGTTCAGTGGTCGTTTGATCCACTGCTGGGCACGATAAAACGGCGGGGAGGGACTGTTCGTGGTAGGGGTGGCAGTTTGGGCGAGATGGTGAGGAGCCGATGGGGGAGTTGGTTGCGATGGACAGGGACGACGGGGAGCAGCTGTGGGGGGGGTCGTTTGAGCAGTTGACGGAATGGTGCGACTGGGTTTTCGTCGAAGGTTGGTGGTTATGGCGTTTGGGTTTTCTGGTTTTTTTTGGTGGTCGTGAGGCAGCTGGTGGGTGGTTTAGTTGACGAGGAGGGTGAGGCTGGTTATGGCGATTGACGGAGGTGGTGTTTGCTGGACTGCTTGGGCCGTGACGATGACGGGGAGGCAGCTGGTGCGTGGAAGGGTTGTGGTGGTTTTGGGGGGTGGTTTTGGGTTAGGGATGAGGATGAAGAAGAAACGTGACACAGCCGCAGCAGCGCCAGCTGCTGCACGACGGGGGTCCGGCGGTTCAGGCGTCGGGGGAAGCTGGTTCGGGTAGGTGTTTTGGACGTGGTGTTTGGGGCAGTGGTCGACGGGCTTCTGTTGTAGGGTTCTAGGGTTTTTGCTTATTCCTCTTTAGGAAGAAGATGATGTACAGTAGTTCCCCCAAAAAATTTCAGAAGTCCCCCTTTTCAAAAGTCATGCCCATGCATTTGTAATGGTTTTGCCCAGAAAAATGAGCCCCACGCGTGGTGGGGTTCGAGACTTGTGTCCCCCACGCGTGGTGGGGTTCCCCATGTGTCCTGGACTCGGTTTATTATGGGCTAGGTCCGAAAATCAGGCCTAAAACCGGGTAGTTTGAACCCGAATATTATTCTTTTGCCCGGACCCGAGAAATAGGAACACGACGTTGCTCAACTAGTCCTATGTAAGCAAAATAACTAACAAAAATAAGACTAATATTTAAAACAAAACTATATTATTATTTTCTTAATATTTTTCGAGATTAAAAATAGCTACAAAATATTAATAAACCTATTTTTTTGTAATTTTCGTTTTTATATGAAGATAAAATATAAAGTAATATTTTTGTATTTTTTCAAAAATTAAAATGACTACAAAACATTAATAGAACTATTTTTTGGTAATTTTCAAAATTATGTAAAGTACAAAATAAGGTACTATTTTTTGTATTTTTTCAATTTTATGAGAAATACATAAGCTAAAAGTTTATGTATATATTTTTTGTAATTTTTCTTTTTGTAACGAAATAAAGCAAAAATAGTCAAAATAGGTATATTAGACCTAAATTACATATTTATGCTAAAAGATGTGAAAATCCTCGGGGAGGGTCAAAAATCCGGTGTCTACAGCTGCCCCTCTTTGACTGGAAACACGAAGAGTTTTCCGACAAAGAATGACTAGACATGTTTTTGACCCGACCATTACTTGGACGGACTACACTAAGGAAAGGGAGGGAATGTGACAGAGCCCTGGTATCTGAGCTGCCTACATATCCTTGGTTATACAGGAATCAGGCCACGTGTAGTTCGGAAATGAGAGAGATGGTAGAGTGTACCGAGGTGAAGAGCCGATCGAGGTGTTGTTCCGTTGAGGTTCCGGTCCGCGGTCCTGTCATTACAACAAAAATGAAAACTGAAAAAGACTAACTAAGCCTATCAGCTACTAGTTACAAGGATTCCTATCTTTAAGTCTTCTGAAACTTGGTCTTGAGTCTTGAATGGTGCTTCATACAGACTTTGGATCTGAACCTTGATACTTGCTAGTTGTAGGTGCTAGTTCTTGAGCAGACCACATTTGTTCTCCACTTCCGTATTTTTCTCTTCTTCTTCTTTTTTGTTTTTCTCTTTTCTTGTTCTTCTTCTTTTCTTTTTTCTTTTATGTTGTGTCCAGCTTTTGTTGACCATCTCAGAATGTTGACTCGCATTCTTGAGGCGAGCTTCTGTTATTTATAACTTGGTTGAATGCTGGGGATTTTAGTTGTAGCCTTCTGCTTCCCAGTGCTGGGGATTTTTATTGTTTCCTGCTGGGGATACCTGTTGTAACCTTCTACCTTCCGGTGGGGTTACTGATTTCCAAAATCTGCAGTATAAGACTAAAAGTATTCCTCTTGTTATACAGGTGGGCGCCTGAAACATGAAATGTAAAGACTGAAATGTATGCCTCTGTTATATGGGCGGGCTCCCAATTTCAACACTTGAAAGTAAAGACTGAATGTATTCCTCTCGTTATACAGGTGGGCGCCTGGCTTCAACACTTGAAATGAAAAAGACTGAAATGTATTCCTCTCGTTATACAGGTGGGCGCCTGGGTTTAGGAAAATGACTCTTTTTTTCAAACGTTTTTTTAGCATCTTAGGAGAAAGATTCATCAGACTAAGATTTGGATCCTAGGAGAAGGTTCATCAGACTAGGTCTCTATCTTAGGAGAAAAATTCGTCAGACTAAGATTTTGATCCTAGGAGAAGGTTCATCAGACTAGGTCTTGTTTTTTTTTTGGTATCTTAGGAGAAAGATTCATCAGACTAAGATTTGGATCCTAGGAGAAGGTTCATCAGACTAGGTCTCTATCTTAGGAGAAAAATTCATCGGACTAAGATTTCGATCCTAGGAGAAGGTTCATCAAACTAGGTCTTTTTTTTTGGGTATCTTAGGAGAAAGATTCGTCAGACTAAGATTTGGATCCTAGGAGAAGGTTCGTCAGACTAGGTCTCTATCTTAGGAGAAAAATTCGTCAGACTAAGATTTGATCCTAGGAGAAGGTTCATCAGACTAGGTCTTTTTTTTTTGTTATTTTTTTTTAATTTTAACAACAACTTAGGAGAAAATGCATCTCCTATGGGTAAAATAAACATAGGAGGAAATGCATCTCCTATGGGTGAAGGTAAACTTAGGAGGAAATGCGTCTCCTATTGGTAAAAACAAACTTAGGAGGAAATGCGTCTCCTATGGGTGAAACTAAAACAAACTTAGGAGGAAATGCATCTCCTATGGGTGAAACTAAAACAAACATAAGAGGAAATGCATCTCCTATGGGTAAAAAACTTATGAGGAAATGCATCTCCTATTGGTAAAAAACAAACTTAGGAGGAAATGCGTCTCCTATGGGTGAAACTAAAACAATCTTAGGAGGAAATGCATCTCCTATGGGTAAAACTAGACTTAGGAGGAAATGCGTCTCCTATGGGTAAAACATAAACTTAGGAGGAAATGCGTCTCCTATGGGTAGAACTCTAATGATTTCAAATTAGGAAGTGCGTCTCCTATTAATGAAACCTTCGCTCTTTTTTTTTTGAATTATTTACTTACCTGTGTTGTCCTCCCTCGAAACTGTTGGGGATTATTTAGATGGGGATGACTTTTTACCTTTTTTTTCATTTTTTTTTTCATTATTATCTTTTTATTCTTCTTTTATTTCTTTTTATTATTCTTTTTTTTTATTATTCTTTTTTGTTTTGTTTTTGCATAGCTTCTTCCTTCGAAGACTACCTCCCTTGAGAGTCGTTTTGCCTTTCCTCGAAAGGAACCGCTGAGGATACCGACTTTCCAACCTTGTGTTGGACTCCTCGAAACTGCTAGGGATAACACTGTTGGGGAATTATTTACTTACCTATTGGGGGTAAAATGTTTTCAACTGGGGGTACCTGACTTCCAGAAAATTTTCTAAATGGAAGGAAAATTTTCTGCCCCAATTTGATAATATCCCTTGTGGCATGCAATTCTGGCATCAATGCCCTTTCTGTTACCTGCTTCAAATCAAACAAAATTTTGTTAGTTTAAAACATGGTGGTTGGTTGTGATACTCCTACTGGGATGGCTTTCCCTTTCTCCTTCATTGCTCTGTGCTCCTCAACTTGTTGGGGATGATATTATTTGCTGGGGATAATCCCTTCCTGCTGGGGGTATCCCTCTTCTTTTGTGGCATAGCTTGGAAACTGGCATTTCCCCGACCTTTTAGTCTAGTATGGATTTCGCCAAATCATGCTCACTGCTCTCCTTGCTTTGTTCACGGGCCTTGTCTTTGAGGTTTATAACCTTGGTTTTGGCAAGGATATCCCTCTTGACGCTCGTCAATCCTTTTGTCAATTCCCTTTTGCTGGGGATATCTTTACTGACACTGGCCTCGCGCTTGTTCCTTGCTGACCATACCATTTGGATGTACTAGTCAGATCTCATCTTGAAAAGCTGATGGCATATTTGAAGTCATTTCATACTTGTTCTGACCAGACAGACTCTATTGGGGGGGTTTTCTATGAAAGGAGAAAGATAAAAGAAACAAAATAAAAGACAAAGGAAACGATGACTCTTTTACAAAAGAAACTATAAATAAAAATCTATCAAACGCAGATACCAACTCTAATGATCATGACATGCACATGTGGCCTATCCTCTACCGTCAATCATCTTTCAAGATCTTCAATTGGCGATTCCCCATCTTATTCTCAATCTTATTCGACTTGTAGTGCCCGAAGGGTTTTCACTATCAAGTCTCTCTCATTTTTGGGTTCTTCTCTCAGCTTTCATCGCCTTATGGTGCCTGTGAAGGTTTTCACCAATAAGACTCTTTTGTTTTATATCTCTCTCCAGCTGGGGTATTTGGAGTGTCGCCGGTATGACTCTTTTTGCCGGGGATTAGAGTCCTTTCTGCTGTGGAACAGAGTGTTATGTACACCGGTAAGACTCTCATTTGTCTGACTTGACATCTTTTGAAGACTGATCAGAAGGTCTTTCTTTGGACCGTAATGTGGGTTTTGGATAGGGCTAGGAAAAAAAAAATGTATTAAAGGCTCAAAAAATGCATTAATTTTGGGTTATTAATTACAACCTTCGGAATTAGATTTATTTACAACAAACGCAACATTTGCCCCAGTTTCTTGCTTGGGGATATTTTAATTGATTTTTTCATTTTTCAAAACTATGACCGAGCCGTGAAGCGCCTACGTATCCTCTTTGAGGAATCAGGTCAAACGTAGTTCCCAATTCCTCTGTTTTCATTTGAATTTCCCTTGTTGTGTTTTTTTTTTTGTTATCATTTTTCTTTTCTCTTTTTTTTCCTTTTGCTTTTTTTTTCTTCTTGCTTTTTTTTTGTTGTTGTTGTTTTGCTATTCTTTTTTTTTTTTTATATCTTCCATGTTCGCATCTTCTAGTCGTTGCTACTGATTCCGAACGAGGGGTATGAAAGAAAATAAATAAGGCTCAAAAGGGGTAACGAAGGATAAAGTGTTTAGGTAGCAGAACAAAATGTCTTCGTCATTCCAGTCTTCAAAACATGCCAAGTGCAAACAACACAATTTAAATTTGTAGGCTCTTCTGATGGTGCTGGACTTGACAATTATATTCAACATCTGTTTGTTCATTTGTCACTTCTAAAGCACCGTTGGGCGACACTCTCATTCTCATTATTATGAACGACCCTCATGCCAATTTGGCGAATCTTGCTTTTAACGGTTTTCTTTGTGTTTAACTTGCCCTAGTTCCACATGACTCGAGCTCTGAATAATCTCAATCGTTCTTATTTCCTTTAAATGTTCTGATCACCTTTTCGGGGTTTTATGATTAACTTTAAAGATTAGGCCCAAACTGTGTGCGCATGTCATGTCACTAGAATCGGCGCTGAACAAAATGATAAAAAGACTAAACAAAAAGATGAATGGAAATAATAAAAGACCGGATTTTGTGCTAGACTACCGGTGAAATGGTTTGAATAACAAAACAAACGAAATAAAATCCTAAACAACCTGGACAAAACTTAAACAAACTGCTATGACAAAACGGAAAGATAAGCGGAAACACATTGACACAAAACAAACATCCGAATTACAATCTTAATAATCCGAACAACAGAAATGACAACAAAATAAGCCACCAAATGCCTCTTTCTTGCTAACCAAGTAACGGAGCGTCCTCCCACTTTATCAAAACTGGCATCTTAGCCACTGAACTTCGCATCAATACTGCCAAGACCATTACCAGCTTCAATATCATCAACCTCCGTCAGCAAATCCCCAATAGGATTCGAGTGCTTCTGTTATCGGGCCTGATCCCAGCAGAGTGTGTATCATGAGATGCAAGTAAAGGATTCTGGGTGTCATTGTCTGGCTTACCACAAACCAACCACCTTAACTTTATTTGCAAAACAAACAGGTTAGAATGGACTCAGTCGGTCCTTATTATTGACAACATTTTTTTCTTTTTCTCTTTTTTCGATTTTTTTTTCATTCATTTTTTCCTTTTTTTTCTTTTTTTCTTTCTTTTTTTTTCATTCTTTTTTTTCATTCTTTTTTTTTCATTCTCTTTTTTCATTTCTTTTTTTTTTTGCTTTTCTTTTTGTTGTGGTCGAATCTTATGGAGATTGCCTACGTATCATGACCCCGCATGAATCAGACCTTGTGTAGTTCGGACCAATAAAAGATAAACAATACTAAACACATTTTTTTAAAAAAAAAAAATTAAAACAAACTGGGTTTCAAGGATTTAAAGATGACCCACAAACTTGAGAATCAAACAACCCGCATATTCTAGTCAAAAGATTTATAAACTTCAAAACAAATGGCCAACTTCCTTCCTCTGTTTGCTAATTTTAACCAAATGGTTATTTTTGCAAATGTGGCCCCTTCCAATTCTCACATGAATTTTGAGGCCGGGGAGGATTATTTTATGACACTTTTACCAACTTGTCCATTCTTTTACGAAAACAACCTTTCGACAACTGAAAGATACTCTAAGGCTGTTTCGGCAAGAACGGTTTAAGACGCGGCCGAAGCTGGCTCGACTTATTATGACAAAATTCAAACAGTATTCACCTGACCGCCGACTCTTTGTTTTTTTTTTCAAATTATAATAAAAACCTGGTGTTGCAAACACGGCCCTTCAGCGCCTCGGGGACGATGATTTTCAAGGCTGTGTGGGTCAATTGGACCAAATCTAAAACAATGACCCAAAGGTGGCTGTTTATGCAAAGTCAGCCTTCCGGCGTCCCTTTCGGGAACATTCGGCTATTTATGACAAAACAGCATCACCCTGACTTGTTTATGACTCTTTTATCATTTTTCAAAAATAGAAAATTCAACTTGCAAACACGGCCTTTCAACGCCTCGGGGACGAAGATTTTTAAGGCTGTGGGGGTCAACTAGACCAAATCTTAAACATGACCCAAGGGTGGCTGTTAATGCAAAGTCAGCCTTCCGGCATCCCTTTCGGGAACATTCGGCTATGTCTTGATAAAACAGCGTCATCCGATTTCTTAAAAATTTGACATATTATTATTTATTTGTTTTTGGCTTTTTAGCAAAAGGTGGGGTTGGACCCGATGAGGGTTGCCTACGTATCTCACATCCGGTGAGAATCAAACCCGCGTAGTTCGGGCAAATAAACTATTTTTGAGAAGACCCTTTTCCATTTTATATTCTTTTTTTTATATATAACAAACAAACAAACTATTATTTTTCATTCATAACAAACAAACTAACTAACGTAAAAAACATTCCTTCTTTTTTCATTTGTTTTTCCTATTCTAAAGAAAAAGAAAATGTTTTTTTTTTTGGAATTTTTACCTTTAATAAAAGAAATGCTTGAATTTTTAAAGAAGAATCAAAATATTTTTGAATTTTTTTTTTGATTATATATATATATTTATTTTGGAACAAATAATAAAATCACGTTCAACGCCCGACTCTTTTTATTTTATTTTTGGCATTTTCATAGACAAACAAAATAAAATAAAATAAAACATTTTAAAAACCAGACTCTTTTTCATTTTCATTTTCATGGCAAAACAAACTATTTTCTTTTCTATATTTTTTGACAGAACAATGATGATTTTTTTCTCTATTTTTCCTTTGCTTTTAATATAACAAACTAATAAGACATTTTTTCATTTTCTCAAAATTTCGGCAGAGTTTCGATACTACTCGGACATTCATTTTTTTTTCTTATAAAAATAAGTAGTTATATCTCTACACTATTATTTTCTCATTTTTTCACATTTTTTTTAATCCGTGGAAAATGATGAAGACATACAAAATCTTTTGAATTTTCATGCTTTGTTTTTATATGTATTTTTATTTTTTTATATTTATTATTATTTTCAAAAATGTGGCATGGGAAACATAAGGATTCCCAAGACATCTTGGATTTCGCAAATGTTCCCCATGCGCTTTTCCCAACATGTGAAGCATGGGGGACATAGGGAATTCCAAGACTTCTTGGATTCCACAAATGTTCCCCATGTGCCTTTTCCCAAAAATGAAGCGTGGGGGACATGTGGAATACCAAGGCTTCTTGAATTCCACAATGTTCCCCATGTGCTTAATTAATATAATAGCATACTTATCTAAAAAAAATCGTGCAACTTTCTTATTTAACGTGATCAGCATGATAAGAAGTGTCATTTGTCCGCAAATATCATTGGTCCGCCAAATGACCCATTCACCCTTGAATAAATACAACATTTAGCACATAGGATGCCATAAGATGGTCTATTATTTTCAGGTTGCTTGTCCTAGACGGACCCAACCCCTGTGTTGAGTCCCCTAAGTCAAATGCACATGATGCAAATAAACGTTCCTACTAGGGATCCGGCATGAAGTCACATTATTCTATGTTCAAAACCTGGGTCGGTGTTCTAGACAGTGTACCCGAGCGGACAACTCGAGCTGAGGAAGGAGCTCCTTTCCGGGAACCAAAAGGCCAGCCGACTTAGAAACTTTCCGAGCCTCTTTTATTTAAGGTATGACACTAACAGAATAGGGAGTCTCAACCAGTAAGCACATTCCCTGAGGTAAGAAGAGAAGGGTTTCGGCACAGTTTATATACAGTTCAGATAATATCAAAGCAGTAAAAGACAACATTTAGTATGTTATGTCAAAACATGTAATATATATCAGATAATAAAGCCAAATATAACAATTATTCTAAGCTCGAATCCTTGAGCCTTAACCAGCGGTTCTGGGTTTAATTTCCAGCAGCGGTTTTGTCATACTGGGTTTATAACCTGGGTATACGTTCTAGACTGTGTACCCGAGCGGACAACTCGAGCCGAGGAGGGGGCTACGTACCGGGGACCCGCGAGATCGTCCGGCTTTGTAACTTGTCCGACCTCTTTCTTATTTCAGGTATTGACACTAACAGAATAGGGAGTCTCGTCCAGCGAGCTTCTCCCCGGAGGTAAGGAGAGAAAGGTTTCAGCACAGTTTATATGTACAGTTCAAGTAATATCAAAGCGGTAAAAGCAGTATTTAGCACATTAGGCTCAACATGTAAAAATCAGATAAAACCGAATATAACAATTTGTCTAAGCTCGAATTCTAACCCTGAACCAGTGGTTCTGGGTCTATATTCCCCAGCAGAGTCGCCAGAGCTGTCACACCTCCTTTTTCCGCACCCACGAGGGGGCAGGGGAGTTTTTCCAATTAAAGGACAATCGTAATGGGATTTGTTTATTTATTTCAGAGTCGCCACTTGGGAGGTTTTAGGGTGTCCCAAGTCACCAATTTTAATCTCGAATCGAGGAAAAGAATGACTCTATATTATAGTCTGCGTACCAGAAATCCGGATAAGGAATTTTGTTAACCCGGGAGAAGGTGTTAGGCATTCCCGAGTTCCGTGGTTCTAGCACGGTCGCTCAACTGTTATATTCAGCTCTATTATCTGATTTTATACAAATGTGAACTTATGTGCCAATTTTATCTTTTGACCGCTTTTATTATTATTTTTTACGAGAATTGCAACGTCGTCAAAATATATCTCGAACCACGTTACATCAATGCACCCGTGGTTATTGACATATCTCAACTCGGTTGAGATTTGGATTTGGGTCACATAAATGTGCACCCGAATTAAGAAAAATAAATTATTAAGACGCGCCTAAAGCAACTAAAGTATTGTTATTTTGGGGAAGGCCGTAAAATTTGCTAAATGGCATGTCCCGGATTCTAAGTATTTTTAATATATATACATTTAGAGGGCCCCGCAGCTTCTACATTTTTGTTTGTCGAGGCTCGTCTCATTTATTATTAAAAGGAATTTACAACGTCATGGAAATGCATCTCGGGCCACGCCACAATCAATGCGTCCGTGACTAGAGACATATTTCGACTCCGTTGAGATTTGGATTTGGGTCACATAAATGTGCACCCGAGTTTAGGGAGATAACATTATTAAAGGCGTGCCTAAAGCAACTAGCATATTATTATTTTGGGGTAGGGCCGTGAAATTTGCTAAACGGCCCGTCCCGGAATCTAAGTATTTGATACATATGTTTTGTGAGGGCCCCGCAATTTGTATTTTTATTCGACGAGGTTCGTCTCATTTTATTTTTTATTATCATTTATTTTTTTATTTTTATATTTTAAAAGGATGTCATTTTTACGCCTTTAACAATACTATACCTTACGGCTTCTTTACAACTAAAATCTCATAGCTTGTCAAGATTTAATAAAATGAGTCTAGTGAATGGGTGTTTTGGAAGTGGTAACAACAAGTACTAATGCTAATTTTGTCCGAACGAACTAAGCAAAGGACCACGAACAAATTAACGTCAAACTTGTGTCATAGAACAACTAGCCCAACTTAATTAAATGACATCAAATAAACAAGAATAACACAACGCAAAAATGAACAAAATGCATACGATGAAACATGGGCAGAAAATTACCATACCAATTTCTATATTGCATTTTTTGAACATTCCGTAACATTTCCTTGTCTAATGCTTGAAGTTTACTAACCTGAACAAATAGAGACGGATAGAGCCATGGACCAACCCTCAACACCGACCTCGACGGATAACCTCGAACGGGAAACCATAGAGAAGGTCGTCAAAGCTCGGACTGAATAGCTTGCGCCGGAAACTCGAACACGAACGGACCAAAAATGAGTCACGGCTGGGACTGGTTTTTCCAGGTGGTTATTTGGACGCTCGTTATTTTCAGGGATGGGTTCGACGGAGTGCCAATTAAGGGTCGTTTGGCAAAGTCGGAGTTCAGTGGTCGTTTGATCCACTGTTGGGCACGATGAAACGGCGGGGAGGGATTGTTCGTGGTAGGGGTGGCAGTTTGGGCGAGATGGTGAGGAGCCGATGGGGGAGTTGGTTGCGATGGACAGGGACGACGGGGAGCAGCTGTGGGGGGGGTCGTTTGAGCAGTTGATGGAATGGTGCGACTGGGTTTTCGTCGAAGGTTGGTGGTTATGGCGTTTGGGTTTTCTGGTTTTGTTTGGTGGTCGTGAGGCAGCTGGTGGGTGGTTTAGTTGACGAGGAGGGTGAGGCTGGTTATGGCGATTGACGGAGGTGGTGTTTGCTGGATTGCTTGGGCCGTGACGATGACGGGGAGGCAGCTGGTGCGTGGAAGGGTTGTGGTGGTTTTGGGGGGTGGATTTGGGTTAGGGTTGAGGATGAAGAAGAAATGTGACACAGCCGCAGCAGCGCCAGCTGCTGCACGACGGGGGTCCGGCGGTTCAGGCGTCGGGGGAAGCTGGTTCGGGTAGGTGTTTTGGACGTGGTGTTTGGGGCAGTGGTCGACGGGCTTCTGTTGTAGGGTTCTAGGGTTTTTGCTTCTTCCTCTTTAGGAAGAAGATGATGTACAGTAGTTCCCCCAAAAAATTTCAGAAGTCCCCCTTTTCAAAAGTCATACCCGTGCATTTGTAATGGTTTTGCCCAGAAAAATGAGCCCCACGCGTGGTGGGGTTCGAGACTTGTGTCCCCCACGCGTGGTGGGGTTCCCCATGTGTCCTGGACTCGGTTTATTATGGGCTAGGTCCGAAAATCAGGCCTAAAACCGGGTAGTTTGAACCCGAATATTATTCTTTTGCCCGGACCCGAGAAATAGGAACACGACGTTGCTCAACTAGTCCTATGTAAGCAAAATAACTAACAAAAATAAGACTAATATTTAAAACAAAACTATATTATTATTTTCTTAATATTTTTTGTCGAGATTAAAAATAGCTACAAAATATTAATAAAACTATTTTTTTGTAATTTTCGTTTTTATATGAAGATAAAATATAAAGTAATATTTTTGTATTTTTTCAAAAATTAAAATGACTACAAAACATTAATAGAACTATTTTTTGGTAATTTTCGAAATTATGTAAAGTACAAAATAAGGTACTATTTTTTGTATTTTTTCAATTTTATGAGAAATACATAAGCTAAAAGTTTATGTATATATTTTTTGTAATTTTTCTTTTTGTAACGAAATAAAGCAAAAATAGTCAAAATAAGTATATTAGACCTAAATTATATATTTATGCTAAAAGATGTGAAAATCCTCGGGGAGGGTCAAAAATCCGGTGTCTACAAGGCTCACACATGAAACTACATGTGCCGGTGTATGGGGTGGATTGTGGTTATTCCCCTTAATTGGTATGAACTTGGTAACATTTGTTAATTGGTAACACCAACCCACACGACATATATGGGAAGGCAGCCTAGCCGATCGGGCCGTGATCGGACGCCATGCCGCACACATGGTGGTATTGTGGTGGGAACCAAAAAACTGGAAATTCAAAAACTAGAAATGGTGATTGTGGTACATGTCTCCAAAGGGACGACCTAGCCGATCGGGTCGTGATCGGACTTCGTGATAACAAAGACGGTGGTAGACAATCGGGTCATGATCGGACTCCGTGCTAACAAAGACGGCGGTATAACTCATATATGTGGTAATGATCTCCCAACCAAAAATTATATATATTATTTTCGTAAACTAGAAGACTTACATGTTTCAAATTGGATGCTAGTATATTGTTGATTTTGACTTACTGTTTTGTGGTTTCTTTGCTTGTAACGTCCCTTTTACCGGGGGCGCTGTATCGTTTAATGATACAGGTGGTTCCATAGTGGGCGGTATCGGCCAGTGATAGTGATACTCTCTTCCCAGCAGTCTTGGTGAGCCCCACTCCATCCCGGGGTCATGTCATGTATCTTTTGTTCATTTTCTCATCACGTTTGAGGTATAGCTGGAGCCTTGTTGCTGGTATTTCCCTATTACTCTTCTATTGTATTTAGAGGCTCCGTAGACTATTTGTGGGTGGTGGTTGATGTTGGGGTCTAGACTAGAAAAGTTGGTACTTGATAAGCATGTTTTTCATTAAACTTATAAACTTGTAATATTTTGGTAAACTATGAATGAAGTCATTAACGGAAACGAAATGAAAGTTGCTAATGGAATATTTCTTAGTGTTTTGATAAATGGGATAACATTCCCTCTTTATTCATGAACTAGCTTGGGTAGAATGAAATCTAACAGGATTGCTCAGTCGAGTTTACTCGGTTGAGCGCCGGTCACGTTCCACAGTTTTTGGGGCGTGACAATTTTGTACACATTTTTTATCAAAACTCAAGTAAGAATGAGTGTAAAATGCATCATAATCCTTAGTCATCAGTACTTATATCTGGCTGCACTATTTTAAAGTGTACCATCTGGGTGTCTCACAAGGAGATCTATAGCACATTGCAATAACCTTCGGAAATGTCAACTGTCACAAACAATTCATCGATTATATCTTCTTATACTACTTCTATTAACCCCCATAGGGCATATCTGGAATGGGTGTGACTAATTGTATATACCTCTATTACTATTGAATATAACTCAAAAAGCTTATGTGTCTCTGCCTAAATTATAAACACTGTTAACCTTTGTTAACTGGGCGCTCGTACCATTCTTTATTTTGCTTCTTTTGCTTGTTAAAACTTTGTATTTATCTTCTTAATCTCTTATTTTCTTTCACCATAACGGTGGATAGGCATTCTTGCCTTAAGGCTTCATATCATGAGGCTTATACCTTCAGTACGCACATGATCTGCTGAAGATCTCACATTTACTTATCATAAGCATGATACAAAGTCGAGTTCCTCTAATTCAACACTTACACAGCTATATCTCTTATAGATCATCTTTCTGAACGTAGGCATTGTCTTATTACGAATAAAAATACAAGTTCGGGACTTGAATTCTTATAAGTGAGCTCTACCACACGATCTAGAGTAAGAAGAAAGAGTGACAGTCTTAAATGCCCTGTAGCCTCCTGTGTATAAGTGTGGTGCACGACACACCCATAAACAAGACTCTACTAGACACGGCTTGTAGACTCCCTAGGACAAAACTACTCTGATACCACTTTTGTCATGCCCCGAACCTGGGGGCGAGACCGGTACCTAGTGTCTCACATATCCTCGCGTACCAACTTGCGACTTAGGAATTCTGAATATGTGATGTCATACTTTGGCCATGGGCCTCATTTCAAGACAAATGTGAATGCAGACTAAATATTTATATAAAGCTAGGCCAACAAGGCCGTCGTAATTATTGCAACTAACAACCAACCAAATATACATACAGGGCCTACAAGCCCAACATATTGCACTAACTGACAGGATATATCTACAAGCCTCTACTAGTGAATATACTGTGATCGGAACAACTCCCCGACCTACTCATACCATATATACATAAGATGTACATAAAGCTCTAGACCCGGCAACTCCAAAAGGTATGGAGCTTACCGATCAAGCTGAACTCGGGAAGCACTTAATGAGGAGGTATAACCACCTATCTCTCTGAACCTGCATGCATGAAATGCAGAGCCCCCAAAAAAGGGATGTCAGTACGAAATAATGTACCGAGTATGTAAGGCAATATACTAAAAGCTGAAACTGAACTGATATAATAACTGCAAGTCAAAGATAATCTGAAGATATGCTTACCTGCTGATACTGACTCAACTCTCTCAATATAGTAAGTAAAATAGTTGTTTGGCCCTATAAGGCTCGATATATATATATATATATATATATATATATATATATATATATATATATATATATATATATATATAACTGCTCTGTTGTAGTAGGCTCGCTCATAGGCGCTCGATCATACTAGGCTCTGTATCTTGACCAACTAGGCTCGCTCATATGCGCTCGGCCATAGCAGGCTCGGTATATAACTTACCATCTGATCTGAGGTTACCCAATAGGGGCCTGCCCATCGATTATAGCTCGATGGTAATGAAAATACTTTTAATACTGCATATATGTAAATTCTCTGGTCTCTTGACTGGAAGAAGGAAATACTCAATTGAATATGAAGTCCCAATAAGGAGAATATTATAACTTACAAAACTAGGAAAATATACGTAATTTGCGAGACTAGCCAAATATACGTAAATTCCGGGATATGAATTTTTCTTTATGGATCGTTATCAAACTTGTGTAATGATGCGATCATGCTAAAATGAAGGGAAAGCTTAGTCTTAACATACCTTTTCCACGAATTATTCGAACGAATCTGCTTCTGCGAAATATGGACGAAATTCACACTTGGACGAACTTGTTCTGCTTTGCTTCCAACGTTTTTGAACAAGACAGAATGAATTTAATCTAATTGTTGAACTTGAACTCTTTGGCTAAGAGTTCTTTGGACGAAATGGAATGTCCCCTGGTCCTCACGTTTTTTGGTTCAAAATCAAAATGTAAAATGTTGTGTTACCTTTTCCTCTTATGCTCATAAGAATCTTTACTAGATACGGCTTTGTAAATCAGCCTTGTTACACATGTAAAGGTGATTTATGACTCACCTTAAAACTAAGAAGGGGCTGCCACGTCCCTTTTGATATGATCTTGTTAATTTTATCCACTTATTAGTTAACCGGATAATGTCTTGTTACACGGTAATTAACCAATTACCCGCATAATTTAAAAATTATTCCAAATTACTTAAAATTTTATTTATTACTAAAATACTTCATATATACTTTATATGTTATACTATCGTGGTCATATGGTACCTTGCATGGTACTAGTCTATAAATACTGGGTATTTTAGCCCGGGTCGTATTTTACCCCAAAATGCCAAACTTGGACAAAATTTATTTTCTTTGACTTGCTCCCTTTTTAACCTTCATGAATTTACTAATCACTTGTAAAATAGCATAATCCTTATGATCTCCAAATAATCTTTTACTTGGATTGATGTCAATTACCTTACGACAAATTCAACGTATAATACTTTAGGGTGCAACATCGTTGTAACTTAAACTGCAAAGCATAACATTACCGTAATATAATACTACTAGGTGCAACACTGTCATAACTTAATACCGCGAAGCGTAACATCACCGTAATATATTACTACAGAGCATAACATCGACGTAGTATTGTGGGGCGTAATAGAATATGTGAAACATGTGCCCTAGGGAAATTCCTCGGCCGGCCAACTCCGCATACTTGATGAGCAAAAGAAAGAGCTTGTACGCATATAGAGAGAGTTGAGCCGGGAACACTTCATAGAAGTGGCAGAAGTCCACCACCAGAGAAGGAAGGGGAAACGTGTACCCAATGACAAAAGGATACGCGTAAAACGCGCA
Organism: Nicotiana tabacum; assembly: GCF_000715075.1. NCBI lineage: Eukaryota > Viridiplantae > Streptophyta > Magnoliopsida > Solanales > Solanaceae > Nicotiana > Nicotiana tabacum. The sequence goes on from NC_134089.1 coordinate 171,206,426, forward strand.
GTATCCCGGACGTTTCAAATGTACTATATCCTTCCCTGTCGGCACCATTTCGATATGAGCGGGGATTCCCCACTTGGATTTGAGTGTCGTGATCGCCACCTTATCCATAGTGGAAGGAATAGGCTTCGGTTCATCTTCGGCAGGGCTATTAAAATCAGTCCTCGTCTTCCCCCGACGAGGAACTCCTCATCTACCGTCGGAAACCCTCGTCTTCCACCACCTCCACTCCCTCTTCGAGTAGGGATACGTCACTTTCCGGCACCGGAGCACCAATAGCTTTATCAAACTGGGTAGGAGCACTAGCCATTTGTCTTCTTTGATTGAAATAAACGAGAACGATGAAGGAAAAAAGGTAATGGTCACAGCGAATTCTAGCGAAGGCAGAAGTATGAAAAACTAGAGAAGGAAGAGGAAGTTTGCAAAGTTCTTTCTTAAACAATTGAAAAGCTCAATAATCAAATAAGAGGCTTCCCCTATTTATAGGGACATAAATACCCTGAGCGGGAAAACCAAGAGCCGCCAATCAGAAAATGGAAAGGGCATAGGAAACGATACGATGCCTTGGAAACGTGCGCCATAATGACGCATAAGAAGCATTCATGATACCCTGAATTGACGTGTCGATCCAATTCTGAACTGACATAACGGTCCAACGGAATTCTTGAAATGTCACGTCTCTACCTCGCCATAAAGACCTCGCTCTTCGCATAACGTTCAGATTTCTCTTAATTTTTGAATCAACAGAGTCCGCCCATCGAGCTCGCCAAGAGCCGATCCCAACGGGCGGAGGGACTAACTGTATGGTCAAACTCTGACCACAAATGGATTATCATTAAAAGGAATGGTAAGGGGTACGACCATGGCACGAGGCATAATTGCAATGAGTATCTCGGCCACTGCCGAGATCGAACCATCAGAAAGCTTGCACAACAGAATATATGTCGTAATGCTTGAGCGAGTAAGGAAGAGTATAGTCAAGAGAGAGGGTATGCTGGTTAAAGACTGTGGGACAAAGGGGAATATTTGTATATATATATATATATATATATATATATATATATATATATATATATATATATATATATATATATGAGGTAAGAAGGCAAGAAAAGGGGGGTCCCAGAGAGAGAAAAAGGAACAAAAGATTGGGAGGAGATCCCCAACAACAAAGCAAAAGCCTAGATTTTCATGGCAAACCTTTGTAATCGTCATTGTTGAATCAATAGAAATAGATATCATAGTTATCAACGGAATTCCTCCCCTTCCTTCTTTGCTCTTACAAGTACAGAACAATGTATCAAAAATATAAGCTTATTATTTATGTTTGATGTCTTTTAATAATCTTAAGAAGTGTTGTTCAAGCTCGACCTCATTCGATTCTCGTATTCAATGTGTTTATATCTAGAGTTAATTATGTTTGGTTGAGATTTATCCTCCATTTTCTTCATTAATTAGTTTAACAAAAAGCTTAGCACTTTTTGGTCAAACATAGAATACGACTTATAAACGCATTTTACAAACGCAGACTTACACATCATTACCTATTTTTTCCGTTATGCGTTCCGCTCGGCAACCCTTACCATTAACTACAGTCTATAGTGCTATTTGTCCATCATGTCCCTTTATAATTTTAAAATTAAAAAATTACATTTTTAAATCTCCTATATGTAAAAGACAGATATCTTACGTGTAAAAGTGAATCTTCCGTGTGTAAAAAAAAATGTAGAATTATAAAACTAAAAACAAGTTTGTAAAGAGCCACAAACCCAATTGACCCGGTCTATAAGTGGAGCAACCTTGAAATGTTAACATTTAGAACACTATTTGAAGTGCCTATTTACGAATTTCGAAAGTTTGGAGGCTAACATAAAAATATTGTACATAGACTGGTGCTAAGCCTATTATTTATAGATTACTATTATTTTTTTAACTGTTAATGACATTATTTATAGCCAAATACATGCATGTCATAATTTAAATCAAAATTTTAAAAGTCGTTTTCCCTTTATTAAATTCTGTAAATTAAATACAATAATAATAATAATAATAATAATAATAATAACATACTGAGTTTAATCCCATAAGTATGGTTTGGGGAGGGTACTGTATACATAGAATTTACTCTTATCATGTGTGAGATAAAGGGATTGTTTCCAATAAACTCTCGACTCAAAGGGAAAAAAAACCAAAGCAAGTTTGAGGGGAAAAAACAGTAGTGAGGAGGCCATATGTTGGAAATACTAGAGAAAAGAAATACTTAGTAAAGACAACAAAATAATAAAATTTGTAAATCAAATACTTTCACATAAATTTAAATCAGGGAAGTACTAAATTGTTAAAAGTATCTTTTCAAAACTAGCAAGTCTGGTAAAACAATAATAAACCAAATATTGTACAATCATAATATTAGAGACCACAACGCAGTTTAATTAACGTAATAGAACAACTTATGAAGGTCATTATCTTAATCATACCTGATGATAGGCTATAATTACGTATTTTAGTCGATTATTACACTCTAATTTACTGCACTTTAGTTGAGTTTGCGCTTTAATCGCTAGTGTTTTGCACTAATTGTGTGTTTTATACCTTGTAGAAGTGATTCCGAGCTACATAGATATTATGGAATGAATTCAAGTGATTGGAGCTTTGAAGTCTGAGTAAAAGGCCAAGGAATTAAGTCGGGATCGAATTCGGGGATCAACGAATGATAGAGCAACAAAACGAAGAATCGAGTAGGTATATTGCGTACTGTTTAGTAAAATGCACATAACTTTTCTCTCGGAATTCTCTTTGGGATATACAATATATGGTTGGAAAGCTAACTCAACGGGCTAAAACTTTCATGTTTTACGTTTTTTTTAAATTCTAAACAGAACAGGGGGGGAAACGTGGTCAAAACCGCGACCTCGGACCTGACGCGGATTGAAACAGTAGACTTGCCAAATACCGCGTCTGTGTCGTGCCCCGACCACGGCCCTACTTGGTATATTGATCACGCCCACTATGCCTTATAAAAAGGACAATGCGGTTGTTGCAAATATAATCCGGTTTACAAGTCCGGAGTCGAATCCCACAGAGAACTAAGGTTTAGTTACAACTGTTCACTATCACCAAGAAGACAAACTCGAACAATTCCTAACTTATAGATATTTAGATTCTTGTGTTTAACTAATTAACTAACAAATTAAAATACTAAATTAGCAACTAAATATACTAAGGGTTAGACACAAGATTAAGGAGGTCTAGAGTAATGATTTTCCCAATTGCCGGAATCCTTCCCACTATGTCTTCTATAATTTCGCCTAAGTATTCTCTACCGATCATGAGCACTCTTATTACCGTAAATCTCTCCTGAGTAATCATGACAATTTACTAGACGCACTCTCCTGAGCTACGCTAGCTGGCTTTTGATACAGCTAGCTTCAAATCGCACCCAAGGCTTCGTTATCCCTAATCCCGCCTTTAAACCCTCGGTTATTGATCCCTCATATACTCTGGGAGTGGTGTTGTTCAACAATTACCTAAATATGCACTCTCTCCCGAGTTATGCATACTAAGGCACAGCTAATTGAAAGCTCTTCAATTAACTACAATAAGAACATAGTTGAACAAATAAAGATTATACTACGGCTCAATTATATAAAAACATAACAAGAATTTATCCTACAAAAGGTTCTATCAAAACTCTAGATAATAAATTAGCTATTCATAATAGTATGTAAAACTACAATACTAAAAGTCATAACCAACAATGAAAAATAGGAAGAGGAAAGAAAAAACTTGTAGAAGAATTCTCAAGCCTTGCTCCTATTGTGTCTCTCCTCCTTAGGTCCAACCTATGTCAAAAATATGTCTCATTCCTTTCTTTGCCGGCTTCCTTGGTTTAATATAGGGTTTAGGGCTTAAAATCCTGTGTTTTGCACTTTTGTCCTTGAAATTTACGCATCCTGCCGCGGTTCCACCACGGTCGCGGTCAAACACCCTCTCAGATTCTTCAGTTGTCCGCGACTGCCCTCTGTCGCGGTTTTGCCGCGGTCGCGGTGGAACCGCGGTTTTTCACCCTGTTCCGTTTGGAATTTTGGAAAAATCTAAAACATGAAAGTTGTATTCCTTTGCGTTATCTTTTCAACCATATATTGTGGAGCCCAAATGGAGTTCTGAACAAAAGGTTATGTCTATTTTACTAGACAGTGCGCAATATGCCTCTTCGAGTTTTCGTTTTGTTGTTTTATCATCCGTTGATCCCCGAACGCGATCCCGGCTTAATTTCTTGAGCTCTTACTTAGACTTCAAAGTTCCAAACCACTTAAATTCAGTCCATAACATCTATATAGCTCGGAATCACACCTACAAGGCATAAAACACACAATTAGTGCAAAACACTAGCGATTAAAGTGCAAACTCAACTAAAGTGCAGTAAATTAGAGTGTAATAATCGAATAAAATATGTAATTATAGCATATCATCAACACCCCACACTTAAATCATTGCTCGTACTCGAGCAATCAAACTACACTTTTTTTTATAGACACGACCTTTTTAAACAATTCTCCTAACTCATCACACCAAGAGTATTTAAAATAGACTAAGCACAAAAGCGTAACATCTTCACCTCAAGATTTGACTCATAAGTACCACGCATTATTCACAATTCACCTACTTACTCTAACATAGAGGTCACTGACATTACCTTTCCTTCATGAATCAAGTGCCCTCACACAACAAAAGAGAGTAGTTCCACACAATAAAATTTAAGAACACTTAGGAACTCAAGATAGAAAGAATTCACTCACTCTCAGAAATAACATTCATATGCCACAAAAGATGCACCATAAGCTTGCCCGTAGTGTGCTACTCTACTAATGGATCTCATTCAATCTAGGATCAATTAGGACTTTATTTAGTAGTAATGTAGGCTACGGGACAGGTAGGATACATTTAGATATAAGAGTGACTACAACTCCCTTAGCACTTTAATACATATACTTTAACATTCAAACCCCATACTTATGTCAAGCCAAACTCCACCTTCACATCAACATACATCAACTCCCAAATTATTTAAGCACAATTATATCAAGAGTCACCACTATCAAAGAATATTTTTTTTCACAACAATACAACTATATTATTTTTTTTTTCATTCTTTTCTTTTTCAATTCAAGTGGCTCTTGCTTTTCAAATCAATGCACCTTTTCTCCTTATTTCATTAGTTCCACTCAAAAACCAAACCAACCACCCCACACTTTGACTTTTACAAAGTTCATAAACAATTCAAGTGCTCATGAGAGGTTACAATGGTTCAGATAGATGGTTAATTCAAACAAATGGGTAAGGCTTGTAATGTGGTTGCCAAAGAAATAAGATTATAGGCTCAAAGGGGTTAACTACGATACATAACAATTAAGTGGGTAAAATATACATATCTGGCTCAACAAAGAAATGCCTATATCACTTCCTAGACTGAATAAAACTACTATTTCGCTTCGCAAACACACACAGGGCAAGTTTTAGGCATAAAATGCAATGCACAGATTATAACAAATTCTTACACATACATGGAACATGACTCACTCAAGATTGGATCATCAAGACACTCTAGTCAAAGCAGTTAAGCAAAGTTAAGATCATACAATTTAAGGTACTTCTACAAGAGTCAAAAATTGAGCCTAAGCGTCACAACCAAAGTACTCACTATTCTCGAGGCATAACAAAGTCAAGAGATATTGCTTCAATTCAATTCATCTCACATTGTCTCTTACTCCCCAAAAAAAATAACTACACCCGGTTCAAATAAAATCCTTGGAAAAGAACCGTGGTTTAAAGAAAAACCAAGGGGTAATTATTACACTACCTAACAAAAGAAAATCTTTTTGTACTTTTTCTTTAGACTTAAATCCCTCAAGAAAATTGTCTAATAGATCCATCGTTGGGAAAAGTCCAATCTTTTCTATTTAAAAAAAATTATTCAATTAAACTAACACAACTAAAATAGCATAGAAAGTCACCCAGTCAATCTCCTCACCCCACACTTAAAATTGGGCATTGTCCCCTATGTACACCATAACTAATAAAAGGGTAAAAGAAACTCCCTGCTAGGCCAAAGGCCGAAGCACTAACAACTCATGGGATACTCAGACTTCTCCCAAGCTTGGTCCTTCGTGCGGGTACCTCACACTTAGTTCCATCCATTTGGTTTATTATTGCATCCTTCCAATACCTTTGCTTTCCATGCTCCTAGAAAATAGAAAATTGACACTACAAAAATAATACAATTAAAAAAAATTAATACAAAAAAATAAAAGAAAGCAGTAAAGCTGGGTTGCCTCCCAACAAGCACTTGATTTAACGTCGCGGCACGACGTGAATCACTTTCTGCCTCCACTTCGAACTTATGAATCGCACCCCAAGTTTTTCTCCAAGCTTATGATTATGGTCATGGGGCGGTGGAACGAATCTGACTGGCCCAATAAAATAATGTAGTATTCTGCACTTCTTGGCCTTTATTTGAGGTGTGTAATCCCGACTTTCTGGAAAGAAGAATTCCAGAATGTAAGCACTTTGTTCCTCATTCCTTGACTCCTCAAGTGGCTCGGACGACTCTATTTTCATATCATCATCTAAACACAATGTGGAAAAATGCTTGGAGTGAGGACCAATGCGCTCAACTACATGAACATTGGGACAGTCTACATTCTCAACACTAATGACAATAGAGTCAACTAAATATGTATCCTCAATATCCTTGGTTGACTCTAGTATCTCCTCTACGACATCGGCATCCTCAAATTCTAGATGGTTAGAGTGTTGGGGTTCTACTTTGGACCCCTCCATTGGCACCTCAATTTCCATCTCTAATGCAAATTGCTCCTGGCTACTATCCATAATATTGACATATTGATCATTAAAAGCTTCAACTAGTTGACTCACTTGAGCCTCTAAGTTGCGAATAGTTTCATCTTGCCTTTCTACCTGCAGCTGTATTTTACTTTGTTGTTCTATAATGCACTTTAACATATCTTCGATCTTCTTTAGGTCAGCTTCCCTAGGTTCTTTGTTCCTGTTATCCTCATAAGAAAACGTAGAATCATCATAATAAGGGGTTGGGGGAAGATAAGAAATATAAGCACAACCATGAAAGTGACCATCTTGACCACCACACATATCACACACATTCCACACATAAGATTGAGTTGGTGCACATAACTCGCTCTCGGAAATATTTTGATAATTTTGCCAAGGGTGGTTTTCATCACAATATGCGTAAGAAGGATTAAAAGTAGAATTACCAACATCAAAACTTTCATTATTCCATGATGCCATTTTTTTATTATTTTTAAATCAACAAGTAAAACAAAAAATGAAAAAAAATATCAAATACAAAAAATAAAAATAAAAGTTCAAACTTGAAACCTAGTAATATGTACACCTACAGCTACACCGTTAGTTCCCCGGCAACGGCGCCAAAATTTGATCACGCCCAACTATGCCTTATAAAAAGGACAATGCGGTCGTTGCAAATATAATCCGGTTTACAAGTCCGAAGTCAAATCCCACAAAGAACTAAGGTTTAGCTACAGCTTCACTATCACCAAGAAGACAAACTTGAACAATTTATAACTTATAGATATTTAGATTCTTGTGTTAAACTAATTAACTAACAAATTAAAATACTAAATTAGCATCTAAATATACTAAGGGTTAGAGACAAGATTAAGGAGGTCTAGAGTAATAATTTCCCCAATTGTCGGAATCCTTCCCGCTATGTCTTCTATAATTTCGCCTAAGTATTCTCTACCGATCATGAGCACTCTTATTACCGTAAATCTCTCCCGAGTAATCAGGACAATTTACTAGACGCACTCTCCCGAGCTACGCTAGCTGGCTTTTGATACAACTCACTTCAGATCGCACCCAAGGCTTTGTTATCCCTAATCTCGCCTTTAAACCCTCGGTTATTGATCCCTCATATACTCTGGGAGTGGTGTTGTTCAACAATTACCTAAATATGCACTCTCTCCCGAGTTATGCATACTAAATAGGCACAGCTAATTGAGAGCTCTTCAATTAACTACAATAAGAACGTAGTTGAACAAATAGAGATTATACTACGGCTCAATTATATAAAAACATAACAAGAATTTATACTACAAAAGGTTCTATCAAAACTCTAGATAACAAATTAGCTATTCATAATAGTATGTAAAACTACAATACTAAAAGTCATAACCAACAATGAAAAATAGGAAGAGGAAAGAAAAAACTTGTAGAAGAATTCCCAAGCCTTGCTCCTATTGTGTCTCTCCTCCTTAGGTCCAACCTATGTCAAAAATATGTCTCATTCCTTTTCTTTGTCGGCTTCTTTGGTTTAATATAGGGTTTAGGGCTTAAAATCCCGTATTTTGCACTTTGGTCCCTGAAATTTACGCATCCTGCCGCGGTTCCACCGCGGTCGCGGTCAAACCGCGGTCAAACACCCTCTCAGATTCTTCAGTTGTCCGCGACTTCCCTCTGCCGCGGTTGCGGTGGAACTGCAGTTTTTCACCCTGTTCTGTTTGGAATTTGGAAAAACATAAAACATGAAAGTTGTAGCCCTTTGCGTTATATTTCCAACCATATATTGTGGATCCCAAATGGAGTTTTTAGAAAAAGGTTATGTCTATTTTACTAGACAGTGCGCAATATGCCTCTTCGAGTTTTTGTTTTGTTGTTTTATCATCCGTTGATCCCCAAACGCGATCCCGGCTTAATTACTTGAGCTCTTACTCAGACTTCAAAGCTCCAAACCACTTAAATTCAGTCCATAACATCTATATAGCTCGGAATCACACCTACAAGGCATAAAACACACAATTAGTGCAAAACACTAGCGATTAAAGCGTAAACTCAACTAAAGCGCAGTAAATTAGAGTGTAATAATCGAATAAAATATGTAATTATAGCCTATAATCATATATATACATGAAAAACGGTATTTTGAAGGGAGGAGACCAATTTTTGACACAGATTCGACCTAAGAAGGTAAAGACAAAATAGGAGCAAGGCGAGGAATTCTTCAACGAGTTTTTCCTTCCTCTTCCTATTTTTCATTGTTGGTTATGACTTTTAGTATTGTAGTTTTACATGCTATTATGAATAGCTAATTTTTTATCAAGGCTTTTTATAGAACCTTTTGTAGGATAAATTCTTGTTATATTTTTATATAATTGAGCCGTAGTTTTTTCTCTATTTGTTCAACTATATTATTCTTGTGGTTGATTGAAGGGCCCTCAATTAGTTGTGCCTATTTAGTATGTATTACTTAGGAGAGAGTGCATATTTAGGTAATTGTTGAACAACACCACTCCCAAAGTATATGAGGGATCAATAACCGAGGGTTTAAAGGTGGGATTAGGGATAACGAAACCTTGGGTGCGATCTAAGTGAGCTGTAATGAAAGCCAGCTAGCGTAACTCGAGATAGTACGTCTAGTAAATTATCATGATTAGTCGGGAGAGATTTACGGTAATAAGAGTGCTCATGATTGATAGAGACGATTAGGTGAATCTATGTGAAACATAACCGGAAGGGATTCCATCAATAGGGGAAATCATAATCTTAGATCCTTATCTTAATTGTTTACAGCTTAATCATAGTTAGTCTTTATTTGCTTATTTATAGTTAGTCTTAGTTAGTAGAAACATCCTCAATTGTTATTCACAACGTTTGGGAAGTTGATTACGTAGAATTTCGTAAGTGTAACGAGAGTAATTGATAGGTTAATTCTTTGTGGGTTCGACTCTGGGCAAAATACTCAGATTATATTTGCAACGTCCGCGTGTCCTTTTTATAAGGCATAGTTGGGCGTGATCAAATTTTGGCACCATTGCCGGGGAACTAACGGTGTAGCTTTAGGGGTACATATTTCTAGGTTGCAAGTTTCAAATGTTATTTTTGTTTTCATGTATTTGATTATTTAGTTATTTTTATTTTTTTTATTTTTGATCTGAGAGACATGACATCTTGGAATTATGAAAGTTTTGATATTGATAATTCTACTTCTGATCCTCGTTATACATATTGTGGAGGAAACCACGCAGGGCAAAACTATAAAAATATTTTCGAGAGCGAGTTATGTGCACCAACTCAATCTTATGTGTGGAATGTGTGTGATATGTGTGGTGGTCAAGATGGTCAGTTTCATAGTTATGCTTATATTTCTTATCTTCCCCCAACCCCTTACTTTGATGGTTCTTCTTTTCCTTGTGAAGTTAATAGGAACAAAGAACCCAGGTATGAGGACCTAAAAGAGATCGAGGATATGCTAAAGTGCCTTATGGAACAATATGATGAGATACAACTGCGGGTACAAAGGCAAGGGGCAACTATTCACAACTTGGAGGCTCAACCGAATAAATTAATTGAACCTTGTAAAGCGCAACAAGTTGATATTGTGGATAGTAGCCAATATGAGCATGAATTGGCTGCAGAAATTGCCATTATACTGGAGGATTTAAAAAAATATGAGGATGAGCTAGAGGAGAAGGCCAGAGTAGACCATCAACAATCAAGCGAACTAGATTTTGAGTATGCCAATGTCGTAGAAAAGATACTAGAGTCAACCAAGGATATTGAGGATACATATTTAGTTGACTCTATTATCATTAGTGTTGAGAATGTAGACAGTCCCAATGTTCATGTAGTTGAGCGCATTGGTCCTCACTCCAAGCATTTTTCAACATTGTGTTTGGATGATGATATAGAAATAGAGTCGTCCGAGCCACTTGAGGAGGCAAGAAATGAGGAACAAGGTGCCTACATTCTGGAATGCTTTTTGCCAGAAAGTCAGAAATACACATTTCATCCAAAGGCCAAGAAGTGCAGAATACTACATTGTTTTATTGGGCCAGTCAGATTCGTTCAACCACTACAGGAGCATGATCATAGAGCATAATCAAAACTTGGGGTCCAATTTATAAGTTCGAAGTGGAGGCAAAAAGTGATTCGCGTCGTGCCGCGACGTTAAATTAAGTGCTTGTTGGGAGGCAATCTAGCTTTACTGCTTTGTTTTATTTTATTTTTTGATATTTTTTTTAATTGTATTATTTTTGTAGTGCCGATTTTTGATTTTCTAGGAGCATGGAAAGCAAAGTTATTGGAAGGATGCAACAGTGAAGCAGATGGTTGGAACTAAATGTGAGGTACCAGCATGAAGGACCAAGCCCGGGAGAAGTCTGAGTACCCCATGAGCTGCTAGTGCTTCGGCCTTTGGCCTACCAGAGAGTTTCTTTTACCCTCTTATTAGTATGGTGTGCATTGGGAACAATGCACAATTTTAAGTGTGGGGTGAGGAGATTGTCTGGGTGACTTTCTAGCTATTTTAGTTGTGCTAGTTTAATTGAATATTTTTTTTTACTTTTTAGAAAAAAAATAAAAATTGGACTTTTCCCGACAATGGATATCCTAGACAATTTTCTTGAGGGATTTAACTCCAAAGAAAAACAAAGATTTTCTTTGTAGGCAGTGTAATAATTCCCTCTTAGTTTTTCTTTATGTTGCGGTTCTTTTCCAAGGGTTTTATTTGAACCGGGTGTAGTTAGCTTTTTTTGGGAGTAGGAGCCATTGTGTTGTGTTTTGAATTGAAGCAATATCTCTTGACTTTGTTATGCCTTGAGAATAGTGAGTACTTTGGTTGTGACGCTTAACCTCAATTTTTGACTCTTGTATAAGTACCTTAAATTTTATGATCTTAACTTTGCTTAACTGCTTTGACTAGAGTGTCTTGATGAAACCAATCCTGAGTGAGTTATGTGCCATGTGTGTGTAAGGATTTGTTATATTCTGTGCATTGCATTTGATGACTAGAACTTGTCATGTGTGTTTGCAAAGCAAAATAGTAGTTTTGTTCAGTCTTGGAAGTGATATAGGCGTTTCTTTGTTGAGCCAGATATGTATATTTTACCCATCTAATTGTTATGTATCATAGTTAACCCATTTGAGCCTGTAATCTTGTTTCTTTGGCAACCACATTACAAGCCTTACCCATTTGTTGAATTAACCATCTATTTGAACCTTTTAACCTCTCATGAGCACTTGGATTGTTATGAACTGTGTAAAAGTTAAAGTGTGGGGTGGTTGGTTTGGCTTTTGGGTGGAACTAATGAAATCAGGAGAAAGGTGCACTGTTTTGAACAAGTAAGAGCCACTTGAATTGAAAAAAAAATAGTTGTATTGCTGTGAGAAAAGTATTCCTTAATAAGTGATGACTCTTGATGTAATTGTGCTTAAAGAAGTATGGAGTAATATACATTGATGTGAAGGTGGAGTTTAGTTTGACATAAGTATGGGGTTTGAATGTTAAAGTATATGTATTAAAGTGTTTAGGGAGGTGTAGTCACTCTTATATCTAAATGTATCCTACCCGTCCCGTAGCCTACATTACAACCAAATAAAGTCCTAATTGATCCTAGATTGAATGAGCTCAATTAGTGGAGTAGTACACTACAAACAAGCTTATGGTGCATCTTTTGTGGCATATGAATATTATTTCTGAGAGTGAGTGAATTCTTTCTATCTTGAGTTCCTAAGTGTTCTTAAATTTTATTGTGTGGAACTACTCTCTTTTGTTGTGTGAGGGCACTTGATTCATGAAGGAAAGGTAATGTCAGTGACCTCTATGTTAGAGTAAGTGGGTGAGCTGTGAATGATGTATGGTACTTGTGAGTCAAATTTTGAGATGAAGATGTTACGCTTTTGTGCTTAGTATATTTTAAATACTCTTGGTGTGATGAGTTAGGAGAATTGTTTAAAAAGGTCGTGTCTATAAAAAAAAGTGTAGTTTGATTGATCGAGGATGAGCAATGGTTTAGGTGTGGGGTGTTGATGATAGGCTGTAAATACGTATTTTAGTCGATTATTACACTTTAATTTACTGCACTTTAGTTGAGTTTGCGCTTTAATCGCTAGTATTTTGCACTAATTGTGTGTTTTATGCCTTGTAGGAGTTATTCCGAACTATGTATATGTTATGGAATGAATTCAAGTGATTTGGAGCTTTGAAGTCTGAGTAAAAACCCAAGGAATTAAGCCGGGATCGTATTCGGGGATCAACGGATGATAGAGCAACAAAACAAAGAATCGAGTAGGCATATTGCGCACTATCTAGTAAAATAACTTTTTGCTCAAAACTCCATTTGTCTCCACAATATATGGTTGAAAAGTTAACTCAAAGGGATACAACTTTCATATTTTACATTTTTTTAAATTCTAAACAGAACAGGGTAAAAAACGCGGTCGAAACCGCGACCGCTGACCTGGCGCGGACTAAAACAGTAGCCTTGCCAAATACCGCATTCGTGTCGCGCCCCGACCGCGGCCGCGGACGTTCAGGCCTGGAAACTTGTCCTTTTTCGCGTAGGAGAAGGTATAATTGTTTGGGCCCGACCCTACTTGGTATATATACTTGGAAAAACGGTATTTTGAAGGGAGGAGACCAACTTTTGACACAGATTCGACCTAAGGAGGCAGAGACACAATAGGGGCAAGGAGGGGAATTCTTCTACGAGTTTTTCCTTCCTTTTCCTATTTTCATTGTTGGTTATGACTTTTAGTATTGTAGTTTTACATGCTATTATGAATAGCTAATTTGTTATCTAGGCTTTTGATAGAACCTTTTGTAGGATAAATTCTTGTTATGTTTTTATATAACCGAACCGTAGTATTTTCTCTCTTTGTTCAACTATATTATTCTTGTGGTTGATTGAAGGGCCCTCAATTAGTTGTGCCTATTTAATATGTATTACTCGGGAGAGAGTGTATATTTAGGTAATTATTGAACAACACCACTCCTAAAGTATATGAGGGATCAATAACCGAGGGTTTAAAGGTGGGATTAGGGATAACGAAACATTGAGTGCGATCTAAGTGAGCTGTAATTAAAGCCAGCTAGCGTAACTCGGGAGAGTGCGTCTAGTAAATTGTCGTAATTACTCGGCAGAGATTTACGGTAATAAGAGTGCTCATGATTGATAGAGACGATTAAGTGAATCTATGTGAAACATAACCGGAAGGGATTCCATCAATAGGGAAAATCATAACCTTAGATCCTTCTCTTAATTGTTTACAACTTAATCATAGTTAGTCTTTATTTGCTTATTTACAGTCAGTCTTAGTTAGTAGAAGCATCCTCAATTGTTATTCACAACGTTTGGGAAGTTGATTACATAAAATTTTGTAAGTCTAACGAGAGTAATTGATAGGTTAATTCCTTGTGGGTTCGACTCTGCACGAAATACTCAGATTATATTTACAACGTCCGTGTGTCCACTTTATAAAGCATAGTTAGGCGTGATCAATACTTTTTCTCGTGGTTTCTTTTTTTCCTTGCTTTGGATCCCACAAAAGGAATGAGTTTATTATTAAATTGCCTCAGCCACCTCTCCACTGATTAATTATAGCCCCAGGGCGAAGCTAGGTGCGTGCAAGGAGATCCAAATCTTTTTTGCCAAAAAATATATTGTATATATAACAAGGGTGTTTTTTCTTATATATATTAATTATTGAATTTTTTTAGCTCATTACTTTTATATTTCCTTTGGTAAAAGTCTTGCTTCCGCTACTGTTCATCACTGATCCCACAACAAAAATACCAAAAAACACATGTCAATTTTGGTTGATGATGATCATGCTTGGTTTTGAGACAGACGAAGACAGAGATCTAGCTGGAACCATAACCAAACAAACATAAATAATTTGTCTCTGAAAGTGCCACAAGTACATTTTTTGGATCAACTCGATCATTGTTTTTGGTGTTATTTTGAAGAATACAACACAATTTTTTTTTTAAAGGAAAAACAGTATAAAGTTAGTAGTGAAGTACTAGTACACGGTGGAGGTATTCAAAAAATTGAAATAAACAAATATATATTGATGATTAAGGAGTTCCCATAATTTGTAGCATTTCCTTTCTTTATTCGCTTGATTGGAAATTGAACAACAATTAAGTCAACTTCCTAGAAGAGGGGATGCAACCAAACTAAGGTATCTGATCATTATTATTTTTTTTTTAATAAAAAAGTTTGGAATTAATCTGCAATAATTAATAGGAGTAGTAGATATGTATAATTAAACAAACTTGACGCGTAGTTTAGGTGCAAGGGAAGCTTGCATTTAACAGAATCCAATGGACGTTCCTTCTCGGAAACTGATTCATCAAATTCGAGGTTAATTCATGCACTGACAATTTTGGAATTACTAATATTAAACACTTCCATTGCAGCTTAGAATGTAATTTTGCGGTCTTATTTTTCTGCGAATGCCGTAAGTATCATTCATTGGATAAAAGTGTAGAGACTAATTTAGGATTTTGTACACACAAAATCTAGGCAAATGGGTTCACGTGAAGCCGTAACTGACCCTTTAAATTCGTGCCCAGGATCATTATTATTGCAACATGGTAATATTACTCTATCCGGCAGAGGCGGAGCTAACCTATTAAGCGTGGGTTCGGTCAAACTCGATCACTTTTATTTAAATACTGTATTTATATTAAAAAATTCATTAAATATGTATAAATATTTAATTGCGAACCCAGTAATTAAGACAAGCTATTGGTTCCGAGGCAAATTCAGAACCCATAAACTTTAAATCCTGATTACGCCTTTGCTCTCCGATTCACTTTAAGAGATTTTTTGGCTGTTGTACACATATTAAGAAATCCATCTTTTAGCATTAATTAACAATATAATTGACCATATTCATTGAGAATATAATAAATACACCTAGACTCTTTACTCTACGAGCAAATTTAAATAATGAAGTTAATTATTTCTTGATATTTGAAAAAATCAAATATTATGGACCATAAAAAAAAAGGCAAAAAATTAATTAAAATGAACCGGAGAGAGTAGTAAATATCCGGTGAATAAAATTCCGTAGAATCCCCTTAATCAAACAGTCCCACTTCATCTTTTGAATGGGACACACAACCCCTTAATCTTGAACCAATAGTACAAAATGAGTTGGTTATTCCAATATTTTTAAAAGATCAAAATTGGCCTTTAAATGTTTTTGGATTGTAACATATGGAGTAGTTTTTAATAAATTCCACTTAGTTAACCTTTTTTTTTTAAATTTGAAAAACAATACCATTTCACCTTTTGAATAGATTTACTCTTTAATCCTAAAGCGATGACAAAAAATGAGCTGAGCAATTGCATATATTTTCAAAATGTCAAAAAGTACCCACAATTAGTGATAAGAGACAATTGTAACCTTTATGTTTTAGTAAAAGTAAATTCTCATTTTCCAATTATTTATTTTAAATAGAAAGAAAAAGAGAGTATAACAATAGACTCAGAGACTCACTACAAAACTAGGGAATCATTTCTATGGATCCACTTGAACATTGATTCGGCAAATAGGATGCAAATGATCAGATAACAGAGGATTCCTTGTTTGAGCCAAATTATTCTTTATTTGACCTAAGAGAAAAACCGCACATATTCATGCAACTAGTAGCATGAAAATAACCAATACTTTTTTACAAATAAATGTTGAACATGGCATTCTTACTCATCATTCATCAACTTCATAGGCATGTCTATTTCTTTTATGTAGCTTACAATATTACATGAAAGGGGAGCCGGACGGGTAAAAGTTATCGTCGTATGACTAAAAATCATAGAAATAACGTTTTGTTGAAATAAAAGATAAGATCGCGTTTATAAAACCTCATATGGTCCAACAATTCTTCAAACTCCGATCCATGCATAAGTGAAAATTTAGTGCACTGAGTTGTCCCTATTCTATAATATTACTCCTTCCGTTCCAATTTATGTGAACCTATTTGACTGGATACGAAGTTTAAGAAAAAATAAAGACTTTTAAAATTTGTGGTCCTAAACAAGTCAAAAAGGGGCCAGAGTATTTGTGTGATTATAAAACTTTTCATTAAGGATAGAATTAGAAGTTTATGTTAAATTGTTTCCAAATTTAGAAAGAAATCGTTCTTTTAGAAACGGATCAAGGAGTATATAGTTGGTGCAAGCTTGCAAGCATTAAGGTGGGGAACATAGAATTCTGTTATGGTTGCTTATGCAATATGGAACCATTATCATTATGAGTGGTGATACTCATTCCATTGTTTGCTTCTTATTTAAATGCTCCTTTCGTGGAGCCCTTACCCCATACCTACCTATCCCTATCCCAAACGTGTCATGTCAACATGCTGAGCAATGAGTTATAGCTCTCATTTTTTAGCATTCTCCATGATTTCGAGTTCCATAAGCAACTCCATTCCATTAACAATGATCTTATTGGAATGACAAATACTCTTTCATATTCAATCAGAAATATCGAGTTCGAGCTTTGGGTATAGATTAAGAAGCGCATTATTTTTAAGTGTGAAATTTTTCGGCATAAATCCTAATTTAATCAAATTCTAATACGGATACCAAATATCGAATTGAATGGAGAAAAAAACTCCAATATTCCAAATGCACGACCTCGTAATCAGTGGTTACACTTTTAGCATGACCATAACAGCTGTTTAGCACATAATTACATAACTAGACAAAAATGCTAGCAAGTTCGCTTTGTTGGTACGAAATCCTCCTTTCATAAATCATTGCTTAGTTTTAATAATTGACGCTTGTTTCTCGCCTTACGTTTGCCTTTCAATACTCATCAAATGTATGTTTGATTTTTTTTTCTTGGGTTGGGGTGGGGTGGGGGTGGGGGGTTACGGAATGGAGGAACGAATAAGAAAAAGGTTTAGCTAAAATTGAAATTTACAGACACAAGAGGTAAGGTCTAGTTACATGGACCGGATTTGTTCGGAATTTATCAAAACCAAATCATCAACTATATGGTTTGGATTGATTCGGTTTTGTCGGATTTTTTTGAATTTTTCGGGGTAAAAAGTAAAAAATTGACAAATACATGATCTATTAAAATATTCTATGAGAGAATTATTATTTTTAGTAACACATGGTAGTTATTTTATTAGTCGTCTAACAATAATTTTTCGTTCATATACGCTTTCAAGGTGGACAGAATTTAATAAATAAACATAAAAATTAATCTGCTACCTAAATAATGATATGTTCTATTTAATTAGATTATCGAAATACCATTCCAAATTCGAAAAAAATATAAAAAATATTGACTTATGAATATGGAAGTACAAAGAGATAATTGATGCATTTCAATAATACTTGATAAGAAGATGATACAATCCATTATATAAAGTAAATAAAATCAATTGCACTTCATAGTTCTAATAAATATACATCCCATGGGAGATCCCAAATATTTCTAGACATTTTTTGTAAAGAAAATTCTATATTAAGTGTTAAAAGTATATATAAAATTATATATATAAACTTGGTTTGACTTTTCGATTTGATGTGATTTTTCGGTTCGGATTGAACACTACTTATGTGTATAAATTGATAGAGAAAAATTCTAGAATTGTCCAAGTAGATGTTTTCTCTTTTTGATTGTTAATGTATAGGTCGTCAATCTAATACGATACGATAATTGAACCATGTGAAGTGGTCAAGGAAGTAGTTTGCAATTGGTATATAGGTGAAAATTAAAGGACCAATTGGTAAAAGTTATAGGAAGAAACATAGAAAGATTTTGGTCCACGAGAGTTAATAATACTTCAAGATTGGGACACATAATTTGGATGGATTTGCAAGAGAGGACATTTTCTTGAACTTAGAATTGCCTCGAATCTCTTCTCTTCTTGAAATATATACATCCTTTGCATTTTATTGTGGTTGACATTGACCCTTATACAATTAGTGGTCAGACAAAATTTAAAGACCAAATTCAGAAAGTATTTTTAAAATGAAGGAAATTCTTGACTTGATGGTTTCACTTTCCAATTAAAACAACAGATTCCATTGTTTTAAACTAGTAGACGCCTTTCTAAAATCAACATCATTTAATTAAAGGTATAAATTTCGCGTCTTACGAATGAAAACATTTTTTATAAGAATTTTTTGCCCGTAACAACTTGGTACGAATTTGGATTAGTCAGGTTAATCGATTTTGGACACTTGATTATTTAAAAAACATTAACATGATTTTGTTTTGTAACATGTGATTTGCACGGAATATAATGTTCTTTTTTCTTTTTCCGGATAATTTCTAGAGTGTTTATTACTTGTACGGTAGTAATAATTGACAACTAAATGTAACGTCTATATCAAGGAAAACAACAAAGAGCTCAAGGTCATTCGACACACTTATATATTAATCGCAACTAACCCATTATGTAGTGCAATCTAGCTGGTTCTTTGTCTTCATGAGAAGAACGTGTTTATCAGTAAAAGAAACAAGAAAACAAACGAAAGATAGAAAGAAAAAAGAATGGAGAAATGCAGCCTTACGTTTATTTCCACGGGGGTGTATTCCCTGGATATACACATAGATTCCAAAGAAATCAATTTTAAAGTGACTACAAATGAGTACGAGTTGACTACAACTTTGAGTTGACAAATTGGACTTAGCTCATTGATATTCGGCTTAAAATATGTATATTTATAAATATATTATTTCGCGTGTTACTCATGTTTTGTAGATTTTAGATGTGTAACGTAATAATTTGTACTAATTCATGTTTTTTTTATGTGTAAGAGTTATCCGGAGACAATGTGGGACGAAAGTGCACGATTTGAAGCAAAAAGGGAATGAAACGAAAAACTAGGCCAGTGTTGCGCCCTGGGTAGCGCCCCGTGGCACAGTTTATGGATACAAAAAATTTCTAGCATTAAGACTAGAGCTCCACGCTGACCTGGACGCTGGGTGACGAGAAGTCTCCTATATCGCCTGGGACAAGGTTATTTCGGCCCTACACACCCCCAACTCATATGTAATAAGAAATCTAAACCTATTTTGGAGGGAATCTAACATATTTTGGGAGGAAAACACGTCACTTTTGAGGAGGGGAACACACGCCACGCTTGGAGGAGACTTCTAACTAGTTTTTCTTCTCTTCTCTTCCTTTAACTTTATAGATCATTAGTTCTAGAGTTGTGGGATGCTACATGAACGTGGTGGTTTGTCGCTTGAATTGTTCTTATTAATTTATCATATTGGTTTATTTATTCAATCTTGTGCTTAATTATTTGATTACTTGATCACCAATTGAATACTATCTACGAATTTAGGATTAAACTCGGGAGAGGAAATTTTAGATTGAATATAAGATTGAGTAGAGTGAGATCTTGAACTTGAGTATTGGGAACAGATTTGCGGCTAGGATAAGGATATACCTAATCGCCTTGCTTGGTTATTATACGGGAATTATTAATGCATTCTTGTTAATCCTAATTCCATAGGAATATAGGCGTTAGGTTTGCTTGAATAGGCGGGTAGTACTTTGGGAGAATACTACGAGTAATATTAACCATGTCAATCAATAAACTAGATAAAGCAATTAGACAATTTAAGTGGAAAACTCAATGAGATTGTTAGCTAATCCATAGTTCTGGAATATTTTCTCCATTGAATTCGTCTCTAAGCTTGCTGACTTATTTTCTATAATTGCTTAGTTCGCTACTCTAGATTAGTTTTAGTTAAATATTCATACTTAAAAGATCGTTTGAATAGATTAATTGTCTTAATTTAATTTAATAAATAGTTAATCACAAGTCTCTGTATATACGATATCTGGACTTACAATTTTATATCACTTATACGATCACGTATACTTACGTGTACGTTTGGAAGCAACGCTCGTGCTTATACTGGAAAACACAACGAAGTAGCTAGCTAACAATTTTAGCTAGAAATGGATTAGCACCACTAGCACCTTTTTAAGTGATATAGCCATATTTTTGCTATCAATAGTGTTGGGTAAAAATTTGTTGGGCTTTGTTATTAATAACAAAAGAGGTGTGAATGGAAAATAGTGGAAAAAGAAATGGTGGGAAGTGAAATTTTGAATTAGTTCACTTTACTAATGCACTTTGTTCCTCATTGGAAGAAGGAAAAAAAATCTTTGTGTATAAATATAGAAGCTCATCTTCTAGCTCTTAAAGAGTTAAGAAGAAGTGGTGCCTCTCACCGTCGTCATCGTCGTCGCTCCGGCTCCGGCTCCGGATTTGGTCAATTGATACTCTTGGTTGATAATTTTTTGGACCAAATTTATTACTTTTCCATTATTTAACATTTTCTTTTCTAAATATTTTTCGCGTTGGAAGATCGCGGAATCATTTTCGCGCATTGGAAGATCGCGAAATTATTTCGCGGCCAACAGCTGAAACGTTCCATTCAATAGCTGAATGGACACCTTATCATTGAACATGCACCTTTGAACCTTTTGGGACTCAACCTTGCTGGCTATAAATAGAGAGGTTAAGCCTCATTTTTACCACCGAAAAATCTGAAATCACTCCCCTCAAACTTCTACATTATGCATTGTTTTTTCAAAACCAAAAACGTAAGCATTTTGCGTGATTTGCTCCGCCGTTTGAGTTCGCCGAAATTCTGTGAATTGAAGTGTCGCTATCACAGAATAGTTATTCCGTTCTATCCTGGGAGGAATTAATCCGCAACCTTGGGCATTGTGAGGGGATTAAATTCCTTAAGGAAACACAAGAAACTTGTGGGCTCGAAATTTTCTGCTTTCATTTTTTAAACTAACGTTTGTACATTTACTGATTTTGAATACAGAGTTCTAACAAGCTTAAGTAATTTAACGTTTTATTTCTGTATTCAATCTTACTTTCTTCTGTGGGATACTAAAATCTTATTGATTTTCTACTCTCGTTTTGGAGATTAAAATCTTCAGATTTTCTACTCCAGTTTGAGATTACAGTCTTTGTGGCTTTCTACTCAATCCGAGATATAAAAACTCGGTTGTTTGTATTTGGTTTGAAGATATAAAAACTTTACCGAGATACTGATTTTGTTTGTCAATTTCTTTTACAAAAAGATGACAACGAGTGCGGAATAACAGAATGGTTCTGTTGGGACTACTGCTGCAACGACAAATGCGTCTTCAAGTCGCACAACTCCTGCACCGGTGACGGCACCGGTAGAAAAACCTAAATTTTTTTTTGGTGTGGACTTTAAGCGTTGGCAGCAGAAAATGTTCTTCTACCTGACCACACTCAGTTTACAGTGCTTTATCAACGATGACATTCCAGTTCTGGGAGAAGAAACTCCTGAAAATGAACGATTTGTGGTCACTGAGGCATGGAAGCATTCTGACTTCTTATGCAAAAACTATATTTTAAGTTGCTTGGAAGATTACTTGTACAATGTTTATAGCATCATGAAAACATCAAGAGAATTATGGAATGCTCTTGAAAAGAAGTACAAGACTGAAGATGCTGGACTAAAGAAGTTTGTGACTGCTAAATTTCTGGATTTCAAAATGGTTGACGGTAAATCTGTCATAACGCAAGTCCAAGAATTGCAAGTTATTATTCATGACCTCATTGCTGAAAGTATAAAACGAGTCAATATTTTTATTCAAGATATTGATTATTGTACTAATTATAAATCTATGATTGAAGGTATGGTCATAAATGAAGCGTTTCAAGTTGTGGCATTTATTAAAAAGTTGTCTCCGCTGTTAAAGGACTTTAAAAATTACTTGAAACATAAGCGCAAGGAGATGACGCTTGAAGACCTTATTGTTTGTCTACGGATTGAAGAGGACAACAAGGCTGCTGAGAAGAAGTCTCGTAAAAATGCAACAATAATGGGTGCAAATATTGTTGAGGAACCTTCAACGAGTAAAAAGAGAAAGAAGTCGTCTGGACCAAAGAATTACCCAAGTAAGAAGAAGTTCAAAGGTAATTGCCACAACTGCGAAAAAGTTGGACACAAGGCTACTAAATGTCGTGCACCAAAGAAGGACAAGAAGAAAAGTCAAGCAAACAAGATTGAGAAGAATAATGAAATAGACGATTTATGTGCCATACTTTCAGAATGCAACCTAGTCGGAAATTCTAGAGAATGAAGGATTGATTCATGAGCAACTAGACATGTTTGTTCTAACAAGGAGTTGTTTACTTCATATGCTCCCGCTGGACCCAACGAGACAGTGTTTATGGCAAATTCCGCTATGGCAAAAAATTGAAGGAACGAGCAAGATAGCTTTGAAGATAACTTCTGGCAAGATTATAACTCTAAATGATGTTCTTCAATAGTATGTTAAGCATCCTTATAAGTCAGTTGAAAGGAATTCAAATCCTTTAGGAATTTACACAGATATTTGCGACATGAAGTAATTATCATCTCGCGGTGGGAAAACGTATTTCATAACTTTCAATGATGACAGTACTAGATATTGTTATATTTACTTACTCAATAGTAAAGATGAAGCAATTCATGAATTCAAGCAATACAAAATGAAGTTGAAACGCAACTAAACAAAAAGATCAAAATAATAAGAAGTGAGGGGCAGCGAATATGAATCTTTTTTTGAAGAATTTTTTTGGAAAATGGCATTATTCACCAAACAACTGCCCCTTACTCACTGCAATCTAATGGAATTATGGAAAGAAAGAATAGAACTTTAAAAGGGATGATGAACGCCTTGTTAATAAGTTCTGGTTTACCTCAGAACTTTTGGGGGAAGCTATTCTTACAGCTAATCAAATACTGAATCGCGTTCCCCATAGCAAAACGCAATCCATTCCATATGAAAAATGGAAAGGAAGGAAACCCAGCTTAAAATATTTTAAAGTGTGGGGGTGTTTGGCTAAAGTACAAGTTCCTAAACCCCAAAGGGGAAAGATTGGACCAAAAATCGTTGATTGCGTTTCTATAAGATATGCAATAAATAGTAACGCATATCGTTTTCTGGTTCATAAATCAGAAAATCCCGACATTCATATTAATATGGTAATTGAATCAGATAATGTTGAATTCTTTAAGAATATTTATCCGTATAAAATGAAATGTGAGTCATCTAATGAAAAATCTAAGCGACCTCGGGAAGAAAGAAAGGAAAATACTTTTGATGGGGATAATCCAAGACGTAGTAAACGTCAAAGGACAACTACTTCCTTTGGACCGGATTTTCTGGCATTCTTGTTGGAAAATGAGCCTCAAACATTCAAAGAAGCAATGTCTTCCTCAGAAGCATAATATTGGAAAGAGACAGTCAATAGTGAGATAGAATCCATATTAAGTAATCATGCTTGGGAATTGGTTGATCTTCCTCTAGGAAATAAACATTTGGGTTCTAAATGAATTTTCAAGAAGAAAATGAAATCTGATGGTACTATTGACAAATATAAGGCGAGATTAGTTGTTAAAGGGATTAGACAACGAGAAGGTCTTGATTACTTTGACACATACTCGCCGATAACAAGGATTACATCTATCCGGGTGTTAATAGCATTAGCCGCCGTGTATGGCCTTCAAATCCATCAGATGGATATAAAGACAACCTTTTTAAATGGAGATTTAGAGAAAGAAATCTATATGCAACAACCTTAAGGGTTTGTTGTTTCCGTAAAAGAAAAGAAGGTGTGTCGACTTGTTAAGTCACTTTACGGACTAAAACAAGCACCAAAATAATGGCATGCGAAATTTGACAAAATAATATTGTCAAATGGTTTCAAGATAAATGAGTGCGACAAATGTGTTTACATTAAGAATACTCCAAATAAAATAGTCATTGTTGGTTTATATGTGGATGATATGTTGATAATGAGTAATGATATTGCTAACATAAATGCTACTAAGCGTATGCTTACTAGTAAGTTTGATATGAAAGACTTAGGAGTTGTCGATTTAATTTTGGGAATTAAGATTCTTCAGACTCCTCAAGGTCTAGCTTTGTCTCAATCTCATTATATTAAAATGATTCTTGAAAAGTTCAAATATTTGGACTTTAAAGAAGCAAAAATGCCAATTGATTTAAACCATACTCTTGTAAAGAATAAAGGTCAAAGCAAATCTCAATAAGAATATGCTCGAGTGTTGGGAATTTTGATGTACATTATGAATTGTACACGACCTGATATAGCTTGTGTAATAAGCAAGCTTAGTCGATATACAAGTAATCACAACCAAGCTCATTGGATAGCAATGAAACGAGTTTTGGGATATTTGAAATATACTCAAGACTATACATTGCATTACAATAATTATCCCGCAGTTATTGAGGGACATAGTGATGCAAATTTGATCACCGGATCAACAGAAACAAAATCCGCAAGTGGATACGTTTTTACCATTGGTGGAGGAGCAGTGTCTTGGAAGCGTCCAAACAGGCGTGCATCACTCACTCTACAATGGAGTCTAAGTTTATAGCTTTAGACAAGGCCGGTGAAGAAGCTGAATGGCTTCGAAATTTCTTAGAAGACATTCCATTTTGGCCCAAACCTTTGGCACCTGTATGCGTACATAGCAACAGTCAAGCAATAATAGGAAGGGCTGGGAGTGTTATGTATAACGGAAAATCTCGTCACATTCGACGAAGGCATAATACTGTTAGAGAACTACTCTCTAGTGGAATTATCATAATTGACTATACAAAGTCAAAAAATAATATATCGGATCCGCTTACAAAAGGCCTACACTAGAGAGGTAGTTGAGAGATCATCAAAGGTAACGGGACTATGGCCGAGGACAAGTCACTGTGGCGGTAACTCTACCTAGAAGACTGGAGATCCCAAGATCTAGGTTCAAGGAGATCAAACAAAGTCATTAGTGACGGCTCAACATTGTCAAATATAATTTTGGTTCATTCTCGTGATGAGACAATGTTCAGTACCAATGATAAAGCATTAAGGCTTTTTAATAATTTCTAAGTTTGATACGGGGTATATCAGATAGTATCTACGGGATAACACGTTTATGAATCACTTATATAAGTGTGAAGTGTAAGCCGCTTCAAGGAGAATATTGTAAGGCCAGTTCTCTACGCACTTATGAAACTAGGTGGTGTTCATGGCAGAAACGAACACAACAGTGAGAATCAAAGACGGTTAAGGGTTGACATATGGCTGTCTAGGTATACACCAAAGTTCGATGGTTCAAAGATATCAAATCTACCGATTGATCGAGTATATCTGACATATGTTCACTACAAAAAGTTCAAAGGGAAACCTACTTATCTAGATGGGGTTAATCCTTAATTGCGAATCACACACAGTTTTTCATGCATATTTGTTTCAGATAGACATTTCCCATTCATGTGGGGGATTGTTGGGTTTTGTTATTAATAACAAAATAGGTGTGAATGGAAAATGGTGGAAAAAGAAATGAAGGGAAGTTAAATTTTCAATTAGTTCACTTTACTAATGCACTTTGTCCCTCATTGGAAGAAGGAAAAAAAATCTTTGTGTATAAATATAGAAACTCATCTTCTAGATCTTAAAGAGTTAAGAAGAAGTGGTGCCTCACACCGTCGTCGTCGTCGCTCGCTCAGCTCCGGATTCGGATTCGGATTCGGATTTGGTCAATTGATATGATTGATTGATAGTTTTTTGGACCAAATTTATTTCCTTTTCCATTATTTAACATTTTCTTTTCTAAATATTTTTCGTGTTGAAAGATTGCGGAATCATTTTCGCGCATTGGAAGATCGCGGAATTATTTCGCGACCAACAGCTGAAACGTTCTATTCAATAGCTGAATAGACACCTTATCATTGAACAAGCACCTTTGCACATGTTGGGACTCAACCTTGCTAGCTGTAAATAGAGAGATTTAGCCTTATTTTGACCACCGAAAAATCTGAAATCACTCCCCTCAAACTTCTGCATTCTGCATTGTTTTTCCAAAACCAAAAACGTAAGCATTTTGTGTGATTTGCTCTGCCTTTTGAGTTCGCCGAAATTCTGTGATTTGAAGTGCCGCTATCACAGAATAGTTATTTCGTTCTATCTTGGGAGGAATTAATCTGCAACCTTAGGCATTGTGAGGGGATTAAATTCCTTAAGAAAACACAACAAACTTGTGGGCTCGGAATTTTCTGTTTTGGTTTTTTAAACTAACATTTGTACATTTACTGATTTTGAATACAAAGTTCTAACAAGCTTAAGGAATTTAACGTTTTATTTCTGTATTCAATCTTACTTTTTGCTTTGGGAGACTAAAATCCTATTGATTTTCTCCTCCCGTTTTGGAGATTAAAATCTTCGGATTTTCTACTCCAGTTTGAGATTAAAGTCTTTGTGACTTTCTACTCAATCCGAGATATAAAAACGCGGTTGTTTGTATTTGGTTTGAAGATATAAAAACTTCACCGAGATACTGATTCTGTTTGTCAATTTCTTTTACAGAAAGATGACAACGACTACGGAACAATAGAATGGTTCTGTTGGGACTACTACTGCAATGACAAATGCGTCTTCAAGTCGCACAACTCCTGCACCGGCGATGACACCGGCAGAAAAATCCAAAAAGTTTTCTGGTGTGGACTTTAAGCGTTGGCAGCAGAAAATGTTCTTCTACCTGACCACACTCAATCAGCGAAGATGTTCCAGTTCTGGGAGAAGAAACTCCTGAAAATGAACGATTTGTGGTCACTGAAACATGGAAACATTCTGACTTCTGATGCAAAAACTATATTTTAAGTTGCTTGGAAGACGACTTGTACAATGTTTATAGCATCATGAAAACATCAAGAGAATTATGGAATGCTCTTAAAAAGAAGTACAAGACTGAAGATGCTGGACTAAAGAAGTTTGTGGCCGCCAAATTTCTGGATTTCAAAATGGTTGACGGTAAATCTGTCATAACGCAAATCCAAGAATTGCAAGTTATTGTTCATGACCTCCTTGCTGAAGGTATAAAACAAGTCAATATTTTTATTCAAGATATTGATTATTGTACTAGTTATAAATTTATGATTAAAGGTATGGTCATAAATGAAGCATTTCAAGTTGCGGCATTTATTGAAAAGCTACCTCCGCTGTGGAAGGACTTTAAGAATTACTTGAAACATAAGCACAAGGAGATGACGCTTGAAGACCTTATTGTTTGTCTATGGATTGAAGAGGACAACAAGGCTGCTGAGAAGAAGTCTCGTGGAAATGCAACAATAATGGGTGCAAATATTGTTGAGGAAGCTTCAACGAGTAAAAAAAGAAAGAAGCTGTCTGGACCAAAGAATTACCCAAGCAAGAAGAAGTTCAAAGATAATTGCCACAACTGTGGAAAGGTTGGACACAAGGCTACTGAATGTCGTGCACCAAAGAAGGACAAGAAGAAAAGTCAAGCAAACATGATTGAGAAGAATGATGAAATAGACGATTTATGTGCCATGCTTTCAGAATGTAACCTAGTCGGAAATTCTGGAGAATGGTGGATTGATTTGGGAGCAACTCAACATGTTTGTGCTAACAAGGAGTTGTTTACTTCTTATGCTCCCGCTGGACCCAACGAGAGAGTGTTTATGGCAAATTTTGCTACGACAAAAATTGAAGGAACATGCAAAATAGCTTTGAAGATAACTTCTGGTAAGATTGTGACTCTAAATGATGTTCTTCATGTTCCTGAAATGCGAAAGAATCTAGTCTCAACATCACTTCTCGTCAAGAATAGCTTTAAGTGTGTTTTTATTTCTGATAAGGTTGTAGGTAGTAAGAATGAAATGTATGTAGGAATAGGTTACCTGACTGAGGGCCTTTTCAAACTCAATGTAATTGCCACTGATATGAATAAAATTTCAGCTTCTTCTTACTTGCTTGAGTCAAATAATTTATGGCATGAACTTTTAGGCCACGTCAACGTCAAAAATTTGCGAAAAATGATTAATTTGGAAGTATTGCCTAAGTTTGAATGCAATAGCTCGAAATGTCAAATATGTGTGGAATCAAAGTATGTTAAGCATCCTTATAAGTCAGTTGAAAGGAATTCAAATCCTTTAGACTTAATTCACATAGATATTTGCGACATGAAGTCAATACCATCTCGCGGTGGAAAAAAGTATTTCATAACTTTCATTGACGACAGTACTAGATATTGCTATATTTACTTACTCAATAGTAAAGATGAAGCAATTGATGCATTCAAGCAATACAAAACTGAAGTTGAAACGCAACTAAACAAAAAGATCAAAATGATAAGAAGTGAGGGGCGGTGAATATGAATCTCTTTTTGAAGAAATATGTTTGAAAAATGGCATTATTCACCAAACAACTACCCCTTACTCACTGCAATCTAATGGAATTGTGGAAAGAAAGAATAGAACGTTAAAGGAGATGATGAACGCCTTGTTAATAAGTTCTGGTTTACCTCAAAACTTGTGGGGGAAGCTATTCTTACAGCTAATCAAATACTAAATCGAGTTCTCCATAGAAAAACGCAATCCATTGCATATGAAAAATAAAAAGGAACGAAACCCAACTTAAAATATTTTAAAGTGTAGAGGTGTTTGGCTAAAATACAAGTTCCTAAACCCAAAAGGGTGAATATTGGACCAAAATCGTTGATTGCATTTTCATAGGATATGCTACAAATAGTAAGGCATATCGTTTTCTGGTTCATAAATTAGAAAATCCCGACATTCATATTAATATGGTAATTGAATCAGATAATGTTGAATTCTTTGAGAATATTTATCCGTATAAAATGGAATGTGAGCCGTCTAATGAAAAATCTAAGTGACCTCAGGAAGAAACAAAGGAAAGTACTTTTGATGGGGATAATCCAAGACGTAGTAAACGTCAAAGGACAACTACTTCCTTTGGACCTGATTTTCTAGCATTCTTGTTGGAAAATGAGCCTCAAACATTCAAAGAAGCAATGTCTTCCTCGGAAGCACAATATTGAAAAGAAGCAGTCAATAGTGAGATAGAATCCATATTAAGTAATCATGCTTGGGAATTGGTTGATCTTCCTCCGAGAAATAAACCTTTGGGTTCTAAATGAATTTTCAAGAAAAAAATGAAATCTGATGGTACTATTGACAAATATAAGTCAAGATTAGTTGTTAAAGGGATTAGACAACGAGAAGGTCTTGATTACTTTGACACATACTCGCCGGTAACAAGGATTATATCTATCCGGGTGTTAATAGCATTAGCCGTTGTGTATGGCCTTCAAATCCATCATATGGATATAAAGACATCCTTCTTAAATGGAAATTTAGAGGAAGAAATTTATATGAAACAACCTGAAGGGTTTGTAGTTTCCGAAAAAGAAAAGAAGGTGCGTCGACTTGTTAAGTCACTTTACGGATTAAAACACGCACCAAAACAATGGCATGCGAAATTTGACCAAACAATATTGTCAAATGGTTTCAAGATTAATGAGTGTGACAAATGTGTTTACATTAAGAATACTCCAAATAAAATAGTCATTGTTTGTTTATATGTGGATGATATGTTGATAATGAGTAATGATATTGCTAACATAAATGCTACTAAGCGTATGCTTGCTAGTAAGTTTGATATGAAAAACTTAGGAGTTGTCGATTTAATTTTGGGAATTAAGATTCTTCAGACTCCTCAAGGTCTAGCTTTGTCTCAATCTCATTATATTAAAATGATTCTTGAAAAGTTCAAATATTTGGACTTTAAAGAAGCAAAAACGCCAATTGATTTAAACCATACTCTTGTAAAGAATAAAGGTCAAAGCAAATCTCAATTGGAATATGCTCGAGTGTTGGGAAGTTTGATGTACATTATGAATTGTACACGACCTGATATAGCTTGTATAATAAGCAAGCTTAGTCGATATACAAGTAATCACAACCAAGCTCATTGGATAGCAAGAAACGAGTTTTGGGATATTTGAAATATACTCAAGACTATGCATTGCATTACAATAATTATCCCGCGGTTATTAAGGGATATAGTGATGAAAATTGGATCACCGGATCAACGGAAACAAAATACGCAAGTGGATACATTTTTACCATTGGTGGAGGAGCAGTGTCTTGGAAGATGTCCAAATAGACGTGCATCGCTCACTCTACAATGGAGTATGCGTTTATAGCTTTAGACAAGGCCGGTGAAGAAGCTGAATGGCTCCGAAATTTCTTAGAAGACATTCCATTTTGGCCCAAACCTTTGGCACTTGTATGCATACATTGCGACAGTCAAGAAACAATAGGAAGTGCTGGGAGCGTTTTGTATGAAATCTCGTCACATTCGACGAAGGCATAATACCGTTAGACAACTACTCTCTAGTAGAATTATCACAATTGACTATGTAAAGTCAAAAGATAATGTATCAGATCCACTTATAAAAGGCCTACCTAGAGAGGTGGTTGAGAAGTCATCAAAGGGAATGAGACTATGGCCGAGGACAAGTCACTATGGTGGTAACTCTACCTAGAAGACTGGAGATCCCAAGGTCTAGGTTCAAGGAGATCAAACAAAATCATTAGTGATGGTTCAACATTGTCAAATAAAATTTTGGTCCATTCTCATGATGCAGACAATGTTCAATACCAAGGATAAAACGTTAGGACTTTTTAATTATTTCTAAGTTTGATACGGGGTATATCAGATAGTATCTACGGGATAACACGTTTATGAATCACTTATATAAGTGTGAAGTGTAAGCCGCTTCAAGGAGAATATTGTAAGGCCAGTTCTCTACGCACTTATGAAACTAGGTGGTGTTCATGGCAGAAACGAACACAACAGTGAGAATCAAAGACGGTTAAGGGTTGACATATGTGACATATGGCTGTCTAGGTATACACCAAAGTTTGACGGTTCAAAGATATCAAATCTACTGATTGATCGAGTATATCCGACATATGTTCACTACGGAAAGTTCAAAGGGAAACCTACTTATCCAGATGCGGTTAATCCTTACTTGCGAATCACACACAGTTTTTCATGCATATTTGTGTCGGATAGCCATTTCACATTCATGTGGGGGATTGTTAGGTTTTGTTATTAATAACAAAAGAGGTGTGAATGGAATATGGTGGGGAAAAAATGGAGGGAAGTGAAATTTTGAATTAGTTCACTTTACTAATGCACTTTGTCCCTCATTGGAACAAGGAAAGAAAATCTTTGTGTATAAATATAGAAGCTCATTTTCTAGATCTTAAAGAGTTAAGAAGAAGTGGTGCCTCACGCCGTCGCCGTCGTCGCTCAGCTCCGGATCCGGATTTGGATTTGGTCAATTGATATGATTGATTGATAGTTTTTTGGACCAAATTTTTTTCCTTTTTCATTATTTAACATTTTCTTTTCTAAATATTTTTCGCGTTGATTGATTGATCGGATTTTCTGCTTTCGTTTTCTAAACTAACGTTTGTTCATTTATTGATTTTGAATACAGAGTTCTAACAAAATTTACTAGAACTGATACGAAATTTACAACGAATGATACTCGGATGAAAGTTTGATAATTAAGTTTGAGGAAATTACTCTGCTTTTATTCCCCTAGGTTTATACGCTTATTTTTAGAAAGTAACGTCCTAGTCCTAATAGTCAAATTAAAGTATAAAACTTAGTGAAAGAAAACCTAATTATGGCTAGCATTAGTCTAATAAGTCATCTATCAACAAAAAAAAACATGAAAATGAAAGCTAAAAAAAATGAGGGCACGTCTGGAAAGCCAAATACATGACTGCCTTGTTTATTTGGCCAAATAATTACTTGGTCATGACTAAATTAATTGTAATTGGAATAAAATAATTATACTCTTCAATTCTCAAATGTTGAGGGTCAATATTCAATAATTGCTTGTAATTACATATTGATAGAACTACTTTCAAAATGTGACTTTTCAAGATAAATTTATATTACTTTTCCAAATATATATTCTTCCTTAAAACTACTCCTGTTTTGTTATGAGATTTTTTTGTGAGGATGGCTTGTTAAATAGTTTTATTATGTATAATCCCTTGTTAGTTTTGGTCGTGTCAAATCTACTCCCAATTTACCCACTACTCTTAAAATTAATTACTAGTTGACCGGTGAGTGACCAATGAGAATTTCCAAATCTACGGCTAATGTGTAGGGTGGCTATAGGTAGTTGAGGATCTTTACACAAATGGCCGGTCGTATTCACTGTTTTACTTTTTTTAATCAGTATACATAGATTATATGATGATTATATACGATTACACACATGTTATATATATGAATTATATATATAATACATCCAGCCATCTATTTTAAGTTTAAACGCTTGTGTAAGCGGCTCTTTAAGTTAAGATGAGTTTACCTCCTACAACAAAGCTTTACACCCTATTTATTATAAATAAAAATCCTTTTAAATTATTATTTTCTATAGTTGCCTTTTAGATTTTATAGAAAATGTATATTTATGGTCACTTCCTACCGTTAAACCATTAAATACACTGTCTAATATTTCTCTTTCTTATTCTTTCAGTTTATTCTCTCCCAAAACCACCGCATAGTATCTTATTTCTCTCTCCACGATCTCTCTCCTCCCTCTAGGCGACATGGAAACCTAGCAGCTGCCATAGCTGTTTTCAATATTTTTTGCTCCAAATTTCTCTCCCCAGCTCTCTCCTTTATCAACGTCATTGTCTCCCTCAATTTTCAATATTTTTTGCTCCAAAAATTTGTGTAAGTGTTAAAGTTTTGGGTTTTTGACCGGTTAAAACTTCTTCTTTTTCTCTTTAACGGTTTTTTTAAAACCATTGTTAGGTTTTCTGCAAAATACCCACTTAAAGACTTAATTTCGAAGGGCCATCTTTCGATACTATAAAAGCTTTGTTAGGTTTTCTGCAGAATACCCACTAAGGCACTCAATTTCAAAGGGTCATCTTTCGATTTGCAAATCACTCAAGCGGAACTTGTATTTGCAGGTTCATCAACAACCATTGAAGTCGAAAGGAGAACAAAAATACGCAATGACTCTAATTGTAGATGTATTTATATGTATTCGAGTTCGAATACATTATTTTTTAGTTTGTATAGTGGTTTCTCTTCTTGTATTTAGATGTATTTATATGTATTCGATAAGACATACACTGATTTTTATTTTGTATAGTAATTTTTGACTGTTGTATTTAGATGTATTTATATGTATTTGAGTTCATACAACAACATTTTTAAATACATTGTTAGTTCTATCATTTTGATGTTATTCATCAATTAGTTATGCATTCAATCTAACTGTATTCATCTGTATTTTAAACCTAATTATATCCATCTGTATTTAAAGCAACAATACACAATAAAATACTCTCAATACAAATAGAAAATTAATGAATACAACCAATGAAATATACTCAATAAAGCAGTAATACCATGTATTAGGAATAAATAAAATATTGTGAATACAAAAATAAACTTGAATACATTGAACACAACTGTTAGATACAACAGAATACAAGCACTAGGTTTATTATGAAATATGCATGCAGTAGGTTACTATTACAGGTTGTATCCGGCATAAATACATGACGTATTCATATACGGAAAATCGAATACAAGCACTAGGTTTATTATAAACCTCGAACAATGTCAGAAAAAAAGAGGGACCGAAACTCTGAAGAATACTCTATTTTTTGGTGTTTAGCGTCTGAAAAATATTCTCATTAATTAGATTGATAATGTTGTGTGTTATAATGGAGTTATATGAGTTATATTAGGAGTGTGTCCCAGTAATTAGCAGCTTTTCATTATTAAACAACTGGAGAGACCTATTATTACGTTGTATTCGTGAATACATGGTATGAATACATGGGATACAACGACTGACAGCTGGACTGCCCTATTTTTAGCCGATGATTGCTACTGTATTCATGAATACAGTAGCTCGACTCGAATACATCAAATATATTACCATAACAACTGAAAGACAGCTAGCGAAAAGTAATTATGTATATGATATCTATAGAAATTTAATAGCCACTAAACAATAGTCATTTCTGAAAATTACTCTTTAAGTTAATTCTTCATTTTTCTTTTGTGGGTCCAAACTATTTGGGCCATTCTGAAGCTGAGGCCCAAATGAAAGTTTTTGGATCAGTGACGCAGAGTGTGGACACGTTCACCAAATACCCATCACCAGAAATGAATCAACCCAACCAACATTCACAAAGAAAAAAAAAAAAAGGCATTACATGTCTACGTGCAAAAAAATGGTGCAGATAATATCATAATCCAAGATACAAAAAATGGCTAACCGTTTTGGTATGAAATTACAGAACCGGCTGCCAAATTTGACGGGTGTTTATCCATTTTCAGCTCCCATAACAACTACCAATTCAGTTTTTTATTCTTATAAAAAGTCGAGAATTGTTGGTAAAAGGAGAGCTTTTATTCCACGTAGAGTGGTGTTAGGAATTGGGATATCAGTTTGGTCTCAGTTCATGAGCATGGCCGCCAATGTCGGTGGTAAATCTTTCATGGCTTCTGCCAGTCAGAAGAGTGCAATTGAGCAGGTAATTAAATTCTTCATCTTCCAGCTACTACCCATCTTAGTTTTTGGTTAATCTTCTCTTATTGTTATCTGTTATATTTCCCTGAAAAGTTTTAAATTTTCGGGTTCGAACGAATAGATGACTCTTAGTTAGCTTGGTTTCTTTTTCCGACTGTTGGAGTGGTGGAATCTGATTATTCAGTTCATGCATACAGCTCATTCAATCTACTATATATGCAAAGTTGGGGATTACATGGGTAAATTCAGAACTTTATGACGTCAAATGTGTAGTGTGATTGGTATAAGTTGTTTTAGGAAGGAGTTATATTGGACTAGGAATCTTAAATTGCTTAAGAATTTGCTTTAAATGCTGCAATTTCAGTAGTTAAGAGCTAGTTCCGAAGAAGTAGCCATAACTAGTGATAACAGGGAAATGATAATGAGGCTCATAGAGGTGGCATTTGGTAATCCAATTTTCCTTGAAAATTTCAAGGATCGATAGAACAAATCATTCTCGGACGGGCGTGTCAACTTTCTCTGGATGTACTGTTGCGGAAGCCAAATGTATATAGTGTGAATAAGTCACAATTACTATACCAAAAATTATGACAGCCACCAAATAATAAATAAGACAATAAAGCAACAATAAAGGGAACACCAGAATTTACGAGGTTCGGCTAATTTTGCCTACTCCTCGGACACAACCAATATTTTATTTCACTCCAAAAATACAAGTGAAATAATACTAAAGAGAGAAGATACAAATGCCTTAAACAGATGAGAAGGCAAATGAGAGGTGTGCTTAAATCCTAAACATTAGGCTTTCTTTTATAGGGGGAAAATCCCCCCAAAATTCAAGAGCCCACCGATGTGGGACAAATTTGCCAAACTTCAACAAATCTCCACCTTGGCAAAATTCCACATCTTCAATTTTCTCTCAATAACAAATTTTGATTGTGTCTTCATCTTTAATCTTCAGTTTTCAACAATGTTGATCAAATCCAAACAATGTTGAAACTTGACCGCAGTCACCACCTTTGTCAGCATATCAGCAGGATTCTCTGTAGTATGAATTTTCTTCACCGTGACTCCACCTTCTTCTATGATTTCTCGTACGAAATGATACCGAACATCAATGTGCTTCGTCCTTGCATGATACACTTGGTTCTTCGCTAATTGAATAGCACTTTGACTATCACAAAAAATTGTGATACCTTTTTGTTCAACACCAAGCTCCTTTAGCAATCCTTGAAGCCAAATTGCCTCTTTCACAGCCTCTATAATAGCCATGTACTCTGCCTCTGTTGTAGACAAAGCAACTGTTGACTGCAAAGTAGACTTCCAACTAACTGGTGCCTTTGCAAAAGTAAACACATAACCAGTAGTTGATCTTCGTTTGTCCAGATCACCCGCAAAATCTGAGTCACAATATCCAACTACAGACTGATTGTCTTCCTGCTCAAAAACTAACCCGACATCTACAGTATTATGAATATACCGTAGAATCCACTTCACAGCTTGTCAATGCTCCTTCCCTGGATTGTGCATATATCTGCTAATAACTCCAACAGCTTGTGAAATGTCAGGCCTTGTGCAAACCATTGCATACATCAAGCTACCAACAGCATTTGCGTATGGTACCTTTGACGTATACTTTCGTTCAGCTTCATCCATTGGCGACATAGTAGTACTTAGCTTAAAATGGGAAACAAGTGGAGTACTAACTGGCTTAGTCTTGTCATCTATGCCAAAACGTTGAAGTACTCTCTTCAAATATTCCTTTTGAGATAAACAGAGTTTCTTTGAACGTCTATCTCTAATTATCTCCATGCCAAGAATTTTCTTTGCCTCACCCAAATCCTTCATCTCGAACTCCTTCTTCAGTTGAATCTTCAACTTATCAATTTCTTCCAAATTCTTGGAAGCTATCAACATATAGGAGAAGATATACAAAGGAACCATCTTTAAGCTTGTGCAAATACACACAATGATCGTATTTGCTTCTCTTGTACCCTTGCCGCAACATAAACTCGTCAAATCGCTTGTACCATTGTCTAGAAGATTGTTTCAATCCGTACAATGATTTTTCAAGTTTGCACACCATATTTTCTTTTCCAGCAACTTTGAATCCTTCTGGCTGAGTCATGTAGATTTCCTCCTCCAAGTTTCCATGTAAAAACGCAGTTTTTACATCCATCTGAACTAGTTCCAAATCCAATTGTGCTACCAAAGCCAACATAATTCTAATGGAGGAATGTTTTACAACTGGAGAAAACACTTCATTGTAATCAATTCCCTCCTTTTGAGCATATCCTTTGGCCACCAATCTTGCTTTGTAGCGAACATCTACTTGGTTAGGAAATCCTTCCTTCTTTGCAAATACCCATTTGCACCCAATTGCTTTCTTTCCCTTCGGGAGATTGGCCAATCTCCATATATGATTCTGATGAAGGGACTGTATTTCATCATTCATGGCAATCCTCCACTTATCTTCTTCTGAACTTTGGACAGCGTCTTTATAAGTGGTAAGAACATCATTAGCTACAATTGAGGTTGCACAAGCAACCGTCTCTATGAGACGAACATGTTTCGTTATTGTTCTTTTTGGCCTGCTGGTTGCTATTGATTCAAGTTGTTGTTGAGGTTCCTGAGTGGGAATCTCCTCTACTGGCTCTCCTTCCAGAGGGTAATCTTCATTTGTTTCCTCCTCTGCTTCTTGTGTAGGAAAAATAAATTTTCCCTCAAACTCCACCTGCTTAGAAGCACCTTTATTTTGTTTGGTGTCTTCTGTTACCTTATTTACCATAGCAGATTCATCAAAGGTAACATCTCTGCTGAATATTACTTTCTTTGTCATAGGACACCATAAGCGATATCCTTTGACTCCAGAAGTAATTCCCATAAAAATAGTCTTCTTTGCCCTTGGATCCAATTTTGACTCCGTCACATGATAATATGCAGTTGAGCCAAACACGTGCAAAGAGTTATAATCTACAACAGGTTTTCCATACCATTTTTCAAATGGTGTCTTGCCATCAATAGCAGCAGATGGTAAGCGATTAATGAGGTGGCATGCATATGTAACTGCCTCAGCCCAAAATTCTTTGCCCAAGCCAGCATTGGACAACATACACCGTACCTTCTCCAGCAAGGTCCGGTTCATACGTTCTGCCACTCCATTCTGTTGTGGTGTATGTCTAACAGTGAAGTGTTGGACGATGCCATCATTTTCACAGACCTTATTGAAATGATCACTTTTGTATTCACCTCCATTGTCTGTGCGAATACACTTGATCCTCTTGCCTGTTTGATTCTCCACCATCGTCTTCCATTTGAGAAAAATTCCCAACACTTCATCTTTGCTCTTCATTGTATACACCTATACTCTTCGGGAAAAATCATCAACAAAGGTTACAAAATAGTGCTTCCCACCCAATGAAGGTGTTTTGGAAGGACCCCAAACATCAGAATGTACATAATCCAAAATGCCTTTAGTATTATGGATCGCTGTACCAAATTTAACCATTGTTTGTTTCCCTTTGACACAATGCTCACAAAACTCCAAGTTGCAAGCCTTTACTCCTTTTAACAATCCTTGATCTGATAGAGTTTTCAAGGATTTTCCTCCAGCATGTCCCAAGCGCATGTGCCATAGCTTGGTTGCTTCTGCCTCTTTGTCGTCACTGGATGTCACTGTCACTGTCCCAATAACTGTACTGCCACGATAGCGGTACATATTATTATTCTTCCGATTAGCCTTCATTACTACTAGTGCACCGGAGCATACTCTCATCACTCCATTTTCTGCAATGATTTTGAACCCTTTTGATTCTAGGGCTCCCACAGAGATGAGATTCTTCTTCAAATCCGGTACATATCGAACATCTGTTAATGTTCTGATCATTCCATCATGGTTCCTTAATCGTATTGAACCAATGCCATATGAGGTAAGAGGGCTGTTATCCGCTGTGTGGACGACTCCATATTCTCCTTCTTGAAATTCCACGAACCAGTCCATGTTGGGACACATATGATAGCTACAAGCCGAGTCCATCAACCATATGTCTGATGATATTGATGACTCTGTTGTAACTAATGAGAAGTCTTAATCATCACAATCAGCTACATTTGAATCCATAATGGCCTTTCCATTGTTATGTTTGGCCTTATACTTCAACTTCGGACAGTCTTTCTTCCAGTGCCCTTTTTCTCGACAAAAGGCACATTCATCTTTGCTGGGTCTGGATCTTGACTTGGATCTTCCCTTCTTTGTCCTCGTTTGATTTTGAGGACGACCCCTCACAAATAGTGCTTCTCCTTCTCCGCCCTTCTGTTTTTCTCGCTTTCTTTGTTCATAGCTGTACAAAGCCGAACAAACTTCTCTAAGAGAAACTTCGTCATTTCCATGGAGTAGAGTAGTTTCAAAGTGCTCGTACTCATCAGGAAGTGACGCCAACAACATCAAGGCCAAGTCACCATCATCATAAGTTGTATCCATATTTTGCAAATCTGTGATCAACTTATTGAAACTGGTGATATGTTCATTCATCGATGAATTACCAGGAACATAGGTGAAGTGAAACAGTCTCTTCTTCATGTACAATTTATTTTGACTATTTTTCTTCAAAAATTTATCCTTCAGTGCTTTCCATAATTTACTTGCAGAATTTTCCTTTGTGTATGGATATTTCTGCTCTCTAGCAAGGTAGGATCGAATGGTACCGCAAGCAACACGGTTGAGAATCTTCCAATCTTCTTCTCCAATAACATCTGGTTTCTTTTCTTCAATGGCCAGATCTAGCCCTTGTTGAAAAAGGACATCTAGAACCTCGCCTTGCCACATCCCAAAATGCCCGGACCCGTCAAAAATTTCTACCGCAAATTTCGCATTTGACACAATTCTTGTCATAAGCGAAGATGCCAATGATGACGTATTGTTGACACTTGATGTAGATTCTTCTTGTTTATTGTCTCCCATATTTGACACAAATATTATTTAATAGCTGACGACACAAATCAAGATTATTTCCTTTCTGATATAGAAGATCAGACTAAGCTGCAACCACAGAGCATACTCAGACAGAACCTTGACTCAGTTACCAAGATAAATCTTTTCTGATGTGGAAGATCAGACTATGCTGCAACCACAGAGCATACTTAGACAGTACCTTGGCTCTGATACCAATTGTTGCGGAAGCCAAATGTATATAGTGTGAATAAGTCACAACTACTATGCCAAAAATTATGACAGCCACCAAATAATAAATAAGACAATAAAGCAACAATAAAGGGAACACCAGAATTTACGAGGTTCGGCTAATTTTGCCTACTCCTCGGACACAACCAATATTTTATTTCACTCCAAAAATACAAGTGAAATAATACTAAAGAGAGAAGATACAAATGCCTTAAACAGATGTGAAGGCAAATGAGAGGTGTGTTTAAATCCTAAACATTAGGCTTTCTTTTATAGGGGGAAAATCCCCCCAAAATTCAAGAGCCCACCGATGTGGGACAAATTTGCCAAACTTCAACATGTACATGATAGAAGATTATTGATCTGGCAAGTAATGAACTGAGGCCAGAATTGAATTACCTGGAATAGGCATTGGCAATTTAATTTCAGTTTCATAGTCCAGCTGAATCTTGTTATTGCTAAACCTTAAACCTATCTACTGATACACCTTTGTCAAACTTATGTCTCAACATCGAATGATTCGTTCTGATTGAGGACAGGTCTCGCTTGGTTCTAGTTTTCATGCGTTGGCTTTTATTTGTTTTTCTTGAAGGTTTTGAAGAATGTTGAATGGCCAGAACAATTTCCTTTCAGGGACGAGGATTTCCAGCGCTTTGATGAGTAAAAACTTTCGAACTTTTGCTTGCTTTTGTTTGTGTTCCAAAACTTTACTGTTTATAGCCATAGAGCTGTGGGCTGAAAAATTGATTGGACTTAATTTCTGGGTTGAGTTGATCCTCAGATCACCAGATACATTATTCTATGAAATGCCACGTTTTGTGACACATATTGACGATCAAGCTATTGCTGCACTTACCAAATATTATTCAGAGGTCTTGCCTCCTAGTAACGCTCCAGGAGTAGCAATACTTGATATG
This sequence comes from Nicotiana tabacum, assembly GCF_000715075.1. NCBI lineage: Eukaryota > Viridiplantae > Streptophyta > Magnoliopsida > Solanales > Solanaceae > Nicotiana > Nicotiana tabacum. Next base: position 171,247,817 of record NC_134089.1, read on the forward strand.
TGTAGCAGTTGGGTAAGATATCTCTTGCTTGTAATTCTCTCTTTCCCTGGACATGCTTACATGATCATCAACTAGATTTTCTTGTTATCTAGGTCAGTCATTACCCTGCTGGGTACAAGCAAGAAAGGATAGTTGGAATGGGTTTGAATGAAGAAGAGCTTAAGCGAAATCCGGTAAGAGCTAAACACTGCCTTTCAGTCTTAGCCTCATTTCTCTCATTTTCTATTATGGACCATTTGAACATAACCTGTCCTTTATGTATGATCGCTGCACTTCAATCTCGATCTTCTCTTCTTCAATTAACATGCCCTGTCATCTCCTTCCCCCCGTCCCCCCACCCACACACACACAAGAAGGGGGGGGGGGGAGGAAGCTCCATGTCCTGTCAATTGTGGTCCACAGTAGTCAAAGATACCATTTTCCAGATGTTGCCCTTCGTGTGTGAGAGCTTTTTTTCCTGTGTCTGATCAAGATCCAGGAATGGATTAGCCATATTAGGAGATTTTTGACGGATTAAAGGCAATGCATGAACCTCTCTCACATCTGCTTTTAAAAAAAATTGAGAAAAGCTTATTTAGATGGAGAAAAAAAGAGCGATATATTCTTTACGCGAATTTATTTCGTTATGTTTCATTGTGCAATTAGAACTTGACTTGGAAGGTATTCTTGATAAAGCATCACTTTGATGAGATGACTTTGTTGCATATTTGATATCGCTGCAGGTTCTAACGGAGTATGTAGTTCAAGACTTGAACAGTAATCCTAAGCTCCCATTTGGAGACAATACCTTTGATGTTATAACCAATGTGGTATGTACATCTTACCCATTTCTCATTGATATCTGGCATTGAACAAATGCTCGTCTTTTCTGCATCCTATGTGGACATGCATACACTTGCTTAATGATGATGCTATTCATTGTACTTTAAAGTTATTCTCTTGCATCATTAGCTCCGCTGGGCATTCTACTAAATCAAATTGGATGATCCATGTCTGATTTATCATTTGGTTTTAAAGAAATGGCTCTTTGGCAGCAATTCAATGAAATGTCTTTTTAATTTAATGCTGACACAGTCTCTTCATTTATGGTTGGAATCCACAAGTTTAGTTGCTGCTTGGATCTCCTAAGGTTAAGAATAAATCTGATTACAGCTAAAATGTCAGTTGTGGTCTTATTAGTAGCCTGCTTAGGATCAGAAAATAAATTGTGCTGCGATTGACTAGAAAAGTAGTACTACGTAGTAATTTAGTCCATATTCGCTAGCAATGAGTTCTAATGTTTTTTCTCCTCTATTTGTTTCACACTGACAGAAGAAACACGAAGCATCCAGCTTTTGAGATCATTGTTGGAACTTGGAAACAACTAACTTCTGATGACATATTTTTCAAATTTAAAATGGGATCACATTTGTTCTTTCTAGGAATATCCAGCTTCAAATCCATTGTACTCCGTGAGAGACAAGTTGCACTCTTGCACTCAATCACATGCATCAATTGCGCTTTATCTCTGAATAATATGTTATACAATTATCGAATAGGACCTGGTTCCTTTATCCTCAACCATACACGTCTCCACGATACTAGAATCTGTGAAAGAAAAGCAGAAATAAGAACTTTTGTCAATAAACAAGGGGAAAACTTTGTCTGAAACCAAAAACACCCATAATTTCAACACTTAAGCATAACATGGTATACAAAACTTGACCATTAGTTATCTTTTCCATTAAGAATGTGCTTGTACCTTGCGAATCCCATTCTTGCAGTGATTTGCTGGCTCTTTTTTCCATAATTTTTTTACCTTTCTTCTCCTTATATGTGGATTCTGGAAATAGGAAACCATGTTTTTTGCTGTCCCTTTATCCTGCTAGAGACAACTATCCTACTCTGATATAGAGAGCCTGTAATAAGTTATAGACAACATTTAGGATGGCTAAATATCCGGTCTTGTACATTAAATCGTAAGTTGGCATAGTTGTCAGAAAAATACCATTGCTTGCATTAATGGAGTGCTCTTCTTGCATATTGTAGTGAAAAATTTAAAAGCTAATGAACATGGATTCCCCTTGCAGGTTAGTGTTGATTACTTAACAAAGCCTCTTGATGTTTTCAAGGAAATGTCTCGTATTCTTAAACCTGGTGGGCTTGCAATTATGAGGTAAATAATGACTAGAAAGTGAATTTTTATAATCTCTGACGAATACAAATCCAAAATGTTTTTCGGCTTGGTTCCAGCTACCCATTTTCTGCTTAGATATCGAAACTTGGGCCATTGATTTCCAGTGTTTCCTTTAACTCTTATTATAAGGCCTAAAAAAAATTTTGGGCTCTGCCTATGTATCAGTTTCTCGAACCGCTGCTTCTTTACAAAGGCTATCTCGATTTGGACGTCAACTGGAGATGCTGATCATGTTATGATAGTTGGGTCTTATTTCCATTACGCTGGAGGATTTGAACCTCCACAGGTAACTTCTAGGTTCTCTGCTTAGAGCATGTGTTAAAGTTCATCATCTTCGACATATTAATCTTACAAAAAGATGATTTCTCCTCAATCCATATGATAGCAAAGATTAAACATGTTTGATTAGTTAATCTAGAATTGTCAACTCCTTGTACCACTTTCTGACAAAGGCTTCCTATTAAGCTCATCCTAGAGCTTTCTAATTCTTAGCAAAGAACACATCCCCTTTTGTTTGTAAACATTGTAAATTTGTGATTCGTGAAAGTACTTTAGAATCTGATAAATTGTTTAGCCCATAATTGAGACATCCCCCTCCCCCAAAACATACACAAAAGAAAAGAAAAAAATGTGAAAGGAGCCACAGGCAAGAGTCATTTGAATCAAAAGAACAAAACATATAAGAGTATCGGGCAAACTTCTACTATGCTAGTTCTCTTGGTCCCTTGGATTAAGGCGTTCATATGTTACTTAATGCTCACTTGTAGTTTCTGCTATAATAATCTAGACTTTAGAAGGAAAGCCAAGAAGAGAGGAGGGATAAAGCTGCTGCTATCATAATATGGAAATTTCATTGCTGAATAACCTCATACCATCAGCTCTCACCTCTCAGTCCTACTCCTGGATAGTGTTACTATATAGCTGTGAATCCTACAACATGTCAGTTGTTGATAGGACTCTGTCTGCCTCTCCCTTGAGCATCTTTTTAGTTTTTAGGGCATGTGATACAACTTTCTCTTTTCGTTGTTTTATATTCGACGTGAATTCATCATATGTTGAGTATCGATATATTAGCATGAAGTTATATGTCATAATGCTAAAAACTTGGCCCTGTTAATAGTTTGGTTAAAGGGTAAGACACTGAATTCCTAGGGGACATTGCTAGAAAGTAATCTGATTTGATTGTCCGTTTACAAATTGTATCTAAGTACTAGAGCTTTTCTTCCAGAAAACTCTTTAACTTCTTCGATTTTAGTTTATACGAGTCTTTGGCTTATTGGCTTTTAAGATTGAGAGCCACTTCTTGCTTGTGCTGATTATTTTTCACCTTGTCTCATTATAGGCTGTGGATATATCTCCTAACCCTGGACGTTCGGACCCCATGTATATAGTCTATTCCAGGAAGATAGCGACAGCCTGAAATTGAACTACTGGTCTAAGATGGTTCTGTTAGCTCGTGGGATTTCAGCTATGAGTTTTCGTGTCGAACTGGTAAGTATGTTATTCATTAATCACAGGAATGTATAGTCAAGAGTAGTGAAAGGTGAGATGGAATGATAGATCTGCTCCTGAACTGAGAGAATGTATTCCCTATTTTCCTTCATAAACACATTCAATAGAGGTAATTCAAAAGCCATCCAGTTTTAACTATTATAACATCATAAGCCATGTATATTTAAGTTTTAGTGGTCAGCCAGAAGACCAGGAGAGGAAAGAAAGAAGACCAACATTACACACGGCGAGGAAGGCACTAAACTATTTGTTTTTTGTTTTAAAGAATTGTGGAAGACCAACAAGAAAAATGGTGAGTCCCAATGTTGAGTTGGTTTCAAGAAATTATGGACCAAATTTAAAAACAATTATCTAGTACTTGGAGGCATTGATGTTCACACTACCTTGTCGATAATGTCGGTGATGGGTCTTTTGGTTGGCCGCATGGGAAAGAAACTATTCCAATATAAATTTCACATAATTAACCTAAGAATGATACAGTAACAATAATACAAGATAGATGCAAAGAAATTTATGTGGCACCATGTATGGCGGAAAAGTAAAAGGTCATCTTCACCTCTCTTATAGATAACAAATAGGTGATCTATGAGGATGTCCCACCTTATGAAAAATAATCCTGGTAATAAATAATACATGATCAATCATAGATCACTTTGGCGATCATAAATAATACATGGATTTTCTAGATAACACAAAGGCAATCTAAATTTCACCAGGACCTCCTATTTTATAAAAAGAATGATCCCGCTTTATAAAAAATGATTATAGTAATAACTAATAAGCGATACAATCGAAGATCACTTGGGTGATTACAAATAATACATGAACGATTTCTAGATAACACATAGGCGATCTGTAGTTTCACTAGTATCTCTCATTTTACAAAAAAAAAAAAAGAATCCTGATAATAACTAATAAGTGATCAACCGAAGAAAACTTAGGCGATCTCCTGGTCCACAAAGCACTTAATTGAGATAAAATGGTACAAAGAATATGTGCAAGTAGAAACACATAAACTAACGCCTAAATGCAAAACAAGCAGCATAACTACAACTAAATGGTTTTGGAGTTTAAAACAAAGAAGAAAAATCAAGCCCAACCCTGTTTGTAACGTCGGAAAAGTTGTTCAGTTTGGGCGTTTCTGAAAGCACAGCAGGCAATGAGATATACCCAAATGAGAACCACAACAGTTATGATGAGAATGACATTAACTTTCCTCCATTCTTTTCTGATATTTCCCAACAAACCAGCTTTGCACGCATCACAGTTGTAGCACAGTTGGTTTGGGTCATTGTTCCAGATGGAGCAATCTGGTTCTGCTATTGTGTTTGTTGGGTTATTCCACACCGTTGGGTTCATATACTGGTATCCACATATTGTTGGAGGTTTACAACATCCTGACTGCACAATTTAGCGAGAACAAAAAGCTAGTGTTAAATCATGACTTATGCACACTACACACGATCGACATTTATCGTGCTACCTACTTGACATACTTGAAAAGAAAAACGAGTTCAGATCGCCTTTAGATAGGCCTCGAATTCCTATAGTGTCTTGTTGAGCCAAAACTTGTCAAATCTTAAACCCACTTACATCTCTCCACTCTCCAGTATGCACTGAAAAAATAAGCTACAGAATTGCCAGGTCCTAAATAAGATTCAAACTATCTTTTGTCCAAATATGATTGCATCGACATAAATAGTATAGACCCTAGAATTCATGGCAATTGGCACTGAGTACATGTTCTCACATTCTCAGATAGAATAATCTACTAGAAATCTAGGAGTCCTCATCAATCTACAACCTGGTAAATTCGACAAGTGGGCCGAAGTCACGAATCATATTAGCTTGTCTTAATATGGGCAATAATGCAGTTTTTGAACTCTATTAGGTTGACAAAACAACTAAATGTCTTCCAAACTATGGACTGATCCTTTCATTCACCAACAAGCTCTCATGGTAGGTCCCATCCCACCATAACTCTTTAATTATGAATATTGCAAACACCCCTGTTTCATTTTTAATTAGATTAATTAATAAATATGCTCAGGTAATAGCGCAGAAACTTAAGTCAAACCTCCATTAATTTGTCAGAAATGAATTCATCATAGTACATTTTAGTTCATGCCTTGCCCTTTATCTTTTGTTTTCCCAAGCTCTCTACAACCACCAATTACTTCTGTTTTATCTTCACTTTATTCATGCTCTGTTAACAAAATACAAAAGTAATGATCTTCAGCCCCCCCCCTTTTTTTTGGAGGGTAATCTCGTTGAAATATATCAACACAATAATCAGCAAAATTCTTACTTTTACTAATTATTTCTAGTCGTCTTTCGAAAAGAGCCTCTCTACATACACATTAACCCCAGACCCCACTTGTGTTATTTTACCGGGTCGTGTTGTTACTAATTATTTCTAATTTTTTTGGTGTGTAAAATGATTGTTTTAACCTTCTTTCAATTACCTGGACATGCTAAAAATCCGTTCTAAGAGGAAAAGGGATGACTTGATGAGTCGAACTTTGCAATAATAAGATTGAGGTAATTAAGCTATCTTCTAATGAGCTACCAATTAATTCTCAAAAAAAAAAAAAATTCTAACTTGAAAAGCAGAGGAACGAAAATCTTACTCTGTTCTAGGGCTAAATTAAGAAACGAAGAATAAAGGAAGAGGTGATAGTTTACCTGGATAGGGGAGAGATGAGCAGCGAAGAACTGATCAGCAGTAATAAACTCATTATTAAGCTTAGGACAAACATTAGAATCTGCCAAACAAGCCCTTATCTTCCCCCAATTATCGGAACTTGTAATATGATTCCTGAGCCAGGAAGAGAAACCAGCAAGCCTGTACTCACTGTAACCTCTACCGGGCACCGAATACGCGCCGCTGGGGCGCGTAACCACAAAAGCAAGAACTAAGAGGACAAGGAGAAGGATGATAAGAATGGCCATACACACCAAGTAGACACCCAAAAGACCCTCTTTTTTCCAGTAAGCACCGACGAAACCAGCTAAAGAAACCAACATAACGGCGAGACCCATGAAAACAACGGGCCAACGGAGCCAGTGAATGCACTCGTTGTCCGGCTTAGAAGCAAGCCACGTGCCGGCGGCGATTATAGGAATGGAACACATGAATGCCACAAAGTTCAAGAAAGCTGTAATATTGTTGCTCAGAGACATGGCTGGCGTCGAGATATTTTAGTTTTCCTCTTCTGGTGAATTGGTTGGGGAGAGTGAAAACAAGTGTTTCCAATTCTTGTTTTTGTAATTCGGAGACTATTTTGGTTTAGTACTTTCGAAGGAGTTCGTTAATTAAAGAGGGGAAAGTACAGTAGTAAGAAGTGTGTGACAGTTCTGGAAGGAAAACGCGGCGGAGGCCACGCGTACTTTCTATAAGTAGCAGTGAACAGAGAGCAGCGAGGCACACTGATAAATTCACAAAAGTGGGAAATTTAATTTAAGCCCCATATAATATCATAATTACAAAAATGAACATATTGTGCTCTTTCTATATCAACAATTGTCATACACAAGATTTTATACATATTTGTACCTAGTGGGCTCCCACGATACTTTAACATAATATGATATTGTCCATTTTATATTAAGTCTACACAATTTTTCCTAAAAGGTCATACACCATTATGGAGTCATTTGGTTGGAAATAGGTTATCACAGAAATAGTTATTCCGGGATTAGTTATTCTATTCTTTCATATGGATAAAAAAATATTACAATTCCGGAATAACTAATCTTGGGATTAATTATACCGTCACTTTATCCCAACCAAATATGGTATGAACTCATTTCAAATTTAATCCCCGGATTAATTATCCTTTATCCCTCATATCAAACGAGTCCTAAGAGATCCATACATTTTATATGTAGGCTTCAACCTTCTCAACTACTAATGTAAACTTTGTTCGCACACCCAATAATTTCTTATTCGAACTAAGTTTCACGTGACTCATTACCATGATTTATGAGTTAATTTTTGAGATTCACCATGTGACACTCATATCATCGAAGTATTTATGGTAACTGAAGCCCGCAATTAGCTTGTTCTTGTGTGCGCATCTTCAAGCTCGTAAGGGTAAGCAAACCATTCCCTGCACCTTTATTTTGCTATCGTCATGCTCGTCCCGCTAAACATGGGCTCTGATACCAGTTGTTGGGCTCAACTAACCCAAATATACTCTTAACATAGTCTGATATTGTCCGTGTTGGTTGGCCCAATCCGCATGGTTTTCTTCAAAAGGCTTCACACCGTTAAGAAATCATACACCTTACATGTTAGCTCCCAATCTTTTCAGCTATTAATATTGGATGTTGTTAACACGTCCAACAATACCGATATATTCTCATAATTTAATTAGTATGAGTATTTAAATTTAAGATTATGAGATTTTAATAACTTTAGTCTTACTTCAAACTATTAATGTATACTTTATACTACAACAACAACAACATATCCAGTATTATTTCACACTGTGGAATTTGGCGAGGATAGTGTGTACGCAGATCTTATCCTTACCTTGTGAAGATAGAGATGTTGTTTCCAATAAACCATCGGTTCAGGAATGTATACTTTACACTATTTATGCGATTTTAATATCAGCCTATTAGATAACACCACTTCTAAAGTCTCAAAATTTCAAGTTATCAGCCGTTTAATTTAAACTTTACTGTCATAATTTTTGTTAAATTAATTTTCGACTCTTTTAATAATATACTATATGATGCACAAATCAAACTATTATCTTAAATTCCGTAATATAAGACACAATCAAGTATTCAAGTAAAGCACGCGGAGTTAAATACGTAGCCAATGAAGAATATTAGTATTATTTAGTCGATCATATTGTAAATTTTAATTCTTTCTATTAGTACAAGTCAGATGAGGATTGTGAGTTGTGACAACATGCCTAATGTGTTTTCACTTTCCTTCATTTAGGGTTTTATGTTCGGTTTGAAGTCATCATCTACTCTTTAAAGTTTCCAAGAAATAATTTCATTTTACATTTCTATTCAAATTGCTTTACTTCTATATTTGGTGATGAGAGTTTAGGAGGTTGTTGAGAAGCATGGAGACGCGGTTGTTATACTTGACCTGATCTGAAATATCTCTCTCTATATATATATATGGCAAAATACATAAGTTACTCCTGAACTATGGACCAAATCCCTGTTACACACTTTTTGTGGATGAAAATTACTTTACACATTCAACCTTTCCAGATTGTGCCTAAGACACACCTCTTTGTCAAAGTGGTAGGTGCGTGTTTTACAAACAAAATAAGGCGTCTGAACTGTAAAAACTGTACATCTGATGTTTTATTTAAAGAGTCCAAATTTAATAAAACTTATCCAAGGGTTAAATGAATTTTCTTTTTGTCCTTTTCCAATATCTTCCTTTTTTTATTTTTCTAAAATAATTTGGTTCAAATTGGAGATAATATAGATGTTTACTGTCCATTTTATCCACTTTCAATTAAGAAATCTGTTAAAATTATAATAGATCGAGTAAAAATATTTGAAAAAATCGATTCAGGAAGAAATTTTTAACAGTGTAGAAGAATTTGTAATGAAATCTTCAAGTGAGATTAGAAGAACAATGTAGAAGAATCTTCTCTTCTTTTTTTCCTTTTCAATGGGGGCAGCCATGGAGAAAACCCACTTGTTATATCTGAAAAATTTTCAACAAAAAAAAAATGCATCAGAAGGTAGGAGCAGTTGTTTAGGGTTTCTATTTCTTTTGTTTGAATTGTAAGGTGGAGGTCTAGGTTCTTTGGTGGTCGGCGACAATGGAGATAACGAGAAGGCTGTAGAATGTGAGTAATGGTGGTGGGACAGTGAAAACTAGGTTATGTTTCTCATCTATCTATAATTTTTTCTTGAATATGTGTATGCTAATGGATGAAAGATGAAAGAGAAATGTTGATGAAGGAGGAGATATGAGCTGAAAAGCTCTAATTGAAGGCACGATGAAGCCTGAAGGAGATGAGTTCCTTTTCATTTTTCCTTTTTTTTTTAAAAAACAAATTGGGTGGGGTTTGTTTTTCTTTTTCTTTTTCATTTTTTTCAAGTCAATGACACGTGTCGTTAGTATGACTGGTGCGTAATATTACAAATGTTTTTTTAAAAACTGGTCAAGAAAAAGGTGGTGTGTCTTAGGGACACTCTGGAAAGGTTGAGAATGTAAGGTAATTTTCGTCCGCAAAAAATGTGTAACAGAGATTTGGTTCATAGTTTAGGGGGTCAAAATGTATTTTGCCTATATATATATATATATATATATATATATATATATATATATATATATAAAGTTGGGAATGAGAAAAAGTGATGTGGCATCTTTCATTGTGTAGGGATTCTATTTATCTTTATTCTCCTTTTTTTTAACTTTTTATTTCATTTTTTTCCTTTTAACTCTTATTTTAAAAAGTTCACACCCTATAACTTACACCTTTTTATGGAGTGTTATGACTGAAGAAGTAACGGTACAATGATAAATCATAAATTTAAAAAAAAGGAATGCAATAGTTGCAATAGATGGAACGTTACCATCATGGAAATAGTGATAGTAATTAAAACTTGGAACTAATCCTTCTCTCCATCCCATTTTCCAATAGGGGACTTTCTTCGTAAATAGTAAATAATTTTATATCATATGTTTAACATAATATCATAAAATTAAAATTATTAGTGCACTGAAAGTTGTGTTGGATTTTTGTCTGCAATGTATGTATGTATTCCTATACTATTTTTAATTAATTGAATATTATAAAATTTTAAACATGTTGTTTTGTTTATATTTTAGTTTTTAAGTTTATAAAATACTAGCAGATTAAAGATGAGGCTTACAGGGATTTTTTTTGTTCTTACATATATTAACTTAAGGAATTTGGCTAATAGATTATGCATTGCAATTGCTTTGTTTGTGATCTTACATAACATATATATATATATATATATATATATATATATATATGCAGATTCGTATACTTCTTTACCTACTAACAATTGACTAAGGATTTACTTTTCCGGGTTTACTGCTACTTAACTCATGCTTTACCAAATACTATTTTATATGTGGGTAAACAACTTCAAATATGAAAATTTCTTTATTACCTCAGATATAATTTGACTTTTTATTTCTGTTCTGGAGGGGAATTCTTTCTTCTCTGTATTTTATTTTTGCTTAACATAATATCATAAAATACAAATATATAGAGAAAATTATATATAAAGAGAGAGAAAACTAAAAGTTGTGTTAGATTTTTGTCCGCAATAGAGATTTTCTTGGTTGTTGATAGGAATTAATGATGACAAAACCAAAAAAAAAAAGGAATAATAAATTGTGTTACGACGAAGAATATACAAAGATGAAACTGATTATAGAGCACTGCTTTCACTATCATTCATTGTATGCTCTTGAGAATAAATTTTGTTGAAACTCACTTTTGGTATTACATAAACTTTAATATTACTCCTAGAGATAAAACACTAGAATAAGAATTATATTTCAGTGGTCAGTCTCAAGGATGACTTTAAAAGTTTCACTGCATGAGTTATCTCAAGACCATGAGTTTACAAATTATTATTTTTTTTTAATCTTTTTTAGGCTACTTCTTTGGTTAGTAAAGATTGATTTCTTACGATAATAATTCTAACAATTACTATTTATGCATATTTTTATTCTCTTTGATGATCGCGCGAAGCACGGATATATTTACTAGTGGACTATATAAATGATGTATTTGTAAGTGAGTTATGTTATGTATATTTAAGTTTAAATCACGTCAAATCAAATATAAATTTTTGAACGAAAGGAATTGCAGCAATAAAATAAAATCTCTTAATTTATGTAAAAATTCACTGGCAAAAATTATAGCGTAGTGGAACTTTATGGGAGAAACCAAAAGGTGTCTGCCTCTAATATTGATTACCCCAAAAATGGACGGTAGATAGATGGAGGAGTATAGTATATAATTTTTGCCATAAATAATTTGTTATTGTTGCAAACATTGAAATTCAGTACTGCAAATAATGATTTGATTACTCCTATTGTTATTTGCAACATCAAACCATTATTTACAAATGCTAAATTTTAATATTTGAAGTATCGTGTCACGACCCAAAATGACAGGCCGCGACGGGCAGCAAATGCCTTACTCAACCGAGTACCAACGTAACGTATGTTTCTTATCATACTATCATGTGTAAATGAGCTAGAAAGACCGTCATAAGATAACCAGAATAAAACATAAAGAATACTCGACATAGAACGACCCGACATGATATATAAACTCATACATGTGACATACGAGCCTATAAGACCGAAATGATAATTTGTACACTCAAAATATAGGCCGACAAGGCCATACAAGTATTTATATGCATGACATCTGTCTACAAGCCTCTAAGAGTACATAAACGTCATAAAAGTCAGGACAGGGTCTCGCCATACCAATCAATATGTGTCCAAAGCATAATGACCAAATAGGCAACTCCGGAGCAAGGGGAGTACACCAACACCTTCGGCTGAGTTGATAGCCTACTAGGAGGACAGTCAACATGTCTATAGGGACCTGTGGGCATGAAACGCAGCATCCCCATACAAAGGGGACTTCAATACGAATAAAGTACCGAGTATGTAAGGCATGAAAAGTAGTATATAAAAGACATGAAAGAAACCTGGAGTAAAGGACTAAACTTATAAGTCTGAATAGCTCAATGAATCATGAAACATTTATAGTGTTATGTATATGTGTATAAATGTCATATCATGCATAGATATATGCGTACATAACATCATCAAGCCGCGGATGGTATTCTATCATACCATCTCAGCCTCAGTGGGTGAAATCATCAACGTATTCCAGCTGATCAGGTGGTGGTGCATATATAACACCGTAACATTTCTCCATACCCCATATACATATTATATATGTGCATATAACGTCATCTAGTCATTTTTCAATGTACATGTATAAATGAGTGCAATGTATAATGAAGTAAGTCAATAAGATCTCTTGGAATGTCATAAGATCAATATGCCTTCAGTTAATACCACGAAATAAACTTTATCAAGTTACGTATTTTTTGAGACTTATGAACAGACGATATAATAATAGAACACATGGGGAATCAAGAACATAGGCACCCCTAGTACTTCTAAAAATAGAGTCATTTGTGAAAGTTACGTGTTTGCTCGTTTCGTTTGTATCATATGGATCATGCCAAAAGGAAAGAATGGATAACCTTAACATACCTTATTACAGTCTGCCCAATGACCATCTTGAACTCGTCTCGTCTCACTTTAATCTATAACAACGATAATAATACTATCATTAAGCTGCGAATTATGCACTATCGTACTCTCCCATATTTTGCTTGCTTTCCTCAAGTTTATAAAAACAACAAGAACACATAAAACCTCCAACTATATACTTTCAGCACCACAACACACCCAACATCCCAACAACACCAATCAATCTACATAACAACAAGTACGTCACACACGAAACCACTATTTAACACGACGAGCGACAAACTTGGATTGGAACCAAACCCCAACTATTTTTTCAATCTCCATTGTACTTACAACACCATCAATAGGTCCAGCATATAAAAATATATATTGACATGACATTCCAACCTTATATCCATCATAAGAGTAACATCAAACAGACTACAAGATAAAACAATGACATGAACAACTTCTAGGTATTGCGTGCTCATTTCTTCTCCTAATTACAACATCATAAACATACTCAACATATTGACAACCATAAAAACAACAACAAAAATATAACCAAGCTATTACCCACGATTTCCATCCATATGAAGTCATATATACAACTCCAAAATAGTCGAATAAAAGACAACAACTTCTTATATTATTTCAAATGCTATCTTATAGTTCTTCATCCAAATAACTTAACCAACACATAGATAAGCTTAAGAACTAGTAATAAAGTGTTATAATTACCTTAAATAATCATAAAAAACTCCAACCAAAGCTTCCCTTAGCTTACAAGCATCTTTAATGACATCACAACACCATGGAGACTCTCTTCTTCACTTAGGCTAACTTTTGAGGTTAGGTTTAGGTAAAACCACCTTGGATTCGACTTGGAAACTTGGAGAACTATTAGAGAGGTGTTGAGAGAATTTGAGAACTATCCTTGGTCGAAAATGACCAAAAATGAAACGTCCAACCTCTTCAAAATGTTCAAAGGTCGTTCACCGCCTAAGTGGGTCGCATTAGAAGCTGCTTGCACGGTCCCGCAAAAATGTGATTATATCTCTACTCCAATGTTGTATCGACCAACGGTTTAATGCGTTAGAAACTAAACTCATAGATCTTCAATTTTGTAGGTGGATTATCCCATAATTTCAAATATATTGGGAGAAAAGCTCAGCTACATTTGACCTAATTTTCAGTACATTTATGCATGTAACTTGTGATGACCTTTGCCAACTTTTGTTCCAAAACTCGCTTGAATTCAAAATATAACACACGGATATCATAAGACTAAAATAACTCATAACATAATATACTTATGATGTTAAGCACCCAATCTCACCCCAAAAGTACATGTTATAATATTCCCATCTTGTCGACTTTCGACGAAACTTATTTTCTTCAATTTGTTTAGCGTCTAGGCCTTCCAACCCTCTTGGTACTTTTTATACATGATCTTAAAGATTTGTAACCTCCAAGGTACATAATTAACTTACTTTATGTACTTTCAAATACGATCTCATTTCTGAGCTTGCATCAATTGACTTACGACGTACTCTCATGTACGAAAATATGGGGTGTAACATCATTCCCCCTTGGAATATTCATCCTCGAATGTTTACTGATGCACTTATCAGTCTCATAAACTATAGCTCTTACGAATACTTTAATATTGTCCTTGTCATCTAGGCAACTATTCTGTGAATAAATCTAAAGGTAAGGGCATTTCCCCATTTAGGACTCTTTCTCACATCACGACCTGTGGTCAAAATTCTTCCAATCTCGTAGTTGTTCCTACCTTATTTCATGCATCGTGTATGACATTGTCCTTGTATGTGCACCTATGTGACTCTTCTCTCCTTTTTCCTCTAGTTTTTAGCCAATCTCTAGGCCACACTTTGTGAACATATACAAAACTATAACAAGTTGTCCATCTAGGCATCGATAGGTGTACTGAAGTTATTTGCTCGGTTCTTTATCAAACTTACGACCATTGCTATATATTGTTTCATAGCCTCGGTTATTTATGCTTATGGATTTTCTATAACTATGTATACGGTGAAAATCAGTGGTCCGATTTTATGATTATTAAGGTGCCTCGTAAAGACCGCCCCCAGAAGGCTCGAAGCTCAGCTCGGTGTTTTGACCCCGAGGCTTCTCAATGATCGACCTCGAGGCAGTGCAAACCATCAGCTACAGTGGATCGATGTGAAGTTTCCAAGGCACGTGACTAGAGCTGACAAAGTCTATCAGGCTAGTTCAGACCCGTATCATGGTATTAAATGGTTGTATCAGCCCCATATCTTTGTAATAAATGCATTTGTACTATGATGGGATTCCCCCTCATATAAAGGGGACACTTGTCATTTGTAAGGATCATTTGATACACAATATTGAATAGACAAGAATATTCTCTCTGCTCTCTAACTTAACATATTCTCTTGATTTCACTATTTACATTTATTGCTTACATTTATTGTGTTCTATTTATTGCTCTTCATTTATTACTCATTATTGGTCATAAAGAGCCGCCATCAAATCTATAATAACTGTTAATCCTCCATCGACTAACCTTAACCGGGCATCCGACTCAACCTCGAGGCCCCATATACGCAAGCTCGAGGCCCCGATTTCCAGCCATTCTATTTGATTATTACATCGTCTACAAACTATTATCTTGTTTTCTAATCTTACACTCAGCATCTATTGCCTAACAACTAGAATAAAAACAGATAACGTATTTTTAGAACCACAAAATTAAATCTAATTGCTATTACCATTTTCAAGATAAACAGTTTGGCGCCCACCGTGGGGTTAAAAATAATAATGATTGTTTTCTTGCTGGTTTACTACATAACGCAAGTTATCTTTCACACTTTTTCTTATCCAAGATCTTTGATTTCAGGTCAAAATATCTAACTCAGCAAACGCACATAAAAATAATGGTCTTGAGGACCATGGAGAAAATGGTGTAGTTGTTCCAGGTGTTGGTGTACCACCACGAAACCCTGAGGATGCACCAGAACCAATTCCCGCGGATGTGGTCTCATGTGATGCTCAACACGTCGATATAAGCTCCCACACTAATAGGAGCTTACGATAAGGAGACCAACAAGAAGCTCAGAAAACCTCAGCTCGGGAGGAACAAGAGGCCAACCTTCACGTTATTTTTAAAATGTTACAGGCACAACAGCTGTGATTGCTCAACTGCAAAGCCATCAAAAATCCCCTAGTATAGTAGCACCGGAAATGGCTCCCCAAGCCGAGCAGGTACTAGAAAGATCAAGCAACAACGGGTTGGCAGCCGACCCTGCCATCATAAAGATGCTTGAGGACCTCACAAAGAGGATCGAGTTGGGCGAGAAGAAGATAGAAGCCAACGACAAGAAGGTAGAGGCCTACAATTCTAGGCTCGATCAAATTCTGGGCGCACCCCCGATCCTAAAAGGTGTAGATTCGAAGAAGTTCGTACAAAAACCGTTCCCACAGGAAACGGCCCCAAAACCCATTCCAAAGAAGTTCATAATGTCCGACCTTCCGAAGTACAACGGAACCTTGGACCCCAACAAGAACATATCATTGCTTACACTTGTGCAGTAAAGGGCAACGACCTAAAGGACGACAAGATCGAATCCATCCTACTAAAAAAGTTTGGAGAGATGCTTTCAAAAAGGGTGATGATGTGGTATCACAACCTAGCCCCAAACTCGATATATTTGTTTGCCATGCTGGCAGATTCCTTCATAAAGGCACATGCCGGTGCCATCAAGGTAGCTACAGGGAAATCCAACGTCTTCAAAATCAAGCAGAGGGAGAACGAGAAACTGCGAGAGTTCGTATCTCGCTTTCAAATGGAACGAATGGAACTACCACCGGTCTCCGACGACTGGGCATTGTAGGCCTTCACTCAAGGTTTGAACGAGCGAAGCTCGATAGCTTCGAAGCAGCTAAAGCAAAACTTAGTCGAATATCCCATTGTGACTTGGTCGGACGTCCACAACCGATATCAATCAAAGATCAGAGTCGAAGACGACCAACTAGGAGTCCCCTCGGGCTCGGTATATCCTATCAGGCTTCCGGCAAAGGAGCCAAGGCCAAAGAAAGAAAGATACCAACCATACACTGAAGATAAAAGAAACGCCCCGAGGCGCAACATACCCTGCAATGACCGAAGGATGGATCAAGGCCAGAATCCTTGAGGACTCGTTAGCAGAGCTAGATTCGATAAGCACATAGGGTCGACGGAGGCACCCCGCTTGTCGGAATACAACTTCAAGTTCGACATTTCAGATATCGTATTCGCCATCAGTAAAATCAGAGATAACAAGTGGCCAAGGCATGTACAATCAGATCCTTCACAAAGGAACCAAAACTTAGTGTGTGAATTTCATGGCACACACGGTCAGTGGACCGAGGATTGACGACAACTTCGAGAAGAAGTATTCCGACTACTCATCAAAGGTCACCTCCGAGAATTCCTTAGCGACCGAGCCAAAAATCAATTCTGAGAAAAGAGGCGACTAAGAAGAATGAAATAGATCAGCCATAACATGTCATCCACATGATCTTTGGAGGCATCGATAGTCCACAAGAACCCATGGTCAGGAGAACAAAAATATCCATCACCAGGGAAAAGTGAACTCGAGGTTACATACTCGAGGATGCCCTCACATTCAGTGACGAAGACATCGAGGCTCTATCTTAGCCTCACAATGACGCATTGGTAATTTCTTTTCTTGTAAATACTTTTCAAATTAAGCGTGTGCTTGTGGATCCAGGTAGCTCAGCCAACATTATCAGGTCGAGGGTGGTGGAGCAGCTCAGACTGCTCGGCCAGATTGTGCCCGCCTCTCGAGTCCTCAACGGATTCAACATGGCAAGCGAAATAACGAAAGGAGAAATCACCCTCCTGGTCAATGTGGCTAGCACAACCCAAAATGTCAAGTTTCATGTCATCGAAGGAGACATGAGGTACAACGCATTGCTCGGAAGGCTATGGATACACTGCATGAGAGCAGTACCATCCACCCTCCATCAAATGATGAAATTTCTGATAAAGGATGGGATAAAAATCGTCTACGGGGAACAACATGCAGCAAAAGAGATGTTTGCGGTGCACGATGTGACACTGATGCCAATACCTCCACCGTCGAGGGAGATAAAGGATAAACAAATAGTAAAATAGCAATAACAAGCTACATTCTCAGCTACACCTGACTAAACAAAGCAAAGGATCGTACCGCGTCCTCAGAACAAACGATTGAAACATATCGAGGCTCGAAGAGCCGTCAGTACTAAGGTATGATCATCACCCCTTTTTTTGTTACTTTTTATACTAACCTGAATGCAGGTATCCAATCAAAACGGACGAAGCGCCATAATATTACGTCGATATTACGTCCCGCAATATTATACTACGATGATGTTACGTCCTACAGTATTATATTACGATGATGTTACACCTTGTAGTGTTACATTACGATGATGTTACGCTTCGCAGTATTAAGTTACGACAATGTTGCACCCTGCAGTATTACATTACGGTGATGTTACGCTTCACAATATTAAGTTACGACGATGTTGCACCCTGCAGTATTACATTACAATAATGTTACGCTTCGCAGTATTAAGTTACAACGATGTTGTACCCTGTAGTATTGTACGTTGAAATTGTCGTAAGGTAATTGACATCAGTCCAAGTAAACGATTATTTAGACATTATAAGAATTATGCTATTTCACAAGTAATGAGTAAATTCGTGAAGGCGAAAGGGGAAGCAAGTCAAAGAAAATTAATTTTCTTCAATGTTTGGCATTTTGGGGTAAAATACGGCCGAACTAAAATACCCGGTATTTATGAACTAGTATCATACAAGGTACCTCATGGATATGATAGTAAGGTGTGTTAAAAGTGGGTAGTATTTTAAGTGATGTGAGATAATTCCTAATTATGTAGATAATTGGATAATTATTGGTTAATGAGAGATTAACAAATTAATCAAGTGATTAGTGGATAATTAATCCAAATAGTTGGATAAGTATTACATCCACCCAATGTGTCAGCCAATAAAAGTCAAGAGAATGACTCTTGAATTAAGAAGAAACATGGCAACAATGTGCATAATGAGTCACAAGACATATGATGCCTTGTTTACACGTAAGGATTCTTGGAATTACCTTGAATTGGTTTCTTATTTGGTATAGTTTCATATGTAAATTTACAAAAGGCTAAGTAGATGGGTTCTGCTACATTTCACTCCCTTTCTAATATAATTGAAATATTGCCTTTAAGCCTAAACAAATTGATACATATTTTAGCAAGTGGGAAAGACATATTTTACATGGAGAAGCTTTAATCTCCTAGGAGTTGGATATGTTTATTACTTTGCATCATTATGGATGTGAATTAGACCAGCAATGTTGATACTAAACTTGCTAAGGAGGAATCTCAAATAGCTCATTTGAAACTTCATAATACGATAAAGCGTGTGATTTGCGATTCTACGGGAGCCCGGTGCAATCTTCCTCAAGAATATCGTACGGATTTTCCCTACTTCGATCTGCCATTACGTGATTTGTCGCAATTAATATATGTTAGAGGGATTGCCAAGAGAATCGGCGCAGGTATGTTAAGGCTATCCCTTCTTTCTTTTGGCTTGATCCATAAGATATAAATGAAACGAGCAAAATACGCAACTTCTATAAATGTCTCTATTCATAGAAATGCTAGATATGCTTATGTTCTTGATTGTCCATGTGGCATATTATTCTATCATTTGTTCATGGGTCTCAGAAAAAATATGAAAGTTAAAAAGAGTTTACTTTATGATATTACTCAAAGGAAAAATGGTCTTATGGCATTCCAAAAGATTTTATTAACGTACTTTTCATGCATTGCATTCATGTACATTGACCCATGATTAGATGGCATTATATACGCATATATATGTATGTATATATATGTATATGGGATATGGGAAAGGTTATGGTGTTATATACGCACCACCACCTGATCAGTTGGTATACGTTGATGATTTTGCCCACAGTGGCCAAGATGATATGATGGGATGTCCTTAGAAGCATGACGATGTTATGAACATATGTACCTATGCACGACATGACATTCATACGCATATGCATGACACTATAAGTATTTCATGATTTACAAAGTTATCCATACTTACAGGTTGAGTTATTTACTCTATATTTCTTCCATATCGTACTTATTTATGTGCTTTACATACTCGGTACATTATTCGTACTGATGTCCCTTTTGCCTGGGGATGCTGCATTTCATGCCCACAGGTACCAATAGATAGGTCGAGAGCCCTCCAAGTAGGCTATCAGCTCAGCAGAAGATGTTGGTGCGCTTCATTTGCTTCGGAGTTGCTTATTTGGTCAGTATAATTAGGACATGTATTGATTGGTATGGCGGGGCTCAGTCCCGACCTTGATGATATTTATGTACTCTTAGAGTCTTGTAGACAAATATGTATACGAATAATTGTATGGCCTTGTCAGCCTATGTTTAGAATTTATAAATGATCATGTTGGCCTATTAGGCCCGTATGTCACGTGTATATGATGATGTAATAAGAAAGATACGTTACGTTAGTATTCAATTGGGTAAGGTACCGGGTGCCCGTCGCGTCCCATCGATTTGGGTCGTGACAATTATAAGGTATTGTGACGTTCATGGCTTGACATGCATATTGACATTTAGGCACAGAGATGTACTTTTCTCATGTTATATGATAATAAAATACATTTAGGATTGTCACTCTTTCTTCTTACTCTAGATCATGTGATAGAGTTCACTTATAAGAATTCAAATTCTAAAATTCTATTTTATTCGTAATAAGACGATACATACATCCGGAAAGAAGGTTGGAAAGAGAGATAGTTGTGGAAGAGCTAAGTCAGAGGAATTGGATTTTTGTATGATTCCTACGATAAGTAAATGTGAGGTCTTTAGAAAATCATGGGTGTACTGAAAGATGTAAGCTTCCTGATAAGAAGCCTTAAGGCAAGAATGCCTATCCATCTTTATGGTGAAAGACAATGAGAGATTAAGAAGATAAATACAAGTTTCAACAAGGAAAAGAAGCAAGATGAATAAGGGTACGAGGCGCCTAGTTACTAAAGGTTAACAATGTTTATAATTCAGGAAGAGGAACATAAGCTTTTTGAGTTATATTCAATAGTAATAAATGTATGTACAATCGGCCACACCGATCTCAGCTATGCTCTATGGGAGCTAACAGATATAGTTTAGGAAAAGGACAGTTATCAGGATCCCACTGGGTTAGAGTAACCCAAAATAATGAATGGATTGGTAGAGTCAGTTGACATTTCCGAAAGATAGTGCAAATACGGTAATTGATCTCCTTGTGAGACACCTAGATGACATACTCTAAAATAGTGCAGCTAGATATGAATACTACAAAGATAGGCACTAGAAGTTTGGAAAGTATAAATATTATCTTAGTATGACTCCCTTCCCTAGTAGAGAGATAATGCTAGGCAACCTGAATAGCCAATGGATGGAGCAAAGGGGAGCTAAAATCAAAAGAATATCTTGTCGAAGTGTTTGGAATAAAGTGATTGGTAGAAATGTTAGCAAGAAATAAGAAGAGAATTAATGGAGCATTATGAGTAAGACATGATACATGGATGACAATGGTAGATCAAAGGAATGATAGTATTACAGAGTCTATAGTCAAGTGAAGGAAAATACGAGAGGTGACAGGCCTTGAGAAAACAAAAGAGTATAGGCCATGAAGTCGTGGTCCCAATATAACTACCAGAAGGAAACGTTAGACCCCAAAGTAATAAAACCAGTATGGATTGGTGAACAAGATAAACTAAACATGAATTAGGGACAAAGTGATTTGATAATGGTTGGCATCAAGAAAATTTCAGATTGCGTTACGACAATAATAGAATGGACGATAGAAGAATATCCTTTAAAGGTCATTCAGGAAGACACTTCCCTAAAGCAAGCAATGTGAACAAAGTTAAGCTTAAGGGACTGTATGTGCCAGTTATACTAAGTGTCACTCTCGCGAGTAAGGAAATTTGTTATCCTTGGTATAGAAGGATTACCGCAAGGCGTGTAAGGGTCATGGATGATGTGAAAGTACGCCAAAGATGAAGAGGAAAAACATCTATAGGCAGATTGTCATAGCTCCAAGTCTTAGTAATCCCCTAAAGGGAGGAATATGTAATGATATAGGAAGGATGCGATAAACATGAGAAAGGGATGAGATTACACTTATCCAAATGTTATAGATATGCTATGATTCCAGGACGTTATATAAGCACGAAGTCAAAAAAAAAAGGGGAAGTAAGGGTTCCTGCATGGGATGTTATTGATAGATAAGGAGGCAATACGTAAGATAAGTTAAGACAAGGAAATAACTCAAGAAAGATTACGCGGAATATGGATATGAGAATGGGCCAACGAGTAGTTAGTAGTTGATTCAGGAAGAGCCTGGTCATAACTAGGCAAGAAGTTACGGGCAAATCAACAGATCATGCAAGATGAATGTAGTAAACCCCAACATGGAGAATTCAACCTCGCAGTAATGTCATTATAATACTTGAGATATATTCAAATAGGAGTCGGGGTAGTTAAAGGTACCATATGAGTGTTACGGGGATAAAAGAAAGTACCACTGGGAAGGCAATCAAAATATCAGTTCAAAATCAGCCCTACAAGCACAAGGGCACGAAGGTAAGCAACTACGGATAATTATAGGCAAGGAAGGACATCAAAATGTCCGTAATAAGCTCACAACTTTAGAGGGTCAAGGGTTCTCCCTAAGTACTACAACAAAAGACTAGCTGAGGAAATAAGGAAGAAGGCTTCAACTTAAGCACAACGACCTAAAGAGAAAATGGTCGTGTAACAACAGTCTCATAACAGCATTATAAGCACTCCAAAAGGAAGTAGCACCTACCGTGACTAATGAACGGGAAGTAAAATTAAAATTAATATTTGAGATCATATGAGTTGCACGAAAACTCTGGCATGTATGGGCACTAAGATAAGCTAAGTATGGACGCAACAAGGGGACAGAAAAACCAGGAAAAGTAATAGCTTACATTGAAAGAAAGCTAAAATGGAATGAAATAAATTATTCGATTAATGATCCAGAGTTGGTTACGTTATGAACTCACTTAAGGGTTCGGCATTTTATACATGCATCATATACAACCATAAAAGATTCTGGTATACGTTAAAAGAAAGAATTGATCTCAGGTCATAAATGAAAGATTAAATTATTGAAGGGTTGTATCATGCATATTTCTCAAGCCCATGAAAGTATAAACATGATAACTAATACCATGAACCACATATCGAAAGATAGCTTAAGCCTACATAAAGGTTGATCAAAGGGAAGATGAAACTAAAGAGTGACATCAACTAAGTAATCAGGAGTCTGATTAATGGACCCAGAAAATTAGAAACATTGTGATCGAGAATATTGCAGGATCTCCCTTAAAAAAATCTGAGGTACGATAGATATAGTACAACAACCATAGTCTATAACAGCTCTATGATAAATCCAGTAATAAGAAGTCAGTATGAAGCTCCCACCAAATTGTAGTATTATAATAGAGCTTCAAGTTGTGGTGTGAATCATACCTATGTGGAAGGGGGTTATGAAAGAGATAGAAGATATGATACGAGATTTTAAATAAGTAAGGTAAAGGTGAACAACGTACGAGATACTCAAATGCAGAAAGTTGTGAATAGTCCATACTTCAGGTAAAAGGCTATAAGCATGGGGGATCCAATAACCGAGAATGATAACGGCATGTCTTCCAGCCTATGGTTTCTAAGTATTGAGAGATCTAGTTAAGAGAGTAGAGAAGAGTTAGAGGCGATGCGATGTATCGCTTGACGTTCCAGAATAACATAAGGAAATCTATGGTGCAAGCAAGTTGAAAGAAAGTTGCGAGTAGTATAAGTGGATATGCAAAGGTCGCAAGCTAAAGTATGATAGAGCAACAAAGTTTTAAGAAAACATGAGTAAGGATAAGGAAAGGCAAGCGAAAAGGTGACAAGATTGGATAAGTCCTCGGGATTAAGTCCATTAAAACAAGAGAGATAATGATTTCTCTAAGTTATTGAAAGTTCAGTATAGCCTGAATAAACTCAAAGGAATCTAAGATTAATCGCATTTAGAAGGAATAAAATGCTGACCTAGTAATAAATTGAGGGTATAATTATGACAAATATAGGATGATGTTTGGGCCTTTGCTTGAATAGTGATTTGAAAAATAAAAAAAAGAAGAGAAGGAGAAAAGATTTCGCTGGTGGCTCAAAATTAGGATACCCCCATAAGGTGAATCACATTGAGACACTATGAAATACAATTATGGAAATCACTTCAAATATTCCTCAATGCAACGTAAGCCCTAGCGGCAATGTATTACGTAAGAAGTTTCAGGTCTTCAAGTAGAGGATTGTAGATCAACATTGAGGTGAATCAACAATGGACAGATACAAATTACAAAGTATGACATGAGATTAGGGCATGATTCTTAAGACGAATGGTAATGAAGGAGCATTAAAGGGCTGAGATTTATACCTAAAAGATAGGCAACAAAAGTAACTAGAAGCTTGGTAAGCATACCTCAATAATAATAAATTGAAGTAAAAATTATGGTATAGTATAACCCAGGTAGATGAAGTAAAGTCATATAAATGGATGACCAGATCTATGAAATAAGATATGGCCATATTCGCAGTTCTACAAAGTATCGAGCAAAGAACTTCAGTACACCTATAGAGGCCCAGAGAGACATCCTATTAAGCCTTGTATATACAAAGTAAGGCCTAGAGATTGACTAAAAGATAAAAGGAAAAAGGAAAGATGAATCACATAAGTACACTTACAAAGCCAGGGTCATACGGGCTGCATGAGAGGAGGTAGCAATAGTTGCAATATTAGAAAGATTTCGATCACAGGTCATGATATGAGGAAAAAGACTAAAAGGGGGAATACTGTAGACTTTGGATTTATTCACAGAGCAACTGCTTAAATGGAAAGACGAGTATTAAGGTATTTACAAGAGCTATAAGTTATGAAAATGATAAGATCATCAGTCAACATTTGAGGACGAATGTTTCAAAGGGGGGAATGATGTTACACCCTGCAATATTACGACAATGTTACATCATGCAGTATTATATTACGATGATGTTACGCCTTGTAGTACTGTACACTGAAATTGTCGTAAGGTAATTGACATCAGTCCAAGCAAAAAATTATTTGGACATTATAAGGATTATGCTATTTCACAAGTGATGAGGAAATTCGTGAAGGTGAAAGGGGAAGTAAGTCAAAGAAAATGAATTTTCGTCAATGTTTGGCATTTTGGGGTAAAATACGGCCGAACTAAAATACCTGATATTTATTAACTAGTACCATACAAGGTACCTCATGGACATGATGGTAAGGTATGTTAAAAGTGGGTAGTATTTTAAGTAATGTGAGATAATTCCTAATTATGTGGATAATTGGATAATCATTGTTTAATGGGAGATTAACAAATTAATCAAGTGATTAGTGGATAATTAATCCAAATAGTTGGATAAGTATTACATCCACCCAACATGGCAGCCAATAAAAGTCAAGAGAATGACTCTTTAATTAAGAAGAAACATGGCAACAATGTGCATAATGAGTCGCAAGACATATGATGCCTTGTTTACACGTAAGGATTCTTGGAATTACCTTGAATTGGTTTCTTATTTGGTATAGTTTCATATGTAAATTGACAAAAGGCTAAGTAGATGGGTTCTGCTATATTTCACTCCCTTTCTAATATAATTGAAAGATTGACTTTAAGCCTAAACAAATTGATACATATTTTGGCAAGTGGGAAAGGCATATTTTACATGGAGAAGATTTAATCTCCTAGGAGTTGGATATGTTTATTACTTTGCATCATTGTGGATGTGAATTAGACCAACAACGTTGATGCTAAACTTGCTAACGGAGGAAGCTCAAATAGCTCGTCTGAAACTTCATAATACGATAAAACGTGTGATTTGCGATTTTACGGGAGTACAGTGCAATCTTCCTCAAGAATATCGTAGGGATTTTCCCTACTTCGATCTGTCATTACGTGATTTGTCACAATTAATGTATGTTAGAGGGATTGTCAAAAGAATCGGCTTAGGTATGTTAAGGCTATCCCTTCTTTCTTTTGGCATGATCCATACGATACAAATGAAACGAGCAAAATACGCAACTTCCATTAATGACTCTACTCATAGAAATAATAGAGATGCTTATGTTCTTGATTTTCCATGTGTCATATTATTCTATCATTTGTTCATGTGTCTCAGAAAAATACAAAAGTTGAAAAGTGTATAATTTATGATATTACTCAAAGGAAAAATGGTCTTATGACATTCCGAAAGATTTTATTAACGTACTTTTCATGCATTGCATTCATATACATTGACCTATGATCAGATGACGTTATATACACATATATATATGCATGTATATATATGTATATGGGATATGGGAAAGGTTATGGCGTTATATACGCACCACCACCTGATCAGCTGGTATACATTGATGATTTTGCCCACAGTGGCCAATATGATATGATGGGATGCCCTCAGAGGCTGATGATGTTATGAAACATGTACCCTATGCACGACATGACATTCATACGCTTATGCATGACACTATAAGTATTTCATGATTTACAAAGTTATCCAGACTTACAGGTTGAGTTATTTACTCTATATTTCTTCCATGTCGTACTTATTTATGTGCTTTACATACTGGGTATATTATTCGTACTGACATCCCTTTTGCCTGGGGATGCTGCATTTCATGCCCGCAAGTCCCGATAGACAGGTCGAGAGCCCTCCAATTAGGCTATCAGCTCAGCGGAAGATGTTGGTGCGCCCTATTTGCTTCGGAGTTGCTTATTTGGTCAGTATAATTAGGACATGTATTGATTGGTATGACGGGGCTCAGTCCCGACCTTTATGATACTTATGTACTCTTAGAGGCTTGTAGACAAATATGTATACGAATACTTGTATGGCCTTGTCAACCTATGTTTAGAATTTATAAATGATCATGTTGGCCTATTAGGCCCGTATGTCACATGTATATGATGATATAATAAAAAAAATACGTTACGTTGGTACTCGATTGGGTAAGGTACGGGGTGCCCGTCGTGGCCCATCGGTTTGGGTCGTGTCATCAAAAGCATACATTGCACTCTTTTCCTTCGACCGGGTTTTTATCCCAAGATGAGTTTTACCGGCAAAGTTTTTAATGAGGTAATTTCTATATGCTACCTAAGGAAAGCTCAACAAGTATTCAAGGCTTCTCTTCAATCAACCTCGAATACTGAGGGGCATCCCCCTGGAAGGTCACCTCTTCGGAGAAGCCAAGATGCGATAAATAGGGTCTCGATAGGAAAATGATGTACCGGGCCAAACGGTCGAACAAACCGTGTCCATATAGAATAATTGATCCCTTGACAGCAAAAATGTGTATACTTTGTACCAAGTAATCAAATAATACTTTCCCCTCCATCAAAGTATTTCGCGTTTCAAAGAAGTTCGGTATTTTTACAAAAATGCCTCCAGAGCCAAAAACGCCCCGAACACTCGGGGACTTACGTCCAAAACTCGAAGCCGTATGACCTCTGAGTCGAAAGTTTCAAACTTGTAAGCCCTCAACGAGGCAACATCAAGGTTACAAAAATAGCTCCAGAAGCCAAAAACGTCCCGAAAACTCGGGGACTAGAGTCAAAAACTCTAAACCGTATGACTCCCGGGTCGGAAGCTTCAAACTCGTAAGCCCTCAATAAGGCAACGTCAAGTTTACAAAAACGGCTCTAGAGCCAAAAAAACTTTCAATGTCTCGGGGTCTACCGCCAATCGCCATCCCATCGACTTATCAAAACCCGAGGCCATAAGACCCCATATGGGCAACCTCGATCTCGTAAGACCTTTATAAGGCAACACCAAAAACTGTAAGACCTCAAACAATGCATGAACCATAATTTTACCAAGTAACCAAAACTGTAAGATCTCAAGCAAGGCATGAACCATACTTGCACCAAGTAACCAAAACTGTAAGACCTCAAGTAAGGCATGTAAAATTATAAGACCTTGCAAAAAGGCATTACCCCGATCTTAAAGTTAAGGCTATATATTCGAACTTGTAAGACCCCTAAAAAGGCATACCCTCGATATAGATGCCAAAACTACTTCATTCGGGAACTAAAAGGCTACGACCAAACATAAATGACTACGGTAATAAGGCTCCGGCCAAACTAACGCGACTCGGGGACGCCCGACCGTTGCTATAAAATCACAGGCCTTCAATTACTTCGAAAGAACTTCGAAAAGAACTGGTTAAACATGCTACCCTTAACATATGCAAAAGAGCTTCGACCATGTCAGCTCCAAACTATAAGCTTCGAAACACTCAGCCACCGAACAAAACCTCCCGAGGTGCTCGTTCATCGCCATATAACGACTCACAATCGAGGTTTTTATCGAACCATCGAAGAGTCAGGCAAACACAATTTCAAAAAGTCCTTAACGAGGGAAAAATAAAGCCTATATTAGAGGTCGTACCAACCCAATGCGTAAGAGCCACTGCCGCCAGCTCATATGAGAGGTCGCACTGACCTAACGCATAAGAGCCTAAGGGCCAGCCTTAAATTCAAAAACTTAAGGGTCAATGAGTTCGAGTCGAAACCCGACTCGGAGACTGAACTCGAAATAGTTAACTGAATATGCCTAAGAGCAAAAGCATAAGAGCTTGAAATTTGACTAATTTCATGAAATGTTGTAGCCATATTTGCAAACTTCTGTATTTTGAGCAGAGAAAAAAAGGGAGTAGAGAATAGAAAAGAAAATAGAAGAGGGAGCTGATGTTTGAGAGATTATTAGACAGTTTCTAAGTTATGCAGTAAGAAACGTGGGAGTCCAAAAATTTGAATAGATGATCATGGATGAAGAAACATGGGAGTCCAAAAAACGTGGGACTAAGATAGCTACACAAACGTGGAGTCTTAGGGAAATAACCGAAACATATCAACGCTTTGTATTGGTACAAATTAACGTGGGATCTTAAGGGAATTAACTGAAACATATTTTTGGTTTAAAAGGTGTAAATTATTTATTTATTTTGTAATTTTTTTGAATCTCCAATCTTATTGGAGTGTTATCTTAAACAGTAACACGTGTCGATTTCCCGGATTGACACTTGGAGCAGTATTATTGTTTTGCCTCTCCTTTTCTATATTAATTAATTAATTAATAATTAATAATAATAGATAGATAATGGAGTTACGAGTTGGGTTTAGAAGATGACGGGTTCTTCACGTTATCAAGAATATTAGCACACACACAAAAAAAAAAAACCTTTTTTTCCAGAATCTCCGTGTGGACAGCTCCCTCCGACTGTTTTTTCAGCAAATGGAATGTTGGGTACCATTGTTTCAGATATTCTTGAACTCCCCTTGTCCCGAAACCGAAGCATCTCTATGGTTACAACAGTCTTTCAACCAATCTGGCTCCACCACCATTTCAACAACCTCCTTCCTTTCACTCCTCAACAAACCTACCGATATCACCATCACCGATTCCTCGTCTTCTCCATCTCTCGCAAAACGGTAAGTTTAGAATTGTATTGGCTTATCTTTACTTAATTTTACTTTTGAAGGTTAAAATTGAAGTTTAATTGTTTACCAGTTTAACTTAATGTGAATTGAACAAAGACAGATTGGTGTTTGTGTTGGCAGGGTTATGTGGATACAGACTCTACCAAATGCAGTTCAAGCTCGCATTTTGTCATTTCTTCTTTATGATAGCCGGAGATTTTGTGAAAGTGACTTGCGTCAGCTTGCGGAAACTATGTTGAAGGAGTGCAAAGAGCTTGATTTTTGGGTAAAGCGGGCTGCACATCAGCTGCTCGACGTAGTGTCTAGGTCAAACCATGAATGGTTAACTAGCTTGAACTTGGATTCTGAAGAAGAACTAGTGGATGATGAATTTAGTTCATTACCCAATTGGCTTAAGGATGCTGCCAATGACAGTGATTTGATGTTTCCATGGCTGCCTATATCACAGAAACAATTCAACTTGGCAATGCAGTTTAGTAGTTGTGGAGAAAATGATGATCCTTTGAGTGAATGCGAAGAGGGTAAACGAGAAATGATGGATGACGTAATGGAGGAGGTTGATGAAGTAATTGAGGAAGTAGATGACTACTTGAACCCTCAAGTTGAAGAAATGGCTGGGCGCTTGAAAGACCGGTTGTTTTCTCTCCAGTCTACAGCTAAAGCTGTGGAATTGGCAGGGGAAATTCGGCAGCTTTGTAAAGGAGGGGGGAAGTCTTTGGCTGTTTTGAGCATAATTGAACCTTGGAGAGCTGATGATGAGACAGCTGCAGTTTTAATGTCCAATCTTCTAGACGGGAATGAAGATGAACTTGGTTGGCCCAGTCACGTTCTTTGCGCTGTCATTCTTCCCAAGTTGTTGCTTTTGAAAGAACCAGCTTCTCGTGCGTTACTAACAGCAGCAATAGAGTACTCTAAAGTTCATCAGAGAGCTGCAGAGTATGCGTTGCTACTGCCGCTGATTCTTCGAATGGAAGGCATAAATAGCCCTATGTGTGATGTAATAACAAGGATAGTTAAAGAATCTTTGCACCCAGGCCATATTTCTGCCTTCTGCCAGAAACTTCTCTGCGATGGGGACAATCTGAAGAAATTCATCTCCCTTCCCTGTCATCAATGCTTAATTGGAAGTAAATTGGTATGGACTGAGTCATTATTTAATTTGATGCAAAATATCCTAAATCATAACATTCATTTGACTCAAGACTCAGTTGATAGACTTGTTCAGCATGCTTGGGAATCTGCTGAGAGGTTTTCAAAGTCTTTGAAATTTGGAAACTTTTTATTATGTTTTGTCACCAAATGTGCTCCTTTGTTGTCTCAAAAATCTTTACTCATAGAAGCCACTCAGCGTACTAATACTCTGGTGACAAAATCTGTGTTGTCAAAATTGTCTAGTTTGTAAGTGGCCTATACCCTGTTAAACAAACAGCTATGTAAATACATTATTGTTTTTTTGGACTTAGTTTCTTAAAGAAACTACTATAAAATTTTTACAACAGGTTTGATAGGAATTAACCTGATTGTTTATACAGATGGTATTTCTTAATAGTTTTTACTGAATCAGATTGCTGTTTTTTCCAGTTGTAGTTATAATGATATTAATACCTTATGTCATGCACTACAAGAGAAATGTTCTTCCTTGTCTTGGGTCTGTGTGGGTTGATAAAACTAAGGATGGATATTTAACAATTAGGTGGACAAACATAACGTTTGGACGGAGGAAATGTGAAAGTGAGTCTTATAAACTCTCTCTCTCTCTCTCTCTCTCTCCCATTCCCAATTTTCTGTTCCTTAAATCTATTTCAGGAAGGTGTAAGCCGTAAGGTGTACTTCAGATTTACACTAAACACAAATAATTTAAAATATTTCGAGTTGACAAAGGTTCTTCAGGAGGAATTTGTCTGTGACTTTGCATATGGTGCTGTATCTCTTGCTAGATGATAAGATTAAGAGAATTTAGCATTATACAGATTATTCTTCGTTAAAAGATTGTTATGCTCACAGCGATAGGTAGCAGGTAATCATCAATCAACCACTACCAAGAAATGCTCTCTGGAGTTAGTTTTCTTTTATTGATACAACCAAAATAAATCAACTTATTTTTGCTCTTCTGCAAGTGTCATTGGTCTATGAATAACAACCTTTCAAAGCAATTCTAACTTTGACCTTAAAACTTTTAATGAGATGTTACATGATAAAGGAAGCTTATATACATTAGCTTCTCTTGAACTATAACCAGAAAGAAGGCTCAAACAGAAAAAAAGAAAAAAGAAAAAAAAGAGGGCACTCAAATGATAAGAAACATAAACTTGAACGAGCATCGTTCTTTTCAATGTGAAGACTTCAGTGCCCGTTCGCCAATGTTTTTGCGGACTCAAATCTGGGGCCTTTTTCCGCAAACTTGGTTTTGGAATAAAGATTTAGATAATCTTGAAAACGGAGATGACATGGATACAAGAGCTTTGGTGCTGGAGAAATGATGGCCTCACCAGCAGGGTTGTAAAAGGTGGCAATGGAAAGTCTGTTCCCATCCTTTTCAGCCATCACTCGGTGTTGAATGCTCTTGTACATCCCATTGCTTAAAATTTCGATTTGATCACCAGTGTTTACAAAAATTCTGTTGTTCTTGGAAGGTGGAATTTTCACCCAATGTCCGTCTTTAAAGAATTCCAGACCAGGAACTTGTTCGTCTTGGAGTAAGAGAATGATACCACCAGCATCTGTGTGCTCACGCAATCCCCTGACTAATTCAGGGCGCGGACATTGAGGATATATTGCCACTTTTGTTCCAACAGAAGGACCCTTGCTTCCTGAAAATGCTTCCTTAATGTAACTCTTCTCTAGGCCAAGGTTCTCACACATTAGTTCTGAAAGATTTTCAGCAAGATTAATCAGCTGATCAATGTATCCATCTACTGCGTTGCTGCACATAAACATGTACCCGACGTAGTTCATATGTGGCATTCAATAATATTGAGAAAAGACTTGTTTCGAAGATAGATTGTCAGTGACATATTTTAAGTGCATGACATATAAGTTGTATGTGTGTGCGCGCATTCTAGTATAATTGTTGAACTGTTGGAACTTTATGCTCTGGTGTTCTTGACTTACCAAAGATCCGTTGAGAGACCTTCAATCTCATAGATGTTAGAACTTGGACGATGCCAAAGAAAGAACGTGCTTTCCCAGTCTGTGTTGCTGAGTTTTTCTTTCTTCTCTAAGCTCATAGTTAGCTCTGATTTATAGAACCGTTTCTTCATATTGGCTTCATAGTGCTGAATCACGAGCTGCTTCACATTGTCCATCAGGTTAGTGTCAATTTCATGGTTCTCTATCTGCATAAATTGAACATTTCTGTTAGTATCAATATCTTAAAAGTGCTACTACAGAAAAGCAGAAGTACAACATTCATTACCATAAAGAAGCCCCATTTCTCACAAGCGTGATGGAGAAGTGCCATGGTTGCACTTCTCTCCTCACCGTCAAGCTTACTGAAGTCTATCACCGGAATCTCCATCTTCTTGTTCTAAGTATGAAGGTAAGAAGGTACTTGGCGGACTATATATAGCCATAGGAGTAAAATAATTTTTACCTAGTGGGGTTGATTAAAAAAAGCAGTTAGATTTGAATAACAGGTAGTTGCAGTTATAACCTAATTACCTCATTCGAAGGAGAAATTATTGGGTACATTGGGATGAGCAAGGAATAGTAATGAGTCCAAATTCACTTCATACCAAAACCATGTGATTATACTGTTATTTTATGTTTTGACAATCTACAGCCGATTTGTGTCTTACAAATAAAGCTTTATTTACTTGAGTTTCTATGCAAAAATATTGCATGCCACTAAATTCCTTTCATGTGAACTTCTCTTTTTCTTCTCTGTATTCTACTGGTCAACTAGGACTTGTTTATATTCTTTTAGTAATGTTGGAAACTTTACGTACGGTAGTTGGTATTTCCTCAAATTGCAATTCGTTGGTTTGAAGAAACCAGGGGCTGTGAGTGATGGAGATCAATTGCCTTGGCCTAGATTCCAATGGGCGGTTTTGGTTTTGAAACTTTAAATATCTATATTAGATATGACTTTCAAACTAGCTAGCTGTCTTGATCATTTCCTTTTAGAGGCCATTTAGAACAGTTTGCTGAACCAAAATCCCAACTGTATCTTTCTTTGTTAGTGTTTGTGATTTCTAGAGTTTACCAGTTGAGTTTGTCATTGCTTAGTTGTAGTCTCTTCAAGGCATTGTGATACTTTCCCTGCGTCGTCTGTTCATAATTCATTCAAAATAGGAACCTGGTTTTGTTTCAACCTGGCCTTGTCTATGAGTAATATTTTACTCCCAATCGAAGTGACAAATACAGAATATACTCATCTATAGGGGCTGTTCTGATTAGATTATGAATCTTTTTTATCCGAACTGACCATTTTTTCCTCAACGAACGACGATTACAAAATTTAACACCAGGATTTGAGTGTGCATGGCTCGTTAGTTCAAGTACAATTGATATAATGTCTTACTTGGTGACTATATTGTCGATATATTGTAATCTTTACGGCCTCATGGTTTCGTCCTCAGGTTTTAACTCAAAAGGTGTCTCAACAGATGAACTTCTGATCTCATTTTATATGGACTCCTAACTTTCTCGCCATTCCAATATGAAATTTGCCTTAGACAAGTTTCACGGTAGATCCCTTTCAGCCACCAACATCAGTATGCTGTTACATATAATTTTATTTGTATGTCCAAAAAGATTAGTTAAAAGAATGATTGTTTAGTATTTTACGGGCCACAATTCTATGCAGGTCTAGAACCTTGTCGTGGCAATTCAAATATCGGATCAGATTGCATTTATAGGAGAACATTTAGCAGAATAAAATACGTCTTTGATTCGAGTGACAAAGTATGAGTGGTTAAAAAACAATTTTTGCGGATCTAACTTCCCTATTGGGGGATCTATTCAGTGGCGGATCCAGGATTTATAGGTCGTGGGTGCTTCACTGATTTTAATTTAAATTCTAGATGGTCAAGCATGGTCATAGTGAGCGCTCATGATCAATTAGTGAAGTTTTTAGGTATTATTTATGAATATATTATATAATTTGGCCAAAGCCCATGGATGCTTCAGCACCCATATGTCCAAAGGTGTATCCGCCACTGGATCTACTTTGTAGGTAGTTAAAAGGAAGTGCTATGGTTTTTTACTTAGGCATTTTGGGGAATAATCAATCATAAACTCTATCAGCAACTGATTTTGTCTTGTGTAGATGGAATGACAAAACAAAGAGGAAACGTGAATGGGGTAAAAACAATTTGAACAAAACAGAATCACAATCGGACTCACTCATATTTCATGACAGTAAAAACAGATTGGGTGATTAATGGAATGGTAAAAAAAGGGTTAATCATATTATATAAGAGTACGGTGCACGTTTAGAATAATTACGTCATCTGACTCCTTCCTAATTTCGACTAGATCAATCTCAACAAATGTTTCTAAGTCATATATATGGTGAGTGATGAACGTGTGTATCAACCTTCCTTAGGAGTCGTTTGGTAGGGTGCATAAGAATAATGCTGAATAGGATGTATTAGTAATGCTGGTATTAGTTATGCTGACATTTTTCTTATCCATTGTTTGGTTTGATGTATTAAAGAATTGCACAATTTCTAAAAGAATTGTTTGTTTATAAAAATGCCCTCAAAACTAGTTCACACTCTAACTTTTTAAAAGAAATATATGTTGAGAAATATTTTTATATGAAAAAGTTTACAAAAAAATATTTGATTTGTCTACTTATATTGTAAAAT
The DNA here is from genome assembly GCF_000715075.1 of Nicotiana tabacum. Lineage (NCBI taxonomy): Eukaryota > Viridiplantae > Streptophyta > Magnoliopsida > Solanales > Solanaceae > Nicotiana > Nicotiana tabacum. The sequence goes on from NC_134089.1 coordinate 171,283,259, forward strand.
AGAATTAAATATTTATTTATAAAAAAGAAAATATGCTAAGTATTTATTTATTTACTAGGTATATAATTTTATTTCTCACTATTTGGATTTTGAACTTGCATTAATATACTAACTAGCATATTCTAATCAAACATAAATTTTGAAGGACAATTTTGTCTTTAACTAAGCTAATGCATGCATTAAAACTCATTGCATTGCTAATACCATTATTTTCTATGCATTAGTTATGCATAGGATAATACCAAATAGGATGTATAGCTAATGCTTGTATAACTAATGCATAGGTTCAAAATGTGTACCAAACAATATATTATTAATACACAAAACTAATGCATACATTATTTTATCTAATGCATTCTACCAAACGACCCCTTAAAATGCACAAGTCGCAAAGAGGTGCCCTTTCCTGAGTTTCGCAAATTACAAATCTTCCGGTGAAGCTAAGTATATGCTTTCTATTTCGTTAATATCAATCTGCACTTTTTACACGACAAGCTAAGTTATTAGGTAAATAATACGGAAGTTGAAGTATTATAATGTACTCTGTTTCGTGGATGTGTCGGAAGTAAGGGAAAAACTCGCTCGGAGCGTTTAAATCAAACATATCGACATACTATGGTTAAGCGACTTAATACGATGAGAATATATATTAATTAATCATAATTAAGTGTTAAAAGTATATGTACAAACATATCACACGTCTATTGGTTTGGAATAAATACCGCAGGCTGAATTTATACCAAATCAATAAATGCATGACATGTGTTTCACATAGATTTTTCTCCATCAATTACGGTTAATTAGTATATATTCTCATTTCAGTAAGTTACCGTAAAACGATACAGTTGAATTTATACGTTGTAAAACCTAGAAACACGTTGGAATGGCACACTGGAAAACCACTCTTTATTAATATTCATTAACATGGTACAGCATATATTTTTATAGTACAGACCAACAAGAAGTCAAGATAAGAGCAAACTCTATATGATAAACATAAGAGAGATCCCATAGAGTTTTAGTTGGACAATGCTTGTCATTTAAACTCCGCAAGGATAGACACGGTCCAATACCCCCCCCCCCTTGCAAACGGAAGGTGGGTCTTTCACCTTGAGTTTGTCTCGTAAAAACTGAAACCTCGCCGAGGAGAGTGGCTTGGTTAGGATGTAAGCCAATTGATCTTTGGATGAGAAAAACTAAACAGTGAGGTCTCGCCTAGCTACCTTGTCTCTCACAAAATAAAAATCTATCTCAACATGCATGCTTAGTGTGGGAGTGAAAAATGGGATTAATGGACAAGTAAGTTGCACCAATATTATCACACCAAGGGTTGGGAGCCTGAGGAATAGGAATGCCAAGTTAAAAAATGAGAGACTGAGTCCATGTTAGCTCCGCTGCTGCATCAACCAAAGCCTTATATTCAGATTCCGTGGAGGACCTCGCCATTGTACGTTGCTTTTTGGAAGACCAGGAGATCAGGTTAGTGCCAAGATAAATTTCATAACTGTTTAACCAAAAATCTGAGTCTTTGGTCAAAGCTAAAAAGAAATTCAGGTTACTGATAATCAGGAGAAGAAAACAAAATACTTTTGAGAATGATGGTAAAGTAGTAAATAGTTTTGTATTTCAGTAAGTTTCCAATAATATTTCGTATCCTTACAGATGGTGAGTTCTTCTCCTTTTATAGCTAATCCTAGGAGAAGAGGTAATGCCTTTGTCTTAATGAGGCAATTATGAGCAATAAATGACATTAAAAGAAACGTTACACAATCATTTCTTTTTAAAACAAATATTCTAACGTATTTGATATTTAATGCTATATTTATACTCTTTTACGTCATCAGATTCGTATCTTCAACTTCTTCCGATCTTCGGTCTTTAGATGACTTGGATAGGTACGAGACTCGTACACATTTTAGTAACGGTCCGTGCCAATGTTGCTTTCTTTTTCCCTTATCTGTTGTCACCCGTGCCTCTTGGCTATTTATTGTGTTTTGACCGTTTGACCAGTCCACGTGTCATGCCACGTCACCTACAATGTAAATTCAGTTTTTTCCAATACAGATAGTCCCCCCACTTTCTATTTATTTATCAAGTAAATAATTGGGAAGTAGATTTTCATAAAAAGGGATTTTTTGCCGTAATTAATATTATGACAAATACTGGCGCTTCAATTGTCCCTTCCATTTAATGCTTTACATATGTGTCACCTTCTGATTGATTCTGCAATTCTACCCCCTTTTTTCGAGACTTCTTCATTCACACTATTCACGAAATGATAGTTGCCTTTATTATAGGCTTTCCTTCATTGCACTTCTAAGTTTGACGGTTGTCATTATAAGCATTTTTAACCCTCCTTCGTTTACCTTCTTCTTCATAGATCTTCAACAAGCAATTTCTTACTTACTTGTATTTTCTCCCCCTTTTAGTACATCCTTCTTCAACAATGTCATCTCCAAACCCTAACCATAGAAAAGTTCCAATTCTTGATCACTTTCCCAATGCCCCTACAAGACATAGGAGAGGCAGAGGAGGTAGGATTCGGAGTTTGGGCCTAGGATCTGCTCGTAATAGTTTATCTGGTCCTTCTTCTTCTTCTCTTAATATCGGGAGTTCTATTCCGAAGACCCCTTCTTCTAAAGGTAAAGAAATCCTTGATTCTTCTCAAGAACCTTTAGTCGATGAAATTGTTCCCAGTGATTTGTCTTTTGGGAGTGATAGAACGTCTCTTCAAAGGCAAATTGCAAATTTAGAAAAAGCTGACACTTATACCTCATTAGTAACCGAGCTTACAATCCCTACTATCAGAAGGGATTGTAACTGGAGCAATAGTCTACGAATGTCAATTCCTTCCTCAAATCAAAGAATTTCTTCCTTTAGAAATGGTTATTCTTTCGTTTATACTTACCCATTTACTTTGGGTTTTAATCCTCCGGTTGACCCAGTCATTATTAACTTTTGTCATTTCTTTAAAATCTGTTTGGCCCAAGTCGGTCCCCTAGTGTGGAGAGCAGTGGCTTGTCTGATATACTTATCTGCCAAAGCCAATGTTGACTTCACCCTTTCTCACCTTATTCATTTATACCATCCCAATTTAATGCGCCATGGGGTTTTTACCTTAACTGCAAGAAGCAAAAAGGTTTTGGTAAACCCTGAAGATGACAAGGATCGTGGATGCTACACCCGTTACGTTGCTGTACGTACGGTGGACTTGCTTGGTGAAACAAATATTCCCTTTCCTGAGAAGTGGAATTTTGCATGTAAGTTTCCTTTTATTTACCGTACCTCTTTTTGAGAATTCTGATTCTTTTTCTCACTTCGTCTCTTTTTGTTTTTTTGTAGCAACCATGGGAGATGTGGAACTTATTCCTAACTTCTGTGGTTGGGTAGATTCAATTTTGAAGATTGCTCCTAAGGATCAAAGAACTTGGAAATCAATTTCTTCTTTACATGGCTGAAAGGTGAAAACACATGGTATGTCCCATTTTACACGTTTTTTTACATGCCAAGCACCTTTTTCTCAATGTTGATTATGTATCCTTCTTTTGATCAGGATTTGGTGTTAGAGGAATGACAGCTGAAGTAGCTATGGCCATTCGCATGTCTGCTAATGCTGCACTTGATTTGAACAAAGCTCGAGCTTCGCTTCCCAAAAGGAAAGCTATAGGAGAAAGTTCTGAGAATGAGGAAGAGGAAGATACCTCTTTAATTTCCAGGCCAAGAGTTAGGAGACGAATCATTAATAGTGATGAAATTGAGGATACCCCTGCTCAAACTTCGTCCACCGAGCCTGTTTTGATTCATTCTGACGAGGACACCGTGCCAAAAGATACCAATGAATTAACTCATCGTCTTTTTGATAGTGGTTTTGAGAGTAGTGAGCCCGGCCCTGTTTTTGATGAAGCTCCTCTCTCCTCATTCGTTCCTATTTCCTCCATTCCTTTGCCAGTTTCAACTGTACCTACTTCCGTTCCTGTGCCAGTTTCTTCATCTTCTCCTTCCATCCCTTCTTTGACTCTTATGGCTCCCGCTGCTGTGTTTTCCTTTTCTACTACTCCTCCTTCCATGGCTCCTCCTCCCTTCATTCAGCATACAGAGGCAGGTTCTAGCAGTAGAACCATGGCTATGAGAAGTGTTACTCTTGAAGTTCCTGCTAACGATAGCCTTTTGAGAAAGATTGGTAGAGCTGATGTTTGGCTTGAGCCTCTAATCGGTGATATTGAGAAGAAGAAGATGGAGAGCCACAGCTGCCTGACTCTGATGAATGACATAGGTCATTCTACTTTGAAGGTATTTTTCCTTTACCAACAAGTTTTTTATTTTCGATCTTACAAATCCTCATTTCTATGAGTTGTCTCTGTAGGCTAACCTTATTGGTACCGAATTGATGGGAAGAATTTCCCTTCTGGAAAGAAAAACCCGTGAGTCTGAAAAATCCATCCATGAGGCTGAGGAAATAGCTAGGAGAGCCCAGCTTGAAGAAGCTAATTGGAAAGAACAATTTGAGAATGCTCAGGGGACCATAGAGGAGTTGCAAAAAAGTAGAAATCTCTTGGAGCAGCAAAAACGTGGTTTGACTTCTGAACTAGCGACTGCCAAGGCTTCTTCAAGCCAATTTAAAAGAGATAAAGAGCTTTTGGAGTGCTCAATGTCAGAACAATTATCAAAGGCTAGTGAAGAAGTCAGGGAGCTTAAGGCACTTTTAGCCAAGAAAGAAGAATATGCAGGAGAATTAGTGCAAAGCTTGACTCAAGCTCAAGCTGACTTACATACCTCCTCTGACGAGATTCAAGCTTTGAAGAGCTCTCATGCCTCCCTTGAAGCTTCCCTTGATTCCCATTTAGCTGAACATCAAATATTGAAGAATGATCTTGCTATGTGGGAAAGGGAGTATGGACTTCTGGAGGAGAACTTCAACATAGAGGTGAGTTGGGCTTTCCTGAAATCTCGCCGCGATGCTCTGATGGAAGCTGCTCAGGAAAGCTTCGATTTGCAATCTGAATTAGCCAAAGTCTTAGACACTATCGAGAAAAGTCAACAACTTGTTGATACTCCTTCTCCTGCACTTGAAGCTCCTGGAACGGAAGAGCTTTTAAATGAAAAAGTGGCTACTGCAGCAATTGAGGTTGCAATTTCGGCTCCCGAGGGTGAAACTTCTATGACACATTCCATAGAAGCTGAAGCTCCTGTGATTCTTGAAAATGAAATTGCAACTTCTGATGTTCCAACCCCTTCAGTGACTAGCTGAAAATGATATTGCTGTTTTTGTTTTTATTAATTGTTGGTGTTATCCCTTGGCAACTTTAAGGGATGTTTTGACGAAGTCCCCAGTTATCATAATGGGGCATTTGTAAAAAATAAATATTTTGCTGACTAAGTTTGTACTTAGTCTTTTATATTAAGAAGTTTTTATTGGTACTTCCGTATATTTTATTCTTGCCCATTTATCTAGGACTTATAGAATAGCTTAGCATTTTTATTCTTTTAAAATGCTTTATGATTCTTCTCATGGATTATCAACATGAGGCTTATAAAAGAGGGCCCTTTTATTTTATCGACACTTAATGAAGAAGACGTCTCAACTTCATAATGGTGTTTATAATACGATGAAAGAAATAGGAATACACACGTTTTGTATGAAACAACTTTGGCAAGTTTCTATTCATGAACTTTAACAAGTGTTTGACTATTAACCAACTTTCTCGTAACTGTTTTTTTTTGCAACAGATTTGTACATAACATAGAATAAACAAGGTTTTTCTTCATAACCTGTTTCAGTACATAGTCATGACCCTATCTTTATACATTAAGAAGGGTTTGAGAGGTGACTTTGTTTATGAGTTTTGAGAGATGACTCTGTTATTCTCATGAATGCTGAAGACTTCGTAACTTTTACTCAACACTTGTCTCTTTGTGGCCGACTTTTGTTCGATATTCGTATCTGCACTTCTACACGTATCTGTGTACAATATGTAGTCCCCCAAGTGTTTGAGCAGTGAAGTATGAAGCCTCGAGCACTTGTTTATTTCTTTTACTTTGGCCCTTTTCCTGAAACAGAAAGATATACAGGACTCGAAGGTGCGATTATAGATGAAGACTGCCTAACTCGTGTGTATTTCCATCAGATTAATTGTAACCCTGGGCTAGGAATTTAAGAATACTCCATTTTGCCTTGCAGGTTGTGACTCATCATTTGGCACGAGTTAGGGTGTTTTGCCTAGCATCTAAAATCGTTAGTAAAATATTAATAATCCAAGAGAGAAATTTTAACATGGTGATACCTGACCGTAGGTACTTTCTCAAAAGTAATATCTTTTTAAGTGGACGGCATTCCAATGTGAGGGTAAAACTTTGCCGTCCATTGTCTCCAACTGGTATGCTCCTTTTCCCGCAATGTCACGGACTTTGTACGGTCCTTCCCACATTGGACTTAGCTTTCCTGAGTTAGCAGCCTTTGCAGATTGGAACACCTTTTTAAGCACGAAGTCCCCAATTTTGAAAAATTTGAGGCGTGCTTTCCTATTATAATATCGTTCAATTACTTGCTTTTGTGCTGTCATCCTTATCAATGCAGCTTCTCTTCTTCCTTCAAGTAAATCAAGGTTGACCCGCATCTCTTCATCATTAGATTCCTCCGTTGCCTGATCGTACCGTGTGCTTGGCTCACCTATTTCAACTGGAATTAAGGCTTCCGCACCATAAACCATTGAAAATGGTGTTTCTCCAGTGCCTGTTTTGGTCGTTGTACGATAAGCCCATAATACTCCAGGTAACACCTCAGGCCAATTACCTTTTGAATCCTGTAACCTCTTCTTCAAGTTGTTGATAATGACTTTGTTAGTAGATTCCGCTTGTCCATTACCTACTGGATGGTATGGCGTAGACGTTATCCTTTTGATCTGCCAACTTTGAAGAAATTCTGTGATTTGAGCTCCAATGAATTGTGGTCCATTGTCACCCACGATCTCCTTTGGTGCTCCAAAGCGGCATATTATATTTCGCCATATGAAGTCTTTAACTTCCTTCTCTCGTACCTGTTTAAATGCCCCTTCTTCTACCCATTTAGTGAAATAATCTGTAAGTACAAGTAGAAACTTTACCTGACCTTTTGCTTGTGGAAGTGGACCTACGATATCCATTCCCCATTTCATAAAGGACCACGGGGCTATAACAGGATGTAGTAACTCAGCTGGTCTGTGCATATTGTTGTCGTACCTTTGACATTTATCACATTTGGACACGAAACTGGTTGCTTCTTCTTCCATCTTAGGCCAATAATATCCTGTGCGAATTAATGTTCTTACCAGTGACCGTCCCCCTGCGTGATTCCCACAATGTCCTTCGTGCACTTCTCTCATCACATATTCTGTTTGAGAGGGTCCGAGACACCTTGCTAGTGGTCCACCGAACATCTTTGATAAAGATTTCCTTGATATAAACAATATCGAGCAGCTTTTTTACGAAGCACGCGAGCCTTTCCTTTGTCATTAGGCACGGTACCGTGCTGTAAAAAGGCAACAATTTCGTTTCTCCAATCACATGTTAAATGATTAAAATTTACCTCGTTTTTATCAGATTCGAGAACGAAATGAAATAAATGTATGACTGAAGCATTTGTATTGTTGCTACGTCTGCTGCAGATGCGAGATTTGCTAAAGCATCTGCCTCTACATTCTCATCTCTTGGGATCTGCACTACTTTCCAAGTTTGGAATTGCTTTATTAACTCCCGTACCTTTGCGAGGTATTTTTGCATTCGCGTCTCTCTGGCTGTATAAGTCCCCATCATTTGGTTGACCACGAGTTGAGAATCACTCTTGATTATAATCTGTGTTATGCCGAGTTCTCGTGCCAATTCTAAACCTGCAATTACAGCCTCATACTCTGCTTCATTGTTAGTTATAGAATGACATTTTATAACCTGTCTAATAGTCTCACCCGCAGGTGGTACGAGGACTATCCCTAGGCCTGCCCCTTTTACATTAGATGAACCATCAGTGAATAAAACCCAAGTCCCCGGGTTTGCACCATTAAAAACTAGTAATTATTTTTCTGCTTTTAAATGCATCCCCTGGCTAAAATCAACCACGAAATCAGCTAGTACTTGAGATTTTATAGCGGTCCTGGGTTGATAAACAACTTCATATTCACTTAGTTCTATAGCCCATTTTGCTAATCTTCCTGAAAGTTCGTGTTTATGCAAAATATTTCAAAGCGGAAAAGCAGTAACTACATTAATGGGATGACATTGAAAATAAGGTCTTAATTTTCTAGATTCCATGATCAAAGCTAATGCTAATTTTTCTAGCTGTGGGTATCGTGTCTCAGCATCCAATAAGGACTTACTCACATAATAAATAGGAGATTGTTTACCTTGGTCCTCGCGGACTAAAACAGCACTCACCGCGACTTCAGATACGGCCAGATAGATGAGAAGTTTTTCCCCACCTTTGGTTTTGCCAACAACGGTGGTTTTGACAAATAAGCTTTCAAATTTCTAAGGGCTTGTTGACAATCTTCATTCCATTCAAAATGATCTTGCTTTTTGAGTGCAGAGAAAAACTTAAAACACCTTTCTGAGGATTTGGAAATAAATCTCCCCAAAGCTGCAATTCTTCCCGTTAATCTTTGTACTTCCTTTTTATTAGTAAGGATATTAGGGATTTCTTCTATTGCTTTGATCTGAGAAGAATTCACTTCAATACCACGGTTAGAAACAAGAAAACCCAAAAACTTACCTGATGCAACTCCAAATGCACATTTTTCTGGGTTGAGTTTCATATTAAATTTTCGCAAAATTTCAAATGTAACAGATAGATAAGAAATATGATCATGAGATCGTTGGGTTTTGACGAGCATATCATCTATATATACCTCCATTGTTTTCCCTAAATGTTCTTGGAACATTTTGGTGACCAACCTTTGATAGGTTGCCCCAGCATTTTTGAGACCAAAGGGCATTACTTTATAACAGTAAGTCCCCCTGTCTGTGATGAAAGAAGTTTTTTCTTCATCACCAGGATCCATCTTAATTTGATTATATCCCGAGTATGCATCTAAAAAACTTAAAAGTTCATGACCCGCGGTTGCATCAATTAGTTGGTCTATACGCGGTAAAGGAAAGGAATCTTTTGGACAGGCTTTGTTTAGATCGGTATAATCCACACAAACGCGCCACTTACCATTTTTCTTGGGTACGACCACCATGTTAGCTAGCAAATTAGGATACTTTACCTCACGGATCGATCCGATTTTTAATAATTTTTGGACCTCATCCTGAATCACCTGGTTCTTGAAAGCACCTTGCTTTATTTTCTTTTGCTTTATTGGTGTGAAAGAAGGGTCCTCATTGAGTTTGTGAGTCATCATATCTGGTGGTATCCCTGTCATATCAGCATGGGACCAAGCAAAGCAGTCTAAGTTAGCTTTTAAAAATTCGATTATCATACCTCGCATATTTAAGCTTAAATTGGCCCCGACATAAACCTTCTATTCAGGCCATTGCTCAAATAATATCACTGCCTCGAGCTCTTCAATTGTCGTTTTGATGCTTTCATTTTCTTCAGGTTCCTGAATTGTGTCAGGCCTTGAGTCCAAATCTGTCTTTTCTTGTTCAGCTGAAGTTTGATCTTTTTTACCTTCAACTGTTTCCTGTAATTGCTATTTTTCTTTATTTACGGTGCTCGTACTTGTTACAGCGTTGACACTTCTAGCCATCTGCTGATCCCCACGAATTTGGCAAATTCCCCATGGTGATGGGAATTTAATAACTTGATGTAGAGTTGATGGGACAACATCCATATCGTGTATCCATGGTTTTCCCATGATCATATTGTAGGCCATTTCCATATCAACTACCTAAAATTTAGTTTCTTTAACAACACCCGTAGCAAAAGTTGTTAGAATTACCTCTCCTTTTGTTACTACACTTGAATTGTCGAAGCCTGACAAGGTGTGCGCCTTGGGTATCATTTTGTCAGTGCGTCATTATGTGGAGTTGTCACTCGTTCGGTATCTGCGTCATCGAACGAAATACTTTCATTTTCTAGGACCTGCCGCACCCGTTTCCCGTGTGTAATTGTTACCTTAGAAACCTTGTTGGAGGCTGTGTAGGTTATGCCGTGAATATCTTCTTCCCCGCTTATCACATTCACTGTCCTTTTGGGTGAAGGAGGTTGTGGTGGCTCTTGCCTGTTTTTCATATAAGCTTGTTTTCCTTTCTCGCTAAATAACTCAGTGAGGTATCCTTGCTTCAATAGATGATCCACTTCACTCTGCAAGAATCTACATTCTGAAGTTTTGTGCCCGTGATCATTGTGGAATTCGCACCAATGATTTGGATTGCGTCTATTTGGATTTGACCGCATCTCTTTTGGCCACCGTACCTTATCTCCCATGCTTCTTAAAACAACTACGAGCTCGGAGGTAGAGACATTTAAATTATATCCGCCGAATCGTGCCTTTAAACTTCTGTCATCATCTCGTGATTCTTGTTTGTTCCGATCATTCCTGAACTTTGAAGAAGAACCAGAGTCCCTGTTCCTCGATTTTTGATCATATTGCTGGCTATCTTGTTTCGACCGTGGGTCTTTTCCTGCAGGTCCCATATATGGATCGTACCTGTTTTTACCTGATCTTTTTTCGGTTTCTGATCTTCGGGGACCACCCCTTTCTTCATGCTGAAACTTAGGTACGGTATCTTCTTCAATTCGCAGCTTTGTACTATACCTGTTGTAAACATCATTCCACGTGGTTGCAGGAAATTCTCGAAGGCTTTCTTTGAGTCATCTCGTGACTTCAGAACTTTTGTCATTTAAATTACTTGCAAAGGCTATTACAGCCCAATTGTCAGGCACACGAGGTAGAGTCATTCTTTCACGCTGGAATCTATCAACAAAATTTCTAAGCAACTCCGAATCCCCTTGTTTGATTTTGAAAATATCTTCCATTCTTTTCTCAACCTTTTGTGCTCCCGAATGTGCCTTAATAAAATAATCTGCAAGCTCAGCAAAAGAATTAATAGAATTTTCAGATAAAAGAGAATACCAGGTTAATGCACCCTTGGTGAGTGTTTCTCCAAATTTCTTGACCAGTAGTGATTCAATTTCTTGTTTGGTCAAGTCGTTGCCTTTCACGCCTGTTGTAAATGCAGTCACGTGGTCACGTGGGTCTGTAGTACCATCATATTTCGGGATGTCAGGCATTTTGAACTTTTTCGGAATTGGAAGGGGAGCAGCACTTGGCTTCCATGGTTGTTGTGAGTATTTGTCCATGTCTACTCCTTTTATTACAGGCGAAACTCCAGGGATTTGTTCAATACGCTCATTTTGTTCCTTAATCTGTTTCTGCAAGGTTAGTACTAAATTTTGCAAATATGAATTATTTGAATTACCTGGTCCCCCTTCCTGTGGTTCACTGGGGGTTGCTTCGTTTCCAGAATTATCAAGACCAGAACGGGGATTCTCTAGTGTATTATTATTAGGAGTTGGTGTGGGTGGTGCAGCAGGCAATCGATTAACAAGTGCCTGAAGAGCTTTGCCGACCTGTGCATCAATTAGCTTTTGTAAAGCTTCAGTTGTAACTCCTTCAAAGTGTTCAGATTGTTCTTGTTGATCAGCACGGTATTCAGTAACAGGAGTGCCTTCACAAGATTGACGTGGTGAATCTGGAGGGGAGGGAACCACGTCATCTTGATTTTGATGGATTTGATTTTCATGGTTTCCCAATGTGTTATTACTGTTATTGTCGGTGTTGTTGTTTAACATGGTGACGACAATGGACAAGATATAGCTTAAAAGAAAAGATTATCAGATTCCCAGTAACGGAACCAATTTGTTTAACCAAAAATCTGAGTCTTTGGTCAAAGCTAAAAATAAATTCGGGTTACTGATAATCAGGAGAAGAAAACAAAATACTTTTGAGAATGATGGTAAAACAGTAAATAGTTTTGTATTTCAGTAAGTTTCCAATAATATTTCGTATCCTTACAGATGATGAGTTCTTCTTCTTTTATAGCTAATCCTAGGAGAAGAGGTAATGCCTTTGTCTTAATGAGGCAATTATGAGCAATAAATGACATTAAAAGAAACGTTACACAATCATTTCTTTTTAAAACAAATATTCTAACGTATTTGATATTTAATGCTATATTTATACTCTTTTACGTCATCAGATTCGTATCTTCAACTTCTTCCGATCTTCGATCTTTAGATGACTTGGATAGGTACGAGACTCGTACCCATTTTAGTAACGGTCCGTGCCAATGTTGCTTTCTTTTTCCCTTATCTGTTGTCACCCGTGCCTCTTGGCTATTTATTGTGTTTTGACCATTTGACCAGTCCACGTGTCATGCCACGTCACCTACAATGTAAATTCAGTTTTTTTCCAATACAATAACCACTAGTGGACTTACGATCATCAATACTTCCAGCCCAATTTGAATCAGTAAAGGCTTGTAGCATCAATTGAGGAGCATTGGAGATGAAGAATGACACGATCTTAGTATGTTGAAGGTAGCGAAGGATTCGCTTTACAACATTCCGTTGATTTAATGAAGGATTGTGCATGTATTGACATATTTTATTCACCACAAAAGATATATCTGGCCTTGTGAGTCTAAGCTATTGGAGTGCACCAACAACATGTCCAAATTTTGAATTCGATCAAAAAATCTATCAAACCTCATCCGAATGACTTGAAACTTTGCACATACATCACAAATGACACAACAGACCTACTCCAATTTCCGAAATTTCATTCCGACCCCGATATCAAAATTTCCATTGCTGACCGAAAATGCCAAATTTCCAAATTTGCCAATTCAAGTCTAAATCTACCACAGACCTCCAAAATACATTCCGGATGACCTCCCAAGTCCAAAATCACCTAACGGAGCTAAAAAATTCATAAAAATTCAAATCCGAGATCGAATACTAAAAAGTCAACACTTGGTCAAACCTTTCAAATTTAAAGCTTCAAACTGAGAATTGTTCTTCCAAATCTATTCCGATTATCCTGAAACTAAAACCAACGATTTACATAAGTCATAATATAGCACACAGGGCTAGTCATGCACGAGAACTAGTGAGCGAAATGCAAAAGCTCAAAATGATCGGTCGGGTCGTTTCAAGTTAGAAGTTGAAGATAACTAGAACTCTTCCTTAAGGAAGAGTATAGCATTGGAACTCTAGTTATTTCATATTCTATTAACTCTATATATTTTAGGAACTTCTCAATTTATAGGTACACACAAAATCTGAATTTAAACGTGAGTTAAGAGCAAAATAGCAAGGCATTTTGCAAGCAATTTTTGTGTGATTCAAGTGTGCGAACCTGAAGCTACATGAATTTGCTAGAAGAACCAGTTCCAAGTGTGTCATTTATTCTAGTTTCAGTATAGTAGGTGCTTTTCAAATTGTACCTTTCAGCTTTATCTAGAAGCAATTGTATTAGGTACTCTGAGTATTCAAGTTAGAGTTAACTTGAATTGTCACAACAGTAAAAGGCTGGTTGCTATAACGTGATTAGAGGTAATCCTTAAGTTTACAAAAAGTTTTGTAAATGCTATTTTTGCTTAGTGTTTAGTGATGTTTTAGGAAAAATCCTACTGATTAGTAGGTCATGGTTTTTCCACTTTTTGAGCCGGGTATTTTTTACGTAAACATACTTGTGTTCTTTACTTTTCGCATTTATTATTTCTGCAATAGTAGTATAAGGAATACATAGAAGAACCATGTTCTTCTATAATCTATGCACGCAAAAATTGAACACCACACAAATCACACCCTCCCCCCTCTTGTGTGGCATTGAAGTATAAAACATCAATTGGTTTCAAAGCAGGTTATCTTTGAAGAGGCTATTGAGTGCACCACCTAGAAACTAGGAAGGGCAATCCACTGCTAGGCCACCATTCTTGAAAAAAAATGTTGAAGAAGTAAATGTGCCAAAATCAAGTGTTGATTGCACTATTAAGGACTTGAAGAAGTAGGAGAAAAATGCTAAAGCCAAGAAATGGCTAGTTTGTGAACTTGATCCAGATGAGTACAGTAGAATCCAAGGTTGTACCACTGCTAAGCAAATTTGGGACACACTGCAAGTGGCTCATGAAGGAACACCTCAGGTGAAGAGATCTCGAGGAACTCTACTGTACTCTCAATATGAGAGTTTTGCTATAAAGGAAGGAGAACCAATCAAGAAATGTACACAAGGTTCACTACACTGACAAATGATCTAAAATCTCTTGGAAGGATTATTCCTGAAGAAGAAATGGTCGAAAGATATTGACTAGAATTTTGCCTATCACTTGGGAGAGTAAAATCACCGCCATCCAGAAATTAAAGAATATTGCCACTCTCCTACTGGATGAATTGATTGGAAATCTTACTGCCTATGAACTTAGGAGACAGACCATGAAGATAGATGTACTTAAGATAGAAATGAGTTTGGCCCTCAGAATCAATTAAGGTTCTGATTTGGAAGATGATGAAATGGCTATGATTACCAAAGACTTCAAGAAGTACTTAAGGAGAGGAAAGGGTTCTTCAATAAGTGGAAGCTACAACAAATCAAAAGCTCCTGAGAATCAAACCAATGATGGCTGCTACAAGTGTCAAAAGACTGATCACCACATCAAGAACTGTCTTTTATGGAAAATTGAATGGAAGAAGGAAAGAGCTGGATGAAGGAACAGGAAGAAGGAACAAGTTCAACCCACGAAAAGCAACAAAAATGGTCGATGCTTGGGGAGATAGCTCAGATGAAAGATCAGATGATCATGATGATGATGATGAACGAGCACTTATGACCATTGGAGAATCTGATGAAGAAGCTGAGGTAAGTGTCTTTCATCTCAAAGACCAGATTAAATTTTTATTTAAGGAAAGGTTATCTGAGTTGCTCCTAGAGCTAATTGATGAATCTAAGGATGTAAATAATTAAAAGGAACAGCTGTCAAAAGCGAGTGTAGTTTTAAAAAGTAAGTGCAAAAATCTAGAAATTAGGGCTAGTGAAACTGAAAGTGAAAATGTTGTGTTGAGGAACTAGGTTCATGAACTTGACACAATTGTCCTAGAACTTAGATCTAAAAATCTAAAACTGAAATTAGGAATATGTAAAAAGACAGCTGATCACACACAACTCACTCTAGAAGAAAATGTAGGAAAAATAAAAGATGATTTTTCAATAGTTGGGTAGTATTTCCTATTTATGATTTTTCCAAATATAAAAGAATTGCAATTAAGAACAATCAATATATGTCAAATAAAACCCACTTAATCCTAAGCAATTCTATTAAACAAGGTTTAAAGCCTTGAGTCTTTGATATTTACTTCTACCAGATTCTAACTCACTCTTCCAAGTAAAGAAAGAATTTAATGGCACTTGTTAATGTTTGCAACCACCAACAATAAATGAATAAATAAATATATATCAACCAACCATTATACATATATTCAATGTTAAACATCCACTAATATAACACCCATTTAAGGTCCACAACCTTAGTATTTAAAGTTAGCAACACATGCTAAAATACAAAAAAGATGAGAATATTAAATTCCATAAAGCTTACAAAGTGCAAGATTCTTCACCCAAAAGCTTCATCGTCAAGCTTACAACAACTATGAATCAATTAGCAAAGGCGCAATTGCAACAAGTCCAAAACCCGCGCCAAATCAATGCAATGGAAGGTTTTTCTATGTTGAAAAGGAGGCAAAGTGGACAACAACCTCAAGGTAATTGTGAACAATATGACAACAACAAAGATGGTGGTGGTTATTCAAATGAGTGCTATGATGATCAAAGCGAAGAGGTCCAATATGTCAACAACTACCAAGGGAATAGAGGTAACTCTTCCAACCAACAATGGCGTTCTCAAGGAAGTTGGTGCAATCAACAACAAGGCGGAGGTAATTGGAATAACAATAACCAAAACAACAATTGGGGTAATCAAAGCAACCAAGGAAATTGGAATGGGAGTAACAATAATTGGGGCAACAACAATAATCAATGAGGGTGGAACAATAGCGGGAACCAAGGTAACCGGGGGCAAGGCTTTCAAAGGCCCCCATGTACCAACAACCGAACAATCCATCCCCTTTCCTTCTCAAGGTACGAGTTCGTCCGGAAGTGATATGGGGAGAATTGAAAGCACGTTCGAGCAAATGATGTAAAAGAACCAAGATTCCGAGTCCCAATTAGCTTCGCATAACACATCTATCCGGAACTTGGAGGTGCAATTAGGCAAAATCTCTCAAGCATTGAATACTTGTCCCAAGAGTGCGCTACCAAGTGACACGGTGGTGAATCCGAAGGGTGAGAATAATAATCATGTGATGGCGGTTACAACAAGAAGTGGGAGATGTGGTGATGTGAATGCCTCAATGCAAAAGCAAGTTATGGATGAAGATGTTGAGTTGCGGGATGATGATGTACCTTTGATTGTTGATGATGTGGTTATTCAAAATGCAAACAATGATGTGTGGATTGATATTAATGATGAGGCCGAGGTAGAGACTCAAGATGTCGTGAACCCGTCTAGGGAACACGTGATTGACATGCCTGAGCCGGTTGTACAAAAAGCCAAGGCACCTTTGCTTAGGCCACCTCCACCTTATCCTCAACGGTTAGCAAAGCAAAAGAGTGACAATCAATTCAAAAAATTCATTGACATGATGAAGAGCCTCAAAATCAATGTCCCTTTAGTTGAGGCACTCGAGCAAATGCTGGGGTATGCAAAGTTCATGAAAGATTTGGTTACAAAGAAGAGGTCAATGGAGTGTGAAACAATTAAGATGACTCATCAAGTGAGTGCCATAGTGCATTCAATGGCACCCAAGCTTGAGGATCCCGGAGCTTTTACTATCCGTTGTACCATAAGAAGTGTGAATTTTGCAAAGGCCCTTTGTGACTTGGGCACTAGTATTAATTTGATGTCGTACTCGGTCTTCAAGACTTTGGGAATTGGGAAACCTCGACCTACCTCAATGACACTTCAAATGGAGGATCGATCGGTGAAGCGACCCTTGGGCATAATTGATGACGTTCTTTTCCGTGTTGATAAATTCATATTTCTGGCCGACTTTGTCATATTAGATTGTGAGGTGGATTTTGAAGTGTCGATTATTCTTGGAAGACATTTTCTAGCTACGAGGAAGGCATTAGTTGATATTGAAGTGGTTAAGTTGACATTCCGAGTGGGAGATGAGAAGGTGGTATTCCATATTTGCAAATCAATGAGACAACCAAATAGCACGAAGGTGTGTTCTTTTGTGGACATTGTCACAACCGTGATAGTGGATGACACAAGTTCCATGATCAATGTTGAAGATCCTCTTGAGGCCGTGGTTCTTAACATGGATGTCAATGATGATGCTAGTAGAGTGGAGTGCGTGAACGCATTGCATGGTATGAGTTCATATTCTTATGAGCCTAGAAGGCTATCTTTGGATATTGAAAACCACAAAACTCCACCAAAAAAGCCATCGATTGAGGAACCACCGGTGTTGGAGTTGAAGCCAGTTCCTCCACACCTCAGGTATGAATTCTTGGGTTCAAATTCTACTTTACCTGTCATTCTTTCTTCTTGCCTTACTAACATGCAGGTTAAGGCCACCTTGGCAGCTCTTCAAAGGCGAAAGAGGGCAATCAGATGGACTCTAGCTGATATTCGGGGTATAAACCCTGCCTTTTGCATGCATAAAATCATATTGGAGGAGGATGCGAGGCCTTCACTTGAGCATCAAAGAAGACTAAAATGAGGCTATGCAAGAAGTAGTAAAGAAAGAGGTTATCAAGTGGCTTGATGCAGGTGTGGTTTATCCCATTTATGATAGTTTATGGACTTCTCCGGTGCAATGTGTACCAAAAAAAGGTGGAATGACTATGGTGACCAACGACAACAATGAGCTTATTCCAACTCGTACAGTGACGGGTTGGAGAGTTTGCATGGATTACTGAAAGCTGAACAAGGTGACTAGAAAAGATCATTTCCCATTGTCATTCCTTGATCAAATGCTTGATTATCTTGCGGGCCGGGCTTTCTGTTGTTTTTTGGATGGTTACTTGGGGTACAATAAAATTCTCATTGCCCCAGAGGACCAAGAGAAAACGACTTTCACATGTCCTTATGGCACATTCTCTTTCTCCAGAATGCCATTTGGATTATGTAATGCTCCGGTGACCTTCCAACGTTGCATGTGAGGAGAAAGTGATGTAGTTTGGTGTACCAGGCCCTTGGAGTTTGTTTTAGACCATAAAGTGATTTATGAAGTTTGCAGACATGACTAGGAAAGCAAGGGTGAACAAAACCCGGAGGTTGTGCCATGTACACCTCCTCCTGAAGCACGCCATGTAAGAACACATTTTGAACATCTAATTGGCATAATCGCCAACTAGTAGTCACAGCTAGAGACAATATAATCCGTATAGTAGGTGGTGTTACTACCAGACTAAAGGTCTCTGTCACGACCCGAATTTCCCACTGTCGGGACCGTGATGGTGCCTAACATCGCACTCGCTAGGCAAGCCAACGTTAGAGTTATAATCTTCCTTTTCCTTAGCATTTTCATAGTTAAGATTAACAAGAGCTAATTCAAACAGAAATAAAAGCGGAAGTACGTATATCCTTACACTATTAACAAAACCGAACAGTTACCACCCAAAAACTGGTGTCACAACTCACAAACATTCTATGAATAACTATAAGTATGGGTTTGAAAGAAGAAAATACATCTGTCTCGAAAAGAAATAAAACAGAAATAAGGAAAACATAGTAGGGGATGCCAGAGCCTGCGGACGCCAGCAGGACTACCTTGGGTCTCCTGAATGAAATATCAACAACCGACCTCTCGATCAGCCATTACTAGCTCCGAAATCTGCACAGAAAGTGTAGAGTGCAGTATCAGTACAACCGACCCCATGTACTGGTAAGTGACGAGCATAACCTCGACGAAGTAGTGACGAGGCTAAGACGGGACTTATACAATATAACCTGCAATAGTATATGATAAAACAAAAGGAAATACGGAACAAATTGAAACAGTAACTTGCAGCAAAGTAAATACGGAACCTAGATATTTTGCCAGTACTCAGCTATAACCAAGTCTTAAGAGAGTTACAACGCTACGGAATAAAATCACAGTAGAGGAAGAATACAGGAACAACAAAATGATACGACGCGCATCCCGATCCCACCATATAACAAGTAACAATATAAGCATTCACCCTTATTACTCTTTGTTGCGGCATGCAACCCGATCCCACTATCAGTACCAATCACAAAATAAGAACAAGTATTTCACAATTTAGCTCAAAACCCTTTACAACATTTATGTCTCAAACCAAAATAACGAGAAATCTATACCATTACGAAACTTCATTAAATACTATACAGCTAGACCAACCAAAGTGTACTATGAAGCACCAGTAAACCAACTTAAACCAACAATGTAATATAATGAAACTAAGGAACAATTGATACCTTCAACAGAGAAAACAACATTTAACAAGAAGCAATTAGACATGAAAACATCAATAAGCATGTAGCAGTTATAACAGGAAAACAATATGGTAAGAACGAGGAAGGGAACATGCTAAACATATAATTTGACAGCGCATAGGTACTCGTCACCACACCTATACGCCACATACATGGAATTTCACATAGCAATTAAGTCGGGAATCCCTAATCCCTCAAGTCAAAGTTAGACCAAACACTTACCTCAAGCCAACGGGTAATTCAAAGCTCAATTACCACTTTACCTCTCGATTCCACCTCCAATCCACTCGTATCTAGTCATAATTAACTTAATAACATCAATTATCGCTAAAAAAATCAATTCCAATGCATAATTATAGATTCCCCAATATTTTCCCCAAAAAGTAAAAAATCAACCTCGGACCCGCTTGGTCAAAACCTGAAATTCGACCAAAACCCGATTACCCATTCACCCCCAGCTCGGATATACAATTGGTTTTGAAATACGACCTCAATATGAGGTCTAAATCCCCAAATATCAAAAATCCTAAGTTCTACCCAAAAAATCCCCAATTCCACCATGAAAACCCCTAAATTCTAGGATGAAATCTTGTAAAAAGATGTAAAAGATTGAAAGAAATGAGTTAAGAATCATTTACCTATGATTTGGGGAATAACTAGCTTTTGGAAAATCGCCTCTTGAAGTTTAGGTTTTGGAAAATGGGAGAATGAATGAAAAATCCCGTCTAAGACCCTTGTACTCAGCTGCAGATGTCGCAATTGCGACCTGAGCTTCGCAATTGCGAAGCTCGCAAATATGAAGAAGCTATCACAAATGCAAAGCCCTTCACAGTCCTGCTGCCATCGCAATTGCGAGGAAAGTATCGCATTTTTGATCTCTGACCCCTCGCAAATGCGAGTAAATGTTCGCATTTGCGAACATGCCCTTCCCAGACTCCCTTCGCAATTGCGAAGATTTGTTCGCATTTGCAAACTATGCTGGCCTAGGCTTTTTTCGCAATTGCGATAAATTCCTCGCATTGCCATGCCTTCTTGGTTCGTATTTACGAAGCCTGATCTCGCAATTGCGAGATCAGAGGCATGCTACAGACACCAGTTACACCAACAAATTTCTATGTTCCAAAATCACTCTGTAGCCTATCTAAAACTCACCCGAGCCCTCGGGGCTCCAAACCAAACATGCAAACAAGTCTTAAAACATCATACAAACTTTCTCATATGGTCAAATCGCCAAAATAACACCTAGAACTATGAATTTAGCACCAAATTGTATGAAATTTTCAAGATAGTTTCAAAACTTCTATTTTCTCAACCAAAGGTCCGAATCCCATCAAATCACTTCCATTTTTCACCAAATTTCACAGATAAGGTTTAAATATCATAACAGACTTGTACCGGACTCCGAAAACAAAATACGGTCCCGATACCAACAAGATCAAATCTTTAAATTATTACATTTTCAATCTTATCAATCTTCATTCAAAAATTCATTTCTCGGGCTAGGGACCTCGGAATTCAATTCCGGATATACGCCCATATCCCATATTTTATTAAGGACCCTCTGGGACCGTCAGAACACGGGTTCAGGTTCGTTTACTGAAAATATTGACCGAAGTCAACAAAATTCAACTTTTTAGGCCAAAAATCATCATTTCTTAAATTTTTCACATAAGGGCTTTCCAGATACACACCCGGAATGTGCAAAATTGAGGAGAGATAAAATGAGGTTTTTAAGGCCTCGAAATAAGGATTCGAATTCTAAAATAGAAGATGACCCTTTGGGTCATCACAATCTCATTATATTCATGCCCCTCAACTTGATGATATCCCTTGGCAACTAAACGATTCTTGTAGCATTCAATAGCCCCAAAAAAATTTCTTTTAATGCGGAAAACCTATTTTCACCCTAAAACATTCATGGAGGAATTAAAAGAGACCAACGACCAAGTTTGATTTTTGAACAAGGCTGTCATTTCACTAGACATTGCATCTCGCCATTCCTTGAATTTGTTAGCCTATGTGAAACAAGTTGGTACTATGGAAGGAGAAGGAGATGTGAAAAAGAGAGAGCTAGAAGCCAGATTAGTAGAAGGTGGCGGTTTACGCAAATGCATATGGTGAGTATACTGGGGTGCCTTTGTGTTTTTTGTTTTACGTGTTTTGGGTTTGTTTTGTGTCTTACTAGATTGCAAGGGACTTTTTTTTAGTTGGTTGACTAGTTCATGTGGTATTTGGTTAAGTTAACAACTAAAAGGACTGATTTAAGAGAAGATGGGTCATAAATTATAAGGGATGAGGGAATCTGAGAAGTGGGAATTGGATTAAGAGATGGCAATGTGGCTTGTGAAGAGTCCATATGTGACTCTTGCTGGTAAGATTTGGTATGTTTGGATTTTATATTCATTGAGGGATTTTGGGAAGACTCCACATTAGAGTCAACACTCTAATTATTCAAAGAGATGGCTGGGTTAGATAGTGAACTTCTTAGAATGGGAGACATAGGTAGGACAACTGGATAAGAAATCCAAGGAGATGAAGGAATGAGCTTGAGGGTGGTGGAACAAGTATAGACTCATTGGAGAAAGGAAATTGCTTCTCATCAAGCCTAACATGTCTAGCTATGTATATACATCCAGAAAGTTTATCAAAGCACCTATACCGATGATGACTAAGACTATAGCCTAAGAAAACACAAGGTCGACTTCTAAAGTCTATTTTGTGACGATTGTAAGGGCAAAAATAAGGGAAACAGAGACAACCACACACTCTAAGAAAATGATAATCAAGTTGTACTTTAAACACTAACTCAAATGGGGATTTTCCATGATTAGTAGGAGTAGGAAGTCTATTAATAAGATAGATGGCAGTGTCGCACGCGTAATGCTAAAACTTGGCGAGAGTAGAACTTTGAGCCATGAGAATAAGTCCAGTTTCAACAATATGATGTTGTTTGCATTTAACCTTTCCTTGTTGCTCATGTGTGTGGGGACAAGAAACTCTATGAACAATGTCTAGTTGTGCATAAATAGGTGATAACGAACGAAATTCACCATCCCAATCTGTTTGAATTGCTTTAATTTTAGTGTTAAATTGACGTTTAACTAAGACTCTAAACTGATTAAAAAATAGATAGCACATCTAATTTGTGAAACAAAGGGTAGCGCCTTGTATAACCACAAAAATCATCAACTAACATCAACAGAAAACGATATCCCTAAGAAGATAAAAAAGGGGAAGGACCCCAAACATCGGCAAAAATAACTTGTAGAATGGAAGTGCTTTTATTAATTCGAAGAGGAAGAGACAACTTGTGTGACTTGCCAAGTTAAGAAGAGTACAAAAATTACTTAATTGAAACTAGAACTAGATAGGTTGTGAGAATTCAACACTTGATGTAGAACTTTTTGATGAGGATGTCCTAGACGTAGATGCCCACAAGAAGGAGATACTTTGGTGGCCAAGTTAGTAGATGGTGAAAATGGTTTGGATGGCTTGATAGACATGGTGTAGAGTCCATTGTTACTTTGTCCGGAAAGAAGTGGAGTCATGGAATCTCGATCCTTAACAAGAAAATGATCAGAATAAAATTCAAAAAATGCGTTATTATCATGAGCAAATCTCCGAATTGACAAAAGTGGTTTAGTAATGGAAGGGACATGAGGTATTTGATTTAAAAGAAATTTACGATTAGAGAAATTAGAGAAATAAGTACTACCAGTGTTTTGGATTGGGAAACTCCATTTCCAACATGGAGTTGGTCCAGGCCTTTGTATTCCTCAAGATGTTGAAAGCTTGAAAGGTCTGGTGCAATATGGTGAGTTTCTCTTGTATCAACAACAAAAACATACCCAGTATTATCCCACACTATGGGTTGAGTTGCTCCTATATCGGGGAACCAATTTTGAGTCAAAGGGATTGGAGCCTGATGAGCGAGAAGAGCTGATGATTTGATGGTGTGATTGTAACACTAGAAGCAATTTGGCGCGAGATAATTTGTGCCGTTGCAAATCTGGCACTTCGACTTTCCATCATTATTAGAGCTCCAATTATGTCCAGTGTTGTAGCTGGGTCTAGAGTAGAAATTGCGACCCCCACGACCTCCTCTCCCGATCTTCCATGTGAAAGTACAAGAGGGGGTGACTTATTTATTTTTAAACTTAATTGCAACCAGTTGACTAGTTTTTCTATTAGTCGACTAGATGTAATAACTTGATAACAGTAAGGATAGAATTTAAGATGCAGAAATTAAAGATACAAGAATTTTTATACTGATTCGATTCAATATGAATCCTAGTCCAGTCCCCTTGGATAGCAATGGAGTTCTCTTTCAATGAATGAGTTTCTTCGAGTACACAGAGAATGGTGTGATCTACACCGAAAGCTCAGTTCCTATATCACTCATTTCTTTTGATATAATACCTCACCAGTATTGTTCTCTATTTCTTCTCTAACTTGTTACACAACATATCTAGTAGAGCTACAATGTTTATTTGCAGTAGAACAAAGAGAGGGTATTTGGTTCGGTCAAAGTATATTGCTCTAGGGTATAGATATAAGTTTAAATACTTTGAGAGAGGCTTGGTTTCTAAAGAGATTTACCAACCGAAGAGATTTGATCCTTAGAAAAAAATTGATTCCTTCCAAGAATAAGGTTATACAACAACGACTTTACTTGACGAGAGACTTTGAATGATTTCCCTTATATGCTTCCTTGAATCTTGCTCCTTCTAGATTTAGTATGCTTTATTGATTTGATTCCTTCAGTCTAGCCTTTGATTGATTCTATCAGTGTCGTTGATTCCTCTAATCTTGGATGTTTTCCTTGATTTTCTCTGATTGATTCCTTCAATCTCGTACGCTATCCATGAGTTCCTTGATCTTCTCTGATTGATTCCTTCAATCTCGTACGCTATCCATGAGTTCCTTGATCTTCTCTGATTGATTCCTTCAATCTTGAATGCTATCCACGAGTTCCTATACATAGAGCAGATATATTATTTTCATCATTAAAATTAGATCTAATTGTCCTCCCCTTTTGATGATGACAAAATAATATATATGTATAAACAACAGTTGACTTTCCTGTATTTTACTCCCCCTCAATGAGAGCAGTTGACTTGTGCATGGTTATAGTTATTGATGCTCTTTGTAATTGACTTTTACTGCAAAGGATCTATGACTCCCCCTCAAAAGGTGCATAGCTGCTAACTTGCACTTACCCTTCACTCGATTCAACTTTGTGTACTTGTACAAATACATACATATATCCTTCTCTCCCTTTTTGACATCAGCAAAGAGGGAATAGAAGAAGCATACTATGTACTAAACTAGGATTTATAGCATGATATGCAACAAAGTTATAGCAAAAACAATAAACAAAAAAAAATTATCCACCAACTGATTATACAGTCCAAAAATAGCACAACAAAAAATTGTCTTAAACATCCACATTAACGACGCAGAAAGTAGGTGAGAGTATTGCAGACCGCCTCCTTCAGTTAATCAAAGGTGGCATTGGCTGAAACACCCATTCCATCAAGCCTATCATGAACCTCCTTGAATGTCTTGACAACGTTTTCCCTTACTCAGAGTACTGCAACTTTTATCTTGGAGACATCAGACCTTGTTTCTTTGGAGATGGCATGAATGTCACCAATAGTGTACTGAGTGGCGGCGAGATGATCTTTGATTGCAGAGAGCTGATTGTCAATGGCACGAAGATTTTCAACAAGGTTAGGATCACTGAGGATAGGATGGGAAGCAGAAGGTTTGGGTTTGGAATCTATTGGAGCATGCTTGACTTCTCCTTCTTGTTTCTTAACCCATGAGCCTTTCACACACACATACCCCATACTTACAAAAGCTCTGGAGTTGTAAGATTTTGAAACAGAGGTAAAGGGATATGCATATATGGAAATATTGTAAGCTTCCAGGATGTGAGTGACGACCATACCATAGGATAGAATAGTGGGATCCTTTGCACTTTCAATCATAAAATTGATGACCCAGGAGGATAGCTTGATTTTGAGTTTGGTCACAAGATAATAGAAAAAGATGTCTCTTTGAGAGAAGGTGGAGAAAGAACTAGTGCGGGGAAGCAGAGTAGTAGCTACAATATGGGCCAGGACTCGAGTTTCGAAACTAACATCACTAGGTCCTAACTGGTTTGGGAGGGATTCAGAAGAACACTCAGCAATACACCTTTTAGCTTGATCAAAAGAAATTTCAAAATCATCGAGCTAGGTATTTTTGAAAAGCATGGGGAAACCAGAACATTTACACTGAAAGATTAAATCAAATATGGCAAAATCAAGAACAATACGCTTTTCTAACACTAAAGACTCCAACTTATCAGACTTACTAGAGTGAAGATTTGCATAAAACATTTTAACTAGGGGTTCATAGACTTTAGGCGGAGGAACAGAAAAGAACTTTGACTACCCGTGATAAACGAAAAGATCTTTTACCTTACAGTTTAGGGCTTCCATATCGTCAATATCGACTACCCTTCCATGAGCAATGGGCTTGTCTTTCAGGGTGAGGAAAAAATCCCTATTTGGAGAATCCCAAAAATTTAGGTCTGACTTTAGGGAACTAGAAAGATCTATCTTGGATTTCTTTGGAGTGGTAGAAACTGGGGGGTCTTTCATAGGTCGTTTTCCTAAAGCTTTTTCTCCTAAGGTACGAGAATGGTCAGACAAATTACCCTGCAAGGAAGCAAAACCTTTAGAATGATCGGACCCTAGGTCTACTTGTTCTGGGGCATAGAAGGGGGTTTTGCTCTGGAGCGAGTACTTTTCTAGTGGAGGAATAGGGATTTTTGGGGTGTTTAGCCATTGAAGGGTTCTGTTTGGGCAAAGCTTCTGAGAAGGGTTTTCTAGGCAATAAAGACGATAGAGATTGACAAGAAAATTCAGCATTAAAAAGAGGCATTCTGACGGTTGAGTACAGAAAAGGAAAAGGCGTCAGTTGTGCAGACGTGATGATTGGCTTTCCTTCTTTGAACTTCGCAATTGATGTGAAAAGAAAGGAAAAGAGAGGGAAAACGGAGGCACAATTAATGATAAAACAATAAATAAAACATTAGGCATACAAACCAAAATAATGGCACATAGGTCCTAAAATTAACTATTAATGCAAATAATGCCAAGTAATTCTCTTAAAGCACAAAACCTTTTTTCTAATAAAGGCTTAGTAAAAATATCTGCTAATTGGTCAGTGGTTCCAACAAAAGATATTTCTATGTTTCCTTTAAGAACATGATCTATAATAAAATGATGTTTGATGTCTATATGCTTTGCCTAGAATGATGCACATAATTTTTTGAAAGACATATAGCATTAGAATTATCACAGAAAATTTGAAGAGGCTTGAAAAATAATTCATAGTCACCAAGTTGAGGAGATACGCATAGTAGTTGTGCACAACATTTTCAAATAGCAATATATTCAGCTTCAGTCGTGGATAATGCAATTGATCCTTATTTTTTACTGTTCCAAGATATCAATGCTTTGCCAAGTAATTGACATGTTCCACTTGTGCTTTTCTGTCTTCCTTATCACCTGCAGGATTACCATCATAAAAACCTTCTAATTTAAACACGTTAGAACGAGGATACCATAATCCATGAGAAACAGTTCCAATGAAATATCGAATAATTCTTTTTACTGCAATCAGGTGAGATTCCTTCGGAGTTAACTAAAACCTGGCACATTTACATACACTAAACATAATATCCGGTCGACTAGTAGTTAGATAAAGAAGAGAACGAATCATTCCATGATACTTAGTTTCATCAACAGGAGTTCCCTGTTCGTCTTTGTCGAGACTTGTTGAGGGACTCATTGGTGTGCCAATAGCTTTAGCATTGCTCATACTGAATTTTTGGATCAACTCCTTTGTGTATTTAGTCTGATATATGAACGTTCCTTCTTCAGATTGTTGGATTTGGAGTCCAAGAAAGAATGTTAGTTCTCCCATCATGCTCATTTCAATCTCACTTTGCATAAGATTTGAAAATTCCTTGCACATAAGAGGGTTAGCACTACCAAATACAATATCATCAACATAAATTTGAATAATAAGATTACCTTCTGATGATCATCTAATAAACAAAGTAGTGTCTACTTTACCTCTTGTAAATCCATGATTATTAAGAAATGAACTTAATCTTTCGTATCATGCTCGTGGAGCTTGCTTCAGTTCGTACAACGCTTTAGTTAGCTTATACACATGACAGGGAAACTTTGAGTCTATAAACCCAGGGGGTTGCTTCACATATACTTCCTCTTCAATGAAACCATTCAAAAATGCACTTTTAACATCCATCTGAAATAGCCTGAATCCTTTAAAGGATGCATATGCCAAAAGAATTCGTATAGATTTCAGTCGAGCTATTGGGGCAAAGGTTTCGTCATAGTCGACTCCTTCTTGTTGCGAATATACTTGAGCAACTAATCTGGCTTTTTTCTTACAACTTTTCCATCCTCATTAAGTTTATTTCTGAAGACCCACTTTGTTCCAATTGAAGGAACATTTTCACGTTGGGTATTAGTTTTCATACTTGATTTTTGTCGAATTGATCTAGCTCTTCCTGCATTGCTTGCATCCAGCTTGAGTCTTTAAGAGCTTCCTCTATTTTCTTCGGCTCAATCTGATAGATCAGTGCTATGTTTGCTTTCTTCTTGATAGTTCCCTTGGTTTTCATTCCTTCACTTGGGTCCCCTATGATGAATTTTTGAGGATATTCAGGTTCACTTCTCCATTCATTTGGACGAACTATATGAGTAGTTGACTCCTTCGGAGGTTCTAGTGGACTGTTGCTGGTTTCATTAGTTGACTCTATCATAGCATCAGATCCATTAGTCAACTTTTGTGATTTGCTTGTCTCCTGACTCTCTTGAATTTGATCTTCATTACCTGCAATAATTCCTTTCTCGACCGAGGAGTTATTTTCATCAAATATAACATGCACAGATTCTTCCACACACAGTGTGCATTTTTTATATACTCTAAAGGATCTACTATTTAATGAATAACCTAGAAAAATACCTTCATAGCTTCTTGGATCGAATTTTCCAAGATTGTTCTTACCATTATTGTGTATGAAACACTTACTTCCAAAGGGATGAACGTAACTAATATTAGGACACTTACCTTTTCACAGTTCATAAGGAGTTTTCTTCAGAATAAGCCTTATGAGACATCGGTTGAGAATGTGACTAGCTGTACTTACTCCTTCTGCCCAGAAATGGTTTGGTAGTGAATGATCTAGTAACATAGTTCTTGCCATATCTTGTAGTGTTCTATTTTTCCTTTCCATGACTCCATTCTATTGGGGTGATCTTGGTGCAGAGAAATTATGAGTATATCCTTTATCATTATAGAGGTCTTCAAATGCTCTACTTTCAAATTCTCCTTCATGATCACTTTGGATTGTTGTAATCAGATGCCCCTTTTCTCTTTCAACCTTCTTACAGAAAGTCTTAAAATTTTTCAATGCTTCATCTTTATGAGATAAAAAAATCACCCAAATAAAACGTGAGTAATCATCAACAATAACAAAAGCATATCTTTTTCCTCCTATGCTAACAGTTCTAGTATACCCAAATAAATCCATATGAAGCAATTACAAAGGCTTAGAAGTAGATACAATATCTTTATTTTTGAAAGAGTTTCTAGTTTGTTTTCCAATTTGACAAGCATCACATATATGATTTCTAGAGAAATTCAGTTTGGGTAAACCAATAACTAACTCATGCTTGGAAAGTTTTTCTATCAAATGCATGCTTGCATGAACAAGTTTCCTATGCCATAACTAGGGATCATCAGATATGGATGTTAAATAGATATGACCATCTATATTTTCAACACCATCAAGAATGTAAATATTTCCATACCTTTTACCTGGGAGGATTATTTTACCTATCTCATCTTCAATAACATATCCTGCTTTCTTAAATTTTACCTCATATCCTGAGTTGCATAGCTGACGTATACTCAGAAGATTGTAGTTAATCCATCAACTAGATAAACCTCAGTGATATCGCAGTTGTTGCTGAAGGGAATTGTTCCGCTACAGATTATTTTTCCTTTTGAGTCATCGCCAAACTTAACGTTTCCTCCATCTATTTTTGTAATTTCCTTGAACAGGTTTTTATCACCTGTCATGTGACTGGAACACGCACTGTCTAAGTACCATTTTCCTTTGCAACTTCTCCTGTGGTGTTCCTGCAAAACATAGTGACTACTTTATTTTAGGTACCCAAGCTTGCTTGGGTCCTAGTTGGTTAGTTCTACTAGGTTCAGAATTATTTTTGGGTTTCAAGATCCATCCTGAAATATTTGACTTACGAAATCGACAGAAAGAATATTTATGTCCACTTTTATTGCAGTACTGACACGTAATTCCTGACCCATTTTTGGGTCTTTCATTAGTGTTAGTACTAGTGGACTCTATTCTGGCTGGTCCTTCTCCAGTTGACTTGTAAGTCGCCTGGTTTGACATGATAGAACTATGACTGGTGGATTTGCGCATTCCATTGAGTTGCATTTGTAATTCCTCAAACTCTTTTTGAAGTACTTCTTTTTTGATTTCACATACTTTATGTTTGAGTTCCTGTCTTTTACTTCTTTGTTGAGTCTCTTTAGTTCATTCATCATTTTTTGAGACTCTTTTAAAGTGAGATTAAGAATATCCTGTAATTCATTACATCTTTAACAGTTATAAGACCTTACCTCGCTTGCTTCACCTCGTGCCATGAAACAGTTTTCATTGTTATCTTTGCATTCATCATCTGAAGTGTTCTCATTTGTCCAGCATCCTAAAAGTTTGTTCATATCATTTTCCAGAATTGTCATGAAGCAAAGATTTGCTATTTCTTCATGTTCTGAACTGTCTTCATCACTCCAACTTCCAAATGATTTGTTCTTGTGAAACCTCTGGAGATTTTTCTTTTTAGATATGGACGCTCAGCTTGAATGTGTCCAAATCTTCCACACTCATAGCATTTTCCATCATTCTTGTCTTGTTCGTTATATTGCCTGGATTGCCTAGATGGAATCCTTCCTCTTCTCGTATTCTTGAATCTTCTCATTAAACATCCATGTTTCTTGACATCATAGCAATTTCTTCTTGGAGGGTTTCAGGTTCATCATCGATATCTTTTTCAGATATTTCACTTATGGCTTTGAATGCAACTATTTTCTTCTTTTCTTCTTGGTTTGTTTTCTTAAGATGTGTCTTTTCGAACTATGAGTTCTCCTCAAAGTTCATCATAAGATAACATATTCAGATCCTGTGATTCAAGTGTGACTACTTTAGTCTGCCAAGTAGTTGGTAGGCTTCTTAGAATCTTTCTAACTTGATCACCACTTGAATATGGTTTGCCGAAAGCTTTTAGATCGCTAATGATTTTACTGAATCTGGCAAACATCTCTTCAATAGATTCTCCTTCTTTCATCTAAAAGAGTTCATAATCATGAACCAACATATTGATATGTGTTTCCTTTACTTTGCTGGTTCCTTCGTATGCAACTTCAAGCTTATCCCACATCTCTTTGGTTGTATCACAACTGGAGATTTTCTCATACTCTTCACCACTTATAGCATTATAGAGCAAATTTCTCGCCTTATTGTTGACTTGCATAACCACTATTTGCTCATCTGTATATGAGTCTATATCTTCAGGATCAGCAAGTGGTTGAGCGGCATCCGACAGAGGATAGTTCCCCTTTTTGATAACTCTCCAAACTTTAACATCATAGGCCTTTGTATATATTTCCATAAGCACTTTCCAGTAGGAGAAATGTTGTCCATTGAAGTATGGTGGCCTTACTTGCGAAGTTCCTTCTTGGAAGAGTGCTCCTATGATAACTTGATTTGCCATGATCTTTTCTCACCAACTATTAAGCAAAAGAAAAATGTCAGCTCTAATACCAATTGAAAGTACAAGAGGGGGGTGAATTGTTTATTTTTAAACTTAATTGCTACCAGTTGACTAGTTTTACACATAGCCGACTAGATGTAATAACTTGATAACAGTAAGGACAGACTTTAAGATGCAGAAATTAAATGCAGGAATTAAAGATACCAAATTTTTTATATTGGTTTGGATTCAATGTGAATCCTAGTCTAGTCCCCTTGGGTTGCAAGGGAGTTCTCTTTCAGAGAATGAGTTTCTTCAAATACACAGAGAATTGTGTGATCTACACCGATAGCTTAGTTCATATATCACTTGTTTCTTTGGATACAATGCCTCAACAGTGTTGTTCTCTCTTTCTTCTCTAACTTGTTACACAACAGGTCTATTAGAGCTACAATGTTTGTTTGCAGTAGAACAAAGAAAGGGTATTTGGTTTGATCAAAGTATATTGCTCTAGGGTACATATACAAGTTTAAATACTTTAAGAGAGGCTTGGTTTCTAGAGATATTTGCCAACCCAAGGGATTTGATCCTTGGAAAGAAATTGATTCTTTTCAAGAATAAGGTTATACAACAGGATTTGCTTGACGAGAGACTTTGGATGATTTCCCTTATATGCTTCCTTGAATCTTGCTCCTTCTAGATTTAGTATGCTTGATTGATTTTCTTCGTTATGCTTGATTGATTTGGTTCCTTTAGTCTAGGCTTTGATTGATTCTGTTAGTGTCGTTGATTCGTCTAATCTTGGATGCTTTCCTTGATTTTCTCCGATTGATTCCTTCAATATCGTACGCTATCCATGAGTTCCTTGATCTTCTCTGATTGATTCCTTCAATCTTGAATGCTATCCATGAGTTCCTATACAAAGAGAAAATATATTATTTTTATTATTAAAATCAGATCTAACACCATGCCCCTGGAGTAACCATTATTGTTTGATCTATCCATGCTAGAGACTCGTTGACTCAAGTTTGTGGATGGAGAAGCAAGTATTTCAGTAGGCGAGGAATTGATGGTAAGGGAACTTAATGATGTGCCGTGAATGAAATCATGATTAAGGAGAAGGCTATGAATCTCTAAGTAGGAGACTGGCTCAGGTCTAGCGGATAGAGTTGTGACAATATCTTTAAAGTCGAGTCTTAATCCTTTGAAGATATAAATATTGAAAATCCGACAAGGATAATCGCCTCCCCGCAGGGGCAAGTTCATATGTGAGATAAGCTTCGCCTTTTGAAGATATTGTGACACTGTAAGGTCATCTTGCTTAAGATTCTAAAGTTGCATCTGAAGGCTTAAGACTCTAGTGTTTGAGGGGGAAGACAAGGCAGCTGCAAGGGCGTCCCATATTTCCTTCGATCTGTTCAAACCAATAATAATTAGAAGAGTTTATTCTAGGAGAGAAGAGATTAAGAGACTCATTATGAGTTGGTCTTGTTGTATCCAACTTATGTAGCTAGGATTCAATAGGGTAGAGTTCAATTCTTCAACAGAGATATGAGATGGAGGACATGGATTAGATCCATCAATGAAACATTGAAGGTTTTTCCCACGGAGAAAGGGCAACAATTGTGTTTTCCAAAAAAATAATTTTTGAAGGTTAGTTTGATGGAGATAAAATGGTGAGCATGATTGAGGGGGTTTGAAGATGTTAAGGGAACTAATTCGGATTGAGAAAAAGAAATGGATGAAGTGGATGAGGTAGAGGAAGAGGAAGACATTGGCTCTTGATACCATGTAAAACCCAGAAACACGTTGGAATGGCACACTAGAAAACCACTCTTTATTGATATTCATTAACAAGTTACAACATATATTTTTATAGTAAAAACCAACAAGAAGTCAAGATAAGAGAAAACTCCATATGATAAACATAAGAGAGATCCTATAGAGCT
The DNA here is from genome assembly GCF_000715075.1 of Nicotiana tabacum. NCBI lineage: Eukaryota > Viridiplantae > Streptophyta > Magnoliopsida > Solanales > Solanaceae > Nicotiana > Nicotiana tabacum. The sequence continues at coordinate 171,316,569 of NC_134089.1, forward strand.
TTTGTTAGGAGTGTCAATGTGTCACGACCCGGATTTTCCTCCCTCGGGAGTCGTGATGGCGCCTACTCATAGAAGCTAGGAAAGCCACGAAATGTGAAAAATTCAACCTCTTTCATTTTAGCTTTTTTAACCAATTAAATTAGCAGGTAATCAACATTTAAATAATGACAAAAGATGAAATTTAAGTGGAAGACTTAGATAAATATTATACCAAAACCGATAACGAATAAAAATCCAACATATATCTCTACCCAGAAACTGGTGTCACGATATTCACGGACTGTCTAGGAATGCTACATACAAGTGTCTGAAAAAGGAAATATAGTCTCTTTCGAATACAAAAGAAAACAGAACATCTAAATGGATAGAAGAGACGCCGGGCATGCGAATGCCTTCCCGTCTACCTTGGTGTCTCGGTAGACTGAAAGCTGGCTCCCCTACCGTTGTTGACCAAGCGTTGCTCTTGTATCTGCACATAAGTGCAGAGTGTAGCATCAGCACAACCGACCCCATGTGCTGGTAAGTGTTTGGCCTAACTCCGGCGAGGTAGTGACGAGGCTAGGACCAGACTCCAGATAAACCTGTGCAGTTATGTATATATATACAGCGAAAATATAAACGAAAACAAACAATTAAAACTAGGGAGGGGAAACATACTTCGGGGAATAACAGATAAGGCAGAATCTCAATAAAATTATAAGGAACACAAAATTTAACTTCTAACAAGGATAAGGAAAATAAAGGCAAATTTCACTTTCAGTTTACATCTTGTTGCAGGCAACCCGATCCCATTTCTCATATCTTGTGGTAGGCATACCACCCGCTCCCATTTCATTAAATCTCGTGGTAGGCGTACCACCCACTCCCATTTCATCTTATATTGTGGTAGGCGTACCACCCGCTCCTATTTCATCACATCTTGTGATAGGCGTACAACCCGCTCGCATTTCATCATATCTTGTGGTAGGCGTACCACCGGCTCCCATTTCATCATATCTTGTGGTAGGCCTACCACCCGCTCCCATTTTATTAAATCTCATGGTAGGCGTACCACCCGCTCCCATTTACAAGCCAGCACAAAATGACAAGGAATACCGGCAAGGGAACAAAAGCAGTATAATAACTTCCCGGCAAGGGAGCAACAATATCGAAACAATCATCCCAGCAAGGGAGAATCAGCTATAACACATCCTAACTCAACTTCTACTCAGCTCAATTAATACCAATACTCAATCATAAATAAAATCCACGAGAATAAACTAAATCTTTGCTCAATATCGAGAATCATCAATTAAAGCGTCCGAGTAACATTTAAGAACACAACAACTATCAATTTAAGACCTCACGGTCATGCTCGACTCCAACATATAGATACATGTCACCATGCCTATATGTCGTACTCAATAAGAAGCAATTAACAAATAGGACTCAACTCCTAATCCCTCAAGCTAAGGTTAAACCGAACATTTACCTCGATACCTCGAACACAACTCAAGTTTCAGTTATAGCTTTACCCCTTGATTCCTCCGCCAATTCGCTCGTATCTAGCCACAAGTTACTTAATTACATCAATAAATGCTAAATGAATCAATTTGAATGCATGAAAATGAGTTTTCCAAATTTTAACCAAAAAGTCAAAATTGCCCCTGGGCCTATGTGGTCAAAACCCGAGGTTCGAACCAAAACCCGATTACCCATTCCCCCAGGAGCTCAAATATGTAATTTGTTTTGAAATCAGACCTCAAATCAAGATCCAAATCCCTAATTTTTGAAAAAAACTAGGTTCTACCCAAAACACCCAATTTGCCCCATGAGAATCATTGATTTGAACTTGAAATCATGTTAAAAGATGTTAATGATTGAAGAAAACTATTTAAAAATGACTTACAATTGATTTGGAGAAGAAAGGTTGTTTGAAAAATAGCCTCTTATGTTTTTGGGGTCTTAAAAAATGAAAAATAACTGAAAATTCCGTCTAAATATACTGCCCTCAGATGCCCTGTGCGGACCTCACAAAATCAACTGCGGCTATACAGGCTTCCTGTGTTCTGTCGTAATAGGTCTTAGTATTTTGGCGATAAATTTTTCTATAGATGTCCAAATTGTGATTTCTTTATCTTTTTGGAAATGAGAAACGAAGGGCTACAACTTTCTTTTTTGAATCATCTCAAAATTCCTTGTAGATAAAAACTATAGGCTTTCGAAGTCGGACCTGTGAATTGTTCTTCACCACGGACCGCGCCAAAATTAGTGCGGCCGCACAGGCCTCTCCACGGCAGCAGTCCATATCGTACAGACCACACCAGCCTGTTCAAAGGTCCTCCACCTCTCTGAGCCTGCAACAGCTCAGTTTAAGCCTAATACACCCCGGAACCTACCCGAAACTCCAAACCAAGCGCACACAAAACCTCAAAAATATCCTACGGACTTATTCGTGTAATCAAATCATCAAGTAACATCATGAACATCAAATTAAATCTCGAGATCAATGAAATTTTCTCAAAACTTTTTTAAACATCAATTTTGCGATTTAAGTCCGAATCACGTCATATGACATCCGTTTTTCACCAAATTCCACATAAATGTCTTAAATCATATATAAGACATGTACCGGGCGCCGGAACCAAAATACGGGCCTGGTACCACCATGTTCTAAGCAAATTTCATTTCAAATTTCTTTAAACAATTTTAGAAAATAATTTTCTTTAAAAAATTCGTTTCTCGGGCTTGGGACCTCGAAATCCAATTCCGGGCATACGCCCAAGTCCCATATTTTCTTACGGACCCTCCGGGACCGTTAAATCACGGGTCCGGGTCTGTTTACCCAAAATGTTGACCGAACTCAAATTTATTCATTTTACAGTCAAAACTTATCATTTTTCACAGATTTTCACATTTAAGCTTTCCGGCTATGCGCCCGGACTACGCATGCAAATTGATGTGGTGCTAAGGGAGGTTTTTAGGGCCTCGGAATATAGAATTTCATTGCAACACAAGTGATGACCTTTTGGGTCATCACATTCTCCACCTCTAAAACAACCGTTCGTCCTCGAACGGACAGAAGAAGGAAGTACCAGAGTCAGGGAAAAGATGGGGATAACTGCTCCGCATATCGGACTCAAACTCCCAGGTCGATGCCTCAGGAGGTTGACCTCTCCACTGAACACGAACAGAAGGAAAACTCCTCGATCTCAACTGACGAACCTGCCGGTCTAGAATAGCCACCGGCTCCTCCTCATAAGATAAGTCCTTGTCCAACTAGACAATGCTGAAATCTAACACGTGGGATGGATTGCCATGATACTTCCGAAGCATGGACACATGAAACACTAGATGCACTGCTTATAAGCTCGGCGGCAAAGCAAGTCTATAAGCCACCTCTCCCACTCGATCAAGAATCTTAAACGGGCCAATGAACCTAGGGCTAAGTTTGCCCTTCTTCCCAAATCTCATCACGCCCTTTATAGGCGACACTTAGAGCAATACCCGCTCACCGACCATAAAAGCCACATCTCAAACCTTGCGATCTGCATAACTCTTTTGCCTGGACCGAGCTGTACGAAGCCTATCCTGAATAATCCTAACCTTGTCCAAGGCCTTCTGAACCAGATGTGTACCCAACAACTAAGCCTCTCTCGGCTCAAACCATCCAACCGGAGATCGACAATGCCTTCCATATAAAGCCTCATAAGGAGCCATTTGGATACTCGACTGGTAGTTGTTGTTGTAGGCAAACTCTGCTAAAGGCAAGAACTGATCCCACGAACCCCCAAAGTCAATGACACAAGCTCGGAGCATATCCTCCAAAATTTGAATAGTCCGCTCGGACTGCCCGTCTGTCCGAGGATGAAATGTTGTACTTAACTCAACCTGAGTGCCCAACTCTCGCTGAACTGCTCTCCAGAAACGTGAGGTAAAATGCATACCTCGGTCCGAAATGATAGACACAGGCACACCATGAAGACGAACAATCTCCCGGATATAGATCTCAGCTAACCTCTCAGATGAATAGGAGACTGCCACAGGAATGAAATGCGCTGACTTGGTCAGCCTATCAACAATGACCCATACTGCGTCGAACTTCCTCCGAGTTTGCGGGAGTCCAACAACAAAGTCCATAGTGATCCGCTCCCACTTCCACTCGGGATGCTCAATTCTCTGAAATAAACCACCAGGCCTTTGATGCTCATACTTAACCTGCTGACAATTTAAACATCGAGCCATATATGCAACAATATCCTTCTTCATTTTGCGCCACCAATAATGTTGCCACAAATCTTGATACATCTTCGCGGTGCCCAGATGAATAGAGTACAGGGAGCTATGGGCCTCCTCTAAAATTAAATCTCGAAGCCCATCCACATTTGGTACACACACTCGACCCTGCAATCTCAAAACTCCATCATCATATAAGGTAACCTACTTGGCACCTCCGCGCTGCACCGTGTCTCTAAGGACACACAAATGGGGATCATCATACTGCCGATCACAGATACGCTCTAATAAAGAAGGACGAGCGACCGTGCAAGCTAATACCCGACTAGGCTCAAAAATATACAACCTCACGAACCGATTGGACAAGGCCTGAACATCCAAAGCAAGCGGCCTCTCACCGACTGGAATATAAGCAAGACTGCCTATACTGGTTGACTTCCTACTCAAGGCATCAGCTACCACATTGGCCTTTCTCGGTTGATATAAGATAGTGATATCATAATCCTTCAACAACTCCAACCACCTCCTCTACCTCAAATTCAACTCCTTTTGCTTGAACAAATACTAAAGACTCTTGTGATCCGTGAACACTTTACATGCCACGTCATACAGATAATGCCTCCAAATCTTCAATGTGTAAACAATGGCTGCCAACTCCAAATCATGAACCGGATAGTTCTTCTCATGAATCTTCAACTGCTGCGAAGCATAGGCAATGACCCTTCCCTCCTGTATCAACACTGTCCCAAGTCCAATACGTGATGCATCACAATAAACTGTATAAGGTCCTGAACCTGTGGGCAAAACCAACACCGGTGCCATAGTCAGAGCTGTCTTGAGCTTCTAAAAGCTCATCTTACACTCGTCCGACCATCTGAACTGGGCACCCTTCTGGGTCAACCTGGTCATCGGGGCTGCAATGGATGAAAACCCCTCCATGTACTGACGATAGTAGCCTACCAATCCCAAGAAACTCCAAATCTGTGTAGCTGATGTTGGTCTAGGCCAGTTCTTGACTACCTCAATCTTCTTCGGATCCACCTGAATACCCTCTGCTAATACAACATGACCCAGGAATGCAACTGAACTCATCCAGAACTCACACTTCGAGAACTTAGCATACAGATGACTATCCCTCAAAGTCTGAAGAACCACTCTAAGATGTTGCTCGTGCTCCTCTCGACTGCAGGAACATATCAAAATATCATCAATGAAGACTATCACGAACGAATCCAAATAAGGCTTGAACACTCGGTTCATCAAATCCATAAAAGCTGCTAGGGCATTTGTCAACCCGAATGACATAACCAAGAACTCATAATGCCCGTACCGAGTGCGAAAAGCTATCTTAGGGACATCGGATGCCCTAATCCTCAACTGATAGTAGCCAGATCTCAAGTCAATCTTTGAAAATACCTTGGCACCCTAAAGCTGATCAAACAAATCATCAATCCTTGGAAATGGATACTTATTCTTGATCGTAACCTTGTTCAACTGCCGGTAATCGATACACATTCTCATCGACCCATCCTTCTTCTTAACACACAACACCTGTACACCCCAAGGCGAAACATTAGGTCTAATGAAACCCTTCTCAAGCAAGTCTTGCAACTGTTCCTTCAACACTTTCAACTCAGGCGGGTCCATACGATACGGTAGGATAGAAATGGGCTGAGTGCCCGGAGCCAAATCAATGCAAAAGTCAATATCCCTGTCGGGTGGCTTACCCGGTAGGTATGAAGGGAATACCTTAGGGAACTCACGAACAACGGGCACAGAATCAATAGATGAAACCTCAACACTAGAATCATGAACATATGCCAAATAGGCCAAACACCCCTTCTCAACCATACGTCGAGCCTTCACATACGAGATAACACTGCGGGTAGAATGACCATGAGTCCCTCTCTACTCTAAACGAGGCATACCCGATAAAGTTAAGGTCACAGTCTTGACATGACAGTCGAAGATAGCGTGGTAAGGTGATAACTAGTCCATCCCTAATATAACATCGAAATCAACCATGTCTAAAAGCAACAAATCTACACGAGTCTCAAGACCCCCAATCACCACAACACAAGAACGATGGACTCGATCGACCATAATAGAATCACCCACCGGTGTAGAGACATAAACAGGAACACTGAATGAATCACTAGGCATGATCAAATATGGTGCAAAATAAGATGACACATACTAGTATGTAGATCCTGGATCAAATAACACTGAAGCATCTCTAACACAAACCAAAACCGTACCTGTAATAACTACATCTGAAGCCTCAGTCTCGGGCCTGGCTGGGAGAGCATAACATCGGGGCTGAGCCCCACCACCCTGAACTACATCTCTGGGACGGCCTGTAGCTGGTTGGCCTCCACCTCTAGCGGCCTGAGCTCTACCTCTAGCACCTCTACCTCTACCTCTAGCACCTCTACCCCCACCTCTAGCTGGCTGGGCGGCCTGTGGGACACCTAGTGCCTAAACCATAGCACGGGAATCTTGATGCGGAGAACTATTCGAAGCTCGAGGGCAATACCTAGCAATGTGCCTCGTGTCACCATAAGTAAAACAAGCCCTCAGCCGCTGGGGCTGACGACCCTAGAAACTTTGAAGTGGTGGTGCACTGATAGGTGCTTGTGGCGCATTGTAGGACTGGTGATTAGAATACTACATCTGAGGACCACGACTACCTAATGCACCGTGAGAAACCTAGAGTTCTGACTAGAAAGGCATAGGGGGATGGCCTCTACCATATGAATCTCTACCTCTAGACGAGGTACCACTGAATCTGCCTGAATGACAGGGCCTCTTATCTGACCCATGACCACCTCCTTGTGACGGGACTATCTCCACTCTCCTGGCCACATTGGCCGCCTCCTGGAAAGATATCTCACTCCCAGTCTCCCTAGCCATCTGAAGATGAATCGGCTGAATAAGAGCACCAATAAACCTCCTCACCGTCTCTCTCTCGGTAGGTAGTATGACAAGAGCATGGCGAGCTAAGTAGATAAACCTGGTCTCATACTGGGTAACAGTCATGGAACCTTGCTAGAGGCGCTCAAACTGCCTCCGATAGGCTTTTCTCTGAGTAATGGGGAGAAACTTCACCAAAAATAGCTGTGTGAACTGCTCCCAAGTCAAGGCTAGCGATCCAGCTGGTCTAGCTAAGCAATAATCCCTCCACCAAGTCTTGGCGGATCCAGACAAGTGAAACGTAGCAAAATCGACCCCATTGGTCTCAACAATACCCATGTTCCTGAGAACCTCGTGGCAGCTGTCTAGGTAATCCTGGGGATCCTCAGCAGATGCACTGCTGAAAAAAGAAGTGAAGAGCTTGGTGAACCTGTCCAGCCTCCACAAAGCATCGGCAGACATAGCCGCTCCATCGTTGGTTTGAGCTACTACACCCGGCTGTACTGCTCCAACTGGCTAAACCGCTGGAGTCTGAATCTGAGGAGCTACCTACTCCGGAGTGCGAGTAGCAGGAGTCTGGGCCCCTCCTCCAGCCTGAGAGACGGCTGGTGCTACAAGAAGCAAGCCTGCCTGGGTGACACTCTCCACGAGGCCCACTAATCGGACCAGAGCATCCTAAAGAACTAGGGTAGAAATAAACCCCTCTAGGACCTGAGTTGGGCCCACCGGAACTGCTGGGGCCGGAACTTCCTCATCAAAATCAACCTGAGGCTCCATCACTGGTGCTGCTGCTCGAGGCTGAGCTCTGCCCCTACCTCAACCTCTAGCACGACCTCGACCTCGGCCTCTGCCCCTCGTGGAAGCTGTTGCTGGGGGCTCGAGCTGCTGAGCGGTGGATGAGGAAGCGCGTGTTCTCTCCATCTGCAAAAGAACAGAGTAGAAATTCAATTAGCATTGAGAAACAAACCACACGACAAGAGAGAATGAATATGAAGTTTTTCCTAACCATGTAGCCTCTGGGAGATAAATACAGACATCTCTGTACCGATCCCTCAGACTCTACTGAGCTTGTCCGTGAATTGTGAGACCTATGTAACCTAGAGCTCTGATACCAACTTGTCACGACCCGGATTTCCTACCCTCGGGAGTCGTGATGGCGCATACTCATTGAAGCTTGGCAAGCCACGAATGAGGAAAATTCAACCTCTTTCATTTTAGCCATTTTAACCAATTAAATTAGCAGGTAATCAACATTTAACTAATGACGAAAGATGAAATTTAAGCGGAAGACTTAGATAAATATTATACCAAAACCGATACGAATAAAAATCCAACATATATCTCTACCCAGAAACTGGTGTCACAACATTCACGGACTGTCTAGCAATGCTACATACAAGTGTCTGAAAAAGGAAATATAGTCTGTCTCGGATACAAAAGAAAATAGAACATCTAAATGGATAGAAAAGACGTCGGGTCTACGGACGCCTGCAGGGCTACCTCGGTGTCTCGGTGGACTGAAGGCTGGCTCCCCTACCGCTGTTGACCAAGCGCTGCCCCCATAGCTGCACATAAGTACAGAGTGTAGCATCAGTACAACCGACCCCATGTGCTGGTAAGTGTCTGGTCTAACCCCGGCGAGGTAGTGACGAGGCTAGGACCAGACTCCAGATAAACCTGTGCAGTTATATAATATATAGCAGAAATATAAACAGGTAACAATAGTTTTAAAGGGATACAACTAAAAGATAAACAGAAACAAACAATTAAAACTGGGGAGGGGAAACATGCTTCGGGGAATAACAGATAAGGCAGAATCTCAATAAAATTATAAGGAAACCAAAATTTAACTTCTAACAAGGATAAGGAAAATAAAGGCAAATTTCACTTTCAGTTTACATCTTGTTGCAGGCATGCAACCCGATCTCATTTCTCATATCTCGTAGGAGACGTACTACCCGCTCCCATTTCATTATTAAATCTCGTGGTAGGCATACCACCCACTCCCATTTCATCTTATCTTGTGGTAGGCGTACCACCCTCTCCTATTTCATCATATCTTGTGATAGGCGTACCACCCGCTCCTATTTCATCATATCTTGTGGTAGGCGTACCACCCGCTCCCATTTCATCATATCTTGTGGTAGGCCTACAACCTGCTCCCATTTCATTAAATCTCATGGTAGTCGTACCACCCGCTCCCATTAACAAGCCAGCACAAAATCACAAGGACACCGGCAAGGGAACAAAAGCAGTATAATAACTTCCCGGCAAGGGAGCAACAATATCGAAACAATCATCCCGGCAAGGGAGAATTAGCTATAACCAATCCTAACTCAACTTCTACTCAGCTCAATTAATACCAATACTCAATCATAAATAAAATCCACGAGAATAAACTAAATCTTTGCTCAATATCGAGAATCATCAATTAAAGCATCCGAGTAACATTTAAGAACACAACAACTATCAATTTAAGACTTACGGTCATGCTCGACTCCAACGTATGGATACCCGTCACCATGCCTATACGTCGTACTAAATAAGAAGCAATTAACAAATAGGACTCAACTCCTAATCCCTCAAGCTAAGGTGAAACCGAACATTTACCTCGATACCTCGAACACAACTCAAGTTTCAGTTATAGCTTTACCCCTTGATTCCTCCGCCAATTCGCTTGTATCTAGCCACAAGTTACTTAATTACATCAATAAATGCTAAATGAGTCAACTTGAATGCACGAAAATGAGTTTTTCAAAGTTTTAACCAAAAAGTCAAAATTGCCTCCGGGCCCACGTGGTCAAAACCCGAGTTTCGAACCAAAACCCGATTACCATTTCCCCCACGAGCTCAAATATGTAATTTGTTTTGAAACCAAACCTCAAATCGAGATCCAAATCCCCAATTTTTGAAAAAACCTAGGTTCTACCAAAACACCCAATTTCTCCCATGAAAATCATTGATTTGAACTTGAAATCATGTTAAAAGATGTTAATGATTGAAGAAAACTATTTAAAAACGACTTACAATTGATTTGGAGAAGAAAGGTTGTTTGAAAAATCGCCTCTTATGTTTTTGGGGTCTTAAAAAATGAAAAATAACTAAAAATCCCGTCTAAATATACTGCCCTCAGATGCCCTGTACGGACCTCACAAAATCAACTGCGGCCGCACAGGCTTCCTGTGTTCTGCAGTAACAGGTCTTAGTATTTTGGCTATAACATTTTCTACAGATGTCCAAATTGTGATTTCTTTATTTTTCTCGAAACTAGACACGAAGGGCTACAACTTTCGTTTTTGAATCATCTCAAAATTCCTTGTAGATCAAAATATATAGGCTTCCGAAGTCGGACCAGTGAATTATTCTTCACCGCGGACCGCGCCAAAATTAGTGCGGCCGCACAGGCCTCTCCGCGGCAGCAGTCCATATCGTGCGGACCACACTGGCCTGTTCAGAGATCCTCCACCTCTCTGAGCCTGCAACAACTTAGGTTTTAAGCCTAAGACACCCCGGAACCTACCCGAAACTCACCCGAGCCCTCGGAGCTCCAAACCAAGCGCACACAAAACCTCAAAAACATCCTACGGACTTATTCGTGTAATCAAATCATCAAAATAACATCATGAACATCAAATTAAATCTCGAGATCAATGAAATTTTCTCAAAATTTCTTTAAACATCAATTTTGCGATTTAAGTTTGAATCACGTCATATGACATCCGTTTTTCACCAAATTCTACAAAAATGTGTTAAATCATATATAAGACATGTACCGGGCGCCGGAACCAAAATACGGGCCTGGTACCACCATGTTCTAAGCAAATTTCATTTCAAATTTCTTTAAACAAGTTCAAAAAATAATTTTCTTTAAAAAAATTCGTTTCTCGGGCTTGGGACCTCGAAATCTGATTCCGGGCATACGCCCAAGTCCCATATTTTCCTACGGACCCTCCGGGACCGTCAATACGGGTCCGGGTCCGTTTACCCAAAACATTGACTGAAGTCAAATTTATTCATTTTGCAGTCAAAACTTATCATTTTTCATAGATTTTCACATTTAAGTTTTGCAGCTACTCGCCCGGATTGCACACGCAAATCAAGGTGGTGCTAAGGGAGGTTTTGAAACCCTTGGAATGTATAATTTCATTGCAACACAAGTGATGACCTTTTGGGTCATCACACAATGGATATTTAAAAATCGAATAAACTGATCGAATCGTACCGTACTGAACCAATTTTCAAGTTTCTTTGAGTAAAACCATAGGTCTTTATATAAATATATAATTGTACCGATAACTAGGGTAGGTTTTTTATTTTATGAAAATAAACCAAAAAAATAGCAAACCGTATCAAATAAATTTACATGTGAAAAATATATTTATATATTAAGTTTAAAAAATTTCTTGGGACTTAGAATTATGAAAACGATACAAGCCACTAAGTAACTAAACTCAAAATCCTAATTCCCAAACCTATTATGCTACTTCTATTGAAACTAAATTATTTCTAGCACATTCACTAGCAAGACACAAGGTATTTTAGCGATTATGAGTAGCAAAACTACAATATGAATATGTTTCCATTCGTATGAATTAGATTTATCTTTTTGAATATTTAGGGTGTGTTTGGTATGAATGAAATATTTTTCGAAATTTTTTTTTAATTTTTTCATGTTTGGTTGGCTTAAATATTTTAGAAAATATTTTCCTCATGAACTCATTTTCCTCCAATTGGAGAAAAATATTTTCCCTATCAAGAGAAGGAAAAATATTTTCAAAACTCGTTTTAACCTTCCCCGCCCTATTCCCCATCCCCACCAGCCCCCACCAACTCACCCCCACCCCCGCCTCAAATAGAAATATTATTAATAGTACTTTCTTTTCATGTTATAAGTAGAGTACTTTTTTCATTTCAACAAATGAGTATTTTTTTTCATGATATTAAAAAGTATTTTTTTTCATTTTAATGAAAAGAGTACTTTCTTTTTTATGTAGAAAAAGTATTTTCTTTCATTTCGACAAAATAATATAGTAAAAAATATTTTCTTTCAACAAGATGATGCAGAAAAAGTATTTTCTTTCATTTCAACAAAATGAGTATTTTCTTTTCATGATGTAAAAAATATTTTCTTTCATTTCAACAAAATTAGTACTTTATTTTTATGTTGTAGAAAGAGTACTTTCTTTTTCAACCAAAAGAGGGTATTTCCTTTTTAGTTATGAAGCATAAATTAAAATATTATTTTTGCGTAAAAAAGTAAAGCAGCATAGTAATTTCTTTGGATTTGTGTGAATTTTTAGAAGAATAATTAAATTCTTGAAGAAAATAGAGTTCTGAAAATGTTGGGTATTTGGCGGGAGGAGGGGAGAGGACAAGAAACATGGGGACTTGAGGGAAGGAGGGTCAGGAAAGTAGCATAAGAAATTATTTTTCTAAAAAATATTTTCTACGCTCTAACCAAACACTAGAAAATATTTTCCGAATTTTTTTTTCTTTCACCAACCAAACAAGGAAAAATAAGTGATAAAACCACTCATTTTTCATTAAAACATTTTCTAGGAAAATATTTTCCTTCATACCAAACACATCCATAATCTTCTATAGACTTTATTCTTGAGTCTCGGCTAGATTAATATTGTCACACCTCCTCTTTACCACCCGAAAGGAGATACAAGGGAGCTTTTCCAATTAAAGTGACATTATTCGAAATGGGATTATTTAATTTAATTTATCAGAGTCGCCACTTGGGATAATTTATTTGATATCCCAAGTCACCAGTTTATTTTAAAATCCCAAATCGAGGAAATTTGACTCTATTTTTGGTCCGCGAACACAGAAGACTGGGTAAAGAATTCTATTAACCCGGGAGAAGGTGTTAGGCACCCTCGAGTTCCGTGATTTCAGCACGGTCGATCAACTATTAATAATTAGCCTAATTATCTGAAAAATTATACATTTTAAACCTATTGTGCATTTTTAACTTTTTAGCCATTTTTGATATTTCGGGAAAATTCAAGGTTATTTAAAAACACATCGTAAGTCACGCTACATGAAATGCACCATGGTTCACGACTCGTTCTATTTAACCTTGTTGGAAATTGAAATCGGGTCACATGAAATGCACACCCGGGTTTGCAACATGTTTATTTTATTATTATTATTCAAAATGATGGCAAGGTCACATGAAATGCACACCCGAGCCCTTTTAATCTAATTTGACGTAATTTAGTTGAAGAATAACAACCCAATTTCTATGTTGTGATAAAATCATGTTCAGTTATAACCAATTCAAGTAAACACGAGCAGATAACTGAGCGAGCAAATTCAAAACCATGGAGATCAATTACAGAATCAACGGGATCATATCACCAAACAAATAATTAATACGAGCTTGCATAAAATGCATAGAGGATGAAAGAGTTGAACCTCAATATAGCCAGAAAATTGATTGTTTCAATGTTTAACACTCAAAATGTAACGAATCGCGGACGGAACCCGAATTAGCACCGAAAAATTAAAAATCATACGGAACTCACCCAAGCTCGGCTAAACATGCAACAAGATACGTCCCAAAGCAGTACATGGCAAAGGATTCATAACAATCACGTAGTATCCTGATGTCAACACTAATCGCTGGATTTACCAATATTACTCCAATCAAAAACTTTTGTTCCTCGGGATTTTTGTAAACTAAAAGGTGTTCGAAGATGAGATATGTAGAAAGTGTGATAGTAAGGAATACGAAGAATCCAGCAACTACAGTTGCCCATATTGGCGGCGTATAACTGCTATTAAGAAGATTCTGTATTATTCGATTCAAATAATTGGATGAAATTGAGATTATTCCCTACATCAGCTACGTCTTAGGGTTTATGATTCGTCGGAAATTTTGATTTTTTTCGATGATCGAAAATTTGGAATTTGAATTGAATTTTGAACGATCGAAGAAAGGTGTTGATGGGGATCTATTTTTTGTACTCCTTTCGCTGATTCTTCTTTTTGTTCGGTTAGCTCTAGAGATTAAAGATGATAGCTCCTTTCATTTTTTGTCTAGGTTGGTCCTCAAAATCAGAAGAAGAAATGGCGGATTGGTCATGTATAGAGTCCAGTCTTAGGTCATTAGGGTGTAGATCCTTTTATAGTCTAAGTCTAGGATTTTAGGGGTATAGGGCTTGAGTTATTATGGGCTAGGTTCGAATATTTAGCCTAAAAATGGGTTGTTTGAGCCCAAAATTATTTTTTCTCGGTGAACAAGACTAAAATACTACCTTATTTATTAATTAATTTTACTTAAATAAAAATAACTATTAAAGTAATACTGACTGTTAAAACAAAACTATTTTTGGTATTTTTCTCGGTGAACAAGACTAAAATACTACCTTATTTAATAATTAATTTTACTTAAATAAAAATAACTATTAAAGTAAGACTGACCATTAAAACAAAACTATTTTTGGTATTTTTCAAGATTAAAAATGACTACAAAACATTAATGAAACTATTTTTTGTAATTTTTATTTTTTTGTAATAAAATAAAGTAACAGAGTAAAAATTAGTTGAAATAGCGATATTAGGCCTAAATTAAATATTTACATGCTAAAATATAAAAAATCTTGGGAAGGGTCAAAAATCACATGTCTACAGCTGCCCCTCTTTGACTTGAAACGCGAAGAGTTTTCAGACAAAGAACGATTAGACAGGTTTTTTGACCCGACCTTTATTTAAGGAGACCAAAACTAAAAGAAAGGAGAATGTGACCGAGCCCTGGTATATGAGTTGCCTACATATCCTTGGCTATAAAGGAATCAGGCCACATGTAGTTGAGAAGTGAGTGAGATGATGGAGTATACTGAGGTGGAGAGTCGGTCGAGGTGCCGTTCCATCGAGGTTCCGGTCCGCGGTCCTGTTATTACATCAAAATAAAAAAAAAATGAAAAAGACTAAGCCTGTCAACTATGAGTTACAAGATTCCTATCTATAAGTCTTCTGAAGCTTGATCTTGAGTCTTGAATGGTTCTTCATGCAGACTTTAGATTTGAACCTTGGCGCTTGTTAGCTGCAGGTGCTAGTTCATTCTTCTTCAGCTTTTCGGATCAAAACCGGACACACCATGTTTGTGACTTCAGTCATGTCTTGAGCAGCCCACATCTTTCATCATCTTCTACATTTGGATTCACTTCTTGCCTTTCTTTTTTTTTATTCTGGATTGTGACTAACTTCTGTTGATCATCTCGGACTGTTGACTCGCATTCTTGCTGCGAGTTTCTTTTGTTGCTGACTTGAACTGCATTCTAAAGTGAATTCCCTTATTCTTCAGGTAGGCGCCTGATTGTCAATACTCGAACTGTCTTCCTTCGAAACTTGGACTGCCTTCTCCTTATTCTCCAGGTGGACGCCTGATTGCCAATACTTGCACTATTTTTCTTCGAAACTTGAACTGTTTTCTCTTTGTTCTCCAGGTGGGCGCCCGATTGCTGAACTTAAATCGTCTTCCTTTGAACATTGCTGCTTTTCCTTTGTTCTCCAGGTGGACGTCTAATTACCAACATTTGAATTATATTCCTTTCCTCTGAAACTTGAATTGTTTTCCATTTGTTTTCCAGGTGGGTGCCTGATTGCTGAACTTGAACCGTCTTCCTTTGAACATTGCTGCTTCCCCTTTATTCTCCAGGTGGGCGCCTGATTACCAACATTTGAATTGTCTTCCTTTCCTCTGAAAGTTGAATTGTTTTCCCTTTGTTTTCCAGGTGGACGCTTGATTGCTGAACTTGACCCACATTCCTTTAAAACTGCTTTCCCCTGAAACAGGTGGGCGCCTGATTACAACAAAACAGACAAAACAAAAGAAATTTTTCTGCCCCAGTTTTCACTAGGAAGATTTGTGAATTGTTAGCAGAACTATAAATCACCTACGCTGCTGATGAAGGATGCAATGATGAGAGTAAAATTAATGATTCGACTAGGATGTGCGTCTCCTAAACGTGATTGAACTTGCGGAAAACTATAAACTAAGCTTGACTAAAGTAAAGACTAATCCTATTATCCAGGCGGGGCCCCTGATTTCAAGAAAACTAAACATCGATAACTTAAGAAAACTAAAATTGACCCCTTTTTTCTTTTCTTTTTTCTTTTACTTTTTTTTTCAAATCTAGACTTCCTTTTTTCAAATTATCCTAGAAGAAAATTCGTCAGACTAGGTTTTCTATCTTAGGAGAAAGATTCATCAGACTAGGTCCTTTTTTTCTTTTTTTCTTTTTTTTTTGTTTTTTTTGGTATCTTAGGAGAAAGATTCATCAGACTAAGATTTTTATCCTAGGAGAAAGTTCATCAGACTAAGCTTTTGATCCTAGGAGAAAATTCATCAGACTAGGTCTATTTTTGTTATCTTAGGAGAAAGATTCATCAGACTAAGATTTCTATCCTAGGAGAAAGTTCATCAAACTAGGTTTCTATGTTAGGAGAAAGATTCATCAGACTAAGATTTTGATCCTAGGAGAAAATTCATCAGACTAGGTCTATTTTTGTTATCTTAGGAGAAAGATTCATCAGACTAAGATTTCTATCCTTGGAGAAAGTTCATCAGACTAGGTTTTCTATCTTAGGAGAAAGATTTATCAGACTAAGATTTTGATCCTAGGAGAAAATTCATCAGACTAGGTCTTTTTTTGCGATCTTAGAAAAAAGATTCATCAGACTAAGATTTCTATCCTGGGAGAAGGTTCATCAGACTAGGTTTTCTATCTTAGGAGAAAATTCATCAAACTAAGATTTTATTGGGAGAAAATCCATCAGACTAGGACTTGTTATCCTAGGAGGAAAAAATGTGAAGATCAATGGCAAGATTTTATGCACAATAGCAAGACAAATAAAGGCAAAGATTTGAGAAACTTCCCTTTGTCGACTCTTCTCTTCTTTTCTTTTTCTTCACTTTTTTTTATTATTTGTTTTCTTCTTTTTTTTGAACCACTTTCCTTGCACTTCTTTGTTCTTGTTTCACACAAATAAAAATTTGTCAGCTTTGAAAATGGTGGTCGGTTTGTGGCCTTGAGTCTTGAGCAACTTGGCTTTTGCTCAATCAGCCTAAGTCGATCTCAAGAAACTTTTGTTCTGCCCCAATTCTGAATGTTTCACACCCAGTACCATTTGTATTTGCAGCTCAAACAACTTTATCCCAACTGGAGATCTTTGCTTAGGTGACCTTTTCTGATATCTTGAATGACTTCCTGCTTTTTGAGCAATTTGTCTGTCAGAGAGAATCACCAGTTATCCTTGCTTGCGCCAAGTAGGTTGACAAGAGTCTTTTGAGGAAGCCTTTGCATGAATCCTCAAGGTATATTGGCAGTAACAATTGCGTATGCTGGCCAAATTTACTTTGTGCAAATGAAAAGCTGGTAGCAGATTTTGAAATCTTTTCTTACTTATTTTGACAAGGACGGACTCAGAGTGAATGACACAATGATGTAAAGAAAAAGTACTAACAAGAAATGCCCATGTCGGGAAGGAAAGAAGGAATGTTGTTATTTTTTTTCTTTTTTTTCTTTTTTCCTTCAATAACTAGCTTTAATGATCATGACATGCATTTTGTACTTAACGGCCTGATCTATCAAACTGATCCAATCTTCCCTTTTACCATTCTTATGACCTTTGAAGTCAGGCTTGTTTGTGCCAATCCTTTGCATCAGCTTAACGACTCACTTTCGACAAGTAGTGCCCGAGGGGTTTTCACCAACAAGTCTCTCTCATTTATGCATCTCTGTTTACCATCGTCTTACAGTGCCCGTGAGGGTTTTCACTAATAAGACTCTCTCATTTTTCTTTTTCTTTTTCTTTCCCTCTTTTTGTGAGCAGCTCGATGATGTTCTACGTCGTGTGACAATTGTTTCTCATTGCATGCGTCTCTTGACATTCTTGAAGGCATATTGGGAGGTCTTTATTTGGAAGGTTTTTGGATATGGTTGGAAAGAAAGGTCGGCATGAAGGCTCAAAATAAACTCAAAATGAGGGGTTGTAGACTTACAACTCTTGGAATCGACTCTTTCAAAAATGAAATAAAATCGTTGCCCCAGTTTCAGATACTGGAGATTTTTGGATTTTTCTATTTTTTCTATTTTTTTTCTTTTTCTTCTAAATTCTTATTTGGTTGGACCGAACCGTGAGGCTGCCTACGTATCCTTATTTTAAAGGAATCAAGTCTAACGTAGTTCAAACATCTGACCTAAACTATTTTCATCTTTCTTTCTTTTTCTTTTTCTTTATTTTTTTTCTTTCCTTTTCTCCTTTTTTATTTTTTTTTGTTTGCCCCAGCTTCTATCTTCTGAGGGCATGGACCTTAGACAGTTCTTTTTTTTTTCACTTGAACTTTCAAAGAGCTGCCCTAGTTTGTACTCTTGGGGCATGGACCTTTTTTCCTTTTTCTTTTTCCCCTTTTTTTTATTTTTTGTTTTTTGACTCTTGACTCTAAACTTGATTCCAAAAGAGAATAATCAAAGAAAATAACATAGGCTCAAAGGGGTGACAAAGGGTATAAAATATTTTGGGTAGAAGAAAAAGGGCCTCTCAACCTCAAGAACGCCAAACATAGTATCTTTTCGCGATCACAGCATTGACGAACATGTCTGTCTTCTTGGTGTGTCGTGGTCACAAGACATTTTCCATCCCCTAATGTCAAACTTTCCAACATACTTCAATTGATTAAATATCCTCAAGCCCGATCTTCACAATGATTTGAAGGTGAATTTTACTCGACCTTAATTCCAAAGTATTTCAACTCTTTATTCATCCTCTAAAGTGTTTTTTTTCTTTTTCCAGCTATCCAATTCCAGATTAAATCAGTTTCTAAGATCTGGCCAAAATTTCCGCATGCATGTCATGTCATTAGAACTAGCAAGAAAAGAACTAAGAATAGAATGACACAAAAGGACAAACTGTATTTTATTGAGTAAAGGATGAAAAGGTTTGATAACAAGACAAACAACCTAAAATTCAAGTTACAACCCTAAAATAACCCTGATAATAAAAATAGCAACAGAACAGACAGATAAGACTCACACAAACAGAATGGATGGATAGAAGGGTTTGACTCAATAAAACAAATAAAATCTAGATGACAACCCTGAAATAACCCAGATAGTAGAAAAAATATCAAATACCAAGATTCCTTCCTAGTGATGAGGGAATGACTTTTCAACTGCTAAGCTTGACATTTAGCCGCAAATTTGCTCATCAAAATCACCATGGCCTTCTCCAATTTCAGTCGGCAAGTTCCCGAGAGGATTCTCATTCTCCGTGTCACCAGGCATCATCCCCACAAAGTGTGCATCATCATGTGTAGGTAAAGGATTTTGCATGATATTCCAAGTGTCACTGTCTTGGATCACAATCAGGTTTTCCTAGATCATCCTTTCTATTTCTCTTTTCAAATCCCGATAGCTTTCAACATTGTGTCCCTGGGCATTAGAATGGTATTCACACCTTTTAGAAGGGTCAAAGCTTCTTGCACGTGGGTCTACATGATTTGGAGGAATAGGTGCAATCATGTCATAATGCTTTAACTTCTCAAATAAGATTGCATAGGACTCTCCTATTGGTGTAAAATTATCTTTCAACCTTTGTTCCCCTTTATACCTCTGACTTGGATATGGGTTATAGGGCACTTGAAAAATTTGTAGATGTTGCTGGAGGTTTTAAGGTGTTGCTGCTCACCTTCTGGGGTGTTTTGGTGGCTGAACAACATACTGAGGTGGAGCAACAAAGTATTTTGGGTTCTGAGGTGGATAGTAATGCTCAGAAGCATCATCGGAAAACAGACGAGGCTGGTCATACCTTCGAGATACTCTCCTAGGACCTCTTCTCGACCCCGATGTCATCAAGATTTCTTTGTCATTCTCATTCGTGTCACCAAAATTATCAAATTCAATCTGGACAGCCTGAGTTGCGGCTTTGAGAACTGCTTGACTTATAATTTTGCCTGTCTTAAGACCATTTTCAACCATTTCCTCCATTTTGATTGGTTCTGAGAAGCATTTACCTACTGCGGACATTATGTTTTGAAAATAATCTGGCTCTTGAGCCTGAAGAAAGACAGTGATTAACTCGTGGTCATCCATGGGTGGCTTAACTCTAGCTGTTTGCTCTCTCCATTTAATGGCATATTCCCTGAAACTTTCAGTTAGTTTCTTCTTCAGGTTTGAAAGGGAATTGCGGTCTAGGGCGATATCGATGTTGTATTGGAACTATTTGATAAAGTCCTATGCCATATCATCCTAGACATACCAGCGAGATGTGTCTTGATCTGTAAACCATTCGGAGGCTACTCCCCTAAGGCTTTCCCCAAAATAAGCTATTAGCAATTCTTCATTTCTTCTTACACCTCTTAGCTGATTGCAATACCTTTTCAGGTGGACTATGGGGTCTCCATGTCCATCATACTTTTCAAATTTGAGAGTCTTGAAACCAGGCGGAAAGTGGACATCGGGGAACATACATTTATCCTTGAAGGCAATACTCTTCTGACCTGCCAACCCTTGCATGTTTTTCAACCATTGTTCTAAAATTTTCACTCTTTGGGCCATTTCTTCCTGTGCCATCTTTCGGGCAGGCTTCTCAGTGTTTGCAGGAAGATCAAACAAGTACGAGTGGTACTCAGGAGAGTGGTACTGCTCTTGTTGGGTAGCAAATTGTGACTCATGACAAGGCTGCCCTTGGCCATTGGCCCATGCTTGACATATTTTGGTCATTTGCTATTTTAGTATTCTATTTTCCTCAAACACAGTAGACTCTTGTCGAACCCTCTGACCCTGAGTCTCTTGAGCACTTGTAGCAGATTCGATGTTAGTTATCATTTTTCCTTGGATCTTGTGTTGTCCGCTTACCACAAACCGACCACCTCAACTTTCTTCACAATTCAAAACAAGACATGTTAGAATGGACTCAGTCATTCCTTATTATTATCATCAATTTTTTCCTTTTTTTCTTTATTTTTTCTTTTGGTTGATCGAACCTGATGTGGGTTGCCTACGTATCATGTGGGAACATGAATAAGATCTTGCGTAGTTCGGGAAGGTTAGAAATAAAGTAAGTAAACTAACTCTTTTTTTTTTGGATTTTGGACTTTTTCAAAGAAAGACTTAAAAAGAAGAAATAAAATATTTTTGAATTTCGATTTATTTGTTTTTTTTAATTTTTGAAAAGAAAGACTTCTAAATAAGAAAGGAAATATTTTTTTTGAACTTCGACTCTCTTTTTCTAGAATTTCGAAAGAAAAATTTCTATAGAAGAAAGGAAATATTTTTGGATTTTTGGACTTTTATTTTGAATTTATGAAAGAAACACTTCTAAAGAAAAAAGAAAACGTTTTTGAATCTTAAATTTTCATTTCAATATTCGAAAGAAGAATGAAATATTTTTGGATTTTGAGAGAGATTAAAAGAAAATATTTTTGTATTTTTTTAAAAAAAATTGGGGTCTAAAAGAAAGACTTTCTAAAAAAGGAACTAAAGGAAAATATTTTTGGATTTTTTTTTTGAAAATTGTGGTCCGGAACCGATGAGGTTTGCCTACGTATCTCACATCCGGTGAGAATCAGACCCGCGTAGTTCGTCAGTTTTGACGGAATAGAGGAAACATGACTTATTTTAAAATGCCTTTTCTTTTTTCTACTTTTCTCTTCTTCTTATTTTTTTTCAAAATTTCGGTAGAGTTTCGGAATTTTTGAATACCAAGATTTTCAGAACCGGGTGTTTTTCGATCCTACCTCACTCTCTTTTCTTTTTTCTTCCTTTTTTGATTTTTTTCTTTTTCTCTTTTTTTCATTTTCTTTCCCTATTCTAGAAGCCAGTCAACATGCAAGCCAAAACAGACAGATACACAAGTAGCACATAAGATACATCAGGATGATCTTTTATTTTTGGGGTACACCTGTCCTAGACGGACCCAACCCTTGTGTTGAGTCCCCAAAGTCAAATGCACGTGATGCAAAAAAGTGTTCCTATTAGGGATATGGCATGAGGCTATGTTATTCTAGGTTTAAAAACCTGGGTGTATTGTTCTAGACCTGGCTTACCCGAGCGGACAGCTCGAGCCAAGGGGGAAGCGTACCGGAAATACAAAAGCTTCACCGGCTTTGCAACTTGTCCGAATCTCGTTCTAAAATTGGGATATGACTCTAATAGAAAAGAAGTCACATGAAGTGCACACTTCCCATATGATTTAGAAGACTCAGAGAGAAGAGGGTTTCGTAGCAGTTTATATACAGTTCACAGAATATCAAAGCGGTAAAAAGAGGCATTTAGCACATTAGGCTCAAACACGCAAAAGCCAGAAAATAGATAAAAGCCAACTATAACAGTTACTCTAAGCTCGAATTCTTGAACCCTGAACCAAATGTTCTGGGTTCTTTTCCCCAGCAGAGTCGCCAGAGCTGTCACACCTCCTCTTTACCACCCAAAAGGGGATACAAGGGAGCTTTTCCAATTAAAGTGACATTATTCAAAATGAGATTATTTAATTTAATTTATCAGAGTCGCCACTTGGGATAATTTATTTAGTGTCCCAAGTCACCAGTTTATTTTAAAATCCCAAATCGAGAAAATTTGACTCTATTTTTGGTCCGCGAACACAGAAGACCGGGTAAGGAATTCTGTTAACCCGGTAGAAGGTGTTAGGCACTCCCGAGTTCCGTGTTTTAGCACGGTCGCTCAACTATTAATAATTGGCCTAATTATCTGAAAAATTACACATTTTAAACCTATTGTACATTTTTAACTTTTTAGCCGCTTTTGATATTTCGGAAAAATTCAAGGTTATTTAAAACACATTGTAAGCCACGCTACATAAAATGCACCCATGGTGCACGACACATTCTATTTAACCTTGTTGGATATTGAAATCAGGTCACATGAAATGCACACCTGAGTTTGTAACATATTTATTTTATTATTATTATTTAAAATGATGGCAAGGTCACATGAAATGCACACCCGATCCCTTTTAATCTAATTTGATGTAATTCAGTTGAAGAATAGTGACCCAATTTCTATATTGTGACATAATTATGTTCAGCTATAACCAATTCAAGTAAACACGAGCAGATAACCGAGCGAGCAAATTCAAAACCACGGAGATCAATTACAGAATCAACGGGATCATATCACCAAACAAATAATTAATAAGAGCTTGCATAAAACGAATAGAGGATGAAAGAGTTGAACCTCAATATAGCCAAAAAATTGATTGTTTCAATGTTTAACACTCAAAATATGACGAATCGCGGACGAAACCCGAATTAGCATCGAAAAATTAAAAACCAGACGGAACTTCCCCAAGATCGGCTAAACATGCAACAAGATACCTCCCAAAGCAGTACATGGCAAAGGATTCATAGCAATCACGTAGTATCCCAATGTCAACACTAATTGCTGGATTTACCAATGACACAAATGATTTAACAACATAACAAGGCACCATCAATATTACTCCAATCAAAAACTTTTGTTCCTCAGGATTTTTGTAAACTAAAAGGTGTTCGAAGATTAGATATGTAGAAAGTGTGATAGTAAGGATTACGAAGAATTCAGCAACTACAGTTGCCCATATTGGCGGCAAATAACTGCTATTAAGAAGATTCTGTATTATTTGATTCAAATAATCAGATGAAATTGAGATTATTCCCTACTTCAGCTACGTCTTGGGGTTTATGATTCATCAAAAATTTCGATTTTCTTCGATGATCGAATATTTGGAATTTGAATTAAATTTTGAACGATCGAAGAAAGGTGCTGATGGGGATCTATTTTTTGTACTCCTTTCGCTGATTCTTCTTTTTGTTCTGTTAGCTCTGGAGATTAAAAATTATAGCTCCTTTCATTTTTTGTGTAGGTTGGTCCTCAAAATCAGAAGAAGAAACACGACGGATTGGTCATATGTAGAGTCTAGTCTTAGGTCTTTAGGGTGTAGGTCCTTTTATAATCTAAGTCTAGGATTTTAGAGGTATTGGGCTTGGGTTATTATGAGCGAGGTCCGAAAATTAAGCCTAAAAATGGGTTGTTTGAGCCCAAAATTATTTTTTCTCGGTGAACAAAACTAAAATACTACATTATTTATTAATTAATTTTACTTAAATAAAAATAACTATTAATGCAAGACTGACCATTAAAACACAACTATTTTGGTATTTTTCTCGGTGAACAAGACTAAAATACTACCTTATTTATTAATTAATTTTAATTAAATAAAAATAACTATTAAAGTAAGACTGATCGTTAAAACAAAACTATTTTTGATATTTTTCAAGATTAAAAATGACTACAAAACATTAATAAAACTATTTTTGTAATTTTTATTTTTTTGTAATAAAATAAAGTAACCGAGTAAAAATTAGTTGAAATAGCGATATTAGGCCTAAATTAAATATTTGCATGCTAAAATATAAAAAAATATTAGGGAGGGTCAAAAATCACATGTCTACAAATATCTTTCAACTCGTGTGAGTTACATTTTCATTGTCTTTACTTAGTTTCTTTTACGCTACTGTATAATAGTTGATGGATCTATACTCTGGTCAACTTTCATGTTTTCTTAATTCATCACCACTTAAACAGTAATAATGTCTAGAGAGTTTTGCGAAGTCCTATAAAAGTACATATGTTATTGTATTCTACTTCTACTAGTGACTTTTATACAATTAAAAAAATACCGAAAATTAATTGAATCGTACCAATGCCAAAGAGAAACCAAATTGAATGGGACGGTTTCGAAAAGTCTCATTTTGATTATATAGTAGAATAACCGAAAAAATTGGTATGGTATAAATTTTATAAAACAACCGGCCGAACCGAACCATTGACATCCTAGTTTTAGTTGGACAAGCCTTGTCATTTAAACTCCGCAAGGATAGACACAGTTCAATATATGTGGTTTCTAAATAAGTGAATTAATTTAATCCTAAAATAATAGATGAATTTGATAAAAATGTAATACTTAGCCTTGAGATGGAGACGAAATAGTAGTTCCGGCACCAGGGCTTCCAGGCACAACAACAATGATATCAAAAAATAAGAAGATAAAATTATATTAAGCTTTTAATAGAGTGTAGCATATGTTTGCCAGAAAATTCGTGTCCTTTACAATGATAATAGAGCTCGCTATTTATAGCTGCACCTAGGGAACAAGGTCCTAGGATCAAGCTCATCTTTAATGTCAATTATGAGGGCCATTGAAGAATGTGTAACAACGGATAGTGAATGTCATATTTCTTGTAACGTGCAGTATACTTAATACTGTAGAATATTCTTCATTATATGCTACCGGGTAGCAGACATTTATTTTATATTTATGAGTATCATTCCCTCAGATAATAGACAAGATCATTGCCTTTGGTTTCAACTATCTTTTGTCTTTGGCTCCACGTGTCACTTCCTCATAAGATCATTTAATATAACATATTTTACCCTATACTGATAGTCCCCCTACTTTCCGGTGGCATACCTTTGTGTCACCGGAAAGTTGGTAGAAACATTCTTCTTGGCGAGAAATATACTAACCCCTCTGAAAATTTTCTAACGGTTGATTGGATGTACGTCTCTCCGCATTTAATACCCCAAACACGCGTCATCCCACGATTTAGCATAACTTTTGCCGGTTATCAAGGTAATTATGGCCACGAGTTTAGACGCCTATACCTTCACTTATACGCATCAATCTCCTTCATTTACACTTCATAATACTCTAAATTTTCTAAGATTTTCTTTATTCAACTCATACTTCGACTTTAACCTTTCTTTAACTTCCTTATTTGAGAGAAAAATGCTTTTTATGATTAAAAATGGTCTCTTCTTCAAGAAACCCTATTTTTTCAAAGAACAAAGGCAAAACTGACGATGATGCTATCCCTATGGTGAGTACCATCATCCCAAAAAATCTGATTATCACCAAAGATTTTGAAGAGAAGTACCCTTCTGCTCACCCTCGTACGAGGGTTGTTAGCATATATCCTTCTTCTATTCGTCCTTCCAATATCCTTGCTGTGAAGGAAGATTGCCACTGCCAAGATTTGGATATTATTGCTCCTAACTTGGCGGAGAGGATAACTTTACCCAAGAATGGTTTTACATATTTTTACACGTATCCCATCACTTTTAAAACGTTTTCTTTGAGCGGAAAGCTTTACTCCGTCATTATGGAGTTTTGTCTTCGCTATCAGGTGTGCTTGGCACAAGTAAGCCCTTCCATATGGAGGACAATCGCTTGCCTTTGGCGCATGTGCCAAGAGACGGGAGAAGAGCTATCCTTAGCTCGAGTGATGAGCCTATATTCCCCCAAAATCACCCGCGGGGGATGCCACCGTGCACTACTATCCAGCATGGATAATGACAACGATCATGGGTGGATGGAATAGTTCGTTTTAGTTGCCCCTAGTGACATCATCTTGGCCACGACTCCAACTTTCCTAAAATTATGGAAGCAAACATGTAAGTCTATCGTTTGTTTCTTCTTCTGTTAAAGATCATTCCACACTATTATTGAATCTTCTTCCTTTACCTGTTTCAGTGACTCTATAGGTTCCACCTAGGGTTGAGGGCTTGGACCAATGGCTCCTGAAAATTTTAGATGTTACTACGCCCGAAACCGGCACGTGGAAAGAACTGTCCTTGAAATACGGTTTGAAGGCCAAAATCATGGTAAGTTGAACTCATCTTGTTTTTACCTTTTCATATTAGGAAGTTGTTTGAATCTTCTCTCCCGTTGAATTCAGGTTCACCCCAGGGCTCAATTATCGTCCTCGAGGAGGACATTTTAGCTAATCCTGCTGATGCAACGAGGTTGGTGCAGGAGGCTTTTACATAGACATGCATCTCCGAGCCTGCTTCTGGTGCAGGTGCTTCTTCCCGGAGTCACCAGCCGGAGAACAAGAAACTAAAAAAAGGCGTTCATCTGCGATCGGGGGAAAGAATAAGAGGGCGAAGAATGCCGCCCCCGAGTCATCTACGGAAGTTGTGGTGACGAGCCACCCCCCTCCCCTCGGGCCGGCCATAGATACCATGATGATTGATGATGATGAGGAAGACATCGAGGAGGGGGCTTCTCTACACAGAAAACGATGACCTTCTCAATCTGGTGAGTTAGTTACATCAACCGAGGAGTTGCATCCCGAACATGTCGCGGGTACCGTCTGTTGTGGACCTGTGTGGCCTCATTCCCCTCACTACGGGTAACACTGATTGAATCCTCGTGCTGAGGTTGATTTCCTTGGGCCTCAAGGTTGTGTGTGTTGTTAATACCATTATCTGCTATTTTCTATGATTTTTTGCTAAGAACAAATAATCAAACACGTTAGTAAAAGAGGCAAGGACCAACTTAATTACACAACTATCTAGGCCCCATGGTGGGCGCCAAATAATTTACCTGTAAAACAGCACAGTTGAATTTATACGTAGTTTCTAAACAAGTGAATTAGTTTGATCCTGAAATAATAGATGAATTAGATAAAAATATAATACTTAGCCTTGAGATGAAGACGAAATAGTAGAAATAGTAGTTCCGGAAGCATGGCTTCCGGGCACAACAACAATGGTATCAAAAAATAAGAAGATAAAATTATATTAAGCTTTGAATAGACTGTAGCATATGTTTGCCCGAAAATTCGTGCCATTTACAATGATAGTAAAGCTCACTATTTATAGCTGCACCTAGGGAACAAGGTCCTAGGATCAAGCCCCTCTTTAATATCAATTATGAGGATCATTGAAGAATGTGTAACGGGGGGCAGTGAATGTCATATTTCTTGTAATGGTAGTATACTTAATGATGTAGAATATTCTTCATTAAGTGCTACCAATTTGCAGATATTTATTTCATCTTTATGAGTATCATTCTCTCCGGTAACACACAGGATTGTTGCTTTCAGTTTCAGCTATCTTCTATCTCCGGCTCCACGTGTCACTTCCTCGTGCGATTATTTAATGTAACATATTTTACCCTTTATAGTTACTTAACCATGATAATTCAATTAATCCGGTGTAATCACCAGGTACTAGTGGAATTTTGTGGAAAAATATTAGATATGAACGTATTAATTAGAAGACTACTTGATAAATAAATAAGATGTAACAGCATAAATAAAATATAACGATAGAGTTTTAGATAGAAAAACTGTTTCTAGGCACGTTATGGAAGGTATTGTCTTCATAGAAAATTTTCATTGTTATCCAGAAACAAATAGCAACAAAGTCAGCATTTTACTTTCATGATACAACGAACCACTCATACATCAAATGCACCATTTAAAGATTGTAGAACACATTTTCACAAAAACTAGGTGTATTCTTTCAATAATAGTTGCACCTTTTCACAAAAAAAATTGCAGTGTACATTGTCTAAACAAAATACATTTAGTTTTCAAATTACATCTAAATGAATATACTATCATATGTGTAGATTCTGTCTTGCTATTAACGGTCGAGACATAGGCATGATTGTCACTATTGTTTATATAATTGCATTGGGAAAGATGTAAAATCTAGATCCAAACCAAAAAAGATACGATCTTGAAATTTTAAAGTCAATACTTTAATAGAAAATGGTTAAAAGTAGATGTTCAGTTGAACAGATAGAAAAGATACTTGTCGTCGTAAAATAATTTGACTTCATTTCTTTTTTTTCTTTTTTTTGCAAACTGGCAAATTCATTTAAATATTAAGTAACATTACAAGCAGTAGAAGTGCTAGATGCACTAAAAGCAGGAGTACTAGACACACAGTAGTTACCTAAATCTGCTACTAACCGGCAAGTACTCAACAAGACATTCATTGTAGATGTTTCCCCTATGTCCCTAGTAACATATTTATTTATTGCTACATGGGGTAATGACAGATGGACAAAAACACTAAGGTTGGCATGCTTCATCCCCTCGTTTGCTAATGAGTCAGTTACTAGATTTTGCTCCTGAAAATAGTGTTTAATCCTCCTCGTACCCAACTGATGTAGTAGGGACCTGCATTCAAGGATTAAGTTAGTGAACTTATTTTGCTTGTCATTGATCATTTTGATTATCTCCGTTGCATCCATCTCCACTTCTAAAGGATATAATCCTTGTGATACAGCTAGCTTGAGTCCATGCAAGAGAGCCAATATCTCAACTTCTGTATGATTTGTTATTGGGATGCTAGAGTAATACCCCACTACCCAGTGACCCTTATGGTTTCGAATTACACCTCATAGACCCCCTAACCTAGGATTACCCTCGGCAGCTACATCTGTATTGAGTTTGTATGAATGTAAAGGAGGTAGGTTCCAATTAAGCCTCAAAGTTATATTAGGGCTGGTGTGATGCTCGTTTTGAGTTAGGAGCTTGTATTCCACAATTCTACTTCTGATAATTCTCCACGAGATTGAATTGTTATAGTTATTATGATGATTTTTATTGCGATTTAACCATAAGTGTCAAAGGCTGAATGAAAAAATATCTTTCCATTCGTAGAGGAAATTTTCAAAGGTATAGTGGTAATTCCTCAAATAGTCTAGCCAGTGGTTATCATTCGAATAATATTCTTAAAGGGTGGTCTTTTTGCAATGAAGGGATTGCATAGAATATTGAGAATGGCAAAAATATTACTTTGCGGATTTCCACCTTGACCCTATTAAATAGGCCTTTAAGATATGCAGTACATGGACCGCTCAGGAAGGATGAGTTAACCATGAAAGTTAGTTCAATAATATGTGATGGTAAGTGGAATCTCAACCCTATCTCCTTTGAGCTTCCTGAGAACAT
Organism: Nicotiana tabacum; assembly: GCF_000715075.1. NCBI lineage: Eukaryota > Viridiplantae > Streptophyta > Magnoliopsida > Solanales > Solanaceae > Nicotiana > Nicotiana tabacum. The sequence continues at coordinate 171,346,462 of NC_134089.1, forward strand.
CATTAATATTATCAAGAGTAGCTATATTCCTAAGGAACCATGTGAGGACCTTCCCATCCGGTCTCACACAAATTCTGGCCTCTTTAGCATGAAATCGGCTTACAAGCTTATCTCTCACACACAATGGAGTGGTCGGAATTTCTCTTGGATTTGGAAACTTAATATCCCGAGAAAAATTAACTACTTCCTTTGGTTATGTTATCACAACAAAGTTCCTACGAGGGCTCATCTTCACAAAATCGGCATAAATATAGACGAATATAGTACTACCTGTAGAGGTAAGGATGAAATCTTAATGCATAGTTTCTTTGAATGTGTTCATGCTAGACTGTATTGGAATAGTGCAGGTCTCCCAAATTTATCTCTTTGGGAATAAGATGATCGGTTTTATTTTAAATAAAATTACAAAGAATTAACATAAATTTTTGCGCTGCAATTATTTGATAGAGACTATTTTTTGTTTTAGCTAAATTGTGCAGTCCCTTCTGTATACTCTCCCAAATATACGCTAAATTGCGTAGTCCCATCTCCAATTTTTTTTATCTTTATCTAACCATATTCGGAAAGTAGCTTAAATGAGGATGTTTAGGTGGATGTGCGGGCATATTAAGATGGATAAGATTAGGAATCAAGATATTTAGGAGAAGGTGTATGGCTCCTATGGATGACAAGATGCGGGAAGCGAGACTCAAATGGTTCGGGCATGTGCGGAGGAGGAGCCCAGATGCTCTGGTGAGGAGGTGCGAGCGGTTGGCCTTGGTGGGTACGAGAAGAGGTAGAGGCAGCCTAAGAAGTATTGGGGAGAGGTGATCAGACAGGTTATGGCGTTGCTGCAGATTTTCGAGGACATGACCCTTGATAGAAATGTGTGGAGGTCGAGCATTAGGGTTGTAGGTTAGGACGTAGTCAAGTCTAGGGGGAGGGTTAGTTTGATAGGGTTGGTCTTAGACTGCTAGTGGTTAATATTGTGTACATACTATCCTTTCCAAATTCTATTTATGGGATTTTACTAGGTCGTTGTTGTTGTTGTTGTTATCTAACAGTCTTTGTATAGGTTAAAATATGTTCATATTTAATGTTCGCATGAGAAAGTGATACGTGGAGCCGAAGACAGAAGATAGTTGGGCTGAAGGCAATGATCTCAATTGTTATTGGAGAGAATGATATTCATAAAGGCGAAATAAATATCTACCACCTAGTAGCATTTAATGAAGAATATTTTATAGTATAATCTGCACGGTCCATTACAGAGAATAAGGCATTCATTTTCTACCATTACACATTCTTCAATAGCCCTCATAATTGTCATTTAAGAGGGGCTTGATTCTAAGACCTTGTTTCCTAGGTATAAATATAAATAATGATCTCTACCATCATTGTAAAGGATACAATTTTCTGACAAGCATACACTATATTATATCAAAAGCTCAATAATATTTTATTTTCTTGCTTACTTATATTGTTCTTACTACCTTCGGAAGTTCTGAGCCCGGGACTAAGATATCGACTGTTTAATCTCAATTTCAAGGCAGTCTTACATTTTTGTCTAATTCCTTTATCATTTTTGGATCAAATTGATTCACTTGTCTATAAACCACGTATAAATTCAACTATATCATTTTATAGGTAAACAGTTTGGCGCCCACTGTGAGGCTTAGACAGTTGTGTAATTGAATTGATCCCTGCATCTATTACCAGCTTGTTTTATTCTTTGTTCTTAGAAAAAATCATTAAAAATTGGAGATAACAATGACAACATCACACACAACATTGATGCCTAAGGAAATCAGCCTCAGCATGAACATTCCATCAGTGATACCCGTAACGAGTGGAATGAGGTCACGCTGGTTCATGTCGGGAAATATCCACGACATGTTCGAGAGGCAACTCTTGATGATGGTGAAGACGAACACGTCGTTTAGTAAGGATACTAAGGGAGAAATAAAAGGCCATCATGAGTCATCTCTCACGGCAGGATCAGGTCATGACGGGATTAAGACAGGCATTGTTGGGTTCTTCCAACAATGCAAATGGATGAGGTCCAATTCCTCCCGGTGTTCCCACAAATCAAATAACGCAAAGGTTCGATAATAACAACTCGAGGGGTGAAGTTGGCTTTGATAGGGCCGTGAGGAACATTAGCAGTTCCGGCGACAAAAATGAGAATGATCCCTTTAAACTGAACTTATGTAGTTTATGAGGGAAATAAACGCCGGAATGGATCAAATTTCGGGCGCACCAATAGTACTGAAAGGATCGGATTCAATGAAGTACACCTAGCTATTGTTCAAACCGAGCGCGGCACCAGAGTTGATTTCAAAGTGGTTTAAAATGCCAGATATACCGAAGTATGATGAGACTTCAGATGCCTAGGAGCATATCACACCTATGCAATGGTGGTGAAGGGAAACGATTTGGTTCCGCATGAGATTGAGTCAGGTTTATTGAAGAAATTTGGGGAGAACCTCATGAAGGAGGCCCTAACATGGTATTCACTCTTTCCCGAGCATTATCACGGATTCTTTCATTAAGGCCTATACCAGAGCCAGGAAGGTACATGCCCGAAAGGTTGACATATTCAGGATTGCACAAGGAGAGTCTGAATTGCTACGGGAGGTCATAACCAGATTCCAGATGGAAAAGATGCTGCTACTGGCCATACTGGAAGAATGGGCAACTGAAGCATTCACTAAAGGTCTGAATTCGAGGAGTTATGATGCTTCCCAAAAATTGAAGGAAAGTCTGCTCAAGTTTCAAGCAACAACATGGGCAGATAATCACAACCGGTACGAATCAAAGATAAGAATTGAAGATGATTAGTTTGGTTTCATGACATCAGCCAAGGGTCGAGATCGGGACAAGAATAAAGAGAAGTCAAGAGATGATTTCGACTCAGATCGACGGTCTTCAAGGGGTCAGTTCCTGATCAGTTCTAAACCTGCACTACTATAGAGTAGCAAGGATGGTCGATGCAGTTTTACCCAACTAAGGTGGGGATCGAATCCACAAGGAGTTAATTAGTTTGGAGTTAGGTTTATATCCGAGTAGAGATGCGAGTTTTGTCCTTAATTGTACTTCCACAAATGGTTGGTTTTGTTATATACTTATACTTCTACTTTTATAGCATACAATAGTTAAAGCTAAGTACAATGTTTTTGTTAGTTATTTTCTAGGATTAAAAGGGACTAGGGTAGTGACTTCCACCTAGGTGGATATCTAATGGGTATCGATAATTTAGGGCAAACTTGTTATGATTAGGGTTGTGATATAACCATCATATATAAGTGCTTACTTGTCACGATCCTGGTTCGCCCTCCGTGAACCATCATGACGGCATCTAGTCAATACGACTAGGTAAGCCTTACAATGCGAAAAATAATCAAAAATTTCAGAAGAAATAATTAAAACCCGAAACAGTAAAATAAAACAGTGTTTAAGGTGTCGCTCGACACATATAATAACAACTCTCGAAACTAACAACATTTTCCAAAACTCGGAATCTCATGAAACACAAGCTTTTGAATGTCTACAGTGTCTAACTCCAGAATATCTGACAAAGAAAAGAAATACAAAAGGGCTAATACTTAAAAGGAGAGTAGAAAGGGACTCTTCTGTCTGCGGACGCGGCAGATATACCTCAGAGTCTCTACAAGCATCTCATCTCAAGCGTAATAAGTCTGAGTGGAAGTACTTGGATTTGCACATGAAAAACATGCGCATAAAGGGTATGAGTATACCATAATGGTACTCAGTAAGTGTCAAGCCTAACCTCGAACGGGTAGTGACAAGGAAGGTCAAGGCCCTACTGAGATTAAATAAAATATAAGGTTCGATAGTGTAGAACAAAACAGTATAAGTAAGTACAACAGTAAAAGTAACACAGGATATAAAGGACAACAACAACAACTACTACAGAGGCAAAGTAAACACAGAAAGAAATACAGCTCAGCACAAAGATAACAATCGGGGATCTCCCAAGATACCGTCCTATAGTCCCAAATATAAATATCCAGTGGATCTCCCAAGATACCATCCCATAGTCCAACTCATAATGCGAGGGGATCTCCCAGAATACCGATCCGTAGTCCCAAATGTAAATACTCAGTACAGGGGGAATCTATCGGGTGCAGTCCCGTAGTTCCAATGTAAATGTGCAGGGGATCTCCCGGAATACCGTTCCGTAGTCCAAAAGTAAACATACAGGGGGATCTCCCGGGATACTGTCCCGTAGTCCCAAAGTAAATACACATCAACAACAAGAAGAGTACATAGTTCAATTCAAGTTCCATACCAAGGTAAAACATGTATTTCTAACCTAGCATGCTGCACGTAATCCTAATAAGGCAGTTTGAGCAAGTAAGACAATTAAGTCAATTAGACATCCTTTCCTAAGCTAACAACAGGCTTAAATTGCAAGTAGTATAAACAGGAAAAGAAACGTACTAGTAATTACTTAATGAAAATCGGAATTTCAACAATTAGCACAAGTACGCACTCGTCACCTCACGTACAAGGCATTTCACTTATCAATATTACCAAATCTTAAGGAGAGTTTCCCCCACACAATGTTAGGCCAGCAACTTACCTCGAACCAGCTCAAAATCAACCCGAAACCACATTCCTGCCACGAGTACTCGACTCTAAATGGCCTAAATCTCCAACTGATTCCCCTTTGGTTTCCTCAAAAATCTCCCTCAAAAGCTTCAATCCCGTTCAAAAATGGTGGAAAATGAAGAAAGGTCGCGGATTGGCTAATTAAATACTGCCTAGGTATTTGTACATCGCGTAAAATGAGGTGCCATCGCGAAGAGGAAAATCTGATGGCTCTTGAACTAGACTATGCGAACGCGTGATGAATCACGCGAACGCGGAAGAGGGAAAGGCAGGCTTATGCGTTCGCGGACAGGGCAATGCGAACGCGTAGAGTAAATGGTCACAGTACCCCCCGCTCCTAGTTCTACTATGCGAACACGAACTGAGGGATGCGAACACGAAGGAGGAGGGGGCAGACTTCCACGATCGCGAGCCAAAACATGCGAAGCGAAGAACAATTAAATCATCCTCCAAAATTACACTACGCAACATGGAGGGAAGGGCACGAAACATGCCAACCAATCCTAAAACATCATTCAAACTTGTTCCAATCTTCAGAACGCTCAAAACAACATCAAAACACCAATTTTACATCGGATTCAAGCCTAAGAATTCCAAAAACTCTCAAATTACACTTTCGATCAAAAAGACTATCAAACCTCGTCCGAATGACCTGAAATTTTGCACACACGTCACATTCAACACTACGGAGCTACTCCAACTTCCGGAATTCCATTCTGACCCCGATATCAGAATCTCACTATCGAACCGAAAACTTCAAAAATTCAACTTTCGGTATTTCAAGCCTAAATTAACTACGGACTCCTAAAATACAATCTGACCACGTCTCTAATCCCGAAATCACCTTACGGAGCTAACGGAACCAACAAAATTCCATTTTGGAGGCCGTCTTCACACTGCTCTGACTATGGTCCAATTTCTAAAACTTAAACTCTCATTTAGGGACTAAGTGTCCCAAAACTCTCTGAAAATCAAAGCCAATCATCCCATCAAATCAAAATAGCAGGAACAAACACGGGGAAAGCAATTAATAGGGGATCCGAGCATTAACTCTTAAAATGACCGGTCGGGTCGTTACATCACTCTATACCTCTCAATAGTTTGAACGAGTTTGCCCAATTTGGCTTTCCCAAGTCCAAATGGGTGTTCATGTATAGCAAATGATATTGGCTCAAGTCGGGTATTATTATCTCTAGGTTTAACCCTTTAATTGGGGCTATCAATCTCTTGAATACACCCCAATTCCTTGTTAGCCTAATTTTCCTAGATATAGTCCCTGTTTATCAAGAAGAGTCTAAGTTATAAAGGCAAAAATAAGTATTTGCAACCACCAATTCTATAATTAAAGTATGAATCAGGCAAAATATCACTAACCCATAAACAATTAAGCCCTAAAATTTAAGACCCATTAAATACCCACACTAGGATTTGGTCACAACCCTAGTTATGGGTTTAGCTATTCATGAAACTAGCAGAAATCGAAGCTGAAGATGAAATATAATCCATAATATTAAATACAAGATGAAAATCCAAATATTGAATTCAAATCTACTCTAAGATTACTTAAAAAGGTAAAAACCAGCCGTTCACGTGCTCAGCAAAATATTACACACTCTAAAAATGTGAAAAAGATTTCTTTATACTAGGCTGAAATTCCTGGATAAAAATGCCCTTGTGGAGGTTTCGCGGAGGCGTAATTCCAACCGCGTCCACGCTTGAGCTCTCGTGGTCGTGTAATAATGAGCACAGTCCGCGTTTCTTCAATTATGGGCTTGGTTTCACGGACAACGTGAAAGCCACCACCTCCGCATTAACTTCAATCGTGGCCGCATAATTTGGACGCGGACCGCGTTCCTCAATCAAGCTCAACTTGCAGAGTCTCTGAACTTCAATCACCGCTCACATCGAAAATACCACCATGGTCGCGTCAGATATTCTGCAACCGCTCTTCTTCATCGCGGTCAGCGGTAGAACTTGTGCTCAAACAGCTTCTTTGAATCTTATTTTTACGAGCCACGTATTTGTGGCAGAGGTTTTCGGTCGGTGGATAGATTCTCTATGAATGGGCCAAAGGATGAGGCAGAGGTTTTCGGTTGGCGGATAGATTCTCTATCGATAAGAGAACTGATTGCGGTCGGAATAATAGGTCATTACAAGATAAGGAGACATTAGGTTCTCGAGATTCCTCTTATCCCAAGTTTTTCGAGTACAACTCTAACGTCAGCGTGGTGGAGCTAGTGTTGGCTATGAGGAACATCAAAGAGGCACGGTTCCCGAAGACAATGAGATCTGATCCCAACCAAAGGGATCCTAATTTATAGTGCGAATATTATGGGACCAACACTCATCGGATAGGGGACTATCAGCATCTGCACAAGGAGGTGGCGACATTACTGAAAAATGATTATCTCAGAGAGTTTTCAAGCGACCCGGCTGAAAACAACTACGGCCGCAATCGTGATAATGAAGAGCCTTCAAAAATAGGAGAAGATCCTCCGCTTGACGATCACCATGATTTTCGGGGGGGGGGGGAGGGGGGAGTGGGGAACGAGATTAATAGGGTTACATTCTCGGCGGCAAAAAAGATGAAGGTGCCAGTGACCCACATCAAGATACTCTGGGTAGTAGTTGAGGACGACATTACTTTCGTGAAGAAAGACGCAGATAGACCGTTGCTACTGCACAACGATGCATTAGTAATCTATTTAAATGTCTTAGATTTTAAAATTAAATGTGTTCTGGTTGACCTAGGAAGTTTGGCCAACATCATCCAATTAAGAGTGTTGGAGAAATCCAAGCTCATCGGAAGCATTATTCCCGCTACAAAACTCCTCGTCGGGTTCAACCTAGAATGTGTGACAACCCGAGGGGAGATCCTGCTACCCACGAATGCCAAAGAGGTGATGAAGACAACCTTTTTTGAGGTGGTGGACGGCGATATGAGCTATAATATTATCCTAGATAGACTGTGATGCACGAGATGAAGGTTATACCATCAATATATCACCAGTTGCTGAAATTCCCAACTCCCGAGGGAATCAAACAAATAAGAGGCGATCGATCAACTAGTAACAAATTAGATGAATGCAATATCAGTTTCTAGTAGCAAAGGGAAAGAGCATGCAATATAGCCATTACAGGAATCAACACCTGCTCCCGAGCCGAGAGAGGTCAACCAGAGGGAGGAGTCGTTAACATCCTATCAGGTACCCAGATATTTCAGATACCCGAAGAAACGGACGCAAAAAATCCATAATGGAAGAACTTGAACAAGTTGCATTGTTCGAAAAATTCTTGGAGAGGAATTTCTACTTGGGGACAGGACTACACCCCGAGCTCAGGTCTGGATCTATTGAATTTCTTAAACATAATGTCAATTGTTTTGCATGGTCACATGCGGATATGATATGTATCCCGCCAGAAGTGGTTGTGCACAAACTAAGCCTGGATCCCAACATCCCTCTGGCAAGACAGAAAAAATGTCCTATTGTCGAGGTCAGAAATAAATTCGTCAAAGAAGAGATAAATCGCTTGCTTGATATTGGTTCAATTCGAGAGGTAAAGTATCCTGACTGGATAGCTAATTTAGTAGTAGTTCCAAATAAGAAGAATAAGTTTCACATATGCGTAGACTATAAGGTTTTAAATAAGGCATGCCCAAAAGACTCATTCTCATTGCCAAACATTGATCAAATTATTTATGCGACGGCCGGGCATGAGTTAATGAGTTTCCTTGATTCTTACTCCAAGTACAACCAGATCAAGATGAACCCGTAGGATCAGGAAAAAACTTCGTTAATAATGAACTTTGGCACATATTGTTACAATGTGATGCCTTTCGGGCTAAAGAATGCCAGAGCCACTTATCAACGGCTCGTAAACAAAATGTTTAAGAAACAAATAGGGAAAACTATGAAAGTTTACATAGATGATTTGCTTGTATCTTTGAACGCAGATGACCATCTGAAATACCTGCATAGACCTTTGACATCTTGAGAAAACACAACATGAAGTTTAACCCCGAGAAGTGTGCATTCCGAGTTAGCTCCGGTAAGTTCCTGGGATTCCTTATGTCGCAAAGGGGGGTCTAGGTTAACCCCAATAAAATTAAAGCCATCGAAGACATCTTGGACCTGCTACCAAGCGTAAAAGAGGTTCAAAGGCTGACGGGGAGACTGGATGCTTTGAGCAGAATCATTTCCCGGTCTTCCAAAAAATGCCATCATTTCTTTGTACTCCTCAAAAAGAAGAATAACTTTGAATGGTCATCGGAATGTCAGTAGGCTTTGAAGAATCTAAAAAGGTATTTTTCAAGTCCTCCATTACTGTCTAAATCGAAGGAAGGCAAACAACTATTAATCTACTTAGCGGTCTCATAGATAGTGGTAAGTGTTGTTTTAGTCCGCGAGGACGAATGTACACATTCTCCTATTTATTATGTAAGTAAAATTTTGATGGGAGCAGAAGCTCGCTATCCACATCTGAAAAAATTAGCCTTAACCCTAGTAGTTGTTGCTCGAAAGCTAAGGCCTTATTTCCAATGTCACTTGATAGCCATGGTGACCACATTTTCCCTGCGGAATATTCTTCATAAACCTGAACTCTCAGGTAGGATGGCCAAGTGGTTCGTCGAAATGAGCAAATTTGACATAGAATATAAACTCGGAGTGCAATTAAGTCTCATGTTTTGGCCAACTTTGTGGCCGATTTCAGTCAGAGAATTTTACCTTTGGCTACCAAAGAAGCAGTAATAGTGTCGGAATTGACAATAGGAGTTTGGACCTTGTTCATGAATCGAGCTTCCAATGTGAAGAGGTCCGGGCTCGGCAGAGTGTTAACCACGCCCTCGGGAGAAATCCTAAGACAGGCCATAAGAACTGTTCCTTTGACTAACAATGAAGCAGAGTATGAAGCTTTGATTGCAGGGCTCAAATTGGCCCGAGGACTGGACTCCAAGGTCATAAAAATTAAATGCGACTCCCAATTAGTAGTGAACTAAATCTATAGGACCTTTGAAGCCAAAGAGAATGCATACAACAATACGTAGTGAAAGTCCAAGCTCTGCTCGCTCGATTCCGGAATGGTCAATAACGCACATCCCGAAGGAAGATAATTCGGAAGCAGATGCACTATCCAATCTTGGACCATCCACAAAAATGAAGGGATTGGACTCCGGTATGGTCATATAGTTTATGCACTTGGTATTGGACGCGGATAACTATTATGAGGTAAATGCGACTAACTTGGTCTGGGACTGGAGAAACGAGATCATTGACTATCTCGATCACAGAAAATTGCCCGAAGATCCTAAGGCATCTCGGGTGATGTACACTAAAGCAGCTTGATACAGCTTCAAGGGAGGTCAATAGTACAAAAGATTTTTTCGAGGCCCATTGGCCCAATGTTTGGTAGCCTTCAAAGCTAGCTATGTTATGCGAGAAGTCTATGAAGGGATCTGCGAAAATCACTCAGGTGTGGGTTCCTTAGTGTTAAAATTAATTAGGGCAGGATGCTACTGACTCCAAATGGAACAAGATGCCAAGGCTTATGTTCAAAAATGTGATAAATGTCAATGATACACACCGTTGGCACATCAACCGGCATATCTATTGCACTCAATTTTATCACCATGGCCGTTCATGAATTGGGGGATAGATTTCGTCGGACCACTACCACCGGCTCCCAGTAAGGTAATATTTCTTTTGATTTTAACTAATTATTTTTCTAAGTGGGGTTGAAGCAGGTCCTTACTAGAAGATCGGCGAATGTGAAGTGGTAGATTTTTTGTGGGAGAATATAATCTGCAGATTTGGGATCCCAAAAGAGATAGCCTACGACAACAGAACGCAATTTATAAGCACAGAGGTCACAAAGTTCCTTGAAGATTTGAAAATCAAAAGGATCACATCATCACCCTATCATCCAAGTGCAAACGGTCAAGCAGAATCAATAAATAAGGTGATTATATAAAATCTTAAAAAGAGATTGGAAGCGGCTAAAGGTAAATGGCCCAAAGAGTTGCCAGGAGTACTATGGGCATACCAAACAACAACCAAATCCAGTAGGGGAGACTCCTTTCTCTCTTATATACGAAGCAGAAGCCCTGATCCCGGTGGAAGAAGGAGAGACTGCCTTGAGATATTTTCGGGCAAATGAAGAAATAAACAATGAAGCAATGTTGGTCAATTTGGAGCTTCTTGGTGAATGCAGGGACTTGGTTTTAAGGAAAGTAACTCAGAATACCCGGGAGGTTAATACAAGGAAGTTAGGTCCAACATGGGAAGGCCCCTGCCGGGTTTCAGCTATCACCGAAAAAGGGTCATACGAGTTAGAAATTCTACCTCTACTAGTTATTCAATTTGTTTCTCTGTTTGTTGTAGTTAAGCATGTCTAAATTCTACCTTATATGTAATCAGCATGCCTGACTTCATTTAGTTCTTTGATATTTGTCCAACATGTTTACTTAGTTCCCTTACCCCCTCTTTTTAATTGGTGTGACTATGTTAGTTACTTAGTTTTCCCTTGCATTCAATTGGTCATGATTGTGTCCAATTCTGTTAAACTCATCTTTGTCTTCAACATGATTTGAGATAGAAATCCTGCTTTGAGTTTATATTATGATAGAAATCATGCTTTAGGCCCATATGCTATGTTACTTGCATCAAAACATGTCATAAGTCTATATTATTTGCATTAGAAAACCTGCCTTAGGACACTCACGTTTATATTTTGCATATTAGAAACATGTTATAAGTTCATCACTTCCTTCTCTGACTCTGCATAAGTTATTATCACCTGGGAACCATGTCATTAAACTACTGTTGTAATCATGCTTAATAAAAATGATTATCTCTCTGTGCATTAGAAATCCTGATTTAGGACTCTGTTTGCATTGGCTCTAAATCATGTCTACATTGCTTGAATGAATAATTGTCTATAAAATGTTTAAAAACGAACCAACATAGATATTGTGTTCTAGTGTACACGTGTGAAATCAGTTCTGTATCATTAATCACCTAATTCAATATGCCTATATGATTGAATGACTTCAAGTTGTCCTAACCAATTCCCAAATTATGATTGCATACAGACCCACGCTTAGGCAAGCCATAGGTAATTAATGGTATTATAACCGTGAAATCAGGCTCTATTTATGTGTGAAATTTTCCATGTTTTACAGGCTATAAAATCAATAGGCAAGCTGACTAGGGTTCAGCTACTTCGCTTTTAAACAAATGCTGCATATTCTGTGTTTGTGATGTTCATCTAGATATCATGTTCTAGGACTTTCTGAATTTCTTTAAAATCAGTTGTTTGAGATGTGCTATGTATCTGTTTATGTGTGGAGGTAAAACATGAGCCCCTAATTGCTTCCCTATTTGACAGTCCTATGTGTTCTTTGTTGTCGCTTAGATTTTACCTTTTAAATACCTTAGGAGTGTCTATGTGACGATCCGGCCAGTCGTCTCATGAGTTACCACTTCATTTCCCCTATTTCTACTTATTTATACTTCGTTATCTATGTTTTGTGGTATCGGGTTGGTCGGATTGAGTCAGGAATGAGTTTGGTGAAGTATGAGACACTTAGTCTCTTTTAAGAAGGTTTAAGTTGGAAAAGTCAACTGGATGTTGACTTGTGTGTTAAAGGGCTTGTATGTGAGTTCCGATGGTTTGGTTATCTTCGGGAGGTGATTTATAACTTAGGAGTGTGATCGGAATGGGTTTTAGAGGTCTGGAGTAGAATTAGGCTTGAATTGGCGAAGTTGATATTTTGGCAATTTCCGGTTGATAGGTGATATTTTGATATAAGGGTCGGAATGAAATTCCGAGAGTTTCAGTAGCTTCGTTGTGTCATTTCGGATGTGTGTGCAGAATTTTAGGTCATTCGGACGTGGTTTGGTTGGGTTTTTGATCAAAAATGTGTTTCGGAAGATTTTAGAAACTTAGGCTTGAATTCGATGAGTTTTGGGTAATTTGATGTTGTTTGGGGTGTTTTGATGATTGGAACAAGTTTGAATAAGGTATTGGGTCATGTTTGTGCTTATGGTTGAGGTTCTGGGGGCCTCGGGGTGATTTCGGATGGTTAACGGGAAGAATTGGGACTTAAGAGATTTCAGAAAATTGTTGCTTCTGGTGTTTTCGCACCTGCGGCTTGGGGATAATAGTTGCGGTGCCGCACGTGCGAGGGAGAAGGCCGCAGATGCGAGATTTGGGCTGAGGTCCAAGAACCGCAAAAGCGGAGTTTTGGGCCGCCGCAGATGCGGAAGGGCGATCGCATGAGCGCATTTGGGTTGGTTAAGTGAGTTCCGTAGAAGCGGACTTGTGAACGCAAATATGGTACCGCAGAAGCGGTGGAGGGGTCGCAGATACGAAAACTCCTGGGCAGAAGGTATATATTCATTCTTCGCAATTTTTGAAGGGTTTAACCATTTTAACCTCGGAATTGGGAGCTTTGGGCGATTTTGAAGAGAGAAATCAAAGAGACTTCGTTGAGGTAAGGATTTTGGACTTAAAATACATTTCTATGGTAGAATTTCATGATTTAGGACTAAAATTTAAGGAATTAAAAGACTAAAAATGGAGGTTTAGGGCTTGAGTTTAAGAGGCCTTTAATGGAGGATTTGAGGGGTCGTTTGAACTCCAATTCATGTGTTTTTGATATGTATGAACTCGTGGGGAGGCGAGGATTCTAAGGATGTGAAAATTTCTGAGTTTTGAGAAGTGGGCCCGGGGCTCAGATTTTGCTAATTTCGCCATTTTTGGTATTTTCGATTGTTTTCGCTTGGGCTTTGTTCCCTTAGCACATTGTGACGTATTCGTTCTGATTTTGGATAGATTCGACGCGCGTGGAGGCTGATTCGAGAGGCAAAGGCATCGCGAGCTAGAGCTTTAGCCGGTTTGAGGTGAGTAATGATTGTAAATGATGCTCTGAGGGTTTGAAAACCCGGATTGCACATCGTAGTACTATATTGAGGTGAGACACACGCTTGATGACGAGCGTGGGGTCGTCCACTATTGGGGATTGTGACTTGGACCGTCCCGATTGACGATTTTACCACATATTTGACTGAAACTTATTTGTTATCATCATGATTTGTGTTGATTGCCATATTTGGGCTTCGTGCCGACTATTTGAACCCTTCGGGGATTTTTATTACTATTTTCTGACTGTTTTGACTTATTAATTGAACTCAATTATGTTATTTTCCACTGTTTTACTACTCAGCCATTTTTACTCCGTTTTGAGACTTAAATGATATTTTAAATAATGTTTTGGCTGAGAAATACTGTTTTACTAATGCCCAAGGGGCTTGTGAGTATTTTGACTGAGTAAGGCCGTGGGCCTAGTTGTGAGGAGATACTGATACTGATTTGAGGTCGAGGGCCTGAGATATGTACGCCATGAGGTGGCTTGTTGATATTGTTTATGAGGTTGAGGGCCTGAGATATATATGCCACAAAGTGGCTTGACTGTTATGAGGCTGAGGGCCTAGATTTGATGCCACGAGATGGCTTGATATTGTTCTTGGGCCATAAGGGGCCCCTCCCGGAGTCTGTACACCCCCAGTGAGCATGGGTACCTATTGTGATGTGAGATTGAGCCCGAGGGACTGGTACTGTTCTGAGATGTTGCCCGAGGGGCGGTTTTGTTGATACTGTGCTCGAGAGGCGAAATTTTACTTGTTATTTGCCTGTTAATTACTTGTTTTACCTGCTGAAAAAGGGATTTTACTTGATTCTTCACTAATTTACTGATTTTAAGTGACTTTACTACTTCGGTATAGAATGCATTGTGATTTACGTATTTTCTTACTTTCAGTCATTATTTATATTTATTACTCACTGGGTTAGAGTACTCACATTACTCCCTGTATCGTGTGTGCAGATTCAGGCGTAGCAGGTACCGCTCTTGAGTGATGATCCTTCCAGTCCAGGCGGTATTTCAGAGACTACAAGGTAGCTGTTGGTGTCCATAACCCCTGTGTCTCCCTTATCTTATTATTTCTATGTTCTTCAAACGGTTGTACCAGATATTGTATTTAGTAGACTCAAATCAGGATTCCTAGTTGCTCATGACTTGTGACACCCCGGTTAGGGCTGTGTCGGGTTGGAATTCCGTTTTGTTATCTTTATTTCCGCTAATTGTGCTATTAAATCATGTTTGAACTATTCTTATGCTATTTAACTGCTTAAAAGGACGAATTGTGTTAGACTGGCTGGCCTTGTCTTCACGAGAGGCTCCATCACGACCGGGTTCGGGGTTAGGGTCTTGACAAGTTGGTATCAGAGCCTAGGTTACATAGGTCTCACGAGTCATGAGCAAGTTTAGTAGAGTCTCGTGGATCGGTACAAAAACGTCTGTATTTATCCTCGAGAGGCTGCAGAACCTTTAGGAAAAACTTCATATTCTTGAAATTCTTGTCGTGCGAACTTGTTGGTCCAAGTACTAAACTTCTATTATTCCATTCTCTCACAGATGGTGAGGACGTGAGCTACCGGATGAGGTGGACGACCACCAGTGCCACCAGCTGAGGCCACCAGAGGTCGTAGACGCGGTTGTGGTCTTGGCAGAGGCAGAGAAGCGAGGGCAGCACCTGTAGATCCACCAACTGCCATGTCTTAGGATCAGGCTCCGGCTATGGATGCTCTAGCAACACCAGTTCAGGCACCAGCTGTGCCCATCGTGATCTCGGGTCTTCAAGAGGCCTTGGCACAGATCTTATCAGTTTGTATTGGCCTGGCTCAGGCAGTTTCAACCACCATAGCATCAACTACTTCACAGGCCGAGGGAGGCAATCAGACCCCCGCTGCTCGCACGCCTGAGCAGGTAGTGCAGGGACTTCAGATGCCGGGGGCACCTCCAGCTCAGCCGGTTGCACCAGCTCAGGAGTTTGTTGTGCCAGTTATGCCGAATGATGAGCAGCGTCGTCTTGAGAGGTTTGGTAGACTCCAGCCTCTGACATTCAGCGGAGCAGAGGGCGAGGATGCCCAGGGTTTCTTGGATAAGTGCTAGCAGATGCTCTATACAACAAGGATTGTTGAGTCTAGTGGCATGACATTCACTACCTTTCAGTTTTCTGGGGCTGCCTTCACTTGGTGGGAGGCGTATAAGAGGCGTAGGCCTGTGTGAGCAGTGCCCCTCACTTGGCAGGAGTTCTCCATTCTCTTCCTGGAGAAGTATGTGCCGCAGTCCCGCAGAGAGGAGCTGCGTAGGCAGTTTGAGTGGTTACGACAGGTGGATATGACTGTGTCACAGTATGAGTCGAGGTTTTCTGAGTTGGCTCGTCATGCCATCTGGATGGTTCCGACGAATCGAGAGAGGATCAGGAGATTTGTTGATGGCCTTACTTATCATCTCCGTATTCTTATGACCGGAGAGAGAGTGATGGGTGCTACGTTCGAGGAGGTGTTTGATATCACCCGTGAGATTGAGATGGTTCGTCGTCAGGAGCTAGAGGACAGGGAGGCCAAAAGGCCTTGAGGACCGGGCAGTTACAGTAGTACTCCTTCAAGGGGCCAGTTTCAGCATGGTAGAGGCCATTCTTTCAGGCCTGCTCAGTCATTCCTGCCCAGGTCATCGTGGGACATCTTCAGGGCATGGTTATCATGGATCTCAATAGGTCCAGTCATCACTCAGTGCCCTCCCAGCTCAGAGTTCATCTCGTGCCCCATAAGCTCAGGGCTCTTCTATGTCGAGTGCATCTCCTAGTCACTCCGGTGCGAGGGGTTCCCTTTAGTCCCCTTCTCCAGCACCTGGGAGTTATTATGAGTGTGGAGAGATGGGCCACATATGGAGGTAGTGTCCTCGTCGGGTTGCTAGTTCATCTCATTAGAGGGGTCAGCCCTCAACTTCCGCTCCAGTTACTTCACCACCCGCCCAGCCAGCTAGGGGTGGAGGTCAGGCAGCTAGGGGTCGCCCTAAAACTAGATGTTGATTGAGTGGTGGCCAGGTTCGTTTCTATGCTATCCCAGGCAGGCCAGATGCTATTGCTTTAGATGCTGTCATTACAGGTATTGTTTCAGTCTGCCACAGAGATGCCTCTGTGTTATTTGATCCCGGTTCCACCTTTTCTTATGTGTCCTCATATTTTGCTTATTGTTTGGGTATGCCCCGGGAGTTTCTTGCTTTACCTGTTCATGTATCTACCCTAGTGGGCGATACTATTGTTGTAGACCGTGTGTACCGGTTGTGTGGTGACTATTGGGGGTCTGGAGACCCGAGTGGATTTATTGCTATTGATTGAGCATGGTGGACTTTGATGTCATTTTGGGTATGGACTGGTTATCTCCGTGTCATGCTATTCTAGACTGTCATGCTAAGATAGTCACTTTGGCTATACCGGGTGTGCCACAGATCGAATGGCGTGGTGTGACTGATTATGTTCCTAGTAGAGTTATCTCTTTCTTGAAGGCCCAGCGTATGGTTAGGAAGGGTTGCCTTTCATATCTAGCATTTGTGAGGGATGTCGGAGCTGAAACTCGTAGTATTGGTTTTGTCCTAGTTGTGAGGGATTTTCCCTATGTGTTTCCTGCAGACCTATCGGGCATGCCACTGGACAAGGATATTGATTTTGGTATTGACCTGGTGCCGAGCACGCAACCCATTTCTATTCCGTTGTATTGTATGTCACCAACGGAGTTGAAGGAATTGAAGGAGCAGCTTCAGGAACTCCTAGATAAGGGGTTCATTCGGCCTAGTGTGTCACCTTATGGTGCGCAAGTTCTGTTTATGAAGAAGAAGGATGGCACAATGAGAATGTGCATTGATTATAGGCAATTGAACAAGGTAACAATTAAGAACAAGTATCATTTGCCTCGCATTGATGATTTATTTGACCAGCTTCAGGGAGTGAGGGTGTTCTCCAAGATTGATCTCCGTTCGGGCTATCACTAGTTGAATATCAGGGATTCAGATATTCTTAAGACTACTTTCAGGACCAGATATGGTCATTATGAGTTCCTTGTTATGTGTTTCGGGCTAACTAATGCCCCAACAGCGTTCATGCATTTGATGAACAGCATTTTTCGGCCTTATCTTGATTCGTTCGTGATTGTCTTCATTGACGATATTTTCGTGTACTCGCGTAGTCAATAGGAGCATGCAGAGCATTTGAGAGTTGTGTTGCAGAGATTGAGGGAGGAGAAGCTTTATGCAAAGTTCTCCAAGTGTGATTTTTGGCTTAGTTCAGTGGCTTTCTTGGGGCACGTGGTGTCCAGCGAGGGTATTTAGGTTGATCCGAAGAAGATAGAGGCGGTTCAGAGTTGGCCTAGACCGTCCTCAACCACAGAGATTCGTAGCTTCCTTGTTTGGCAGGATATTATCGCCGGTTTGTGCAGGGATTCTCATTTATCACATCGCCCTTGACCAAGTTGACTCAGAAGGGTGCTTTATTTGTATGGTCGGACGAGTGTGAGGAGAGCTTTCAGAAGCTCAAGACAGCTTTGACCACAGCTCCAGTATTGGTTTTGCCATCAGCTTTAGGTTCATATACCGTGTATTGTGATGTTTTGAGAGTTGGGATTGGTTGTGTATTGATGCAGGAGGGTAGAGTTATTGCTTATGCTTATCATCAGTTGAAGCCCCATGAGAAGAACTACCCCGTTCATGATTTGGAGTTGGCTGCCATAGTTCACGCATTGAAGATTTGGAGGCATTACTTGTATGGCGTATCTTGTGAGGTGTTCACTGATCATCGCAGTCTTCAGCATTTGTTCAAGTAAAAGGATCTTAATTTAAGGCAGCGGAGATGGTTGGAGTTGCTTAAGGACGATGATATCACTGTATTGTACTATCCGGGAAAGGCCAATATGGTGGCTGATGCTTTGAGCCGAAAGACAGTAAGTATGGGGAGTTTGGCATATATTCTAGTTGGGGAGAGACCCCTTGCAGTTGATGTTCAGGCCTTGGCCAATCAATTCGTGAGGTTGGATATTTCGGAGCCCAATCGGGTGTTGACTTGTGTGGTTTCTCAGTCTTCTTTATATGATCGCATCAGAGAGTGCCAGTATGATGATCCGCATTTGCTTGTCCTTAGGGACAAAGTTCAGCATGATGATGCCAGATATGTAACCATCGGTGATGATAGGGTGTTGAGGATGCAGGGCCGGATTTGCGTGCCCAATATGGATGGGCTTCGGGAGTTGATTCTAGAGAAGGCCTATAGCTTGCGGTATTCCATTCATCTAGGTGTCGCGAAGATGTATCAGGATTTGAGGCAGTACAATTGGTGGAGAAGAAAGAAGAAAGATATTGTGGGATTTGTAGCTCGGTGTCTCAATTGTCAGCAGGTAAAATATGAGCATTAGAGACCGGGTGGCTTGCTTCAGCAGATGGTTATTCCTGAGTGAAAGTGGGAGAGGATCACTATGGACTTTGTTGTTGGACTCCCATGGATTTTGAAGAAGTACGATGCTATTTGGGTGATTGTGGATCAGCTGACCAAGTCCGCGCACTTTATTCCTGTATGTACTACCTATTCTTCAGAGCGGTTGGTAGGGATCTATATCTGAGAGATTGTTCGCTTGCATGGTGTCCCAGTTTCCATCATTTCAGATAGAGGTACTCAATTTACTTTGCAATTTTGGAGGGCCGTGCAGAGAGAGTTGGGTACTCAGGTGGAGTTGAGCACATCTTTTCATCCTCAGACGGACGGTCAGTCCGAGCGTACTATTCAGATAATGGAGGACATGTTGTGTGCTTGTGTCATTGACTTCAGAGGATCATGGGATGAGTTTCTACCACTTGCAGAGTTTGCTTATAACAACAGCTACTAGTCGAGTATTCAGATGGCTCCATATAAGGCTTTGTATGGGAGGCGGTGTAGATCTCCAGTGGGTTGGTCCGAGCCCGGTGAGGCTAGGCTATTGGGGACTAATTTAGTTCAGGATACTTTAGAGAAGGTAAAGGTGATTCAGGAGAGGCTTCGTACAGCGCGACCGAGGCAAAAGAGTTATGCTGATAGGAAGGTTCGAGATTTGTCTTACATGGTTGGTGAGAAGGTTCTGTTGAAGGTTTCACTCATGAAGGGTGTTATGAGATTTGGGAAGAAAGGGAAGTTGAGTCCTCGGTTCATTGGGCCTTTTGAGGTGCTTCGAAGGATTGGGGAGGTGGCTTATGAGCTTGCTTTGCCACCCAGCTAGTCGAGCGTGCATCCGACATTTCATGTTTCTATGCTCCGGAAGTATATTGGGGATCTGTCTCATGTTTTGGACTTCAGCACGGTTCAGTTGGATGATGATTTGACCTTTGATGTGGAGCCAGTAACTATTTTGGGTCGTCAGGTTCGGATGTTGAGATCAAAGAATATACCCTCAGTGAAGGTGCAGTGGAGAGGTCGGCCCGTGGAGGAGGCTATCTAGGATACCGAGCGGGAGATGCGGAGCAGATATCCTCACCTATTTGAGGCTTCAGGTATGTTTCTTGACTTGTTCGAGGATGAACGTTTGTTTAAGTTGGGGAGGATGTGACTACCCGGCTAGTCGTCTCATGAGTTACCGCTCTGTTTCCCCCATTTCTGCTTCTTTATGCTTCGTTATCTGTGTTTTATAGTATCGGGTTGGTCGGATCGAG
Organism: Nicotiana tabacum; assembly: GCF_000715075.1. NCBI lineage: Eukaryota > Viridiplantae > Streptophyta > Magnoliopsida > Solanales > Solanaceae > Nicotiana > Nicotiana tabacum. Next base: position 171,366,647 of record NC_134089.1, read on the forward strand.
TCCGGAATGAGTTTGGTGAAGTATGAGACACTTAGTCTCTTTTAAGAAGGTTTAAGTTGGAAAAGTCAACCGGATGTTGACTAGTGTGTTAGAGGGCTCGGATGTGAGTTTTGATGGTTCAGTTAGCTTCGGGAGGTGATTTATGACTTAGGAGTGTGGTCAGAATGGATTTTGGAGGTCCAGAGTAGAATTAGGCTTGAATTGGCGAAGTTGATATTTTGATGATTTCCGGTTGATAGGTGAGATTTTGATATAAGGGTCGGAATGGAATTCCAAGAGTTTCAGTAGCTTCGTTGTGTCATTTGGGATGTGTGTGCAAAATTTCAGGTCATTCAGACGTGATTTGGTTGGGTTCTGACTTTGTAAGTTCGCCTATGCGACTTTTCTCTCCTTTTTCCTCCAGCTTTTAGCCAATCTCTAGGACTCACTTTGTAAACATATACAAATTTCCTCTATGCATCTATACTAAGTTCTTCTCTTGATACTTTGTGGAACTTACGACTATTTTTATATCTTATTTAGCTGACCTGGTTATTCATCCGTATGACTTTACTACATCTACGCAGGTCATACTATACCATAACTCTTGCCTTGGTTTTATTATTATCGAGGTCTGCTACCAATTCTAGGTTACTCTTTCGCTTCTTATCATAGATGTATACATCCAAGTCTTTCAATGCTTCCTTATTATTGTTCATCTAAAGGATGGAATCCTTATCTCCTCTCATACATTGGATCTTTATCCATCTATTATCGATTCACCTTAACGTTGATCCATAATATACCACTGATAACTTGACCTCTTATGTAACACTACCGCTAGGGCTCACATTGCATCGTGGAACATTTGATGTGATTTTTCTGATCCACTTGGGGGTGATACGAACAATACTTCCATAACCATTTTACATAACATCCCAATATGGATTACCTTAAGTGGGTATTTTAATCCTTTACAATTCATGAAATCATTACTCAATCGAAGGTCCAAACATCATCCTTTATCTATCACAATTACACCCTCATTCTACTATCAGGGCAGCATTCCATCTCTTCTATATGCTATTAGTTTTAGACTCCTTTGAGTTCATTCAGGCTATACTTAGCTTTCTATAACTTAGAGAAACTATCAGTTCTATTGTTTTCATGGGCTTAATTCTATGGACTTATCCATTCTCATCACCTTCTCACTTGCCTTTTCTTATCCTTGCTCCTATCTTCCTAAAACCTTATTGCTTTACCATACTTTAGCTTGCGACCTATACATATCTATTTATAATACTTACAATTAACCAAACGACGCCGTTTCAGTTCCCTTCATCTCGACCGTTGAACTGATCTAATCGAACGGATCGGAACTGGGTAGGTAAGGATATTTATATGTCCAAACGCTACCCTACCCCCCTCATTTTGTCTCTTTCAAACACCCCTTCTGGGACTCTCTTTAGAACCCTATCCCGTCGCCCCAATTTCCACCACTTCGGCCCGGCAGCGCCGGCTCCAATTAACCCCAAATTAATACCAAACAACCATCACACTCTTCTCTTTCCAAATCCTGGACCAGTTTCCCTTGAACATGTAACCTGATTTAGGTATTTTCCTTGTTTCTGTCCTTCTTCATCTTTTTTCTGTTTCTTCTTCTCTTTTTCATTATGAATTCGTTTCAATTTTGTCCATGCATAAGTGCTTAATAATCAGCCTGTTTCATTTGGTTATTATTTGAAATCAATTAAGTCACTGCTTTTTCTTTTAGGTTTTGGGTTTTGTCTTATGGGTTCCGGATTTTTCTTTTGGCTCATTAAATTGGGATGTTGAATTAGGGCTCGATCTACGCCTGAAATGTGCAAAGCCCAAAATGGATTTGGCCCATGACCCATGTTGGACTGGATTAATACTGGGTCGAGTTGACCCATGATTCATGAGAATTTTGCTAGGGTAATTAACATGAACCTAAGGGGTAGAGGGTGAAATTCTAAGGGTAAGGGAATCTCAGTAACAGCCTAGGAAACTTCTAGGAAGTTGAGTATTGGGATTAATATAGAACTCTGATTTTTAGACTAAGGTTTTCTGAGCAAAAATGAAAATGTAAAAAGGGTCTAATTGCAAAATATGATTTCTTTAGGCCTGCCCTAGCCCCTTGCCTATAAAGGAATCATTTCTTGCCTTTCAAGGCAGACCCAAAAGCTGCAAAACTCAACAAAAAAAAAGAGGCAACTGAAAACTAAAGAAAATCACTGTTTCATTAGATTTTGTAGAAATTCCTTCTTTCTTCTTAGCTTCTGGGATTATTTTTCCATCCGAGTGAGAAATGGTTTGAAACTTAGTCTCTGAAGCCTGATTTAAGGTCTATTTGAGGCTGTGTTTTGGTTGATTTGGATATACTGAGTTGTTACAAATCATCTCTGGGGTCGTGAGCTTTTGCTGGTTGTTTCTGGTGTTAACTTCAGTTGTTGCACCTGCTGATACTTCCCTTTTCTTGTTTTGTTCACTTCAGGTATTCCCCCTTGAATCAAACTGGATGTAGTTCTCATATTGAAGATGACGTTGAAAAGTTTTGAAATGTGACAACTGAACCTGTCTTGCTTGTTTACATTTTTAGCATGCTTCGTCGCTTGATTTAATATAGCTTAGTTACTGCCAGTTGATTAGTTAAGTTTGTGCATTATATTTAAACTTTGGATTGTTGGTGATATGCTACTAACAGAAATCTGGTGAATGCATAATTTCTGAGAGTTTTCTTTTTGAGCACTGTTGGCAATGAGATGTGTTAAGTTAAACATCTCTGTTATTTCGCTAGTTTCATTTCGTGTGTTAAAATCATTTAGAATGAGGACTCAAAGCAAGGGAAATAATTATAGAGGGAAAGTTATTGATATGTGTATGTTGAATATGAGTGGACTTTGATTAATATGCATATTGTGGAGTAAAATAGATGTGCGTAAAAGCGAAAGTGGTAAAAGTTGATTAGCATGTTCAAATGTGAGCAGTTAGGGAATGTGCATAATTTCTCAGTTTCATAGTCTTTGATAGTTGTAAATTTATAGTTTCTTCACTTGGCATCTGAATATGTTTTCTGAGTAAAAGGGCTTAGATAAATGTTCAATTGGTTTCAGTCAGCTTTTGATACCCAATAGTTTTGATCAATTAATTCGATGGTTTTGTTATTTATAAAGATAATGATGCCTAGAACCATTTGTTGTCATTTTTCAAATTGGATGAGTTCTGCTACTACGCGGGTTCGACATGGTATCCAAAAACCCCTAGCTTGTGCATCGTGTGGTGCGATTCAGGTCTATTGGGCCTGAACACCATGAGTCGGCCTGGAATAAGGATAGGGGATTAAGATCTTGAATTTCTACTTTGTCGCTCCATTGTGTACAAATTGGGCCTATTTTCAAGTTTGGCTCAAATCATTTAAACTCGTGAGTTCTACAATTGCGGTACGTCATCGGGTTTAGCTTCAAGGGAAAACGGATCATTTCTTATTTATCTCATTTTAAGTATTTCAAATAATTGGGAGGTGAGCTATACTAGATAAAACAAGTAGTTTATGACCCTCACAAGTTAACTTCGAAACCTTGTAGTTAAAATAATGTGAGGTGTGCCGCGCCATATAGAATCTCGAATGCGTGGCCTTCCCTTAATTATATCCCTTAAAATCCTTAGAATTCGAAGGTGCCATTTAGCAAATTTCATGGCTCTTGTAAAGTTGCAAACGTGTAGTTGCTTTAGGTGCGTCATTTAATAATATTACCTTCCTAAATTCAGGTGTGCATTTCATGTGACCCAAATCAAAATCTTAAAATGTTGACTAAAATGTGTTTAGGATTGCGGGTGCATTTCATGTGGCGCGATCCAAAGGCACGTTTTAAATGACATTCAATCTTCTTAAAAATTGAATAAAAGTGGTTAAGTTAAAATGCACATAGGTTCAAAAGTGTTTTTAAAATCAGATAGTTAAGCCAAAAATAACAGTTGAGCGACCGTGCCAGAACCACGGAATTCGGGAATGCCTAACACCTTCTCCTGGGTTAACAGAATTCCTTACCCGGATTTCTGGTTCGCAGACTGTTGAACAGAGTCACCCTTTCCTCGATTCAGGATTCAACCGATGACTTGGGACACCATAAATCTCCCAAGTGGCGACTCTGAATCTTTTAATAATAATCCTGTTTCGATTGTCCTTTAATTGGAAAAACTCCCTTGTACACACCCTTCTCAAGGTGTAGGTAAAAGGAGGTGTGACAACAAGCTGCGCAAAAGAGTTCGAGAGTGTGAAGCTGAGCATATGGCACAACATAAGGCCGATATGGAAATGATAAATGAGTGGAAAGAGAGAGCTGTTAAATCTAGTGAAAGGCTCTGGCGACTCTGCTGGGGACTCGAACCCAGAATCTCTGGTTCAGGATTCAAGAATTCGAGCTTAGAATAATTGTTATAATTGGATTTATCCATTATCTAATTTTGTTACATGATTTGAGCCTAATGTGCTAATTGATTGCTTTTACCGCTTTGATATTCCATGAACTGTATATAAACTATTGCGAAATCCCTCTTCTCTTTGAGTTTTCTAAATCATGAAGAAGTGTGCACTTCGTGTGACTTCTTTTCTGTTAGAGTCATATTCTAAATTTAGAACGAGGTTCGGACAAGTTGCAAAGCCGGTGAAGCTTCTGTATTCCCGGTACACTGCCCCCCCCGGCCGGCTCGAGTTGTCCGCTCGGGTAAGCCAGGTCTAGAACAAATAAACTCAGGTTTTTTAAACCTAGTATAACAATACCTCATACCGGATCCCTAGTAGGAACGTTTGTTTGCATCATGTGCATTTTGACTTTGGAGACTCAACACAAGGGTTGAGTCTGTCTAGGACAGGTGCACCAGAAATAAAAAAGACCATCATGATGCATCTTACTTGCTACTTGTGCATTTATTTGCTTCGAATTTGCATGCTGACCGGCTTTTGAATAAAAAGGAGAGAATTTGGGAAAAGAAAACAGCAGTGTGAGGTAATTACCTACGGTGAAAACCAGTGGCCCTAAAAGTATACTGAAACTCTGCAGAGATTCTGAAAAAAAAAAGGAATTTTGTGAATTTTAAAGAAAAATAGGACAAAAAATCTTTGTGTATTGGGAAAAGAGAAAAAAAGAAGAAGTTGGGTTTATTTTCTTAAAAAACAAATTCTCGAACTACGCCAGTTTGATTCTCACAGGGTGTGAGATACGTAGGCAACCTCCATTGGGTCCAACTTCCTTTTTGCAAAAATAACACAAAAGAACAAAAATTTACTTTAATTTGAAAATAATTAGAGTGATGCAATTCTTGTCAGAAATAGCCAAATGTCCCTAAAAGGGCGCCGGAAGGCTATTTTTGCAAGAACAGCCGCTTTTAATTACTTTTAAAGGTTTTGGTTGGCTAGCCGACACAGCCTTAAAATCTTCGTTTCGAAGTGCTGAAAGGCCGTATTGGCAAAGCCGGATATTTGTGTGAAAATTTTGGAAAAAAGATGGTCATTTTTCTTGAGTCAAAACGAGTCGTAGTTTCCTTTTAATTAAAATCACCTTAATAAATGTGCAGGATGAGCACAATTCAAAATGAACCTTTCTCGGTCCGTAAAGAGATCCCTTTGGAGTTACATATGTGGTGGCATGATTTGGGGGAAGATAGCAGAAAGGCTATGACAAAAGCATTGGGCGGTCTTATCGGGCTCTTGAAGGTTAAGCCAAGAAAAGACGTGATTGAGGCCTTGATACCATTCTGGGACCCAACACATAATGTATTTCACTTTGCCGATTTCGAGTTAACTCCTACACTGGAAGAGATAGCAGGTTATGCCGGTATTGAAGGGAATCTTAGAAGTCAATACCCGATGGCACCGAGAACAGTAACCCCTCATAAATTTTTGGACTTGTTAAGCATCAGTCGTGACACCTGAGATGGAAATTTGGCCAAAGGATTCTGTACCTTCTAATTTCTGTATCGAAGTTACGGGAATCCTCGTGGCTTTGAAACACCAGATAATGGTCTTACTCACGCGGGAAACCAAAACAAGTGGGAAGCTCGGAGAGGATTAGCTTTTATAGCGGCGTTCCTGGGTGTTTTGGTTTGCCCTAGAAAAGACGGAAACATAGAGTTGGGACTTGTAGGGATAGCCGACTTTATGATGAAAAAGGCAAATGGGACTATAGTGCCGTTGATCTTGGCGGAAATTTACCGAGCTCTGACCCTCTGTCGAGAAGGGAAAAAGTTCTTTGAAGGGTGCAATATGCTGTTATAATTATGGATGGAGGAACACCTTTGCCACCGTCTTGGATACTTGAATTGTGGTATGACTGGCCTCGAGTGCATTGAAAAATATGAAAAGCGGGTAGAGGGTTATGAGTTCCCGGACGGTACGGAAGCATGTCATGCTCATTTGAGATCTTTGACTGCAAATAAGACGAATGGGCATTCGGGTGGCTCTAGGTCGGTGAGGTTATCTACATGTCGGCTGAGGAATGCTTTCTGCTGTTAATGGGTCTTCGGAGTATCCAGCCTTATGCTCCGCACAAAGTACTACGTCAGTTAGGCCGATACCAGACCATCCCACACGATGAAGATTTGAGTCGACATGCTATTGAGTTAGAGCCAAAAGTTGCCTTCCCGGAAGAAAGAGTGCGTCGGATTTGGCATCAGTGCAGATTCTTAGGGCCTAATACTCAAGTACGAGATCGATCCAGAGGCGAGGTAGAGCCCTATTATACTGCTTGGTATGGTAAAAGGTCCCGGGTTCAACATGAGCCCGAAAGGCCCGCAAAAATACCCCACGTCCAACAGTTCACTGACGGAGCACAAGTGCAATGGGACTGGTTGGCCAAAGAAAACGAGTACAGGGCTACCATAAGCAAATTGGAGAAACAAGTCAGGGACCTTCAGTTTGAAAATAGCTTGCAAGCCACGGAGGACAAAGGAGAAAAAAGAAAAAGCTAGCCATAGAAAATGAGGCCCTTCAAGCCCAGATTCAGAAAATGAAAATAACGGCAAAAAATACAGCCCGAAGTACCAAAGATGAGAAACTCAAAGCTAACTTGAGGCAAAAAGTGAGTGACTATAGTTTTGATTTGAACAAAGCAGAAGGTGAACTAGCCAAGTCTCGAAAACAGTTGGCTAAAAATGCAGATGAATGAGCATGCCTAGTTAAGCAGTTGAAAGAAAAGTACGATGATGAGGTCGCGGGATTAAAGAAAAGGGCCATCGCCACGGAAAACAAAATGATCAAACAAGCAAAAGACTTCAAAGTTGAAAGAGAACATTGTTATACGGTATTGGCACAATTAGAAATAGATCTGCAACAACTTCAGGAGCAAAATTAAGTGGTCGAGCAAACTTTGGGGGCCAGGGCCTAGTAGATTGGGCATTTGTTACAAGAAAAAGGCGTCATAAGAGAGAGAACAGAAACATAGCCGATTACATCGTTATGAAGTGCCAAATTTGTGAGGATATGACTCGCACTACCTTCTTTGCGGCAGTGATGACATTCGTAAAGAAGATAATGAATGACTTGGACCGACTTCAAATGGATCTTACATATAGGCCCGCGGCGAGACCGAATGATGTCCCGCGGGCACTAGGAGCATTGATGTATTCATGATTTTCCATTTGAGTCTGTATTTCCTTTTTCCGTTAGAGTCTGTCAATTGTGTTGAGTTTGTATTTTTCTTTTGCTGGAGTCTGTCAAGTCCGTATTTTCTTTTGTCAGAGTATGATAGTTTATTTTGGAGGCTGTATTTCATCTTTTCATCAGCGTCTGTTAGTTTCTCTTGGAGTCCATTAGTATTGAGTTTTTGTAATCAAAGCATTTGCTTTTTATGAAATTGAAAATCCCAAAAATTGTTTTATTATTTACTTTCGTACTTATCTTCCCAGAACTACGCTCGGTCTGATTCATGCGGGATCATGATATGTAGTCAATCTCCATAGGATTCGACCATAACCAAAAGAAAAAAAAGAAGAGGAAAAACAAGAGAGAAAAAGAAAGAAAAGAGAGGAAAAATAAGAGAAAGAAGCAATGGAAAAACAAGAGAGAAATGAGAGGATAAAAACAAAAGAAAAGGACAGAATGGAAAAAGAGAAGGAAGAAGTTGCAAATGGAAAAATCGGGATGACGCAAGCAGCCGATCAAATGCATAATAGTAACGGCTAACTGCTTAGGTGCATTCATTCCCCAAATGTGCGGTTTCTAATTTGTTAAAGCCCTAACCACTAACAAGGTTGTTGTTGATGTATTGAGTTCAGGAAGGTGGTTAGTTGATTGGAATTCTGGCAACTCACTCATACAACACCCGATCAAAAGACATGCTGAATATGGCCAACCAAGAACCGGAGACAAGTATTGTTGACCCGTCAAAAGATGTGGAAGAACTGGATGTTAATGCAATGAAGGAAGATATGTATAAGTTAAAGCAGCAGATGGTTGAAATGTACTAGGCCTGGGAAAAAGGGCACCCATCACCGGTTTATCCCGCCAACCCTGCTTATATCCCACCATCGGCCTAACCTCAGGAGCCTCCCATTGTGAACTCATCTCCAGCCTTTCCCCTCTACCAACAATGCTATGGCGCCACTTCCCATACTTCTCAAGCTCCACCACCCAAACAGGTCTCATACCCTCCCCCACCAATTACACCCGTTTTTGTGGCACCTCCACCTGCTACATTACACCGATCTTCCAGTGAACTTCTGTTCCAAACTTACGATAACTAGTACTATCCCCCTGAACCCACCTTCAAATTTCCAGAACCATATTCTTACACCCCTCATCTTGACCTCCCGGCAGAGATCGAGAAGCCACCCAAAAATCCCGAGCATGAAGAGATGATCAGAAAGGTCAAAAGCTTAGAACAATTGTTCAGAGATATGAGGGGGTTGGGAGGTCAAGTAAGTGTGACTTATAAAGATTTATCTCTGTTTCCAGATGTTCAGTTACCAGCAGGGTTCAAAATGCACAAGTTTGATCTGTACGATGGGCATGGTGACCCAGTAGCACACTTAAGAGGATTTTGTAGCAAGATGAGAGGAGCAAGTGGAAGAGATGAATTGTTGATGGCATATTTAAGCCAAAGTTTGAGTGGATCGACATTAGAATGGTATACCAGACAAGATCACAGCAGGTGGTACACATGGGACAATTTGGCCCAAGCCTTTGCCTGCCATTTTCAGTACAACCTTGAAATTGTCCCAGACCGTCTGTCATTAACAAAGATTGAGAAGAAGCCCGGTGAGAGTTTCAGGGAATATGGATTCCAGTGGAGAGAGCAAGCAGCGAGGGTTGACCCTCCGATGAAAGAAAGTGAGATGGTTGATTATTTCTTGCAGGCTTTGGAACCCACTTATTTTGGTCATTTGGTGTTAGCAATAGGCAAGTCCTTTAATGAAGTTGTAAAAATAGGAGGCATGGTTGAGGAGAGACTCAAGTCCAACAAGATCATGAGTTATTCAGCAATCAAAGCGACTACCCAGGCCATTCAAAACGGTACCGGGGGTGTACTCGGGAAGAAGAAGAAAGAGGATGTTGCTACGATTGAGTCGGGAGCTTGGGTTGGATCCAGGAACATTCCATGTTACTACAACCCGCCTCGACCCTACCACCAAACTTACCCCCACACTCCATATAGTCCACTACAACACTACTACCCACCGCCCGATCCATCACACACAAACCTAACTCAACCTTCTAATCACGCACAATGGCGTGCGCCAGCTCCACAAAGTCCATACTTAGCTCCACAAAATGCCCATCCACCCCCAAAAGCCTACAGAAATCCCCCTGGAACAGGTTTTTGGCCCAATCAAGCCTTTAAGAATGAAAGGTTGCAGAAATAGAAGACCTTCACTCTTTTGGGAGAATCATATGCTAGTCTATTCCATCGACTGAGACAGTTGGGTATGTTGAATCCAATCGAGGCTAAACTGCTGAATCCCCCTCTCAGAAATCTTGACCGCTTGGTGAGTTGTGAGTATTGTTCAGGGACCCTGGATCACAACACAGAGAAATGCTGGAAATTGTAAACAGCTATTCAAGAGCTTATTGATACTAATCGGATTGAGGTCCAAGCCCCGGAGGCACCCAACATCAACCAGAACCCGTTGTCGGCCCATCATAAGACTAATATGATTGAGATAGTGCATAAGGGTGGGGAGCCTAAGAAGCCTTCGTAAACCGTCATGATGATTCGGGCTAGTGAAGCCAAGCCATTTGAAAAGTCAACAAGTGAGAAGTCTGTGATCAAGTTGAATGGGGCAAATAACGAACCATCCGTGGAGGTCAAGAAGGGGTCCTCAAGTGACGTTGCAGGAAAACATGAAAGAGCAAAAGGTGCCAAGAATGACGAACAAGCCTGTAATAATTGTGAAGGGCGCCCGCACAGATCCTGTCATTATCAAACCGGTAACTCAATTACCCATAGTCAACAGCAAGGCAGTCCCATGGAATTATGAACGAGTGACAGTGACTTACAAGGGGAAAGAGGTTAAAGAAGAAGTGTGTGAGACTCATGGTTTGACTCGATCGGGGAAATGCTTTGCCCCCGAAGAGTTGAAAAAAGCTAAGACCTCAAAAGATAATCCAGTGTTCGTGAAGAAAGCGTTAACCGAGGAAGAAGCAGAAGAATTTTTGAGAAAGATGAAAGTACAGGACTATTCCATTGTGGAGCAGTTAAGGAAGACACCGGCTCAGATCTCGCTCTTGTCATTATTGATCCATTCAGACGAGCACCTTCGGGTTTTGATGAAGATCTTGAACGAAGCCCACGTTCCTGACAAAATCTCAGTAAACCACTTGGAAAAGATAGCTATCAAGATATTTGAGGTAAACAAAGTCACTTTTTCTGATGATGAGTTGCCCGTGGAGGGTACTGAGCACAATAGATCCCTCTATCTAACGGTGAAATGTGAAGATTCTGTGGTTACTCGGGTACTAATTGACAATGGTTCCAGTGCAAATATTTTCCCTCTTTCCACTCTAAAGAAGTTGAAGGTGGATGATGAAAGAATTCACAAGAACAATATTTGCGTTCGGGGATTCGACGGTGGAGGGAAAGATTCAGTCTGGGTCATAGTGCTCGAGCTTACAATAGGGCCAGTTGAATTTACTATGGAATTCCAGGTGCTCGATGTGGCTATTTCTTACAACATGTTGTTAGGAAGACCCTAGATTCATGCTACCAAAGCGGTCCCGTCTATCTGCATCAAATGGTTAAGTTTGAATGGGATAGACAGGAAATTGTTGTGCATGGCGAAGATAATTTGTGTGTTCCCAATGATGCCATTGTTCTGTTCATAGAGTTTGAAGACGACAAGGGGCCATGGGTTTATCAGGTTGTTTACATGGTATCGGTAGAGAAAATTCCTCAAGGGAAGTGCGTGCCAACTCCAAGGGTAGCTGCTGCATCAGTCATGGTAACCGTTGAAATGTTGAAAAATGGTTTTATGTCGGGCAAGGGTTTGGGTGCATCTCTGCAAGGTATCGTACGGTCGGTTTCTCTTCCTAAGAACTTGGATACGTTTGGTTTGGGGTTCAAGCCCACAGTCGCAGACGTGAGAAGAGCCAGAAAAATGAAACAAAGAGCATGGGCCCTTCCAAAGCCAGTCTCGCGTCTTTCCCAATCATTTGTCAGGCCTGGTACCAGAAAGCGCCCAGTGATGTCGGTTCCCATTTAGGTGGATGATGTGGATGGAGATTTGATAGAAAGGTTCGAGAGGATATTTGCCGATGTGAACGTGCTGGAAGATGGAGAGGGTTCTAGCAAGGCAGATGTGCAATTTGTTGGGCCCAGTGCGAAGATTAGCAATTGGGAAGCTACTCCTCTCCCCACCAGGAGGGAGTTTTGGTAGTTTGCTTTGATTTTCTTTCAATTTATCTGGATTATTCCAGGGTTGTAATTCAGATGCTATGTTCCGTCCATTTGGATATATAAACCCTGTTATCTTTAATTTCAATGAAATGCAATTTCTCTTTTCCTCTCTTCCTGATAGTTTTATTTTTGTTTTCCTTTCTTCCTTGTACAGTTCTTTTTATGCTGGCTTCAATGATATGACATGCATGCGGAATCTCCGGCCCAGTCTTAAAAGCCATTCTAATTCTGAAATAGTAATTAAAGAAATAGAGTGTGATGTTGAATCGGAATATGACGAGGATGAAGCCTTTGAAGAGATTAGTAAAGAATTAAGCCATTTTGAAGAAAAACCCAAGCCTAACCTGAGTGATACAGAAGCAATCAATTTAGGGGACCAAGATAATGTCCGGGAAACTAAAATAAGTGTCCATCTTGAACCACAACTCAGAGAGGAGATAATTAAAACATTGTTCGAGTATAAAGATGTTTTTCCATGGTCCTATGACGACATGCCAGGTCTAAGCACCAGTTTGGTGGTTCACAAATTGCCCATTGATCCGGCATTCCCCCCTGTCAAGCAGAAGTTGAGGAAATTTAAAACTGAATGAGTGTGAAAATTAAGGAAGAGGTCACCAAACAGTTTGAGGCCAAGGTCATTCGGGTCACTCGGTATCCCAGTTGGTTAACCAATGTAGTGCTTGTGCCAAAGAAGGATGGCAAGACCAGGGTGTATGTTGATTATCGAGACCTTAACAAGGCGAGTCCCAAGGATAACTTCCCACTGCCAAACATCCATATATTGATCGATAATTTTGCCAAACATGAGATTGGTTCTTTTGTGGATTGTTATGCGGGCTACCACCGGATCTTAATGGATGAAGAAGACACAGAAAAGACAGCATTCATCACGCCCTAGGGAACGTACTGTTATCGAGTCATGCCATTTGGTTTGAAAAATGCTGGGGCAACCTACATGAAGGCAATGAAGACCATATTCCACGATATGATACAAAGAGAGATCGAGGTTTATGTGGATGATGTGATTGTAAGGTCTAGAAAGCAGTCTGACCATGTCAGAGATCTGAGAAAGTTCTTCCAAAGGCTTCGCAGGTACAATCTCAAGCTCAATCCTGCAAAATATGCGTTCGGTGTTCCATCTAGAAAGTTGTTGGGATTCATAGTCAGCCGACGAGGTATTGAATTAGACCCATCAAAAATCAAAGCCATCCAGGAATCGCCACCTCTGAAGAACACGACTAAGGTGATGAGTCTGTTGGGAAGATTGAATTATATCAGCGGGTTTATTGCTCAGCTCACGACAACTTGTGAACCCATCTTCAAGTTGTTAAAGAAAGATGTTGCAGTCAAGTGGACAGATGAATGTCAGGAAGCATTTGATAAGATAAATGGGTACTTGTCAAACCCACCAGTGTTGGTCCCGCTAGAACCAGGGAGACCTTTGATTTTGTATTTGACGGTCTTGGACAATTCATTTGGATGTTTGTTGGGACAACATGACATCACTGGCAGGAAGAAGCAGGCCATATATTATCTCAGCAAGAAGTTCACATCTTACGAGGTTAAGTACACTCAGCTTGAGAGGACGTGTTGCGCCCTAACTTAGGTAGCCCAAAAGCTGAAACATTATTTGTCCTCTTATACTACTTACCTCATCTCTCGCTTGGATCCGTTGAAGAATATCTTCTAGAAGCCTATACCCACAGGAAGGCTCGCAAGTGGCAGATTTTGCTCACAGAATTTGACATTATCTATGTGACTAGGACCGCAATGAAAACACAACCATTGGCTGACCATTTGGCTGAGAATCCTGTGGATGAAGAATACGAACCCTTGAAGACTTACTTCCCTGATGAAGAGGTAATGCACATTGATGAGTTGGAACCGATTGAAAGGCCAGGATGAAAGTTTTTCTTTGATGGTGCTGCTAACATGAAAGGCGTTGGAATAGGGGCGGTACTTGTTTCTGAAACAGGGCATCATTACCCTGATACAGCACAGCTTCGGTTCTACTGTACTAACAACATGGCGGAATACGAGGCATGCATTTTGGGTTTGAGGATGGCTGTAGATATAGGTGTCCAGGAAGTCTTGGTCTTGGGTGACTCGGACCTTCTGGTACACCAGATTCAGGGAGAATGGGAAACACGGGATTTAAAACTCATACCGTACCGGCAATGCTTGCATGATCTCTGCCAACGGTTTCAATCAATAGAGTTCAGGCATATTCCAAGGATCCACAATGAGGTCGCCGATGCTTTGGCTACTCTAGCGTCAATGTTACATCATCCAGATAAGGCTTATGTAGACCCGTTGCATATTCAGGTTCGCGATCAGCATGCTTATTGTAACATGGTGGAAGAAGAACTCGATGGAGAACCTTGGTTTCATGATATCAAGGAATACATCCAAAGGGGAGTATATCTGATACAAGCCACAGATGATCAAAAGAGAACAATTCATCGCTTGGCGAGTGGATTTTTCTTCAGTAGAGGAGTTTTGTACAAAAGAACTCCAGATTTTGGGTTATTAAGATGTGTAGATGCCAAAAAGGCCGCAGCTATCATAACCAAAATACATTCTGGAGTTTGTGGACCGCACATGAGTGGGTATGTGCTGGCAAAGAAGATCCTCCGGGCAGGTTATTATTGGCTCACTATGGAGAGAGATTGTATCAGTTTTGTCCGTAAATGTCATCAGTGCCAAGTGCATGGAGATTTGATTCATTCTCCACCATCTGAACTACATACAATGTCTATACCATGGCCTTTTGTTGCTTGGGGAATGGATGTCATTGGACCAATCGAGCCAGCAGCGTCCAACGGGCACAGGTTTATTCTGGTGGCCATCGATTATTTTACCAAGTGGGTAGAGGCTAAAACATTCAAGTCTGTAACCAAGAAGGCGATGATTGATTTTGTGCATTAAAATATCATTTGCCAATTTGGGATACCGAAGGTGATCATTACAGACAATAGGGCTAATCTCAATAGTCATCTGATGAAAGAGTTATGTCAGCAGTTCAAGATTACACATCGCAATTCTACCTCGTACTTGTTACAACCCATATCCACATGTGTTAGCTCATTCCATATATTAGTTAACATAAATCCAAGAAGGAATTATCTTTGATATGATAAGAAGTCAATCCTATTGGTCTTAAGTGATACAAGAGTGTATAAGGGTGATTAACCAGTATTAGAAGTTAAACGAATCAAGGATGTTGTAACTCGTATTTTCAGGTAATCTAGCGGTGCTCAATACACTCAAGAGGTCATTTATTAAGGTATTTTAATCATATAATATCCGTATCATAAGTCTTGAAGTCAAACGAGTTATGAAACAAAAGTCGACAAAAGTTGTCGCAACTTAGGTTCATAATTTTACTTAAACATTAGGTCAAATGTTTCTAATCTTTTCTCATTATTTACAAGGAATTACGGGGTGATCTACCAACAAAATTAAAGATCTATGAGTCTAGTTTCCAACTCATTAAACCGTTCATCGATACGATCTCGGAGTAGAGAAATATTCACGTTTTCGCGAGACTGCGCCAAACACCTCTCTATGGGGCCCACTAAGGCGGTTTAAGATATTTGGACCTATATAGGATGCCTCCAACCCGTTTTAAGTCATTTATTCTCACTATTTTCAGACCTTAGAACCCTAGGAACATCCTCTCAAGGTTCTCTCAAGATTCAAGACCCAAAAAGGGCAAACAACACAAATCAAGTGTCGGGAATTCCGTGGCGCTAGTAAGTCTCTTGTTCTTCTTGTTGTTGCTCATTTTTGTGTCGTTCTAGCTCGTGTGGGAGGTTTTTTTAAAGGGTTTATGTTCTGTAAATACTCCCTCATGTTCTTAATATCAATCCTAGGTGATTTCAGCCTTTTAAAGTGATTCTAGTGCCGAAAAACACTAATTGATCGCTAGTTTCGCTTTTTTGTTGTTGTGGCAGCATTGGAGGGATATTTCATGGAAATTTAATGTCAAATTGGAGTTGCTATTTCTGTATAAAGGTAAGGAACCTCTTACTCTATATGTATTTAAGATTATCCAAGTTGCGGCTAAGCCATTGAAGCTAGAACTTGTGAGATATATATCGAAAGGCTTGGTAGTAATGTTATTATTTTGTGGACTGTTTTGCGTTGTTGTTGGGCTGCGTATTTTACTACTATCTTGTGGAGTTTTGGAGGAGGAAGGGTGTGTAGAAACACCATATATATGTAGGGTTATGGGCTGATAGTTATTCGTAACATTTCCAGGTTGTTTGACACGACTACGGTGGTCGTCGTATGTATAAAGTGATTAGGCTGTGTGTGGACTATTTTGGGAGGCTCAATATGTTTATTATTGATGTTGTTTGGGCTGTTTGGTGACTGTTTTTAATAGTGTGAGGTCATATATATAGGGGAGGTGCTGTCCGTTTCATCGTAAAATAGGTTGTGGTCGATACATAATAGTTATGACGCTTAAATGATAACGATAGTATCGTTTCTCTTATTGTAGACTAAGGAGTTTTGACAATTGCATAGCTTGAGATTGGGACAGTATATACAAGGTATGTTGAGGCTATCCCTTTCCTTCTTTTTCACGACTCCGATTGTACATAATGTAATGAACGAGCTTCCAAAGATACTCTACTCTTAGAAGCTAGCAGTACTTACATTGTTTTCCCTCTTATGGAACGATTGATGTTAATGTTGCTTCTCTTATTCTTATGTTATCAATGTTGTTGGTACTTCCTGATTCTTATAAGGTTCATAGTGAAGAGTTAGTCCTAATAACGTGTACAGAGGATACCGACCTTACGTCACTCCGAAAGGTTTAGGAATGTGATTCCATGAGTCAAGCATGCATTATATATATGTATCTATTTTACTCTACCGAGCCACGCTATAGTTGGCCGGGTACGGCACCTATTGTGCAACCACTGATCAGTTGGGTTTTACCGAGCTCCACGTGGCCGGGTACGATTCTACCGAGCCTTATGATGGCCGGGTACGTTTTTTTACCAAGCCTATTATGGCCGGATACGATATGATGATGATGATGCCCACAGAGGCGAATGCTTTAAAGGTTTATGTATTTATACATATGTATCATGCATTTCATGTAAGTAGCCCTCAGAGGTACTAAGATGTTACAGGTTGTATATTCTCTATCCTTGCTTACATTACTGATCGTATTTATGGTTCCTTGCCTTACATACTCAGTACTTTATTCGTACTGACGTCCTTTTATTTGTGGACGCTGCATGTCGTGCTGCAGGTCGTGATAGACAGGCAAGTGCAGCTCCCCCACCACAGTAGACTGTCCAGTTCAGCGGTGATTGGCGAGATCCCTTCTCCGGACTTGCCTTGGTCTTGGTATGCAATTTTTGTTATAGACATTATGGGTATGTCGGGGCCCTGTTCCGGCTATGTTGCAACACTTATGTTCTTTTAGAGGCTCATAGACAGGTGTCGGCTCATGTATAGTTTGGTATGCCTTGTCGGCTAGTTTTTGTTGTATAGTCTTTCATAGTAGCGTGGTAGCTCATACCTTATATGTAGTTTCTTGATTGTCTGGTCATCCCCTGCTATGTATGTTCATGCCGTCATATTTTATTGCTGGTTGTCCATGATCTAGGTCTACCATTTATATTGATCTCGTCAGCCCTAAAAGATAATAATGAAGGTTAGATGAAATGTACGTTGGTGCTCGGCAAGTGTGGTCAGGTGCTAGTCATGGCCCTTCAGTTTGGGTCGTGACAAACTTGGTATCAGAGCAAGTCTGTCCTAGGGGTTGTCTATGAGTCGTGTCTAGTAGAGTCTTGATTATGGATGTGTAGCGCGCCACATTTATAATCAAGAGGCTACATGACATCTAGGGTTGTTACCTTCTTCCTGAATCTAGATCGTGCGTAGAGTTGAGTCGTAAGTGTTCGTCTCTAATATTCACCTTGTTTTTTTCAGTGATGCCTTCGACTAGGAAGCAAACGATTAGTAGACGGCTTGATACAGCAGCGGGAGAGGTTACCAGTCAGGTGCCCCAAGTCAGAGCAGGACAAAGTGAGGCTCAAAGTGAGATGCCCTCTCATACCTTATCTACTCCATCTCCTCCAGAGGGTATTAGAAGGCACCCAGCGCCTCCAGTTCCTCCGTCTGGCACTCCGGACCAGGATATGCAGAGTGCTTTGCAGTTATTGACTAGCTTGGTAGCTGCTCAGGCTCAGAGGCAGAATACAGGTGCTGCTGAGAAACCAGTTAGTACAAGAGTTCGTGATTTTATTAATTTAGACCCTCCAGTGTTTACCGGATCAGACCCCAAGGAGGACCCACAGACTTTTATTGACCAGGTTCATCGTAAACTTCGGGTTATGCATGTTAGTGATACAGAGGCAGTAGAGTTGGCTTCTTATCGGCTACGGGATTTAGCGGTTCTCTGGTATGATAGTTGGGAGAGATCCAGGGGTCCGAACGCTCCTCCAGCTGTGTGGAAGGAATTTTCTGAGGCCTTTCTTCATCACTACTTGCCAGTTGAGATACGACGAGCTAGAGCTGATAAGTTCTTGAACCTTAGACAAGGTAATATGAGTGTGCGAGAGTACAGTATGCAGTTTGATTCTTTGGCAAGGTATGCTCCCCATATGGTGGCCGAGATGAGTGATAGGGTGCATATGTTCGTGAATGGGTTGGGACCACATCTGATAAATGAGTGTACGACAGCCTCCTTGGTGGAGGGCATGGATATTTCCCGTATTCAAGCTTATGCCCAGACCCTAGAGGATCGTAAGCGCTAGCAGAGGGCAGTTAGGGAGCAGGATAGGGGCCAGCATAAGAGGGCGAGATTTGCAGGGTATTCTGATGACTTCAGAGGCCGCATCAGGCCACAGTTTTCGAGGAGTTCGGCGCCACCTGTAGCTAGTGCTCCTCCACAGTTTCAGAGGCCTCGATATGATCGATCCTATTCTGGTCCAGGTCAGAGTTCGCGGGCATCTGGCTCGCAACATCACAGGGATACTAGTCAGATGAGACCCCCAACACCACATTGTGATCAGTGCGGCAAGGCCCACTTTGGACTGTGTCGTCGAGGTTCTGATGCATGCTATTCTGCGGGCAGCCTGGCCATATGATGCGGGATTGTCCTAATAGAGGAGGTGATGGTATGGCTCAGCCGACTGGATCTGTGTCTGGTTCTTCCTCATCAGTTCGACCTCCAGCACGGGGTTTTCAGCAGTCGACAGGTCGTGGTAGGGGTAGAGATGCAGTACCGAGTTCGAGTGGTGCTCAAAATCGAACCTATGCTCTAGTAGGTCGACAGGATCTCGAGTCATCTCCAGATGTTGTTACAGGTATTATATGTGTGTTTTCTTATGATGTATATGCGCTGATTGATCCGGGATCTACATTATCATATGTTACACCCTTTGTGGCTAATAAGTTTGGCATTGAACCTGAATTGATAAGTAAACCCCTCGCGGTATCTACTCCAATAGGAGATTCTGTGATTGCTAGAAGGGTATATAGAGGTTGCACTGTGATGATTTGTAGTCGTCAAACCTCGGCAAATTTATTTGAGTTAGAAATGGTTGATTTTGATGTGATAATGGGAATGGACTGGTTGGCCTCATGCTATGCAAATGTTGACTGTCGTACGAAGATGGTTAGGTTCCAATTTCCGGGTGAACCCGTCATTGAATGGAAAGGGAACATTGCTACACCGAAAGGTAGGTTTATTTCCTATCTTAAGGCAAGGAAAATGATCTCAAAAGGTTACATTTATCATCTCGTTCGCGTTAGGGATGCGGAGGCAAAACCGCCTACTTTACAATCAATCCCTGTGGTCAACGAATTCCCAGATGTTTTCCCAGATGAACTCCCAAGCCTTCCTCCTGAAAGGGAGATTGAGTTTAGCATTGATGTGTTGTCTGACACTCAACCGATCTCTATTCCTCCATACAGAATGGCCCCGGCAGAGTTGCGAGAGTTGAAGGTGCAGTTGAAGGACTTGCTGGATAAGGGCTTTATTAGGCCTAGCACTTCACCTTGGGGTGCACCAGTCCTATTCGTGCGGAAGAAAGACGGGTCGTTACGGATATGTATCGACTATCGACAGTTGAATAAGTCTACTATAAAGAACAAGTATCCACTTCCAAGAATTGATGACCTGTTTGACCAACTCCAGGGTGCCAAGTATTTCTCTAAGATTGATTTACGTTCAGGGTATCATCAGGTGAGGGTTAGGGAGAAGGATATTCCAAAGACGGCCTTCCGGACAAGATATGGGCACTTTGAGTTCTTGGTGATGTCGTTCGGGCTAACAAATGCCCCAGCAGCTTTTATGGATCTCATGAATACTATATTCAGGCCCTATCTTGATGTGTTCGTGATTGTATTCATTGATGACATTCTAGTGTATTCTCGTTCGGAGGCGGAACATGCGGGCCACTTGCGGATAGTATTACAGACGCTTCAGGATCGTAAGTTATATGCTAAGCTCTCCAAATGTGAATTCTGGCTGAACTCAGTAGCATTCCTTGGCCATGTGATATCTGATGAGGGTATTAGTGTCGACACTCAGAAGATCGATGCAGTAAAGAATTGGCTGAGACCTACAACACCATTAGAAGTTCGCAGCTTCCTAGGGCTAGCAGGATATTATAGGCGGTTTGTAGAAGGATTTTCCTCTATATCATCACCATTGACTAAGTTAACACAAAAAACTACCAAATTCCAGTGGTCTGACACTTGTGAACGTAGTTTTCAGGAGTTGAAGAATCGATTGACATCTGCACCAGTGCTCACTCTTCCTGAAGGAACAGAAGGTTATGTGGTATATTGTGATGCCTCAGGTATAGGTTTGGGGTGCGTATTGATGCAGCGTGGGAATGTGATTGCTTATGCATCAAGACAATTGAAGAAGCATGAAAAGAATTATCCAACCCATGATTTGGAATTGGCTGCAGTAATATATGCTTTGAAGATATGGCGGCACTACTTATACGGCGTCCATGTTGACATCTACATAGATCACAAGAGTTTACAATACATCTTCAAGCAGAAAGAGTTGAATTTGAGGCAGCGTAGGTGGCTTGAATTATTGAAAGACTACGACGTCGAGATATTGTATCATCCCGGTAAAGCCAATGTTGTGGCAGATGCTCTCAGCCGTAAATCAATGGGAAGCTTAGTACATATTGAGGCAGGTAGATGGGGGTTGATTAAAGAGCTTCATCAGCTAGCCAATATGAGAATCAGATTGTTAGACTCTGATGATGGAGGTGTTACTGTACAGAATACATCAGAATCATCTTTGGTAGCTGAGGTAAAAGCACGACAATATGAAGATCCTATCTTAGTACGATTAAGAGAAAGCATTCAACAGTGTAAAAGTATGGCTTTTGGGATCGGAAAAGATGGGGCACTGAGATACCAGAGCCGATTGTGTGTGCCTAATGTGGCAGGGTTGCGAGAGAAGATTATGAATGAGATTCATCAATCCCAATATTCCATCCATCCCGGCTCGACAAAGATGTATCATGATGTCAAGGAGCAGTATTGGTGGTATAATATGAAGAAGTCTATTGCAGAATTTGTAGCCCAGTGTCCCAATTGTCAACAAGTAAAGATAGAACATCAGAAACCCGGTGGATTGCTTCAAAATATAGAGATTCCGACCTGGAAGTGGGAGGTGATTAATATGGACTTCATTATTGGATTACCTCGCTCTTATCATAAGTTTGACTCCATCTGGGTGATAATTGATCGACTTACAAAATGTGCCCATTTTCTGCCAGTGAAGACAACTTACACGGCTGAAGATTATGCGAAGTTGTATATCAAGGAGATTGTTAGGCTTCATGGTGTGCTCGTAACTATTATATCAGACCGAGGAGCTCAATTTACGGCTAACTTTTGGAGGTCTTTCCAGAAGGGTTTAGGCACACAGGTAAATCTCAGCACTGCATTTCATCCGCAGACTGACGGACAGGCTGAACGTACCATTCAGACACTGGAAGATATGCTACGAGCATGTGTTCTAGATTTTAAAGGGAATTGGGATGATCATCTTCCACTCATAGAATTCGCCTATAACAATAACTACCATTCCAGTATTAAAATGGCCCCATACGAGGCACTATACGGGAGGAGATGTAGATCACCAGTTAGATGGTTCGAAGTCGGTGAAACAGAATTATATGGGCCAGATTTGATTCACCAAGCTATTGAGAAGGTGAAAGTGATACAGGAGCGATTGAGGACGGCACAAAGCAGGCAAAAATCTTATTCTGATGTCCGACGTCGTGATCTAGAGTTTGAGGTTGGTGATTGGGTTTTCCTGAGGATCTCACCAATGAAGGGTATTATGCATTTTGGGAATAAAGGTAAGCTGAGTCCAAGGTATATCGGGCCGTATAAAATTCTTCGACGGATTGGACAGGTTGCTTATGAGTTAGAATTGCCATCCGAATTGGAATTTGTCCACCCGGTATTCCATGTATCTATGTTAAGAAAATGTATTGGAGACCATTCTCGAGTCATCCCTATCAAAGATGTACAAGTTACAGAGGACCTATCATATGAAGAAGTGTCAGTGGCGATATTAGATCGGCAAGTCCGCAAGCTGAGAACAAAAGATGTAGTTTCCATCAAAGTATTGTGAAGGAACAAAAATATGGAAGAAATGACATGGGAAGCAGAAGAGGAGATGAAGTCTAAATACCCTTACTTATTCCAGAATGAAGATAACAAGGATGTTGGTGGAAGACAGGATACATTGGAAGGTGAAACGGCTCTATGAGGTAAGCAATAATTTGAGAATACTCCTCCTTAATACAAAATGGTGATATGTAGATAATGTAAATACGCATAATGCTTTGTGTAGCCTTGTGAAGCCATATGTTGGGCTTAATTACTTGCAAGTTTTGCTAGTGACCATTTTATAGGGGAAAATTGATCGGAAATTTCCATTGGAATCCACGATGATTTAAACTCCCCATAAACCCTTACATTCGAAGACGAATGTTCCTAAGGGGGGAGGGTGTTACAACCCATATCCACATGTGTTAGTTCATGCCATATATTAGTTAACATAAATCCAAGAAGGAATTATCTTTGATATGATAAGAAGTCAATCCTATTGGTCTTAAGTGATACAAGAGTGTATAAGGGTGATTAACCAGTATTAGAAGTTAAACGAATCAAGGATGTTGTAACTCGTATTTTCAGGTAATCTAGCGGTGCTCAATACACTCAAGAGGTCATTTATTAAGGTATTTTAATCATATAATATCCGTATCATAAGTCTTGAAGTCAAACGAGTTATGAAACAAAAGTCGACAAAAGTTGTCGCAACTTAGGTTCATAATTTTACTTAAACATTAGGTCAAATGTTTCTAATCTTTTCTCATTATTTACAAGGAATTACGGGGTGATTTACCAACAAAATTAAAGATCTATGAGTCTAGTTTCCAACGCATTAAACCGTTCATCGATACGATCTCGGAGTTGAGAGATATTCGTGTTTTCGCGAGACTGCGCCAAGCACCTCTCTATGGGGCCCACTAAGGCGGTTTAAGATATTTGGACCTATATAGGATGCCTCCAACCCATTTTAAGTAATTTCTTCTCACTATTTTCAGACCTTAGAACCCTAGGAACATCCTCTCAAGGTTCTCTCAAGATTCAAGACCCAAAAAGGGGCAAACAACACAAATCAAGTGTCGGGAATTCCGTGGCGCTAGTAAGTCTCTTGTTCTTCTTGTTGTTGCTCATTTTTGTGTCGTTCTAGCTCGTGTGGGAGGTTTTTTTAAAGGGTTTATGTTCTGTAAATACTCCCTCATATTCTTAATATCAATCCTAGGTGATTTCAGCCTTTTAAAGTGATTCTAGTGCCGAAAAACACTAATTGATCGCTAGTTTCGCTTTTTTGTTGTTGTGGCAGCATTGGAGGGATATTTCATGGAAATTTAATGTCAAATTGGAGTTTTTATTTCTGTATAAAGGTAAGGAACCTCTTACTCTATATGTATTTAAGATTATCCAAGTTGCGGCTAAGCCATTGAAGCTAGAACTTGTGAGATATATATCGAAAGGCTTGGTAGTAATGTTATTGTTTTGTGGACTGTTTTGCGTTGTTGTTGGGCTGCGTATTTTACTACTATCTTGTGGAGTTTTGGAGGAGGAAGGGTGTGTAGAAACACCATATATATGTAGGGTTATGGGCTGATAGTTATTCGTAACATTTCCAGGTTGTTTGACACGACTACGGTGGTCGTCGTATGTATGGAGTGATTAGGCTGTGTGTGGACTATTTTGGGAGGCTCAATATGTTTATTATTGATGTTGTTTGGGCTGTTTGGTGACTGTTTTTAATGGTGTGAGGTCATATATATAGGGGAGGTGCTGTCCGTTTCATCGTAAAATAGGTTGTGGTCGATACATAATAGTTATGACGCTTAAATGATAACGATAGTATCGTTTCTCTTATTGTAGACTAAGGAGTTTTGACAATTGCATAGCTTGAGATTGGGGCAGTATATACAAGGTATGTGAGGCTATCCCTTTCCTTCTTTTGCACGACTCCGATTGTACATAATGTAATGAACGAGCTTCCAAAGATACTCTACTCTTAGAAGCTAGCAGTACTTACATTGTTTTCCCTCTTATGGAACGATTGATGTTAATGTTGCTTCTCTTATTCTTATGTTATCAATGTTGTTGGTACTTCCTGATTCTTATAAGGTTCATAGTGAAGAGTTAGTCCTAATAACGTGTACAGAGGATACCGACCTTACGTCACTCCGAAAGGTTTAGAATGTGATTCCATGAGTCAAGCATGCATTATATATATGTATCTATTTTACTCTACTGAGCCATGCTATAGTTGGCCGGGTACGGCACCTATTGTGCAACCACTGATCAGTTGGGTTTTACCGAGCTCCACGTGGCCGGGTACGATTCTACCGAGCCTTATGATGGCCGGGTACGTTTTTTTACCAAGCCTATTATGGCCGGGTACGATATGATGATGATGATGCCCACAGAGGCGAATGCTTTAAAGGTTTATGTATTTATACATATGTATCATGCATTTCATGTAAGTAGCCCTCAGAGGTACTAAGATGTTACAGGTTGTATATTCTCTATCCTTGCTTACATTACTGATCGTATTTATGGTTCCTTGCCTTACATACTCAGTACTTTATTCGTACTGACGTCCTTTTATTTGTGGACGCTGCATGTCGTGCTGCAGGTCGTGATAGACAGGCAAGTGCAGCTCCCCCACCACAGTAGACTGTCCAGTTCAGCGGTGATTGGCGAGATCCCTTCTCCGGACTTGCCTTGGTCTTGGTATGCAATTTTTGTTATAGACATTATGGGTATGTCGGGGCCCTGTTCCGGCTATGTTGCAACACTTATGTTCTTTTAGAGGCTCATAGACAGGTGTCGGCTCATGTATAGTTTGGTATGCCTTGTCGGCTAGTTTTTGTTGTATAGTCTTTCATAGTAGCGTGGTAGCTCATACCTTATATGTAGTTTCTTGATTGTCTGGTCATCCCTTGCTATGTATGTTCATGCCATCATATTTTATTGCTGGTTGTCCATGATCTAGGTCTACCATTTATATTGATCCCGTCAGCCCTAAAAGATAATAATGAAGGTTAGATGAAATGTACGTTGGTGCTCGGCAAGTGTGGTCGGGTGCTAGTCATGGCCCTTCAGTTTGGGTCGTGACAGTACCGCCCAAGGAAAACGAAGTAGTTGAGGCGGCTAACAAGAATATAAAGAAGATACTTGGAAAAATGGTGGAGGGTTCTAGGCAGTGGCATGAAAAGCTGCCATTTGCATTGGGTTATTGCACTACGGTCCGAACTTCAGTAGGGGCGACTCCTTATTTGTTGGTGTATGACACCGAGGCAGTGATACCCATAGAAGTGGAAATTCCATCCCTTCGAATTGTCGTGGAGGCTGAGATCGATGATGAGGAGTGGGTCAAAACCCGCTTAGAACAATTGAGTTTGATCGATGAGAAGAGACTGGCAGTAGTGTGTCATGTCCAGTTGTATCAATAGAGAATAGCAAGAGCATACAATAAGAAGGTACGTCCACGAAAGTTTGAAGTGGGGCAGTTAGTATTGAAACGCATTCTTCCTCATCAAGTTGAAGCAAAAGGAAAATTCGCCCCAAATTGGCAGGGGCCGTTCGTTGTGACTAGAGTGTTGTCCAATGGTGCATTTTATTTTACAGATGTAGAAGGCAAATGTGTAGAAATGGCTATCAATTCTGATGCAGTCAAGAGATACTATGTATGATTTCTGTCTTTGATTGTACTTGTTTGTATTTGACGTCTCGAATATTGAAATGACGAAGGCATTTTGTTATGCTATCTAAACACGTTATCCCTTGTCACCCCTTTTGAGCCTTATTTATTTTCTTTCATACCCCTCTTTCAGAATCAGTAACAAATATCAGAAACATAAGTGTAAAAGATAAGTAAAGGAAGGAGAGAAAACTAGAAAGAAAAGAAAAGAAAAAAAAGAATGAAAAGAGAAAGAAGAATGAAAAGAGAAAGAAAAGAATGAAAAGAAAAATACAGGAAGAAAAACAACAAAAGGGAAAAAGAAAGCAAAAGAGATAGTAAAGAAAGAGAAAAAGAAAAATCACAACAACAAAATAATTTCTATGACATGAACTGCGTTCGACCTGATTCCTTTTAAGGATACGTAGGCAGCCTCACGGTTCGGTCCCATCAAAACAAAAATCCAAAAGCCCCCCAAGCAAGAAACTGGGGCAGAAGTTGTGGTTGTTGTGAGGAATCTGATTATTGTTTTGAGCCTTTTATACCCTTTCTTTCTAACCCCATCCAAAAGCCCACGTTACGGTCCAAAGAAAGACCTTCTGATCAGTCTTCGAGAAATGCCAAGTCAAGTAGGTAAAGGTAATTCATGTTAGGGGCAACACTCTGGTTCAAGCAGAAAAAAATCAATAAAAAATTGAGAGAGTCTTATTGGTGAAAACCTTCACGAGCACCGTAAGGCGACGGGAGCTGAGAGAAATAAAAATGAGAGAGTCTTATTGGTGAAAACCCTCACAGGCACTGTAAGGCGACGGGAGTTGAGAGAAATTAAAACGAGAGAGTCTTATTGGTGGAAACCCTCACAGGCACCTTGAGGCAAAAGTGAGTTGAAAAGTCAACAAGTGAGAAAGGTCTGTCGGTGGAAAACTGCTTCAAAGCACCGCAGAATGAACAAGGTCAAGGTTTGGGTAAAGTAATCAGGTCATGGAAACTCTGAGGCAACAAAGTATGGCAACTAAAAGTTGATTGGTTGGACAGATTGGGCCGATTAATCCGAAATGCATGTCGTGATCATTGGTACCAGTTGTTCCACTCAGATATTTTTCTTTTTCTTTTTCCCCTTGTAGTCGTCATCTGGTTTTGGATTCTTCTTATCCTTAACCCGCAAAGTCATTGCATTTCATTTTCTTTTGGGTTCATTTGTCTAAGATGTTTTAATGTCAGTCTTATTCAAAGCAAGTGAGAAAGAATTTCAAAGCTTGCTACCAACTTCCAAAATTGCAAAGCATGGTTTGGTCAGCATACCAAAGACAGCATGATGTAAGGTGGGATACAGGGGATCACCAGAAATTTCATCGGTGGAATGGTTTGGTAATGTCATGGGAGATATAAAGGTTCAAATAAAGGGGTCATAGGCAAAACAACAGCATGGGTATAGAACACTCGGTTTGTCAAAGGTCATGGGGTTTGAAAGTCAGTCAGAAAATCAAAGCGGTTCAGGGCTAGTTCGGGAAAGCCAGTCAGAACAAAACAACGCAATGGAAAGATCTTCAGCAAGAATGCCATCAGCTAACCACCATTTTACACTGACAAAATTTTCTTTAATTGAAACAGTGGCAGGAAATTTTGGTTGTTTCAGAGAAACCCTCTGTGGAGAAAGGCAGTCACCAAACAGGTTTGATTTTTTATTTTCAGGACCCTCCTGGAAAATGGGACCTAGTTTAAAATTCAAAACAATTATGAGTAGTAAGATCTAGCATAAGTGCGCCCCGAAGGGATAAGTTGGTTTCGAAGTTTGCATGTTTAAGATAGGATTCAATTAGGAGTTTCCAGGACCCTCCTGTAAAATGGGACCTAGTTTAAAAATCGAAACAATCAAAAGTAGCATAAATGTACCCCAAGGAATATAAGTTGGTTTCAAAGTTTGCATGTTTAAGATAGGATGTAATTAGGAGTTTTCAGGACCCTCCTGGATAATGGAATGTAGCCTTAAGACCCTCTTAGATAACAAGATTTAGCGGAAGTCACACCTTTAGAAGATATAACTCAGATTTAAAATTGTCGTTTAGGTAAGAATTGGCAGGACCCCCCTGGATATTGGGACATAGCTTTCAAATTCTTAGTAATATTTGGTGATATGATTCAGTTTAACACTCACATATATGCCCAGCCACCAAACTGGGGCAGAAAATTTTCTTTGTTTTTTGTCTATTTCATTAAAGTCAGGAGCCCGCCTGGAGAGCAGGGAATACATTTTCCTGGAGAGCAGGGAAAACATTTCAAGTCAGCAGTCAGGAGCCCGCCTGGAGAGCAAGGAATACATTTCAAGTCAGCAATCAAGAGCCCGCCTGGAGAGCAGGGAATACATTCAAGTTCAGCAGTCAGGAGCCCACCTGGAGAACAAGGGAGTACAATTCAAGTTTTGGTTTTCAAAATTCTTATTGATATTCGGTAATGTGATTCGTTTTACACTTACACATGAGCCCACATACCCAAACTGGGGCAGAAAATTTTCTTTGTTTTTGTCTATTTTGCTGAAATTAGGAGCCCGCATGGATAGCATGGGAATACATTCAAGTTCAGCGATCAGGAGCCCACCTGGAGAGCATGGGAATACATATCAAGTTCAGCAGTCAGGCATCTACCTGGAAAAAGGGAAACATCTCAGTTTACAATTCAAGGCGACAACAAAGGAATTTTACCAAGATAATACAAGACAACAAGGCAACAAGAAACACAAGATCAAGTTTGAAGATCTAGATAGGATTTTGTAAAGCATAGATCATAGTCTAGCCTAGCTTCTTTTATTTTTGACATGGTGTAATAAGGGGATTTAGTAAGCAGT
Source organism: Nicotiana tabacum (assembly GCF_000715075.1). NCBI lineage: Eukaryota > Viridiplantae > Streptophyta > Magnoliopsida > Solanales > Solanaceae > Nicotiana > Nicotiana tabacum. The sequence goes on from NC_134089.1 coordinate 171,395,661, forward strand.
AGCAGCAACAGCAACAGTGAAATCACAGCTTCATGGTAGTCCCAGCTACCAAACATTCCTGAACTACACTGACCTGATTCCTTTTTAGCCAAGGATATGTAGGCAACCTCGGAAGCAGGGTGCGGTCAAATCTTTCAAAAATGCTTCCCACGAAGTATTCAAATGGGCAAAAATCGCTCGTATCCGCTCACTTTATCTTTGCACGAAAACTCTTCGTGTTTCCGGGCAAAGAGGGGCAGCTGTGAGCACGTGATTTTTGCCCTATATGAATTACTCCCATAAATTCAAAACAAAATAATTTCTTTTCATTATTTGCAATTTTGTGGTATTTTCTGTTAATTATTTGCATTTGTCTGTACATTTCATTTGTTCAATTAATGAAAAATACAAAAATACACTGCATTTGCATTTAGGATTTAATTTTTGCATTTTTGAATTAATTAGTAATTTAGTGTTTTATAAAAATGGGAAAAATCACAAAATAGTTCATTTTTGCACTTTATTTTTAATTTTTCGAATTTTGTTAGTTTTCTTTAATTTGGCATTTGATTAGTGGTGGTAATTATTATTTAGAATTAATTAATTCAATTTAATCAGATAATTTGATTAGGAATTAATTTAGGTTTTATTTTTATTTTTAATTTAATTTAAAAGAAATTAAAGGGAAAAATTGAAAAAAAAGAGAAAACAAAGGTGTGGATCAGATTTTGGGCTGAGTAGTATTTCAATTATTAAGCCCAATTGGATTTTCCCTTAAAACTCGCCCAATCCAGACCCAGCCGCACCCCTGACCCGGTCCGGTTCCCCCCACTTAACCAAACAACGTCGTTCCTGTTCCCTTCATCTCGACAGTTGAATTGATTTGATCGAACGGATCGGAACTGGGGAGGTAAGGATATTTATATGTTCAAACGCTACCCTACCCCCTCATTTCGTCTCTTTCAAACACCCCTCCTAGGACTCTCCTTAGAACCCTAGCCCGCCGCCCCAATTTCCACCGCCTCGGCCCGGCGGTGCCGGCTCCAATCAACCCAAAATTAATACCAAACAACCATCACACTCTTCTCTTTCCAAATCCCGGACCAGTTTCCCTTGAACATGTCCCAAGCTCGTCGAATCTTAAGTTGAAGATGAGACCTAAATGTCGAGCTCCAGAATCGGTAGATTTGGCGTCGATTTAGACCAAAATGGGCCTTGTTCAGGTGTTTTCATTTGAGAACACGTGATTGAGACCCTTTTTGGTCAAAATCAAGAGTCCTGTTTTTCAAGGTTTGGCCAGCCTGATTTAGGTATTTTCCTTGTTTCTGTCCTTCTTCATCTTTTTTCTGTTTCTTCTTCTCTTTTTCATTATGAATTCGTTTCAATTTTGTCCATGCATAAGTGCTTAATAATCAGCCTATTTCATTTGGTTATTGTTTGAAATCAATTAAGTCACTGCTTTTTCTTTTGGGTTTTGGGTTTTGTCTTATGGGTTCCGGATTTTTCCTTTGGCTCATTAAATTGGGATGTTGAATTAGGGCTCGATCTGAGCCTGAAATTTGCAAAGCCCAAAATGGATTTGGCCCATGACCCATGTTGGACTGGTTTAATACTGGGTCGAGTTGACCCATGATTCATGGAAATTTTGTTAGGGTAATTAACAGGACCCTAAGGGGTAGAGTTGGGAATTCTAAGGGTAAGGGAATCTCAGTAACAGCCTAGGAAACTTCTAGGAAGTTGAGTATTGGGATTAATGTGGAACTCTGATTTTTAGACTAAGGTTTTCTGAGCAAAAATGAAAATGTAAAAAGGGTCTAATTGTAAAATATGATTTCTTTAGGCCTGCCCTAGCCCCTTGCCTATAAAGTCATCATTTCTTGCCTTTCAAGGCAGACCCAAGAGCTGAAAAACTCAAAAAAAAAAGGCAAGTGAAAACTAAAGAAAATCACTATTTCATTAGATTTTGTAGAAATTCCTGCTTTCTTCTTAGCTTCTGGGATTATTTTTCCATCCGAGTGAGAAATGGTTTGAAACTTAGTCTCTAGAGCCTGATTTAAGGTCTGTTTGAGGTTGTTTTTTGGTTGTTTTGGATATACTGAGTTGTTACAAATCATCTCTGGGGTTGTGAGCTTTTGTTGGTTGTTTCTGGTGTTAACTTCAGTTCTTGTTTTGTTCACTTCAGGTATTCCCCCTTGAAACAAACTCGATGTAGTTCTCATATTAAAGATGAAGTTGAAAAGTTTTGAAATGTGACAACTGAACCTGTCTTGCTTGTTTACATTTTTAGCATGCTTCATCGTTTGATTTAATATAGCTTAGTTACTGCCAGTTGATTAGTTAAGTTTGTGTATTATATTTAAACTTTGGACTGTTGGTGATATGCTACTGACAGAAATCTGGTGAATGCATAATTTCTGAGAGTTTTCTTTTTGAGCACTGTTGGCAATGAGATGTGTTAAGTTAAACATCTCTATTATTTTGCTAGTTTCATTTCATGTGTTAAAATTATTTAGAATGAGGACTCATAGCAAGGGAAATAATTATAGAGGGAAAGTTATTGATATGTGTATGATGAATATGAGTGGACTTTGATTAATATGCATATTGTGGAGTAAAATAGATGTGCGTAAAAGCGGAAGTGGTAAAAGTCGATTAGCATGTTCAAATGTGAGCAGTAAGGGAATGTGCATAATTTCTCAGCTTCATGGTCTTTGATAGTTGTAAATTTATAGTTTCTTCACTTGGCATCTGAATATGTTTTCTGAATAAAAGGGCTTAGAGAAATGTTCAATTGGTTTCAGTCAGCTTTTGATACCCAATAGTTTTGATCAATTAATTCGATGGTTTTGTCATTTATAAAGATAATGATGCCTAGAACCATTTTTTGTCATTTTTCAAATTAGATGAGTTCTGCAACTACGCGAGTTCGACATGGCATCCAGAAACCCCTAGCTTGTGCATCGTGTGGCTCGATTCAGGTCTATTGGGCCCGAACACCATGAGCCGACCTGGAATAGGGATAGGGCATTAAGATCTTGAATTTCTACTTTGTCGCTCCATTGTATACAAATTGGGCCTATTTTCAAGTTTGGCTCAAATCATTTAAACTCGTGAGTTCTACAATTGCGGTACGTCATGGGGTTTAGCTTCAAGGGAAAACGGATCATTGCTTATTTATCTCATTTTAAGTATTTCAAATAATTGGGAGGTGAGCTATACTAGATAAAACAAGTAGTTTATGGCCCTCACAAGTTAACTTCGAAACCTTGTAGTTAAAATAATGTGAGGTGTGCCGGCCAAATAGAATCCCGAATGCGTGGCCTTCCCTTAATTATATCCCTTAAAATCCTTAGAATTCGAAGGTGCCATTTAGCAAATTTCATGGCCCTCGCAAAGTTGCAAATGCGTAGTTGCTTTAGGTGCGTCATTTAATAATATTACCTTCCTAATTTCGAGTGTGCATTTCATGTGGCCCAAATCAAAATCTTAAAACGTTGACTAAAATGTGTCTAAGATTGCGGGTGCATTTCATGTGGCGCGATCTAAAGGCACGTTTTAAATGACGTTCAATCTTCTTAAAAATTGAATAAAAGTGGTTAAAGTTAAAATGCACATAGGTTCAAAAGTGTTTTTAAAATCAGATAGTTAAGCCAAAAATAACAGTTGAGCGACCGTGCTAGAACCACGGAATTTGGGAATGCCTAACACTTTCTCCCGGATTAATAGAATTCCTTACCTGGATTTCTGGTTCGCGGACTGTTGAATAGAGTCACCCTTTCCTCGATTCGGGATTCAACCGGTGACTTGGGACACCATAAATCTCCCAAGTGGCGACTATGAATCTTTTAATAATAATCCTGTTTCGATTGTCCTTTAATTGGAAAAACTCCCTTGTACACACCCTTCTCAGGGTGTAGGTAAAAGGAGGTGTGACAACAAGCTGCGCAAAAGAGTTTGAGAGTGTGAAGCTGAGCATATGGCACAACATAAGGCCGATATGGAAATGATAAATGAGTGGAAAGAGAGAGCTGTTAAATCTAGTGAAAGGCTGGAATATCTGGAGTACAATTTAATGGAATTGGAAGGGAAGATAAAAAAGAGAGTCACTGACTGCCAGAACGCTGAAGGAAACGAAGGAGGGCATTTGGCAGGGGCATTCTTACTGTTGAACCTGCGCGAGCTGGGAGAGCTGATCGACAATAGCATCTGGTCTGGAGAGGGTCCTTCTGGGACCAAGTAGATTAGATTTACTTGCTTTTCTTTTAAATGTAGTAAGGCCAAGTGCCATTAGTAACATTATTTAGTGTCGTTTTGGGTCGTTTATTTTTACATTAATGAAATGAGGCAATTATTGGCACTAAATTTCTCCAAATCCATTTGTCACTAGGCCTACCTCGGGCACAACGGGGCTCCTAAATTAGGACAACGAATTTACATTCTCGCAATAGGTATTTAAATATTGCAAACATTTTAGAACCCTTACTGACTTGTTTACCTTTTGTTTTCTTTATTCTTTATTCCCATCCCCTAAGGTTGGTTCGCACATACTAGCATCATCAACGTATCACACCAGATCTAGAGTCCCTCCACCACCTCCTCCAAGTAATACAAAGAGCAAAGGGAAAACTAAAATGAATGACTTAAGTGGTATTTGAAAGGAATATGCGTAGAATGCGGAAACTTCAGTTGGTCGGAGTACTCCAGCACCAAATGATTTGGTTTTACGGTTGGAACAAAAGATACTAGAGCTACAGGGAGAACTTGAGCAGGTCTACAACTTAGAAAACCTATCCCTCACCCTGAATGTCCCCGATGTCCAACCAACAAAACACCAAAAACCCAGCACCTCCCCAAAATACATTAAAGTAACATCCACAAAACCCTCCTACACCACATTAATATGCAACTCCACCTCAAAATCTCAATCCCTTAACAATACCAACTCCACCACAACACCATCATTAACTAATCTAGTACCCACCAACCGCTACTTATCACACTCCCCAAAATACACCACAACCCATTCCCGATCCTCAAAACTCAACCAATGACCACTACTACACCTGGGTTCCTGGCACTTACAAAAACAACCCTATATATGTGGAAATCGTACCTCACTCTACTCAACCAACCTCCTATACACCAGAATTTGCTGAGAAGGACATGCTCATCAAGAACATGGCTGAGGAACTCAAGAAATTGACAAGTCAGGTTCAGGGTGTCGAAAGAGGCAAAGGGATAGAAGGTTTGAATTATGAAGACCTATGCATTTAGCCGGATGTAGAACTGCTAGAGGGTTACAAACCTCCCAAGTTCGAGATGTTTGACGGTATAGGTGATCCCAGGGTTCATCTAAAGACCTACTGTGACAAACTTGTCGGAGTCAGAAATGATGAAAAAATCCAGATGAAGCTTTTTATGAGAAGTCTTATAGGAGATGCTTTGTCTTGGTACATCAGCCAGGATCCTACGAAATGGTCCAACTGGGTGAGTATGGCATCTGATTTCATGGACCGATTCAGGTTCAACACAAAAAATGCACCAGATATTTTCTACATTCAGAGCCTTAAGAAGAAGCCCACCAAGACTTTCCGCGAGTATGCTACTCGTTGGAGGTCAGAAGCGGCCTAAGTCAGGCCAGCTTTGGACGAGGAACATATGAACAAATTCTTCGTCAGAGCACATGATCCGCAATACTATAAAAAGTTGATGGTTATTGAAACCCATAAATTCTTAAATATCATCAAACTTGGTGAAAGGATCAAAGAGGCATCAAAAGCGGGATGGTAACAAACTTTGAGGCACTACAGGCCACAAACAAAGCATTACAATCAGGCGGCATATCGAAAAATAAAGACGTCGAGGCAATAATGGTGGCTTAGGGCCCAAAATTTCCACTCACATACCAAACATCTCCACTTACATACCAAACACCTCCACCCACATACCAAGCGCCTTTATCTACATATCAATCCTCATCTCATAAATATTCCCAACCAGCCACTGTCTATCACACCTATAAATCCCAACCATCTCATTTTCAGTCACCTCCAACTCGCCAAAATTACCCCAAGACCATGGCCCAATTTTGACCGCAAACCACCCAGACAATACACCGCTATTGCTGAACCCATCAACTAGTTGTACTGGTTATGTCACTCATATTCCTGTTGTGGCAGTAGAGAACCTATCCCAATGGGTCAACCCAAGCAAAACCTGTGCATACCATTCCGGTATGAAGGGGCACACCATTGACGAGTGTCGAACACTGAAAGATAAAATCCAGACACTGATTGACAACAAGGTCATACAGGCAAAAGAAGTTGCACCTAATGTCCACAATAATCCTCTCCCAGATCATAAGGGTGGTGGAATACATGTGATAGAGATAGATGAAGAATGGGGTCCTGAGGGGTCAATCGGTATTTGAGAAGGCGATGACTTCAAACCCGCAGTCACACTTTCTCCTATTGTAGTACAGACTCAGTCACCAGTCGAGATTGATGTAGCTGCATCGATTCCATTTGAGGTAGAGGTAGCTCCACCTGCGGCCACCCCTGTTCCATTTGAAGTAGAAGTGGCCGCACCTTTCACAGTAACGATATCAACCATACCTCATTTCGATTCAAAAGCAATACCCTGGGATTACGTTGCCGAAGCTAGGCAAAAAGGAAAGGCAAAGATGGAAGAATCCGATGCTGCACAAGGAATGACTAGGACCGGAAGAATCTATACACCTGAACACTTGGGAGGACCAAGTAAGGATGCTACTACCAAGCAGCCTGTAATTGAAATAGGACCAGATGACCTTTGGAGGAAAGTACAGGCAAGGGAATACTTCGTCATTGATTATTTGAACAAAACTCCAGCTCAGATATCCATCCTATCACTGTTGCAAAATTTAGAGGCGCACAAGAATGCTTTGATGAAGGTGTTAAGTGAAGTTTACGTACCCAACAATATCACCTACGGAGAGATGGCCAACATGGTAGGGCGGGTGCTGGAAAGTCATAAGATAATCTTCCACGAGGATGAACTATCGCCTGAAGGGTTGAATCATAACTGAGCATTGCATATCACGGTACAATTTGAAGAGAAATTCATTGCCAGAGTTGTGATCGATGGAGGTTCAAGCCTTAACATTTTTCCGTTGGATACTCTGAAAAGATTGGGCAAAGGTTTCCATGAAATACGGGCAGGAAACATGAACGTGAAAGCCTTTGATGGGTCTCAAAGGGCCACGATCGGGGAGATTAATCTTTGTCTGCATATGGGGCCAACTTGGTTCGACGTTGAATTCCAAGTGCATGACATATTAGCTTCATACAATCTTGTGTTGGGCCGACCTTGGATACACGTTGGGGTTGTGGCTTCCACACTAAACCAGGCTGTGAAGTTCGAATGGAACCATTAGGAGGTGATCATTCACGGGGATGGGAGTAACCCCATTTACACCAGTCAAACCATCCTGGTTATCGGGAATAGAAGAAGGCTAGGAGGGGAAACTTATCATCACATCGAACATGTCAATGCCATTGAGAAAGACAAACAGTGGAGTAACAAAATAGAAAGCATACTAGCATGGTTTGGGTATGAACCCGACAAAGATCTTGGATGAAGAACTTTGAGGAGAAGAAGATGAAACACTTGAGGAGATTGTCAGAGAGATTGAGAACTTTGAGAATAAACCTAAGTCCAATCTGGACGAAACTGAAGTAGTAAATTTGGGAGACGCCGAAACCGTCAAGGAGACTCGCATAAGCATTCACTTATCACTGATAGAGAAGGAGGAGTGCATTCATTTCTTGAAGGAGTATGAGGATATCTTGCATGGTCATATGATGACATGACCGGTTTGAGCACATCCATAGTGGCTTAAAAGTTCCCTACCAATCCAATGTGTCCGCCAGTGAAGCAGAAACTCAGAAAGTTCAAACCAGATATGAGCTTGAAAATCAAGGAGGAAGTTACTAAGCAGATCAAAGCCAAAGTTCTCAGGGTGGTCGAGTACCCAACCTGGACCAAACCTGGTTAGCCAGCATTGTGCCAGTTCTGAAGAAAGATGGGAAAGTCAGGGTATGTGTTGACTATAGATACTTAAATAGAGCAAGTCCCAAGGACGACTTCCCACTGCCAATCATACACATCCTAATCGACAATTTCGCCAAGCATGAGCTCCAATTCTTCGTAGATTACTTCGCGGCTTATCACCAAATTTGGATGGATGAAGAAGACGCAGAAAAAATAGCTTTTATTACACCATGGGGGGTGTAATACTACAAGATGATGCCATTTGGTCTAAAGAATGCTGGGGATACTTACATGAGATCCATGACAACCATCTTCCATGATATGATACACAAAGAAATAGAGGTGTATGTTGACGACGTCATTATCAAATTCAAGAGGGTCGCAGATCACATAGCGGACTTGAGAAGGTTCTTTGACAGGTTAAGAAGGTACAACTTAAAACTGAACCCCACAAAATGTGCATTCGGGGTTCCCGCAGGAAAGTTATTGGGATTCATTGTCAGTCGTCGGGTAATTGAGTTGGACCCGTCCAAAGTTAAGGCTATTCAAGAGTTACCGCCACCAAAGAGCAAGAAGGATGTGATGAGCTTCCTGGGACGTCTCAACTATATCAGTCGCGTCATAGCATAGTTTATAGTTATATGTGAACCCATCTTCAAAATGCTGAAGAAAGATGCTGAAACAAGTTGGACCGAAAATTGTCAGAAGGCTTTCGACAAAATCAAGGAATACTTGTCCACACCGCCAGTCTTGGTCCCACCAGAACCTTGGAGACCTTTGCTACTCTACCTTGCAGTGCTAGATGGAGCCTTCGGCTACGTTCTTAGGCAGTATGATGAGACAGGGCGAAAGGAGCAAGCCATATACTACTTGAGTAAGAAGTTCACACCTTATGAAGCACGATATTCTTTGTTGGAATGCACTTGCTGCGCTTTGACCTAGACAGCTCAGAAATTGAGGCATTACTTCTGTGCCTACATAATATACTTCATATCAAGGATAGATCCCTTGAAATATATCTTTCATAAACCCATGCCCACTGGCAAGCTGGCTAAGTGGCAAATCCTATTGAGCGAATTCGACATTATTTATGTGACTTAGAAAGCAGTCAAGGGACATGAACTGGCAGATCATTTTGCTGAGAATCCCGTGGAAGGAGAATACGAACCCCTGAAAATGTATTTTTCCGATAAAGAAGTATCATTCGTAGAAGAAGACATTACTGAAGCTTACGACGGTTGGAGGATGTTCTTTGATGAAGCTGCGAACTTCAAAGGAGTGGGCATTGGAGCAGTTCTGGTATCAGAAATATGTCAATATTATCCGGTATCTGCCAAACTCAGATTTCCCAGCACCAACAATATGGCAAAATATGAAGCCTACATACTAAGGCTCAACATGGCAATCGACATAAATATTCAGGAGCTACTGGTAATCGGTGATTCAGATCTTCTTGTGCACCAGGTACAAGGAGAATGGGCCACCAAGAATTCCAAGATATTGTCGTATCTACACCATGTACATGAATTGAGAAAGAGGTTCACGAAAATAGAGTTTCGGCATGTGCCCAGAATTCAGAATGAGTTTGTCGATGCATTGGCCACCCTGTCATCCATGATACAGCATTCCGACAAGAACTTTATCGATCCCATCCCAGTAAAAATCCATAGTCAGCCGGCGTATTGTGCCCATGTTGAAGAAGAAACAGATAGGAAGCCTTGGTTTCACGATATCAAAGAATATTTGGCAAAAGGAGAATATCTGAAGCATGCGAACCATACTCAGAAACGCACACTCCGGAGGCTATCCAATCATTTCTTCCATATCGGAGGAAACTTGTATAGAAGAACTCCAGATTTGGGATTGCTAAGATATGTCGACACAAAAGAGGCTTCTAAGCTACTTGAGGAGATACATGCTGGGATTTGCAGCCCGCATATGAATGGTTTTGTCTTGGCCAAGAAGATACTTAGGGCCGGTTATTTTTGGATGACCATGGAGACAGATTGCGTCTAGTATGTCCGAAAATGCTACCAATGTCAAGTACATGCCGCTATGATAAAAGTGCCACCAAATGAGCTCAATGCCACAAGCTTACCTTGGTCATTCGCCGCCTAGGGAATGGATGTCATCGGTTTGATCGAGCCCACTGCTTCAAATGGGCACAGGTTTATTCTAGTAGCCATTAACTACTTCACAAAATGGGTAGAGGCTGCGTCCTACAAAGCTTTAACCAAGAAAGTCATCACAGACTTTGTCAAGGATCGTATTGTCTGCCGATTCGGAGTTCCCGAGTCCATTATTACTGATAATGCCGCCAATCTCAACAGTGATCTGATGAAAGCCATATGTGAAACTTTCAAAATCAAGCACAAGAATTCCACAGCCTATAGACCTCAGAAAAATGGAGTCGTAGAAGCCGCAAACAAAAACATCAAGAAGATACTAAGGAAGATAGTAAAAAACCCTAAACAATGGCACGAAAAGCTACCCTTTTGTTGGGATACCGCACTACAGTTCACACATTAATCGGGGCAACTTCCTACATGTTGGTTTATGGTACCGAAGCTGTCATCCCAGCTGAGGTAGAGGTTCCTTCTTTAAGAATCATACAGAAAGCCGAACTCAGCAATGCAGAATGGATAAGGAGCCGCTATGATCAATTGGCCCTTATAGATGGAAAAATAATGAACGCAGTATGTCACGTCTAGCTTTATCAGAACAGAATGTCCATAGCTTTTAACAAAAGGGTCAAACCAAGGCAGTTTGCACCAGGACAGTTGGTACTGAAGAAGATCTTCCCACATCAAGAGGAAGCCAAAGGGAAATTCTCTCCCAACTGTAAGGTCCCTACATGGTTCACAGGGTGCTAACAGGAGAAGCACTTATACTTGCAGAAATGGATGGAGAAGTGTGGCCAAAACCAATCAATTCAGACGCAATCAAGAGATACTATGCTTAGACTATTTACATTTCTTTATCATATGTAATTGAACTACGCTTGACTTGATTTCCGTTTAAGAGAGGATACGTACGCAGCCCTGTGGGTTCGGTCATATCATAATAAAATTTCCATTTCCCCCCAAAACCAGAAACTGGGGCAGAATTTTGAGGAGGACCCTCAAAATTCCAGAGCAAGTCCAGCCAACGCAATTGCATGCCAGAAAGTTAGAAATTGGTTAAGAAACTGGGGCAGAATTTTGAGAAGTATTCTCAAAATTCCGAAGAAGGTTCAACAAGTTTTGTCACTCGCAAACAGCCGAAGGATCATCTACAAACTAGGGCAGAATTTTTAGGAGGACCCTCAAAATTCTAACATGAGAAAGCTGCAATGTCTCTGAAATGTGTTACAGTCACTAGTTTGTCTAAAACTACTTGATATTTCACTATGTTTTCTAAAATAACTCTACTTTCATCAATAATTGCATATTTTCGAAAACTCTATTTCTATAACAGCCAGGTGTTACCCAGGAAAACTCAAACAAGGCATTCGAAACGGAGGAGCAAGGCCAGCCAAGACACGAACCAACCTCCTTTATAAAACTTACAATTTTTCTTTGAGTGCAGGTACATCTGACGTAACAGTAGCATTCGTAAATATATACACACAGCAAAATCTATAGCAATCGGGCCGCTAGACACCGAACAGATCTCCAGCTAAGAAATATTCTACTCTTATTTGCTACATGTTCTTTGCATGGGACTAAACCCTGTCCCGTATCTTGCATGAGACTAAGCTCTATCTCCATCTGCACGGGGCTAAGCCCTGCCTCTATTTTTCATAAGGCTAAGCTCTGCCTTCCATTTGCATAGGACTAAGCCCTGTCCCGAATCTCGCATGAGGCTAAGCCCTGCCCCCATTTGCATAAGGCTAAGCCATGCCTCCATTTTGCATAAGCTAAGCTCCGCCTTCCATTTGCATGGGACTAATCCATGTCCCAAATTTGGCATGAGGCTAAGCCCTGCCTCTATTTTGCATAAGGCTAAGCTCTACCTTCCATTTGCATGGGACTAAGCCCTGTCCCGAATCTTGCATGAGGCTAAGCCCTGCCTCCATTTTGCATAAGGCTAAGCTTTGCCTTCCATTTACATGGGACTAAGCCTTATCCCGAATCTCGCATGAGGCTAAGCCCTGCCTCTATTTTGCATAAGGCTAAGCACTACCTTCCATTTGCATGGGACTAAGCCTTGTCCTGCATCTTGCATGAGGTTAAGCCCTGCCTCTATTTTGCATAAGGCTAAGCACTGCCTTCCATTCGTATGGGACTAAGCCCTGTCCTAAATCTTGCATGAGACTAAGCTCTGTATCCACCTGCATGAGGCTAAGCCCTGCCTCCATATCTGCATAAGGCTAAGATCTGCCTTCCATTTGCATAGGACTAAGCCTTGTCCCGCATCTTACATGAGACTAAGCTATGTCTCTGATTTTGCACGAGGCTAAGCCCTGCCTCCATTTTGTATAAGACTAAGCACTGCCTTCTCTCTACATGAGACCAATATCTATCTCCATCTGCATGAGACCAAGCCCTGCCTCCATATTCGCATAAGTCTAAGCATTGCCTTCTCATGGGACTAAACATTGTCCCTCCTTGCATAAATGTTGCTCTATTCCGACACTATCTATTTGTTCCTCTTCCGGGCTAAGCCCTGCCCTCAACCTCACAAGACTAAGCCTTATCTTATTGATTTTAGCATCATATTATTACATCTCATGGGCTGAAATATCGCCAACTTGTCCAAAGATATCATTGTCTAAAGGCATCATCCTCATAGTTAGAAGACACCATGCCATGGCCTGAGGATATCTCAAATTTGCATATCATTATTCGAAGGAGTCATGGTTCGGAGGCACCATTTTCATGGCCCGAGAACATCATTTCATATCCTACGAATCCCTCATTGAACAAATCATGGCCCAGGACATCATGGTCTAAGAACGTTATCCTCAACCGTCCGAAGATAATCTTTCATGGTCCAAAGGGAATTTGCATCATCTATATATTCACATGCATTTTTTTTAATGTTTTGCAGGTATTACAGGAGGTAACCGTTCTCCATGCAGGAGCAGCCTTCGCTTCGGTTTCCGCTCATACCATTTTCACTTCGCCATTCATAACCAATTCTCATCAGTTACCCATCCTACCTCGTGATATCCAGCTATCTGCCCTATAATACATCTGATACACTCCAGACCCATAATCATAACTCCATCCGACATTACCCTTCACCACCCTTCACAAAAGAACCTTTGCTAAAATTGGCTACCATTCCTATAACAACTCCATCGGCTTCATTCACTGGTGGATCCAGAACTACAAATGGCCTGATTCCTGTAAAACCAGGGATATGTAAGCAACTCAAAGACCAGGGTTCGGCCTATATTTTCCAAAAATGCCCGTTCGGTCAAAATTGGCCATCAATTCTTTACCCGAAAATTCTTTCATCCTTCCCTAGTAAAGAGGGACAGTTGTTGGTACCCAATTTTTCCCTATAATGCTTTTTAAATGCATATATATCTTCAAAACTATGCATTAGCATCAATTGAAATTTTTTCATAATTTCTATATTTTTTTAATTAATTTATCCTAGTATTTTATTTGTATAAATAATTACAAAATTGTATTACAAATGACTTTATAGCACTTCATGACTTAATATTGCTATTTATAGTCATATTAAGTTCAAATTATTTCACAAAGGGCCAGATTTATACTTTTTGGTTACAATTGCAACAACTTTACAATTGTAGCCCCATGCATACCTTACTGCATTATTTTACTAGAAATTTATCTATTATATTTTTAAAATATTAAATAATTGTTTTGAAAAGTATTTAGGCATGAAATTTATTTTTTATAATTTATTAAATATTTTTTCAAATTATTTTTATCAATTAAATGGGTATTTATCAAATGACTCCTTTAAAATCAGACCCCTAATTCAATTCAATTAAACCCAGCCCAATTTAAACTATACCCATAACCTAGTCCTTAACTCGACCCATCCAAAGAATCAATCCTGGCCGTCGATCTTAGAAGATCAACGGTCCAGGATTGATCTTCCATTTTTAATTCAACCAAACCCCCCTAACCCGGCTTATTTGTCACGCCCGACGCCCTTGAATCCCTTGTCTCCCTCTTCTCTCAGAGACTCGCCCAAACCCTAGTGTCGTCACCTAAAATCTACCCCAAATCCCTTCGATTCCTACCTATTCCATGAGATTCCATAGTGGTTTGAGGCACCTACCGGCTTCTTACCTCTCCTGGTTCTTTGACCCTATTGTTGAATGAAGGGATCTTAAAAAATCCAACTCAGATTTGGTTCAAATACCGTTCAAAGGTCTACCTATGGCCATTATCATTTTGTGAGTGTTGTTTTCTTCCTATTTTCAGTACGAATCTATGACTTTGGACCAAGTCTCTTTCACCTATGTTATTTTCAAAACCCTAATCTCATGACTAATTGGGTCTGTTTAGATCTTTGTAGATTTGAAACGTTCTGAACATTATTTGGTATTTTCTTCGGAAAAACTTCCTATTTTCCTTATCATTATTCAATTTCAGTGACTTCCCAGAACTAGGGTTCATCCTAAGTTCTCTTCTAATGATTTTTTCTTAATTTTCAAGTGTTAAACCTGATTATTCCTTTGCTGATTGGGCCGATTTTTGTGTATATGCTTAAACCCTAAGTACTTCTGTTTATGGCACTAGTTTTTTCAATTTTTCTTCCGTTATGTGTTTATTTCTGTCAATTAATTATCTTGGATGATTTTATTAGGGATTTGAATCATATTTTCTCGTTCAAATCGGTACTTCTTTGTGATTTGCATGTTTGCCTTATTCGTGACTTTAATTAGTACTATTTTCCTTAATTAAACTATTATTCTGATTCAGAAGTTTTATATGGTATAATTGATTCTCTTACCTTATTTGAGCCCTAATTTGTACCATTGATTGACTCTCCCTATTCTAAAGGGTCTTTCTCGGATTTTTCTGTATGATTTGATTGGTTAAATCCCCAATTAACTGGTTGATTTATTCGATTACCCTTGTTTTATGAACTGACATATCCTTACCTTACTTGTTCTTACCTTACTAAGTGCTATATATACTCTCATTCTAGTTCTCCTAGGGATGAACAGTAGTTTAGAATACACACACATACATTCAAACTCTCTCTTCTTTCTTTGCTATTTGTACTAACTGTGGGTCTAGCCGGCTGAAAGCAAAGACTAGATAGTGGAATTGCATATGTTTTTCACATTCTGCATTTTCTTCTTTAACTGGTATGTCTCTGGTTAGATTTTGAAACTCAACTCAATGTGTTCCTTGTCTATACACCTATGCTTGTTCCTGTACTAGTTATTCAATTTGTTTCTCTGTTTGCTATTATTAAGCATGTTTAAATTCTGCCTTATGTGTAATCATCATATCTGACTTCATTTAGTTATTTGATATTTGTCCAGCATGTTTACTTAGTTCCCTTACCCCCTCCCTTTAATTGGTGTGACTATGTTAGTTACTTATTTTTACATTGCATTCAATTGGTCCTGATTGTGTCCAATTCTGTTCAAAACATTTTTGTCTTCAACATGATTTTGCTACATTCTTTCTCTATGTCTTAATTGTCTATTACCATGACCAACTTGTTCAGTAGACTCCTAGTTGTTCTGTACATTTGTTGTATCAAATGTTTCCCTATTTATGTGGTTTCAACCCTATATGTTCCCAATCCCCTTCACCCCTGTTTGTAAGTCTGCTTGTTGAGTGAATCTGGGTACTCTATGATCAATTGGGTTGTTTGCGGAGTATGCTTTCCCCAAAGAATGATTTCAAAACTGCTGCTCCTACTCATAGCATTCTTCTCAAAACTGGTCACTCCTAGTATCTTTAAGAACTGTTTCTGAATCTTTTCATTTCTAAACTATTTTTACTAAGTCTTTCAGCACTATGTCAAGCACTCTCACCCTACTCTTAGACTATTAAGTTCTGCCCCTCTGGTGTGTGTACTGCTTAAGGATCCTTGAGATCTCTCTGAACTCTGGCATACCAGGGTTGGCTCTTCCATACTGCACATAACCAATCCCTATTTTATGAAAGGTCTTGGTGTGAGCACTACCCGGGATCCTTGAGGTCCTTAGGGAACTCTGACACACCAAGACATACATTATTGGCCTGAGATCTTTGGCTTCTGAGACTGTATTGAAGGCCTGGCATTCCCAGGTTTATTTTAGGCTTGATTCAGGCTCCCTATAGTATAGCTTCATTTACTTATGTAATTCATTTGATCCTGGTCTGTAATAATATTATTTGTAAACAGATGTTGGGTGATTAGTCAAAAGGGAGGGTTCCTATATGATGTTTGTGGGAAACTGGGTAGATATCATGTTTTAGGTCAATAGATAGTAGAAATCATGCTCTTAGGTTACTTAGTTTTCCCTTGCATTCAATTGGTCATGATTGTGTCCAATTCTGTTAAACTCATCTTTGTCTTCAACATGATTTGAGATAGAAATCCTGCTTTGAGTTTATATTATGATAGAAATCATGCTTTAGGCCCATATGCTATGTTACTTGCATCAAAACATGTCATAAGTCTATATTATTTGCATTAGAAAACCTGCCTTAGGACACTCACGTTTATATTTTGCATATTAGAAACATGTTATAAGTTCATCACTTCTTTCTGACTCTGCATAAGTTATTATCACCTGGGAATCATGTCAATAAACTACTGCTGTAATCATGCTTAATAAAAATGATCTCATCTCTCTGTGCATTAGAAATCCTAATTTAGGACTTTGTTTGCATTGGCTCTAAATCATGTCTACATCGTTTGAATAGATAACTGTCAATAAAAGGTTTAAAAATGAACCAACATAGATATTATGTTCTAGTGTACACATGCGTGAAATCAGTTATGTAATATTAATCACCTAATTCAATATGCCTATAAGATTGAATGACTTCAAGTTGTCCTAACCAATTCCCATAATTATGATTCTATACAGACCCACGCCTAGGTAAGCCATAGGTAATTAATGGTCTTATAACTGTGAAATCAGGTTCTGTTTATGTGTGAAATTGTCCAGGTTTAACATGCTATAAAATCAATAGGCAAGCTGACTAGGGTTCAACCACTTCGCTTTTAAACAAATGCTGCATATTCTGTGTTTGTGATGTTCATCTAGATATCATGTTCTAGGACTTTCTGAATTTCTTTAAAATCAGTTGTTTGAGACGTGCTACGTATTTGTTTATTTGTGTAGGTAAAACATGAGCCCCTAATTGCTTCCCTATTTGACAGTCCTATATGTTCTTTGTTGTCGCTTAGATTTTACCTTTTAAATACCTTAGGAGTGTTTAGAACTGCCTAAGTGTAGAGGTCCTAAACACCTCCGGGACCACAAGGAAGGGACGGGTAAAGCACACTTAGAGTTTGTTAATTAAACTAGCTTATATAATCACTAAGGGGATGGTAATGGGTAGTAAAAGGATATGATGACATGTGCGTTAATGCCACGTGTAACCCTTCTAGTTGAGGAAGGCTTACCGGGTATTGTACAAATGTGATCCTATAGGCTAATCAACTTAGGACTTCCCTTCCCCAACTCACATATGTGTGCTTAGGCTGCCTAAACTTCCTCAGTTTATATATGTATGCTTGGACTGTTTAAACTTCCTTAATTTACATATGCTTAGACCATCTAAACTTTCTTGATTATGTATGTGTGTTTAATTTAGACTGCATAAACTACCTTTATTTGTAAATGTGTGCTTAGATCGCTTACTTGTTAAATGACTAATTCACATAACTAAGTTCGGTGGGGACCCACCGTTGTGGACCGCAAGGGGTGCCTAACACCTTCCCCTCAAGGTTATTTCGAGCCCTTACCCTGATCTCTGATAATGCAAACTGGTTACATGAGTTAATTGCTCTAGGTGACCTAACGCACCTTAATCCGTTAGGTAGCAACTCTTCAAATACCCAATTCCCAAAAGGAAACGAGTTGTTCCCAATGAATGTCGAAACCCAGACTCCGCGAAGGAAAAAGGGGCGCGATAGCAGCGTCACGATCGGATGCAACAAGAACGACATTATGGACTTCAACCCATTTGGTGTTAGTTTCTTCAAATTGTGCCTTTAACAGGGCGAATTCCTGGCTAAGGGTTACTATTTCTTGCTCGCTTTGCTGCAACTGAGCCTTCAATTCAATGGCCTCAACATCACGTGCTTCTAGTTCTAAGAGGCGAGCAATATTCTGTTCTCGTTCGGCCAAAAATTGATCCCGTTCGGAGGTAAGCCCCTCCTTATCATGAATCAACCTTTGAAGGCCCTCGGAAGTAAGGAAGTTGGCCTAGAAAACAAAAATGCAAATTCAAAATCCTACCATAACAAAGATAAAAGAAACAACAGAGGAAATAAAGAATATACCGTTGTTGCGTTATGCATGGTGTTGTTCAACAAATACTCTCCTAAGAGAGTTAGTATCTTATCTCTATCTTCTTCTGAAGCCAAAGGCTTCAGATAATTAGCAAGCTCCACCGGCCGGGATAACAGATGGCATTCGGTAGAGACCGAGGGGGTAACATTCCTCTCCTTTTGGGGATCTTCAGAAGAGACAACATAATTTTGCCCAAAATTCTCATTAGTTGGGGACTAGGGAAGAGGGATATCCTCCTCTTGGGCATCTGCAATCGGTGGAGATGATGTAGCAGTTATTGGTGGTGAAGGCAGAGTTGGAGAAGAGGGAGATGAAACGGATAGCATTGTAGGATAAAGCAACTACGACAAATGTTGTGCTGGTTGTTGGTTGCTCGTCAATCAAAGAAGGAAGGGAGACGGTACTCAGCCTTACAGTAACGGGTGTAGCAACTAGATTCAGAAGGGAGAGTTATCATTTTTCACTATATCGAACTCCCCCAGAGTGTCTAGGCATCGTCCTCGATTGGTGTAACTAGCTCAATAAATTGAGCATTTTGTTGAGCTGATGAAGATTGTCGTCTTCTATGTAGAGAAGCCCCCTCGTTACTGTATTCTCCATCATCATTGATGACCATGCTTTCTAGAACTAGCTCGGTGCGGCGCTTGTCTCTACGACATCTCTGGATGGCTGAGGCACTACATTCTTTGATCTTTTGTTCTTTCCCCCAGCCGCGAGGGAGCATCGTCTTTTTGGTTGCTTGTTCTCCGGCCGGGGACTCCGAGAAGAAGCACTTGCGCCAGAAGCAGGACCTATTACACCCATTTGGGTAAAAGCCTCCTGCAACAACCTCATCGCGTCAGCAGGATTAGCCAAAATGTCCTCTTCGGAGACAACAACTGAGCCCTGGGGTAGACCTAAATTCAACGAGAGAAAAAGGTTAATATGCTTTCTTATACGAAAGGGAAAAACAAGATCAGTTCAACCTACCATGATTTTTGGCCTTCCACCCATATTTATGGGCTAATTCTTTCCATGTACAGGTCTTGGGCGTAGTAGCATCCAAAATCTTTTGGATCCATTGGTCCAAGCCTTCAACCCTTAATGGAACCCACCAAGTTGCTGAAACAAGTGAAAGAAGAGGAATTAGTAACAACATGGGGTGGTCTTTAACTAGAAGAAGAGACAAATTATGAACTTACGAGTATGGTTCTACAACTTCGGAAAGGATGAAGCCGTGGCCGGAATGATGTCCCTGATGGCAACTGCAACGCATTGTTCCATCCACCCACGACTAGGGCTGTTCATTCGGATCGGATATTCGAAATCCGAACCGATCCATTCAATTTCGGATTTCGAATTTTGGATTGGATTAGATTTCAGATTGTGTTTATTAAAATTTGGATTTCGGATCGGATTCGGATTGGTATATTTTAATCCAATCCGAAATCCGAAATTATTAGGCAATGTATAAATACTACACTTTAATTTCCGGTAGTCAGTACTTCCTTTACATCTTCCTCCAAATTATTACCTTTACAATTGCTAGATTTAGCTATATTGTACCATAGTACTCTCATAATTGCATAAACATGAGTTTTTCATAATGTATTGTCTCTTTTATAAAGAAAATATACATAATAGTTTGCAACTTTAAGCATAATAAGATCCAAAATCAGATCCGATGCGACCCAAACTTTAAAATCTGATCAAATCCGATACAATTCGGATCAGATTCAGATTCCATTTTCTAGAATCCGAAATCCGAAATCCGAATCTGAAATATGCTAAATCCAATCTGATCCGATCAGTGCACAGCCCTACCCATGACCGTTATCATCATCCATGCTGGCTAGCAAAGCATGGGGACCACGTTTACTGAAATTTATCATTCCCCGCGAAAAATCTTGGGGGAATAAAGGTTTATTAATCGAGCTAGAGTTAGCTCATCTCTCATCTCCTGGCACAAACGCCGAAGACAAACGATTGTCCTCCATACAAAAGGACTTACTTGTGCCAGGCATACTTGGTAACAGATGCAAAACTCCATAATAACGGAGTCAAGCTCCCCCACTCAAAGAGAACGACCCTAAAGTGAAGGGATACACATAAAAATATGTGAAACCCTTCTTGGGTAAGGTTATCCACTCCATCAGATCAGGAGCGATAATGTCTAAATCATATCAATGACAGTCTTCCTTCATAACAGGAATACTGAAAGGACGAATGGAAGTAGGGTACACGCTGACAGCCACGTACGAGGGTTAGCATAAGAATTCTTCTCTTCAAAGTCTTTAGTTGTGACAAGACTTCTTGGGATGATGGTGCTTACCGTAGGAGGAACTACATCGTCAGCTTTACCTTTATTTTTTGAGGAACTAGGGTTTTTGAAGAAGAAACAATTTTTATCAGAAAGGAAGAAAGGGTTTCTCTGAAGAAGAAGGTTAAAGAAAAGTTGAAGAGAAAATACGAGTTCAGTAAAGAGAGTTTGAGAAAGTTTGAAAAATTATGAAGTGTAAATAAAGAAGTTTGATGCGTATAAGTAAAGAAAGACAAGGCTAAAATCATGGCCATAATTACCTCGATAATTAGCAAAAATGATGCTAAATCGTGGGATGACGCGTGTTCGGAGCATTAAATGCGGAGAGACGTGCGTCTAATCAACCGTCAAAAACTTTTCAAAGGGGGTCAGAGAATTTTCCTCCAAAAAAGGTATCTCTACTAACTTCTCGGTGACACAAAGTTATGCCACGGGAAAGTAGGGGGACTATCTGTATAGGGTGTTCATATTAATGTTTGCATGAGAAAGTGACATGTGGAGCCGAAGACAGAAGACAGTTGGTGCTGAGGGCAATGATCTCGATTGTTATCGAAGAGAATAATATTCATAAAGACGAAATAAATACCTACCATCTGATAGTATTTAATGAAAAATATTCTATAGTATTAAGTGCACGGTCCATTACAGAGAATAAGACATTCACTGCCTACCGTTACACATTCTCCAATGACCCTCATAATTATCATTTAAGAGGGGCTTGATCCTAGGACCTTGTTTCCTAGGTATAACTATAAATAGTGATCTCTACCGTTATTGTAAAGGACATGAATTTTCTGACAAGCATACACTATATTCTATCAAAAACTCAATAACATTTTACTTTCTTGCTTACTTATATTGTTCTTACTGCCTCCAGAAGCTCTGCGCCCGGGACTAAGATATCGGCTGTTTAATCTCAATTTCTAGTTTAAGTCTTACATTTTTGTCTAATTCCTTTATCATTTGAGGATCAAATCAATTCACATATCTATAAATTTTGTATAAATTCAACTGAACCGTTTTACGGATAAAAAGACTTCACTCTTGAAAAATGAAGATTACATTTGAGAACCCATAGGCTAAAAGATAAAGCTGGTAAAGTTAAGGAATAAATTACCAAAAAAGTAGTAATATAATAAAGTTGAACTCCTGGGCAATGCCTTGAAAAATTTGTTATGAAATATTTTACCTTTTTGTGGTTTAACATTGTGTAGTATTTTCGGTTTTAAAAATTTTCCCCTTGAACTGTAGAATAGATAAAGATTTTCTTCACAAAAAATAACGAATTTCGTTTGCTTTCGGATAATGTGACTAAGGTTGACCGCCACCTGGTATCGCCGTTGATCGAAGCGGTTGATACCGGAGCGTTTGTTGCACGTGCTAAAACCTCGTGTGCACCTCATTGGAAACACCTGACGGGAATCACAAGAAGCGAATATGAAGGAGGAGTCTTTTGTACTTTCACTCAACTTCTCCCGGGGCCCGATGCTTTCCTTTTTCTCTCTCCTTCAATCTCTCGCCAAAAACTTCCCTCGCCGATAACGTGAACGTGAAAACATTTCGACTTCGACGACGGTTAGTTAGCTTCAATCGGCTGCCACTCACCCCACCCTTTTTCCACATAAAAAGTCACCTTCTCTCTCTAAAACTCTCACTCATCAGAGTTCTCTCTCTCTAACATCCATTGCAAATGAGAGGGCTCTTCGTTGTCCTCCTCATTCTCTCCTTCTCCTTCCAATACGTTCTCTCTGATGCTGATGCGAAGTTTGAAGATGCAGACGACGTCGTAAATGCTTCTGAATTCAACTCGTCTAGATCTACGGAAGTTACCTTCGCTAACATGATCGATCGAGCTCTCGAAAAGGAGTTCAACGAGACTGACGACAAGTCCGATGGTTAGTTCAATTCCTGCTCTTCATTTTTTAGGGTTTATCCAATGCTATGCCTCGGCTTGAGGGAACTTGAATCCAACAAAACATGCAATGCGGGAGCTAAAATTGCATGTTTGAGTAGCTATTTCCCACTAATCTTCCAGTTTACCTCTTTACTATTTACACTATTAAATCTGGATAATATGTTCTCTTTGCGAAACAATTTGAGTGGAATTACTAGCTGGACTGACAGTGTTGGCACTTTTACGTGTCGTTACATTTATGCGGCAAGATCTTCTGTTTCTAGATTTGGTTGTTTATTCTCTGATATGTTATTTGAAACTCAATAAACCTATCTCTGATGCTGGTGATAAAGTTTCTGTAAACGATTTTGTGATTTAGGATTCGGTAGCTCCCGTTCTGGTCTTTCTTTTGTTCTCTCATACTATTATTTATTTATTTTTCATTTCAGCAACTGATCCCAGAAGCTTCAACAACAGCGTGGCAGATCAAGAGGTTTGCCCCTACTTCCTTCGAGTTGTCTGAATGAAAATAATTTGGCCCCTATGACTTGCAAATTTCGAATGAGAAGTTATTGCAATAGTTCTCCGGTTATCCGTTCCTCGAAATAGTTTTTGGATAGGATATTTGTAGTCTGATTGCTGATCTGGAACTTTAATTGCTTTTTGAGGGGTTTATTATGTATTTGTTTGCTACAATCTTAGCGGTTTTACTATTTTGCTATAAATGGGAACTATTTAAAGAACTATTATTCAAGGATGAGTTTTTTGGACTGCCACTTGGAACATCTTCTCTGGCAAAGTACATGCTAGTTCCCATTGCAGTTCTTTTCCTAAAATTTCTGTTTTGTTCTTTTGGTCAATTAGCATCTGTTAATCAGCCGAAGAATCATTTATTGCCAACTGGTTGGGCTTCTCTTAGTTGAAGGTGATAATTGTTGGTGCTATGATCTGAGGTCCAGTGGTTGGTCTGCCCATATTAAAACTGAAGCTTAACCCATATACTCCTGTAAACCAAGTTGTGGAATGTGGTGCATGGTAATGGTGATGCTTGAAGTTCAAGTTGGGCACAACACACTTTTGATTACAATGAAGTAGCATGCTTTTTTTAGCTAAATTATATTGTGATATTTTCCGGTTGTTTACATGAAAAGATGAAAATCTGCAGTTGACAAGAATTGCTAATAAAACATTGAGGGTCTTTGGGAAGTAAAAAGAATGAAGTGCTAATATGTTGTATACAAATTTATGAAATAAGGAATTTGATCTTGGAGCTTATTGGTTGTTCTTGATCCTGAGAGCTAGATACAGATTAACATGGCTGCTATTGTGAGAAAAGATTCTCAAAATCGGTAACTAGATGTTATTTTGAGTTATTGTGCTAGTAGATTGTTTTAAACGGCACATTATTCCTTAGCTTAAGGCTTTATTCTTTGCTTACCATGTAGTTTGCCATTTAATAATAAGTGTCTGAGAAGAATCTTAAGATGTGTTTTCATGTTGATGTTATCACTTTGATCTGAATATTTCTTGAAATGCTTCATTTCTCAGGCAGTTTTGGAAACTGTTGCTAGGGTCAAGCCCAAGAAGAATGAGACGAAGGAGGAAAAGTAAGGTTAATCTTGTATTTGGTACATGCTATGCTACTTTCAATAGTCTCCATGTTATTGGAAGTGAAAATACTGAATGGTGTTGGAATAATGATTTATATTAGGTCGTTCCAGTTGCATGATGTTTTCCACCTGGAGAATGACAATGGAGCTGAAGATACACCTACCTTGATAGATCGAAAGGTACCTATTGCATCTAGAAAGTATTGGGTCTGCTAATAGGTCACACAGGAGCACTAGTAGTAGTGAGAGATGATTATGGATTACTGAACATGATTTACTAACTGGTGCCTTCACTCCTGCTCCCCCATCAGGATAATGTCTTTATCATGTCTAATCCCAAGTCGAAGTTTCCAGTGCTGCAGCTAGACTTGAGGTTAGCTTTTTTCTTCCCTACATCCTGGTCATTCTGAACTAAGTGAAAAAAGAAGACTGTTCTGTTAAGAGGAGCTATATTGTTTTAACTGATCTGATTTTACTGTAAATCAATTGGCAGATTAATATCGGATCTCGTTGTTGTCATTGTTTCTGCAACTTGTGGTGGCATTGCCTTTGCTTGTGCTGGACAACCGGTGTGTTAATTCATCCTTTGCATGTTTTTTATGCTAACTGTATAGCCTCTTATTTTTCATGCTGACGATATTATCTTGGCTGCTTTTACACATTTTAATTTATGCATTAAACTTCAGAAACAAGTAAGTCCTATCCTGTTAATATCTTTCAGGTTTTCACAGGATATTTGCTAGCAGGATCTGTAATTGGACCAGGGGGTTTTAACTTTGTCAGTGAAATGGTGCAGGTATGTTTTTTTTTTTTTTTTTTTTTTTTTTTTTTTTTTTTGGTATGTCGATTTCCAGTCTGATTCATTAAACTGACAAAGATTATGTTATCGTGTAATACCTTTTATTTGGTCTAGTTTGCATAGACATTGAGTAGGCACTTATTTGCAATCTGTATTGCATCAATATTCTGCCTCCCTTGGGTAATTGTTAGCTGTGTGTCTGTTATCAGCTTGTCCATGACCATAATAAGAATTTAGCAAATTTATGGTAGAAACTGCCCAGCTAGCTTATGGGCCTGAAGTACTTAAACTCTAATTATTCCTTCTCTTGAGGATCAGGACATTGTATGAGGCATCAAAGCTTTTTCTAAGCTTTCAAATTGATGGAATAAATGAGTCAGGATTTGATAACTTCCCAGCACCTCCAATAGAAGGGCATGGAGAACCCATCAGGCCTATGTGCTTTATACCTCATTGAACTCCTAGCTCATTTCTTCTTCAAATTTTCTAGGGATGGCATCACTTTGGAAGGAAGTCCATGTAAAACTTCAATATCTCTTCTCTGTTAGATTCTTGCGCCTCTCAGATCTCCCCAGTGATCTTTAGCTTATCAACATGGTGTATCTCCTGTGGGCATTGGCTATTTTGTGGAAAAATTTGGTGCTTTTATCCCCTTGTTTGAGCCAAAGAGATCTTGAATTTTGCCTCCATTAGATTCTTCCAACCTGAATATTAATTTTTTTTTTTTGCAGTTGCTCCTCCTCTGTTAAAGTATTAAGATACTTTCATCTAGCGCTTTGTCAAGATTCATAAGGCTTTCCACTATTGCAGACTTCCTATTTCCTAGATGGCTTAAAGTGGTGCCGTCTCACTCCAAGTACTTCCAGCAGCTTTAGTATTTTCGTCAGAATGTAACTTGGAATTCCTGTCACATCATAAGACTCCAGAAAATCTTGACCATGTCTACAAAACCATTGATCTCAGCCACATATTCTCATATCAAAGTGGGACTGTCTTTGCTCCCACTGCCCCAAATTGAAGGAAACTGATCTGACGGAGTCTTAAGGAGGATAAAATCAAATGTACCTCAACTATATATCCCAGTCAGTAGAAAACAAGAATATCTTTTCTTGATGTTGTTCTTATAGTATTCACTTCGCCCTAGTATAACTGCCACCACATGGAGGATGGTTAGCTTGCTCCTTTTACTTGAAAATTCTCTCATTAGTTTGGAGTAAAAAGTCATCTTTTTCGATAGATAAGAAAAGAGAACTTTTATCTGATTGGAATAAGAAAGTTGAGACTAGAGAAGCTTAATACTGTCTCCTTTTTTTTTTTGAATGAGCGTCTGAATGATTTTAAGCCTTTGTACAAGATCTTAATGATTCAGACCTATTAAGAGCTAATAAATGGTTGTGAAAAGAAAGCCACTTAGTAGGCAGACCTCCATTAAGTGGAACCAGATGAGGCCTACGAAGGATGTACTCTTTTCTGCTCCTGTATTCATGTCTCCCCAAAAAACCAGCTTAAGTCATTGTGTACGAAAGACTTAAGCCTGAGATACAGTTGTGGCCACTAACGAACTCTTTATATCGTTAGCTCCTTTTGTCCCAAAGATCACTTTACAGTCTTTCAGGCCTATTGCAGTCCACTCATGTGTTTGGCCAAATTTGACAGATTGCTCTCCGGTTCCAATCTTACACTTTGGTCTCTTAGAAGCAATAGAACTCTGCCTTCCATTGTTGAATCAGTGACCTTAGTAGGCCTATTTTATTCTTGCACTTTAGCCCCTCACTGAATTTTGTGAACTTGCAAATGTTATAAATTTCGTTTGTGATCTGTAAGTGCTAATGAGTCATTGCATACTTTTCAGAGTTTTGAGGTGCAAATATATTTTTGGAGAGCCGCTTACTAGCCATCTTACAATTACCGCTTCCTGGAAATTCAATTTCTTTACTGAACTGCTTTATTGAAACAGCGTAGCCTCCTGATATGATTTTTGTGCTTATAGTACTTTTATGTTAATTAAGTTGTCTTTTGGACCATCCCCATCTAATGTTGTGCTAATGGTCTAACTGATATTAGGTCTTCTAATTTCCTTATCAGAAAAAAAAAGGTTAGGTCTTCTAAATTCGTGTTTCCTAATATCCAGTGGCTACATCATTCAGGTGGAAACAGTTGCTCAATTTGGTGTTATTTTTCTTCTATTTGCATTGGGTTTGGAGTTCTCCACCGCGAAGGTTTGCTTTTGATTTTCTAGATTAAGACAATTTTGTATTTTATCATGTAGAGTGAAAGCAGAAGTGCATTTTTAACTTGTAACTGCAGCTTCGCATTGTTCGAGCTGTTGCTGTGCTAGGAGGGTTACTCCAAATTTTTCTCTTCATGTGTTTGTCTGGGATAACAGCCTCGGTATGTGATTTCTATTATCACCTTTTTTTTAGCTACCTTCTCAACATGCAGTTCAGCTACGGGAATCTGCATTTTTAAAATGTTGTCTCTATGTTTAAAGCTCCAGAGCTCCAGTTATGCAAAATATAACGTCCATTCTATATTCATAACCATGAATCAATGATACTTACAGTTATGCGGTGGGGAAGCATCTGAAGGTGTTTTTGTCGGCGTCTTCTTATCAATGTCTTCAACAGCAGTGGCAAGTTGATGTCGTTTTTGAATTTATCTTTCCAATTTAATTGATTGTACCATCAAGTATTTGTCACGGGCTTTTGTTCAATTTTCATGTAAGTTTCCCTATGCGTTCCTAGAGGAAAATGGAAAAAATTGCAGTTGATAGTTAAATTTACCTAAGGTATAATTGAGGAAAGGAGAAGGAAAATTGATGCCATAGATGCATGAATCTTTTTGTATTTTGGATTCAATACCCTATATCTTTACTATTACGAAATGTTAGGACCTTGTTGAGTGCTGTAAGACAGGAAGTAACATCCTCATTCTAGGAAAGATCTTTTGAATAATCTGAAAAGGGGTGTACTATAGGAAGATGTACTGATAAAAAAGTGTATTACAGAAAGATGTGCAATGGGATTCACTCCAATTTGAAAATTTTCTAACATCACAATAAATGATGCATAAGCATTTAGTTTCTGCCTGCATCAGTTTTGTGCTTCACTTGCTGTTAAGAAATGTGATTAGAGGTATTAAAAAGCCCAAGAAATACGATAGAGTAACTGCAAAGTTGTTTCAGTATTCCCTTTCAGAATGTAGAGAAGCCATCTCACTGGAATTTTGAGGATTTCTGGCTCTCTGAATCCACTAAACACAACACATTTTCCTTCATAACTGGCTAATAACTGAATTAGGAAAATGGGAAAACTGCGGAAGGGAACGAATTTTGAATGTTGAATCCCCTTATCGGATGTTATGGACTGAAAATATTGTAAAGGGCACATTATGCTTTAATTAGTAAAGCTTCTTATATATGTACTGAAGATCTTTATCTTTTCTGAATAACAGGTGTTAAAATTTTTGATGGAAAGAAATAGTGTTAACACCCTCTATGGGCAAGTCACCATTGGAACTCTTATTCTGCAGGTCTGTCTCAGCTATCCTTTTCTCTTTTGTGAATATAGCAATGTTTTTGACAAAATATTGGCTCACGTTTGTCTTTTCATATGGATGTTTCTTATAAAAATAGTGCTGCCTTTCACATGGATGTGTTATACCCTAAAAATTTCCTTCTCGTCAAAATTTTCTTGTCCTTTTTCTCAAGAGTTCTTCCCTGATTGAACTTTTGAGATGTCTCTGACTTCCAGGATTGCACGGTGGGTTTGCTATTTGCACTGCTTCCTATTCTAGGTGGTAGTTCCGGTGCTCTTCAAGGAATGGTTTCCATGGCAAAACTGTAAGCAGTGGCGATTGAATAAATTTTGAATTTGGAATGCAGAATTCTTTTTATGTGAAACAATATGTTGTTACATGCATTACAGAATTCTTTTGCATTTCCATAATGCATATGTTGTTCTGTTTTCGTCATTCTTAGAGGTGAGATTGTGATATCTATGGTGGGTGTCTGGCAATTATGATGTGCCAAACAAAAGAGCTTTCAATCTTAAACTATTACCTTGTTTGACACTTTTTCTCTTAATCAGTAAGAGGTAGTTTTGTTTATTTCCAGCTACAAGTATATGCTCTGAGGTATGTACTGTATATCTGCATCACAACTTGTGTAATAAGCTCAAAAAATCAATCATAGCCTTAAGTATAGCTTTTATTGATAAGCATAGCCTTACAATATAGCTGCATCACAGGTTGTATAATAAGTTCAAAAAATCAGTCATGGCCTCTACATTATTAACTAAAGCCACATTGCACCAAAAAGAAAGTAAAGAGATACATCTATACTTCATTGTAATTATAGATTTTTTTTTTGCTCTAAATTATTACTTTTTGCATTTCGTTCCTTCCAAATTGACCACCAGATTGCAGCTGGGGTTGAGTTCCAGACCTTACCTGAAGCTTTTCAAAAACCTTTTCTGCAGCATCATTGAAGTAGTTTCAATTTCTTAGGCATTGACCAGTTAAGTCCCACCATGTTTATAAAGACTTCAAAAGCTGAGAGGTGAAACTGCAGTGCTTCGTATTAGTTTGACACCTTAAGTGTGAAAATTCATTATAGCTTAGGCCAACTACTTACTGAACCTGTTAGATTTGTGCGAAACCAGTAAAAAATCAGCTGGTGAGTCATTCTGGATCCCGTTGATCGCTGAACACTTGAGACATATCTCTTAAACACAACATATTTATTACAGGGCAAATTCCATTATGCCATTTCACAAATCTAAAGTCCACTTATGTTGATTAGTTTCACACGTTCACTGCAGTAGAACAAAATTTCCAACTTCACTTTAGCCTCTACTCATCTCCCTTCCCCCCAAAAAAAGAAAGAAAGAATAAGAGCACAATTCCTGATTTTCCTTCTGTTCTTCTATGATATTGACTGTATTAAACATTTTGAATGTGAATCTTGTCCTTGACTGCTACTATCCTTTTGATTACAGATTTGTCGTTCTGGTCATATTCTTGGCCATTTTGTCAGTATTATGCCGCACCTGTGTACCTTGGTTTCTTAAGCTAATGATTGGCCTATCTTCGCAGGTAACTTTGCATCTGTTGGAATGACACATCTTTTATGTCACAGCTGTTTCTATACATGACTGATTTACTGAATTCTTTGCAGACTAATGAACTGTATCAACTTGCATCTGTGGCTTTCTGCTTGCTTGTTGCTTGGGTTTGTCTCTTTTTCATATCTTTGAGTAGCAAATACGTGGTTCTCAACTTTTTAACCTCTTATTATCTCCTGGATATGACCTACTTGTGGATTAAATTGACTGTTGCATCACAGTGTAGTGATAAACTGGGTTTGAGTCTTGAGCTGGGTTCTTTTGCTGCTGGAGTGATGATATCAACAACCGATCTTGCTCAACATACACTTGAACAGGTTTTTCATCTCGTATATTTCATAAGCATTTTACTTTTCCTCATGTCTCTCTCATCGCTATCGTTATGACGTTATCTATGTGCAAAATACCGAAGAACAACTTGTGTTTCTAGGCAAAGATTCTCAATTGACCCTTAGCTGTATCAGTACAAGAACGAACCCAGTGTAATTCCACAAGTGGGGTCTAGGGAGGGTACTATGTCGCAGACGTTACCCTACCTTGTGGAGATAGAGAGGATGATTCCTTAGCTATATCACTATTTTGAACATTATCTAAGTGGAACAAGTATAAAAATTGATGAGATTTTAGTTTTTCAGAGAAGAATAAATCAACAGATTCAAAGATTAGAAAATATAATAATCCTCTAGATTGGAATGGATAGAAGAGGATTCATCCGATGGACCTCAACTAGATTGGGATAAGGCATGTTCGATTGATTGATCAGTCGGTCTTAGCAATCCCGAATAGCACAAGTTAAAATTTGCTTGCATCTTTTATGTTAACCAAAGTATTCAGTAATTTTACATCATAACGATGTCATTCTTACAAATGCATGTATATATTAAGTCTCGAAGAGCCTAATAACTATCTATACAAATGGCCCCTTTAAAAATTCTTCTTTATCTTTTTCTCTAGCTTATATTAACCTGAAAAAGCAAAATGGAGACATTCAATAACCCCATTTTCCAGCTTTCAATCTGTGTGACCCCGAACCTGTCATCATTGTTGCCTTGGTTTTAGGAACACCCAATTGAAAGTTAAATAAGAAATATGTTAATTCCATAACGCTGTAATGAAATTATTGGTGCGGCGGATAGTGATCAACATCCTCCCCGTCTTTTATCTAAGCAATAATAGCTTATCACTACCGATCTCAGCCTTCTTCCTTAGTTCCCAATCTGCTTAAACAACACAGAACCTCGGCGAATACTCCACATCTTCTCTCTCTCTTTTCCATCTCAAAAGTGTACTTCCCCAATTTCCGTTATCCTCAATGATTCTCCTACCTAGCCTAATATCCTAGCATAGCCCTGGTCCCTGGCAAGGCTCAGTAAGAGAGAGGATAAAGATCCATCTGAAGAAGGAACTTTGCTTATCTAAGACTTTTCCGCTCTGTTCGGGCACTTAGTCTTTAGAATTGTATAAATTCCACTTTAGAAGTTGGGATGGTTTGTCCATGTTGCTACCGGACCTATTTTTATCTGTTCCGGCTTTAAGCTTATAACTGTTTTCTTCTCTCTAAGGAAATAATTTTCTCTAACAATTCCATATAAATCGTAGGCATGCTGGAAGATGTGGGTTTCACATATTCGTGGATTATGGTTACATTATTACACCGTCTGCACTACATGCCTTATTCTTAGCTGTATTTTCATTTTGTTGCAGGTTGAACCTATACGGAACTTCTTTGCTGCTCTTTTTCTAGCTAGCATTGGAATGCTTATCCATGTTCATTTTCTTTGGAATCACATTGATATCTTAGTAGCAGCTGTTATATTGGTCATCGTTATAAAAACTATAGTGGTTGCTGCAGTTGTCAAGGGTTTTGGCTACACCAACAAGGCTGCAATTCTAGTAAGTTTTCCAAGTCATATGAGGTCATAATTTCTGAACTCTTTTCAATATATAAAACAGCTATTAGTATCTGTTCTTTTCCACCCATAATTTCTGTTACTAACTTTTTTGTATGGGTATGTCCAGGTTGGAATGTCTCTAGCTCAAATAGGAGAGTTTGCTTTTGTTCTTCTTAGCCGTGCTTCAAATCTTCATCTAATTGAGGTGCTGGTTTAGTATGCCATTTAAGCAGTATGAAAAATTCTT
The DNA here is from genome assembly GCF_000715075.1 of Nicotiana tabacum. NCBI lineage: Eukaryota > Viridiplantae > Streptophyta > Magnoliopsida > Solanales > Solanaceae > Nicotiana > Nicotiana tabacum. The sequence goes on from NC_134089.1 coordinate 171,427,979, forward strand.
TTCTGCTGATGTCTACAGTAATATGATATCATGTGATATTTTGAGTACCATTTTGTAGGAATTGTGTGATTTGATGGAATTGAAATTAATTTACTAATACGTTGTATTCCTTTCCTTGTTGCCACTCTCACTTATGTAAAATTCAATCATTGTTGAGTTATCGACTGCTGATTTGAGATGAGTAATGGAATTTGGTGATGCTGCAGGGTAAAGTGTATATGCTGCTTCTGGGCACAACTGCACTTAGCTTGGTATGTTTACTGTTATTCTCTTTTCTAGCAACAGTAGCTGTACCTTATATACTTTTGAGACTTTGTTGAAGTTTTGCTTGCCTTCTTGCTTTTGATACTTGTATATCTTTCTATGAGTGATCAATTGACTAGAATCTGGATCTGTGACAATGCATGTGCTCTTTAGGAGGTAAAGAGCTGGTGCTTCAGAAAATATGGAAGACTCATGAGATCTGCATTAAGGGGTTTTCATAATTATGTCCCGGTAGGGGGTTGATGTCAGAGGTTAGGCATAAAGAACATATCGAGACTCTTCCTGAACTAAGCGTGTTTGAGTTTTAAACATCTTTTACAGTTATCCTGGTGAAAATCTTGAACACCAAACAATCTGGATTGCAAATGAAAAGGTTTCTGCAGATTTTACCAAAATAACTTTACTGGTACTTAGCTGCATGAGTTTTATGTGCTTATGATGGGCTAAATTGTACTTTAGAATGGTTGATTAAACAGGTGAGCCAGCTTTACAAGCACTTCAATTCCGGGAAAGGGGGTTGCATGCATGTACGCGAGCTTCTGCACGGGGATTTGGGAAACATTTGTGGACTTCATGATCTATTTTTGGATTCTAGAGGACTAACAAATAGGATTCCTACATAAGGTTGTTGAAGCCTAGTGTCTGAATTTTGAAACTTTTACCCTTAGTCAAGATATTGTTGGAAATTATATTTGCAATGCTTAGGCTAGAGTTATCAGCCAAACCTTGAATAAGTACCACTTCATTATGTCTTTGACAACTCTAATAATTTGGCGATGAAGATGACTTATGCGTTATTACATAGGACAATTGGGAGAATCTTTTAGGGAAAGGCTCAAGTGATAAAATTTAATGGTTCTACTTTATCTTTCATTTTTGTTTCTATGCTGATATGTTGCGCCTCACTTCCCTTATTAAAAAAAAAATGTTGGGCCTCACTCCAAATCAATTCTACAGGTGACCACACCATTGCTTTTCAAGCTAATTCCTGCTGTTGTGCATCTTGGAATACTACTGCGGTGGTTCTCGCCTGAAACTCCAAATGAGGTATTTTTTTTGTCGTGTAAAGAATGCCTGGTTTTTCTGCAGTTTTATCAGCTCACTTGGTTACAGTTTCCCTTGAATACCTGCCTGTGTTAAGAGATTTGAGATCTTGGAAATGATTTTTCATACAGATTGGACCCAAAGGAGATATCCTGCGCGCAGACAGTTCTAAGCGTATCAGTGTGCTGATCCAAGGATCCCGTGATTCATGATAGTTAAATAAAAATCAGAACCAGAAAAGCAAATAGTAATATATACCTGATGGCATTCTGATGCTGGGGGACAGGAGTGCAAAGGAGGTGACTGACTGGACAATTCATAATCATGAAGCTCCTTGTATGCACCAACATCAGGTGGTTTTCTTTGATACATCGGAGAGGTTGCAAAGTTGCAGAGCCCTTATTGATCTATCTGCCAACATTCCATGGCATTTATTTTTTGATACGCCATTACTTCCCACGTAGCTGCTATATACAATCTTGCCCATCTGTAATGCAATTGTTTATATTCTCTAGTTAGATTTTTTTGTTTTTCTGGGTTTGTGTCAAAACAGCCCTCTCAATATCCTCTGTAAATAGACGATCATAGATTAAAGTGATGTAGCAATTATAGTTGTATGTATACAACTGAACCTTGACTTTTCAGGTGCAGTATTCCAGTGCCTAAATTTGCGAATACTCCAACTGCCCCTTAATAAAGCGCCACAAAATTCTCTTTCCCTCTTCTTTTTGTATGCGGTAAGTGGGAAAGTATTCTCTAACACAGTTCCGTGCATCCTATTTTAAAGTTTGTACTTTACATTGAAGGAGAATTTCTTTGCATAACTCTGCCTGTACCTCGTTCTCAAAGATGCACTTCAGAATAAAGCTACTATTGGAAGATTCTCACTGGCAAAGCTAAAGACATGACGCAAATGAATGGTTTGCAAAGAGGATTACTTTTTCCACCTGCGAACAAAGTAAGAGCTTCTTGCTATATTATTTTCTTGTGATAGCTGCAGCAATAACTTTTCTCACCATCTATGTTTTCGTGCCAAGACCTTGTATGAAGCATGAAATCTGTCAGCTAGTAACAGGGATTTTCCCCCAGGAACAGAAAGAATCCAAAAGTGAATAAAAAGAAGGATAATACACTTTAAACGTGGAGTGTTGTTTTACTTCAATTCTCCTTTTTCTTTCCTATTTGTTCTACCCAATCGACCACTAAGAGTCCATTTTCACGAACATTATGTTCGAATCCTACAACTTCTGCACAATTTGTGGCTTCTTACCTTCGAGATTAAATTCTTCACGAATGACGAAACAAATAGTGAACAGTGACCCTACTTTCAGATTCCTGGTCAGGAACTGAATTGAGACAGAACATCAAATGGATATAAGGTAAGATTTTGCATCCTTGTTGACAATTTAGAGGCAGTAATAGGACAATGTCTGGACTCTGGACCCTGTTAGTGATCCAAAGCTATTACATCAACAGTTATTACGTCCTGACTACTCTCCAGAAATATGAATTCTTTTTCTCGAAGGGTCATCAATAGGATCCTTGATCGTACGATCATCAGCAATCTTAAACATGCACATAATAATACCATATGGTATGAAAGGTGGAAACTTGTCCGAGTTTGGCCTCATCCCATTTCTGGACTCATTCATTACATAAACCTTTCCATATAATCCAGAATTTGTCGTGCCTATGTTTCGTAGATACGACAGCCTGACCCAATTTGCAAAAGCATAAAGCAGTGGTCCTTTTGCAAAAGCAACAGCTGGTTTGCAGGAGTGGGCCAAAAAGTGTAATGACTACTGCGATTGTTATGTACGTATATTGTAGCTTCCGGAAATTTGCACATCACAATCAATCTCGGGTCCGATAATAACTCAAATTAGAATCGAATCACATTCCCAAGATTGAGATTAAACTCAGACGTTTCCCAAGATTGAGATTAAACTCAGACGTGAGTCTAGGGGTGTGCATTCAAATCGGTTTATCGATAAATCGAATCGATTATCTGTTATCGGTTTATCGATTTCGATTTATCGATTTCGATTTCAAAATTTTCCTTATCGATTTATCGATTTCGATTTAGATTTTGTCCTCTTCGATTATCGGTTAATCGATAAACCGATAAGCTACAGTAAATTTTTTTTAGATTTTTTTAATTTTTTTTACCCTTATTCTATAATACCCTTTCCTTTACCCTAAGTCCCTAACCCTATTATTTCCTCTACCACATTTAAGGAATGGTCATATTTAAAGCTCAAGTGAATGAAGTTCAAATTAATGGAAAACAAAATTAGCCGTGATGATGTATTTTGATTTTTTGTTTGTTTATACCGTTGAGTGTTGGTGACATACATTTGATCCCTTACTTTAGTTTCGTTGCATGTGCTTGTTGACACAATTTTTATGTTATAAACGGTGCTCTTCTTATTTTAGCTTCCTTTTGTCCATATTAGTTAGGTGTGTTTGTAGCGATATACTTTCCGTGGAATCCCGTAAATTTTCTTATTGGTGTAATCGATAACCGAATCGATAAGCCCCAAAAATCGATAAATCGAAATCGAAAAAATCGAAACCTTATTGAAACGATAACGATAAGCATATGTACAAATCGATAATCGATAAATAATTATCGATAAGGGTCAAAATCGAATCGATAAATCGAATGCACACCCCTAGACGTGACCTTATCCAAAACTAATAGTCCATAGCATATCCGTCTTTTATGATTAATATATACATTTAATGAGTTCGTTGAATGAAACATTGGATGAACTTTCTTAATGTCTTTTTAGTTAACTTTGCAAACTCAAATATGCTGGAGTTCTTGCTCTGCAATTCCAATGATCAATTGCTTAAGCCAAGTGCACCGAGTTTTTTGAAAGATTTCACACCATTAAGAGCATTACTGTATCTTATACTAGTATTTAGCTTCTTTTCTTATCAACTTACAATGTGAAACTTTGCCACCACAACCAACACAATGGTGTGTTGAAGGGCAGGGGCAGGGACGGGGTCCATAGAAAGCTTCTAGTTTTCTCACTTGTCCTACTATAGTGGTCCAACTCACAAGAGACCTAAAGGACAGCTTATACATGTCTTGAATCAAGAAATGCTAGTGAATGGACATTTATTTTGTCTATATAATCCTACTATATATTCAATTTTGTAGCATTGTGCACAAAGAATTGAACTGAATCATTAGTGTTATCAAAGGCAAAAAGTAAAAATAAAAGACCCCAAAATCTATTGAAGCATTAAGTGAAAAATATAAATAAAGCACGAGTTTTAATAAAGAAAGACAATAAATGATGAGGTGTACGCCTTGGTGAATACACTAAAATACAGTTTGAGCGGGCCAAAGCACATAACCTACTTTGTAATGAGTTCAAGGCTTAATCATGTCTCAAGAACGCCTCATTGATTAGAGTTTGAACAATCTTAATGAAAAAAAAAAAAATGCACTTGAGTAAGGTTAGAATAGATAGGTAGAGTGACAATATCCGTCGGTATAGAATTTAGATGCTCAGAAGTCAGATGTGTGAAACAAAAACAATCATATCTCTGATGTAGGCTTTAGCTTTAATGGATAAAATAAATGTTGGGAGTAGGGGGAAGAGGACAAATCTCTATCCTCCACAGGAAACATGTGAATAACTATGAATACAGAGATTATCAGTGTTATTTATCAAGATATGGAGGTATGCTTGTTGGTTCAAAGGACACTTTCTTAAAAGTGAATGCACGATGTGACAATTGACAACTTGGTATACCAAATTTATTTGCGTTATGCCAAACTAAAACTCCTAAAACAGATGTCCTCCAACCCAATTAACCCCACCCATCACCCCTCAAAACAAAAAAAGAATGGGTCGATATTATTATTCACCCATTATTACTTTCTAATAGTACGTAATATTTGAGAAAAATGCTTTTCTCTTGGAAAGTCGTTGCCTGAAAATTTGATGTTAGAGATGGAGAATAGAGTTATTACAGGAGTTTACATTCTATATAGTAACATGATAAAAGGAAAACACATTCATTATAGCATAGAGAGTACGTTAAGTAACAGGAATAGGTCCAATTAGAAAGGTATTAGGCTTGCTTTTATCCACATTTGTTGGAGCTGCTAGACTTAGCTCCAAATCAAGTGCTGCTGCCACTGGAGAGTTGGACATAATAGTAGAAGAAGACATGACCATCTGATGAGAAGCAGAATTGAGATCCATCAAATTAGATAAACTAGTTTCTTGGCAAACTTCATTTAAGCTTGTTATCCCAGTTAGAGAATTTGCATAGTCTGGCTTGGTATTAATGTAATCGGTTATAGCATCAAGATGGTTCTTGTTGTTGCTCCTTACCTATCATGTTCAGAAAAATAACACATTAAATTTCAAATATATTATATTTGATTAGTAATTAAAGTGAAAAGAAGAGCGTATTGATTGGGATTTTTTGAGAACTAAATAATACTAGTAATAATGATGTCTAATTGATAGTTATAATAAGTAGTACGAAGTTAAAAGTTAAGATAGTTATAAGAAACATGACTTCTGCTAGTAAGCGAGGGAAGTCATTTTTCTCCGATTTAATGAAAAATATTTTTCTTAGAAATACTTTGCTATTAACTATGCAAAGACCATAGAATGACTATGTCATCAAAAATATTTTTCTAAAAAATGACATTGATGGTACCAAACACATAGAAATAGAAAATATATAGGCGATGAGGATCCTATATAGTATACGTACCAAGTCAAAGAGGCTGGAACGGCGCTTCTTACTGTTGATGAGATGATGAGTTGATAGTCTGAGGAAATACTTCTGAGCATGACTAGCAACTTGAGTTGGAGTTCTTGTTGTCACAAAGTTCCTTGAAATTCCTCTCCAATCTCCTTTACCTAACTTCTCTAGTCCCACTAAGAATGTTCTGTGTTCCTCCTCTGTCCATGCAACTCCTAAAATCATCCAACAATATCCATATAATTAACATTAAAAAAATGTGTGTGTATTTAAATCAAATGAGACACGGTTCGAATTTCAGTAAAAAATAAAAAATGTTAGCTGGTTTTCTTCTCATCTGCTTAATTAAACTTTGATGGATAAAATTATCTATATCTATATTGGCGTAAAGTACATGTATCCGGTGAAATAGTCTAGCTAGCTACAATCAAAGTGGCTCATATATAGCACCGCCTTTATTAAAAAAATGTCAAAATATTAATAGAACGACTTTGACTAGTTACATTGTAAATAGGCCAATCGAAAAGAATACAGTCCGACCTCTCTATAACCAATATTCTTATATAAGGACACTTCACTGTAAAAGTCAAGTTTTTCCGAAACCAAATTTCATGCTCTATTATAATAGTATATGGTTTCTATAACAACAATTCATGATAACATCCAAAAATATTTGGAACAAACGAGATTGTTATAGAGAGGTTTGACTGTAGTTTAAATCATACATGCATGAAGATATTGGAAAGGAATGTTCAATTGAGAGAACAAACACAAAACTTTTCCTTTCACAAAGACGAAGATGCATGGTTATTAAGATTGCATGCCAAAAAGGGTTTTCAATACCTGTTGAAGGGAAAGAAAACATGTAACTCTAGTTCTTCTGAAATTGTTAGTCAATCCTATTTTCGATAGGGGAATCTGATTTCGACAATTATTTTCATACAACAGTACCTTATTATACTGAAAAGTAGAGAAACCATTATACATCTAAACAAGAATAATTATTCCAAACCTTTCCTTCTATGTTGATGAGCTTGACCTAAGAGACAATCAGAGAGAGAACCATTTGTGCAACTAGTCTTTTCAGATGAAGATAAGCAATCTAAGCTTAAACTTTTCTTCAAGTGAATATCATGAGAAGAAGAAGATGATGATGAAGATGAAGATGAAGATGAAGAAGAGATATTGTCAAGTACTTGCACTCCAAAGAGTCTTAATCCACAGCTAATGACACCTACTCTGAAACTGGTGCAAGTTCTTGAATTATGACCTATCTTCCCACAATGTGAACACTTTCTCCTCATTTTTACCTAGCTACAGAAAATATTATTAACTTCCCAAACTACCAATTACTCCAAGAACTCAACATCCAGAATGAGTTTTCTCGTTTTGGTTGTGGAAAGAAGAGGAAATATTAAGTGGTTTATATGAGTAATAATATGTTTTGTAGTACAAGTTGGGTCTTATGAAAATAGGAGCATACACCAAGTGAAGATGATTGGATTGCCACGTTACTATTTGTTTTTTCTTGGATATTTTCCCAACTTGGGTTCATGACAAGAAATCAAGGAACAACTCCCCTTCCTTTACATATTAAAACACACAAGAAAGGATATACTTAAGTAGTAGAAGATGGTATAGGTTAATTTATCCTATGAAATATCATAATAATTACAGTATCAATTTTCTAGATTTGAATATGTTGTGGGGGTACCCTTTTACATGTATTAATTATTTGCGCTAATATTTCAAGCATTTGCATGTGTTTAAGCATGTAAAACCTCAACTAAACAATAAAAAAGTACCCTTAACTAATATTCATGTAATGGAAGATTTGTCACACCATTATCTCATATCTCGACAATTATAAAATAAATGGTCATCAAGCTAAGGTGATCAGGATAAAATAATCACTTGATAAATAATATTATCTACAATGTTAGATAAGCTTTTTTGTTGGGAAATATCTCTAGAATTTTTTAAAAAAGTTTCTAGTAAGTACTAAGTAATACATAATTGTACCGCACAATATAGTACTATATTTTTGTTTAGGACAATATTTAACAAGGCAATTTCAGTAATAGACATGCATGATTTAGTAAAAATATGACATAATAATAATAATAATAATAATAATAATAATAATAATAATAATAATAATAATAATAATAATACGACTTACAATATGAAACTATTACATTCACAAAGAACTGAAATATAAATACCGATAGGCCGGTCCTTAATAATATTTTTAAAATAAAGAGATCAACAACTTGACATGTCAACTATTTTGGGTCTTCCATTTAATCATTTTTAACCTGTATTTTGTCTGCCAAAGACTTGGCTGTCACACCATAGTCATTACTTAAATCAATGAACTGACCAACAGTTTACAACTTAGATCTAACTTAGATTTGGACGCGCATATATTTTAGTACTCAAAGTTTTTGTAGTTAGATATCTTATTCAACTTGGCTTTATCTCATAGTAGAGTTCTACTTAAAATATTAGCGACCAATTGCTTCATAGAGTATACGTCAAAAAAGATGTATACTTATTTAATGGTTTTATCTCTATCCTTCTAGGGAACTATATAATTTATGGTCAATGTACTAAAACCCCATCAAAATCATGATTTGGCATAATTATCCCAAGGAAGGAATCTTGATTTAGGGAACAAATCAAAAGATAAACTTTCTTTTCCTGACTTTATCACTTGCCGTAATGTTTTATTTATATATATACACACACGTCTCATGACCTTGCCACAAGTTGGGGGTGATTAAAGTCTAGAATATTAGACAGCCAATCTTTTCATCCTTTGAGGTCTCATGAATTTAAGATAATGTTTCCTTTTTGCATCCGCTGAAAGATGTCTTTCATTGTGCATTAGCCACTAATACAAACTTGGAACATTAAACAAAATGATGATAATTAAGATTCCACATAATTGAGCATCTCTCTCAAGTCATAACCAGTTGGACTTCCAATATCAAGTTTTAAGTTACATAAGAAAAAGATCTTCCTCTTCCTAGGTCAGCAAAACAGCCAAGTTCTTGTTTTCCTTTTCTTTTTTTTTTTTTTTTGGGTGAGGGGTGGGGGGGTGGGGGGTGGGGGGAGGTGCACGGCTCTGAGGTAGAGGCTAGAGAAAGGACCTGTTGGAAATTTTTTTGCACAAGAGGCCCAATACTTTTCTCATTGTTAGTAGCTTCACTACTTAGACTTTAGCGCGAAAGTAAAATGTTACGGGAGAAAGGTTATTTCTGCATTTGTTCCAGGTAAACAGAATAAAGTTCAACAAAATTGTGTATTCAAGACATTGCTTTTTTGAAGCCAAAAACCATTACATACAAGCTACAGTTTCACTGCCATTCCCATATCCAATGTTTCGTCTTAGTTCTACTATGAATAACAAATCAAATAATTTTTACACATTCATACTTATCACTGCTATACAGCATCTATAATGCATGTGGATCATAAAGTGTACAAAAAGAGGAACAAAATGTGGTTGATGATTGTGGGAGGACTAAAAATGGCCATGACATTCTTGTTTTTGCCGATCATGTAAGCTTCCCTTGTCTCGTACATAGGAGAACCTTTCTGCCCGTGGAATCTTTTTGCAGCCCCCAGAACAGTTGGAGCATTATTCTGAAATGGCCCTTGCCAGCTTTGGCTCAATTATCTTATGTCAAACTTGACTTCTTTTGAAGACCAACTCCAAAGCATTTTCATTTTACTACAAAGTTAGTTCACTAACACGTCGCCTTCTAACATCCGAAGTACCTACATGTGCAATGAGAACAACAGAGTGTACATAAGACTCATATTAAAGTAATTCTAGGGTGCTGCTAACATGATGTTAAGTTTAACACTGAAAGTGAAAATATACAGTCCATTGAAAATATACAGTGACGGCTTTAACCTAAACTCCTGCTACTGTAAAACAATAGGAGACAACAACAACAGACCCAGCGTAATCCCACAAGTGGGGTCTGGACAAACAATAGGAGACTCTTCATTTATAATAACTTCACTCAATAATGATCTTTTACAGCTACCACTCATGAAGAATCTATTAACATTAGGTCCTCCCTGTTTTCTTCTTTCTTTCTTCTTTTTGTTGTTTCTTTTTCCTTTTTTTCTTTGGGGGGTGGGGGGGTGGGGGGAATAAGAAAGCAATAGATCAACGCGTAACAGGTCGACGCATATAGTTAGCTTCCAGATATAGATGCTTTTGCAGCAAAAAAAGACAAACAGTTCTTTCACAAGTTTTCGTTTTTGGACAGCAAACTTCAGTATATCTCTTACCTGGGACATCCTCGGCCTTGAATGAGGGTCCCGTCGAATGCATAATGAAGCACAATGTAGCATGCCATGAATCTCCTGCTCCAAGTAGCAGTCCCCTAGACATGGGTCGATGAGTACAGAGATGGCACTCTTTCGCAGTAGAGGACGTGCCTGGTCCATTTGGAATATTAAGGATAAACTATTAGTACTCTACACCATTAAAGCACGGGTATATTGAGATTTTGATGTGACCATAAAACACAAGAAAAACTTAAAGAACTCATACCCACTCACTGAGGGACTGTTGGCCCTTGGGGCGATTAATGTCTATAGCTTTTCTTCCGGTAACAAGTTCCAATAGTACTACACCAAATGAGTAAACATCAGCTTTTTCAGTTATTTGACCACTTTGAGCATATTCCGGTGCCAAGTATCTGAACAAGAAATATCGAATCAATTAAAAGGCTGAAAGATAGTGTTAGTCGGGGCCAACTGTGTTATGTTTCATACTTAGCTATTTACCCAAATGTTCCGATTACTCTTGTATCAACACCCAAGTCCCCTTCTGGCTGCCACCTCGCCAGTCCAAAGTCTCCAACCTATATCACAAGGAAAAAATGAAGAGGGGACCTAAAAATTAAAGGATGAAAGAAGAGAATAATACACGCAAGCCAGAACAAGCAGACAGATCATTTTGTGACCAATTTTAGACAAAAAAACAGCCTACTACATTTTAACGACGAATTACTTCAGATATTTCCGAGTACTATTTCCCTTCCATTATGTTTGAAAACAACAACAACAACAACAACAACTACTACTACTACTACTACTACTACTACTATGCCGCAATTTCAAACAAGTTGGGGTCAACTAAAAGAATCCTCACTAATCATGTTCCCATTTAAATTCATCTCAGGTCAACATTACACAAAATAAATATAAAAACAAAAATACCTGAAGTACTTTCTATTTCCTACTGGCATAAGTATCTCTAATAGGACTAAAAGAGTCCTAGATAGTATATGACCTGAAGTAAGCATATTAACAACATTAAAATATCTTCTCAACTAATTGGTATCGCCTATATATATTTCCTGTTCTTCCATTGAACTTCATATCCATCTTAAAAATTGTATCTTTGCGACACTCATCTTGTGGATGTGTTGGACTTAAGCAGCTCAACATTTACTCCTATATACCATTACTGGTCTTATAACTACTATGTAGAACTTACTTTCCAGTTTGGTAGGAATCCTTCTATCACATAACACCCATGTAGCACTTCTCCAATTCAACCATCTGATTTTGATTCTATGTGTAGGTCTTCATCTATCATTTCATTCTCTTGGAACATAGTCTTATATTTGGATTGCTTGCATTTAGGCACCATAATCTCATCTAATGTCACCTCGACTTTACTCTTTTTTGTGCTAACTAAACTTGTAGTGCATGTATTCAGTCTTACTTCTACTTATCCTAAAAACCTTACTTTCCAGAGTACTTCTCCTTAGAGAAAAAGATTTACAAGATCATCTAAAGCTTATAACTTTTAAAGAAATAAAAGAGGACCAAAACATGACCAGAGATTCTTGTAAAAAGATAAACATAAAGTGTACAAGAGCAACACACACCAATGGTTCAAAATCATGAGTTAGGAGGATATTATTTGGCCGCAGGTCACGATGAACAATACAACCTACTCTGCACTCCTCGTGCAGGTATCTCAATCCTCGAGCAGCTCCGACGGCAATCTTTTGACGTGCTGGCCAATTTAATGGATGTCCATTACGTCCTGCAGGTTGGAGAAATTCATTATCAACAAATAAATATGGGTTGCAGAATTTGTGACAGGTTCCTAAGCTTTGTTGTTCCCTATTTGCTCCACACATTAGCAAAGAATATAGTTCTCATAATAATCGACCAGATATAGTGATTTAGATTTAGCAAAGAATATAGTTCTCATAATAATCGACAGATTTTTGTAGACAGGAGTTACTTGTGGAAGTGGAACCACACCAAAAATAAAGGCTTCAATTTTTACTCAATTAAAGCATTTGAATGTCACACATTGAGAAAGACATGAGATGTAAAGAGGATTGAGAGATAAAGACAGGAGTGGAGAGGCTGGTACCATAAAGGTGAGAATCTAAGGAGCCATTGCAGATGTATTCATAAACTAGCAACCTTCTTCCATCCTCCACACAGAAGCCGATCAGCATCACAACATTTCGATGCTGAGCACAGCTCAGGACCTCCACCTCAGAGCAAAATTCAAGGTCGCCCTGCGAACTAGCCGATTTGTATTGCTTGACTGCTATGACTTGTCTATCTGGTAAGTGTCCACGATGTACAGAACCATATCCACCCTCAGCCAAAAAGTTAGCTTGTGAAAATCCACCAGTAGCACGTTCGAGCTCAGAATAAGTGAACCACCTAGGTGGTTTTCCAAATACAGGTGCCTTGTGTTGGCATATTGAACAAAGTGGAGGAGGATCAGCAGGAGAATTTTTGGTTAATGACATCATTTTTCTCATATTATTGTTTACTTCCAGATCATGTCTTTCTTTCTTTAGACGAACTCCAGGGTCCTGATCACGTCCAAATGATTTCTCCGGGGTAACATCATGCTTCAACTTTAGCAATGTGCCTTTGGATCTCGGTGAGTCTTTCTTTAAGAAACTTGAATATTCCTTTGCTGCAATGAGAATGTCTTGCATCCATTGGTGGGAACATATGCTTGTTGTAGGAGAATTTAGCTTTTCACTATCTGTGTCAGAATCAGATTCATCTGAATAATGATTGCATTTATGCGAAAAGCTCTTCTTCATATCCCAATTGATCTCAGAGAAGAAAAGCGGAGAGGCCCCTATGTCTAGACTGGAAATCGAGGATGTCCCGGCGTCAGTTGTGGTGAATGATGAATGCTCTGGACTACTTGCTGGAGTCACGTTTGGCACCCGAATCTCATTCCAGGGATCATCAGACTTTTCACCTAAATGTTTTGAAGAAGCTCGTGACCTACGGGAGACTTCAGTGTCAGTGTTAGGCGATCCAATGAAATTCAACCTAAGTACTTTTGGTTGAGAATTTTTCATCTGAACAATACTGCAGTCCAGTTGTTGTTCCATACATATTCTGGCCTCTTTTTTCATCCTCCTGAACATGAGTCATCAAGGAAATATGCATTTAGCACAAAACAGATTCAAATCAAACATCATGCACCAAGAGAAACTAAACACCTACAATCTAATCAGATGCAAAACACAAAGTACTAATGCATGCAAACATGAAATAAGATTTACACTGTATTACTTATCCAACACCACCCATCGTGTCTGAACTCTCCTGGCTTCAGCAGCCACTACTCCAGACTGCGACCCAGAAATGACTTTGACCTTCACCTTTATCTGTGAAATAAAACTGAATGATGTTTGAATCCCATGTGTTCCTTGAAGGAACTATGATTTCAGAATTAGATGTATCACTTACTTTATCTGGATCATAAATATCATGAAGTTGAAGCAACATTTGAGTGCATGATTCTGTAATGAAGTCCTTCTGATCTAAAGTTGTTCCAGACAATGATCTCCAGTTGCTATTCGTGCAATCACTGTTAAATCTAGGAAAACCCCAAAGCCTTTTACCTGAAAGTGTAGTTCAAGTCACTTTAACATATTGCTCTATAGCAAATGAAAGGACAAATGACAAAGACTGAAGAAACTAGAAACACACATGGAACTAGCGTAATTCTTGCACGGATCAAGTTAAACAGGACAATGACATGAATCAAGGCTTGAGCTAGCAATGGCTCTACAAATTCTGGAAGAATATGCCTATTCATTATCAGGAAAAACGGTGAAGTTTCGCTTAGTTAAAGACACAAAGACAGGTAGCAAGCAGGGATTTTGGCCAAACCACCTATAAAGTAGAAGGATTGATGTCTGGCATAAACTAAGTAACAGGGCAGCCCGGGTCACTAAGCTCCCGCTATGCGCGGGTCTGAGGAAGGGCCGGACCACAAGAGTCTATTGTAAGCAGTCTTATCCCCACCGTTTCCACGGCTCGAACCCATGACCTCTTGGTCACACGGCACCAAGTTTACCCGTTACCACATAAACTAAAAAGTATACTCATAAAAGCATTTTTAACACTAGTAGTATGTAAATGCATGTTAGGGCAGTAGATAAAGTTTACTTGAGCTATGAGGAGGAATGAGCACGAGCAGCTTAACAGAATCCCCAGGTTGAACCACATGAGTTAATGCCCAGATAAAGGCACTTCTTGATATATCTCTTGAAGCATTCACAGCAACAAGCACCACTCTCTTTCCCACATCCATGCTTCTATTAGTCCCACTCTTCTCTCGCAGATTCATCTCAATCCTAACCTCTAAAAAGTTAATTCTTGATTATTCCTCAGAAACCCATTTCAGCAAATATCTTTTTGCCCAAAATAACAAAAAGATTCCTCCTTTAGACTGCCACTTGCTAAGTTTATAAAACAGACCAAAGTCCAAGATCAAGAATTGGACTGTAACTGAAAAAATGAGGAAAGTATGAGCCAGAAACAGAACAGAAAGCGAGGTGTCATGATTTTCTGGGGTTAAGTAAAAAGGTAAAGCAGAAAAATCCAAAAATGTCAGTAAAGCAGCCAGCAATTGCAGGCTTGATTTATCGCATCATTTTTCAACAGGAATTCAATTATTGAGATAATCAAATACGTACAAACAAGAGAGAGGTGCCGAACAAAGAATTGATAAAAAGCGCATCAAAGGAATGGAAGACAAAGACAGTGAAAGGTAAACAAACGTTGAATTAACACTCGTATTCCAGCGACCCCACAAATTAGACACCAGCAGGAGAAAAAGTCTATATACTCTTTATTACTAATTACTAATGGAATCAACGATGTCTACACTCCAAGAATATTACGTAGTAGTGTCAACTGCAGCAGCTTCATTTTCTTTTCTTTTTTCTTTTTCTTTATAGTACAAACTTTAAGATTTTTTTAAAAAAAGGCGATCGTATGTGTGGAAAATTTCTATAAGCTTGAGCTCTTCAACTTCAGTATAGACAGTAATGTAGTATGATTTGTAAACGAGTTGTACTAATTTTAAAATAAAATAATAAAAAAATTATTTAAAATTATTTTATCTGTTATGCTTCTGGGCCTCAACAAATCACCTATATGAAACTATATTACTCTCACTACTCAAATTTTACTATAATTACATTTTATATACTCAATTATCATTTATGTACATTTTAAGGAAATTAATGATAATAATTAGTGTCCTAAAATTACTCTAACATATCTTCCACTCCCCCACATTTCTCTCTCCACATCTCATCCCTCTCCCTCAGGTATCTTGCACCCACCCACGATTCCATCATTGGCAACCATTAAAAAGCTTTGAATTCGAATTTGGGTTTTCAAAAAACATTATTTGTTTGAATTGGATGTTGTTGCAAAGAATTGAGAATTTCCTCTATGTCTTTCTCTATCTCTCAATCCCTAATTTCAGTAATGTAAAGCAAAGGAAAAGAGAGCAGCAATTCCACCATTGACAGCCATTAAAAAACTTTGAAGCTTTGAATTCGAATTTGGGTTTTCAAAAATCATTATTTGTTTGGATTGGGTGTTGTTGCAAACAATTGGGAATATGGTTTGGAGTTTATATCTCAATTTTGAGGGGTTTTGGTGAAGATTAGACTTGGTTTTGGCTGAATTTCAGATTGAAACTCGAAGAAGAAGAAGACATGATATACATTATATTTACGAAATTGTAGTAAAATTGTAGAAAAATTGTATTCTGTTGTTTTTATATATATTTTTTATTTATTTAACTATTGTATGAAAGTTGAACAACATTGTATTAAACTTATATTTAAGTTGTATGATATTGTAGTTGTATATAACTGAGTAAAAATAATGTATGAAAATTGTAGATAAGTTGTATAATTTATAATTAGTTGTATGATTTTTATTTTTACTATGTATAAATCAGATATAAAATATACAAAAGACATATTGTATAAATTTTGTATTTAAGTTGTATGTTATTATAGTTGTATTTAACTGGATATAAATAATGTGTGAATGTTGTGGATAAATTATAGATGAGTTGTAGATAAATTGTATAATATATAATTAGTTGTATTAAATTTATTTTTACTATGTATAAAGCAAATACAAAATATACAAAAGACATATTGTATGAAAGTTCGAACAACATATTGAAATTGAGGGGAATTTAGATGTTTGATGTCGGAAAATATGTTAAAGTACATGTAACTTGATACATTTGTTTATAAAGACTAAGATAGAAACACGTGTTTCTTCCATATCCAAGGATACTATGTTAAGCATGAAAAAAGAAAAAATTTAATATCACATTTGAGCAATTAAACGTAAGACAAAATAGTATAATTTAATTAATTTATAATTCTTACATTATAATTTAAGGTCAAAATTATAGGAAGACCCATTCAATTGTGTCAACTGTCGTAATGCATAAAAGTGACTTGTATTTTCATTAGAGTGATTAAATGATTCGTCAACTCTTATTAATCTTCATTCCCAACCCCAAAACACGTGTTCAAGGAATATAGCGACTTATCGGAGAAACTGGTACAATAATGTCAGTTCGTATGTGAGTAACCAATTAATTAACCAAAAGAATTCCTTTGGATTAGTGAAGTGCATACAACTGCAGTACTAAGAAATTGTATGTTTAAATTCACTTCTATGCAAGATATAACTTATGCCGAAGATATGGGAAGAAAGAGAGAATCTGGGGAGAAGAGGGGAGAGAGGAGAGGAAAAAAGGAAAAGTGTATAACTAAATCTCTTGATTGAAGGCACAAATAATGAACTGGGAGCCTTTTAAGGTGGATTGTATATATTTCGTAAATAAAACTTGTTTATGCCGGGTAATTAACTAAACATGAACATCAAGGGTAATAAAATTTCAAATAGTGTATAGGAATGAAAAAAATCCCTATTTATAATGCCATTAACAGATGAGAAAAATTTTACTCAATACGTTGTTCACAATAAATGACCAATTAACTTTTTTATTTTGGTCCAAAATAAGTGTTCAATATATAATCAAAATAAAATTCAATTTATTTTTCCAAAATTATCCTTATGTATGTATCCCTAAAAAGTCTTTTACTCCCCACATTAAATTATGCTGCAACATTTAATTAAAGATAGTTTAGTCACACTAAGTATTTTTGTCTAGATTTTAGTATTTCCTTAATGAGTGTACCCAAAGCAAATTGGTCACTTATTGTGGACCGGAGAGAGTATCGAATAATGCAAAGACAAATTTAACCTTTTGCTTACCATTAAATATGGGGCAATCATAACTCAACGGTATTAAATAATCTCTTAGAATGTTTGGATGGTTTTCTGTGATTTTTTAGGAACCTTTTTCTGTAAACATATATTTTAATTGCATACCAGGATCTTGAACATGATAATCTTACATAAAATTGTTACAGAAAATATACCTGAATCGTAAGCCATTATCACAAAGTGGAAGCGTTAATTGGAAATGGTTTCTTGTTCCTTGCCCTAACTTTCGTTACCACCGACTTTAGTGATGGAAGAGAGAAATAAAATACGGTAACCTTAATGGGTGGGGAGATGACCAATTTATAGAGGTTCTCATTTAATCTGGTACGTCCATCAAGTAATCGATCAGACGAATGAAATTTGCACATTAATTAAATATTAATTATGTGCCTTAAACTTATTGGGCCACCAATAAATTAACGTAAGAAAATCTTACATTCTCCACTTGGCCCAATAATCACATAATATTAATATTTAATATAAGAACATTATTTGCGCATAAACAAATCTCCTCTATAATGTCCATCATAAATACCACAATACGATAAACTAGTAAATATGAGTTATGGCAGTTATATATAATTTGTCTACATACTTCCTTCCATATACTACAACATTAGTAGTTTATCGTATGAGGTTCATAAGCTATAAAATATTATGGTTCATAGTAATGTCTTATTGAGACTTATCCTGTAACATCTCAAAACAATAATGTGTACATTATTTTAAGAAATAGGAAAGCACTAATATATACCAGAAACACATAAATGAGCTCCGAGTGTCGAAACATCATAAATATATCAATCATAAATGCAACCAAGACCCATTCTATGTACATGTTCTTTAAATATCTTTGGTTGTAAACCTTTCGTTAACGGGTCTGCAATCATGAAATCTGTTCTAATATGCTCAAGTGACACTCTTTATTTCTGAACTTCCTCCTTGGCGGTAAAGTACTTTAATTCCATATGTTTGGCACCTTTGGAGTACTTATCATTCTTGGAGAAGAATACTGCTGCAGAATTATCACAGTAAATTTTCAGCAGCTTGGTAATGGTATCGACAACCCCAAGTCCTAAAATAAAGTTTCGAAGCCAGAATGCATGATTTGTGCTTCAAAACATGCCACAAATTCTGCTTTCATCATGGATGTAGCAATGACAGACTGTTTAACACTCTTTCACGATTTTCTCCTTCAGCTAATTGGAACAAATAACCAAACATGGATTTTCTAGTGTCAATACATCCAGCGAAATCTGAATCCGAGTATCCAATAACTTTCAAATGCTTGGATCTCCTATACATGAGCATGTAATCCTTCGTTCCTTTCAGGTACCTCAAAACTTTCTTTGCAGCTTTCCAGTGATCAATTCCTGGGTTACTCTGATATCTTCCTAGTATTCAGATCGCAAAACTAATATCCGGTCTTGTGCAAGTCTGAGCATACATCAGACTACCAACACTAGAAGAGTAAGGAATTGATTCCATTTCTTTTTGTTCTACATCATTCTTAGGGCATTGCATGAGACTAAATTTGTCCCCTTTTTGAATTGGGACAATTTCTGCTGAACAGTTATTCATGTTAAATCTCTCTAGAACACTTTTGATATAGCTTTTCTGAGACAATCCCAATAATCCTTGTGATCTATCACGAAATTTCTATTCCTATAACATAGGATGCCTCATCCATATCTTTCATATTAAAATTCTTACAGAGAAAATCTTTAGTCTCACGCAATATGCCTAAATCATTAGCAGCAAGTAGAATATCATCAACATATAGGACTAAAAATATAAACTTGCTTCCACTTGTCTTTTGGTATATACACCGATCAACGGTATTTTTCACAAATACAAAAGATGTTATGATATCATTAAACTTTATATACCATTATCGTGAGGCTTGTTTAAGTCCATATATATATTGACTTCTTCAGTTTACACACTATTGACCTTTTCCTTTAGTTTCAAAACCCTCTGGTTGGTCCATATAAACTTCCTCCTCGAGATCTTCATTAAGAAGGACAGTTTTCACATCCATTTGGTGTAACTCTAAATCATAATGAGCCACCAAAGCCATAATAATTCTTAACGAGTCTTTCTTTGAGACTGGTGAAAAGGTCTCTTTATAATCAATGCCTCCATTCTGAGTATAACCCTTGGCAATA
The DNA here is from genome assembly GCF_000715075.1 of Nicotiana tabacum. NCBI lineage: Eukaryota > Viridiplantae > Streptophyta > Magnoliopsida > Solanales > Solanaceae > Nicotiana > Nicotiana tabacum. The sequence continues at coordinate 171,447,853 of NC_134089.1, forward strand.
AGTCTGGCTTTGTATCGTTCAATATTTCCATTTGAATCGCGTTTGGTCTTAAAGACCCATCTACACCCGATTCTTTTAGAACTTTCTGGCAATTCAACAAGATCCCAGACTTTATTGTATTACATGAATTTTAACTCTTCCTTCATGGCATCAATCCATTTGTCAGACTCATTACTTTTTATGGCTTGTGAAAATGAAACTGGATCCTTATTAAGACCAATGTCAAAATCTGACTCTTGCAAATAAACCACGTAATCATCCGAAATAGCCGATTTTCTAACTCTTTGAGATTTTCTTAATGACATTTCTTGTGGTTCATTTGTGTTAGATATTTGTGAGTTAATTTCTTCATGAAGTGTTTCACCCAAATGTTGTTCAGTGTTGTCAAAGTATTCTTCAATAACTGGAACAATATTTGGTATTTGTGTGGAAGTAGGCACATTCGTGGGTAATAAAATATTGACCCTCACCTCTTTTATTTCCAAACTTTATTTTTCAACACTTCCACTAACTTCACCATTCTCAGTAAATCTTGCATTACCGGTTTTAATAATTCTCGAACTATGGTTTGGACAGTAAAACACATACCCTTTAGATTTCTCTGGGTAACCAATAAAGTAACCACTTATTGTTCGAGAATCTAATTTCTTTTCTTGTGGATTATAAACTCTAGCTTCCGCTGGGCAACTCCAAACATGCAGGTGCCTTAAACTAGGTTTCCTTTCTGTCCACAGTTCAAAAGGGGTCTTTGGAACTTCCTTACTTGGAGCCCTATTTAATAAATATACAGCGGTTTTAAGAGCATACATCCATAATGATTTGAGTAACGAGGAATTACTCATCATGCTCTTAACCATATTCATAAGTGTTTGATTACACCTTTCTGTAACACCATTTTGTTGAGGTGTTCCTGGCATAGTATACTATGTACATATGCCACGTTCCTTGAGGAACTTTGCAAATGGACCCAGACGTTGTCCTGATTCATTATATTTTTCATAATATTCACCACCTCTATCTGACCTAATGATTTTCACCTTTTTATCTAATTGCCTTTCAACCTCATTAACAAACATCACTTTTTTATCTAATTGCCTTTCAGCCTCATTAACAAACACTTTGAGAGCATCTGTTGCTTGAGATTTTTCTTTCAGCAAATAGATGTATCCAAAATGTGAAAAATCATCGATAAAAGTGATAAAGTATTTTTCTCCCCCAAAATATTTAACATCAAAGGGTCCACAAATATCGGTGTGTATAATTTCAAGAAGCTAGGTACTTCTTGTGGCACCTTTCTTACTATGCTTGGTTTGCTTTCCCTTAATGCAATCCAAACATATAGTAAGATTAGTAAAATTTAGATTCGGAAGAATCTCATTCTTTACTAATCTTTCTAACCTTTCTTTAGATATATGATCCAAACCTCTATGCCACAAGTAAACAGAACTTTCATCTAGTGAACTACGTTTAATTCCAACATTATGTTGAACAGTAAGAAGGGATTCAGCAAAACCAATATCGAGTTTCAATTTATATAACCATCACTAGGAAACCCAGAACCATACAAAATAGCATTCTTATATAAATTAAAACATCCATTCCCAACATTTAAATCAAATAATAGAAACATCAAGTCTTGAAAGAGAAATCAAATTCCTAGAAACTGAAGGTACATAAAGAGTCTGCAATAGATCAAGGTGACGTCCAGTCTCCATGATTAAACGATAAGTCCCTATGCCTTCAATTGAAGCCTTTATACGATTTTCCATGAACAAGAAATCCTTATTTGGATTTGTAGTTTGGATCGTAAGGAATCCCTGCAATGTAGTAGATACATTAGCAGTTACACCAGAATCAAGCCACCAAGTATTATTAGGAATTTCTATTAAATTTGATTCGAAACATACAAAAGCACTAATTGTACCTTTCTTTTCGAACCAAGTGTGAGCACGTGATTTTTGCCCTATATGAATCTATAAAATTCAAGAAAATAAAATTTTTCCATTATTTGCAATTTTATAAGATTTAGTGAGAATTTGTGTTAATTGTTTGCATTTCTGTGCATGTTTATTTCTGTTAAAAATCATGAAAATGTTAGAAACACCATGCATTGCATTTAGAATTTATTTTTATATTTTTTGAGGTTGATTATTGAATTAGTTGCTTTATTAAAATTAAAATTCCAAAAATTGGCCCACTTTTGCATTTTAGCTTTTTAATTTTAAAAATTAGTAATTTCCTCTCTTAATTTAGGAGTAATTAATTTTCATAAATATTTTAGTAGATGATCAGTCTTATTTTTTTTTTCAAAATGATTATTTTAGGAGTATTAATTTAGGTTTGAATTAACTAAAATAGGAAAAGAGAAAAATAGAAAAAAAAAGAAATGAAAAAGAGAATTAAAAAATAGGGGTGTTGTGTAATGGACCAAAAATACAAAGCCCAAATCATTTTTTCTCACCTATCCGCCCAGCCCAACTCCATACCCTGATGCAGCCCAGCCCCACTCTCGAATCAAAACGACCCCGTTTCCATTAGGTCAATCCCAACCGTCGATTTAATTCGATCCAATGGCTGGGAACTGGGTATCCAAGCCATACAAGAGTGTCCGAACCCACCCCCTAAACCATTCGAACCCCTCCCACTCTTTCATCTCTCTCAACCCAAACCTTAGAAGATCTGCCGCCTTCAAATCTCCATCGTCTCCGGCCGGCAGCGCAACCCCAAACCGCCTCCAAATTCACACCTTATAACCACCAAGCCTCCCCAAACTCGAAACCTTTGGTGTTTTTCCTAAATAACTGCTGGAATTCGTTGAATCTCAAATCCAGATGTGCCCTAATTTCGGAGTTCAGATTTTTTCTTGAAGCTTCCGCTTGTCATGGCTCGAAGCTAGCCCTGGTAGACCATTCTTGACTAGAGTGGTCATCATGGTCGGCTTCAAGCTTCGTCAAAGCATCCCAAGTTTGGTCATCTATGCTCTTATTCTCCGAGTTTTGGTGAGTTGTTCATCTCTTTCTTTATCTTTATTTTTTGAGTCTTCGTCTCTTCTTGATTCTTTCCTTTTCTTCATTTCTTTTCTGATTCAAATCGATTTCTGCTTGCATGTTAGGTTTAAATCATATTAGTTTATAGTAATATTAGCTTAATAATACAATTAACATATTTTGTTAGTACATTTGATTTCGTGCTTGCTTTTTGCTCAATTCTGCTTTTTGTTTTTGATTCTTTGGAAATTTGATGTCAGGAGTTCAAAACTCCATTGGTCTGTTGTTTTTGCAGTTTGTTGGTAGTACAGAAGTCCAAAGAAAAGGGGGAAGGTTTCAATTCTCGCTGTATGTCACATTTGTTGGATTTTGATAAGGTAAATAACAACCTTCTAAAGGGTATTTAGGGGAATTGGATAGATAGGAATCTTGGCTAACTGACTAGGAAGCTGCTAGGAAGGTGGGAATTGAGTGAATTACTGAATAGTTTAAAAGATTAGGGTCCAAAATGAAAAGATGAAAAATTGGGGAAGGGGTAAATGGTAAAGTTTTAAAATCAATTTTGCTGCCCTAAAGCTGGTTATAAAAAGACTCATTCCCTTCATTTTCTAGCAGGGATTAGAATACAAAAATTAGCAAATGGCTGAAATATACACACACTGATATATGTTCAAAAATTAGAAAGAAAAACACAAAAAGGGGTCTCCAACACTGTTCCATTGCAGTTGATTTTCATTTTTTTTTGGGTTTAAAAAGCTTGAACACATTGCTGCTCTTCTGGGTTCGAAACATGGATTAAATTAATGGTGTTGTTGCTGTTTACTGTGGTCTGAAGCTCCATTGATCTCTTTTGTCACCTTGCTGAAGTTTTTGTTATTTTTGGCTGTATCCAGGTATGGTCATTACTCTTGAAATGACAAGTTTGAAGCAATGCATGGATTAAAGTGGAAATGGACTATTCTGCCTTTCATTCTTCTGTTTATCTTCAACATTTGATATGTTTTACTGGTTTATGGTAGTTGTTACTTCCTAGTTATGTCTGAGTGCTAGTATTTGCGCTTTTCTTTAGTGAACTAGGAGTTTGAATATTCTGAGTCTCATATTTGTATAGTGTTTGGTTATAATTTTAAGAATTGTTTAACTATGGTTGTAAGGTTGCTAAATGACTTGGACATTTGAGTATTTTCAGCATGTTTTAATTTTTTGATTCCGTAAACACTCATGGTTAGATGATTAGGACCAGTGTTAGTCCATTAATATTGTAGTGTAGTTTGATTTCAGAATGTGTGTTTCATTTTAGCTAAACTCTGCAGATTATTTGAGCCACAATAGGTTAAGAAAAGCTGTTGGGTCTCAAATGAGTTTGACATGGGGCCCAATTTCAGGTGGCCCAGTCTTAAGCTGGGGCATTTTCAGATCAATGTCAATTATTTGTTTCCTTGATATTTCATTTAGCTTAATTCAATTTTGGTTGGCAGTATGATTAAATCGCTTTTGGATAACCAATAATCTGCGCTTGGGCTTTGTGTTTGGCCCAGTTGAGTCGTTGATGCTTCCTGCAGCTTCAACATCGACTTTGGGCTTCCCCTTTAGCCCAATCCCTTTAGTCTCGTTTCTGGTTGTATCTGCAGTAATTTGGGGCCTCTAGTTGGCCTGTTCTCCTAAAATTAGTTAAAGGGTCTAGAGCATGTACCCTAAGTCTTTTAATAATAGCTCAAACCAATTGGATCTAAATAATCAAGAGCCCAATACATGTACCCCAACCCTTTTTACCACTAACAACCGTTCTTTTAGTTCAAATCAATTAGAGAGAAGAGTATCCAGCCTGCGTTAATTAGATGTGTTTCTTTTAAAAACGAATTGAAATGTGCCATATCAAACAAGACCTATAATTTATGGCCCTTAAAGACTAGATCAAGACATCACTTGAAGAAAGAGATTGAGGCATGCCATAAGCAAATTAAATCATCTATGGCTCTCATGAGTATTATAATTTAGATATTAAAAATGAACTTCGTAGTTTGCTTTAGGCGCGTTAATTATATAATTATCACGGCTATTACTAAAATCCGGGTGTGCATTTTATGTGATTCGGTTCTAATTTCCAACAAGGTTAAATAGAACGTATCGTGAATCACGAGTGCATTTCATGTAGCGTGGCTTGTGATATGTTTTAAATAACCTTGAATTTTCCTAAAATATTAAAAGCGGTTAAAAAGTCAAAAGGGCACGTAGGTTTAAAATGTGTAATTAAATCAGATAATTGAGCTAATATTAATAGTTGAGCGACCGTGCTAGAACCACGGAACCCATGAATGCCTAACACCTTCTCCCGGGTTAATAGAATTCCTTACCCGAATTTCTGTGTTTCGCAGACCATAATTAGAGTCAAACTTCCTCGATTCGGGATTTCAAACTGGTGACTTGGGACACCATAAATTATCCCAAGTGGAGACTCTGATTTCAAACAAATAATCTCATTTCGATTGTCACTTAAATTGGAAAAAAAACTCCCTTATACCCTTCCGAGGTAGAAAAAGGAGGTGTGACAGCTTTGGCAACTCTGCTGTGGACAAGAACCTAGAATCTCTGGTTCAGGGTTCAAGAATTCGAGCTTAGAATAATTTTTATATTTTGCTTTATTTATTATCTGATTTTTTACATGCTTGGGCCTAATGTGCTAAATGTTGCTTTTTACCGCTTTGATATTGTTGAACTGTATATAAATTGATATGAAACCCTCCTCTATCTAAGTCTTCTAAATCATCTAGGAAGTGTACACTTCGTGTGACTTCTCTTCTGTATATAAGTTGAACTATAGAATAATTTTTATATTTTGCTTTATTTATTATCTGATTTTTTACATGCTTGGGCCTAATGTGCTAAATGTTGCTTTTTACCGCTTTGATATTGTTGAACTGTATATAAATTGATATGAAACCCTCCTCTATCTGAGTCTTCTAAATCATCTTGGAAGTGTGCACTTCGTGTGACTTCTCTTCTGTTAGAGTCATATCCCAATTTTAGAATGAGGTTCGGACAAGTTGCAAAGCCGGTGAAGCTTCTGTATTCCTGGTACGCTGCCCTCCTCCCCGGCTCGAGCCATCCGCTCGGGTAAGCCAAGTCTAGAACAAATAAATCCAGGTTTTCAAACCTAGTATAACATAGCCTCATGTCGGATCCCTAGCAGGAACACTTGTTTGCATCATGTGCATTTGACTTTGGGGACTCAACACTGGGGTTGGGTCCGTCTAGGACAGGTACACCCAAAATCAAAAGACCATCCTGATGTATTTCACTTGCTACGTGCGCATTTATTTGACTCGGATTGCATGTTGACCGGTTTCTAGAATGGGGAAAAAATTGAGAAAAACCAAATTGAGGTGAGCGAGAGGCAATTACCCACTTATGAAAAACCCGGTGTCCAAAATATCCCGAAACTCTACCGAATTTTTTGAAGAAATAGAAAAAAAGCTATTTTAAATGTTTATGTTTTTTGGTTGTTGCGTCAAAGTTGACCGAACTACGAAAGTTTAATTCTCACCGGATGTGGGATACGTAGGCAACCCTCATTGGGTCCAGCTCCATTTTTACAAAATAACCCAAAAAAGTTTGAAGTGTCGCTATTTTATCATAAATAAATTAGGTGACGCCGTTCTTGTCCAAAATAGCCAAAATGCCCCAAAAAGGCGCCGGAAGGCTGTTTTTGCAAGAATAGCCACCTAAGGTCCTTTTTCAAATTTTGGTTGATTAACAAACACAGCTCTAAAAATTTCTTTCTTGAGGTGATGAAGGGCTGTATTCGCAAAAGTATTTTGTTACAAATTGCAGTTTTCGAGAATTGGTATTTTTCTCTTGAGTCAAAGTAATACATGGTCTTTTAAACCAATCACTTTGAATAAATGTGCAGGATAAGCACGATTGAAAATGAACCTTTCACTGTCCTCGGGGAAAATCCTGTCAGAACTCCATATGTGGTGGAATGATTTAGGGGAAGTCAGCAGAGAAACTGTGATAAAAGCTTTGGGCGATCTTGTTGGTCTTCTGAAGATTAAGTCGAGAACAGATATAATTGAGGCTTTGATACCCTTTTGGGACCCAGCGCATAATGTGTTCCATTTTGCTGATTTTGAGCTAAACCTACGCTTGAGGAAATGGCGGGCTATGCTGGTTTTAGTGAGAATCTCATAAATCAATACCCAGTGGCACCTAGAATAGTGACTCCTCATAAGTTTCTGGATCTTCTAAGCATCAGTAGGGAAGTTCAAGATGGAAATTTGGCTAAGGGATTCTACACATTCTACTTTTTGTACCAACGTTACGGGAATCCCCGCGGTTTTGAGATGCCAGATACCAGTCTTACTCATTCGGGGAACAAAGATAAGTGAGAAGCTCGGCGGGGACTAGCTTTTATAGTGGCATTCCTGGGTGTTTTGATTTGCCCAAGAAAGGATGGAAACATAGAATTGGGGCTTGTGGGAATAGCCGACTTCATGACTAAAAGGGCTAATGGCACCATTGTACCGATGATCCTAGCGGAGATTTATCGAGCTTTAACTGTTTGCCGAGAAGGAGGAAAGTTTTTTGAGGGATGCAATATGCTTCTACAACTATGGATGGAGGAACACCTTTGCCACCATCCGGGGTACATGAACTGTGGCATGATCGGTCTTAAATGCATTGAAAAACATGAACAACGGGTGGATGGCCATGAGTTTCCGGATGGTACGGAAGCACGGTTCGCACATTTGAGCTCCCTGACCGCAGAGAAAATTGAGTGGACATTCGGGTGGCTCCCGCTCAATGAAGTCATTTACATGTCGGCCGAAGTATGTTTTCTTCTATTGATGGGTCTCCATAGCATCCAACCTTATGCCCTACATAGAATTCTACGCCAGCTAGGCAGGTACTAGACTATCCCGCATGATGAGGATTTGAGCCGACAAGTCATCGAACTAGGACCAAAAGCTGCTTTCCCGGAAGAAAGGGTGCGTCGGATTTTGCATCAATGTAGGTTCTTAGATCCAAAGACTCAGGTAAAAGATTTGTCCAGAGGCGAGTTGGAGCATAGTTACACAACTTGGTACGGTAAAAGGGCTCAAGTCCATCAAGAGCCCGAACGGCCCGCCAAAAGGCCCAATGTCCAAAAATCCACTGATGGAGCGTAGGAGCAATGGGATTGGTTGGCAAAAGAGGCAAGCTACAGATCCACCATAAGCAAACTGGAGGGACAAATCCGAGATCTTAAACTTGAAAAAAGTGTACATGCCACTGCTGATGAAGGGGAGAAGAAGAAATTGGCTCAAGAAAATAAGGCCCTTCGAGCACAGATCCAAAAAATGAAAATAGCTGCTGAGAATCAGGAAAAGAGCCAAAAGGATGAAAGACTCATAAGTGGTCTTAGGAGAAAAATAGCTGAGTGTGAGGATGATTTGGAAAAATCTGAGGGTAATCTGGTGAGAGCCCGGGCACAGTTGGCGAAGAACGTAGAGGGACGAGCAGAGTTTGTCCGGTAATTAAAAAGGAAATATGAGGGAGAAGCCACCAATTTGAAGAAAAAACTAACTACCCTTGAGAACGAGATGGTCGAACAAACAAAGAGCTTCAAAACAGAAAGAGAACACTGCTACGCCCTGATGTCGCAGTTAGAAAAAGACCTGCAGCAGCTTCAAGAACAAAATCATACAGCTGAACAAGTTTTGGAGACCAGGTCTCAGCAGATCGGACGGTTGCTACAAGAGAAGGGTATTATCAGAGAAAGGGCTAGGAGCATTGCTGACTACATTGTGATGAAGTGCAACGAGTGTGAAGATATGACCAGGTCCATGTTCTTCGCTTCCATTATGATTTTTGTCCGACAGATCATGGACGACCTATTCCGCTTTTAAGAAGATATGGCGAATAGGCCCGCGACAAGACAGACTGATGTCCCGCGGGCCCATGGAGCAGTTGAAGCACTTATGTATTCATGATTTTCATTCGAGTCTGTATTTTCATCTTTCCTCCAGAGTCTGTTAGTCCATTTTTGATTCTGTATTTTCATTTTTCTATTGGAGTCTATTAGTCTCCGTTTTCGAGTCTGTTAGTTTTTATGATTAAATTCTGTAGGAGAAGTCGTTGTAATCAAGATGTTTTTTATTTTATGAAAAATTGAAAACCCCAAAAATGTATCTTTCTGTTATTTTACACTTATCCCCAGAACTACGCTTGATCTAATTCATGCGGCGTCATGATACGTAAGCAATCCCCATAGGATTCGATCATAACCATAAAATGAAAAGAAAAGAGGGAGAGAGAGAGAGAGAGAAAACAAGAAAATTGTGGGAAAGAAATAATGGCAAAACAAGAGAGTGAAAATGAGTGAATAAAAGAATAAAGACAAGAATCACACAAAGAAAATCAGGAATAAAAAGAGAGAGAGAGAAATTGCAAAATGAAAGTTAGTGGAAGCCGGGATGACGCAATCAGCCGTTCAAATGCATAATAGAAATGGTTAACTGCTTAGGTGCATTACATCTCCAATGTGCGGTTGCCTATTTGTTAAGCTCTAATCGCTAACGAGTTTGCTTGTTGTCATCAAGTCCAGGCAGGTGGTTAGTTTGTTTGGCATTCTGGCAACTCACCCATACAACACTAGGTCCAAAGACAAGTTGATCATGGCTGGCCAAGAACTGGATGCAAGTGTTATTGATCCGTCAAGAGAGGGGGAAGAGTCTGATGTTAATCTGAAAGAGGAGTTGCATAAGTTGAAACACCAAATGGCAGAGATGTACTAGGCATGGATGAAAGGGCATCCACCACCATCATACCCCGCCAACCCTGCTTTCGTCCCGCTACTGGCTCAGTCCCAAGAACCTCCCACTGTTGATTCATCTCCAGGCTTTCCCCATTTCCCCCACTACCAAGGCACCACTTCCCAAACCCCACAAGCACCACCACCCAAACCAATCCTACACCCCCCTCCACCAGCCACCCTTATTTTTGTGGCACCCCACCCGCTACACTCCATCGATCCTCCAGTGAGCCCTTATTCCATACCCAAGATAACCAATACTATTCCCCAAAGCCTACCTTCAAGGCCCCAGAGCATTACTCTTAAACTCCTCGTTTCGACCTCCCAGTTGAGACTGAGAAACCACCTAAGAACCCAGAGCAGGAGGAAATGTTCAGGAAGGTAAGAGGCTTGGAACAATCGTTCAGAAACATGCATGGATTGGGAGGCTAGGTGAGCGTATCCTACAAGGATTTGTGTCTATTTCACGATGTTCAGTTGCCTATAGGATTTAAGATGCCTAAATTTGATCTATATGACGGGCATGGAGACCTGGTTGCCCACTTGAGGGGTTTCTGCAGCAAAATGAGAGGAACCGGCAGGAAAGATGAGTTGTTAATGGCATACTTTAGCCAGAGTCTGAGTGGCTAGGCATTGGAGTGGTACACTCGTCAGGATCATAGCAGATGGTATACATGGGATGATTTGGCCCAAGCATTCGCTCGTCATTTCTAGTACAACATCGAGATTGTTCCAGATCGTTTGTATTTGACTTAAATTGAGAAGAAACCTAGTGAAAGTTTCAGGGAATATGGTTTTCGATGGAGAGAACAAGCGGCAAGAGTTAACCCCCGATAGAGGAGAGAGAAATGGTGGAGTACTTTTTGTAGGCTTTGGAGCCTATTTACTTTGGCCATCTGATATCGGCCATAGGAAAGTCTTTCAATGAGGTAGTGAAGATGGGTGGCATGGTGGAAGAAGGGCTCAAATCAAGCAAATCATGAGCTACTCGACCATCAAAGCAACTACCCAAGTCATTCAGAATGGTCCTGGAGGAACGATCGGAAAGAAGAAGAAAGAAGATGTGGAAACAGTTGATTCAGGATTGTGGTTTGGACCGAGGGTCCCGTCACACCATTATACCCAGCCTCGACACCATTACCGAACCTACACCCAAACCCCATACAATCTACCCCAGCATTACTTCCTATCACCAGATCCTCAGATTTCTGTCCACCACGCCCATACATATACTCAACCTCCTGCCTACGCACAATGGCATGGCCCACCCCCACAAAACACCTACCCAGATCCACAAAATGCTTACCCGCCCCCACGAGCCTACCAAAACCCTGCCGGCCCAGGTTTTTGATCCAATACAACATTCAAAAATGAGAGGTTGCAACGGAAGAAAACTTTCACCCCGTTGGGGGAGTCTTATACCAGTTTGTTCCATAGATTGAGGTAGTTGGATATGCTGAGGCCAATTGAGTTGAAATTGCCAAACCCTCCTCCAAAGAATCTTGATTACTCCGTGAGCTGTGAATACTATTCTGGTACTCCGGGACATGATACGGAGAAGTGCTGGCACTTGAAAAATGCCATCCAGGAGCACATTGACACAAACCAGATTGAAGTCCAAACTCCAAAGGCACCCAACATCAACCAAAACCCATTGCCAGCCCATGAGGGAACAAACATGATCCAGATAGTACACATGGGGGGAGCCCAAGAAGCCTTCACAGTCTGTCATGATGATTCGGTCCAGTGAGGTCAAGCCAGTCAAAAAACCAATGGTTGAAGGATCAATGAACAAGTTGAGCATGACAAACGATGGACCATTTGTGGTAGTTAAGAAAAGATCTCCAAGTGATGTTGTAGCAAAGCAAGAAAAGTCAAAAGTGGTCGTGCCATGATTGGCAAATAAGCCCATCATAATTGTAGAGGGTGCCCGTACGGATCCTGTCATCATCAAGCCTGTAACCCAGTTGCTGGTAATCAACACCAAGACTATCCTATGGAACTATGAACAGGTGATAGTGACCTATAAGGGAAAGGAAGTGAAAGAGAAAGCCAATAAGGCCCAGGGATTAACTCTTTCGGGGAGATGTTTTGCCCTGGAAGAGTTAAGGAAAGCTAAAACATCCAGAAATAATCCAATTCTAGTAAAGAAAGCAGTCATTGAAGAAGAGGCGGAGGAGTTTCTGAGAAAAAATGAAGGTACAAGATTACTCCATCATGGAGCAGCTGAGAAAGACGCCCGCCCAGATTTCCTTACTATCATTGTTGATCCACTCAGATGAGCATCGTCGGGCCCTGATGAAAATTCTGAACGAAGATCATGTCCCAGACAAAATTTCAGTGAACCATCTGGAGAAGATCGCCAACAGAATATTTGAGGTGAACATGGTCACCTTCTCTGATGATGAGTTACCTGTGGAAGGTACTGAACACAACAAAGCTCTCTATCTTACGGTAAAATATGAAGATTCTATGGTCACCAGGGTGTTAGTTGACAATGGTTCCAGTGCAAACATCTGCCCTCTTTCTACTCTGAACAAGTTGAAAGTTGATGATGAGAGAATTCACAAGAACATCATATGCGTCTGAGGTTTCAACAGTGGAGGAAAAGACTCGGTCGGTTGTCACGCCCCCTTCTTCCTCGCAGAATCGGGTTTATGACATTTTTGAGACAACTCTTTCCTTTTGGGAAAGGGGTTTTGCTTTTTTTGGAGAGTCGATACCTAATGATTTAAGGTGCATTAGGGCATCTATAGGGTTCATTTATAACTATGTTTGGTAACCAGAGATAGGGTAAGGGCTTGAAATTATCCTAAGGGGAAGGTGTTAGGCACCCCTTAGGATCCACTAGTGTGGTTTCCGGCCAAACAGTTTTTGTGAATTTGCACAAGTAGCAAATAAACAAGTATGGCTCAAATAGTAGGGGATTTAAGTTTAAATACACAAGTGTTTAAAAACAATTAGTGAAAAGCGAGATTTTGAAAGAGTTACAATCTAAACATATTCGTGAATGAAAGAGGGGTGTCCTAGGTTTGTTTATAATATGGATCACATCAATGTAATACTCGGTATGACACTCCTCAAAGAGGGGCTACATGTGTCATTAATGCACCGGTCATCATATCCATATCTACCCTTTCCCACCCCGTGAAGGTAATTAAAGCGAAGGTTGGTCTTGACCCATATTGCATGTTGTTACCCGTCCCTTCCTATAAGTCCCGGAGGAATTTAGGACTCCTATCCTATAAAGGGGGGTTCTAGGCAGACCCTCAAGTTTAAAGGTAAAATACTAAGGCGACATACCATAAACAAGTAGGACTTCAATAAAGGGGAGCATGGAAGATAAATGAAAGGCTCAGATATACCTCCACACATAGTACACATAAACAACATGACTCATACACAATTAAGGTCTAAATTCAGATACTAACAAGGTATCTAAGTGATAACAACAGAGCTAGATTTATTACATGACTTAGAAAAGAAGTCTGAATCAGGCTTGCCTACTGATTTTAACACCTTGATAGTTAAACACTAATCACAAAGACGGTTCTGGTTTTATTTTAAAGTTGATTGCCTAAGGCTTTCCTAAGCGTAAAATAGCATGTAGCAGTTATTCAGATTGTTAATAATTCCAGGTTGTTATACCTAATAGCATGCAATTCTAAATATTGCCAAACATCAGAGACTAATTAACAGTTTATTTAGAATTGGAGGACCATTTATACCTCTGTATTTAGACTAGGTGTGATTGAATAAGTGTGATCCTATAACATGATGTCTAATGCAGCATGATGCATAATACCTCAAACAGGATTTCTAAATGCATATCAAGTTATGCACAGTTTCAAAATAGGCAAGAGTGATAGTTTTTTTGATGTTGTTTACCCAAAGCAGGATTTCTAAGTGTGGAGCATGGTTATAATATGGTGAGTGCATGAATAACAAATTGTGTTAACACATTTACCCTAAGGCAGGATTTCTAAATGTGGATGAGATGCTGAAAACAGTACATATAAATCCTAAATAGCATGATATCTAATGCATGACATGCTTGTCATGTTGTACCTAACATGGCTACTATTGCGCATATAGAAAGTAAACCTAGGAACATGATTTCTACCCTGAATTATACTACAGCATGCATGTTACCCACCCCTTTTCACTACCAACCCCGGAGTCATTTACAAATTATTACAGACCAATACTAAAATGAATTACATAAGAAAAGTAAAAATTACACTATAGAGAGTCTGAAACAAGCCTAGACTTTCAGCACCTGATTAGGATTTGCCCCCTGCGTTATATAATAAATCACCTCAAGTGCCAAGAATTTTCTATAGTCTTTTCTCATATTTGGATGTGTTAGAGTTCCCTAAGGACCTCAAAGAATCTTGGGCAGTGCTCACGCCTAGATTTCATAGCCAAGATAGAGTAAGTGCAGTATGGAAATGCCAACTTTTATGTGTCCATGTTCAGAGGGAGCTCAAGGGTCCCAAGGCAAGGCTTACACAAAAGGGGCAGAACCTAGTGGTCTAAGAGTATATGTAAGAGTGCTTGACATAGATTTGAAAGAGTTGAGTTGGAAATAGTTTTGACAATGATTAGTTTGACATAAGTTTTGGAAAGCAATAGAAGCGTTTGCCTTGGTGAAAACCAGTTTGAAGAAGAAAAGAAATAGGACAATCATCAACTCAAAACCAAATCAACATACATAGTTCAAACACAGACAGGGAAAGGAGGAATCGGGGACAAGTAGAATATTTGCACACAGGTTAACACCATAAAAGTACTATCGAACTTAAATAGTCACAGCAATAGTCTATCACAAAAGGTCATGCCAGGATCTTAACAGTATTAGATTAAGGGGTGCTAAACAGAGTTACTCATTAGGTTCAGGGGGAAGGGTTCAGGATCACATAGTGACTAGGTGTCACAAACACATGCTTATAATGTATTGGGGTTAGGGGGTAGGGCAGAATAGTAGTAGAAAAATGAAAGGAAGCAGTAGACATGTTGAATTACAGGGAAAGGGTAACCACTGGCAACAATAAGCATGCTAATTGCAAGGGAGACAGCAGAACCACAAGTGAAAGCATAAGAGAAACAAAAGGAAGTGCAATACAAATAGGGACATATTGTTTTGGATGTTGTACGTTAAACTGAAAATATACCAGTAAAAATGAGAGAATAAGTGCAGAGTGAGGAGTGAAAAGCAGTACAATGAAGGGAAATAGAGCAGTAGTGTGTAGAGCAGAAGAGCAGTAGAACAATAGAGCAATAGAGCAATGTAACCACTCAGTTTTGGCTTGCAGCCGCCTGAGTTTCAAGTAAGAGAGTTTGTATATGTGTAAGAGAGAGTTTAGAATAGTGTAATTGTTCGTCTGTGTGATAAAAAGAGAAGAGGGTATATGTAATAGTTTGAAATTCCAGTCAATAAGGCAAGAAGCAATTATAGGACTGCAGAATCAATTAAGAATCGAAAATCAGCCAAGTCTCCCTTAATTAAGGGAGTAATTTACCAACAGTAGAAAGCGGGTGACAAATAAGGAAGGGGATCATATGAGACTGGAATATAACACATAAGGAAATGAGCATAGTACAGAGCATGTAATAGAGGCTAGGTTCGACAAATTTTAGTTAAGAAAAATATCTAAGAATCAATTTGACAACACAATCAACCACAAAATAAGGCAAGAAAATATTTAGAGGTTGAAAATCAGTAGGGAAAAGAGTATACCAATCATAGGGAATCAGGGATTCCATTAAAGGTATACTGACCAAGGGAAAGTATCACAACTGAACGAAGCAAATATAACACAAACAAGAGTAGGGTAAAAGAATCACATAAATCCGGGATTCAAAGTAAAAGATGGTACTGATAAGGGGAAATAACCACAAATTTCTGGGGATAAACACATAATAGGCAGGCATAGTCGAAGTCAAAGAACTTAACAAGCAAACATAGGGTAAAGGTCACATAAGCACAAAATGTTCATGAGAAACATACAGACTGGTTGAACATATTATCAAAAACACACTCAGAAACCCAAGATTAGAACCAGAAATTAGGGTTTTCAACCTAATGAATTGGAAAAAAGAAAAGCTTAAATAAACCATTTAAACATAGTAAAATCATAGATTAATACCAACAATCAGAAGGAAAAGGGTTTTGAAAAAGGGGTTACAAACCCTAGTTTGAAGACGAAGAGTCATTTTGAGAAAATCGGCAAACCTTTAAGGGAAAATAGCAAGATAACTCTGGATATACCTAGATCTAAGACAGATCTAAAAGAAAAGTGGAGAATTTCAAGAGTTAGGGTTTCAGAGAACCCAGAGAAGATGAGAGGACCTTAAAATGCTACCGGTTTTAGCCAGAAAAGTCATAGATCTTACTCGAACAGCCATGGATGGCCAGGAAATGGCATGAAAGACCATGGATAGGAGTTGAACCACTCCAGGTTCACCTGAGGACCTCAGGGTAGTGTCAAACCGGCGTGGGGTGAAGCAGAGGCCAGGAGATGTTGAGAGGCCATGGTTTCTGGCGGGGGAGGTGGCCGGAAAAGGTGAGAGACAGAGCTCAGGAGACGAAGGTTCTAGAGAGAGTTGAGAGGATTCAGGGACAGTGCAAACGAGAGAATAGGGTAGGGTTTGGGGGGTCGTTGCATTAAAAAAGGAAAGGAATAATGTGGATCGTTGATCTGGGAGATCAACGGTCGAGATTCAAAATGGTAGGTGGGTTTCGGGTTTGGTTATAGGTTAATAGGGCGTGGGTCGGGTTTTTTAATTGTAAAATTGGGCTGGGAATTGGGGTCCGATTTGGCTATAATTCAAAGCCAATTTGGCTATAATTAAATAGCTAGTTTTCCCTATTTAATTTATAAAAAATAGTAGATAATTTCTGAAAAGTAATTTAAAGTACTAAAATAATTTATAATACATAATTAGCAATTTAGAAATACTGGATCCAATTTTATGCATATAAAACATAATTATATCTTAAAAGGGCTAATATTGCAATTATGTGCTATTTAGCTTTAAAAATACTAATGTAATTATAAAAATATATAAAAATTACATTAGACATATTTTGGAATAAATATAAAAATTCAATAGATGAATTATCAAAAAATTAATTTTGAAAATAATTATTGGGGATTTTATGGATAAAAAGGGAGAAAATAGATCAATTTAAAAACTTAAAATTATGGAAAAAATAGTAAAAACCTGGAACATGCTTATATATACATATGTATGCTATTTTGAAGGTATTTTACATATTGAAAATATATAAAAAAAATGGGGTATCAACATCGGTGATATAGTGCTTGAATTGACAATAGGACCAGTGGAATTCACCATGGAGTTCCAGGTACGGGACGTAGCCGTCTCGTACAATTTACTGTTAGGTCGGCCTTGGATACATGTCGCCAAAGCAGTCCCGTCCACTTTGCACCAGATGGTCAAGTTCGAGTGGGATAGGTAGGAGATCGTCGTGCATGGTGAGGAGAATTTATGTGCTCACAATAATGCCTCCATCCTGTTCATTGAGGCTGAAGATGACAAAGGGCCTTGGGTCTATCAAGTTTTTGAAACAGTACCGGCCGAGAAGGTTCCAGAAGGGAGATGTATTCCAACTCCAAAGATAACCTCTGCATCAGTCATGGTGGCCTCTGAAATGCTGAAAAATGGCTTTGTGCCCGGTAAAGGTTTGGGTGCATCCCTGCAGGGTATCATACAGCCAGTGTCCCTCCCTGAAAATTTGGGTACGTTCAGTCTTGGATTCAAACCTACAGCAACAGGGCTAAAAGGTTAAAACTGAAGGCGTGGGCACTTCCAAAGCCTATTCCGCGTCTCTCCGGGTCTTTTGTCAAGCCCGGTGCCAGGAAACGCTCAATGAAGACAGTTCCAAGTTCTGTGGTTGACATTGATGAAGAGTTAATTGAAAAGTTCCAGAGGTTGTTTGATGATGTGAACATGGTAGAGGTTGGAGAAGGTTCTAGCAAAGCAGACATGCAGTTCATCGGGTAAAGTGTAAAGCTTAACAATTGGAAGGCTACTCCTCTCCCTACTCAGAAGGAGTCTTGGTTGTTTGTTTTGTTTTCCTTTCTATTTGGGTCATTCCAGGGTTGTGACTCAGATTTTTATTTTTTGCCTGTTGATGTACAAAACCTGTTATCCTTTATTTTTCAATTAAATGCAATTTCCCTTTTCCATCATTCCTGATAGTTTCATTTTTGTTTTCTTTTCTTCTTTGTACAGTTCTTTTTATGCTGGTTTTAATGACATGACATGTATGAGGTATCTTCGGACCAGTCTTTAAAGTCAATCTAATTTTGAAATAATAATCCAAGAAATAGAGTGTGATGATGAATCATAATATGATGAGGATGAGGTCTTTGAAGATATTAGTAAGGAACTAAGTCATTTTGAAGAAAAACTCAAGCCTAATCTGTATGAAACGGAAGCAATCAATCTAGGGGATCCAGATAATGTCATAGAAACTAAGATAAGTGTCCATCTTGAACCGCAAATCAGGTAAGAAATAATTAAAGCATTGTTCGAGTATAAGGATATTCTTGCATGGTCGTATGCTGACATGCCAGGCTTGAGTACCGATTTGGTGGTCCACAAATTGCCAATTGATCCAGCATTCCCTCTTGTTAAGCAGAAGTTGAGAAAGTTCAAAACTGATATGAGTGTGAAGATTAAAGAAGAAGTCACAAAGCAGCTTGATGCAAAAGTCATTCGAGTCACGCGGTATCCCACGTAGTTAGCCAACATTGTGCCTGTGCCAAAGAAAGATGGTAAAACCAGAGTGTATGTTGATTACCGTGATCTCAACAAGGCAAGTCCGAAGGACAACTTCCCACTGCCAAATATCCACATTTTGATTGATAATTGTGCCAAGAATGAGATTGGGTTTTTTGTGGATTACTATGCAGGGTATCATCAGATTTTAATGGATAAGGAAGATGCAGAAAAGACGGCATTCATCACGCCATGGGAAACATACTGCTACCGGGTCATGCCTTTTGGTTTGAAAAATGTTGGGGCAACTTACATGAGGGAAATGACAACCATATTCCATGACATAATACACAAGAAGATTGAGGTTTACGTGGATGATGTTATCATAAAGTCCAAGAAGCAGTCTGACCACGTCAAAGATTTGAGAAAGTTTTTCCAAAGGCTCCGCAGGTACAATCTTAAGCTCAATCCTGCAAAGTGCGCATTTGGTGTTCCATCGGGGAAATTGTTGGGATTCATAGTCAGTCGGCGGGGCATTGAATTAGATCCGTCAAAGATCAAAGCTATCCAGGAATTGCCACCGCCAAAGAACAAGACCGAGGTGATGAGTCTGTTAGGGAGGCTGAACTACATCAGCAGGTTTATTGCTCAGCTCACGACAACTTATGAGCCCATCTTTAAGCTGCTAAAGAAGGATGTTGCGGTCAATTGGACTGATTTGTGCCAGGAAGCATTCGATAGGATCAAAGAGTATTTATTGAACCCACCTGTGTTGGTCCCGCCAGAACCCGAGAGACCTTTGATTCTATATTTGACAGTCTTGGATAACTCATTTGGCTGTGTGTTGGGTCAGCATGACATCACTGGCAGGAAAGAGCAAGCCATCTACTATCTCAACAAGAAGTTCACATCTTATGAGGTTAAGTATACTCCCCTTGAAAGGACATGTTGCGCCGTGACTTGGGTAGCACAAATGTTGAAGCATTATTTGTCATCCTACACTACTTACCTCATCTCTCGCCTGAATCCTTTGAAGTATATCTTTCAGAAGCCCATGCCCACAAGAAGGCTCGCAAAGTGGCAGATCTTGCTCACAGAGTTTGACATCGTATATGTGACTCAGACGACGATGAAAGCCCAAGCTTTAGCCGATCACTTGGCCGAGAACCCGGTGGATGAATAATATGAACCTTTGAGGACTTACTTCCCTGATGAAGAAGTAATGGATATCGACGAGGTCGAGAAGGATGAAAAGTCCAGTTGGAAACTTTTCTTTGATGGGGCTGCCAACATGAAAGGTGTCGGGATAGGGGCAGTGCTTATTTCTGAAACAGGGCATCTATCACGCCCCAAAACCGAGGGGCGCGACCGGCGCTCGACCGGGCATCCCCAGCCAAGCGGACCTGGGTGCCTTTCCTATTCCATGTGTTACCCCACGTTTCCATTTCCCATTAACCAAGTGAAATAGCCATTTATAAATTTAAACACATTCTTACGAGATTTAATTACTTAGCGTGGTTTACAAGTTATACTGCCCAAAATATATAAGTACATAACCCACATTTCCTGTCTACGGAGCCTCTAGGGATACAAAAGAGTGATACAATACTTGCCGGTAACAAGGCTCCAGCTATACCTTACACCAAAAACCAGAACAAGACTCCGAAATAAAAAGCGGCATGAGCCATGCAAGGCCCCGAGAGGAAAAGGGCTCACCAATGCTTCTAGCGGAAAGTGAAGGGGAGCTACGGTCGGTGGACTGGAGTACCTGCTATGGATCCACCTACAATCATAACACGAATGTAGCGCCCCCGGCAAAAGGGACGTCAACACATTTTAATTGTACTGGTATGTATGAACAAACTTGCCCTAAGTAAACTCAAATCATACACAAGTAACAAGTAGTCATGGAACCAACAATCAAATACACATGAAAGAAAACCATCAAGCCAAACAAGTTACAATCTCTCCATTTCTCCTTCAACATTTTCACATCAATGATTTCACAACTTTCTCATATTTTCATTTCAATAGTGATTTCGATCACTTTTCCACCCTTATTACCTCGACCACCCTTATCACCACAACCCACACCTTATTATTTTGTGTTGCGGCGCGTAACCCGATCCCACCGAACAATCAAAATTCACAAACAACACAACAAAAACAACAATTCACAAAGAACAACAACAACAATTCTCAAAGAATTTTTATAGCCATCAATACTATTTCCATTATATTCAACAACTCATATGCATTTTATGTCACCGCGATAATTGCCAATACAAGCCATATATGTTCTTACCACAGTTGTTCCAACTGCATCATTTACGATTTCCTTCCATCATTTGTTTCTCAACTCTTACCATATAACACATTCACAATCACACATTTGGTTTATTGCCAATTACGTACACCATTATATCGGTAGACTTAACCACGGTCAATCAAATCATACCAATCACAAGAATTCCACAAATAATCCACGTAGATATCACATACCAAATATTCGTACACCAAAGAAAATGACTTTACAAAGGTCAAAGTTAGCCATATATACCTTCTTGATCTTTCCTTTAATTACTACGATATTCTGAAAATTCTAGCAAATTCAATCTATTTTGAGACATAACAAAATTTGAACATAAATTAGGAAGATATTCATAATTCTAGCTTATTTGAGAATTTTATCAATTACTAGTTGTGCATCTTGATTTCAAATCTCTTTTACAAGATTCCCTTCATTTCCCACCAATCTTTACTTGTTTATATTCAACAATCTTCCCACAAACCTAATTTGTACATATATGAATAATGAATACTCTCACATCCAAGAATCATCTTACTAATTTCCCATTTCTAGTTAGATTTCAAAGTTGAAGAATTGGGGAAAAGAAATTCTTACCTCTTTGAAGCCTTAGCAACCCTTTGATGCGATTTCAAGGTGTGATTTAAGGAAGAGTAGTGAAATCTTTAGTTTTCCCCTTTCCTCTCTCTAGAATCACTCTCCCTTCACTCTAGAATACCAGAATTTTCCCCAAAAATAAACCTCAATCGAGTTAAATGAAATGGGGTTCGGGTCTTAAAAACCCATTTTTTTGTACTGCCGTGCCGCGGGGCATGGGGCGTCTGTGCAAAATGTGTATGGAAATGAAATATTGGACCATACTGGAATTACTACTGGCGCGGCATGCCGGGTGCCGCATGGGGCGCCGCGGTAGTTCAAATTTATGCGCTGCTTTGGTAATTTGGTCATAACTTTGTGTAGGAATGTCCGAATGACAAACGGTTTGAAGAGTTGGAAACTAGACTCAAAGTCCTTTTATTTGATAGGCTGTGAATCATACAAATCCTTATATAACTGGAGATATAATTGTCCAAAGTGAGGTCTTGTGCGCACTCATTTGCAACTTTCGTCTATTATGAAATTTTATAACTTGGCTTAGACTTAGGCCTCTCCTTATACCCCAATTCACTTCTAATATGACTTATACACTTATTAATATATCCAATTGATATCCATAATATCCTTAATCCTCATTTGTACGCAAGATAAAATATTTAGCCTACCTTGGCACCACGAAGTCTTAAATTACTAAGCAAAATTTTCTGGGGCTTTACATTCTCCCCCCGCTTAAGATCATTCGTCCTCGAATGAGGATCAAGTTTCATTCATTATTCATCCTTATGTAACTTCTGCTTTTCACATTATGAAATTTATCATCAGCCCCGAATTTGGCTAACTCCTTAAATTTCCGAAAATTTCGCCAGAGTTTTCTTTGTAACTAGGACTATCCACCTGTTAGAGGCCCCCAGATACATATCCTAATAGCATACACATGTTCCATAGACATAACATAACTTGTTCAACACCAACCACGGCCACATAGGCAACATACATAATCAAAATGGAATAGTTTAACATAGATCAAATCAAAAGATAAGAGTTTATAGGAACCCAATGCATGAAAGCTATTATATAAATATTCAAACAAATGTGGGTACTTCTTTCTCATTTCTTCCTCGGCTTCCCAAGTGGCTTCCTCAACTTGCTGGTTCTGCCATAATACTTTCACGGATGCAATTTCCTTATTTCTCAGTTTTCTAACTTGCCTATCAAGAATGGCAACTGGGACTTCTTCATATGATAGCTCTTCATTCACCTCAATAGTCTCGACTGGCACGATGGTGGACGGATCCCCTACTACCTTCCTTAACATAGACACATGAAAGACCGGGTGTACCAATGACATCTTGGGTGGCAGCTCGAGTTTGTATTCCACCTGACCAATTCTCTGAATGATTTTGTATGGTCCGACATACCTCGGACTTAATTTTCCCTTCCTTCCAAATCGCATGATACCCTTCATTGGGAAAACTTTCAAGAATACCCAATCGTCTTCTTTGAACTCCAAATCTCTGCGACGCACATCCAAATAGGATTTTTGGCGACTTTGAGCAGTTTTCAACCTTTCTTTAATAAGCTTGACTTTCTCCATGGCCTGATACACTAAGCAAATTCTATGAGTGGCAAATGGTCATCCCAACTACCCTTGAAATCAATAGTACAAGCACGTAACATGTCTTCAAGCATCTGAATAGTCCGCTCTGCTTGCCCATCGGTTTGTGGATGAAAAGCTGTGCTAAGGTTTACCTGCGTACCCAAACCTTGCTGAAACTTCTTCCAAAAGTGGGCTATAAACTGAGCCCCACGATTTGAAATGATTGAGACTGGAGTGCCATGCAACCTGACTATTTCTTTGATATACAGCTGAGCATACTGTTCCGCTGTGTCGGTAGATTTAACTTTCAAGAAATGCACTGATTTCGTGAGTCGATCCACGATCACCCAAATTGAGTCAAATTTGTGCGGAGTGCGCGGAAACCTTACCACAAAATCCATGTTAATCACCTCCCATTTCCACGTTGGAATTTCTATACATTGAGCCAATCCACCGGGCCTTTGATGTTCGGCCTTCACTTGTTGACAATTTAGACATTTTGCCACAAAATCCGCCATATCCCTCTTCATGTTGTTCCACCAATAAATTTCCTTGAGATCATGATACATTTTTGTAGAACCTGGGTGCACAGAATACCTGGAAGTGTGAGCCTCTGCCATGATCCTTTCCCGAAGACCATCGATATCAGGAACACACAGGCGGTCTTGGTACCGTAAGGTACCATCATTCATGCCAACGGAAAAAGATGTGGTCTTGTATTTATGAATCCCCTCCTTCAGTTATGCTAACAACGGATCGTTAAATTGCTTCTTTTTTACCTCTGCCACGAGCGATGATTCAGCCCCATTCTGTACAATTACTCCTTCTTCATTAGAGTCTGCAAGGCGAACTCCCAAACTAGACAATTGGTGAACCTCCCTGGCTAACGGTCTCTGATATTCCTCCAAATGAGTCAAACTTCCCATGGATTTTCGACTAAGAGCGTCTGCCACAACATTAGCCTTCCCCGGGTGATAGAGAATATCAGTGTCATAGTCCTTGAGTAATTCTAGCCATCTTCATTGCCTTAGATTTAACTCCTTCTGCTTGAAAATATATTGAAGGCTCTTGTGGTCCGTGAATACATCCACATGGACCCCGTATAGATAATGTTGCCAAATCTTTAGTGCGAACACCACCGCTGCAAGCTCTAAGTCATAAGTTGGATAGTTCTTTTCATGATTCTTGAGTTGCCTAGAAGCGTAGGCTATAACCTTTCCATGTTGCATCAGCACACACCCGAGCCCAACTCTCGAAGCATCACAATACACCACAAATCCCTTTGTACCCTCTGGCAGGGCTAATACCGGTGTTGTTGTCAACCTTGATTTCAATTCTTGAAAACTCTTTTCACAAGCATCGGACCATTGGAATTTAACTGCTTTCTGCGTCAACTTATTTAAAGGGGAGACGAGGGTAGAGAATCCCTCCACAAACCTCCGATAATACCCCACTAAACCCAAGAAGCTACGGATCTCTATCGGGGTCGTGGGTCTAGGCCAATCTTTTACTGCTGCAATCTTCTGGGGATCCACCTGAATCCCTTCACTGTAAACAACATGGTCTAGAAAGGTAACAGACTCCAACCAAAATTCACAAGGGTCTGCAGAACAGCCCTAAGGTGATCGGCATGATCCTCTCGGCTCCGCGAATAAACAAGGATATAATCAATGAAAACAATCACAAAGGAGTCTAGAAATGGCTTGAAGACCCGATTCATAAGATCCATGAAAGCTGCCGGGGCGTTGGTTAGCCCAAAAGACATGACCAAGAATTCAAAGTGACCATGGCGAGTTCTGAAAGTGGTCTTAGGAATATCCTGCTCTCTAATCTTCAATTGGTGATACCCGGACCGTAGATCAATTTTGGAGAAGAACCTTGCACCATACAATTGGTCGAACAAATCATCTATCCGAGGCAAATGATATTTATTCTTGATGGTGACCTTGTTAAGCTGCCGATAATCAATACACATCCGGAGCGACCCATCCTTCTTCCTGACAAAAAGAACCGGAGAACCCCTCGGCGACACACTTGGCTGTATGAACCCCTTTTCTAATAAATCCTTCAGCTGCTCCTTTAACTCCATTAACTCCGCTGGCGCCATCCTGTATGGTAGAATAGATATTGGCTGCGTATATGGCAATACATCAATCCCGAAATCAATCTCCTTATCTGGTGGGATCCCTGGAAGCTCGTCCGAAAACACTTCAAGAAACTCATTCACGACTGGCACGGACTCGGGGGCAGACACTTCTGAAGTGGTGTCCGCCACCCGGACCAAATGGTAGATACACTCCTTCCTAATCATCTTTGAAGCCTTAAGGTAGGAAATAAACCTACCTTTCAGCACCATACCATTTCCCTTCCACTCAATAACCGGCTCATTAGGGAACTCAAGCCTCATGACTCTCGTTCAACAGTCAAGTTTAGCAAAGCACGAATAAAGCCAGTCCATTCCCATAATCACATCAAAATCCACCATTCCAAGCTCAATAAGATTGGCCGTGGTAGCACGACCACATACCGTGACAACACAATTCCTATAAACTCGTGCAGCTGTGATAGAATCACCAACCGGAGTTGATACAGGGAACGACTCATGAAGCTGTTCGGGTTCTACCCCAAAACTTGAAACAATGAATGGTGTGACATAAGACAAAGAGGACCCCGGATCAATAAGAGCATAACAATCAATGGCCTGAACAGACAAGATACCTGTGACAACATCTGGAGAAGCCTCTGCACTCTGGCGACCACTCAAAGCGTAAAATCGGCTAGGTCCACTTCTACCACGAGCTCTACCCCTAATTGCACCACGCCCCTACTGGAGCTGGAGGGCGCGCGGATGATGTAGCAGCTGAAGAACCGGATGACTGAGCAAATCCCCTACCCGTGCCCTGTTTGGGCGCATGACAGTCCCGCTAGATATGACCTCTCACCCCGCATCTATAACACACCGAGATATCCAAATAACAAGCCTCCGTATGGAATCTCCCACACTTGGGGCATAGAACTCCCCCCTGCTGCTGTGATTCCCCTCCTGGACGATCGGACTGATGGGGTCTCCTGCTATCTGAACCTGGTCTCAAGTGACTGCTCTGCTGATAACTGTGCACAGATGGCGGTGCGCTCGTTGAGGACTGAGCATATGACTGGGATGACCCTGATGGCCCCCTTCTCTGAACTGGTCTCCCTGAGTGACCCATTGATTGGGCCCTGTTGTTACTCTCCCTTTCTGCCCGTATTTTCAACTTCCTAGCCTCTGTGGCCTGAGCGAATCCCACAATCTTCCCATAATTCATATTTGAGTGTAAGGCCGCTGTAGCAACCTCGTTCACCACTAAGGGACTAAAACCCTGAACAAATCGCCGAACTCGATCACCCATGGTCAACACTAACTGGGGAGCATACTTGGACAATCACACAAAATCCATGTGGTACTCCCAAACACTCATACTGCCCTGCTTGAAGACCTCAAACTCAGTGGCACGGGCCGCCATTGTCTCGGCAGGCAAGAAGTGGTCCATGAATGCATCTACAAACTCATCCCATCTAGTTGGAGGTATTTCCTCCCCATGGGAATCCTCCCACATCTCGAACCATGAATATGCTGCTCCCCTCAACCTGTATGAAGCCAACTCAACCCCCTCGTCTCTGTAGCCTTCATCACTCGAAGGGTCTTATACATTTCATCAAGGAAATCCTGCGTATCGGCCTCTGGGTCTGTTCCTGTGAACTCTGGAGGGGCCAACCGTAGAAACTGGTTGACTCTGGAGCTGGCAAAATCTCCCTGTCCGCTGGAGGACGTAGGGGCATCATGGGATCTCTGGGCCTAAGCGGCCACTAACTGGGTCAACATATGGATGGCTCCTCTAAGGTCCCCATCAGAAACCCCAGGACCGAAAGCTGGAACTGCATCAGGATCTGGAATATCAACGGGAGGGATGGTAGCACCCTCTGCCGCAGCTGGAACAGGAATACTTGGATCTGGAATAAATGGGCCAGGCAGATTCAAGACCGGGGAGTCACTCTCACCCACAGCATCAGGTACATGATTCATAGCCACACTTGGGGTGTCATTGGCCCCGAGGCCGAGTCTAGCTCTCTTCTTAGGTGCCATTACTGAAAATTTGGAACAGAGCACGAGTTAGAGGTAAATACTTCCACTTTTCACTTCACCGCACGATATAGAGTAACAAAGAAAAAGGTAATTTCCTAAATGCCCATGTAGCCTCCAACTTATAGATGTGGTCGACAACATACCGATAAGAAGGACTCTACTAGACACGACTCCGAGACATCCTAGGACCTTTTTAAAACCTTAGGCTCTGATACCAAGTTTGTCACGCCCCAAAACCGAGGGGCGCGACCGGCGCTCGACCGGGCAGCCCCAACCAAGCGGACCTGGGTACCTTTCCTATTCCATGTGTTACCCCGCATTTCCATTTCCCATTAACCAAGTGAAATAGTTATTTATAAATTTAAACACATTCTTACGAGATTTACATAGCATACATAGTTACTTAGCGTGGTTTACAAGTTATACTGTCCAAAATACATAAGTATATAACCCACATTTCCTGTCTACGGAGCCTCTAGAGATACAAAAGAGTGATACAATACTTGCCGGTAACAAGGCTCCGGCTATACCTTACACCAAAAACCAGAACAAGACTCTGAAATAAAAAGCAGCATGAGCCACGCAAGGCCCCGGGAGGAAAAGGGCTCACCAATGCTTCTGGCGGAAAGTGAAGGGGAGCTACGGTCGGTGGATTGGAGTACCTGCTATGGATCCACCTACAATCATAACACGAATGTAGCGCCCCCGGCAAAAGGGACGTCAGCACATTTGAATTGTACTGGTATGTATGAACAAACTTGCCCTAAGTAAACTCAAACCATACACAAGTAACAAGTAGTCATGGAACCAACAATCAAATACACATGAAAGAAAACCATCAAGCCAAACAAGTTACAATCTCTCCATTTCCCCTTCAACATTTTCACATCAATGATTTCACAACTTTCTCATATTTTCATTTCAATAGTGATTTCGATCACTTTTCCACCCTTATTACCTCGACCACCATTATTACCTCGGCCACCCTTATCACCACAACCCACACCTTATTACTTCGTGTTACAACGCGCAACCCGATCCCCCTGAACAATCACAATTCACAAACAACACAACAACAACAACAACAACAACAATTCACAAAGAACAACAACAACAATTCTCAAAGAATTTCTATAGTCATCAATACTATTTCCATCATATTCAACAATTCATATGCATTTTATGTCACCGCGATAATTACCAATACAAGCCATATATGTTCTTACCATAGTTGTTCCAACTGTATCATTTACGATTTCCTTCCATCATTTATTTCTCAACTCTTACCACATAACACATTCCCAATCACACATTTGATTTATTGCCAATTACGTACACCATTATATCGGGAGATTTAACCACGATCAATCAAATCATACCAATCACAAGAATTCCACAAATAATCCACGTAGATATCACATACCAAATATTCGTACACCAAACAAAGTGACTTTACAAAGGTCAAAGTTAGCCATACATACCTTTCTTGATCTTTCCTTTAATTACTACGATATTTCGGAAATTCTAGCAACTTCAATCTATTTTGAGACATAACAAAATTTGAACAAAAATTAGGAAGATATTCATAATTCTAGCTCATTTGAGAATTTTATCAATTACTAGTTGTGCATCTTGATTTCAAATCTCTTTTACAAGATTCCCTTCATTTCCCAACCCAATCTTTACTTGTTTATATTCAACAATCTTTCCACAAACCTAATTTGTACATGCATGAATAATGAATACTCTCACATCCAAGAATCATCTTACTAATTACCCATTTATAGTTAGATTTCAAAGTTGAAGAATTGGGGAAATGAAATTCTTACCTCTTTGAAGCCTTAGCAACCCTTTGATGCGATTTCAAGGTGTGATTCAAGGAAGAGTAGTAAAATCTTTAGTTTTCTCCTTTCCTCTCTCTAGAATCGCTCTCCCTTCACTCTAGAATACCAGAAATTTCCCCAAAAATAAACCTCAATAGAGTTAAATGAAATGGGGTTCGGGTCTTAAAAACCCATTTTTTTGTACTGCCGTGCCACGTGGGGCACCGCGGGGGCACGGGGCGTATGTGCAAAATGTGTCTGGAAATGAAATTTCGGACCATACTGGAATTATTACTGGCGCGGCGCGCCGGGCGCCACATGGGGCACCGCGGTAGTTCAAATTTCTGCGCTGCTTTGGTAATTTGGTCATAACTTTGTGTAGGAATGTCCGAATGATGACCGGTTTGAAGCGTTAGAAACTAGACTCAAAGACCTTTTATTTGATAGGCTGTGCATCACATAAACCCTTATATAACTTGAGATATAATTGTCCAAAGTGAGGTCTTGTGCGCACTCATTTGCAACTTTTGTCTATTATGAAATTTTATAATTTGGCTTAGACTTAGGCCTCTCCTTAGATCTCAATTCACTTCTAATATGACTTATACACTTATTAATATATCCAATTGATATCCATAATATCCTTAATCCTCATTTGTATGCAAGATAAAATATTTAGCCTATCTTGGCACCACGAAGTCTTAAATTACTAAGCAAAATTTTTTGGGGCTTTACAGCATCACTACCCTGTTACGACCCAGCTGCGTTTCTACTGTACCAACAACATGGCTGAGTACGAGACATGTATGCTGGGACTAAGGCTAGCTGTAGATATGGGAATACAGGAAGTCTTGGTCCTGGGAGACTCGAACCTTCTGGTGCACCACATTCAATGGGAATGGGACACACGAGATTTAAAGCGTAAACCATATCGACAATGTCTGCATGATCTTTGTCAATAGTTCCGATCAATAGAATTCAGGCATATTCCAAGGATCGTAATGAGGTTGCCGATACTTTGGCTACCTTGGCGTCAATGTTTCACCATCCGGACAAAGCTTATATTGACCCTCTGCATATTCAAGTTTGTGATCAACATGCCTACTGTAATGTGGTTAAGGAAGAACTCGATGGTGAACTGTGGTTCCATGACATCAGGGAGTATATCAGGATGGGGGTATATCCGGTACAAGCCACATGTGATCAAAAGAGAACAATTCGGCGTTTGGCTAGTGGATTTTTCTTGAGCGGGGGAGTCTTGTACAAAAGAACTCCAGATCTTGGGTTGTTGAGATACGTCGATGCAAAGCAAGCCGCGACTATCATGATCGAAGTATATTCCGGAGTTTGTGGGCCGCATATGAGTGGCTATGTTCTGGAAAAGAAAATTCTTTGAGCAGGTTATTATTGGCTCACCATGGAACGAGATTGCATCAGCTTTGTGTGTAAGTGTCATCAATGCCAGGTACATGGAGACTTGATTCATTCTCCGCCATCTGAGTTGCACACAATGTTCGCACCATGGCCCTTCATTGCTTGGGGTATGGATGTCATTGGACCAATTGAGCCAGCAACATCCAATTGACACAGGTTCATTTTGGTTGCCATTGACTATTTCACTAAGTGGGTTGAAGCTATAACTTTTAAATCTGTGACCAAGAAGGCAGTGGTCGATTTTGTTCATTCAAATATCATTTCTTGGTTTGGAATCCCAAAGGTGATCATCACAGATAATAGTGCTAATCTTAACAGCCATCTGATGAAAGAGGTATGCCAGCAGTTTAAGATTACACATCGAAATTCCACCCCATACCGACCCAAGGCAAATGGAGCAGTTGAGGTAGCTAACAAGAACATAAAGAAGATACTTCGGAAAATGGTGCAAGGTTCCAGGCAATGGCATGAGAAGTTGCCCTTTGCATTGTTGGGTTATTGCACTACTGTTTGCACTTCAGTAGGTGCAACTCCTTATTTGTTGGTATATGGCACTAAAGCAGTGATACCCGCAAAAGTTGAAATTCCACCCCTTTGGATTGTTGCCGAAGCCGAAATTGATGATGATGATGATGATGAGTGGATCAAAATCCGTCTGGAGCAATTGAGTTTGATTGATGAGAAAAGATTGGAAGCCATGTGTCATGGCTAGTTGTATCAAAAGAGAATGGCGAGAGCATACAACAAGAAGGTGCGTCCGCGAAAATTTGAAGTGGGTCAGCAAGTATTAAAATGCATCCTTCCACAGTAGGCTGAAGCGAAAGGCAAGTTCGCCCCAAATTGGCAAGGGCCGTTCAATGTAACAAGAGTGTTGTCCAATGGTGCTTTGTATTTAACAAACATAGAAGGCAAATGTGTAGATATGGCTATCAATTCTGATGCAGTCAAAAGATATTATATATGATTTCTTTGGTTTAAATTGTGTTTGTTTGTACTTGGCATGTTTTGAAGATTGGAATGACAAAGGCATTTTATTCTGCTATCTAAACACTTTATCCTTTGTTACCCCTTTGAGCCTTATTTATTTTCTTTCATATCCCTCTTTTGAAATCAGAAGTAGAGTTTAAAAATATGATACAGAAAGGGGGGGGGGGAAGAAAAAGAAAAAGAAAAAGAAAAGAAAATAAAAAAAGAAAAAGAAAGGAAAGGGAAAAGAAAAAAAGAGAGAAAAGAAAAGGAAAAAGAGAGAAAGAAAAAGAAAGAAGAAAGTAACAACAACAAAGCAATTTCTATGTCATGAACTACATTCGACCTGATTCCTTTTAAGGATACGTAGGCAGCCTCACGGTTCGGTCCCATCAAAATAAAAATTCAAAAGTCCCCAAGCAAAGAAACTGGGGCAGAAAGTTGGAGTTATTGTAAAAACATTTGATTTCAAAAGTTGTAATTTTGAACCCATTCAAGTTGTTTTGAGCCTTTTGATATCCTTTTTTTCTAACCTTACCCAAAAGCCCATATGTCCAAAGAAAGACCTTCCGATCAGTCTTCGAGAGATGTCAAGTCGAGCAAGTAGAGGTGTGATTCATATCAGAGGCAACACTCTGGTCTCAGCAGGAAAAATAAAAAATGAGAGTCTTATTGGTGAAAATCCTTACAAGCACCATAAGACGATGGAAAGATGAGAGAAATTAAAATGAGAGAGTCTTATTAGTGAAAACCCTCACGGGCACTGTAAGGCGATGTGAGTTGAGAGATGAACAAATGAGAGAGGTTTGTTGGTAAAAACCCTTCAGGGCACCGCAGGCCGAACAAGGTCAGTGATTTGGCGAAAAAATTGGGTTATGGAGATCCTGGGATAGAAAGTATGACAACTGAAAGGTAATTGGTTGAACGGGCCGAGATGATTAACCCAAAATGCATGTCATGATCATTGGTGCCATTTGCCTCACTCAGATAAGTTCCTTTTCATTCTTCTCCCTCAAACAGTCATCCTATTTCAGTTTATCTTCTTTATTTCTTTACCCTCGAAGTCATTGCATTTCCTTTCTTTTGAGTTTATCTCTCTAAGGTTTTTCTAATGTCAGCCTTGTTTAAGTAAGTAAGAAAGGATTTCAAAGCTTACTATCAACTTCCCAAATTGCACAAATCAAGGTGCGGCCACAACTTACCAGAAATAGCATGATGCAAAAGCGAAAATAAGGTGTTAATGAAAGTTCAGGCGGTCGAGTGGTTTGTGAATTTTATGAAAGATACAGAGGTTTAAATTGGGAAGGCAGAAATGTAAAACAACGGGTTGAGTGTAGAGCATTCGGGTCATTCAGGGTTCTGTGGTTGAAATTGAGTCAGAAAGGCAAACAATTCTTGGCCAGTTCAAGGCGGACAGTCAAAGCAGAAGCACGATAGTGAAAGGGCCACCTTCAGCAAGAATGCCACAAACTAACCAGCAAATTTTCAAATTGACAAAATTTTTCTTTGATTGAAACAGGGGCAGGAAATTTTGTTCAGTGAGGAAAATAGGTGCTAGACATGCTCGGTAGTAAGTTCCAGTACCCTCATAGGTAACGGGATTTAGTAAAGTTTTGAGACCCTCGCAAATGACAAAGTCTGACGGGAGGTCCACTTTTGGGAAGTACAATTTGGCATTTAAGTCTTTCACTTTTTAAATAAGGCTTGGTTAGAAATTTTCAGGATAAAAGAATTTAATTTGGCATTTATTTTGATAAAGAGAATTCGTTAACACTCACAGATGTTCATAACGGCAAACTGGGGCAGAAAAATTTCTTTTGTTTTGTCTGTTTTTATTGAAATCAGGTGCCTACCTGAAGAACCAGGGAACACAACACAAGTTTCAAGAATAAAAGACAGTTCATGTTCAAGCAATCGGACACCCACCTGGAGAAACAAGGGAAGGCAGTTCAAAGGAAAGCAGATCAAGTTCGGCAATCAGGCACCCACCTGAAGAACTAGGGAAGACAGTTCAAAGGAAAAGCAGTAATGTTCAAAGGAAGACGGTTCAAGTTCTGCAATCAGGAGCCCGCCTGGAGAACAAGGGAAAACAAGTCAAGTTTCGAAAGAAAATCAGTGCAGTTATTGGAAATCAGGCACCCATCTGGAGAACAAAGGGAAAACAACAATGTTCAAAGGAAGATGGTTCAAGGTCAGTAATCAGGAGCCCACATGGAGAACAAAGGGAAAATAATTCAAGTTTCAGAGGGAAGGAATACAATTCAAATTTTGGTAATCAGGCGCCCACTTGGAGAACAAAGGGAAAGAAACAATGTTCAAAGGAAGACGGTTCAAGTTCAGCAATCAGGAGCCCGCCTGGAGAACAAGGGAAAACAAGTCAAGTTTCGAGAGAAAAGCAGTGCAAGTGTTGGAAATCAGGCACCCACCTAGAGAACAAAGGGAAAGCAGTAGTGTTTAAGCAAAGATAGTTCAAGGTCAGCAATTAGGAGCCTACCTGGAGAACAAGGGAAAACAAGTCAAGTTTCGAGGAAAAGCAGTGCAAATATTGGAAATTAGGCAGCCACCTGGAGAACAAGGAGAAGCAGTTCAGGTCTCAAGGAAGAATAGTAAAGTTTTGGGCAATCAAGCGCTCACCTGGAGAGCAAGGGAGTGCAATTAAAGTTTTGGAAATCAGGCGCCCACCTGGAAAGCAAGGGAGTACAGTTAGAGTTTTGGCAATCAGGCGCTCACCTGGAAAGCAAGGGAATACAGTTAAAGTTTTGGCAATCAGGTGCCCACCTGGAGAGCAAGGGAATGCAGTTAAAGTTTTGGCAATCAGGCGCCCACCTGGAGATCAAGGGAGTACAGTTAGAGTTTTAGCAATCAAGCACCCACCTGGAGAGCAGGGGAACACAGTTGAAGTTTTGGCAATCAGGCGCCCACCTGGAGAGAAAGGGAATACAATTGAAGTTTTGGCAATCAGGCGCCCACCTGGAGAGCAAGGGAATACAATTCAAGTTTTGGCAATCAGGCACCCACCTGGAGAATAAGAAAAGCAGTTCAAGTTTCAAAGGAAGACAACACAGATTTCAAGGGAAAATAGTTTAAAGTAACAAAGAGAACACAATTCAAGTCTCGGTAATCAGGCGCCCGCCTGGAGAACAAGGGAACACAGTTCAAATGTTGGCAATCAGGCGCCGCTTGGAGAATAAAGGAATTCACTTCATAATGCAATTCAAGGCAGCAACAAAGGAATCTCTCATGGAGGTTACAAGTCAACAGAGCAGCAGAAACTGCGAGATCAAGTTTGAAGATATAGATAGGATATTTGTAATTCATCATAGTTTAGTCTAGCTTCTTTTATTCTGTCTTGGTGTAATAAGGAGTTCAGCAAGCAGTAGTAGCAGCAGCAACAGTGAAATCACAGCTTCATAGTAGTCTTAGCTACTAAAACTTCCCGAACTACACTGACCTGATTCCTTTATAGCCAAGGATATGTAGGCAACCTCGGAAGCAGGGTACAGTCAAATCTTTCAAAAGTGCTTCCCACGGAGTGTTCAAATGGGCAAAAATCGCTCGTATCCACTCACTTTATTTTTAAATGAAAACTCTTCGTGTTTCCGAGCAAAGAGGGCAGCTGTGAGCACGTGATTTTTTCCGTATATGAATTACTCCTATAAAATTCAAGAAAATAAAATTTTCCATTATTTGCAATTTTATAGGATTTGGCGAGAATTTGTGTTAATTGTTTGCATTTCTGTGCATGTTTATTTCTGTTAAAAATCATGAAAATGTCAGAAATACCATGCATTGCATTTAGAATTTATTTATATATTTTTTGAGGTTGATTAGTGAATTAGTTGCTTTATTAAAATTAAAATCTCAAAAATTGACCCACTTTTGCATTTTAGCTTTTTAATTTTAAAAATTAGTAATTTCCTCTCTTAATTTAGGAGTGATTAATTTTTATAAATATTTTAGTAGATGATCAGTCTTATTTTTTTTCAAAATGATTATTTTAGGAGTATTAATTTTGGTTTGAATTAATTAAAATAGGAAAAGAGAAAAATAAAAAAAAAGAAATGAAAAAGAGAATTAAAAAACAGGGATGTTGTGTAATGGACCAAAAATGCAAAGCCCAAATCATTTTTCCTCACCCATCCGCCTAGCCTAACTCCATACCCGGATTCAGCCCAGTCCCACTCTCGAATTAAAACGACCCCGTTTCCATAAGGTCAATCCTAGCCGTCGATCTAATTCGAACCAATGGCTGGGAACTGGGTATCCAAGCCGTATAAAAATGACCGAACCCACCCCCTAAACCATTCGAACCCCTCCCATTCTTTCATCTCTCTCAATCCAAACCCTTGAAGATCCGTCGCCCCCAATTCCCCATTGTCTTCGGCCAGCGACGCAACCCCAATCCGCCTCCAAATTCACACCTTATAACCACCAAGCCTCCCCAAACTCTAAACCTTTGGTGTTTTTCCTAAATAGCTGCTAGAATTTGTTGAATCTCAAATCCAAATGTGCCCTAATTTCAGAGTTCAGAATTTTTTTTTGAAGCTTCCGCTTGTCATGTCTCGAAGCTAGCCCTGGTAGACCATTCTTGACTAGAGTGGTCATCATGGTCGGCTTCAAGATTTGTCAAAGCATCCCAAGTTTGGTCATCTATGCTCTTATTCTCCGAGTTTTGGTGAGTTGTTCATCTCTTTCTTTATCTTTATTTTTTGGGTCTTCGTCTCCTCTTGATTCTTTTTTTCTTCCTTTATTTTCTGGTTCAAATCGATTTATGCTTGCATGTCAGGTTTAAATCATATTAGTTTATAGTAATATTAGCTTAATAATACAATTAACATATTTTGTTAGTACATTTGATTTCATGCTTGTTTTTTGCTCAATTCTCCTTTTGTTTTTGATTCTTTGGAAATCTGATGTCAGGAGTTCAAAACTCCGTTGGTCTGTTGTTCTTGCGGTTTGTTGGTTTTGGATTGAAAATTAGGCTTGGTAGTACAGAAGCCCAAAGAAAAGGGGGAGGGTTTCAATTCTGGCTGTATGGCCCATTTGTTAGATTTTGATAAGGTAAATAACAACCTTCTAAAGGGTATTTAAGGGAATTGGATAGATAGGAATCTTGGCTAACTGCCTAGGAAGGTGGGAATTGGGTGAATTACTGAATAGTTTAAAAGATTAGGGTCCAAAATGAAAAGATAAAAAATTGGGGAAGGGGTAAATGATAAAGTTTAAAATCAATTTTGCTGCCCTAAAGCTGGCTATAAAAAGACTCATTCCCTTCATTTTCTGGCAAAGATTAGAATACAAAAACTAGTAAATGGCTGAAATATACACACACTGATATATGTTCAAAAATTAGAAAGAAAAACACAAAAAGGGGTCTCCAACACTGTTCCATTGCAGTTGATTTTCATTTTTTTGGGTTTAAAAAACTTGAACACATTGCTGCTCTTCTGGGTTCGAAGCATGGATTAAATTAATGGTGTTGTTGTTGTTTACTGTGGTCTGAAGCTCCATTGATCTCTTTTGTCACCTTGCTGAAGTTTTTGTTATTTTTGGCTGTATCTAGGTATGGTCATTACTCTTGAAATGGCAAGTTTGAAGCAATGCATGGATTAAAGTGGAAATGGGCTATTCTGCCTTTCTTTCTTCTGTTTATCTTCAACATTTGATATGTTTTACTGATTTATGGTAGTTGTTACTTCCTAGTTATGGCTGAGTGCTAGAATTTGCTCTTTTCTTTAGTGAACTAGGAGTTTGAATATTCTGAGTCTCATATTTGTATAGTGTTTGGTTATAATTTTAAGAATTGTTTAACTATGGTTGTAAGGTTGCTAAATGACTTGGACATTTGAAGATTTTCAGCATGTTTTAATTGTTTGATTCCGTAAACATGCATGGTTAGATAATTAGGACTAGTGTTAGTCCATTAATATTGCAGTGTAGTTTGATTTCAGAATGTGCTTTTTATTTTAGCTGAACTCTACAGATTATTTGAGCCACAATAGGTTAAAGAAAAGCTGTTGGGTCTCAAATGAGTTTGACATGGGGCCCAATTTCAAGTGGCCCAGTCTTAAGTTGGGGCATTTTCAGATCAATGTCAATTATTTGTTTCCTTGATATTTCATTTAGCTTAATTCAATTTTGGTTGGCAGTATGATGAAATCGCTTTTGGATAACCAATAATCTGCGCTTGGGCTTTGTGTTTGGCCCAGCTGAGTCGTTGATGCTTCCTGCAACTTCAATTTCGACTTTGGGCTTCCCCTTGAGCCCAATCCCTTTAGTCTCATTTCTGGTTGTATCTGCAATAATTTGGGGCCTCTAGTTGGCCTGCTCTCCTAAAAATAGTTAAAGGGTCCAGAGCATGTACCCCAAGTCTTTTACTAATAGCTCAAACCAATTGGCTCTAAATAATCAAGAGCCCAATACATGTACCCCAACCCCTCTTACCACTAACAACCGTTCTTTTAGTTCAAATCAATTAGAGATAGGAGTATCCAGCCTGCGTTAAGTAGATGTATTTCTTTTAAAAACGAATTGAGGTGTGCCATATCAAACAAGACCTATAATTTATGGCATTCAAAGACTAGATCAAGACATCACTTGAAGAAAGAGATTTGAGGCGTGCCATAAGCAAATTAAAACATCTATGGCCCTCATGAGTGTTATAATTTAGATATTAAAAATGAACTTCGCAGTTTGCTTTAGGCGCGTTAATTATATAATTATCACGGCTATTACTAAAATCCGGGTGTGCATTTCATGTGACCCGGTTCTAATTTCCAACAAGGTTAAATAGAACGTATCGTGAATCACGGGTGCATTTCATGTAGCGTAGCTTGCGATATTTTTTAAATAACCTTGAATTTTCCTGAAATATTAAAAGCGGTTAAAAAATCAAAAGGGCACGTAGGTTTAAAATGTGTAATTAAATCAGATAATTGAGCCAATATTAATAGTTGAGAGACCGTGCTAGAACAACAGAACTCGTGAATGCCTAACACCTTCTCCCGGGTTAACAGAATTCCTTACCCGAATTTTTGTGTTTCGCAGACCATAATTAGAGTCAAACTTCCTCGATTCGGGATTTAAAACCGTTGACTTGGGACATCATAAATTATCCCAAGTGGTGACTCTAATTCAAACAAATAATCCCGTTTCGATTGTCACTTAAATGATAAAAAACTCTCTTATACCCTTCTGGGGTAGAAAAAGGAGGTGTGACACCAAGCTTTATGTTTCAGGCATTTTTTCTGATAGTGTCCTTCCTTGTTACAGAAACGACACGTATCTGCCTTATGTTCCTTCTTTGCATCATGTGGAGCTTTAGCAGGTGCTTTCTTCTTCTTGAACTTTTTGGCCTTCGCTTTAAGTCCTTTACCAGCTCCTTGACCCATGAGGTTAATTGAATGACTCCCTTATTTCTTAAGTCTTTACTCCTCCTGAGTAAGCATACTGGATAATTTACTAACATTCCACTTATCCTTAATAGTATTATAGTTAATTTGAAAAGGTCCATACTCAAGAGGTAACGAGTTTAGAATAAACTGAACCAAGAATGAGTCATCCACTTTCATCCCCAAGGTCCGAAGTCTTGCTGCAATGTTAGTCATCTCGATGTTATGGTTTTGCATACTATGCGACCCATCAAACGTCATGGTCGTGAGTTCAGCCATTAGTGTACCAGCGAGAGACTTATATGCAGAACAAAAACGCTCTTCCACAAATATTAGGTATTCCCTGGCACTTTTTGTTTGTGGAATAATACTCTTAATGTTGTTGGCAATATTCATTCGCATAAACGTAAGGCTTCGCCTGTTAGAGCGTTCTCATGCTTTATGGAAAGACTTCTCATCCGCGCTGCTCGAATCAGTAATGGTAGCGGCTTATCATTCAGCAGAGCCAAGTCAAGATCCATCACACCTAAGTGGAACTGGACTTGTTCACGCCATTCAGAGAAGTTCAATCCGTTGAACACAGTAACAGACGAAGCAAGCAAATGAAAAAGAATAGCTGCAAAATAGATAATACATGCTCACAAATCAATATGGATTCAACAAAACAGTTAAAGCATATCGCAATTCTCCTTTGGGTAAATACTACGACACAATATCATAATTTAAGTGACATTTAGTCTTTAATAGGTAATTAAGTATTTTTAACCAAATATATATGCCATCTTTGGACAGACAATATATATTTGACGAAGAATATTAATTTACCTCATCATATTACTATTCATAAAATAATTGATTTACCTTTGGGTAAATCTTTAAGTTCTAGCAATAGTGAAAGCCAATTTATCCATTTATTTTCAATAATAGGCATTCATTAGTTTGTATGGATAAACTATAATTTTATGCATGCGCAATTTCTTAAACATACTAGTTTGACTACTTTGACAACTAACAAACTATATGAACATAAATGTATACATAAAATAAATATTTTAGACATTCTAGTTTGATCACTTTGGGACTAACAAACTATATAACTATAAACACATACATTAATTATTTCACAATGTAAGAACTGAATTCCAATCAATGTGGCATGTGAAATTTACGTGTGTAATTTAGGAATAAAATATTATCACTTTAATGGTCCAGAAAGTTTAAATATCAAAACCTAATATTATAGTCCAAAACATAATAGCTTGAAACTTCCTGTAATAAGTTTACATAGATATGCTATATGTTTATATATATTTTAATGATAAAATAATAATTAGATTGAAGAAAACTTAATTACTTAGAACATGCCAGAACTTTATAGGCATTGATTTTATTCATTCATGATCGGCGCCTTCGAGGATTCTTCATTATGCCAAAAGTGATTTAAGGGAAATAAGGATCTAGAATAATAGATCAATACAGTCAATTTTCGTACAAGCTCAAAGATAATTTTAATTATTAACACATAATATTATTGGGTTATGCCCATCAATTGCATATATATAATATATAATATGAAGTCAGAAACATTAACAAAGGAATAATCTTACATCACAGAGAAGTCAGAAAACCGTAATCCGTAAGGGTGTATGTATAACTTTATATTCTTTTACGAAGATTATCAATTCAAATCCCAGGCTTGTGATACCAAATGTAAATATATATTTTAATTGTATACTAGGATCTTGAACATGATAATGTTACATAAAATTATTACAGAAAACATACCTGAATCATAGCCATTATCACGAAGCAGAAACGTTAATTGGAATTGGTTTCTC
Source organism: Nicotiana tabacum (assembly GCF_000715075.1). Classification (NCBI taxonomy): domain Eukaryota; kingdom Viridiplantae; phylum Streptophyta; class Magnoliopsida; order Solanales; family Solanaceae; genus Nicotiana; species Nicotiana tabacum. The sequence continues at coordinate 171,488,461 of NC_134089.1, forward strand.
GCCTCTTGCCCTAACTTTTATTACCGTCGACTTTAGTGATGGAAGAGAGAAATAAAATACGGTAACCCTAATAGGTGGGGAGATGACCATTTATATAGGTTCTCATTTAATCTGGTACGTCCATCAAGTAACCGATCAGACGGATAAAATTTGCTTATTAATTAAATATTAATTATGGTCCTTAAACTTATTGGGCCACCAATAAATTAACGTAAGAAAATCTTACATTTTCATCTAGAAAAAACTAGTGAAGATAAAATGTCACGACCCCAAACCGAACCCGGTCGTGATGGCGCCTCTCGTGAAGACAAGGCCAGCCGACTCAATTTCCAAATTCATTTTTTAACAATTTTTGATAAGTCAATTTAGGTCATTGATAAGAAATAAATCCCAATATTTAGAGAAATAGAACAAATGCGGAAAATAGATACAGCCCGACATCGGGGTGTCACAAGTCACGAGCATCTACTAAGGTCTGAATACAACGAAAAGTCTAAAAATGTACTAAATATAGTCTAACGAAATCAAGAGGGAGAAAAGCAGTGCTACGAACGTCGGGCAGCTACCTTGCTAATCTCAAATGACTCTGCCTCTAAGCAACCAACACCCGCTACCGGGTTCAGAAATACCTGAATCTGCACACAAGGTGTAGGGAGTAATGTGAGTACTCCGACTCATTGAGTAATAACAATAAATGAAGGCTGAACGATAAGAAATCACGTAAAGGCACATTAACATGCTATAAAGAAGCAGTATAAAACCAGTAAAAACAATAAAATAGTGAAAACATATAAAGACACCTTAGTCAGAATAAACTTCTTTAAAACACTTTTTTGACCATTAATCAATTAGATGGAAAGCATCTAGAACAGATAAACACATAAAATCCACCCCTCGGATACAATGTCAACAGAATCCGCCCCTCGGGCAATATCATGGAACAACACCAGCCCCTCAGGCTATATCTCATATCACAATGGGAACCCGCGCTCACTGGGGGTGTGCAGACTCCGGGAGGGCCCCTTACGGCCCAAACGCAATATCAAGTCATCTCATGGCATAATCAGTAGGCTCTCGACCTCATATCAACAAGCCACCTCGTGGCGTACAATCTCAGACCCTCAGCCTCCTAATCATAAATCAGTGTATCCTCACAACACAGGCCCTCGGCCTTACTCAGTCAAAATCTCATAAGCCACTCGGGCAATAGTAAAACATGATGCTCATCCCAAATTATCCTTTAAAATAACATGTAATGTATTAAAACAGAGTAAATATGGCTGAGTTATGAAACAGTAGAATATAGCATGACTGAGTACAAGTATAAAGTCAAAACAGTGAGGAAATATCAGTAAAAATCCCCTAAAAGGTCCAAATAGTTGGCACGAGGCCCAGATATGGCATTCAGCCCAAAACATGATGATAACAAATAGTTTTTAATCAAATACGCGGTAAAACAGTCATTTGGGATGGACTAAGTCACAATCCCCAATGGTGCACGACCCCACACTCGTCATCTAGCGTATGAGTCACCTCAATATAGTACAACAATGTGATATCCGGGGTTTCAGACCCTCAAGACAATATTTACAATCATTACTCACCTCGATCCGGTCCAAACTCTAGCACGCGATACCTTTTCCTTCTCGAATCGACTTCTGGATGCTCCAAATCTAACCAAAATCATTACATAACCATTAAAATATGTTAAGGGAACAAAGACAATAACAACAACAACAACGACCCAGTATAATCCCACAAGTGGGGTCTGGGGAGGGTAATATGTACGCAGACCTTACCCCTACCCCGAAGGGTAGAGAGGCTGTTTCCAGGAGACCCTCGGCTCAAAAAAAGCAACAGGAGACGATATATTAGTACCATAAAAATACATAATAAATAACAGCAATATAAGAGATATGAAATACAGAATAGAAATACGAAATAGATGGCTGGTATAGTAAAAACTAGCAGGTAAAGCCCTGCATCAATAGACGACCAATGACATTCTTAGTCTAACTCCTAACTGGCTAGTCTCACTCTATTGTGATGTAGAAATATTCACAACTTTCCCCTAACCTACAACCTTAATGCTCAACCTCCATAATTCCCTGTCAAGGGCCATGTCCTCAGTAATCCTAAGTCGCACCATGTCCTGTCTGATCACCTCTCCCCAATACTTCTTAGGTCGCCCTCTACCTCTCCGCGTGCCCACTACAGCCAGTCGCTCACACCTCCTCACCGGTGCATCAGTGCTCCTCCTCTGAATGTGCCCGACCCATCTGATTCTTACTTCCCGCATCTTGTCCTCCATGGGGGCCACGCCCACCTTCTCTCGAATATCTTCATTCCTAATCTTATCCATCCTTGTATGCCCGCACATCCACCTCAACATCCTCATCTCTGCTACTTTCATCTTCTGGATGTGTGAGTTCTTTACCGGCCAACATTCAGTTCCTATAACATGGCAGGCCTAACCACTGCTCTATAAAACTTACCTTTTAGTAACGGTGGCACTTTCTTGTCACACAAGACTCCCGACGCTAACCTCCACTTCATCCACCCCACCCCTATACGGTGTGTGACATCTTCGTCAATCTCCCCGATCCCCTGAATAACCTATCCAAGGTACTTGAAACTACCCCTCTTGGGAATGACTTGAGAGTCAAGCCTCACTTCAACTCCCGCTTCCCTCGGCTCAACCCCAAATTTGCACTCGAGGTATTCCGTCTTCGTCCTGCTCAACTTGAAACCTTTAGACTCAAGAGCATGTCTCCAAATCTCTAGCCTCTCGTTGACGCCGCCTCGTGTCTCGTCAATTAGAATAATGTCATCAGCAAATAGCATGCACCATGGCACCTCCCCTTGAATATGACAAGTCAGTGCATCCATCACCAGGGCAAATAGGAATGGGCTGAGCGCAGACCCTTGGTGCAACCCCGTAATAACTGGAAAGTGTTTAGAGTCACCTCCTACTGTCCTAACCCGAGTCTTAGCTCCAGCATACATGTCTTTAATCACCCTAATATAGTCAACCGGGACCCCTTTATCCTCTAAGCAGCTCCATAAGACCTCCCTAGGAACCCTATCGTACGCTTTCTCCAGATCAATAAACACCATGTGGAGATCCTTCTTCCTATCCCTGTACTGTTCCACCATCCTCCTAATAAGGTGGATAGCTTCTGTGGTAGATCGCCCTGGCATGAACCCGAACTGGTTGTCTGAAATAGACACCGTCCTTCGCACTCTCATTTCTACCACTCTCTCCCAAACTTTTATGGTATGACTTAGTAATTTGATTTCCCTATAGTTGTTACAGCTCTGGACATCACCTTTGTTCTTATACAACGGAACCATTGTACTCTACCTCCACTCTTCAGGCATCCTATTAGTCTTGAATATAACACTAAACAATCAAGTAAGCCATTCCAAGCCTGCTCTACCCACACATCTCCAAAGTTCCATCGGAATTTCGTCTGGCTCGGTAGCTCTGCCCCTTCTCATCTTACGCATTGCCTCCATGACTTCATCGATCTCAATGTCCCTACAATTACTTAATTCATGGGGATTTTCGGCATTCCTCAATTCCCCAAGTATAATATCCTGATCCCCTTCTTCACTTAGAAGTTTATGAAAGTAGGTCTGCTACCTCTTCTTAATCTGGTCATCTCCCATCAAAACTTTGCCGTCATCATCTTTTATGCACCTCACTTGGTCCAGATCCCGAGTTGTCCTCTCTCTTGCCTTAGCGAGTCGGAATAACTTCTTCTCCCCACCTTTGTTCCTTAGTTCCTCATACAGACGAGCAAAAGCTGTCGTCTTAGCCTCCGTCACTACCATCTTCGCCTCCTTCCTAGCTACCTTATACCTTTCATTGTTCTCTCTCTTCTCCTCCTCGTTAGTGCTCCCTACTAACTGCAGGTAAGCCGCCTTCTTTGCTTCCACTTTACCTTGGACAACTGCATTCCACCACCAATCTCCTTTGTGGCCACCATTGTGGCCCGTAGATATCCCTAACACCACTCTCGCCGCCTTTCTTATACAGTCCGCCGTCGTCGACCACATTGTGTTTGCGTCCCCACTACTTCTCCAAGCTCCCATTGATGATAACCTTCCTTCCAACTCCTTAGATTTATCCTTAGTTAAGGCGCCCCACCTAATCCTGGGGCGTCCTTGTACTGACCTCTTCTTCCTCCTTATCCTAATACAAATGTCCATCATTAAAAGCCTATGCTGCGTTGAGAGGGTCTCACCTTGGATAACCTTGCAGTCCTCGCACAACCTTCTGTCGCATCTCCTGAGGAGGAGATAGTCAATCTGAGTCTTCGCCACCGAACTTTGGTAAGTAATCAAATGCTCATCCCGCTTCGTAAAACTTGAGTTTGCAATGACTAGATCGAAAGCCTTGGCAAAGTCCAACAATGAAATGCCCCCTCCATTCCGCTCCCCGAAACCAAAGCCGCCATGCACCTCAGTGTACCCACCTGTAGATGACCCAATATGGCCATTGAAATCTCCTCCTATGAATAACCTCTCAGAAGGCGGTATACTACGAACAATCTCATCCAACCCCTCCCAAAAGCGCCTCTTAATATCCTCATCCAAGCCTGCTTGAGGTGCGTACGCGCTAACGACATTTAAAGTACCCTCACCCACCACCAACTTAATAGTCATTAGTCTATCATTCACCCGCCTGACCTCTACCACAGACTCTCTAAGATGGCTATCTACCAGGATACCCGTTCCATTCTTACCCCTTAGGACACTAGAGTACCACAACTTATACCCATCCACATTTTTTGCCCTCGATCCGACCCACCTACCCATCCATGTTTAAGGGAACAAAGCCCACTAAAAAATATCCAATTTGCATCAAAATCTCGAAATTGCTCAAACTCGGCCCCTAGGCCCACGTCTCGGAATCCTATAAAAATCACATCAATAGAATCCTCATCCTCCCACGAGTCTATACATAAATCCCCAATTCAACTCTCCAAATATTTCTTCAAATTTTCATCCCAATTTTCCAAATTAAATGATAAAAATTAAGACACAATCATGGTATTTAACCAAATTTGGGTGAAGAACACTTACCCCAATCACTCCTCTGAAAATGCCCTCTAAAATCGTCTTCTCCTGAGCTTCATAGCTCCAAAAATGCAAAAATAGCCGAAATCCTCGAAATAGAGTACTTTATAAAGCTGCCCATGTTTCCTCTTTCGCGAATGCAGGACGACCATCACGTCCGCAATGAATAAAAAATATCGGCTCCTAAAATTCTCTACGCGTTCGCGACACAAGCCACCCGAACGCGATACCTACTAGGATAACACTACGCGAACGCGATATCGATAGCGCGAACGTGAAGAATCAACATCACAACATCGCGAACGCGACACACAAAGTGTGAATGCGAAGGAAAAATTCGCCGCCTCAAAGAACACCATTCACGAACGCGAATCCCTGACCGCGAACGCGAAGAACAAATCGTCTGCAACAAAAACCAGCAAAAACTGCCAAGTCCAAAGTCCAAAATTGATCTGTTTAACCATCCGAAACTCACCCGAGGCCCTCGGGACCTCAACAAAACATGCCAAAATATCTCATAACCTCATTCAAACTTGTCCCAACCTTCGGAACGCTCAAAACAACATCAAAACACCAAAATCACATCGGATTCAAGCCTATGAATTCCAAGAACTTTCAAATTTCGCTTTCGATCAAAAAGTCTACCAAACCTCGTCTGAATGACCTGAAAGTTTGCACACACGTCACAAATGACACAAGAGACCTACTCCAACTTCCGGAATTCCATTCCGACCCATATATCAAAATCTCTCCTATCAACCGGAAAACGCCAAAATCTCAATTTCATCAATTCACGCCTAAACCTTCCGTGGACCTCCAAAATACATTCCGATGACGCTCCTATGACCCAAATCACCTAACGAAGCTAACCAAATCATAAAAATTCCAATCCGAGATCATCTACTAACAAGTCAAATCTTGGTCAAACCTTTCAAATTTTATGCTTCAAACTTAGAACTGTTCTTCCAAATTCATTTTGATTACCCTGAAAACCAAAACTAACGATTTACATTAGTCATAATATATCACACGGGGCTAGTCATGCCTGAGAACTGGCGAACAAAGTGCAAAAGCTTAAAACGACTGGTCGGGTCGTTACATCCTCCCCCACTTAAACATACGTTCATCCTCGAACGTGCCCAGAGTTGTTCCAAAAGCCAACCAATCGCTGAATAACCTTACCATGAACATAACCGGGTGATCCCATGCCACCCTATCTCATATAAGTCCAATAACACAATGTAACTGAAATTTCACAATCGAACCTAGCCCATAAACGTTAGAACCATATTTCCACTTCTGAAATCATCCACAAGATCAGAATCTCACATCTATATTCTGAATAAGCCCGAACAAGCTGTAATAACCCATACCTGCAACCTCAGGTGCAATTACATGATATACCACATAACTCAAACACTTGTAACGATAACTGCAAATCACAACAACTACACGCAACAACCGAATACCGATAATAACCTCTTATCAATTAAAGTCTCATTCCAACACTTTCATATACTGCCCATGATTAATGAAACCCGTAGAAAGCCATAACCATTCCTTAGATCAACCATTCGTGAAGCCACTCCTACCTTGGCAAGGGCCATAGCAATTTCTAAGCCAAACATCGATATCATCATTCCAACATGCTGAAAACGAATCCGTTTGGATTCATTCTAGATCCCAACGATCTCATCTAATCCAACACGGCTACTCTGGTGACATGACACATCAATACCATCTAAAGCCACAACTCGTACAACCCACACACCAATAAGCAACAATCCGAACATACTCAAATCATGAAAATGACTCGAATGAAAGAGCTGTATCGCAATCTCACCAGTACCACCACAACAAAATGCTGAGAACCCGTCACACATCATAGAACCGAAACACACAAATCTATCCCGCAGGATCATTCCTCTACATAGCTTCGCTCCAATGCACGACCTCATCCAAACATTGGTCCAACATGAAACACCTCAAGTCACTTTGCTCAAAATCGACAACCACGCGCAATTTGATGTCTAGAACTAAAGCAAAACATCATAATCACGGTGAAGCAAATACATAACACCACACAAACCCGAAAGGACATAACCGATACGCCATCCACCGAGCAATACCCAGTACTCTCCCCGCTTGACTTCCACTATAAAACCCTAATGGATCCGCACCATACGTGCCTATAACCAACAAATCATAGAGCCTCGCAACATAGAAAACTAACTCATAGATCATCTCAGAACACTAATAGCTCAATAACAATCGAATCAACACATCCTTCACCAATAACATCTCGAAGTCAACAAAGCCGTCTCGATGTAGAACACACATCCATATAGGTCTACCAATGAACCCATTACCAAGGAGTTCCTGAAGCTGCTCCTTCAACTTTTCTAACTTTGTTGATGCCATACGATACGGTGGCCAGCACCAAATCAATACCGAAATCAACCACCCTGTCCGGCGACATGCCTGGCAGTAGGAAACACATCCGAAAAAGTCCCTCATCACTAAAACTGAATCGATGGTAGGAGTCTCTGCATTGACATCCATCACGAAGGCCACATAAGAAGGACAACCCTTCCCAGCCATCCACTGGGTCTTCAAAAATGACACCACCCTACTGGGAACATAATCCGTCGAACCTCGCCACTCCATCCGTGACATTCTCGGCATAGACAACATCGCCGCTTTAGCGCAATAGTCCAGAATAACACGACGCAGAGACAACCAGTCTATACCCAATATCACCTCCAAAACCTAACATACCAGCAACAAAGATCCACTCGGGTCTCCAAACCCTGATAGTCACCACACAAGGCCGATACACGTGACCCGCAACCACAACATAACCTGTTTATGAGAACTCCCAGTTTCCAAATCCATATAGCATATGACTTACCATATCCGATCCCAATTCCGCCGTCCGAATACACAACACACCTCTAACACCCAATCATCTCGCGAGAGGTACTCCTATAGTTCTTCTGTGCCACCAAGCAAACTCGAATATCAGCGGTTGATCCAACAAGAGAATGCCGCAATACTAATAAAGTATCACAACTCAATCACATTTCCCTTTTCTAAACGTATACCCTCATCAAGCCACCCCAATTACTAATTATTTGAAACTGCCCGTGCTGTCTAAGAATTTTATGACCTTCCTTCAGAACTGAACCGTAACCTTACACACGCAAATTTCAATCCTCCACAACATACCGCATATACCATACCATCCTAGGATAAATATGAGAACTTCAAATCCCTTCCGAGCCACAAGCAGTTACGTACTCAACTAGCAAAGAACTTTCCATTGATCCCATCTAGAAGAAAATCACTACACATCTCATGCTCCTCACACTCATAGAAAATACGCATCTCTAACCGTGTTAGAAACCATCAATAACTCTCTGAATTCCACTTGCACAAAAACTATACCGTCAGGACTGAATCTTTCTAACTCAACCAAGCTATGCAGGTCGCTAAAACCCAAGAGAATTCCACGAAATACCTGTAGAAACTCATTAACCCGTAAGCATCCAAGGAACTAATCATGTCCTCACCATTCCGATCCGGCCTACTACCAAGCTATCCCATATATCCAAGTTTCCTACTGATTTAGCTTCAACTTGATACTCCTTCTTTCTATAACACCACAATACCTCAACCCAGACTCAATACACGAGACCCAAGCATAAAACCACACCGTCTAAGGCTAATAAGCCGCTGAATACTCTCTTTAATATTCCCAAAAGTACTACATTCAAAATACCTACCCTAAAGAGACTTTCTGCGAATCCGGAACCATTACCTTCCTAATATTGATATATAGAATCCCATAATTGATATAGAAATGACACAAGTCTTGACACCCTCTAATGCAAACCTCAGTTTCTAGCCAAATTATACACTTGAAAATTTCCAATTTTTACATGTAAATTCTTGAACTCATCAGGACCATTCTCGAGAGTCATCCACTCTACTCAAACCTCAATTAGACTGATCAAATGAACCAAACAACCTATGCCTCATTAGCACTCCGACAACGCAGGGTGTAACCTCACCTACGACCAAGCAACTTCCTGCCCTATGCACCACACATCCCTTACCAATAACCACTCAAGACATTCTATGATTCTCATACACCTATGAAGCATAATATAACCTTTGTCAAAATTTTCCTTTACCCGAGTCATCCTCGGTCTCAATCTCCATAAGCCATAACTGATTCACCAACACGCCTCAAACTGGAACCAACATAGCACATAACCATGCAATTAACTAATCAATAGCAGACTCCCCCACATGGCTCGAAGCCATAGATCAAAACACACACAATAACTCATAACGCATATACTCTATTGCTGCCATAATACCATAGTGAGATTAAACTCAATCCTTTATAAGCTCATGAAACACAGACCTTCTAGTACTTTAAATCTTTCGAAATTCTCGCATTCACCCTCATAACAGTCGAAACCACTCTCTTAGGCGATCCAAATTCAAATTGCAACACATATCTTCCACTAGTAATAGAGATCTTCCAATAAACGACATAAAGGATCACACAAACTCCAGAACAATTCGTAGGAGATAGCCCACCTGCCTTGCCTCGACAAACATCTCCTTATTCCCTTCCGCTGTCATAAATATTACACAGTTACTTAATCCTCCTGAGTCTGAACTCATATCACAACATGAAATCCACTTCACTCCCCAACTAGGCAACATGAAAGGTCCTTCATAACACCCACAACTCGGGGATATACATCTAATCACGATGGAAATCAAACACTAAATAGTTCTTGCTACCCCAAAGCGGCCCCTTCTCGCTTCATTCAATTCATATGAACACATCTCGCAGTTACATCACCCTCATCACGTAGCTATCCAGTCATTACTTCCCTTAATAGGGACACAACAGAACATATAGATCCAGAAACACGCACTCACGCAATCAACAGCTCAGGGCTCAAGCTATAGGCAAAAATCCGAGCTCAAGTCTTCCAAACTAGCCCAACATCAACACACAGAGATCACATCTCGCCCCATCGATAAGGGAATAACAAGCCATCATTGCACATGTGATATCGAGCGCTCATGTGTGCATACGAACGCGTGGAAGGAATTCAAAGAGTTACATTTCAAGATGAATCAAGGATGCACGATAAGAACTCAAGAATGTAAAGTTTTTCCTAAAGGTTCTACAGCCTCCCGAGGATAAGCATATACGTCTCCGTACCAATCCGTGAGACTATACTAAACCTGCTCATGACTCGTGAGACCTATGTAACCTAGGCTCTGATACCAACTTGTCACAACCACAAATTGAACTCGGTCGTGATGGCACATCTCGTGAAGACAAGGCCAGCTGACTCAATTCCCAAATTCATTTTTTAACAATTTTTGATAAGTCAATTTAGGTCATTGATAAGAAATAAATCCCAAAATTTAGCGAAACGAAACAAATGCGGAAAATAGATATAGCCTGACATCGGGGTGTCACAAGTCACGAGCATCTACTAAGGTCTGAATATAATGAAAAGTCTAAAAATGTACTAAATACAGTCTAATGGAATCAAGAGGGAGAAAAGCAGTGCTGCGAACGTCAGATAGCTACCTTGCTAAACTTCGATGACTCTACCTCTAAGCAACCAACACCCGCTAGCGGGTTCAGAAATACCTAACTCTTCACACAAGGCTCAGGGAGTTATGTGAGTACTTCGATTCAGTGAGTAATAACAATAAATGAAGGCTGAGCTATAAGAAATAAGGTAAAGGCACATCAACAGGCTATAAAGAAGTAGTATAAAGCCAGTAAAAGCAGTGAAATAGTGAAAACATATAAAGATACCTTAGTTCAGAATAAACTTCTTTAAATTACCTTTTTGACCATTAATCAATTAAATGGAAAGTAGCTAGAACAGATTAACACATAAAATCCGCCCCTCGAACACAATATCAATAGAATCCGCCCCTCGGGCAATATCATGGAACAACACCAGCCCCTCGGGCTATATCTCATATCATAATGGGTACCCAGGCACACTGGGGGTGTGCAGACTTCGGGAGGGCCCCCTTACAGCCCAAGCCCAATATCAAGCCATCTCGTGGCATAATCAGTAGGCTCTCGGCCTCATATCAACAAGCCACCTCGTGGCGTACAATCTCAGGCCCTCGACCTCATAATCATAAATCAATGTATCCTCACAACACAGGCCCTCAGCCTTACTCAGTCAGAATCTCATAAGCCACTCGGGCAATAGTAAAACATGATGCTCAGCCCAAATTATCATTTAAAATATCATTTAATGTATTAAAACAGAGTAAACATGGCTGAGTTATAAAAATAGTAGAATATAGCATGACTAAGTACAAATATAAAGTCAAAACAGTGAGAAAATATCAGTAAAAATCCCCTAAAGGTCCAAATAGTTGGAACGAGGCCCAGATATGGCATTCAGCCCAAAACACGATGATAGCAAATAGTTTTTAATCAAATACGCAGTAAAACAATCATTTGGGATGGACTAAGTCACAATCCCCAACGGTGCATGACTCCACACTCGTCATCTAGCGTGTGTGCCACCTCAATATAGCACAACGATGTGCGATCCAGGGTTTCATACCCTCAGGACAATATTTACAATCATTACTCACCTCGATCCGGTCTAAACTCTAGCCCGCGATGCCTTTGCCCTCTCGAATCAACCTCCGGATGCTCCAAATCTAACCAAAATCAGTACATAACCATTAAAATATGCTAAGGGAACAAATCCCACTTGAAAATATCCAATTTGCATAAAAATCCCGAAATTGCTCAAACCCGGCCCCCGGGCCCACGTCTCAGAATCTGATAAAAATCACATCAATAGAATCCTAATTCTCTCATGAGTCTATACATATCAAGAATGTCAAAATCGGACCCAAATGGCCCCTTAAATCCCCAATTCAACTCTCCAAATTTTTCTTCTAATTTTCATCCCAATTTCCTAAATTAAATGATAAAAATTAAGATAAAATTATGGTATTTAACCAAATTTGGGTGAAGAACACTTACCCCAATCACTCATGTGAAAATCCCCTCCACAATCGTCTTCTCCCGAGCTCCATAGCTCCAAAAATGCAAAAATGGACGAAATCCTCGAAATAGAGTACTTTATAAAGCTGCCCAGGCTTCCTCTTTCGCGAACGCGGGACGACCATCACGTCCGAGATGAAGAAAAAATATCGTCTCCCAAAATGCTCTACACGTTCATGACACAAGCCACGCAAACGCGATACCTACTGGGGACAACACTACTGTCACGACCCAAAATCCACTAAGGGTCGTGATGACGCCGGACACTGCTGTCAGGCAAGCCAACCAAAATACTTAATTAAATTCTCGTTTTAATAATTTTGAAAACTATGATTTTCCTTCAATTTTACCAGTAAAAGATAATCGTTTCAAATCGAATATGAATGTTAAGCAGTTAATACAAGATACCCAATAATCATCCTAGAACCCGGTGTCACAAGTGCATGAGCATTTACTAGGAATGAAATAAAATACAGTAACTGTCCTGAATATAAGTGGACAGAAATAAAAATACAGTACAATACTCCGAAGGAGACTCTGCTGGCTTTGGTCGTCTCGATAAATGCAACTCACCTGAGTCTCCGTATCAACCATGCCGTTATGCCACTAGCCACACATAAACATGTGCAAAAAAAAATGCACAACAAGTGTAGTATGAGTACGAAAACAACGTGTACCCAATGAGTATCCCGTCTAATCTCGAAGAAGTAGAGACGAGAGGTCGACTTCGACATTTACTAGTGGTCCAATGGTAATATATTATTAATGCGAATAATCATGGCTTTGTTAAGAACGGTAGAAATTTCAAATAAGTCCCGAACATGTAAAAGTTCCTTTTTATATTAAAAGTTTTCGGATTCATAATCTATTAATTTTTAATTATCTCAAGGCTAGGAAGACAAAATATTAATATTAATAAAGTTCAAGGCAAGCAATACCAGCATACGCAAACCCTGCTGAGGTCGTACAGCCCGATCCAACAGAAATGAAAAATGTGCACTGCCGAGGGTCGAACAACATGAACCATAGATGCATTTATTACCCCACTCGCGAATCATCCATGCGACGCGGTTAACATAAAATTAACAAACACCCTGCTCGCGAATCATACATGCGACGCAGGTACACATAGAATCACATATTTAAACATGTAATCAAGGCTTCATTAGTGAACAACTATCCAGGAAAAATCTAAATACTCCTTTTTTAATGATTTAAGAAAAAATGAAGTTTAATCCTTTTAGAAATTCATTTACCAATTCGATAGAATTTAAGTAATTCAAACTGTCAATAGGATCATAAATATTTCCAAGTACAACATGCTTTTGGGTCCTAGACTACCCGGACAGTAGCATAATAGTAGCTACGCACGGACCCATGTCACCTTGTGCGTACGTAACCCCTGCAAATAGGAGCACATAACCAATTAACTCACCTATGGGGACAATTCCCTCTTACAAGGTTAGAAAGGAGACTCACCTCGCTCCAAGGTTCCATAACCAGCTTCCAAGACCTTCCGTTGACTCAAATTAATGCGCAACGCTCCAAAACTAGCCAAGAAATGAGAAAATCCATAAATATAGGCTCTAATAGTCACAACAATTCAATTTAGATAAATTTCTAACTCCGCTCGAAGAGTTGACAAAATTGCCCTCGGGTCCACTTGCCCGGATTACAAAAAAAACTCATAAAATTTGACAATCCATTCCGATACGAGTTCAACCATACCAATTTTATCAAATTCCGATAACGAATCGACCTCCAAATCTAGAATTTTCGTTTTTAGAAAGTTTACAAATTTTCTCCAATTTCTTCCATTTGATTCACTAATACTTGATAAAAATAACCATGGAATCATAAAATATAATAACTTTTGGATATAGAACACTTACCCCAATCCATATGGTGAAAATCGCCTCAAAAATTGCTTTAATCCGAGCTCCATAGCTCCAAAAATGAGTAAAAATCTCGGACTGCTCGATTTATACACTGTCCAGCATTTTCGCACCTGCGGTTACTGTTCACGTAGGTGCAGTACTGTTCACGCACCTGCGGTTACTGTTCACGTAGATGCGGTACTGTTCACGCACCTGCGAAAAACATAGCAGGTGCCCAGAAATTTCAGCAGCTTTTAATTTCACTAAAAATGCTCTAACTCTATCATATGAACTCGGAATTCAAATATTCTTGTTCCTATGAGTCAAATAATAATATGAACCTATTCCTTTAATCGAAACTCAATTCGGAGCTCATTTTCTCAATGCGATACCAATTTCGCTCGTTAAACAATTATCTCATGTTTTGCGCTAAAAACTCAATTGCAACTTGAGGAAATTAGACCAAACTTTCCAGATCACTCCTATAATTCTTTATCAAAATCTCGGAAGTCTCGAAATCGAGTTTTGATCTCTAGAACTAAAAATTGACCTTTGGATTATTACATGCTTATGCTCAAAACGCTAAACTCTTCCAAAAACTCCTCCAAAACTCATCTGAGCCCCATGGGATCCCAACCAAGTATACTAACAAGTCCCATAACATGACACGAACTTAGTCGATTCCTCAAATTACATTGAACAACACTAAAACATGAATCACACTCCAATTCAAGCTTAATGAACTTTAGAATTTCAAACTTCTACATTCGATGTCGAAACCTATTAGATCACGTCCGATTGACCTCAAATTTTGCACATAAGTCATATTCGACATGATGGACCTGCTCCAACTTTCGAAATTGGAATCCGACTCCGATATCAAAAAGCCAAACTCTCGGTCAAACTTCTCAAAGGCCTTCAAATTTCTATCTTTAGCCAAATGACATCAAAATGACCTACGGACCTCCGAATTCACTTCCGATCGCGCTCCCAACTCCAGAATCACCATACGGAGCTATTCCTAGACTCGGAATCCTAAACGGACATTGATAACCCTGAAATGCACTTCAATCCAAACTTATGAAATTACTCCAAAATGCTAACTTCCACAATAGGCGTCACGTTCCCGGTTCTTCCAAAACTCGATCCGGACATACGACCAAGTCCGTAATCATCATACGAACTTGCTGGAACCTTCGAATCCCGATTATGAGGTCGTTTACTCAAAAATCCAACATTAGTAAATTCTTTCAACTTAAAGCTTCCGAAATGAGAATTCTCTTTCCAAATCAACTCCGAACTTCCCAGAATTCAATTCCGATCGTGCGCACAAGTCATAATACCTGAAGTGAAGCTGCTCATGGCCTCAAACTGCTGAACGACGCGCTAGAGCTCAAAACAATCGATCAGGTCATTACATTCTCTCCCACTTAAACATACGTTCGTCCTCAAACGTGCTAAGAACTGTGCTGGAGTTGTCCGAAATCACTATTTAACAACTCGAGCACCTACCCGTGCTACCACAACTCAGCTAAGCACCCTAGCTTGATCAATCTAAAGATGTCCTTTTTCACTTAAGCAAATAAGCCTTAGAGCCTAATTTCTACATCCAGAATTCTCTGCCAGTCCTGTTCCAACATACGCTCACCGTATCAATAACTACCCGCAGCACCAAAACATGACTGCATACCTTAGCTGAATTCACACCTTGCACCACTTTACTCACAGGACCACAATAACATTCTCTGATCAAATTAGTCGAAATTCCACGAATCTGATGCTCCCATTGCACCTCATGACCAACATAGGTCTTGCTCTAACTCTTACAATACCGCCAAGGTGGAAGAGGTGTGTAGAAAGTCATACCCAACTGCCGAATCAACAAATCATTGG
The DNA here is from genome assembly GCF_000715075.1 of Nicotiana tabacum. Lineage (NCBI taxonomy): Eukaryota > Viridiplantae > Streptophyta > Magnoliopsida > Solanales > Solanaceae > Nicotiana > Nicotiana tabacum. Next base: position 171,504,406 of record NC_134089.1, read on the forward strand.
GTCTATACTCCTAACAAGAGCCATCACCTCATTCTGAACCAAATAATGGTTTTAGCTCCTTAATATACTTCATATAATCCTAAATCCAATGATCTCGTCTCACCCAGTACGAACCACTAAGGCAATAAGCCACATCGAACATGATCAAAAGTCTCATATGATGCCACAATGTACCAATAGGCTACCAATTCAAACGCGATACAAAAGGAAAACGAACTCTGAAAAGGAAATCCAATTACCCCGCTCGCGAATCATACATGTGACGCGGTTAACATATTTAAACAGACACCCCGCTCGCGAATCATACATGCGACGCGGGCACACAACTAATATGGGCTTTCCTCAGAAAAATAGGAAACAAAACACATAAAAACAGGTACAGGGAACTGTACTCAACATGACACTGTTGCGGCGCGCAACCCGATCCAAACAATATACCCATGGAGGCGTGCCACCCGATCCACACATAAAATTCATATCATGAGATACACACCGAGCTAGATTGCTCATTACATCAAAATACCGAATGTTGGTCACCAGCACGTCAAGTGCATAGTACCATCCCTAGGGAGACATATAGCGCTATAAGATACAAACTCAAGCACAACTGAAGTGCGATATACGATCTGAATCTCAAGAGCCATTCTGCTCATATAACATCATCTCTACGCAGAACCTCAACACATAAGAAATTCACCAAGCCATCTCACAACTCACATGGCACAATACATCATTACATGAAATAGCTGACGATGAAATAACACCCGACTACTCTTCCATAAGGAGCGCATTGCTGAAATGAGCACATTCGGCATAATATAGAGCCCATATTCACATTTAAATCCATCCAAAGACCTCAAGTTGATTCTGGTCGCACTGAACTAGGCTAATAACCTGTCAAAGGTCCATAATAACTCTCGTTTTCTCATAATACACAAGAACAACCATCATAACCGGAGTAATCCTCCACAGTCCACAACCCAATAAATTGAGTGCCCTCAAAGCATCAATTCTCAATTTAACGACATCACCACAATCTTCATACTTGGTTTAACTCTTCAATCAATCAAGTGACTACACACCACACTTATACAACTTTCCCGCAGGGCACACTCCCACAACCTTCCATAACAAATAACAGGTCTGTACATCTAAACCACTGGTTGCACTAATGTTGAAAAGCGATCAAGAATCCTTAGCCAGGATGCAAAGCCTTTTTCACAAAACACCAATCGCAGGTGACGCTGAAGACAATACCAACTTACTTTAAACATCGAAACTTCTTTCCTGCTCATCTGAGCTCGTGACATCTTCGTCATCACCGAACTGCAACCTTGATCTTTACTTCAAATTCCATACCACTAATAGATTAATACTTCATCATGTAAGATTTTTTTACTTAACTCACTTCAGGAGAACCATAGCAACACTCAGGTGAATTCTCATAACCGTAGAATATGCAAATCTCCAAGTAGTGGCCTAAGCCACTATGGCAATTCCGGGATCCGCCTACACATAACAGTCCATAACAGTAGAATACTTCTGAGTAACATCAATTACAACAGCCGACAAGCCTCGCACGTACCGTCACAAATTATTTGCATAACTTGATTACGCTGAAGGAACTGATCACTACCACCAATATGCCAATTCAATTATGGCTAACCAATCTATCTTCTCCCAATTTATCCTTGATTGCCTTAGAAATAACAATAACTCCATTGAACACATAACACACTCCATCCGCACTCATCCCGAGTGACCTTGAACCAAGAGACCATGCTGTCTCAAATCCCACGAACCATTTTATACCTTCCAAATGCTACACTGCAAGTCAAAACATCATAGAACATTCTGGGCTTCTTCTCATAAGCTGTTACAAAATCTTGATTCTTAACCGTACCTACAGGCTAGAAATCATTAGGCACCACACTTTACCCCTTTGAATCCACTAGGACCGTTGTTGAGAGCCACCCGCTCTAACTTGGCCCCGAATATAATCAACTCCATGAATCTTCTAGCGCATACCCTCTCGACGAAGCACTCGGCAGAATCACTTCCCTTGAAACCTGCATCTATACAGGTATAAATCCTGAATCCTTTCCCAAGTCTGAACATGAGCTAATAAGGCCAACCATAGCACACCTTTAACAATTATTTTGCTCAAATTACCACTTATGTTCTTTTCCCGTAGCTAAAATAGCCCATCCATATGCTAATAACTAGAAACCTCGCAAGTAGTTAACCATGTAACCCAATCATAGGCAGTGTGACTCTCCCACTTAGCTTAAAGCCACTATTACACAACTCTGGAATTCTCCAGGATTCTTTATCTCTTATTGACACAACCTTGAGCAATCAACCGCCAAAATTCTCGGAATCTTTCTGTAAAACCCCTTTTTATACTCTGAATCATCAACCACATTAGCACGACCGATCTCTTTGCTGTATAACCAATAGAATTCTTCGCAGAAGCCTCGCCAACCAAGCGACCGCTAACCTACTCACAGGGGACAACCCACCTGTGGAAATCACTTCCCGACATCTTCCAACGCTACTGCATGGGGTACAATCACTATGACATTAATACCCCATCCTGAGTCCGGACTCATTCTCTAGCTACACAAGTCCATTCACAACTCATGGACATCACTTAAATGTGTGGAAACATCCTTCCAATTCAAAGTTATGTTGTATCCTTCTTCATTTCAAGCAGTTCTTTCCTGTTATATCAAATCTCCTGCCACATAATAGCCCATACTTCAATTTAAATCCGTAGACCCCAATTACGAATCACTAAAATTCCCAAATCATTCCAAATCCTCCCACTTTGGCACTAGAATCATTCCAAATCATTCCAAATTATCCTACCACAAAGCCCACATGCAACTCCGCCACTCTCCCACTTTGGCGGAACTCACCCCTTTAATCGACTACTCAAACTTTACTTCTTATAACTGGCCTTCTAGAAATTTTAACCACTGCCTGACACTCCCCACATGTCCTTTTCTCATCCTCCGCTTCTCAGTTGTTGCCTTAAATAAAATCTATCTTCGCAGCACTTGAACCCTCAAATCGCTACTAACCTTAAACTTTTCCAAAGAAAATCTTTCTCGAGCCATCAACATTAAAAACACTGATTCAATTCTGAACCACCGTACCCCGCGATCTCTGACAGTCGTTTCTCCAGTATTATTTCACAATATCTTGCCCCAAAGGCGAATTGCAGAAGACCATAACACCGGCGAACTTAACACATTCAATCGAGGACAACGATACCACATCACAGATGAAAATTCCACCACACTTGAAAACACCAAGTCTCGTTACTCTATCGATTAATCCAAATTTGGACATTCATAGGTCAATTGCTTTCCCCCCTCCCCACCGGAGATGAAATACCGAATCTCAGAATCATGCACTGAGAGAATTCCCTTCCAAATCATTCACTGCCCCACATATAGGCAAGTATACTACTATCATGTCGATACCATGCAATAACCAATCACGAGCAATCATGGCGATCTGTGCATAGTCTCAATGCTCTCAGGAATACTGTTACTGAGCTGAAATGACAAGATATACCCCTGCAAGGCAACGACAATAGCCCAATCAACAATACCGGGAGAAACATCCTGCACCACATCTGTAGTGCCATTACAATCCTTCAATTCTCGATTTATAACTAGCGGTTCGCGTTGCGTAAGATTGAGTAGGAAGGAAACAAGGGCATAAGCCTCAAGGAATCAAATCGCACGATGAGGAATCAAGAAGGGAAGTACTCCTAACGGCCCTGTAGCCTCCCGAAGATAAGTACAAACATCTCTGTACCGATCCGCGAGACTCTACTAGGCTTGCTCATGACTTGTGAGACCTAAGGGAACCTAGTGCTCTTATACCATGTTGTCACGACCCAAAATCCACTAAGGGTCGTGATGACGTCGGACACCGCTGTCAGGCAAGCCAACCAAAATACTTAATTAAATTCTCGTTTTAATAATTTTGAAAACTATAATTTTCCTTCAATTTTACCAGTAAAAGATCAAATCGAATATGAATGTTAAGCAGTTAATACAAGATACCCCATAATCATCCCAGAACCTGTTGTCACAAGTGCATGAATATTTACTAGAAATGAAATAAAATACAGTAACTGTCCGGAACACAAGTGGACAGGAATGAAAATACAGTACAATACTCCGAAGGAGACTCTGTTGGCTACGGTCGTCTCGATAAATGCAACTCACCTGAGTCTCTGTATCAACCATGCCGTTATGCCACTAGCCACACATAAACATGTGCAACAAAAATGCACAACAAGTGTAGTATGAGTACAAAAACAACGTGTACCAAATGAGTATCCCATCTAATCTCGAAGAAGTAGAGACGAGAGGCCGACTTCGACATTTACTACTGGTCCAATGGTAATATATTATTAATGCAAATAATCATGGCTTTATTAAGAACGGTAGAAATTTCAAATAAGTCCCGAACATGTAAAAGTTCCTTTTTATATTAAAAGTTTCCGGATTCATAATCTATTAATTTTCAATTATCTCAAGGCTAGTAGGGCAAATATTAATATCAATAAACTTCAAGGCAAGCAATACCAGCATGCGCAAACCCTATCGAGGTCGTACGACCCGATCCAACAGAAATATAAAATGTGCATTGCCGAGGGTCGAATGACACGAACCGTAGATGCATCTATTACCTCGCTCGCGAATCATCCATGCGACGCGGTCAACATAAAATAAACAAACACCCTGCTCGCGAATCATACATGCGACGCAGGTACACATAGAATCACATATTTAAACAGTTAATCAAGGCTTCATTAGTGAACAAGTATCCAGGAAAAATCCAAATCCTCCCTTTTTAATGATTTAAGAAAAAAATAAAGTTTAATCCTTTTAGAAATTCATTTACCAATTCGATAGAATTTAAGTAATTCAAACAGTCAATAGGATCACAAATATTTCCAAGTACAGCATGCTTTTGGGTCCTAGACTACCCGGACAATAGCATAATAGTAGCTACGCCCGGACCCTTGTCACCTCGTGCGTACGTAGCCCCCACAAATAGGAGCACATAACCAATTAACTCAACTATGGGGACAATTTTCTCTTACAAGGTTAGAAAGGAGACTCACCTCGCTCCGAGGATACATAACGGGCTTCTAAGCCCTTCCAACGACTCAAAGCAATGCGCAACGCTCCAAAACTAGCCAAGAAATGAGAAAATCCATAAATATAGGCTCTAATTGTCACAACAATTCAATTTAGATAAATTCCTAACTCCGCTCGAAGAGTTGACAAAATCTCCCTCGGGCCCACTTTCCCGGATTCCAAAAAAAACTCATAAAATCTGACAACCTATTCCGATACGTGTTCAACCATACCAATTTTATCAAATTCCGATAACGAATCGACCTCCAAATCTAGAATTTTCGTTTTTAGAAAGTTTACAAATTTTCTCCAATTTCTTCCATTTGATTCACTAATACTTGATAAAAAAAACCATGGAATCATAAAATATAATAACTTTTGGATATAGAACACTTACCCCAATCCATATGGTGAAAATCGCCTAAAAAATCGCTTTAACCGAGCTCCACTTCTCCAAAAATGAGTAAAAATCTTGGACTGCTCGATTTATACACTGTCCAGCATTTTCGCACCTGCGGTTACTGTTCACGCACCTGCGAAAAACACAACAGTTGCCCAGAAATTTCAGCAGCTTTTAATTTCACTAAAAATGCTCTAACTCCATTATACGAACTCGGAATTCGATGATTCTTGTTCCTATGAGTCACAAATAATAATACGAACCTATTCCTTCAATCGAAACTCAATTCGGAGCTCATTTACTCAATGCGATTCCAATTTCGCTCGTTAAACAATTGTCTCATGTTTTGCGCTAAAAGCTTAATCGCGACTTGAGAAAATTAGACCAAACTTTCCAGATCACTCCTATAATTCATTATCAAAATCCCGGAAGTCTCGAAATTGAGTTTCGTTCTCTAGAACTAAAAATGGACCTTTGGATCATTACATACTTATTCTCAAACCAAACTCTTCCAAAAACTCCTCCAAAACTCATCCGAGCCCCATGGGATCCCAACCAAGTATACTAACAAGTCCCATAACATAACACGAATTTAGTCGATGCCTCAAATTACATTGAACAACACTAAAACATGAATCGCACTCCAATTCAAGCTTAATGAACTTTAGAATTTCAAACTTCTACATTCGATGTCGAAACCTACTAGATCACGTCCGATTGACCTCAAATTTTGCACATAAGTCATATTCGACATTACGGACCTGCTCCAACTTTCGGAATTGGAATCCGACTCCGATATCAAAAAGTCACTCTCGATCAAACTTCTCAAAAACCTTCAAATTTCTATCTTTAGCCAAATGACTTCAAAATGACCTACGGGCCTCCGAATTCACTTTCGATCGCGCTTTCAACTCCAGAATTACCATATGGAGCTATTGCCGGACTCGGAATTTCAAACGGACATTGATAACCCTGAAATGCACTTCAACCCAAACTTATGAAATTACTCCAAAATGCTAACTTCCACAATAGGCGTCAAAACGTTCCCGGATCTTCCAAAACCCGATTCGGATATACGACCAAGTCTGAAATCATCATACGAACCTGCTAGAACCTTCGAATCTCGATTCCGAGGTCGTTTACTCAAAAATCCAAACTTAGTCAATTCTTTCAACTTAAAGCTTATAAAATGAGAATTCTCTTTCCAAATCAACTCCGAACTTCCCGGAATTTAATTTCGATCGGGCGCACAAGTCATAATGCCTGAAGTGAAGCTGATCATGGCCTCAAACTACTGAACGACGCGCTAGAGCTCAAAACGACCGATCGGATCGTTACAACTCACGAACGCACCATCGACAGCGCGAACGCGAAGAATCACAACATCACAACATCGCGAACGCGACATACAAAGCGCGAAGGAAAAATCTGCCGCCTCAGAGAACACCCTTCGCGAATGCGAGTCCCTGACGGCGAACGCGAAAAACATATCGTCTGCAACAAAAACCAGCAAAAACTGCCAAGTCCAAAGTCCAAAATTGATCAGTTTAACCATCCGAAACTCACCTGAGGCCCTCGGGACCTCAACCAAATATGCCAACATATCCCATATCCTTATTCAAATTTGTCCCAACCTTCGGAACGCTCAAAACGATATCAAAACACCAAAATCACATCGGATTCAAGCCTATGAATTCCAAGAACTTTCAAATTCCGCTTTCGATCAAAAAGTATACCAAACCTCGTCCGAATGACCTGAAATTTTACACACACGTCACAAATGGCACAAGGGACCTACTCCAACTTCCGGAATTCCATTCCGACCCCTATATCAAAATCTCACCTATGAACCGGAAAAAGCCAAAATCTCAATTTCGCCAATTCATGCCTAAACCTTCCGCGAACCTCCAAAATACATTCCGATCACCCTCCTAAGTCCCAAATCACCTAACAGAGCTAACCAAATCATAAAAATTTCAATCCAAGGTCATCTACTAACAAGTTAAATCTTGGTCCAACCTTTCAAATTTTAAGCTTCAAACTGAGAACTGTTCTTCCAAATTCATTCCGATTACCCTAAAAGCCAAAACCAATGATTTAAATAAGTCATAATACATCACACGGGGTTGGTCATACCCAAGAACTGAAGAGCAAAGTGCAAAATCTCAAAACGACCGATTGGGTCGTTACATAAAAATACAAAACAAGAGAGTTAGTCATCTTATCATGGTTGCCAACTAAATGATTATTTAACCTTCTGCAGCTAACACCTACATAATAAAAAAAAAGTGGAATGACAAAAGGAGGATAGAAAAGGTTGTCCTTGTCATTTACTATTAATCTGCTTAACAGGCTGTCAAAATACATAGTCAGCCCTTTAAACTTGTCACTATTTTTCATTTAGACACCTCAATTACAGCAGTGACCTATTAGACACTCTAACTATATTCCAATTGTGCCTATTGAGCACCTCATATAAACCCTTCCACAAAAGTTAACCGTTTTGTCTTTTACCTTACACCATACATCCTAAATTTGTCTTTTACCTTTTGCCTTTCATCCAAAATGGTCGTTTAGTCGTTTGCTTTTGCCATCCATCCAAAATTATCATTCTCACCCGGCTCTCAATCAAGAACGAAGGTTGCTTAGACCCTATATTCGTTTTAGAAAATCCATTAAAGATATATAAATATTTAATTAAAAAATTAATAATTATAACGAGTTATGAGTTTGACGGTAAATTTAGAGTCCAAACTTTAAATTTTGACTGTTTTGGCTCTCAATAAGTAGTAAACCACTGAAATTTGGAAGGGATGTGAAGGAAGGTAGGCAGTTGCCTAATGCGCCATAATAGAGTATATTGGACGTTACCAATATGATTCGTCTAAGAAAGGATTTAAGTTAGTAATGAAATGAAGGTAAGTTGTCATTTTGTGAATGTGTGTTTAGTGTCAAATGATGGTACTACTTACTGAGTAAGCAAACGCATATGCTTAACCTATCAAAATTCAAAACTATTTAAAGCAAAGAGATTTGACTTTGTAGCAGAAAGAGCAATGTTTAGCCAAATGACAAGTGAGATATATCAAATAAAAATAATCCGAAACAGTTTAAGAAGTGGAAAAGCAGTGCATGAAAACCATGGCTAACTTTTTCTTTTCTTTCCTTTTTCAATGAAAAGTTATCGCAACTTTAGTAAAGCTATAAATTGTGGATTAACTTTTTGGGAATTATTTAGCCTTTATGTCATTCATCCATAAAGAAAAAAAAAAGGTGTGTTTACATTGATACGACTTTAATTTTGAGCTTCTCGGATCTATTCATACTTATCCGTTACTCCTTCCCGTCCGCAATAAGTGATCAATTTGCCTTGGATATATCCATTAGGAAATTACTAAATTTTAGACAAAAATAATTAGTGTGATTAAAATACTCTTAATTAAATATTACAACATAATTTAATATAAGGGGTAAAAGACTATTTAGGGATACGTACATAAGGGTAATTTTAAAAAAATAAATTGAAATTTTTCTTGATTATATAAATGGACACTTATTTTGGACCAAAATAAAAAGGCAAATTAGTCACTTATTGTGGACCGGAGAGAGTAGTTGCTGTGGATCCTCTATATATAATAATTAATCCCCAAAATTTTGATAAAATCTTAGGGGTCATTTGGTTGGGACATAAGTTATCCATGATTAGCTATTTCGGGATTAATTATTCCATCCTCCCACGAAGATAAAAAAATACTATAATCGCGGAATAACTAATCGCGAGATTAGTTATATCACGATTGTATCTCAACCAAACATGGGATAAACTCATCTCAAATTTAATTTCGAAATTAATTATTCCTTATCCCTTGTATCAAATGAGCCCTTTCATAAACCAAAGTCAAATGCCACCTAGTGTAGCGAATATATTCCTCTCTATAATCTTCTAAGAAAGACACCATATAATGAAACGAACTCACCGACTCTTGATGTCAATTGCATTAGAATTTTGTCACAACCCTAAACCCAGACCCGGTCGTGATGGCACCTCTCGTGAAGACAAGGCCAGCCAACACAACACCCAATTCATTTTAAGCAATTAAAATAATACAAATTAAGTCTTTAACATGATTAAATCCCAAATAAACAGTGAGACAGTACAATTTGTGGAATAGACACAGCCCAACATCGGGGTGTCGCCAGTCATGAGCATCTAACAACCGATTAAAAGTAAGAAGAGTCTACATAGTTATTACAGGACTAAAACAAGGGGAAAATAAGATAGGGGAGAAGCACTGGGCTGTGAACGCCGAGCAATTACCTAGTGAACTCCGTACCGCCTGAGCTGGAAGCAATCAGCATTCGCTAGCGGGACCTGATGCTCCTGTATCTGCACACAGGGGTGCAGAGAGTAATACCAGTACTCCGACTCAGTGAGTAATAATAATAAATGAAGACTGAGCGATAAGAAATCACGTAAAAACACAATAACATGTTATAAAGAGGCAGAGTAAAACCAGTAAAGTGCAATAAAACAGTGAAATCTCATGAAAATACCTTAATTCAGTTTAAGCTTCTTTAAAATACCTTTTTAATAGTTAAACAAGTAAATGACAGGGAGCTAGAAAAGATAAACACATAAAAATCGCCCCTCGGGCACAATACCAACAGAACCAGTCCCTCGGGCAACAACATGGAATAACACCAGCCCCTCGGGCTATATCTCATATCACAATGGGTACCCGTACTCACCGAGGGTGTACAGACTTCGGGAAGGGCCCCTTACGGCCCAAGCGCAATATCAAGCCATCTCGTGGCATATTCAATAGGCTCCCAGCCTCATATCAACAAGGCACCTCGTGGCGTACGATCTTAGGCCCTCAGCCTCATAATCATAAGTCAATGTATCAATGCTGCGGCGTGCAGCCTGACCCAAAAGTATCCTCACAACACAGGCCCTCGGCCTTACTCAGTCAGAATCTCATAAGCCACTCGGGCAATAGTAAAACATTGATGCTCAGCCCAAAATATCCTTTAAAATATTATTTAATATGTTAAAACAGAGTAAACATGGATGAGTTATGAAAACAGTAGAATATAGCATGATTGAGTACAAGTATAAAGTCAAAACAGTGAGAAAATAGCAGTAAAAACCCCCTAATGGTCCAAATAGTTGGCACGAGGCCCAAATATGGTATTCAGCCTAAAACATGATGATAGCAAACAGTTTTCAATCAAATATGCAGTAAAATAGTAATTCGGGATGGACTAAGTCTCGATCCCCAATAGTGCACGACCCCACGCTCGTCATCTAGTGTGTGCGTCGCCTCAAAATAGCACAATGATGTGTAATGTGGAGTTTCATACCCTCAGGACAACATTTACAATCATTACTCACCTCAATCCGGTCCAAACTCTAGCCCGCGACGCCTTTGCCCCTTGAATCGGCCTCAACTCGCGTTGAATCTATCCAAAATCATAATCACCACATCAAAATATGCTAAGAGAACGAAGCCCATGCGAAAATAATCAATTACAACATAAATCCCGAAATTAACCAAAACCCGACCCCCCGGGCCCAAGTCTCGGAATTCGATAAAATTTACATCGATAGATTCCTTATCTCCCCACGAGTTAGTACATATCAAAAGTCCCAAAATCCGACCACAAATGACCCCTCAAATCCTCAAGTCAAGGTCTCTAATACCAAGCCCTAGTTTTCCAAATTTTAACCCTTAATTTCCATAATTACAAGCATAATCTATGAAATAATGCCATAGGATCGATTATTAGGTTAAATAATCTTACCTCCAAATGTTATCCATTGAATCCCTCTTCAAAATGGCTTCCCCAAGCTCAAACCCGAATAAAAATGGCGAAGAAATAGCTCAAAATAGCTAAGGAATGCTTTTATACCTTCTGGCCCAGGCTTTTCGCACCTGCGGCCAATTCCCCGCTCCTGCACAACCGCTTCTGCGGTCATCACTTAAATCCCAGACACCGCATTTGCGAAGCTTATCCCGCACCGCGCTATCGCAGGTGCGCCACCTCAAACGCTTCTGCGGCTCCAGCTCTTCTTGGCCTTTTTCGCTTCTACGACTCCTTTCCGCATCTACGGGGGTCGCACCTGCGGCCTCCCAACCGCAGATACGGTTATGACAGCAGCCCCAACACTTCAGCTGCCATTTCCAAATTCCTATCTTTCCGTCAACCATCCGAAAACACCCTGAGGCCCCCGGGACCTCAACCAAAAGAACAAACAAGTCACATACCACCATCCAAACTTATACCAATCTTTAAAACACCTCAAACAACATCGAATCAACCAAAATACTTCGAATTCAAGCCTAAAGTTCCAAAATCTTCCAAATTACGCTTTTGATTAGAAAGTCTACCAAACCACGTCCGATGACTTGAAATTTTGTACACACCTCCCAAATGACACAACGAACCCTACTGCAACTTCCAGAATTCCATTCCGACCCCTATATCAAAATCTCACCTACCAACCGGAAAGCACCAAAATTCCAATTTTGCCAATTCAAGCCTAAATCTACTCTGGACCTCCAAAACACATTCCGATCACGCTCTTAAGTCTCAATTCACCACCTGAAGCTATCCGAACCATCAGAACTCACATCCGAGCTCTCTAATACATAAGTCAACATCCGGTTGATTTTTTTAACTTAAGCTTCCTCAAAAGAGACTAAGTATCTCAAACCTTACCAAAAACCTTTTCGAGCCCGAACCAACCAACCCGATCACATATAGAACCGATAAACAAAGCAATAAGAAGCAGAAATGGGGGAAACAGAGAGGTAACTCATGAAACAAGCGGTCGGGTCGTTATATCCTCCCCCTCTTAAACAAATGTTCGTCCTCGAACGAGTCAAGAAACATACCTGAAGCCTTAAACATGTGAGGATATCTGCTCCGCATCTCCCGCTGGGTCTTCCAGGTAGCCTCCTCCACAAGCCGACCTTTCCACTGCACTTTCACTGAAGCTATATCCTTTGACCTCAACTTTCAAACCTAACGCTCCAAAATAGCTACTGGCTCCACATCATAAATCAAATCATCATCTAACTGAACCGTGCTAAATTCCAGAACATGAGAAGGATCCCCAATATACTTGTGGAGCATAGAAACATGAAATACCGGATGCACACTCGACAAGCTGGGTGGCAAAGCAAGCTCATAAGCCACCTCCCCAATCCTCTGAAGCACCTCAAAAGGCCTAATGAACCGAGGACTCAATTTACCCTTCTTTCCAAATCTCATAACCCTTCATGGGTGAAATCTTCAACAGAACCTTTTCATTAACCATGTAGGACACATCCCGAACCTTCCTGTCAGCATAACTCTTTGTTTCGACTGCGCTGTACAAACCTCTCCTGAATTACCTTCACCTTTTCTAAAGCATCCTACACTAAGTTTGTCCCCAATAATCTAGCCTCACCCGGCTCAAACCAACCAACTAGAGATCTACACCGTCTCTCATACAAAGCCTCATATGGAGCCATTTGAATACTCGACTGACAGCTGTTGTTATAAGCAAACTCTGCAAGCGGTAGAAACTGATCTCATGACCCTCCGAAATCAATGACACAAGAACGCAACATGTCCTCCAATAACTGAATAGTGCACTCGGACTGCCCATCCGTCTGAGGGTGAAAAGTTGTGCTCAACTCAACCTGAGTAGCCAACTCTCGCTGCACAAACCTCCAAAACTACGAAGTAAACTGAGTGCCCCTATCTGAAATGATGGAAACCGGGACACCATGCAAACGAACAATCTCCCAGATATAGATCTTTGCCAACCGCTCCAAAGAATAGGTAGTACACACAGGAATGAAGTGCGCAGACTTGATCAGCCGATCCACAATCACCCAAATAGCACCGAACTTCTTCAAAGTTTGTGGGAGCCCAACTGCAAAGTCCATGGTGATCCGCTCCCACTTCCACTCTGGAATATCCATCTGCTGAAGCAGGTCACCCGGTCTTTGATGCTCACATTTCACCTACTGACAATTGAGACACCGAGCTACAAATCCCACAATGTCCTTCTTCATCCTCCTCTACTAATAATGCTATCTCAGATTCTGATACATCTTTGCAGCACCCAGATGAACGGAATACCGCGAGCTATGGGCCTCCTCTAGAATCAACTCCCGAAGCCCATCCACATTGGACACACATATCCGTCCATGCATCCTCAACACCCCTACATCACCAATAGTCACATTTCTGGCATCATTGTGCTGAACTCTGTCCTTATGGAAAAGCAAATGAGGATCATCATACTAGCGCTCTCTGATGCGATCATATAAGGAAGACCGAGAAATCACACAAGCCAATACCTGACTGGGCTCCGAAATATCCAGCCTCACAAACCAATTGGCCAAGTCCTGGACATCAACTACAAGAGGTCTTTCCCCAACTGGAATAAATGCCAAACTCCCCATACTCACCGCCTTCCTACTCAAGGCGTCGGCCACCACATTGACCTTCCTCGGATGGTACAAGATAATAATATCATAATCCTTTAGCAACTCCAACCATCTCCCCTTCCTTAAATTGAGATCCTTCCACTTGAACAAGTGCTGGAGGCTACGATGATTAGTAAACACCTCACAAGACACACCATATAGATATTGCCTCCAAATTTTCAACGCGTGAACTATGGCAGCTAACTCCAAATCATGAATAGGGTAGTTCTTCTCATGGGGCTTCAACTGACGAGAAGCATAAACAATAACTCCACCCTCCTACATCAATATACAACCAATACCAACTCTCGAAGCATCACAATACACGGTATATGAACCTGAAATTGATGGCAAAACTAACATTGGAGCTGTGGTCAAGGCTGTCTTGAGCTTCTGAAAGCTCTCCTCACACTCATCCGACCATACAAATGAAGCACCCTTCTGAGTCAACTTGGTCAAGGGTGATGCGATAGATGAAAATCCTTGAACAAACCGGCGGTAATAACCTGCCAACCCAAGAAAGTTGCGAATCTCTATGGCTTAGGATGGTCTGGGCCAACTTTAAACCGCCTCTATCTTCTTCGGATCAACTTGAATACCCTCATTGGACACCACGTGCCCCAAGAAAGCCACTGAACTGAGCCAAAACTCGCACTTGGAGAACTTTGCATAAAGCTTCTCCTCCCTCAATCTCTGTAACACAACTCTCAAATGCTCCGCGTGCTCCTTCTGACTACACGAATACACCAGAATATCATCAATGAAGACTATGACGAACGAGTCGAGATAAGGCCGGAACACACTGTTCATCAAATGCGTGAACATTGCTGGGGAATTGGTCAGTCCAAAAGACATCACCAAGAACTCATAATGACCATATTGGGTCCTGAAAGCGGTCTTAAGAATGTACGAGTTCCTGATCTTCAACTGGTGATAACCTGAACGAAGATCAATCTTGGAGAACACTCTCGCTCCCTGAAGCTGGTCGAATAAATCATCAATGAGAGGCAAAGGATACTTGTTCTTAACTGTTACTTTGTTTAACTTTTTATAATCAATGCACATCCTCATAGTGCCATCCCTTTTCTTCACAAATAGAACCAGTGCACCCCAAGGCGACACACTAGGCCGAATGAACCCCTTATCGAGGAATTCTTGAAGCTGCTCCTTTAACTCCTTCAACTTCACTGGTGCCATACGATACGACAGAATAGAAATGGGCTGCATTCCTGGCACTAGATCAAAACCAAAATCAATATCCTTGTTCGGTGGCATGATCGGCAGGTTTGCAAGAAACACATCGGGAAAATCCCTCACAACTGGAACAGAATCTATACTAGGAGTCTCTACCTCGATATTCCTCACAAAGGATAGATACGAAAGACAACCCTTCCCCACCATACGCTGGGCCTTCAAGAATGAAATTATCCTACTAGGAACATAATCAGTCGAACCTCGCCACTCAATCTGTGGCACACCCGATATAGCCAATGTGATTGTCTTAGCATGAGAGTCCAGAATAGAACGACATGGAGATAGCCAATCCATGCCAAAATAACATCGAAATCTACCATACATAACAACAAAAGATCAACTCGGGTTTTCAGACCCCCAACAGTCACCACACACGACCGATACACATGGTCTACAACAACAGTATCGCCCATCGGAGTAGATACATGAACATGTGAAATAAGAGACTCACAGGGCGTATCCAAATAACGAGCAATGTATGATGACATATAAGAATAAGTGGAACCCGGATCAAATAATGCAGAAACATATCTATGGCAGACTGAGACAATACCTGTAATAACAACATCGAAAGCAATATCATCGGGTCTAGCTAAAGTGCATAGAAACAGGCTTGATCGCCGCCTGATCAACCTCTCCCTCTAGAGCGACCCCTAGCTGACTGACCTCCACCCCTAGCTGGGTGGGTGGGTGGTGGTGAAGTAACTGGTGCTGAAGCCGATGGCTGACTCCTTTGCTGAGATGAACCCGCAAGACGACGAGGACACTGCCTCCACATGTGACTCATTTCTCCACACTTATAGCAACTCCCGGGTGCTGGAGATAGGAACTGAAGGGAACCCCTAGCACCAGAATGGCTAGCAGATGCACCTGGCATAGAAGAGCCCTGAATTGATGGAGCACGAGATGAACTCTAAGCTGGAATGGCATTGAGTGATGACTGGCCCTGATGAGAACTGTGTGAACCATGACCCGGTGACGCCCCATGATAACCTGGGCGAGCTGGCTGAGCATGCCTGAATGGACGGCCTCTGCCGTGCTAAAATTGACCTCTCGAAGGAGCACCACCATAACTACCAGATCCTCGAGGCTTCTTGGCCTCCCTCTCATCTCGCTCCTGACGACGAACTGACTCAATCTCACGAGCAATGTCTACAACCTCCTCAAAAGTAACACTAGACATCCTCTCCCTGGTTATGAGAATATGAAGCTGATATGTGAGGCCATCAACAAACCTCCTAATCCTCTCTCTATCTATCGAAACCAACCAAATAGCATGACGAGCTAACTCAGAGAACCTCATCTTGTACTGCATCACAATCATCTCTCCCTAATGCAACCACTCAAACTGCCTGTGTAGCTCCTCTTTGTGAGACTGCGACACATACTTCTCCAAAAAGAGAATGGAGAACTGCTGCCAGGTAAGGGGTGCTGCACCAACAGGCCTACATCTTTCATAATGCCTCTCACTAAGTGAAGGCAGCTCCAGAAAACTAAAAAGTAGTAAAAGCGACCCCGCTGGTCTCCAGAATACCCGCTATACGAAGAATCCTCTGACATTTGTCCAAGAAACCTTGGGCATCCTCGTCCTCTACACCATTGAAAGTCGGAGGCTGAAGTCTACCAAACCTCTCTAAGCTACGCTACTCGTCCTCTGGCATGGAAGGAGCTATATAATCCTGAGCAGCTCCAATCGGTTGCACTAAATGTGCCCCCGGTGTTTGAAGTCCCTACATGACCTGCTCAAGTGTGCAAGCAGCGGGAGTCTGAGTGCCTCCCCCGGCCTGAGAAGTAGTTGCGGCTATAGTAATTGAAACCGCCTGAGCTAGGCTAGTGCATACTGGTAGAATCTGATCCAAGGCCACCTGAAGACCAAGAATCACAATGGGCACAATTGGTGCCTGAGTTGGTGCTGCTGGAGCGTCCATAACTGGGACCTGATACTGAACTGGGGCGACTGGTGGATCTGAAAGTGCTGCCCTAGCTGCTGTGCGGGTCACACCCCTGCCCCTACCGCGACCACGACTGTGTCTTCGGCCTCTAGTGGCCACAGCTGGTGGTATTGGTGGTCGTCCATCCTAAGCGATAGTGCGTGTCCTCACCATCTGTGAGAGAATAGAACAATAGAAGTTTAGTACTCGGATCAACAGATTTGCACGACAAGAATTTCAAGAATATGAAGTTTTTTTTAAAGGTTCTACAACTTCTTGAGGATAAATACAGACGTCTCTGTACCGATCCGTGAGACTCTACTAAACCTGCTCATGACTCGTAAGACCTATGTAACCTAGGCTCTGATACCAACTTGTCACGACCCTAAACCCAGACCCGGTAGTGATGACGCCTCTCGTGAAGACAAAGCCAGCCGACACAACACCCAATTCATTTTAAGCAATTAAAATAATACAAATTGAGTTTTTAACATGATTAAATCCCAAATAAACAGTGAGACAATACAATTTGCGAAATAGACACAGCCCGACATCAGGGTGTCACCAGTCATGAGTATCTAACAACCGATTAAAAGTAAGAAAAGTCTGCATAGTCTATTACAGGACTAAAACAAGAGGAAAATAAGATAGGGGGAGAAGCATGGGGCTGCGAACGCCGAGAAACTACTTAGTGAACTCTGTATCGCCTGAGCTGGAAGCAATTAGTACTCGCTAGTGGGACCCGAGGCTCTTGTATTTGCACACAGGGGTGCAAAGAGTAATGTGAGTACTCCGACTCAGTGAGTAATATAATAAATGAAGACTAAGCGATAAGAAATCACGTAAAAACACAACAACATGCTATAAAGAGGCAGAGTAAAACCAGTAAAGTGCAATAAAATAGTGAAATCTCATGAAAACACCTTAATTCAGTTTAAGCTTCTTTAAAATACCTTTTTAACAGTTAAATAATTAAATGACATGCAACTAGAAAAGATAAACACATAAAAACCGCCATTCGAGCACAATACCAACAGAACCACCCCTTCGGGCAATAACATGGAATAACACCAACCCCTCGGGCTATATCTCATATCACAATGGGTACCCGTGCTCACTGGGAGTGTACAGACTCTGGGAGGGGCCCATCACGGACCAAGCATAATATGAAGCCATCTAGTGGCAGAATCAATAGGCTCTTGGCCTCATATCAACAAGCTACCTCGTGGCATACGATCTCATGCCCTCAGCCTCATAATTATAAATCAATGTATCAATGTTGCGACATGCAGCCCTACCCAAAAGTATCCTCATAACATAGGCCCTCGGCCTTACTCAGTGAGAATCTCATAAGCAACTCGGGCAACAGTAAAACATTGATGCTCGGCCCAAAATATCATTTAAAATATCATTTAATGTGTTAAAACAGAGTAAACATGGCTGAGTTATGAAAGCAGTAGAATATAACATGATTGAGTATAAGTATAAAGTCAAAACAGTGAGAAAATAGAAGTAAAACCCTCCATAAGGGTCCAGATAGTTGGCACAAGACCCAAATATGGTATTCAGCCAAAATATGATGATAGCAAATCATTTTCAATCAAATACGCAGTAAAATAATCATTCGGGATGGACTAAGTCTCGATCCCCAATAGTGCATGACCCCACACTCGTCATCTAGCGTGTGCGTCACCTCAACAAAGCACAACGATGTGTAATCCGGGGTTTCATACCCTCAGGACAATATTTTAAATCATTACTCACATCAATCCGGTCCAAACTCTAGCCCGCGATGCCTTTGCCGCTCAAATCCGACTCAACTCGCGTCGAATTTATCCAAAATCAGAATCACGACATCAAAATATGCTAAGGGAACGAAGCCCGTGCAAAAATAATCAATTACAACATAAATCCTGAAATTAACCAAAACCCGACCCCCGGCTATGTCTCAGAATTCGATAAAATTTACACCAATAGATTCCTTATCTCCCTACGAGTTCATACATAGCAAAAGTCCCAAAACCCAACCACAAATGGCCCTTCAAATCCGCAAGTCAAGATCTCTAATACCAAACCCTAGTTTTCCAAATTTTAACCCTTAATTTCCATAATTACAAGCCTAATCCGTGAAATAATGCCATAGGATCGATTATTAGGTTCAAAAACCTTACCTCCAGACGTTATCCCTTGAATCCCTCTTCAAAATGGCTTCCCCAAGCTCAAACCCGAATAAAAATGGTGAAGAAATAGCTCAAAATCGAAGGAGTGCTTTTATACCTTATGGCCGAGGCTTTTCGCACCTGCGGCCAATTCCCCGCTCACCGCTTCTGCGGTCCGAGCACCGCTTTTGCGGTCATCACTTAAATCCCAGACGCCGCATCTGCGAAGTATATCCCGCACCTGCGCTGTTACATGTGCGCCACCTCAATCGTTTTTGCGGCTCCAGCTCTCCTTGGCCCTTTCCGCTTCTGTGACTCCTTTCCGCATCTGCGGGGGTCGCACTTGCGGCCTCCCAACCGCAGATGCGGTTATGACAGCAACCCCAACACTTCAGCTGCCATTTCCAAATTCCTATCTTTCCATCAACCATCCGAAAACACCTCGAGGCTCCCGGGACCTCAAACAAAAGCATAAACAAGTCACATACCACTATTCAAACTTATACCAATCTTTAAAACACCTCAAACAACATCGAGTCAACCAAAACACATCGAATTCAAGCCTAAGGTTCCAAAATCTTCAGAATTACGCTTTTGATCAGAAAGTCTACCAAACCACGTCCTAATGACCTGAAATTTTGCACAAACCTCCCAAATGACACAACGAACCTACTACAACTTCCAAAATTCCATTGTAACCCTTATATCAAAATCTCACCTACCAACCGGAAAACGCCAAAATTCCAATTTCGTCAATTCAAGCCTAAATCTACTCCGGACCTCCAAAACACATTCCGATCACGCTCCTAAGTCTTAAATTACCTCTCGAAGCTATCCGAACCATCGGAACTCACATCCGAGCCTTCTAACACATAAGTCAACATACGGTTGACTTTTTCAACCTAAGCTTTCTCAAAAGAGACTAAGTGTCTCAAACCTTACCAAAAACCTTTCTGAACTTGAGCCAACCAACCCGATCACACATAGAACCGACAAACAAAGCAATAAAAAGCATAAATGGGGAAAATAGAGCGGTAACTCATGAAACGACCGGCCGAGTCGTTACAAATTTAGAAGCAGAGGCTTAAAGAAGGAATTTAGAACTTTTCTCAAGTTCTAGAAATAAGATTAGAAAGAATGATTTTGTGACTCCCAATGATGTTGGACAAGTTAGAGAATTTTGGTAATTGGAGGTGTAATTGTAACTTTAAGTATTAGTTTTTTAAGTCACTATTATGTATTACAATATACCGTTAGTGCGTGCCATATACTTAATAGAAAAAATGAGCAAAAACTAAAGAGGCACGTAAAAGCAAATTGAGGAAAGGTATGAGGAGTGAAAGAGGAATGTAAAATTTTATTACAAAATGGGGTAGGAGTGGTTAAAGTATGTATTGAGCCTTTAAAAAATAGGACTGTTTAGTAGTAGTACATAATATTTTGTTTGCTTTTCTTGGTAGGATTTTATCTATTTTTCATAGTATTATTTTCCTTCTACGACTCTTGGGCATTCCAATATTTGCCGTGATTTTAGGTAGTGTAGGCGCATCAAGGTTGAGAAAGTCATGGTGGCTATACGTAAGATAAACTGTGGTAGAATTACCGGGCCTGGCGAGATTCCGGTAGAATTTTAGAGGTGTGTGGATAGAGCAGGTTTGGAGTGGCTAACTGGGTTATTTAATGTCATTTTTTGGACGAAGAGGATGCCGGATGAGTGGAGGTGGAGTACGGTGGTTCCATTGTATAAGATTAAAGGTGACATCCAAAGCTGCAATAACTATATGGGTATCAAATTACTGAGTCATACTATGAAAGTTTGGGAGAGGGCGTGATAAAAGCGAGGCTGAGGAGGATGATATCTATATCAGACAATCAGTTTGTGTTCATGCCAGGTTGTTCTACTGCGAAAACTATCCACCTTATTAGGAGGTTGGTAGAACAATACAGGGATAGGAAAAAGGATCTACACATGATGTTTATTAATCTAGAGAAAGCGTATGACAAGGTTCCTAGAAAGGTTCTTTGGAGATGCCTAGAGGCTAAAGGTGTGTCGGTTTCTTACATTAGGGCGATTAAGGACATGTATGATGGAGCTAAGACTAGGGTTATGACAGTGAGAGGCGACTCTAAGCATTTTCCTATTGTTATGGGGCTACATAAAGGATCTACGCTCAGCCCATTCTTATTTGCACTGGTATGGACGCACTGACACACCATATTCAAAGAGAGATGCCATGATGTATGTTATTCGCTGATGACATAGTTCTGATTGACGAGATGCGGTGTGGCGTTACCGAGAAGTTAGAGGTTTGGAGACAGGCCTTTGAGTCTAAAGGTTTCAAGTTGAGTAGGAAAAGTCGGAATATATCGAGTGCAAATTCAATGCTGAGCCGAGGGAAGCGGGAATCGACGTGAGGCTTGGATCATAAGTCATTTCCAAGAGAGGCAGTTTCAAGTACCTTGGGTCGGTTATCCAGGGAGATAGGGAGATCGACAAAGATGTCACACACTGTATAGGGGTGGGGTGAATGAAATGGAGGTTAGCATTCGGAGTCCTGTGTGACAAGAAAGTGCCATTGCTACTCAAAGGTAAGTTTTATAGAGCGGTTGTTAGACTGGCCATGTTGAATGAGGCTGAGTGTTGGCCAATTAAGAACTCACATATCCAGAAGATGACAGTAGCAGAAACGAGGATGTTGAGGTGGATGTGCGGGCACACTAGGATGGATAAGATTAGGAATAAAGATATTCGGGAGAAGGTGGGTGTGGCTCCTATGGATGACAAGATGTAGGAAGCGAGACTCAGATGGTTCAGGCACGTATAGAGGAGAAGTCGTGATGCCCTGGTAAGGAGGTGCGAGAGGTTGGCATTAGTGGGTAAGAGCAGAGGTAGAGGTCGGCCTAAAAAGTATTGGGGAGAGGTGATCAGACGGGATATGTCGAGGCTTTAGATTTTCGAGGACATGGCCCTCGATAGGAAGCTGTGGGGTCGAACATTAAGGTTGTAGGTTAGGAGGTAGTCGAGCATATTTCTAACTCGTACCAGTGTAAGGCTAGGCTGATAGGATTTACTCTTAGACTGTTAGTTGTCAATGTTGTGTTCACGCTACTCTTCCATTTTTATAGTGTCGGTCCTTATTTACTGGTTATTATTTTTGCTTTCCATCTATTTACTGGTTCTTGTGATGGTGTTATTATTTCTACGATTTTTTGTTGATAGTACTGATATATTGTCTCTTTTCGTATTCTTGAGCTGAGGGTCTTATCGGAAATAGCCTCTCTACCCCCTCGGGGTAGAGATAAGGTCTGCATACACACTACCCTCCCCAGACCCCACTTGTGGAATTTTTCTGGGTCGTTGTTGTTGACTCTTTATTTTCTTTTTTTATCATATTTCTTTCCTTTTTTTAGTTATTTCCTTCTTTGATTTGAATGAGAATATACTTGGCTGCCTCATTCTTGAAGTGGGATTTTACGTAATCTGATTAGGAAATCAGAATATATTTGTGAGGTTGGAAACCTTATTATTGATAGAACTTTAGAATTAATTACTTCCTAACTTGAGTTATTGATATTACAACAACAACAACTACCCAGTGTAATTCCATTAAGTGGGATCTTGGGAGGGTAGGATGTATGCAGCGAGGGTAGGGAGACTGTTTTCGAATGACCCTCGGCTAAAGAAGGTGAAGGAAGCCCTGATAGCAAGAGAAATAGTTAGAAAACTAAATCGGAGATAACAACAAAGAATATGGAAGGAGTACCGATAACAAGTAATAGCAAGATAGTATATTTAGACAAATAAGTCCAAGGCAGCACATGAGAATATGACGAAGTCCTGCTAGCAAACTACGGAATTACCGAAGGTAAGTAGTAACAGAACAAGACACGCGGCTATAGCAGACTAAGGAAAAAGGGGTACCATACTAGCACTAATACTATCGAACTAGGGAAAACAAAGGGAAACACACTACTACATACTAACCTTCCACCCTAATCTTCCACCTCCACACCCTTCTATCTAGGGTCATGTCCTCGGTCAGCTCAAGCTGCGCCATGTCCCGCCTGATCACTTCACCCAAGGCTTCTTAAGTCTACTTCTACCCCTCCTCTCACCCCCCAAAGTCGACCTCTCACACCTCCTGACTAGGGCATCTGTGCTTCTCCTCTTAACATGCCCAAACCATCTCAATCTTTCCTCACACATCTTTACCTCCATGGGCGCCACTCCCACCTTGTCCCGAATAACTTCATTTCTAATTCTATCCAATCTAGTATGTCTACACATGCATCTCAACATCCTCATTTCTGCTACTTTCATATGTTTGACATATGGCTTTTTGACTAGTCAACACTCTGCCCCATACAATATAGTCGGCCTGACCACTACCTTATAGAACTTACCTTTAAGTTTCAACGGCACTGGTTATTGATATTAATTAATTATTTTATTGACCGAGGGTCCTAAGAAGGCCATATCCGGTGAATGGATAATCACGGCACGGCGCTGCACTTTTAAATAAAGCTGGAGGCAACGGTCGTTATGCACAACTCATTGAGTGAAGGAGCAAAGGCTAGTAGCTAGCTAGCTCAATGGAAGCTACTAACAGATCCGTCACCGTTCGCCTAAATAGAGAAGAGTGTAAGCGCACAAAACACGATTCGGCTTTCTCCGATTGGAAGGTTCGATCAAAACTCACCACTTGTTGTTCCCATAATTTTTTTTTTTTTTAAATCTATTGCTCGTTAGTTGTTTAAAGAGTGCGCGTTTTCGCTAACTTTCAGACTTAAATTCAGATCTAGAGCTGTCTCTAGTTGTTTGGATTGGAGTAGTACTGCAGTTTTTGCTGATTAGGTAAATCATGATTTAAAAAAGGAAAGAAAAATATAAATGTAGGAGTACTAATTTAGTAGAGCTGTAGTTAAGAATTTCATGTTAAGAATGACAACCAGTTGGCCAGATAAGTCAAATTCATCACAGAATTTGCTGTTAAAAATACAACCAATCGGGCAGATAAGTCATCACAGAAGATAAATAAAGAAATTTTGGTTTTCTCCAATGTAGCAAAAATATTTTTAATTTAATCTATATTGTCGGAGAATATGTGATAAAGCTCCAGAATTGTAGGAAGGTATATTTGCAACTTAACTCTAGTTCTTCTGATTGGCTCATTCTTATTCATTGTGAGTGTTTATTGCCAGATTCTAATTGGGCCTAATGATTGGACGAATTATTTATTGAGGAAGGAAGGAGCAGAGAAATATAGGACTCAGAACCTGCCAAACTGCACTTCGTGCTCTGGAGTTTATGAGCTGGGAATAGCTGTGTCACGACGCCAAGCTGGGCGAGAGGCTAGCAGACTTGACCCTGATTATATTGTTCCTGTATATGTTGGAAAATCTGACAGTGTTAGGACTAGGCTACAGCGGTATGGCCGTGAAGGCGCTCATTTAGAGAATGGCTGCTCCAATAGTGCACTGCACGACCAAGTAAATGTATCTGCTTCAAAGAGAGCAGGATTGTTTACAGAAGCATTCTCAAGAGGCTTCTCTATTGTTTATAGGTGGGCACCTGTAAGTACATATTTCTCCTATCTACAACTTTAAGCCACTTGCAAATGTTGTTAATTTGTAATTTCCTCCTCCAGATATAGAAATGCATAAGTGTGTTGCTCCGCTCATTCATGCAAATAGCAAGTAACGCTAGTTTTTTTTTTTTTTTTGGTAAAGATATTTTAATTCCGCGCTTCCTTTTTCTTGGCAAGATTTCAATTAGAAGCTATTTGTTGTCCAGTCAATTTGACATTCAGATTAAAGCTCTCCTAGTTTTACTCTGTCATCTTTTGGGAAATTATTATTATTATGAGGTTATCTTACTGAGCTCTAGACGACAACAGTACTAGTAGACCAAGTTGAGTTTTTGGTTTCAGCATTTCATTTTTGTTCCATTCTTTGAAGAATCACTGTGAGCTGTCTGCCAGGCATTTGTTTGCATAGTTAAGCATGTTAAGGATTGAAAGTAATTACACGCTCTATTAACTTGTACCAAAAAATACTTCAGTTACTAATGGATTTTGGTAATGTTTCCTAATATTTAACAGGTGAATGACAACAAAGACGCTGAGAAAACTGAAGCCCAGCTGCTCGATAGATTTGACTATGCTTGGAATAAAGGCAGTAATGGCGTACGTCGCCACAATGATGTCCTCCGCAAACTTGATGGCATTTCAAGAGCAACTCGTCTTCCTGCTTTTGTCAGGAAGCTTCAATTGTCCCTTGAGAAACAAAAAGGTGTCAGAATCCAAGCTTGCAAGCCCCTTTTGTTGGAGAACAGAGATGATTTTCATGATACCTTCAAAAGCACTTATTTCCTTCCCGAAATCGTCAAATTTGGTCGATCACAGCCAAGAATAGTTTCACTAAGTTCCCGTGTAAATAATGATCCAAATAATATTTGTGGTGTGGCTTTGGGTCATGGATCTGTTTGTATAAGGCCTCCAATAACGGGAAATAAAAGATGTGCTGAGCACAAAGGAATGAAGGTAAATGGTGTAGAACATAAGGGTATGAGCGTTAAAAAGCCCATTTCTAAGCAATTAGGAGCAGAAATACCAGGTGTATTTGCAGGTCCAGCTACCAAAATTAGCAGTGAGAAAATGCATTGGAATATAGACATTCCAGCTTGTGGAGCAACATTGCTTAATGGTTCCTTTTGCAGAAGGAAACTTTCGGAAGGTAATAAAAGATGTTGGCAGCACAAAGGAGCAGAAATACCAAGTGTATTTGCAGGTCCATCAGTCAACCATTCTCCAGCTTGTGGAGCAACATTGCTTAACGGTTCCTTTTGCAGAAGGAAACCTTCGGAAGGTAATAAAAGATGTTGGCAGCACAAAGGAGCAGACATACCAAGTGTATTTGCAGGTCCATCAGTCAACCATTCTCCAGCTTGTGGAGCAACATTGCTTAATGGTTCCTTTTGCAGAAGGAAACCTTCGGAAGGTAATAAAAGATGTTGGCAGCACAAAGGCAGGAAGAGCTGAAGTAGGACCTCCACGACCTGCATAATGTAGTTTCATCTGAGAGAATTATTAATCAAGTTGTGGTGAACCCTTACGCAGTGGTTCCTATAGTAAAAGGTCACCGCACTCAAAGGTGCAACCTAGTTGTTAATGACGTTGGGTTGAGGATTATGAACAGGGGCAGCCTAAGTGTAAGGCAAATGAAGTCATTTCCTTAGGCCCCCAAAATATTAAGGGTCCCAATTTTAAGTACTATGTGTCACATATATTTTATGTAATTATTATTAATAAAATATTTTAAAATTTTTAATTAAAGTTATACGGTTGAGTGAAAAATAACGATAAATTTCTCTCTCATTTAATTAAACAAATTGATGCATTTACCTTCATTATCCAATCTAGTTTTTTCTCTCTATGTACACTCATATTTCCTTTTAATGCTTCTAGTCATTTTACTTTCTAATTTTAACTCAGTTTTTCCGATTGACTATTTCTTTTCACCATATTTTATTGGTCCGTCTATTAGAAAGCAATTTTTTTCATCTTCTTAAGAGAATTCCGCAAATACAATGGTGCGCAAGGTTCCAAAGTCCCGATTATTGTCGTGCCCCCTCTACCTTCTTCCACTTAATTAATATCATATTTTCATATGACAAAGTTTCAAACCGTGACGTGCACCTAATTCACATATCACACGTTGTACACTTATCGCTAGACCAACGTTCTAGGAGTTTGTTTTGTATCTCATTATAATATAAATTGTACAAAAGAAATTTAAGGGTCTTTAATATGTTTTGGCTTTAGGCCACAAAATCTGTTGAGCCGTCTCTGATTATGAGAGACTAGGTTTCAAATCTCAGTAGAGGCAAAAATATCTAGGTGACTTCTTCTCATTTATTTGAGCATGTTGGGCAGAATTACCCTGCAAATATATTGATGGGAGAATGCAGATATTGGGTGGATTAGTCGAGGTCTTCTCAAGCTCTCCCGTGTATAATAGTCATTAAAAAGAAAACAAAAAAGGGCCATTTATGTCCCTCTGCTAGTTAAAATAGGTCATATATGTCTCCCGTTATACTATTCAATTGAAAAAGTCCCTATCGTTTGTGTGCAGAAATTAAAATGTCCCTTCGCCGTCTACTCCTAAATTTAAAATAAAAATATCCGCGTTTTAGTCTTTTATTAGATAAACTAAATCTATCCCTTAGTTTTTAATTGACCAACCAACCCAACTTATTTTATCCGACCCACCTGATCTTTTAATTAAAAAAGAGCCCAAACACATCGGTCTCTCGTTCCCTCCATTCAACCAACGAGACAAAATTAGGGTTCTTCAAGAAAGAGTCCAAGAGGAAAAGGGCTACTCCAATCTCTTTCATTATCAGTTATTTGATTTTATTAGGTTGCAAATATTGTCCAAAAGGATGATTTGACATGTCAGAAAATATTTCTTCATCCAAGAGGAAGTGCCACTATGGGGAATTTGCTAACCACTTCACTTCGACTACTCTTTTTAACCCTGGACGGAGATTGTACAAGTATCCTAAACAAGAAGTAAGTGATTATTATTAAATTTTGTTGTGTTTGAAATTTTTTATAATTTAACGAATTATTTCCCTTTGGTTTGTTTGAATTGTATTTTGGTGTTATTGGATGCTTCATGTGGTTATTGGGAATGGGGAGATGATCCTATTCCCGATAGAGTGCTCGTTGTAATCAATAATTTATTGTTTTAGTTGGATGCGGCAAATGTTAAAAGTAGTATTTTGAAGTCGTCGTTGGACAATGTTAAAATTGAAAGGGATAAATTGAAGGAGAAAAAGGTCGCTGTAAAGGCAAGAAACCATGTTCAAGTGACTAAATTAGAAGAGAAAATCCTCAAGATGAAGGTTTTCATTATCATTTTATGTACCCTTTTTGTGGGAATTTAGCTGCTAGGGTAATCAATTGAAGTTGATTATGATACTTGATATATTTGGTAGGGAATGTTACCTTTTTTTTTGATCTTTTATAATTTCAAAAATTATGTAGGCTCATATATCAGATGAGTTCACTTTTGTGTAGACTACTTCAAATTTTGTAACCTTAATGTTTTAAGTTGAAGTTTAAGTTCTAATGTTAATTGCTCTTGTTGGTTATATTATAGATTTAAGTTGAAGTTTTAAGTTGCTCTCGATGTTTTAAGTTGAAGTTTAAGTTGCTCCATATCAGTTGGTTGTTCATATTGTAAGTCTCAAACTACAGATTCAACAAATTGCACAAACTGCAAGTTCTATTACAATAGACTTTAGTTGCTTCCCCTTCTATGGCTTCAGCTTATCCACTTTCTTTTTGCTTTGCATCTCCACCCAGCTTCTAGTTACAACACTTTTTCCTTTCCATTTGAGGCCCGATAGCTTGAAAGGAAGTTGATGATGGAAGACTGACACCATTTGTATCACCAGTGAAGGAATTTACCCTTACACTAGAAATTTGAGGTGGTTTTTGCCTTTGTAGAAGTCTTGTTTTAGATTATAACACAGTTGTTGGCCTTGTAACTACATTTGGATCAAGTTCAGGGAGGTCAAAGTTAGTGAATGGACTACTTGATTGACTATGCACAGATGGTGTAGGCATGAACACAAAATTTGAGCCTTGACCACTCGACTGACTTGCTTGACTAGATTGAGGTGTTGTTAGGTGTATTTCTTCTTTTGATTGTTGTCCCACACTATCATCTTTGTCAACTAGATGTTTGACATTTTTCTATGTCCTTTTTGCCATGGATATTGTTAACAAGTAAAAACAGTTAGATAAAATAAATATTAGTATTGTTAACAAGTAAAATAAGTTAGATAAACTAGAGGTGTTACCTTCTCACAACCTCTTGCATTATGATTTGCCTCTCCACAGTTGGTGCAAGTCATTACTCCCCCTTTTCATGAAGCGGCCCATTCACATTGCCTTTTAATTGCCTCATCTTTCTGTCTAGTTCTTTTGATTTTAGGCCTCTTGGCCATTTTTGTCACGACCCAAAATTCACTAAGGGTCGTGATGGCGCCGGATACCATTGTCAGGCAAGCCAACACTAAGTAACTAGTAGTTTCTCATTTTAGATATTTCTGAGTTCACTTCTTTTATACATTTAAACAATTAAGAATAAATTTCTATTGAATAAATAATGATATCTTTAACAATTTCAAAATACTGACTACTTACATAGACATCCCAGAACCCGGTGTTACAGACATCATCAGAGACCCTGATATGGTCGAAGCTGCAGAGTCGACCATAGAAGATCTCGACCTCATTCAATTAGACAGCAAAGACCACAAAAAGAAAGCTTACATCGGCTATAAACTGCAGGAACCAGGTAAATTCTGTGAATTCTTAACTACTAATGCGAACTTATTTGCTTTTAGCCATGCAGATATACTGGGTAACCTGAAGGAAATCGCTATGAACAAGCTTAAAGTCGACCCGTTCCACCCCCAGTGAGGCAGGTCAAACGTAAGTTCAACTCTGCAATCAATGACACAGTACGCGAAGAGGTGGAAAAGCTATTGAAAATGGCTCCATCAGGAAATCAAAATACCCTCAATGGGTCGCCAACGTGGTTATGGTAAAAAAGAAGAATGGGAAATGGCAGATGTGCATAGATTTCACTGATTTGAACAGAGCATGCCCTAAGAATTCATTCCTATTACCCCCTATTGACCAACTCATCAACACAACGGTCGGGCATGAACTACTGAGCTTTTTGGACACCTACTCGGGCTATAATCAAATCCTCATAGAAGAAGTGAATCAGGAAAAAAACCACTTTCATCACCCACAAGGGGATGTACTGCTACAGGGTTATGTTTTTCGGGCTAAAAAACACAGTGGCAATATAACAAAGGTTAGTAACAAGGATGTTCAAAGAACAACTCGACAAAATGATGGAAGTCTATATTGACGACATGCTGGTCAAGTCCAAAAAGAAAGAAATCACATCGACCACCTAAGAGAAACCTTCTATATACTTAGACGGTATGGAATAAACTGAATCCCGAATGTTGTGTATTCGGCGTGGCCTCGAAAAAATTTCTAGGTTTCCTGGTATCACAGCGAGGGATCGAGGTCAATACAAATCAAATCAAAGCCATCGAAGGGATACTAGAATAC
This sequence comes from Nicotiana tabacum, assembly GCF_000715075.1. Classification (NCBI taxonomy): domain Eukaryota; kingdom Viridiplantae; phylum Streptophyta; class Magnoliopsida; order Solanales; family Solanaceae; genus Nicotiana; species Nicotiana tabacum. The sequence goes on from NC_134089.1 coordinate 171,534,969, forward strand.
CTAACCACCAAAAAATAGGTTCAGAGGTTGACCGGCCATATCGCTGCTCTCTCAAGATTCATTTCGCGATCATTAGACAGGTGTCACCGATTCTTCGACGTACTCAAGAAGAATAACGACCTCCGATGGATTTATGAATGTGTCCATGCCTTGAAGGAATTAAAAGCATATTTATCATCGCCACCATTGCTTTCAAAACCAGAGCCGAGGCAATGTCTCCTCGTTTACCTTGCCGTATCCGAAGTAGCAATGAGCGTAGTCCTGGTCCGAAAAAATAAAGGTACGTAGTCTCCCATCTATTACATTAGCAATACACTAGTCGATGCCGAAACAAGATATCCTCACCTTGGAAAACTGGCTCTGGCCTTAGTCGTAGCTTCATGAAAGCATAGACTGTATTTCCAATGCCACCCCATCTCGGTCGTCACGACTTTCCCCCTAAGAAGCATTTTGCATAAACCTAAGCTATCGGGCAGGTTGGCCAAATAGGCCATCGAATTGAATGAACATTATATCATATATCAGCTGTGAACATCGATAAACTTACAAGTCCTTGCAGACTTCATCGTCGACTTCAGCGCAAAAATAATGCCTGAAGTCGAAAGAGAAGCCATCTATGCTTCTCCCCAAATAAGAGACCTCTAGGTCCTGTACACCGACGGCGCATCCAATGCGTCAAGGTCCGGACTGGGAGTCGTACTTGAAGTCCCAACCGGTAAAGTGATTTGCCAATCCATAAGGTGCCCGGACGTGACTAACAATGTGACCGAGTATAAGACCGTAATTCCAAGGTTAAGGCTGGCACTCAAATATGGGATAAAATGGTTAAGACTACGCTGCGATTCTTAACTTGTAGTCAATCAAGTCACATGGACTTTCCAAATCAAGGAACAGAAGCTAGAAAAATACCAAATGGAAATCTGCAAGCTGCTGCCCGAGTTCGACGAATGTCAACTCGACCAGATCCCCCGAGCACAGAATTCCGAGGAGGAAGACCTCGCTAAGTTAGCCGCAACTACCAAAAACATCACAACAGGGGACAAAAGTGTAGACCACCTCCTCAACTCATCGATGGACCAAATCGAGGTAAGAGCCATAAACCTGACCTGGGACTGGCACAATCGTATTGTTACATATATGCAGGACGGAGTACTCACAGGTGATAAAAAAGAGGCCAAGAAATTGCGAATGCAAGCAGCTAGGTACATCATCATTCACAACAAATGATATGCTTAAATTACACTTAGATAAATGGTGTAATGCAGTCGATGTCACATATAATAACCCACCAAAGTTGGGGTCGAATCCCACAGGGAGTAGGTGTAAAAAGATGACTCGAATAGTGTGAAACTCGACTTAAGTCGTAATCCTACTCCTTTAGCTTAAAAAGAGATTGTAATTGTGAGTTATCAAGAGAACTATTTTGTTATGAGAATGTAATTAATTAAATTAAGGAAACCAAGGTTGTGTCCCCATCAATGATATGCAATGTTGTTGGTATTAATATGATATATTTCTAATGGAAGGTCCTTTGATATGCAAATGGTTTCTAAATAACTACCCAATATTTCTCAATAGTTAGGTAGTAGTTTCTCTTTACCCAAATATAAAAGAGTTACAATTAAGAACAACCAATTTATGCCAAATAGAACCCACTTATTCCTAAGCGATTCTATTAAACAAGGTTTAAAGCCTTGAGTTTTTGCTATTCAATTCTACCAAACCCTAACCCATTTTTCTAAGTAAAGATAGAGTGAAATGACATTAGTCAATGTTTGCAAACATAATGAAGCATGAGAAATGAATAAATACCAACAATCCACTATATATATATTCAAGGGTAAACACTCATTAACATTACACCCATTTAGGGTCCACAACCTTAGTATTTAAAACTAGCTACTCATACTAGAATCCAAAAACAAAGCAATAAATAAAGCCATAAACTTACAAAGATGAAAAGATTCTCTCTTCAAAAGCTTCCAAACCTATGGTGTATTCAATGCTCTAAATATAGCCTATTTTTTAGACAAGATGTCACACAAAAATTCTAGTTATTCTATTTATAATGGGCTAAAAGTCGGGGTCAAAATATGACAAAAATACCCCTACATATCACATCTGTGACCGTAGAACGGGTCGTAGAACACTTTCGCAGCCCGCATAACTGCAATTCCATCGCATAATTGGATGTCCAGTTGCCGAGTTGTTCATTGCACTTCTGTTATGCGGTCTGCACATTGATTTTGCAATCGCATTTGATGTCGCAGAATTGTTCTCGCAGAAACTCTCTTTGCACTTTTGCGGTAATTATGCAGACCACACAAGCATTATGCGGCCGCACAATACACTCTCAAAACTGGGAAGATCTTCTTTACTCTACGGTTGATCTGCGGCCCGCACATCACTTTTGCGGTCATAAACTTGCCACAATTCTGGCCTTCTATTGGTTTTGACATCTTTTCTGTGTTCTTGGTTCTTCAAGTCTGGTTTGCTGCAAACCAAAACTACATAAAAAATAACTTAAAATGCTTTAAAAGATGAGCTAAAGTCTATGTAATTAGTATAAAAAATGTCGCAATTCTACGGCACATCAACACCCCCAACTTAGACTATTGCATGTCCTCAAGCAACTAAAACAAAGTCATCCTATCACATTCTAATCTATTTCCAACAGATCACAAAGCAGCAGTGACTATGGATGGTGCTGACTGTTAGCTAACAAGCATGTAACTTCTTTTATTCACCCTTCTTGGAAGACAACAATCATTTAGCAATTCGAAAAATCAATTTGTAAACTTCGAGCCTCAAGTGCAATGACAGAGTGCTACCCACAACTAGTATGCACTTGTATCCTACTTCAAGAACCTAGCTTCTGCTAAATCTTGCAATTCATGCATGCTCAAATCAAAGAAATTCCCCAACTCAAGAAATATGTACAGGGAATACAATCAAACACTCTTGTACTCATAAAGAAGGCTAAATGCTACAAGTATCAGTCCATATACTTGCCCTTATTTTAACTCATTGCTATCTCAGGAATAATTAGTCGTAAATCACAAATTACTTTTCACGTGTTGAAGTGTAGGCTCGGGACGGGTTGGACGAATATTTGGGAATGTAGTAGTTGTACCCTCCTTGAACTCTACATACACTTTGCTTCTTTACCACATAGCCCTTATTGACCTCTAGTTATTGACATAGAACCACCTTAACGTATTTCTTCAGTTTTCATAAGACTCCACACTAATTTTTTTATTTTATTTTTATACAGATGTTTTTATTTTATTTTTATTTTGGAGCTTGAATATCTTCATATACACAACTTTGAGGTATTTATTCTACACATAATGTACAACCTTACCAATTTTCAATTAACACTGACACCCCCAATTTAGGCTTTTTTGCCTCATTCTTAATCGTTCGAGGAAGGATGGGTTCAAAAGGGGGAAATTATTTCACAAAGGGGTAAATATTTGTAATGTAGTAGCCAAATAAATGGTTGAAGACTCAGCGGGGGTAACTAAGAGAATATATGCACTAGGGACGTCAATTTGGTCAAAAATTAGTTAGCAATCACAAAGAGAGCCTAAAATCATTTTAACACCCAATCATCAACCTAAGAATTGCATTGAGAAACCAACCGGGCAAGTTCTAGACATTACAAGTTAAGCACATGCATTATTTACACAATTCTCACTCATCCACAACACATGAACTACTTGACTCGGCATAACTTCAGCCCTCAAGTGAATACAAGGCCACTCAAAGCTTCATCATATGATATTTGAGATTCTAAGTAAGCATAAAGTCGAAGAGCGAGCCTTGATTTCACAAGAATGACTAACCGTTTATTTACAAAATTTGAAAGGTGCAATTTATTCAACAAAAACTTATCACATGCTTGAAGCTAGAACAAAAATACCAAACAAGTCAAAACGTTTTGTGCTACTTCCATGGTTCTACTATTACACCCTCAAAAAAGAACCCTGCTTTCAGGTAGAAAAGAACAGATTTGGAAGAATGGTTCTCAGCTTAAGGCTTAAAATTTGAGAGGTTTGACCAAGTCTTTGACTTTTAGTACTCGATCTCGGATTTGAATTTTTATGATTGGATTAGCTCCATTTTGACTTTTAGTACTCGATCTCGGATTTGAATTTTTGGATTTAGGAGCGTGTTCGGAATGTATTTTGGAGGTTCGTGGTAAATTTAGGCTTGAAATGGCTAAAAATGGAAATTTAAGTTTGGAAGTTTGACCAAAGGGTTGACTTTTTGATATCGGGATCAAAATCCAATTCTGGAAATTGAAATAGTTCCATTATGTCATTTATGACTTTTGTGCAAAATTTGGGTTCAATCAGACTTGATTTGATAGGTTTCGGCATTGTTTGTGGAATTTGAAAGTTCTTAAGTTCTTAAGCTTGAATTCGAAGTCAATTTGGTGTTTTGGTGTTGTTTTGAGTGGTTCGAAGGCTCAACTTAAACATTTCGGGGCCTCGGGTGAGTTTCAGGGTGAGTTTTGAATGAGCTCAGATATTTCCGCACTCGGAAGTTGTTCCGGATTGGCCAAAAGGACCGCTGTCAGCGGTGATATTTCGTTGCACCGGTGGAACTTCCGCTGCGGCGGAAAATGGTCCGTCGCCGCGGTCATGAAGAATCCGCAGGGCGGCTGGTCCAACTTTGGAAGCCTATATCGTTTGATCTACAAGGAATTTTGAGATGATTCAAAACTAAAGTTGTAGCCCTTCGTGTATAGTTTCCAGAAAGGTAAAGAAATCATAATATGGACAAATTTAGAGAAAGTTATGGCTAAATTACTAAGGCCTGTCTATGCAGCCACTTGAAGTGCGATAAGGTGTGCTTTATCGCGGTCAGTGGTGATTTTTCGCAGTCAGCGGTGAGGGAATCCGGAAGGTGCATTATAAATACGAGATTCAAGGTTTTATTTCATATTTTGACCTAGAGAGCTTGGGATTTAGCGATTTTACAAGGGATTTTCAAGAAAACCATCGGGATAAGTGATTCTAACCCAATGTTGGCTAAAATACATGATTATAACATTGGATTCATCATTTGAGTAAAGATTTGGGATGAAAATTTGGGAAAAATTGTGAAACTTCATAAAATGAATATTTGGGATTTGAAAGTCGATTCAGAGTCGGAATTGAGTGAAACTAGTATGGATAGTCTCGTAATTAAATGGTTTGTCGGATTTTGAGACTTTGGTCAGATTCCGAGACGTGGGACCGGGGGCCGGGTTTGAGCAATTTTGGGATTCTTGAGTTAATTTGATTATTTTCGCTTGGGCTTTGTTCTTTTAGCATATATTGATGATAATATACTGATTCTGGTTAGATTCAGAGCATTTGGAGGCCGATTCGAGAGGCATAGGCATCGCGGGCTAGAGTTTGGACTGGTTTGAGGTAAGTAATAATTGTAAATATTGTCCTGAGGGTATGGAACCTCGGATTTCACATCGTTGTTCTACTTTGAGGTGATGTGCATGCTAGGTGACGAGCGTGGGGTTGGGTACCATTAGGGATTGTGACTTGGTCCATCCCGTACGACTATTAAGTCACGTATTCGATTAAAACTTGTTTGATATCATTGTGTTTTGGAAATTTTTACTATGTCTTGGGGCTGAATGCCATATTTAGGCCTCGTGCCAACTGTTTTGGACCCTTAGGGGCTTTTTACTACTATTCCTCACTATTTTGACTTAATATCTGTACTCATTCATGTTGTATTCCACTATTTTCATAACTCAGCCGTATTTACTCTGTTTTTGATATTTTAAATGATATTTTGGGCCGAGCATCATGTTTTACTGTTGCCCGAGTGGCTTGAGAGGTTTCCGACTGAGTGAGGCCGAGGGCCTGTGTTGTGAGGATATTATGGGATCGGGCTGCACGCCGTAGCAGGTTGTTATTGATTCATGATATTGGGAGGCCGAGGGCCTGATTGATTTATGCCATAAGGTGGCTTGTTATTATGAGGCCGAGGGCCTGATTGATTTATGTCACGAGGTGGCTTGTTATGGCGTTTGGGCTATAGGAGCACCTCCGGAGTCTGTAAACCCTAGTGAGCGCGGGTACCCAGTGTGAGTGATGTGATGCAGCCCGAGGGGCTATGGTTGATTCATATTGTTACCCGAGGGGCTGTTGTTGATTCATGTTGTTGCCCGAGGGGCTGTTCTTCATCCATGTTTATCCTGAGAGGCAGTTCTTGATTCATGTTATGCCCAAGAGGCTGATTACGAGTGATTGTGAGGTAGCTCGAGGGGCTGGTTCTATTGATATTATGCCGAGGGGCAGTTTATGGTACGTGTTTTTGCCTGAGGGGCTGTTTACGTTTCTATCACTTTTTCTCACTATTTTATCACTCGTTTGAAACTATTGGAAGATGTTTTAAAAAAGAAAGGTTTTTACTGAAACTGAGTTTGATTTACGAAATAAATGATTTCCGTACTGTTTTAGAAATGTACTGTATTTTCTATAGCATTATGACGTAGATTACGTGTTTCCTTACTGCTCAGCTTTCATTTACTTTTATTACTTACTAAGTTGGTGTACTCACATTATTCCCTACACCTTGTGTGCAGATTTAGGTATTTCTGAACCCGGTAGAGGGTATTGATTGCTCAGTGGCAGAGTCATCAGAGTTAACAAGGTAGTTGCCCAATGTTTGCAGCCCTGCTCTTCTCCCTCTTGTCTTCCTTAGATTGTTTTTAGTATATTTTCAGACTCTTCGTTGTATTTAGACCTTAGTAGATGCTCATGACTTGTGACACCTCGATGTCGGGCTTGTGTATTTATTCTGCACTGTTCATTTAGACTTACATTATGAGATATTTGATTAATTAAAGGCTTAAAAATGACTTTTATTGAATAATTGTTAATTTGGGAATTGTGTCAGCTGGCCTAGTTTCGCAATAGGCGCCATCACGACCGGGTCGGTTTTAGGGTCGTGACAATTCCTTTTCTTAATGATCATCAATGTGTACAACGGAGCCCGGAGCTTGTGAAACCTCAGTACCATGGGCCACCTCAGCTGTCATGAGGTTTGTGAACTCAAGGTTAAGGCTTAGAATGTGGGAGGTACCAGTGCCCTGCTCCCATTCCTCCAGAAGAAAGGAGGTCAAATCAAACTCCAAGTTCTGCATCTTCTGCAGCTTTAACTTCAGCTCAGCTACATCCTTTTTGAGTTGAGGCATGTCCCCACCTCCACCTTTCTCAACCCTCTAAAGGCGCACTTCAAAGTGCTTGAGTCGATCCTCATATGATAGATGCTATTTTTGAAGAGCACTTACTAAGGTTTGGATTGGGGCCAGTGCTTGCCAGATGAGAGATGGAAGTTCTTTTGTCAATTTGTCTACTTTGGAATTTGCATGTTGTGCCAGTAGACCAAGCTTTGAGAGGGCAGGCAATGGGGCAGGTGGTAGTGCAATGACTGGTTTGGGAATGGATGTGGAGTTGGCTGCTGCAGAAGGAGTGTTAGGCACTGATGAGGCAGCAGGTGTTGCTGAGGCTGGAGGAGGAGTGAGTGAAGGCTCTGGTGGAATTTTGACCACTTTATCTACAACATCATTGATACGGGCGATGTCAATATCCTGAACAGCTTTTCCTATGAGGTCATGTTTGGGGAAAGGAGGAACTATCACAACTTTACACAAGGCATGGAAAAGGGAGCGAAGGTTCTTTTTGGTTTTCCCGGATCCTAATCTCATGGAATATAAGCTCTTCTACATCAACCTTGATGACCATCATGATGCACACAATGAGGATCGCCTTCTCGATGCTTATATCGGTTTCATTTCTTGAGGGCATTATATGGGAACAGATAAAACTTAGCCAGCACCGATCTTCTTGGGTAAGATCCCTCTTGTGAATCTTTTGGTGCGGTGCAATCCACGATTAAGTTCCCTTGGCTATGAAGAAGCTCCCCAAGCACGCTCAGATTCCTTGTTTTTATGCTTTTCGTCAAATTTTGCCGTGCCTGGTGCCCATTCCTCAAAATATCCATCATTTATTGATGCAGCATCACAAAGTATTTCAACTTCTCGGACTAAGACAGAGCCCAAGAACCTACGATTTCTCTTTTGTTCTGCGTTCCTGGATGTAGCATAGACAATATAGAATTCCCTAACAAGAATTACATTGTATTCTCCCGGAACCTGAGTGAAGGATTCCCAACCCCTCTTTTTGATGTTTTCTAGCACATGGGGGTAGTGTTATTTCAGACCGTTCAGGCCTTGCTACTTTTCTTTGAGGATTTTTCTTTTTGACAAGCCATCTCTATATAGAGTCCAAGAGCCGAACACCCCAAACTTGAGATCTTCACCACCTTTTCGGCGTGTTTCAGCATGGAGGTCAACTGGTGGCACAAGATCAGTCTGTGCCTCCTCCTCTTCCAACTAGGAGGAATGCTCAAATATATTGCTGGTTGTGTCAGGCCGTTTGCATTTGGATTGTTGTGATTGTGGGCTCAGAGAAGCAGCTCGTTTCTATCCTCGAGCTGGAAGTTTTCGCGATGCTAGGGATTTCTTTGTTACCATTGCTGTCAATTAATTAATGAGTGAGTACATGATATAGTATGGACAACATATTGAAAAGAAATGAAAAACAAAGATGTTTCTGCGACTATTCTGTGACCGCATAACAACTTTGCGAGCCACAAAACATTTTGCATAATACATCCCTCATAAGGAAAACAAGTTATGCGGTCCGTAGAAACGGCCGCAGAACAACTTTGCGGTCGCATTTTGTTCTTTAGATATAGCCTTTTATCTGCCTCTGTCTGCGACCATTATGCAGTCTGCAAAATGTTTCTACAGTCGTGAACTCAACCGCACATGGGCTTTTGAGAAAACTACCTATGAAGCAAAATGCAATGACTCTGCAGACCATGAACCAGTTATGCGGACCGCAAAGATCATCATTCTTAGTCAAAAAGGTCTTCACACTCAGTCCCAAATATATAGGCTTTCCAATTTCTACACGCAGTCATTGCACACTCATTAGGACGAAATTTAAGCAAAATGCTACAATTTTCCAACCCCTTTTCTTTAGTCCTACTCTCTAATTTAAATCCCCAAATATCGATTTACCCACAGTATCCCCCAACATATATTTTCAGTAAAATCACTCGCAATTGATTACCCATAGCAAGGAGTTGGGGAGAAAGAGGAGGGAAATGAGAGCACATAGAATTCTTCAATTTGATTAAGCAAGAGAAAGGGTGGAAGTGTACATACCAGATATCAGAGGATGGACGATTTTGGTCTGAAGCACCAGCAAGGTAAGCCCTTCCTTTTCAATTCCTTTTCAATTCCTTTTTTTGATTTCGTGTTATTGTTTCAATGTTTTTGGTCTTTTTTATCTTTTTTTTGTCATGTTGTGTGCATGTGTGTGGGAGTGCCAAAGAATGATGGAAATGATTGAGGGATTTAGGGCTTAATACCTGAGCGGTTCATAGTGAGGCAATGCATCACATAACACATTATGCGGCCACATATATGTTATGCGATGGGTTAGTGACCGAGTGATGCCAACCATCTTTGTGATCAGTTCTGTGGCCCGCATATTTTTGAAGGCCCAGATTGCATTTTTTTGCTTGTGTCTGCGATCATTATGCAGTCCGCAAAGTCATTATGTGGCCGCATATGTTCCGCAGAACACATGTCTTGTTGTTCTTCATTTTCCTCTGCCTTTGCATCCTGTTTCATTGTATTTTGGGTCACCTATATTTTAACACACACATCAAATTGCTCAGCACTTACAATTAAACTTACCGAAATTAAAATCTAACCAAAAAGTGTTACCACACACGGGTTGCCTCCCAAGAAGCGCTTGATTTAACATCGCGGCACGACGATGTTGCCCCCATTTTGGCTAATCATTGGTGGGGGTTGGTGTAGGACCATCTTTGAGTGCGTATTGTTCCACCAAGTACCTTTCTCCACTGGTTATGAGGTAATGCTTGACCCTTTGGCCATTTACTTTGAATGTTCGAGTACCGTCATCGAATTCCAATTCAATGGCACCATAGGAAGATATATTCACAACTTTGAACGGGCCAAACCATTTGTATTTGAGTTTTCCCGAAAAGAACTTCAATCTTGAGTTGAAGAGTAAGACCAAGTCACTGGATTTGAATTCCCACTTCAAAATCTTCTTGTCATGAACAAATATCATTTTTTGCTTATACATGGCTGCATTCTCATAGGCATGAAAACAGAATTCTTCCATCTTGTTGAGTTGTGTCATTCTTAGATTCGTAGCTTCAGCCCAATTAAGATTTAACTTTTTCAATGCCCACATAGCTTTGTATTCAAGCTCCACTAGCAAGTGACATGCCTTACCAAAAACTATCCGGTATGGTGAGGTGCCAATGTGAGTCTTGAATGTTGTTCGATATGCCCACAACACATCTTCTAGCTTCTTTGACCAGTCGGTCCTGTTTGCATTAACAGTTTTTTCTAGGATATTTTTGATCTCCCTATTGGAAACTTCAACCTGACCACTCGACTGAGGATGATAAGCAGTGGCCACCTTGTGCTTAACTCTATATTTTTCGAGCAACCTGGCAAAAGCTTTGTTTCAAAAGTGAGAACCACCATCACTAAGCATAGCCCTTGGGGTTCCAAACCGCATAAATATGTTCTTCTTCAAGAAAGGGGTTACACTCTTTGCGTCATTGTTAGGCAAGGCAATTGACTCGACCCATTTGGACACATAATCTACTGCCACCAAGATATATGTCATGCCGTAAGAGCTTACAAAGGGACCCATAAAGTCTATCCCCCACACATCAAAGATCTCGACCTCCATCAAAAAGTTCATAGGCATCTCATGTCTTCTAGAAGTTGATGCTTGTCTTTGACATTGATCACATGCCTTGACCATTTGGTTTGCATCTGGGTAGATAGATGGCCAATAATAGCCACATTCAAGCACTTTTTCCGTAGTATGATTTCTACCATGATGGATCCCAACTGAGGAGTCATGACATGCTTTGAGAATTTGCATTACCTCATCTTCCGGAACACAACACCAAATGATGTTGTCGGTGCAAATCTAGAACAAAAAGGGTTCCTCCTAATAGTATTGCCTACACTCCCGCAAGAACTTCTTCTTTTGATAAGCTTCCAATCTATTGGGGATAAGGTCACTAACCAAGAATTTAGCGATGTCGGCATACCAAGGAGTGAAGGTGCTAGACAATGCCAATATGTGTTCATCTGGGAAGGCATCATTAATTTCAAGATCTTCTTTTGGTCCCCCCCTCTTCAAGCCTAGATAGTGATCCGCAACTTGATTCTCTGTTCCTTTCCGATCTTTGACTTCAAATTCAAACTCTTGTAACAAAAGAACCCACCTAATCAATCTTGGTTTAGCATACTTCTTCGCCATAAGGTAGCAGAGAGCAGCATGATCGGTGTAACTATCACTTTGGAACCCAACAATAGGCCTGGAATTTTTCAAAAGCATAGACAATAACAAGCAATTCTTGCTCCGTCACAGTGTAATTCATTTGTGCACCATTGAGTGTCTTGCTTGCATAGTAGACAAGATGAAGAATTTTGTTATGCCGTTGACCAAGTACCACCTCGATATCTACACCACTGGAGTCACACATGAGTTCAAATGGAAGAGACCAATCATGTGTGACAATAATTGGTGTCGTGGTGAGCCTCGCTTTCAATTCCTCAAAAGCTTTGTGGCACTTCTCTTTGAAATTAAACTTTGCATCTTTTTCAAGGAGCTTGCACATGGGATTTGCAATTTTTGAGAAGTCTTTGATAAAACGCCTATAAAAACCGACATGCCCCAAAAAGCTCTAAACACCTTTTACCGAAATGGGAGGATGAAGTATGGAAATGATCTTGATCTTTGCCCGATCAACCTTTTTGCCTTTCTTGGAAATTTTGTGGTCCAGAACAATACCCTCGTCCATCATAAAGTGACATTTTTCCCAATTTAGCACAAGGTTTGTTTCCTCACATCTTTTGAGCACTTGCCTAAGTTTATTAACGCAATGCTCAAAGGAATCACCAACTACAGAAAAGTCATCCATGAACACCTCTAAGAAATCCTCCACCATGTTCGAGAAGATTGACATCATGCATCGTTGAAAGGTAGTCAGAGCTTTTCATAGCCCAAATGGCATCCGTCTAAAAACAAAAGTTCTATCCAAGGCGATGTTGAATTGGTTGTAGCCAGAATAACCATCCAAGAAGCGATAAAATGACCTTCCCGCTAGCCGATCAAGCATTTGATCAATAAAAGGCATAGGGAAATGGTCCTTGCAAGTAGCACTATTGAGTCCGGAAGTCCATGTAAACTCTCCACCCGGTCACCGTCCTCATTGGGATGAGCTCATTTTTGTCGTTTTGAATTACGGTCATGCCTCCTTTCTTTGACACACATTGCACCAGACTAACTTAAGGACTATCGGCAATGGGGTAGACAACCGCGACATCCAATCATTTTATGAATTATTTCTTCACCACCTCTTGCATGGAAGGGTTTAACCTTTTTTATGCTCTACGCTAGGTTTACTCTCTTGCTCCAATTGTATCTTGTGCTCACAAATTTTAGTGAGAATCCCTCGGATGTCTGATATATTCCACCCAATGACCTGTCTATGCTCCCTTAAGTTATTCAACAAGTGTTCAACTTGCACATCATTCAACAGAGAAGAAACGATTACAAGTAGAGTTTCATTAGAGCCCAGAAATTTATACCTTAAGTGCAAGGGAAGTGGCTTGAGCTCAAGTTGTGGCGGCTCGATAATTAAAGGCTTAGCAGGAGGAGTGACTCTATTCTCTAAGTCAAAAGAAAGTTTCTTTGGTGCATAAGTGTAGGACCCAAACCCTTCCAATGCATTTACCGATTCCATGTATCCCTCAATGTCTTAACCATCAAAATTTACCAAAATAGACGTCAATGCCTCACCAAGGAATTCTTCTTCCATATTTACCTAGACTACATCCTCTACCTCATCAAAAATATCATTGACTGAGATACTTTTGTATGCATGTGAAAATTTCATACCCTTACTCGCTTGAAAGGTAACATCTTCGTCATTAACTCGGAACTTGATCTTATTTCGTTTCGAATCCATGAGTGATCTTCCAGTAGCAAGGAATGGTCTCCCCAATATGATAGAGATTTCTTTATCAACAACACAATCGAGGATAACAAAGTTGGTAGGAAAGAGAAACTTCCCCACTTTCACTAGAACATCATTAACAATTCCTACCGGTTTCTTTATTGAATGGTCGGCCATTTGCAACCTCATAATTGTAGACCTAGGAATACCTAACCCTGCTTGCTAGTAAATAGCAAGAGGTATCAAGTAGATGCTAGCCCTATTGTCACAAAGGGCTCATGCAAAATCGCGCAACCCAATAGTGCATGGAATGGTAAAGGCTCCCGGATCCTCTTTCTTTTAGACGGTGGTTGTTGCAATGGTGGAACTAACCCGGTGAGTCACATTCACCACTTCATTCTTGGTAGTTTTCTTTTTAGTGGTCAAGTACTTAGCAAAACCCGACATCTCTTGAAATGCTTCCACAAATTGAATGTTCACCGATAATTGCTTCAGAATATCGTAGAACTTCTCGAGCCTGCTATCAGCAACCTTCCTAACAAGTCTTTAAGGTAAAGGAGGAGGAGGCCTAGGAATTGGTGCTAGAGTTTTTGGTTTCTCTTTTACCTTTTCCTTATACTCTTCATGGTTCACTTCTTGAATTTTTACCTCCTTTGGGAGTCTTTCAGCTTCAACAACAATTGGCACCTCAACTTGTGCCTCAACTTCTTGTTCAGAATCTCCCACTTCGACCACTTGTTCATTCTCTACTTGAAGTAGTTTCCCACAATTCGAGTTGTGATTGCCATATAATGGGAAGTCGGACCACTCGCACTACCTTAGGTTCTCTATTGGTTCACTCAGGAGTGTGCCCTTCTGCTTTGGATTTTTCTCTCTTAATAGATCTCTCATTTGCATTTCTAACTTTTGTATGGATGCGGTATGAGAACCCACAAGCTCGATCATATTCTTCATTGAAGTGTCGGATCTTTCTTGATTTTGCAATACCCGTTCAAGCATGTTTTCTAACTTGGACTCACTTGAAGAACTTTCCTTCCAATACGGAGAGTTAGAATATTGCTCCTTTGGTGGAACATAGGGGTTTGAACTCCTATTTAAAAAGTTGTTGTTGTTATTACTCCACTTCCTTTGATTTGAACTACCTTGGTCGTTTTGCCACTGTTGATTTCCTTGCCCTTGCGGGTAAGACCTCCATTGGTTCTGTTGTCCTCAACCTTGGTAGGATTGTCTTTGATAACCTCCTTGAGAGTTGTTGACATAATTTGCTTCTTCATAATCCTCATTTGACATGGGTTGCACATCTTCCGCCACGTTCAACTTTTTTGTTTGGCTTTTGGTGAACATCTTCGTCAACACATTGATATTGGTGGCAAGCCTGGCAATTCATTGATCTCTTTCTTGGTTCTCTTTAATCATGTTGGTCAAGGAAGAAGTACCGTATGCAATTTCAACCGTGGTATCTTCCGAGTGCCAAGCTTGGTTATGTTCTGCATCTTGTCAACGATTTGTGTGACCCTTGCAAATGTTTTATCCATAAAGGACCCATCATCTGCATTTTTTCTATGGATTGATTCATAGCATCCAAGCCCATATAAAACTTCTCCAACAAGATATTGTATGGAAAACCATGATTCAGTGATCTCACTAAATATGGCTTGAATCGATCCCATGCCTCATGTAGATGCTTTCCCAGTAACTGCTTGAAGAAGAAAATTTTATCTTGGAGCTTGGACTTCTTGTTCTATGGGAACCATTTTGCTAGGAAATCTCGGACAAGTTCGGGCCAAGTATGAATGGAATTAGGCGGTAGATTTTGGATCCATTATCTTGCCTCTCCAGTTAGAGAGTACTTGAACACCCTCAACCTTAGGACATCATCTGAAATGTGATTCTACTTGTGCATCACACACACACCAAATATTTTTGAGATGCTGTGTCGGATCATCATCTGTGGAATTTTGAAGCATTAGGATTAGACTGTGTTCCACCTTGAAGGTGGCAGCATCAACTCTTGGAGGGACAATGGCATTTGTATCCTCAATATACTTATCTGTATCTACAAAAATATTTTCTTCTTCTGGCTTGCCCATGTTTACCTAGTAACACCAAGCAAAGCAAGCACAGTGTGATGGAATAGAAGAAGGTGTAAAGTAAAGCACACACTAATTAATAATTTCAAAACCATATTCCACATCAATGGTGGCAAAACTTGATAAGCACAAATTACACCTAAAGAAATGATGTAAGGTGGTCGATGTCAAATATAATAACCCAATGAGGTTGGGGTCGAATCCCGTACATAATAGGTGGGAAAAGATTACTTGAATAGTGTGAAACTCGACTTAATTCGTAATCCTACACTGTTAGCTTAAAAAGAGAGTGTTGTAATTGTGAGTTATCAAGAGAACTATTTTGTAATGAGAATGTAATTAATTTAATTAAGGAAACCAAGGTTGTGTCCCCATCAATGGAATGTAATGTTGTTGGTGTGAGTATGATATATTTCTAATGGAAGGTTCTTTGATATGCAAATGGTTTCTGAATGACTATCCAATATTTCCCAATAGTTAGGTAGTATTTTCTCTTTATGATTTTCCCAAATATAAAAGAGTTACAATTAAGAACAACTAATTTATGCCAAATAGAACCTACTCATTCCTAAGTGATTCTATTAAACAGGGTTTAAAGCCTTGAGTTTTTGCTATTCAATCCTACCAACCCTAACCCACTTTTCCAAGTAAAGATAGAGTGAAATGGCGTTAGTGAATATTTGCAACCACCAATATTAAATGAAGCATGAGAAATGAATAAATACCAACCAACCATTTTATATATATTCAATAGTAAACACCCATTAACGTTACACCCATTTAGAGTCTACAACCTTAGTATTTAAAACTAGCTACTCATACTAGAATCCAAGAACAAAGCAATATATAAAGCCATACAACTTACAAAGATGACAAGATTCACTCTTCAAAAGCTTCCAAACTATGGTGTATTCAATGCTCGAAGTGTAGCCTCTTTTTCAGACAAGATGTCCCACAAAAACCCTAGGTATTCTATTTAGAATGGGCTAAAAGTTGGGGTCAAATTATGACAAAATACCCATGTAGATCATATCTGCGACCGTATAACGGGTCACATAACACTTTTGCGGCTCGCATAACTGCAATTCCATCGCATAATTGAATGTCCAGTTGCCCAGTTGTTCATCACACTTCTGTTATGCGGTCCGTATATTGATTTTGTGATCGCATTTGATGCCGCAAAATTATTCTCGCAGAAACTCTTTTTACACTTCTGCGGTCATTATGCGGTCCACGCAAGTGTTATATGATTGTATAATAGACCGCACAATCCACTCTTAGAATTGGGAAGATTTGCTTCACTCTGCGATTGGTTTGCGGCCCGCACATCACTTTTGCGGTCGCAAACCTGCCGCATTTCTACCATTCTATGAGTTTTTGTCATCTTTTTCGTCTTCTTGGTTTTTAAAGTCTGGTTTGCTACAAAACACCAAAACTACATAAGAAATAACTTAAAATGCTTTAAAAGACGAGCTAAAGTCTATGTAATTAGTATCAAAAGTATTGCAATTCTATGACACATCAACGACCTATACAAGAGAATGTATGGATGCCCTTTGGAGAAAGGCTTGGGACAAATCAGACGCAGCGCGTTCTTGAAGAGGTCCATGAAGGCCATTGAGGAGCTCATTCCGGCAATCGAGCTTTGGTCAGATGCCTCATACGGACAGGGTATTACTGGCCCACCATGAAAAAAGAGGCCACAAACTTCGTGAAAGAATGCGAGCAATGCCAAGAGTATGCCCTAATGATTCATCAAGCAAGCGAACACCTCCACTGAGCCACCTCCCCTTGGTTGTTCATCAAATGGGGAATGGACATTGTAGGCCCCTCCTAGCAGGACAAGGTAATGTACAATTCCTTTAGGTTTTGACTGACTATTTCTCTAAATGGGCGGAAGCAGGAGCATTTGGCCAAATACGTGTACAGGAAGTGATTGCCTTCATATGGAAAAACATCGTAAGTCGATTCGGCCTCACCAAAGAGATCAGCTGCGACAACTGACCCCAATTTACAGGAAAGAAGATCGCTAAAATATTTGAAAAATGGCATATCAAAAGAATACTCTAAGCGCCACACCATCCCACGAGCAACGGACAAGCGGAGTCCTCCAACAAGTCTATACTGAACATCATGAAGAAAAAACTTAAAGATGCCAAAGGGTTGTGTCCGGAAATATTACCAGAAGTACTCTAGGCCTACCGAATAATGTGGAAGATGAGCACATGGGAAATGCCTTATTCATTAATATATAGGACCGATGTAGTAATATCGGTCAAAGTTGGGGAGCCTAGCCTAAGATACTCTCACAAAAGCGGACCGAGGAATGATGAAAGCAGAAGGCAGGAACTCGATGAAGTCGAAGAACGAAGAGATATGGAAACAACAAGCAGAACGTTATTATAACAAAAAGGCAAAGGCCAGGTTACTCAAAGTCGGAGACTACGTGCTTAAAGCTAAAACACAGGCAAACAAAGACCCATGAGAAGGTAAAATGGGAACAAATTGGGACGACCCGTACAAAATCACGACACTAGAGAACAAAGGGTCATTACAATTAGAAACAATGGAAGGAAAACTACTACCAAACAACTGGAATATTACCCACCTCAAGTACTTCAACTTGTAAGGGATAAAGCGTCCCCCAAGTCATACTCTTTTTTCCCTCACTTGAGTTTTGTCCCAATTGGGTTTTCTCAAGAAGGTTTTTAATGAGGCGATGAAGGGGACACTTCAGGTCGAAGTGCACACAGAGGGAGGCACAGGACGGCTAGTTCATTGTTTGACCTCTCAAGACTTCTCCAGGTCGACCAATGAAGGGACTAGATAGACTGGGACTGAAACACCAGCAAGTGCCCGAAAAAATATGTAAATTTCTCCAAGTGTATGAATAGAGCAACAATTCATGAAGTTTATTTCTATTTCTCCAAATATATAACCAAGGCAACATTGCCTTAAAGATCACAACGTCGACAAATGCCACACCCAGAGGCATATCTTTCTAAATATAGGCTATATTCGACCTCATTCGAATTAAGACCTAACTGACCCTCAGCCATAACTAATCAGGTTATAGTCAATCTCGTTCGAATTAACACCTAACTGGCCCTCAGCCATAACTAAACATAGGTTATATTCGACCTCGTTCGAATTAGCACCTAACTGGACCTCCGCCATATCTAAACATAGGTTATATTCGACCTTGTTCGAATTAACACCTAACTATCCCTCAGCCATATCTAAACATAAGTTATATTTGACCTCGTTCGAATTAATATCTAACTAGCCCTCGGCCATATCTAAACATAAGTTATATTCGACCTCGTTCGAATTAATACCTAACTGGTCGTCGGTCATATCTAAACATAGGTTATATTCGTCCTCATTCGAATTAACACCTAAACGGACCTCGGCCATAACTAAACAGGTTATATTAGACCTCATTCGAATTAGCACCTAACTGGCCCTTGGCCATATCTAAACATAGGTTACATTCAACCTCGTTTAAATTAACACCTAACTGCCCCTCGACCATATCTAAACATAGTTTATATTTGACTCCGTTCGAACTAACACCTACCCAGCCCTCGGTCATAACTAAACAGGTTCTATTCGACCTCATTCAAATTAACACCTAACTGGCCCTCGACCATAACTAAGCATAGGTTATATTCAACCTCGTGCAAATTAACACCTAACTGGCCTTCGACCATGATTAAACAAATGATATGTTCGACCTCATTTGAACTAACACCTGTTGATCCTCAGCCGTATTTAAACTTAGGATATGTTCAACCCTATTTGAACTAAATGATTATGGCTAAGAAAATCAAGAGAACCAAGCGACAAAATTAAAAAGCATACAAGCACGAATCGCATAAAGAGAATCAGGTACTAATAACAAAGTTGGCATTTCATACTTAGAAAATGTTTACAAAGGCCTGTCACAACCCAAATCGTATAGTTGTAATGGGCAATCGGTACCTTAGTCAATCGAGTACCAACATAACTTATCTTTCTTATCATACCATCATGGGTAAATGGGCCAGAATGGTCATCATGAGATACCCAAAATAAAACATTAGGGAATACTAGACATAGGACAATCCAAAATAATATATAAGCTTATACATGTGACATACGGGCCTATAAGGCCGACATGATCATTCCTATACTCAAAACATTGGCTGCCAAGGTCATACCAGTATCCATATACATGACATATGTCTATAAGCCTCTAAGAGTACATAAATATCATTAAGGTCGGGACAAGGCCCTTCCATACCAATCAATACATAGCCAAATCATACTGACCATATAGGCAACTCCAGAGCAAGTGGAGTGCACCAACACCTTCCGCTAAGCTGATAGCCTACTAGGAAGACAATCAACCTGTCTATTGCGACCTTCGGGCATGAAACACAATGTTCCCATGCAAAAAGGACATCAATACAAATAAAGTACCGAGTATATAAGGCAGGAAAACATAAATAAGAACAATAATATAAAGAGGGGTAGAGAAGATAAAACCTGTAACATCTGAGTACCTCTGAGGGCGACTGGCATAAAATGCATGATACATAAATATATACATATACTATTAAAAACATACGCCTCTGCGGGAATCGTCATCATCATATCGTACCCAGCCTCGAAGAGCACTCGATAAAAATATACCCACCCATCATAAGGCTCGGTAGAATCGTACCTGCTACGTGGAGCTCGATAAAACCCAACTGATCAGTGGTGGCAGAATAGGTGTCATACCCGGCCAACTATAGTGCGGCTCGGTAGAGTAAAGTAGTAACATATATATATAATGCATGTTGGACTCATGGAATCACGCTCGAAACCTTTCGGAGTGACGTATGGTCGTCGTACCTTCTATTAACACTATGGACATCATACTATCAATATGAACCTCAATAGAATTCAAGAATCATATATATGCTTAGAATAACTTTATAAGGTAAGAACAACATGGACAACCTTAATTGCTATGAGTAGATCCGTTATGAAATAGCGTATCATTTACGTTCGTTTCACTTTAGATCATGCCAAAAGAAATAAGGAAGTGACTTAACATACCTTAACTACATTGAGTCCTTAATACCTTCCAAACAATTCTTCAAACAACTCAACTCAATCTACCATAGCATAATGAGATTCAAAATCAATGCTGAGTAAAGGCTAAGTCTGCAACTTAAACTAATTGCTCATTTATGTAAATTTCGGCAGCATCTCCCCTGTAACAAGGGCTTCCTCCAATACCATATACCAACAAAAATAACCAGAGAAATATAGCAACATATAAATATCAATAACAAGACACCATATAACAACAAAAATTCACAACTGTTTCACGGCGAGCGACAAGCTCCAATTGGAATCCGTATACCCCATATCACCCCTTATAGACTTCTTACTTCAAATTACCAGTATCATTAACATTATAATAAATTCATTCATCAATAATTCCATCCTTATACCATATATTTATAATAGCAAAAATAATCCATAACTTCAACTATCCTCAATTAGCAACTTTATTCACTAGTTCATGTCTAGTCTGTCTATTTAACTTAATCACCATCAAGATAACTTTAAGAACATGAAAGAAAAAAATATACATACCTACTATAGTAGCTTCAAGTTAAAATCCAAGATATATTTAGCTTACAACAGCCCTCAATGGCAATACAACACTATCGAAGTGACTTAAGCTAATCCAAGTATTATCTTGTAGTTTATCATCCTAACAACTTAACCAACATATAAGCAAGATTAAGTGCAATTAGTAGGATTTTATACTCACCTTATCCAGTAGCAAAAAACATGAAATTTCAGCCAAACACAGCCCACAACTATCCTCAATGACAACGCAATCTCAAAGAAGTGGTGTACTTCACTAGAACTAACTTTTGATGTTGAAATCTGGTCTAATCACTTAAAACCCTTATGGTATATGTTAGGAGGGTTAGGAAAAGTTTAGAGGTGAATTTGACTCGAAAATGAGCAGAAAAGGCGTCCAAATCATTTATGAAGTAAAGTGGGTCGAGCACCGCCTAAGTGGATCCCATGGGAACTGCTTGCGCAATCTCGCAAAAACGCGAATATCTCTCTACTCCGACATTGTATCAACAAATAGTTTAAAGCGTTGGAAACTAGACTCATAGATATTGAATTTGGTAGGTATATCATCCAATAATTCCAAGTACATTGGGAGAAAAACTCAGTTATATTTGACCTAATATTTAGCACATTATGAGTGTAACTTGTGATGACTGTCACACCTCCTTTTTACGCACCCGAGGGGGTGCAAGGGAGTTTTTTCCAATTAAAGGACAATCGAAACGGGATTGGTTTAATTATTTCAGAGTCGCCACTTGGGAGATTTAGGGTGTCCCAAGTCACCAATTTTAATCCCGAATCGAGGAAAAGAATGACTCCATATTACAGTCTGCGTACCCGAAATTCGGATAAGGAATTCTGTTAACCCGGGAGAAGGTGTTAGGCATTCCCGAATTCCGTGGTTCTAGCACGGTCGCTCAACTGTTATATTCGGCTTGATTATCTGATTTTATACAAGTGTGAACTTATGTGCAAAATTTTAACTTTTAACCGCTTTTATCATTTACTGTTTTTATCAAGAATTGCAACGTTGTGAAAATGTATCTCGAACCGCGTTACAATCAATGTACCCGTGGTCGTCGACACACTTTGACTCCGTTGAGATTTGGATTTGGGTCACATCAATGTGCACCCGAATTAAGAAGAGTAAATTATTAAGACGTGCCTAAAGCAACTAGCGTATTTGTTGTTTTGGGTAAGGCCGAAAAATTCGCTAAACGGCTTGTACCGAATTCTAAGTGTTTTAATATATATATAGTTGGAGGGCCCCGCAGCTGTGTACATTTTTATTTGACGAGGCTCGTCTCGTTCTACTTTTAAAAGGAATTCGCGACGTCATGGATATGCCTCTCGGATCACGTCACAATCAATGTACCCGTGATTAGAAATACATTTCGAATCCGTCGAGATTTGGATTTGGGTCACATAAATGTGCACCCGAGTTTAAGAAGGTAAGATTTATTAGGGCGCGTCCTAAAGATTCTAACGTATTGTCATTTTGGGAAGGTTGTGAGATTTGCTAAACAACCCGTCCTGGAAACTAAATGCTTCACTAATATATATTTAACAAGGGCCCCGCATCCGCGCGTTTTGTTTATTTCATCGAGGCTCATCTCGTTCTTAATTTAAAGGGATCTCCTATAGCAACTACGTTTCTTGTCGTGTTTGTCTCTATCAATTGAAAATAGTAGATAGTCCTAATTAATTACATGATTGCAAGTTGTTTGTAATGGAATTAGGAAATGCTTAAAAATCGGGACCGAAACTGCGTACACAGTCGGCCAAACAAATAATCATGGGCCCAAATCCAGCCCACGCGTGGTTGGCCAGACCTGGGCTACTGCTCGTTCGAAGCGGGCCTGCCTGATCTGTCTTCGACCTGGGCTCGACCTTCATGAGGTTGAGGCCCTGAATTTGTGTTCCTGATCTTAAGACATGGTTTTAAGAGTTATATATGGCAATTTATTGGAAAGGGAAGAACTTAATCTACAGTGTACAAATTTCATGCTTGGACTGCATTACAGCATATATGGCAAAGCAAACTAAATCTGAGATGCAACCTAATTCATTGAGACCCCTTTTATCTAGCAGCATACATATACAATTATCATTTGATACCCTATATTGACATCAACTAGGCTCATAAGCTAACTTCAGTATCCCAAATATGAGCTATTAGACATTACATGGCATTCAACACAACAGTACATGTATATAAACAACATCTGCAGATCTTCTCTTTTATCCTCATTGCTCAAACTTTCGAGTTACATTGGTAGTGTAATTGTGTACCTGGTATGGAGGACAAAGAATGAAGGAATGATCAGCCAGGCAGTATGCAGTAAACACAGCAACAACAGATACTCAGCAACAACACAGCAACAACCAAATAGCTACGAGGATGAAGCTCACACGTTGGTCAAACAGCAGACAAATATTCCCAGGGAACAAGATAGGAAACAAGACCAATCGAGAAAAGAACCAGAATATTTTGTGCTATAGCCAACAGAAATTCAATAACCACCAAAGCTCAGTACACAACCAGCACAGTTTCAAACAATCAAGAAGACTACAACTCAATGTACAGCACACACAACTCAATGTAGTAGCAATCACAGCTGAAGATACACAGGCTTCTCTTAATGGAACAGTAATCAACCTAGTCAGGATGACCAGCTTGATTTCTTATGCAGTTGTTGGACAATGTTCAGTTACAGTATTTTCTGGAAATTTCTTTCTGTTTCTCTTCACTTTTCTTTAACTCACAAAATCCCTCTCAAGACTAAAAATTTCCAGACTTAAGACTCAAAATGCTCCCTTTTTCTGAAGACTAAAAGTCCAGCCCCTCCTTATGTTATAAAACAGCTTATTTATAAGCTAATCGACCTAGTGCAGCTAAGCTGCCTGCATCCTCAACTTTGCAGGCTGCCCATCCCTATTAAGCCCATCCTAAGCATCTTTTGATGCCAGCCCTTTTTGTTCCCCATGCCTGGCTTTCTTTAATCAAGAGTTATGGGTTCATTTTAGTATTCATTTTAAATTCCCATGCTCTTATGTCTTGTTCCCCATTGGCATTAATTTAATCCCAAATTAGTACCCTACTTGTCAGCTCATTTAAACTAATCATTTTTGTTCTTTTCAAACCCCAGACTACCCTTGCTAGCCCTTGATTATCACTGCCCTGCCCATTGCAGTATCAGGGCACTTTGGGCTTTAACCATTCGATTTCAGAATTGCCCCAGCCTGGCTTTTTTTTAATTGTTTACAAGGTAGTTACAAACTAATATTCATAGGCAATGCCCAATTCAAACCACAATACAGGCTCATTAGTCACGCGACATTATTAGTTCGTTCGATTCATTAGTTATAGAAAACTAATCGACGACATTTATCGAGTCGACTATACTAATTGTAGCAGGTAATAATCAATCGCTCACATAAACAATACATTTAGGGACCTAAAGGGCATCAGACAATTTTTGTTCAATTACTGGGGCCTATATGAGTTAACTTATCTGACGATTAAACTAATCGACGATCATGTTTATCACAGAGTACATTCAGAATCATACACAGAACACAATCGACCAAATAAAAGGTCTTTACAGAGATGAAAGAAATCCGAATGAAAAAATAACAAAAAATAACAAACAAACATAATGAAACATGCTGACCACTTAATCAAAACTAACACAAAAGAAAGGAAAACTTACCGAAAATGTTTAAATCAAACAGACCCAAATCTGATTCAACTTCGAACTTTTGAGGCCGAACAAATTTTAATCAGGGTGTTCTCACATGAGAACACCTTGATTAAGGTCTATTAGACCTCAAACCCTTGTCAAGACTGGCCGGGTTCCCCAGGTGCATGTGTTTCAAGTTCTGGATTTTCAGATCTGGATTTTTAGGAGTTGTGGGTAGATTCGGACCAAACCAAGCTTGGTTTGATCACAAGGAAGGTCAGGGGGTGTCTGGTATGAAGATGGGGTAACTTGGCATAGGTCCGGGTTCGACTCAAATCTTCAAATGAAGATTCGAGACGAACGAAAGTGATTCGAGGCAAATGGATAGTAGATCCATGTTCAGGAGAGTGAGGGGGTCCTAGGGTGTTCAGGAGGCGGTCACCGGCGTTCGTGCCGCCGGGTTCTGGTGAAAGGGAAGCTAGGGCGGCTGCTAGGGTTTGGGGGGGCTTCAGTGTTTGGATGAAGACGATGAGTGGGGGGTTAGAATAGGGGGCGTGGGGTATGATAGGAGGCTTATATACGGGGAGGCTGATTCAATCCTGGCCGTTGGATTGATTAAAATTGATGGCCAGGATTGGGGAGGCTAGACCATACGGTGCCGTTTGGTTAAGCAAGGGATCGGTCAAAAACGGGAATGGGTCGGGTCATGAGGGCTAATAAGGGCCATCGGATCACTGGAAATGAACGGCTCAGATTAATCATCCCTGAAACGACGTAGTTTTGGTGTTGAACTACGTCATTTTGATGGCCTGGGGAATGGGTCGCTTGGGCTGCTGATTTGGGCTGCTTTTGGGCTTAGAATATTCAAAACAAATAGGCCCAAGTCCGGTTAATCTTGCACTATTTTCTTTTTGTTCCTTTTTCCTAATTTTAAAATTAAATAAATAGAAATTAAAACAATTATTAATTTAAACCTTTAACACAGTTATCACTCGCATATTGAAATATTCAAGTAGGTTTAAATCACCACCTAGATGCACTTCATATTTTTGTGGATTTTCTTTTAACGACCGAATTTAATTACCCTGACATACACGCTTTGTATTTTGATCTGTAAGACTAAATGCAAAATGGACAGACCCGCAAATGATTAACAACACATGTAACGGAAAACTCGAAACATTGTATAGCGCAGTCATTTGTCGCTATTTTTTATTTTCTTTTTGGAGCGATTGCCGGTAAAGCAAAAATCACGTGCTTACAGCTGCCCCTCTTTGCCCGAAGACACGAAGGGTATTCGTGCAAAGATAAAGCGAGCGATTTTTGCCCGTCCAAATACTCCGTGTGAAGCATTTTTTGAAAAAGATTTGACCGAACCTTTGCTTCAGAGGTTTCCTACATATCCTGGGCTGAACAGGAATCAGGTCAATGTAGTTCGGGAAATTTTGGTAGCTGGGACTACCGTGCGACTGTAGTGTTTGCTGTCGTTGTGCGCTGTTGTATGCTGCTGTAGGATGCTACTGCTCAACCGATCTCCCTATTACAAAGGAAAACAAGAAGCTAAGCTAAACTGAGGATCTTGAAATCTCATCCATCTTCAACTTGTTCTTGTTGCCTTGCTTTCTTGTCGGCTACCACTTTCCTCCGATGCCTTTATCTTGTGACTTTGGGAGATGATGCTGGTCCTTTGCTGACGTTTGAATGTCAGTTTTCATCACTTTGCTTGATCCGCTGGGGACACGACTTTCTTCTTTAAATTTTCCAATGGTTTCTTCAGTGGTATGTTTCTTCATCAGCATCGTCATACTGGGCATGCTACAACGCTCCCAAACTGCTTCTTTTGAGATGCATTCCTTTTCCTTTTGAATTGCGCGCTTGCCTCTGCAGTTGTCTGCTTCTTGGTGCTGGGGATTTTATTGTTTCCCGTTTGGGGCTCTCTGTTGCACCCTCCCGTCTTCAGGTGGGGTGACTGATTCCAAAATCTAGAGCTGAATGTATTCCCGCATTATACTGGTGGGCGACCTAGAACTTAAAAGTATTCCCGCATTATACTGGTGGGCGACCTAGAACTTAAATGTATTCCCGTATTATACTGGTGGGCGACCTAGAACTTAAAATGTATTCCCGCATTATACTGGTGGGCGACCTAGAACTTAAAAGTATTCCCGCATTATACTGGTGGGCGACCTAGAACTTAAAATGTATTCCCGCATTATACTGGTGGGCGACCTAGAACTTAAAATGTATTCCCGCATTATACTGGTGGGCGACCTAGAACTTAAAAGTATTCCCGCATTATACTGGTGGGCGACCTAGAACTTAAAATGTATTCCCGCATTATACTGGTGGGCGACCTAGAACTTAAAATGTATTCCCGCATTATACTGGTGGGCGACCTAGAACTTAAAATGTATTCCCGCATTATACTGGTGGGCGACCTAGAACTTAAAATGTATTCCCGCATTATACTGGTGGGCGACCTAGAACTTAAAATGTATTCCCGCATTATACTGGTGGGCGACCTAGAACTTAAAATGTATTCCCGCATTATACTGGTGGGCGACCTAGAACTTAAAATGTATTCCCGCATTATACTGGTGGGCGACCTAGAACTTAAAATGTATTCCCGCATTATACTGGTGGGCGACCTAGAACTTAAAATGTATTCCCGCATTATACTGGTGGGCGACCTAGAACTTAAAATGTATTCCCGCATTATACTGGTGGGCGACCTAGAACTTAAAATGTATTCCCGCATTATACTGGTGGGCGACCTAGAACTTAAAATGTATTCCCGCATTATACTGGTGGGCGACCTAGAACTTAAAATGTATTCCCGCATTATACTGGTGGGCGACCTAGAACTTAAATGTATTCCCGCATTATACTGGTGGGCGACCTAGAACTTAAAATGTATTCCCGCATTATACTGGTGGGCGACCTAGAACTTAAATGTATTCCCGCATTATACTGGTGGGCGACCTAGAACTTAAATGTATTCCCGCATTATACTGGTGGGCGACCTAGAACTTAAATGTATTCCCGCATTATACTGGTGGGTGACCTAGAACTTAAATGTATTCCCGCATTATACTGGTGGGCGACCTAGAACTTAAAATGTATTCCCGCATTATACTGGTGGGCGACCTAGAACTTAAAAGTATTCCCGCATTATACTGGTGGGCGACCTAGAACTTAAAATGCATTCCCGCATTATACTGGTGGGCGACCTAGAACTTAAAAGTATTAAAATTGCTTCCCCGTTCTCCCGAGAAAATTTCGACAATTGGCAGAAAATTTTCTGCCCCGGTTTTTTGGTGACTTCCCTGGCGTTGCATCTCGCTGTCATCATCGATCCTTTGTTTTCATGCAGCAGACAAAAGGATTTAATTAGTTTTCATCGTGGTGGTAGAAGGTGCCTTTCTGGCGGATGATTTTCCTTTCGTCCCCTTTTCTTGCTCTTTTGCTCCCATAATCGGTTGGCGGGTAAAGTTGCCTGTTGGGGGTCTCTAGCCTGCTGGGGATTGGTTTTCAATTTATCCCCTTCTCTGCTTTCTCTTTAAACACATGATGTGGGAGTCTGCTTCTAACTCCCGAACCCACTCCCTTTTGGAGCATACTTCTTCCAACATTTCCGAGCACAATCCCTGCATTGCCTGGGGCTGGCCTTTAAGACTGTTTGTATTATCCTGCATTGGGATGAATTCCCCTTCGGTTTCTGGTAGTAAGCTTTGAAAGACCCTTTAAAGACACATTTTAGGAAAAGAAATAAAGATATGGAAAGGAGAAAATCTTTCTGAACCAATATTTTGTGGGAGGAGACAATCAAAAGAACTTATCTGGAGGACACAACTGGTCCCCGTGATCATGGCGTGCACCATAGATTCCGACCCAGTCTATTTGTATCAATTGATTTGCCCGATGGTTTGACTTGCTGGGGATGATAAATGAGTGTTCCTTCCGTTTCTAATGTGGTAGTTTCGCTGATCTGTCTCGTCGCCTCATAGTGCCCTTCGAGGGGTTTTCACTAATGAGACTCTCTCTTTTCTCTCATCTCCCGGCGCCTTATGGTGCCTGTGAGGGTTTTCACCAATAAGACTCTCTCATTTCATATCCCTCATCTTACATCGCCTCTCGGTGCCTGCGAAGGTTTTCACCGATGAGACTCTCTCATTTTATTTCTTTCGAGGAATCGGGGGCGTTGTAGATACGACCCTCTCTTCTGGAGATTCCTTCGACTATCAATTCATTTCCAGTCTTGCGATCCTCTTCTTTGCTGGGGATTGGTGTATTATTCTCGGTCTTATTTGCCTGACTTGACATCTCTTGAACATCGATCGGGAGGTCTTTGGACGTTGATGTTGGTTTTGGTGTGGGGTTAAAGAAAGGCTATAAAATTGAAGATAATTTGATGGGTGATGTGCTACAACTTTTGGAATCAAACCTTTGTCGGAACTTAAAAACATAACCTCTGCCCCAGTTTTCTTGCTTGGGGAATTTATTATTTATACTTATGTTGCGCTATGTGCGTTACGCACGCTGTGCCTATTATGCACACTATGTACATTATGCATCCTATATTTGCTATGATGCATACTATGACCGAGCCGTGAGGCGCCTACGTATCCTCTTTGAGGAATCAGGTCAAACGTAGTTCCCACGGTTTTGTATTTCTTTATGATTTCCTCTTCTTTTTTTTTCTTTTTTTTTTATTTTCTTTTTTTTTTTATTTTCTTTCTCCTTTCTTTTTCATTTCATTTTTCGATTTTTCCATTAGTGATTCCAAAAGAGGGGTATGAAAGAATAACTTAAGGCTCAAAAGGGGTAGCAAGGGTTAAACAGTGTTTGGGTGGAAGAAAGAATTGCCTCCGTCATCTCATTATTCAACAAATGCC
Source organism: Nicotiana tabacum (assembly GCF_000715075.1). Taxonomy (NCBI): domain Eukaryota; kingdom Viridiplantae; phylum Streptophyta; class Magnoliopsida; order Solanales; family Solanaceae; genus Nicotiana; species Nicotiana tabacum. The sequence goes on from NC_134089.1 coordinate 171,564,381, forward strand.
AAATACAAACAAATAAACCATAATTAAAGAAATTACGCATAATATCTCTTGACTGCATCTGAATTGATAGCCATGTCGACACATCTACCTTCGACATCTGTCAAACACAACGCACCGTTGGACAATACTCTGGTCACGATATAAGGCCCTTGCCAATTTGGGGCGAATTTGCCTTTTGCCTCGACCTGATGTGGGAGGATCTTTTTTAATACCAACTGCCCTACTTCAAACTTCCTGGGGCGCACCTTCTTATTATACGCTCTTGCCATTCTCTTCTGGTACAGCTGACCATGGCACACTGCTGCCAATCTTTTCTCATCTATCAGGCTCAACTGTTCTAAGCGAGCTTTGATCCATTCACCATCATCAATTCCGGCTTCAGCGACAATTCGGAGGGACGGAATTTCGACCTCCGCTGGTATCATGGCCTCAGTTCCATACACCAACAAATAAGGAGTTGTGCCTATGGAAGTTCGGACCGTAGTGCGGTAACCCAACAAAGCAAAGGGTAACCTCTCGTGCCATTGTCTAGACCCTTCCACCATTTTTCACAGTATCTTCTTGATATTCTTATTGGCTGCTTCGACTGCTCCATTCGCCTTGGGACGATATGGGGTGGAATTGCGGTGTGTAATCTTGAATTGTTGGCATACTTCTTTCATTAGGCTGCTATTAAGATTCGCCCCGTTATCCGTGATGATCACTTTTGGGATCCCAAATCTGCAGATGATATGGGAGTGAACAAAGTCCACCACTGCCTTCTTGGTTACCGATTTGAAGGTTTTAGCCTCAACCCATTTGGTGAAGTAATCAATGGTCACTAGAATGAACCTGTGACCGTTGGACGCTGCTGGCTCGATGGGCCCAATGACATCCATGCCCCATGCCACAAACGGCCAAGGTGCTGACATCGTATGTAACTCTGTTGGCGGAGAATGAATCAAATCTCCATGTATCTGGCACTGATGGCATTTCCTCACAAAAGTGATACAGTCGCGTTCCATGGTGAGCCAATAACACCCTGTTCGAAGGATCTTTCTTGCCAATACATATCCGCTCATGTGCGGTCCGCAAACTCCAGCATGTACCTCTGCCATAACCGTCATTGCTTGACTGGCATCTATGCCTCTCAATAATCCCAAATCCGGGGTCCTTTTGTACAATACTCCTCCACTGAGGAAGAAACCATTCGACAAACGCCGAAGGGCTCTTTTTTGGTCTCCAGAGGCATGTTCTGGATATATCCCCATTCTGAGGTATTCCTTGATATCATGAAACTAGGGTTCACCATCTGCTTCTTCTTCTATGGCATTGCAGTAGGCGTGCTGATCACGGACCTGGATGTGTAGAGGATCCACATACATTTTGTCAGGGTGGTGCAGCATTGATGCTAAGGTGGCCAAGGCATTTGCAACCTCATTGTGAACTCTCGGGATGTGTTTGAACTTCACCGATCGAAATTGCTTGCTCAGATCATGCAAGCATTGTCGGTATGGTATGAGCTTTAGATCTCGTGTTTCCCATTCACCCTGAATTTGATGTACCAAGAGGTCCGAGTCTCCCAAGACCAAGACGTCTCGGACATCCATGTCAGCAGCCAAGCGCAGACCCAGAATGCAAGCCTCATACTCGGCCATATTGTTGGTGCAATAGAAGCGTAGTTGAACCGTAACAGGATAATGCCGTCCTGTTTCAGAAATGAGCACTGCTCCTATTCCAACTCCTTTTGCGTTCGCAGCTCCATCGAAGTAAAGCTTCCAACCCGGTTCCTCAGGTAATTCCAAATCAGTCGTATGCATCACCTCTTCGTCAGGAAAATACGTTCTTAAGGGCTCGTATTTTCCATCAACGGGATTCTCTGCCAAATGGTCTGCCAGTGCTTGGGCTTTCATGGCCGTCCTCGTCACGTAGATAATATCAAATTCTGTGAGCAGAATTTGCCATTTTGCCAACCTTCCCGTGGGCATAGGTTTCTGAAAGATGTACTTCAATGGGTCCAAGCGGGATATGAGATAAGTAGTATATGAAGACAGGTAGTGTTTCAACTTCTGAGCTACCCAAGTTAGGGCGCAGCACGTTTTCTCGAGTTGAGTGTACTTGACCTCATGCACTGTGAATTTCTTGCTAAGATAGTAGATGGCTTGCTCCTTCCTCCCTGAGTCGTCATGTTGCCCCAGTACACAACCAAATGAATTTTCCAAGACCGTCAGGTAAAGGATTAGGGGTTTCCCGGGCTTAGGTGGGACCAATACGGGTGGATTAGACAGATACCCCTTGATTTGGTCGAAAGCTTCCTGACACTCTGCCGTCCAACTTACTGCAGCATCCTTTCTCAGCAGCCGAAATATGGGCTCACAAGTTGCTGTGAGTTGAGCGATGAACCTGCTGATGTAATTGAGTCTACCCAGCAAACTCATTACCTCTGTTTTGTTTCTTGGCGGTGGCAAATCTCGGATGGATTCAATTTTGGATGGGTCTAACTCAATCCCCCGTCGACTGACGATGAATCCCAGCAACTTTCCTGATGGAACCCCGAATGCGCATTTGGCCGGGTTAAGCTTGATATCATACCTGCGGAGTCTTTGGAAAAATCTCCTCAGGTCTGCTACATGGTCCTCCTGACGCCAAGATTTGATGATCACATCATCGACGTACACCTCTATTTCTTTGTGTATCATGTCATGAAACACAGCAGTCATTGCTCGCATGTACGTTGCCCCAGCGTTCTTTAACCCGAACGGCATTACCCGATAGCAGTAGGTTCCCCATGGCGTAATAAACGCTGTCTTCTCAGCATCCTCTTCGTCCATTAGGATCTGATGATAACCCGCATAACAATCCACAAAGGATCCGATCTCGCGCCCAGCGTAATTGTCGATCAGGATATGAATGTTAGGTAGCGGAAAATTGTCCTTGGGACTTGCTTTGTTGAGGTTGCGGTAGTCGACGCACACCCTGATTTTTCCATCCTTCTTTGGGACTGGTACCACATTGGCCAACCATTCGGGATACCGAGTGATCCGAATGACCTTCGATTGCAACTGCTTGATCACTTCTTCTTTGATCTTTACACTCATTTCTGTTTTAAATTTCCTTAGTTTTTGCTTGACCGGAGGGTATGCCGGGTCAGTGGGTAATTTGTGAACCACTAAATTGGTGCTCAATCCAGGCATATCATCATATGACCATGCAAAAACATCTTTGAATTCCCTGAGAGTTTCGATCAATTCTGCTTTGACATTCGGCTCAATGTGTATACTAATTTTGGTCTCTTGGATGTTATCAGCGTCTCCTAGGTTTACATCCTCGGTGTCATTTAGGTTAGGCTTGGGTTTCTCTTCAAATTGGCACAGTTCTCGGTTTATTTCTTCGAAGGCTTCCCCTTCGTCACATTCGGATTCATTATCACAAACGACCTCTTGCATCATTGAGTCAGATTCAGATTGATTTATTAGACTAGGTCGAAGATCCACTGTGCATGCCATGTCATTAGGACCAGTAAAAAGAGAACTGTTCAGAAAGAAAAAGAACAAAACAAGAAATTAAAATGGGACAAAAGAAAAGAACTTTATTAAATTTGCAGGATAAAAAGGGTTCACACTTTTACAAAACGAAAGTAAAATTGGGATTACACCCTTGAATAATCCGATCAAACAAACGAACAAACAAAACATTAATCAAAGCCTACTACCAAGACTCCCCTCGGACAGGAAGAGGAGTAACCGTCCAATTGTTGGTCTTGGCCTCAGACCCCACAAATTGTATCTCTGCTCAGCTGGAACCTTCTCCAGCTTCCACCATACTGACATCGGTGAATAGCCTCTCAAAACTCTGATTCAGGTCTTCATTTATACCGATCAAAGGTCCTCGAATCTTTGGGATCGCTGACCCCTTGGCACTTGCTTTAACAAAAGACCTTGAGAGGCGTGGCACTGGTTTAGGCAGAAACCAGACCCTCTTCTTCATTCTTCGCGCCTCTTTCCTGTCTACTGCGGTTGGTTTGAACCCCAACCCGAAGGTTTCCAGATTCTTAGGAAGGGAAACAGGTTGGACTATTCCTTGAAGTTCAACTCCCAGGCCTTTTCCCGGCACAAATCCATTACCCAGCATTTCTGATACCATCATGACTGTTGCGGCAGCTACCCTAGGGTGCGGGATGATTTCTCCTTCAGAAATTTTGTTGGCCGACCCTGTATCGAGAATCTGGTAGACCCAAGGACCCTTGTCATCAGTGGTCTCTATGAAAGGCACAATGGTTCCGCTCATGGTGCATGTTGTATCCTCGCCGTGCAACACGACCTCTTGTCTTTCCCACTCGAACTTCACTGTCTGATGTAGGGTGGAAGGCACCGCTTTAGCTGCACGAATCCAGGGTCGTCCTAACAGCAAGTTGTAAGATACCGCGGCGTCCAATACCTGGAATTCCATGGTAAACAGAACCGGACCAATGGTCAGTTCAAGTACAACATCCCCCACAGTGGCTGTTCCGTTTCCGTCAAATCCCCGTACACAGATGCTATTCTCCTGGATTCTTCCACGGTCAATCTTCAACTGGTCCAGGGTGGACAAGGGACAAATATTGGCGCTTGAGCCGTTATCCACCAATACTCGGGTTACCACCGAGTCTTCACATTTGACAGCCAGGTATAGAGCTTTATTGTGCTCCGTACCTTCCACCGGCAGGTCATCATCTGAGAATGTTACCCTGTTCACCTCGAAAATCTTGCTGGCAATGGTTTCCAGGTGGTTTACAGAAATTTCACTGGGTACATGAGCCTCGTTTAATATCTTTAACACGGCCCGACGATGCTCCTCAGAATGGATCAGCAATGACAACAGTGAGATCTGGGCTGGTGTTTTTCTCAGCTGTTCGACTACAGAATAGTCATGTACTTTCATCTTCCTCAGGAATTCTTCAGCCTCTTCTTCGGACACTGGCTTCTTGGTTGCCACTGGGTTGGTTCTTCTTAGCTCCACCGGAGCAAAGCATCGACCTGATCGAGTCAGCCCTTGCGCTTCACAACTGACTTCTTCCACCTGTTTTCCTTGGTACGTCACCACTGCCTTTTCATATTTCCAAGGCACCGCCTTGTTGTCAATCATTGGCAGTTGGACCACAGGCTTTATGGTCACCCGTTCTCTACATACCCCTTTCAACACGACTACCGGTGTGGGAAGGATCCCTGGTATTACCAACTTGTTTGGCTCGGGTTTGCTTGCTATGATGGACGGGCTCTTCCCCAATATCACTACCGGTTTGACGCCTTCTTCCTGCGACTGTACACTTGTTCTTCCCCTGGTTAAGACTTCTTTCGGGGCGGCTTGGATCATCATCACTGTTTGTGAGGGTTTTCTTAATTCTCCTCCCTCACACACCAACTCAATCATATGAGTTTTGTGGTGCACTGGCAGTGGGTTTTGGTTGATGTTAGGAGCCTCCGGTGTCTGGACTTCGATCTTATTGGTGTCAATAAGATCCTGTATGGCATGCCTTAACTTCCAACACTTCTCGGTATCGTGCCCGAGCATCCCTGAACAGTATTCACAACTGATTGATCGATCTACATTCTGAGGTGGGGGATTTGGTTCCCGAGTCTGGACAGGACTAACCAAACCCAATTGTCGCAGCTTGTGGAACAAAGCAGTGTAGGTTTCTCCCAGCTCCGTGAAGGTTCTTTGCTTTCGCAACCTGTCATTCCTAGCATCTGGATTTCCCCGGAAGCCTGCCCCTGAAGGGTTTCTGTATGCCCTTGGCGGAGGGTAGGTGTTTTGTGGTGGTGCATATATGTTCTGGGGAGCCGGTGCGCGCCATTGTGGGCGAACCGGAGGCTGAGTGTATACCTGGGCTTGGTGTACGGAACAATGTGGTTCTCGAGGTGGATAGAAGTTTTGTGGTGGGTTGTATGGGTAGTTTGACCTGTGAGGCCTGAGTTGGTTGTAGTGCGGCCTGCCAGCCCTGGACCAACTTCCTGCCTCGATCGTGGCAACCTCTTCCTTTTTTCTTCTCAGCGCACCTCCCGTGCTGCTTTGAATAGCCTGGGTTGTGGCCTTAAGTGCTAAATAGTTCAAGATCTTGTCCGACCTCAAACCTTCTTCTATCATGACCCCTATTTTGACCACCTCGTTGAAAGATTTTCCAACCGTTGTCACCAAGTGACCAAAGTAGGTTGGATCCAATGTCTGCAAAAAATAGTCCACCATCTCTCCCTCTCTCATGGGAGGATCGACTCTAGCTGCTTGTTCTCTCCAGCGGAACCCGAACTCGCGAAAACTTTCCCCGGGTTTCTTCCCAGTTCTCAATAACGTGAGACGGTGAGGGACTATCTCCAGATTGTACTGGAAATGACCTGCAAAAGCCTGTGCCAGGTCATCCCACGTGTACCACCTGCTGAAATCCTGCCTGGTATACCATTCTAGTGCAGATCCGCTCAGGCTTTGGCCGAAATAAGCTATCAAGAGCTCGTCCTTGCCTCCTGCCCCTCTCATTTTGCTACAGAATCCCCGCAAATGTGCCATGGGATCACCGTGTCCTTCATATAAATCAAACTTGGGCATCTTGAACCCAGCCGGGAGTTGGACATCTGGGAAAGGGCACAGATCTTTGTATGCCACGCTGACTTGATTGCCCAGCCCGTGCAAGTTCCTGAAGGATTGCTCCAGGCTTTTGAACTTTCTCAACACTTCATCCTGTTCAGGGGCCTTAACCGGTTTCTCAACCTCTGCCGGTACTTCCAAATGGGGATTGTAAGCTTGCGGCTCGGGTGCATGGAATGTAGGCTCAGGGGGATAGTATTGTGTATCATGAGCCTGAAACAATGGCTCACTGGTCGTTCTCTGCAAAGGGGCTGATGTAGGTCCCACAAAAATGGGAATATTGGGTGTTGGGAGAGGTTGATGGGGTGGTGGAGCTTGGGAATCATGAGGGCTTCTTTCTTGATGATAAAGGGGATTTGGGCGGCTTGTGGAAGGGCCAGAGTGAGGGTACTCCGGCATGTGTCCCAGTGTCTCAGGGCTCTTTTGTGTTTTGGCCAGGGCTAGCTGCATTGCATGCATCTCTAGTCCCATCCTTTCAATCTTTTCCATTGCCTCTTTTAGCAACTGGCTCATCGGCCTTTCTTCCTCATTACTATTCTCTGAAGTAGTCATGCTTGTTGCTACCGGTCCTTTGGATCTGGTTTGGTATGAATGTGTTGCCAGAATTCTTTAACAACTAACTGTCTGATATCAGACCACAACAAACTTTGTTAGTGTTAGAGCTTAACAGATTTGATCATAACACATAGAGGATGCAATGCACCTAGGCAGTTAACCGTTTCTACATGCTTTGCTTCAAACCACATGCGTCATCCCAGTTTGTTCATTCGTCTCTTTTTAAAGTATTTTGCGAAACCCCGCGTTTTATTTTATTTACATTTTTTTTTTTAAAAGCGGTCGAATCTTATGGGGATTGCCTACGTATCACATCCCCGCGTGAATCAGACCAGGCGTAGTTCTGCCTTAAAGTAAAGACACATAGAAATTCTTCCAGAGTCACTTAATTTCATTATCAAAATTTGCTATTACACATTACTTCAAACAAAATAGCAACAGTACAGACTCCAGGGTTTTAAACTTGGTTTGAGGAAAAGAAAACAACATTGGGGAAACAACAAACAAAACAACCAGGATTCGATCAATAGCTAGTTTTCCAACTTAGGGACCCACGAGGCATCTTTCGGCCCTTTCGCGGCCCTAGGTGTAAGGTCTCTTTGCAAGCTCTTCAACTTGTTCATAATCCGGTGGACGCAGCCCATGATGGAAGCGATGAGGGTTTCCCGAGGTGTTTGCTCGCATGCCAAACATTTTAGGTAGATGTGATGCCCAATTTCGTCAATTCTTGCTCGAATGTTGTCCCTTTCTGCGAACAACTGCCTTATCTGTCGGCTCTTTAATCCTAGCGTTTGTGCATTGGTGGCGAGCTGATCCTGGAATATATCCATTTGCCTTTCCATCCTTGTCATTGCATTGTAATAACGTCTCTGGTCGGCCTGAGCATCTTGTGTTTGCTTGAAGATCCGTTCTTGCAACGCGGAATTTGTTTCCTTTGCTGCTTTGACGCTCAGTTCACAATTCCTCATGATTTGCTGTAGGCGCTTTCTCCGGGCCATTGTACCTTCTGCCCATTTGACCCTCATCCTTGCTATGCAAGCCTTTGATTGGTCTAATTTTTCTTGGCTCTGGATGACCTGACTTCTCAAACTGGCTATCAATCTTGCGTCGGAGCAACGCTTCCGTTGGTCGATGTTATTCTCACTGGCTTGGCGAAGGCAGGCCTTCAGAGCTTGGTTTTCTTGGGCTAGCTTGTCTTTTTCAGCCTGCTCTTGGGCGACTTGCACGTTGTTTTCAAATACAATCCTTTCAACTTGCCGCTTCAGCTTCCTGATTTCAACCAAGTAACCTTCTTCTTTTGCGAGCCAGTCCCATTGTTCTTGCGATGACTCAACAAAATCTTGGAGGTGGGGCCGTTTGGTTGGCCGTTTCACAATGTTCTTCTTGTTATTCCAAGCGAGATAGGCTGGCGAGACTTCACCCCTAGACACATCACCTACCCGAGTATTCGCCGTCAGGTACTGGCATTCACTCCATATGCAACGAACTGTCTTTTCAGGGAATTGGCCATCACTGCTGACCTCGACTGCATAAGTGCTGAGATCTTCGTCCGGGTGTAGTACTTGACATCTTCCTAACTGTCTCATCACCCTGTAAGGGGCATAAGGTTGAATACCCTTGAGTCCCATCAAAAGGAAATGAGGACCAGTGGCGGGCATGTATATGATTTCTTCCACAGAAAGCCAACCCAAAGTCCAGTTTATTTGATCTGCGGTGACGACCCGGAGATAGGATATCCATTCTTCAAACCCTCCCGGTGATCGGAAACCTGAAACCCTTAGGTTATAACCCTCGATGCAACCCCCATTTGTAGACATGTAACGCAAATACTGAGGATGGTGACACAAGTGCTCGATCATCCACATCTGTAATAACAAGTTGCACCCTTCGAAGAAGTCTGCTCCGGCCTTACAAGCCGTGAGGGATCGGTATATTTCTGACACGATCATAGGAGCAAGGATGCTTTTATCGTTGGTAATCAGGATTTTGACGATTCTAGCCACCTTCAGGTCGATATTTCTATCTTTTCGGGGAAACACCACAAGGCCCAAAAATACCACCATAAAAGCGAACCGCCTATGCTCATTCCATTTTACCAGATTTCCCCTGCTGCAAACACCACTTTCTGGATCACTAAATCCTCCTATGCTCCCGTACCTCTGGTATATGAATTGTAGGGTAGAAAAACCTCTATCCAGTTCAGCGTATGGGACTCCTTTGCTTATCTTCAACAGATCCATGAATTTGTGTGAATTCACAGCCCTTGGAGCGATCAGGTATTTGTGTCTTAAACCCTCAGTGACGTCCATGTAACCCGCCATTTCCTCTAAGGTTGGGGTGAGTTCAAAATCTGAGAAACGGAACACGTTGTGGGCCGGATCCCAAAATGTAACCAAAGCCTTTATGATGTCGCACCGAGCCCTGACTTTCAACAAATCAACCAAACTTCCCAGGTGCAGTTTGACCTTGTCTTGCTCTGACTTTTCCAAATCCTCCCACCATAATCGCACTTCCAGGGGGATTTTGCTTCTAACTGTTACCGGCAAACTTGGACTCATGCTCATTCTGCATATTTATTGGGGTGATTAAGCAAAGATCCAGATTCATTGGACTCAAATACCAAATTGACACACCTTTCTTCTAAAAATGCAATTTTGATTTTTTTTTTTTTTAAAAGTATGATGTCACCTTAAAACTTTCGTTCTTTGGGTCGTACCTATATTTTGGAAAACAAATTGAGCCCGATGGGGGTTGCCTACGTATCCCGCACCACGCGAGAATCAAACTGACGTAGTTCAGGCATAAATTGAATTTTGGGGACACCCTATTTTCTCTTAAAAATGAATCAAAGACTCCCTTTTTTAAAACAAATTAATAAGACACGCCTTTTTTTTTCCTTTTTCAAAATTCTGACAGAGCTTTAATCATTTTTGTGACTTTTCAAGAATAGATAATTAACCCCTTAACCGTTATTCCTCTTCTTTTTTTTTCGATATTCAGAAACCGGTCAGCATGCAAGCCTTGAAACACATAAATGCATAAAGCAAACAGGATGTAGCAGGATGGTCTTTATTCTCAGGTTGCCTGTCCTAGACGGACCCAGCCCCTGTGCTGAGTCCCCTAAGTCAAATGCACATGATGCAAATAAGCGTTCCTACTAGGGATCCGGCATGAAGTTATGTTATGCTAAGCTGTAAAACCTAGGTGTTTGTTCTAGACCTGGCTAACCCGAGTGGACAACTCGAGCCAAGGATGGGAGCTGTGTACCGGTAACCAAAAGGCTATCCGATTTTGCAACTCCTCCGAATCCTTGTTCTATTCTAGGCATATGACACTAACAGAAAGAAGCCACGACCAGCGTGCGCTCCTCAAGAGAGAAGAGAAGGGTTTCGGCACAGTTTATATGTACAGTTCCAACAATATCAAAGCAGTAAAAGCAGCATTTAGCACATTAGGCTCAAAACATGTAATAAAATCAGATAATAAATAAAGCCAAATAATAACAATTATTCTAAGCTCGAATTCTTAACCCTGAACCAGTGGTTCTGGGCTATAGTCCCCAGCAGAGTCGCCAGAGCTGTCACACCTCCTTTTTACGCACCCGAAGGGGCAAGGGAGTTTTTCCAATTAAAGGACAATCGAAACGGGATTGGTTTAATTATTTCAGAGTCGCCACTTGGGAGATTTAGGGTGTCCCAAGTCACCAATTTTAATCCCGAATCGAGGAAAAGAATGACTCCATATTACAGTCTGCGTACCCGAAATTCGGATAAGGAATTCTGTTAACCCGGGAGAAGGTGTTAGGCATTCCCGAGTTCCGTGGTTCTAGCACGATCGCTCAACTGTTATATTCGGCTTGATTATCTTATTTTATACAAGTGTGAACTTATGTGCAAAATTTTAACTTTTAACCGCTTTTATCATTTACTTTTTTTATCAAGAATTGCAACGTTGTGAAAATGTATCTCGAACCGCGTTACAATCAATGTACCCGTGGTCGTCGACACACTTTGACTCCGTTGAGATTTGGATTTGGGTCACATCAATGTGCACCCGAATTAAGAAGAGTAAATTATTAAGACGTGCCTAAAGCAACTAGCGTATTTGTTGTTTTGGGTAAGGCCGAAAAATTCGCTAAACGGCTTGTCCCGAATTCTAAGTGTTTTAATATATATATAGTTGGAGGGCCCCGCAGCTGTGTACATTTTTATTTGATGAGGCTCGTCTCGTTCTACTTTTAAAAGGAATTCGCGACGTCATGGATATGCCTCTCGGATCACATCACAATCAATGTACCCGTGATTAGAAATACATTTCGAATCCGTCGAGATTTGGATTTGGGTCACATAAATGTGCACCCGAGTTTAAGAAGGTAAGATTTATTAGGGCGCGTCCTAAAGATTCTAACGTATTGTCATTTTGGGAAGGTTGTGAGATTTGCTAAACAACCCGTCCTGGAAACTAAATGCTTCACTAATATATATTTAACAAGGGCCCCGCATCCGCGCGTTTTGTTTATTTCATCGAGGCTCATCTCGTTCTTAATTTAAAGGGATCTCCTATAGCAACTACGTTTCTTGTCGTGTTTGTCTCTATCAATTGAAAATAGTAGATAGTCCTAATTAATTACATGATTGCAAGTTATTTGTAATGGAATTAGGAAATGCTTAAAAATCGGGACCGAAACTGCGTACACAGTCGGCCAAACAAATAATCATGGGCCCAAATCCAGCCCACACGTGGTTGGTCAGACCTGGGCTACTGCTCGTTCGAAGCGGGCCTGCCTGATCTGTCTTCGACCTGGGCTCGACCTTCATGAGGTTGAGGCCCTGAATTTGTGTTCCTGATCTTAAGACATGGTTTTAAGAGTTATATATGGCAATTTATTGGAAAGGGAAGAACTTAATCTACATTGTACAAATTTCATGCTTGGACTGCATTACAGCATATATGGCAAAGCAAACTAAATCTGAGATGCAACCTAATTCATTGAGACCCCTTTTATCTAGCAGCATACATATACAATTATCATTTGATACCCTATATTGACATCAACTAGGCTCATAAGCTAACTTCAGTATCCCAAATATGAGCTATTAGACATTACATGGCATTCAACACAACAGTACATGTATATAAACAACATCTGCAGATCTTCTCTTTTATCCTCATTGCTCAAACTTTCGAGTTACATTGGTAGTGTAATTGTATACCTGGTATGGAGGACAAAGAAGGAAGGAATGATCAGCCAGGCAGTATGCAGTAAACACAGCAACAACAGATACTCAGCAACAACACAGCAACAACCAAATAGCTACGAGGATGAAGCTCACACGTTGGTCGAACAGCAGACAAATATTCCCAGGGAACAAGATAGGAAACAAGACCAATCGAGAAAAGAACCAGAATATTTTGTGCTATAGCCAACAGAAATTCAATAACCACCAAATCTCAGTACACAACCAGCACAGTTTCAAACAATCAGGAAGACTACAACTCAATGTACAGCACACACAACTCAATGTAGTAGCAATCACAGCTGAAAATACACAGGCTTCTCTTAATGGAACAGTAATCAACCTAGTCAGGATGACCAGCTTGATTTCTTATGCAGTTGTTGGACAATGTTCAGTTACAGTATTTTCTGGAAATTTCTTTCTGTTTCTCTTCACTTTTCTTTAACTCACAAAATCCCTCTCAAGACTAAAAATTTCCAGCCTTAAGACTCAAAATGCTCCCTTTTTCTGAAGACTAAAAGTCCAGCCCCTCCTTATGTTCTAAAACAGCTTATTTATAAGCTAATCGACCTAGTGCAGCTAAGCTGCCTGCATCCTCAACTTTGCAGTCTGCCCATCCCTATTAAGCCCATCCTAAGCATCTTTTGATGCCAGCCCTTTTTGTTCCCCACGCCTGGCTTTCTTTAATCAAGAGTTATGGGTTCATTTTAGTATTCATTTTAAATTCCCATGCTCTTATGTCTTGTTCCCCATTGGCATTAATTTAATCCCAAATTAGTACCCTACTTGTCAGCTCATTTAAACTAATCATTTTTGTTCTTTTCAAACCCCAGACTACCCTTGCTAGCCCTTGATTATCACTGCCCTGCCCATTGCAGTATCAGGGCACTTTGGGCTTTAACCATTCGATTTCAGAATTGCCCCAGCCTGGCTTTTTTTTAATTGTTTACAAGGTAGTTACAAACTAATATTCATAGGCAATGCCCAATTCAAACCACAATACAGGCTCATTAGTCACGCGACATTATTAGTTCGTTCGATTCATTAGTTATAGAAAACTAATCGACGACATTTATCGAGTCGACTATACTAATTGTAGCAGGTAATAATCAATCGCTCACATAAACAATACATTTAGGGACCTAAAGGGCATCAGACAATTTTTGTTCAATTACCTGGGGCCTATATGAGTTAACTTATCTGACGATTAAACTAATCGACGATCATGTTTATCACAGAGTACATTCAGAATCATACACAGAACACAATCGACCAAATAAAAGGTCTTTACAGAGATGAAAGAAATCCGAATGAAAAAATAACAAAAAATAACAAACAAACATAATGAAACATGCTGACCACTTAATCAAAACTAACACAAAAGAAAGGAAAACTTACCGAAAATGTTTAAATCAAACAGACCCAAATCTGATTCAACTTCGAACTTTTGAGGCCGAACAAACTTTAATCAGGGTGTTCTCACATGAGAACACCTTGATTAAGGTCTATTAGACCTCAAACCCTTGTCAAGACTGGCCGGGTTCCCCAGGTGCATGTGTTTCAAGTTCTGGATTTTCAGATCTGGATTTTTAGGAGTTGTGGGTAGATTCGGACCAAACCAAGCTTGGTTTGATCACAAGGAAGGTCAGGGGGGTGTCTGGTATGAAGATGGGGTAACTTGGCATAGGTCCGGGTTCGACTCAAATCTTCAAATGAAGATTCGAGACGAACGAAAGTGATTCGAGGCAAATGGATAGTAGATCCATGTTCAGGAGAGTGAGGGGGTCCTAGGGTGTTCAGGAGGCGGTCACCGGCGTTCGTGCCGCCGGGTTCTGGTGAAAGGGAAACTAGGGCGGCTGCTAGGGTTTGGGGGGCTTCAGTGTTTGGATGAAGACGATGAGTGGGGGGGTTAGAATAGGGGGCGTGGGGTATGATAGGAGGCTTATATACGGGGAGGCTGATTCAATCCTGGCCGTTGGATTGATTAAAATTGATGGCCAGGATTGGGGAGGCTAGACCATACGGTGCCGTTTGGTTAAGCAAGGGATCGGTCAAAAACGGGAATGGGTCGGGTCATGAGGGCTAATAAGGGCCATCGGATCACTGGAAATGAACGGCTCAGATTAATCATCCCTGAAACGACGTAGTTTTGGTGTTGAACTACGTCGTTTTGATGGCCTGGGGAATGGGTCGCTTGGGCTGCTGATTTGGGCTGCTTTTGGGCTTAGAATATTCAAAACAAATAGGCCCAAGTCCGGTTAATCTTGCACTATTTTCTTTTTGTTCCTTTTCCTAATTTTAAAATTAAATAAATAGAAATTAAAACAATTATTAATTTAAACCTTTAACACAGTTATCACTCGCATATTGAAATATTCAAGTAGGTTTAAATCACCACCTAGATGCACTTCATATTTTTGTGGATTTTCTTTTAACGACCGAATTTAATTACCCTGACATACACGCTTTGTATTTTGATCAGTAAGACTAAATGCAAAATGGACAGACCCGCAAATGATTAATAACACATGTAACGGAAAACTCGAAACATTGTATAGCGCAGTCATTTGTCGCTATTTTTTATTTTCTTTTTGGAGCGATTGCCGGTAAAGCAAAAATCACGTGCTTACAATGACCTTTGCCAATTTTTGTTCCACAACTTGCTTGAGTTCAAAACATAGCACACGACTATGATACGACTAAAATAACTCATAGAATAACCTCCTTATCATGTTAAGAACCCTAGTATCACCCCAAAGTACATGTTATAACATTCCAATCTTGTCGACTTTTGATGAAACTTATTTTTTTCAATTGGTTTAGCTTCTAAGCTTTCCAACCCTCTTGGTACTCGTTAAATATTGGTAACCTCCAAGGTAACATGATTAAATTACTTTATATTCTTCCAAATATAATCTTATTTTTGAGCTTACATCAATTGACTTACGACGTACTCTCACGTATAAAAACATGGGGTGTAACATTATTCCCCCTTTTGGAACATTCGTCCTCGAATGTTGACTGATGCACTTATCAATCTCTTAAGCAATAGCTCTTATGAATAATTTAATATTGCATTTGCCATCTAGGGAGATGTTCTGTTAATAAATCCAAAGGCTAGGGCATTCCCTCCTTTAGGCCTCTTTCTCAAACCACGACTTGTAGTTGAAATTCTTCCAATCTCGTAACTGTTTCTACCTTCTTTCATGCAGCCTGTATGATTCTGACCTTGTATGTGCACCTATGCGACTCTCATATCATTTTTCCTTTAGCTTTTAGCCAATCTCTAGGCCTCACTTTGTGAACATATACAGTACTATGACAAGTTGTCCCTCTAGGCATCTATAGGTGTACTAAAGTTCCTTGCTCGATACTTTGTCGAACTTACGACTATTGATATATCTTGTTTCATAGCCTCAGTTATCTATGCTTATGGCTTTACTACAACTAGGTAGGCCATACTATACGATAACTCTTACTTCGTTTCTACCCAACTCCAGGTTACTCTCTTACCGCTTATCCTATATGTACAAATCTAAACCATTTAATGCTTCCTTATTATTGTTCATCTAAAGAATGGCATCATAATCTCCTTTCATACTTTGGAATTTTTATCCATCTATTGTTGATTCACCTTAATGTTGATCTATAATCCACCACTGATAACTTGAAACCTCTTAGGTAATACATTGTCACTAGGGCTCATATATCATCGGGGAACATCTGAAGTGATTTGCCTAACCCACCTAGGGATGATACTATACTTAAATAACTGTATTTCATAGCATCCCAACGTGATTCATCTTATGGGGGTATTCTAATCCCATGCAATTCATGAAATCCCTTTTCTTAAAATCATTACTCAATCAAAGGCCTAAATGTCATCCTCTTACCTATCACCATTACACCCTTATTCTACTACCAGGGCACCATTTCATCTCTTCTAATTGCTCCTAGCCTTAGACTCCTCTGAGTTCATTCAGGATGTATCGAGCTTTCTATAACTTACGAAAACCATCAACTCTCTTGTTTTGATGGGCTTACTCCCAAAGCCTTACCTAGTCTTGTCATCTTTTTTTATCCTTACTCCAATCTACCTAAAACCTTGTTGCTCTACGATACTTTATCTTGCGACCTACACATATCTATTTATATTACTCGCAACCTTCCTTTAACTTGATAGAACCATAGATTTCCCTTTGTGTCTTCTTAGTTGTCTTTAAATGTAAGCATTTACTTTTCCTAATCATTCTGCCACTTGTTTCATGAATACTTGGCTTATCTTATTGCCCACGAATACTTAAATTTCATGTAACTCATATGATCTCTAATATCACTTTTGTTTTTTTTCCTTCCCATTCATTAGCCATGATATGTGCCACTTTCCTATGGAGTGCATACACTGTTGTAATGAGACTGTTGTTACAAGATCATTTCTTCTTCAAGTCGATATTCTTAAGTTGAAGCCTTATTCCTTAATTCCTCAGCTAGTCGTTTGTTGTAGTACTTAGGGGAGACCCTCTGACTTTTATGAAGTTGCGAGCTTATTACATCATATACCTGATGGGATTTTTTATTTTCCTGGTCGCCTATAATTATCCCTAGTTACTTACCTTTGGGTCCTTTTACTCGTAGGGTTGCTTCTGAACTTAAATTGACTGTCTTCTAAACGGCACTCCCTTTTATTTCTGTAACACTTATACGGTACCTTTAAATATCCCAACTCCTATTTGAATATTTATCAAGGATTACGATGTCATATTTGCAAGACTGAATTCACTATGTTAGGGATCACTATGTTTATCTTGCACAATCTGCTAATTTGTCTGTATCCTCTTGTCTAGCCATAACTAGGCCCTTCCTTAATAAACTACTAACTACTCGTTGGTCCATTCTCATATCTGTGTTCCGCGTAATCTCTCTTGGATTATATCATTTGTCTTAACTTACCCCTCACACTAGCTCCTTATATATTAAGCATTCATTCACATTTATTTATCAATAACATCTGGTGCGGGAATCCTTACTGCCTCTCCCCAGCGCCGTGCTTGCATAATGTTTTGGAGTTGTATCATATCTATAGGATTTGAATAAATGCAATCTTATTCGTTTTGTCTTTCTACCACATTCTTCCTTTACTATTAATACCTTAGTTACACGAACCACATAAGTCCGTCTCTTCATCTTAGGCATATTTTCACATCTTTATGGACTCTTACTCGCCTTGCGATAACCCTTCTATACCAGGAATAACTAAATTTCTTACGCACGAAGATGACACCTAATGTAACTGTCACACTTAATCCCTTAAGCTTCACTCTACACACAATGCTTGCTTTAGGGAAGCCCCTGAATGACGTTTAAAGGTTATTCTTTTGTTATCCATTTTATTATTGTCGGAATGCTATCTCTGAAATTCACACAATGCCGACTATTATCAAATCTTCTGATCCCTAATTCATGTTCAGTTTATTTTGTTCACTAGCCCATATTGATTTCTTTACTGGGGGCGTATAACTTTTCCTTCTGGTAATCACGTACGAGTCACCAACTCATTTCATGAAATGAGGGTATGACTTTATGGCTTATACAATTTTATTTTCTCAAGGCATGTTACCTCTTGTCTTTTCCTTCACTTGAATATAGACTCTGTAATCCTATCATATTTTGATTTACTATTGTCACCCATTTATCACATCTTACTACTTCATTTACTCTCTTCTTATTCTCCGGCTAATATTTCTATCTATCACTTTATTATGAAAACTTCAACAAAATGTTCTTTCACTTTTAACTCCCCTTGCTTCATCTCACTGGCTCTTCGGGACACCTAACATCCTCATTTTACTAGGAACGAGAGCCATACTAAGGTAAATATTTATCCCTTTTAGGATTCCAATTCCTATCTTCTGAAATTTTTGAACATTCTAGTATTTGTATCTGATTGTACTATTCTAGAGTGCACCATCTGGGTGTCTCACAAGGAGATATATTACCATGTTTGCGCTATCCTTTGGAAATGTTAGCTGATGATAACAATCTATTCACCATTTTGGGTTACCCTAACCCCCGATGGTCCTGATATCCCATTCTTCACTTAAGCTATATCTGTTAGCTCCCATAGGCCATAACTGAGATGGATGTGGCCAATAGTATATATTTTTGTTACTGTTGAAAGTAACTCAGAATGATTATATTTCTCTACCTGAATTATAAATGCTGATAATCTTCACTAACTGGGTACCTCATACCCTTCTTTACCTTGCTTCTTTTACTTGTTGAAACTTGTATCTACCTTCTGATTCTCTTGTTGCTTTTACCATATGGGTGGATAGATATTCATGCCTTAGGGCTTCTTATCAAGAAGCTTACACGTCTTACTATATATATAATCTACTGAAGACCTTACATTTACTCATCATAAGCATGATGCAAAATCGAGTTCCTCTTATTCAACTCTTCCACAACCACATTTAATCTCTTACCAACCATCTTTATGGATGAGGTATCATTGTATTACGAATAAAATAGAATTTAAAAGTTTGAATTCTTACAACTGAGCTCTACCACACGATCTAGAGTAAGACGAAAGAGTGACAGTCCTAAATGCCTTGTAGCCTCCTGCTTATAAGTGTGTTGCACAACACACCTATAAACAAGACTCTACTAGACATGGATTGTAGACTTCCTAGGATAGAACTACTCTGATACCACTTTTCTCACGACCCAAATCAGATAGCCGCAATGGCAACCGGTACCTTAGTCAACCGAGTACCAACGTAATGTATCTTTCTTATCATACCATCATGGGTAAATGGGCTAGAAGGGCCGTCATGAGATAATCAGAATAAAACATAAGGGAATACTAAACATAGGATGACCCAACATAATATATAAGCATATACATGTGACATACGGGCCTATAAGGCCGACATGATCATTTTTACACTAAAAACATTGGCCGCTAAGGCCATACAAGTATCCATATACATGACATCTATCTACAAGACTCTAAGAGTATATAAACATCATAAAGGTCAGGACAGGGCCCCGCCATACCAATCAATACATGTCCAAATCATACTGACCAAATAGGCATCTTCGGAGCAAGTGGAGTGCACTAACACCTTCCACTGAGCTGATAAACTACTAGGACGACTGTCAACCAGCCTATCGCGATCTGCAGGCATGAAATGCATTATCTCCAAGCAAAAAGAATTTCAGTACGAATAAAGTACCGAGTACGTAAGGCAGGAAAGCATAAATAAGAATAGTAATGTAAAGAGAAGTAGAGAAGATACAACCTGTAACATCTGAGTGCCTCTGAGGGTGACTGACATGAAATGCATAATACATAAATATATACATATACTTTTTAAAAAATACGTCATTGTGAGCATCATCATCATCATCATATCGTACCCGGCCTCGAAGAGGACTCGGTAAAAACGTACCCCGCCATCATAAGGCTTGATAGAATTGTACCCAGCCACGTGGAGCTCGGTAAAACCCAACTGATCAGTGGTTGGATAATAGGTGCCATACCCGGCCTACTATAGCTCGGCTCGATAGAGGAAAGTAGATACATATATATAATGCATGTTGGACTCATAAAATCACGTTCTAAACATTTTAGAGTAACGTATGGTCGTTGCACCTTCTATTAATGCTATGGACATCATAACATCAATATGAACCTCAATAGAATTTAAGAATCATACATACATGCTTAGAATAACTTTATAAGGAAAGAACAACATGGACAACCTTAGTTGCTAGGAGTAGATCCGTTATGAAATAGCACATCATTTACGATCATTTCACTTTAGATCATGCCAAAATAAATAAGGAAGTTCCTTAAAATACCTTAACTCTGTTGTGTCCTTAATACCTTCCAAGGAATTCTTCAAACAACGCAACTCAATCTACCATAGCACAAGGAGATTCAAAATTAGTGTTGAGTAAAGGCTAAGTCTACAACTTAAACTAGTAGCTCGTTTATGTAAATTTGTGCGGCATCTCCCCTGTAACAAGGGATTCCTCCAATACCATATACCAACAAAATCAACCAGAGAAATCCAACAATATATAAATATAAATAACAAGACACCATATAGCAATAACAAGTCACAACTACTTCACGACGAGCGGCAAGCTCCAATTGGAATACGTATACCCTATATTACCCCTTATAGACTTCTTACTTCAACTTAACAGTATTATTAACATGATAATGAATTCATACATCAATAATTCCGGCCTTATACCATATATTTATAACAACGAAAACAATTCAAAACTCCAATTATCCTCAATTAGCAACTTTATTCACTAGTTCATGTCTAGTCCGTCCATTTAACTTAATCACCATCAAGATAACTTTAAGAACATGCAAGAACACAATATACATACCTCCTACAGTAGCTTCAATTCAAAATCCAAGTTATGTTTAACTTACAACAGCCCTCAATGGCAATACAACACCATAGAAGTGACTTAAGCTAATCCAAGTATTATCTTGTAGTTTATCATCCTAGCAACTTAACCAACATACAAGCCAGCTTAAGAACAATTAGTAGGCTGTTATAATCACCTTTTACAGTAGCAAAAACATGAAATTTAAGCCAAACACATCCCACAACTATCCTCAATGACAACACAACCTCAAAGAGGTGTTGTTCTTCACTAGAACTAACTTTTGACGTTGAAATATGGTGTAATCACTTCAAACCCTTATGGTATCTATTTAGGAGGGTTAGGAGAAGTTTGGAGATGACGTTGACCCAAAGAATGAGCAGAAAATAGGCGTCAAAATCGTTTTTAAAGTGAAGTAGGTTGAGCACCGCCTAAGTGGGTCCCATGGGAGCAGCTTGTGCAGTCTCGCAAAAATACGAATATCTATCTACTCCAATGTCATATCAACAAACAGTTTAATGCGTTGGAAACTAGACTCATAGATCTTGAATTTGGTAGGTGGATCATCCAATAATTCCAAGTATATTGGGAGAAAAGCTCAACTACATTTGACCTAATTTTCAGCATATTATGAATGTAGCTTGTGATGACCTTTGCCCACTTTTGTTCCACAACTTGCTTTACTTCAAAACGTAGCACACGACTATGATATGACTAAAATAACTCATAGCATAACCTCATTATCATGTTAAAAAACCTAGTATCACCCCAAAGTACATGTTATAACATTTCAAACTTGTCGACTTTCGACGAAACTTATTTTCTTCAATTTGTTTAGCTTCTAACCTTTCCAAACCTCTTGGTACTCGTTAAATATTAGTAACCTCCAAGGTAACATGATTAACTTAATTTATATGCGCTTACATCAATTGACTTACGACGTACTCTCACATACAAAAACATGGGATGTAACAAGGCCGGTAAAGATGCCTACACAAAAAATGCACAAATTTACAGCAAGAAAAAGAAAAAGTACTGGTCGCCGCCAGGCCCAGTAGTGCCATCGGCTCGACCACTTGTGCCATTTTCATTTGCCCCTTCACCATCACCACCGCGCTTAGGGTACTCATACTATTACCAAGCATCCTCTTCAATCAGGTCCTCATCTGCGTCTCTCTCATCGTCATTGGCCTCCGGTGTAGCAGGATCGTATCCACAAGTGACCTGAGATTCACGTGCCTTAACACAAGCATTTTTGAAGACACTTCTGAAATGTTTCTCTCCCTCATCAGATCTCTAAATATATCCAGATGGGCTTCGGCATGAATCCACTCCTCGTACAAATCTCTAGAAACATTAGGAAAATCAGAAGTGCGGGAAGAGGACGGTCGAGCTAGCAATTGGGCCTTCTCCGCCTCAATAGCGGTGACTCGATCACAAAGGCCAGATGCCTCTTTCTCCAATTCTCCAATCCGCACATCAAGCTGCTCTTCTTTAAGAGTGGCCTTCTCCAAGGCACTCTCTTGCTCGGAACGAAGAATACAGATCATGATCTCCGAAGCCTCCGCCTTCCTCATAGCCCCCGATCGAGCAAACTCTACCTTCTCGAGATCCTCTGCCTTCTCGGCGACCTCGCCACTTAGATCATCCATTTTGAATTGACATTCCTCAAGCTTGGCATGCAGTGTGACCACTTGGTCTTGGAGATCACCGCACTGGGCTTCAACCCCTTTGCTGACTTCAAGCTCTTTTTCTTTGTTTCTCAACGTCCCCTCAAGGACACTGCATTTCTAGTTGACCTTTACCAGATCATCATATTTTTGCTTCAACTCATCCCGAAGGGCCTGCAAATTGCCGTCCTCGCCAAATCACCTACAAATTTCCCCGTACTTTCCATGGTACACGCGGTATTTTCGTTGCAACTTCATAAATATAGCCTTGCACCTATCCTCTCTTCAAGCACTTTAAATTTCCAAAATCATGGTATGTAATCACAAAAAAACGGCCAAACATAAGAACTCCTCCGCCGACAAAGGCGAAGCACTAAGACATCAAAAATATGAATAAAGCAGATAAGAAAAAGAAGCCTTGAAAAATTTACCCTGAGAACGAGGCTGACTATGCTCCTTGATAAGGTGGTGTCATCTAACACCACAAGTGTTACACCCTCCACGTTCAAACAAAGGGGACCAAGGGCAGGGACCACATTCTTTGTGTTTTTCAATAGATCACGGTCCTTGGGGATGGTGATGGTCCGCGTGGACCTCTCCAGTCTCACCTCGTGCTGGGTAAATCCCTCCTCCATAATCTTCATCTCATTAGCATCGAGATCAGATCCCATCTCGTAGCCATCCTCGATAACACATTTGCCTCTTCCATCGGCGACAAAGGAGCATCGTTAGCTGGCGACAAAGTCGACAGCCCATTCTGCCGCAAATTATCAGATGCCACAGCAACCGACCCTTCGACTCTTACCACCAAAAGGGAAGAGGTACGCCCTCAACAACCTCCACCGATGCCGGAACGTCAGAAGCCAGCTCGACATTGTACTCGAGTATTATGGTTGCCATTTTGCGGATGATAAAATCATCCATTGTTGAATCCGCAGCCCGTACAACCCTATCACCAATGTCTACCAACCTTCTCTTATGAGGCACCAAATTCTTATTGCTCGGCAGTGATTCTTCTTTCTCGTCAATAAGATAGAACAAAGGGGAAGTTGGAAGCCTCGCTATCAAAATATTTGTAGGCGGAGAATAAGTCGATGCCAAGTCAGCGATAGATGGGGCCAAAGACCAAACGGACTAAGCCGTAGTCGAATAGGGAACGAAAATAGAAGTGCGAGCAGACCTAACCTCGGTTGTATAAGGAATAGACATTGAAGAGGAGGCACCTTTCCTCTTACAAAATGAAGGAGGGGAAGCTTTTGGCCTCATCAAATGTCATCGGCTTGAAAAATGAAGAACCAAAAAAGGTTCACAACCAGCGAAAGCAAACTAAAAGAAACAAGCGACTAAAAGGTCAAAAAATAAAAGAAACAAACTAGCTCACCGGTCAAGGAAGGAGAAGGCCCAAACTTCCTGAGAAAGCCCGGCCACTCGCAAATTCCCACGGTACAAGGGAGAACTCGACAAACCCAATCAAAAAAACTCCCGAACAAAAGAGGGGGCGTAGTCTTGGCTGCATGGAACCTGAGTTCAGAATCTACGGCCAAAACAAGCAAATCAAATGTTTTAATGAAGAAAGGTTAAACACTTACGAGTGGAATTCCAAGTTTCGGGGAAGCCGTCCGCGTTCACCATCACATCTTCGATTCTAACAAAGAAGAAATTGTGCCAGAACTGGCAGTTCACCTTGTCGTTTATCTTCGCCACCAAGAGTTTGCCCCCGCGATGGCGAAGATTCAACATTGTCCCCTATAAAAACTAGGGGCAAAGAGATGCATCAGATGCCAGAGTGTGACCTCGACCCCGACTAATTTCGCATATTTAGTAAGCATCCGAATAAGCTTGTAGATATATGGAGAAAGCTGAGTTGGCCAAACGCCATGGTAGTGGCAGAACTCCTCTGCCAATGGGAGAAGGGAAAGAGTGTAGCCAACATGAAAAGGGTAAGCGTAGAACACGCAATACCCGGGACGGTGCGGGAATCAAATTGACGCAAATGGGAATGTTGAATTTAACCCTAAGTTCTACTAGATCGGCCTCTTTCATTGCCGACTCCGAAACCTCGAGCTCATCTTTAGGAGCATTCGAGAAGTTAGACCTAACTTTCTCTCAACAAGGAACTATCTCCTCCACCGTGGGAAAGTTCTCATCCTCAATGGCAATGGGGACACCCACATCATGAGGAGGCATATCACCGCCCAAGGGACAAGGTTACTTCCCTCAGCAGGACCAGAAACCACGTTAGCCATAGTTCCAAAAAAAAGAGGATATTCAAGTGAAGAGGGGTTGAAAGTAACTGGAATCGCCGGAACCAGTAAAGTAGACCCACAGTAATGAAGTAAGAAGAAAAAGACACATGGATTCGATATGAATAATACGCAAAACACGAATGAATTCCCTCATATCCCTATTTATCATAATTCAAGAATCAAAATCGATAAATAAGGCCATCATTACCCAGCACTAGTACCGAAACGACAGATGCATGGGAAACGATGCAAAACATCGGTAAAATGTGACATAATGATGAATGATGTCATGACGTCATTCTGAAGTAGGAAAGATGTGACACCGAGAGATGCGGCTCAAGAAAGGTCGCATTGTCATCTCGTCTGAAACATCACTACTCGACTCGTTCGTCCGATTTTGCCGACCACAACAAACAGAATCCGCTCATCTAGGTCGTCTGAGGCCGGCCTTAATAATCGGAGGGACTAACTGTATAGGTCGAAATCTGTCTCAATACTTGGGGCAAAATAACATCGAGAAAAGAGTCAGCCGAGATCGACCAGGAAACAGCGAGACTCGTGGTCAAGGTGCAAACGATGGTCGAGGTCGAGTACCACAGAAAGATCTGTAACGACTAGTTTTTTAGAGCAAGACATTAAAAAGATTATTCCATTAATATTCTCTGCACTTGTACTATTATGGTTTGTTGGGGAGAGAGGTTTGTTAGGGGTGTGTCCCATATAAAGAGAAGAAAAGATAGTGAATAAGGGGGACAAATATTTTGATAAGAACAGACTTTTGATAAAGATTCTCTTTTGCAAAGATACAAACATTATCTTTTCATCAAGATTCTTGCCCATATTATTTTACACTTCTCCATCAGATTCATGAA
Organism: Nicotiana tabacum; assembly: GCF_000715075.1. Classification (NCBI taxonomy): domain Eukaryota; kingdom Viridiplantae; phylum Streptophyta; class Magnoliopsida; order Solanales; family Solanaceae; genus Nicotiana; species Nicotiana tabacum. Next base: position 171,589,970 of record NC_134089.1, read on the forward strand.
TAGTTCGAATATTCTAAGATCTATCTGTCACTCATCATTGTCGGGAGGAACAATGATCCAGTTCATTTTTTATTAGATGAACCATTTCTTCTATTTACTTAAATGTCATTTATTATTAAGTATTACTCCATTATTGCTCATATCTTCTTGGATATTTAATGCGAATTAATGTCAACTACCCACAAAATCTGTTTAACATGAACCGCAGTTTTGAAACATACATCTAAAAATATTATCATTAACTAGGTTTAACCCGTCATTCAAATACAATTATTTTACCGGAAGTTACGTTTTTTGGTCAAACACCTATGATGGTTGCCAATTAATTAAATGATTATTTAAGGTACAGCTAACTCCTAAATAAAAAAATCGTGATATGACAAAAGGAGGAGGATAGAAAAGGTAGTCCTTGTCATTTATTATTAATCTGCTTAACAGGCCGTCCAAGGGAAATTACTGAATGATTACTTATACCCGTACATCCTAAATTTGTCTTTTACCTTTTGCCTTTCGTCCTAAATGGTCGTTTGCTTGTGCCATCCATCCAAATTGATCAAAGTAGTATCAAAGGATAAATGAACGTTACCAATTTGATTCTTTTAAGAAAGGATTTAAGTTAGTAATGAAATGAAGATAAGCTGTCATTTGTCAATATATGTTTAGTGTCAAAATGATGGTACTACTTACTAAGTAAGCAAACGCATATATATATATATACTTAACCTATCAAAACTATTTAAAGCAAAGGGATTTGGCTTTGTAGCAGTTTAGTCATTTCAATTTAGCTTAAATTTACAATTTTACCCTTAATAAGTAGCTTTTATAACCACACAAAAACTTTGGCTCCTTTTTTATTTGTTTAGGACCACACATTTCAAAAGTTTTCATTTTTTCTTAAACTTCATGCCTAGTCAAACAGGTTCACATAAATTAGAACAGGGGAGTATTAAAAATAGAAGTTAGAGATATATATATTAAATAACTTAATGATTTAGATAACGTTAAGCTAAAAATATCAATTTAAAACTAACATATCGTTTTAGTCTTCTCTAAACAAAGTTTGATCTGATTTTCGGAAACCAAAATCTGTTTACGTTGTTAATTCCAAACTGCTATGAAACGTAAAAAGCATTTTTTTCGTCTACTTTATGCACTGGCTGATTGTTATACTAAAGATCAATCCTTTTTAATGTAAATCAACTTAAACACCCATAAAATCCTCTTGACAGTTTTTATATTCAACCTATATCAACATATTTTTAATTATGCTTGTCGGTCATATTACAATAACAAATCTAATATAACCCCACAAGTGGAGTCTTGGAAGAATATTGCGTAGACAGGCCTTATTCTTACTTTGAAGGTAGAGAAATTATTTCCTATAAACCCTCGGCTCACAAAAGACAAGAAAAAAGTAATAGCCAAGCAATGACAATAACATGATAGTAAGAAAACGAAACGAAAAGAATAACAAGTAAATACCAAAAAAATCTAACAATAATAGAATATGAGACTAACACTAATACTCTCAATTATCTACTAACTGTCTACCTTAATTTTCGACCTTCATACCATCCTACTTTTATTTAAGGTATGGCTTTATTATCCCGCGTTTTATAGTCATTCATATTATTTCTCTTAAATAAAAGAAGACAAAATGTACATTACCCAAAAAAATAAAAAAGAGAGAATGACGTTACTTGTGCAAAAAGCCAAATGATCCGAAACAGTTTAAGAAGTGGAAAAGCAGTGCATGAAAACCATGGCTAACTCTTTCTTTTCTTTCCTTTTTCTATGAAAGTTATCGTAACTTTAGTAAAGCTATGAATGGTGGAGCAACTTTTTTGGTAACTATTTAGCCATTGTGTCATTCATCCATAAAGAAAAAAAGGTGTGTTTACATTGATACGACTTTAATTTTGAGCATCTCGGATCAATTCATACTTATCATGTAAAAATATTAGAAATGTGCCAGCTGTAGATAGTTGTACATTGTATATATAACGTAGGACCTTATTAGTTGTAGTAGCTAGTTTATTAATAAGAATGCAAGTCTAAGTGGTTAAGTTAGTAAGGAGTGTGAAGAGTATAAATATGTATGTACAGTTGTAATGAAAAAGAATAAGAAAGTTTTCCACTTCAGATATATATCTCTCTCTTGAAGCTTCTCTCTGCATAGCTCCATTCTTAACCAAGTTCCATCTCTCCTTTTAAGATGGTATCAGAGTTACCGATCGAATTTCTCTCTTTTTAAGATGGTATCAGAGTTATCGATGGAATTCGAGCTGGCTAATAAGCGATTGAGGAATGATCGATCAGTATTGAGGTGTATCTCGTTGGAATTTTCCAGTACAGGAAACCCTAATTTTGCTATTGTTGAGTTCTCGAGTTTTTTCTTCTTTCGATTTTTGAGTCCTTCTAAATTGGACAAACCTTAAGTCGATTGCAACAGTTTTGTTGAGAATTTCTGATTTGCTAATAAATTGATCGAAGATGACAATTACTAGTGATGAAGGAGCGTCTGCGATTCAAAAATCAGCTGAGCAATTCACTGATATTTATCCGAGAAATATATTGTTTCTGCATTTATCAGATACTCCAGGTTCTCTACTCATCCTTCAACAATTGACTAGAATAGAAAATTATACTGTTTGGTGCAATTCTATGAAGGTTGCACAGTTACCTAAGAACAAATTAGGGTTTATTGATGGAAGTTGTCGGAGGAAACACTACAAAGGGGATTTAGCCCATGAATGGGATAGGTGTAATGCATTTGGTTTGTAATCGATCACCAACAATGTTTAGAGAGAATTGGCGAATGGTTTGATGTATTCATGTCATGCTCGTGAGGTCTGGATAGATTTAAAGGAACGTTTTGACAAAAGAAACTTGATACGAGTATACCAGTTGCATCGTGAGATTTACACAATGGTGTAAGGAACCTCTTCAGTATCTAAATACTTTTCTAGATTGCATAATGTTTGGGATGAATACTTCTCCTTAGCTCCAATTCCTAGAAGCGATAAGACATATGCAGATCACATGGAACAACAAAAGCTTATGCAATTTTTGATGGGGCTGAACGAGACTTATGCTCTATCTCTATAATGATCCGACCGGTTATTTTACCTTCTAGAACCTCGTTCCCCTAAATAAGACTTTTGGTACTTATTTCTACTGCTTTATGACTTGTGGGGATGGTTAGTTCGGGATTTGGAAGAGTTTGGGTTGAAATCGGAACACTTGGTTCCTTAAGGTTGGCTTAAAAGGCAAAGTTTGACTTTGGTCAATATTTTGAGTAAACAACCTCAGAATTGGGATTCGATGGTTCAATAGGCCCGTATGATGATTTTAGACTTGGTCGTATATTCAGATCGGATTTTGGATGACCCGGAGGCGTTTTGGCGCCTAATAGTGAAGGTTGGTTCTTGAAGGATTTGAAGTTCTTTAAAATTTGATTTGCAGCGGGTATTGGTGAAATTGAGGCCCGAATTAAATTCTGAGTCCAGGAATAGTTCTGTAATGTCATCTAAGACTTGCATGCAAAATTTAGTGTCATTCCGAGTAGTCTAAGTACGATTCGTCGCATTCGGAGAATTTGGAAAACTTGAAGTTCAAAGATTGATTCAATTTGGTTTTGGGGTGTGAATCTTGGTTTCGTTGTTTATTTTCGCATTTCGAGAGTTTGATCAGGTCCGTATCATTTTTACAGACTTGTTGGTTCCTTTGAACGGGGTCCCGAGGGGCTCGGGTGTGTTTCGGACCGCCCGGAGCTAAAACTGAGAAACCAGAAATTTCCAGTTCTGGTTTCCTTCTTCACGAATGCTGGAGAGCCATCGCATTCACGAAGAAGGATCTGGGGCAGTGGGAAAATTGCCTTTCGCATTCGCAGTAAGTCTCACGCATTTGCGAAGCCTTGAGAGCCTAGGCCTTCTCATTCGCGAAACCCCACTCGCGTTCACGTAGGTGAAATGGGGCCGGGCAGGTTCAGTGAGGTTTGCTCTTTCGTAGAAGAGTTGTCGCATTCGCGATGCCCAATCAGGGTAAGCATTCGCAAATGCGAGGCTTCCTTCGCGTTCGCGATGAAGGCTGTCACAACTGGGTAGAAGCTTGTTTTAAATACAGGACTTAGGTATTTTTCTCTCATTTTCCGCACACTTGGGCGATTTAGAGTTTTAAAAAAGGAGATTTCAACCTAGCAATTGAAGGTAAGTAATTCCTAATGTGAGCTTAATATATGGGTTATGAGTAGATTTTAACATGTAAATGACGAGAGTCCGTACGTAGCTACTATTCCTGATTATGTCCGGATAGTATTAGATTTACACCATGCTTTGCAGATACCGTAATTGATTATAATTTCTAATTGTAACTAATGGAATTAAGTTGAGGATATTCAAGGATTTAAAAGCTTCAAGTTGAATTGTCTTTATTCTTTTAAAAGAATCAAGAAAGGGTTATGATTTGACATTAAATTTATATTTGACCACGTCACACGTATGATCTGCGAGTGTGGTAATTCCTTAAATTTATATTTGACTGCGTCGCATGTATGATTCGCGAGCGGGTTAAATAGATGCATCTATGATTCGCGTCGTTCAACTCACGGCAGTGCACAATTTACATTTATGTTGGATCGGGCCGAACGTCCTCGATGGGATTTGTGTGTGATAATAAAGCTGGAAGTCCCTTTTATAACTTGTATAAATGCATCGTTTGAGAGATAATTTGTTTTAAATGAAAGAAATTTTTTGGGTTCTTAAATATGATGAAAGAATTGTTCGACTATTTCATGTTCTGAGTTCTATTGTTATTTCTCTATATCATGTTTAATTAGAATTTCATATTATTATATTGTTGGCCTTTGTAAGTGTCGGAGTCAACCCCTTGTCACTACTTCTTTGAGGTTAGACTAGATACTTACCGGGTACATATTTTTATGTATTCACACTACACTTATGTACATAATTGTACAAGATTTGAGGCAGGTGCATCTAGCCACTTGTGTGACGTACAGATTTGATCCCTATCCCGAGACTTCACGGTGAGCTGCCTTCTGAGCCGTTCTGTAACTGCTGGAATCTCTCTTATGCTTTCGTTTTTTGTCTATTCTCTTTCAGACAGTACGCTAGTGTTCTTTTGTACATTCTAGTAGATTGCCCACATACTTGTGATACCAGTTCTTAGGACACAAACTAGTAGACTTATGATCTTGGTACTGTATACATGATTACAGCTTGTATTCCATTGCTTCCGTTTAACTTTGTTTCATTTGGTAAATTTTCTAAATCTTTTTAACAAATGAAGAACTATTATCCTATTAGTAATTTATCTAAGGGGACGCTGCATTTCATGCTCTCAGGTCTTGATAGACAGGTCGAATGTACTCCAAGTAGGGGATCAACTCAGCGGAAGATGTTGGTGTACTCCATTTGCTCTGGGGTTGCTTGTTTGGTCAGTATGATTTAGATGTGTATTGTTTGGTATGGCGGATCTCTGTCCTGGCCTTTATGATAATTATGTATTCTTAGAGGCTTGTAGATAGATGTCATGTACGTAAAATATTGTATGGCCTTGTCAGCTTATGTTCGGTGTACGAGTAGTTATTTTGGTTTTAGAGGCCCATATGTCTTATGTATAACTTGGCATTACATGTTGTATTCTACCTACTTCACGGCAGCCTCTATGGCTCAGTTATCTATGATAGTATGATACGAAAAGATACGTTATGTTGGTACTCGATTGAGTAAGATACCGGGTACCCGTCGCGGCCCATCGGTTTGGGTCGTGACAATTTCATGATAGCATCGGGCTTTCAGGAGGTCATAGGTCGTATGGTGCGGTTCATGGACACTATGACTCAGGCTGGTTTATTTCCAGCAGACCCAGCCACATCTCAGGCAGGAGGGGGAGCACAGACCCCTACTGCTCAGGCTCTTGGGCACGTAGCTGCAGTATATCAGACTTCGGGTACACTACCGGTGGGTGGGGCCCAGCCAGTAGCCGCAACTGCACCTGAGCCTAGACCAGCTGTGGACGACGATTTGCAGAAGCTATTGGACAGGTGGACTAGGCTACACCCTCACATCTTCGGGGGTAAGCGGAATGAGGACCCCCACGACTTCATTGATCGATACAGAGATAGATTACACAACATGAGGGTATTGGAGTCCCACGGGGTGGATTTCACGACTTTCCAACTAGAGGGCAGGTCCCGTAGATGGTGACAGTCTTACCTTCTTAGCAGACTAGAGGGTTCTCCTCCCATGACTTGGGACCACTTTACCCGGCTTCTATTGGACAGGTATATTCCACCCTCTCAAAGGGAAAAGTTCCGAGGTCAGTTCGAGCAGCTCGAGCAGGATCAGATGTCAGTGACTGACTATGAGGCGAGATTCTCTGAGTTCTCACCAGGCACTCATGATACTTCCTACAAACGTAGAGAGAGTGCAGAGATTTGTTGCAGGGTTGCACCCTGGTATTCGGGCTAGCATGCCTGAGAGGTTGAGATAGGTACTGATTATCAGCTAGTGGTGGAGATTTCTTGAAGGATTGAGGGCTATCACCAGAGGGGTAGAGAGCAGATGCAGCAGGACTAGAGGACCCGATTCTCTGGAGAGTTTAGAGGTGCCCAGGCTAGGGGCAGAGGTCAGTTTGCGAGGGGTCAGCCTAGCAGGCCCACATATCTATCACCACCACCTCCTCGTGGTGCTCCAGCGCGTTCATTGCTATGTTAGAGAGTTTTTATCGCCCACCAGCTCATCAAGGTCCTTCCAATGCCTATTACAATGTCATGCCTGAGAGTTCATACCACCCACCAGCCATTCAGGGTTCTTCTAGTGCGTATTCAGGCTATCAAGGTTAGACTTCAGGCAGCAATCTATGGTACTGAGAGGTTGTTACAAGTGTGGAGATCCAGGTCACACATGAAGAGAACCTATCCCCAAACTTCGGGGCAAGGCAGTACAACAGGGTCATTAGCCTATGATTGCAGCACCAGTCGTCTGACCACCCAGAGGTGGGGGACGGACGGGTAGGAGTCGTCTTAGAGGTGGAGGCCAGGTAGGGGGAGGTCAACAACTATTGTTCAGCCAGGTGGAGCCAGTCGGCACTCTAGCTAGATTCTATGCTTTTACGGCTAGACCAGATGCAGTGGCCTCATATGCCGTGTTCATAGGTATTATTTCTATCTGCGGTTGGGATGCTTTGGTATTATTTGATCCAGGGTTTACGTATTCATATGTATCATCTTTGTTTTCTCACTTCCTGGATATTTCTCGTGAGTCCTTGGGTACTCATGTTTATGTGTCCATTCCTGTGAGCAATTCTGTGGTTGTGGATTGGATCTATCGGTCATGTATGGTTACATTATGTGGTTAAAAGACTAGAGCGGACCTTCTGTTACTTGATATGACCGATTTTGAGGTCATCCTGGGCATGGACTAGTTATCCCCATATCACGCCATCCTTTATTGTCATGACAAGACTGTTACTTTAGTGATGACAGAGTTGTCGAGATTAGAGTGGAAAGGCTCATCTATTAGTACAGCTAGTTGGGTTATCTCTTTTCCGAAGGCTCGGCATATGGTCGAGAAGGTCTATTTGGCTTATCTAGCTTATGTTCGGGATACCACCACAGAGTCTCCGACGATTGATTCAGTGCTAGCAGTCCGGGAGTTCGCCGATGTGTTTCCTTCTGACCTTCTAGGCATGCCACCAGATCGCGATACTGATTTCTATATTGATTTGGCTCCAGGTACCCAGCCTATATCTATCCCACCTTACCGTAAGGCTCCGAAAGAGCTGAAGGAGTTTAAGGAACAACTGGAAGAGTTGTTAGCAAAAGGGTTTGTTAGACCAAGTGTATCACCTTGGGGTGCACCAATGTTATTTGTGAAGAAGAAAGCTGGAACTATGCGGATGTGCATTGATTACCGCCAGTTGAACAAAGTTACCATCAAGAAGATGTACCTGTTGTCGCATATCGATGATTTATTTGACCAGTTGCAGGGTGCTAGGATGTTCTCTAAGATTGACTTGAGGTCAGGTTACCATCAGCTGAAGATTCAGGCCTCAGATGTTCCGAAGAGCACTTTCCAAATTAGGTATGGCCATTATGAGTTTCTGGTGATGTCCTTCGACTTGACTAATGCCCCGGCGGTGTTTTATGGATTTGATGAATAGGGTGTTCAGGCCTTATATTGATTCCTTTGTTATTGTCTTCATTGATGACATCTTGATTTACTCTCATAGCCTGGGGGAGCACGAGGAGCATTTGAGAGTGGTGCTTCAGACATTACGAGAACATAAGTTGTATGCTAAATTCACCAAGTGTGAGTTTTGGCTAGAGTCCGTGGCATTCTTGAGGCATGTAGTAGCAGGTGAGGGTATTAAGGTGGATCCCAAGAAGATTGAGGTAGTTCAGAGTTTGCCTCGTCCCACTTTGGTGACTAAGATCGGGATTTTCCTAGGGTTAGTAAGTTATTATCGCCGGTTTGTGCAAGTCTTTTCATCCATTGCAACACCTTTGACTAGATTTACCTAGAAGGGTGCTCCGTTTTATTGGTCTGATAATTGTGAGGTGAGCTTTCAGAAGCTCAAGACAACTTTGACCATGTGACTAGTTCTAGTATTTCCTTTCGGTTTGGGGATGTATACAATTTATTACGACACTTCACACATTGGCTTGGGTTGTGAATTGATCGAGGAAGGGCGAGTTATTGCATATGCTTCACGTCAGCTAAAGATTCATGAGAAGAATTACCCTATGCATGATTTGGAGTTGGCCGCGATTGTTCATACTCTTAATATATGGAGGCATTATTTGTACGGGGTGTCATGCGAGGTTTACATTGATCATCATAGCTTACAACATTTTTTCAAGCAAAGGGATCTCAATTTGAGGCAGTGTAGATGGCTTGAGTTACTGAAGGATTATGACATCACCATTCTTTATCATCTAAGCAAGGCAAATGTGGTCGTGGATGCCTTAAGCAGGAAGGTAGAGAGTATGGGTATCTTGGCACTCATTTCAGCAGAGGAGAGGCCACTAGTTTTGCACATTCAGTCGTTGGCTAACAGACTTGTGAGGTTGGAAATTTCAGAGCCCAACCAAGTTCTTGCATGTCTTATTGCCCAGTCTTCATTATTGGAGCAAATCAAGGCTCTACAGTTTGATGATCCGCACTTGGCAGTCCTTAGAGAGACAGTACTACAAGGTGGTGCAAAGGAGTTTTCTATGGGCGAAGATGGTATTATGCGACCCCAAGGTCATCTATGTGTTCCTAATGTCGATGGCTTGAGGGAGAGGATTCTAGAAGAGGCACAAAGTTCTCGATATTCCATTCATCCAGGTGTTATGAATATGTATCATGACCTGAGACAACATTATTGGTGGTGGCGGATGAAGAAAGACATAGTTGAGTACGTAGCTAGGTGCCTAAATTGCCAGCAGGTCGAGTATGAGCACTAGAGGCCAGGTGGCTTACTCCAGCAGATGACTATACTAGAGTGCAAATGGGAACACATTACTATGGACTTCGTAGTTGGGTTGCCGTGTACCTTGCGGATGTTCGATGTAGTTTGGGTCATTTTTGATAGGTTGACCAAGTCATCACACTTCATTCCAGTTGCAACTACTTATACTTCAGAGAGGTTGGCCCAGATTTATATTCGGGAGATAGTTCGGTTGCACGGTGTGCCTGTTTCCATCATATATGATAGAGGCCCTCAGTTCACTTTGCATTTCTGGAGAGCCGTACAAAGCGAGTTGGGGACCCGTGTAGAGCTCAGCACTGTGTTTCACCTACAGACCGATGGGCAGTCAGAGCGGACAGTTCAGATATTGGAGGACACGCTCAGAGCATATGTGATTGACTTTGGGGACAGAGGGATCAGTTATTGCCTTTGGCTAAGTTTGCTTACAACAATAGTTATCATTCCAGCATCGAGATAGTTCCATTTGAGGCTTTACACGGTCGGCGATGCCGTTCTCCCATCGGGTGGTTTGAGCCCGGCGAGGCTAACTAATATGGTACTGATTTGGTAAAGGATGCCTTGGAAAAGGTAAAGTTGATTCAGGAGCGACTTCGCACAGCACAGTTCAAACAAAAGAGTTACGCGAATTAGAAGGCGCGTGATGTATCATTTATGTCTGGTGAGAAAGTTCTCTTGAAAGTCTCGCCGGTGAAGGGTATTATGAGCTTCGAAACGAAGGGCAAGTTGAGCCCAAGGATTATAAGCCCATTTGAGGTGTTGAGGTGAGTTGGGGAGGTTGCTTATGAGGTTGCTTTACCTCCTATCCTATCAGGGGTTCATCCAGTTTTTCAGGTGTCTATGCTCCGGAGATATCACACCGACTTGTCATATGTGTTAGACTTCAACACTATTCAGCTAGATGAGAGCTTGGGTTTTGTGGAGGATCCAGTTGCTAGACAGGATCGCCAGTTGAGATCCAAGAGGATTTCTGCGGTAAAATTTTAGAGGAGGGGCCAACCAGTCGAGGAGGCAACCTAGAAGTCCGAGGAGGACATGCGGAGCATATATCCACACTTATTCAGCACTTCAAGTATGAATCTAAACCCGTTCGAGGACGAACATTTGTTTAAAAGGTGGAGAATGTAACGACCCGACTGGTCATTTTGCTTTCTAGAATCTCGTTCCCTAAATAATACTTCCCTTACTTACTTTTACTGATTTATGACTTTAGGGGATGGTTAGTTCGGGGTTAGGAAGAGTTCGGGTTGAAATCGAAACACTTGGTTCCTTAAGGTTGGTTTAAAAGGCAAAATTTGACTTCGTTCAATATTTTGAGTAAATGACCTTGGAATTGGGATTTAACAGTGCCAATAGGTCCGTATGATAATTTTATACTTGGGCGTATGTTCAGAACGGGTTTTAGATGACCCGGGGGCATTTTGGCGCCTAATAGTGAAGGTTGGTTATTGAAGGATTTTGAAGTTCTTTAAAATTTGGTTTGGAGCGGGTTTTGATGAAATCAAGGTCCGAATCGAATTCCGATACTGGTAATAGTTCTGTAATGTCATTTAAGACTTGCACGCAAAATTTGGTGTCATTCCGAGTAGTCTAAGTACGATTCGGTGCATTCGGAGAATTTGGAAAACTTGAAGTTCAAAGTTTGATTCAATTTGGTTTTGAGGTGTGAATCTTGGTTTTGTTGTTTATTTTCATGTTTTGAGAGTTTTAGCAGGTCTGTATCATGTTTACAGACTTGTTGGTGCCTTTAGACGGGGTCCCGAGGGGCTCGGGTGTGTTTCGGACCGCCCGGAGCTAAATCTGAGAAACTAGAAATTTCCAATTCTGGTTTCCTTCTTCACAAATCCAGAAGGGCCATTGCATTCGCGAAGAAGGAACTGGGGCAGTGGGCAAATTTCCCTATGCGTTCACGGTAAGGCTGACGCGTTCGCGAAGCCTTGTGAGCCTAGGCCTTCGCGTTCGCGAAACCCCACTTGCGTTCACGTAGGGGAAATGAGGCCGGGCATGTTCAGTGAGCTTTGCTATTTGCGTTCGCGGAAGAGCTATCGCTTTCACGATGCCCAATTAGGGTAAGCCTTCGCGAACATAAGGCTTCCTTCGCATTCGCGATGAAGGCCGTCATAGCTGGGCAGAAGCTTGTTTTAAATATGGGGCTTGGGCATTTTTCTCCCATTTTTCACACACTTGGGCGATTTTAAAGCTTCAAAAAGTGAGATTTCAACCTAGCAATTGAACATATGTATTTCCTACCTAATCTCTATTTAATACATGGGTTATGGGTAGATTTTATCATATAAATTTGTGGAATTCATGGGTTAGATGGAAAATTTTGGTTTTGATAAAAAAATGAGATTTTACCATGAAAAAGATTATGGAACTTAGTGAAAATCATATATTTATGTTCCTAAGGTTATGAGTAACAACTTTCTTCAAAAATTTTCGAAATTCGGGCATGTGGGTCCGGAGATAAATTTTAGGAATCTTGCCTTTTGGATTGGGTAATCACTTTAATTGTTAGAATATGAACTTTTGAACCTATATTGATTAGTTTTGCACTATTTAAATAGTTTTGGATTGTTCGGCTCCGATTTGAGTGTTTGAGCGCATTCTTGAGTTTGGAAGTAGGCTTGGAGACGAGGTAAGTCTCTTTTCTAGTCTTGTAAGAGGGAAATTTTCCCATATGAGAACTTAATTAATATGTGATTAATTTTCGGGGCTACATACGTATGAAGTGACGAGAGTCCGTACATAACTACTATTCTTGATTATGCCCGGATAGTTTTAGGTTTACACCATGCTTTGTGGACACTGTAATTGATTATATTTTCTAATTTTAATAAATGGAATTAAGTTAAGGATTTTCAAGGATTTAAAGTCTTCAAGTTGAATTGTCTTTATTTTAAAAAAAAAATCAAGAAAGGGTTATGATTTAACGTTAAATTTATATTTAACCGCGTCGCATGTATGATCCGCGAGCGGGGTAATTCCTTAAATTTATGTTTGACCGCGTCGCATGTATGATTTGCGAGCGGGGTAAATAGATGCATCTATGGTTCGCATTGTTCGACCCTCGATAGTGCACAATTTACATTTATGTTGGATCGGGCTGAATGTCCTCGGTAGGATTTGTGTGTGATAACAGAGCTGGAAGTACCTTTTATAACTTGTATAAATGCATCGTTTGAGAGATCATGTCACGACCCAAACCGATGGGCCACGACCGGTGCCCGAGTCCTACCTGTAAAACACCCCTAAGCATGCGTCTAAGATATAAACCTGAATAACATCTGCTGAATAACGAGAATAATATACATGAAGGAAACCTGCCCAAAAGGCATATGTACATATACGTACGGAATACGTGGGATGAGCCAACAAGGCTGGTATAGACAACTATATACCTCAAACTGGAAGTCGTCAAGGTCACATACTATCCAACTAGACATATTGTCTACAGACCTCTAATAGAAATACAATTGTACAAAGACGGGACTGAGCCACGTCATACCCATATATATATATACAAACATATTGTACCAATATCAAAAGTAGCTCCGGATCAAATGAGCACGCCAACTCTCGTTGATTAAGTATCCTAAGAAGGGGGACTGTCGTCTTGCCTACCTGCACCTGCGGGCATGAAACGCAGGCCTCGAGAGATAGGGCGTCAGTACGAATAATGTATTGAGTATTTAATGCATGAAAATTAGTACATAAAAGACATAGATGAAACATGGAATAAAGAAATCCATCTGTAAGTCTAAGTAACTTTGTAAATTCTAAAACATTTAAAATGTCATGCACGTGCATATAAATGTCGTGTCATGCATAGGTATAGGTGTACATAACATCATCAAGCCTCTAAGGGCGTCCCATCATATCATCTCGGCCACTGTGGGTAGCATCATCAACATATACCAACTGATCAGGTGGTGGTGCGTATATAACGGTGTAACCTTTTTCCCGTACCCCATATAAATATAATATACATATATACTCGTATATAACGTCATCTGTTCATGGGTCAATGTACATGTATAAATTCATGAAATTCATAAGAAATATGTTAATAAGATTCTCTCGGAATGCCATAAAACTCAATATGCCTTTCGGATAAACTTTATCAAATACGTATTTTCTGAGACCCATGAACAGGCGATAGAATAATAAGACTTATGGAAAAATAAGAATATACACATCTCTAGAATTTCTACGAATAGAGTAATTTATGAAAGTTGTGCACTTGCTCGTTTCGTTTGTGTCGTATAGATCATGCAAAAAAGAAAGAAGGGATGGCCTTAACATACCTGGAGTAGGGAAAATCCATATTATATTCTTGGAAAAGGTTGCACCGTACTCCTTTAGAACCACAAAATTTTACGTTGCTACGGTTCTAACAATTCTCATTGGAATTGTTGCAAGAATTTCGTTGAAGTATTTTTTTTTGGATGGAGTTTAGCATCTGTTCTTGAATGCTTTGACTTAGAAGGGACGTCTTATGTTATTAGGAAAAGTAACTGATCTCTTTTCTATTCTATGTCCAACTGGGACCAACTTTGTTTAAAAAAACCAACTTTGAATTAAGAGACCAACTTTGAATTAAGAGTGATGTCTTACTCGTTGATGGGAAGGGTGTCTTAGGTATCCACCTAAGCTAATATGACCCTTAGTTATATGTTTGGTTAGCTTTCTTGCTGCCACATTTGGGGGGGGATTATTAATCTTTATCCACTTATTAGTAAATTAGATAATATCCTGCTACCCGGTAATTAATCAATTACCCGCATAATTAAAAATTATCTCAAATTACTTAAAATTCTACTTATTTTTAATATATTTTATACATCATACTACCATGGTCATATGGTACCTTGCATGGTACTAGTCCATAATTATCGGGTAGTATCGCTCGACCCGTATTTTATCCTAAATCGGTCACTTTCAATGAAACTTGTTTTCTTTAATGTGTGTACCCTTTATCCTCCATGGCACTTACTTGTCGCTTGTTATAAATAGCATAAATATGCTAATCTCAAAATAATCTCATCCCCGAGTCTCTGTCAATTAAATGAAGACGAAATTTTATCGTACGAGAAACGTGAGATGTAACATCCTTCCTTCCTTAGAAACAATCGTTTTCAAATGTTTAACTCCCCGGGATCTATATGACTTTTGCAAAATTCTCCTTTGTAACAATACTACTATCAACTCTAACATAGGACCACAATCATCAGTAATGACAATGGACTCACACGACCAATGACAATAACTATCATAAAAATCCATACACGTACCTTAAGGTTGTGATGTCTCAGTCGGACCCTTTTCTGGAGGAGGAAATAAATATAGATATCTAGACTTCATGTCTTCCTCGGTTTTCCAAGTCATTTCTTCCACATTGTTGTTTCTCTAAAGTACTTTTACCGAAGCTATATCTTTAGTTCTCAATCTCCAAACCTGTCTGCCTAATATAGTAATGGGAGTTTCTTCATATGATAGCTGCTCTATGACCTGAACATCGTCAACTGACACGATTCTGGAAGTATGTACCGATACATTTACGAAGCATAGACATATGAAAGTCTGTATGTATAGACTCCAAGTCCGAAGGCAAGTTTAACTCATGGGCTACCTGGACTACCTTGCGTATGATCATATATGGTCCAATGTACCGAGGGCTAAGTATTCCTTTCTTTCTGAACCTCATGACACCTTTCGTCGGTGATACATTTAGGAATACCCAGTCGTTAACCTGAAACTCCAAGTCTCGCCGTCGATTATCTGCATAAGACTTCTGACGGCTTTGAGCTATAAATAGCCTTTCCTGTATAAGCTTGATTTTCTCGATTGCCTACGGTACCAATTCTGGTCCTACTGACGTAGTTTTCCCAACATCGAACAACCCTATAGGCAACCTACACTTCCGTCCATAAAGATCTTCGTATGGAGCCATCTAAATATTGGAATGGTAGCTATTATTATATGCAAACTCAATAAGCGGTAGATGATCATCCTAGCTACCTTTGAAGTCTATCACACAAGCTCGTAACATATCCTCAAGTGTCTGAATAGTACACTCAACTTGTCCGTCTGTCTGGGATGAAATGTTGTACTAAGAATTACTTGAGTCCCCATTTCTTTTTTGGAAGGACCTCCAGAAGTTAGCTGCAAATTGAGCTCCTCTATCCGATATAATAGATACAGGGACACCATGCAGTCGTACTATCTCTTTAATATAAAGCCTTGCATAGTCCTCTGAGGAATATGTAGTCCTAACGGGCAGAAAATGGGCTGACTTTGTAAGCCTATCAACAACCACCCATATCAAATCGGACTTACGCTGGGTACGAGGTAAGCCTACGATGAAATCAATATTGATTACCACCCACTTCTAAGTCGGAATCTCTATAGCCTACAATAACCCACCAGGTTTTTGGTGCTCAATCTTGACCTACTTGCAGTTAGGGCACTGAGCAACAAACTCTGCTATATCCTTTTTCATTCCGTCCCACCAATATATATCCCTGATATCATGATACATCTTGGTTGCTCGTGGATGAATAGAATAACGAGAATAGTGAGTTTCTCCCATAACCTGCCAACGTAGCCCTGCAATATTGACACATAACTGTCCTTGATATTTGAGGACCCCATCTTCCGTAATCTCAAATGGTGTCTTATCCTTCTGAGGGATGGTATTCCTATAATGAACTAACACAGGATCCTCGTACTAGCATTCCTTCACTTCAGTTACTAAAGAGGATGTTGTTGTATCCTGAATAGTAATTCCAATATCACCTGAGTCCAGTAATCGAACTCCAAGACCAGCTAGCTGATGAATCTCATGGGATATTTCCCTCTTTTTCGGCTGTAAATATGGCAGGCTACCCATAGATCTACGGATGAGGGCGTCGGCTACTACGTTCGTCATCCCCTGATGGTATAAAATATAATTGTCATAGTCTTTAAGTAGCTCCAACCATCTCCTTTGACCTAAATTTAATTCCTTTTGCTTGAAGATATACGGGTGGTGGCTCTTAGGATACGTATAGATATCAACATGAATGCCATACAAGTAGTACCTTCACATCTTTAGTGCATGAATCACCGCGGCTAACTCTAAATTGTGGATCGGGTAGTTCTTCTCGTGCTTTCTCAGTTGTCTAGAAGCATAAGCTACAACCTTACCATGATGCATCAACACACAACCGAATCCAACGCCTGAAGCATCACAATAGATAACATAACTATCGGTCCCTTCTGGGAGCGTTAGAACCAGTGCTAAAGTTAATCTGTCCTTTAATGCCTGGAAACTCTGTTCGCAAGCATCGGTCCATTGAAACTTAGCTTCCTTCTGAGTTAACTTACATGGATATTCTAATCTTTTACAATTCATGAAATTCCCCTCTTTGAAGGCCCAAACTTCACCCTTTATCTATAACAATTACGCCATTATGCCACTACCAGGGCAACATTTCATCTATTCTTAATGTTACTAGTCTTAGACTCCTTTGAGTTCACTCAGGCTATACCGAGCCTTCTATAACTTAGAGAAACCATCAGCTCTCTTATGATCTTAACCCCAAGGACTTATCCATTCTCGTCACCTTTTCACTCATCTTTTCTTATCCTTCCTCGTATCTTCCTAAAACCTTGTCGCTCTACCATACTTTAGCTTGCAACCTACACATATCTATTTATTCTTATTCGCAACCTTCCTTCAACTTACTTGCACCATAGATTTCCTTATGTTATTCTGGAACATCAAGCGAGACACCACATATCACTTTGGTCAAAGGTGATAAAAGAGAAGAAAAATCTGTTACTAGTTTCCTATAATAACCTGCCAAATGAAGAAACTACGAACCTCCGTCAATGTCGGGGGTCTAGGTCAAGTCTTTACTGCCTCAATCTTTTGTGTATCCACCCGGATGCCTTCACCCTAAATGATATGCCCAAGGAAAGCTATAGAGTTCAACCCGAATTCACATTTAGAGAATTTTGCATATAACTTCCCTTTTTGTAGGACTCTGAGCACAGTACGCAAATGATCTGCATGCTCCGCCTCAAAACGAGAATACACTAATATATCGTCGATAAATACAATTACGAACAGATCTAAAAAGGGCCTGAACACACAGTTCATCAAATCCATGAATAGTGCTGGGGCATTAGTCAAACCAAACGACATAACACGAAACTCAAAGTTCTCATATCTTGTCCTGAATGTTGTCTTCGGGATATAATTCTCCTTATATCCCAAGGAAAGCTACAGAGTTCAACCCGAATTCATATTTAGAGAATTTTGCATAAAACTTCCCTTTTTGTAGGACTCTGAGCATAGTACACAAATGATTTGCATGCTACGCCTCAGAACGAGAAGACATTAATATATCGTCGATAAATACAATTACGAACAGATCTAAAAAGGGCCTGAATACATGGTTCATCAAAACCATGAATACTGTTGGGGCATTGGTCAAACCAAACGACATAACACAAAACTCAAAGTTCTCATATCTAGTCCTGAATGTTATCTTCGGGATATAATTCTCCTTAACCCTTACCCGATGGTACCCGGACCTCAAGTCTATTTTTGAAAAACATTTGGCACCTTGCAACTAATCAAATAAATTAGCGATCCTCGGGAACAGGTTCTTATTCTTGATCGTTACCATATTCAACTGTTTATAACCAATACACATCCGTAAGGAACCATCTTTCTTCCTCATAAATAACACCGGTGCTCCCCACGATGATGTATTAGGTCTGATAAAGCCTTTTTGAAGTAAGTCCTTTAGTCGTTCCTTCAACTATTTCCGCTCTGCGAGGGCCATTATATAGGGAGGAATAGATATTGGTTGAGTAGCTAGTAGTAGGTTAATAGCAAACTTAATTCCTTGCTCTGGCGGAAGACCTGGAAACTTATCAGAAAAAAACATCGGCAAATTCATTAACCATAGGGATAGGTTGAACGGTTGGTGACTCTACTTTCACAGTCTTTACCCAAACTAAGTGATAATCATAACTTTTTCTGATCATCCTTCTTGCCTTATGGCAGGAATTAAATCTACCTCTCGGCGATGCCGTATACCTTCCTATTCCAAAAATAGGCTTTCCTGGAAATTAGAATCGATCTACCTTTGTTTTTTAATCATCGTTAGCATAACAAGAATCCAACCGATCCATACCCATTATAACATCAATTCTACCCAACCAAGCACCACATACCTTATCCTTATTTATTGTCAAACTTATCACGGACCATTATGGGCAACTCTATATATATACATAACAACATTAGGATTTAACTTGCACAACTCATCCAAAAAAAGGAGGTTTATATGGATACATAAGGGCCGACAAGGTCGTAGACATGTCATACCCAAAACTATATACAGGATATAGTCTGCAGAACCTTTAAAAACCCATAACCATAATATATACAAGTCGGGACGGAGCTCCCTACGTCCTCATAAAATAACCTAACACATTCAGAATCCTGGCTTGGTAGTACTCCAAGAAGAGGTGGAACTCACCAACCAAAAGCTAACATATGGAGGAAGTCTACAGTAGAGGGTCCTTGCCTCGTCCTATATGAGAACCTCGATCAGACACACTTTGAATCGGAACCTTCATGTCCTTATCAGTTACCTTCCTCCTCTTGGCCTAACTACTATCCTCTTCCTTGCGTATCCCATAACATACACAGATGAACGTTGACTGAAGGATTCCTAAGACTGTGGACTATCTGGAACCTCAGAAGAGCTGGTGTCCGCAAATACCCCGACATAGTTTTGGGCATGAGGGAAACCTGGTTGTGCCAATCCATGCTCTACTCCCCTCATACCCTAATCAATGGGCTGTGATAATGAAACTAAGGGTCTTGGTGAGGTCGGAACTCCTCTCACCTCATCTACTACCGGAGTGGTCGAAACGGCTCGAGCGGATGACTCATATGGATCCTTGGATGGATCCTCCTCAATATAACCCATGATCTCCAATGGTTCTGACTACATAGTGTAACTTATATCTCTTTCTAACACTTTCGTAGCCTTCTGACCTGTGCTAGCGGCGTGCGCCTATCGTCTAGTAGTAACATGCATCACTAAAAACATAAATAAAGTAAATATTAGGAATGGATACTTATGACTCCATTCTATCGCACAATCTTGATTAGAAAGAAAAGTAGCCATCCTAAATATCTGGTAGCCTCCTGTCTATAAGTGTTGTATACAACACACCCATAAATAAGACTCTACTAGATACGGTCTGTACACAACCCTAGGATAGAGCTGCTCTGATACCACTTTTGTCACGACCCAAACTGATGGGCTGCGATGGGTGCCCGAGCCCTACCTGTCAAACACCCCTAAGCATGCGTCTAAGATATAAACCTGAATAACATCTATTGAATTATGAGAATAATATACATGAAGGAAACCTACTCAAAAGACAAATGTACATATACATGCGGAATACGTTGGGCGAACCGACAAAGCTGCTATAGACAACTATATACCTCAAAATTGGAAGCCGGCAAGGCCACATACTATCCAACTAGACATACTGTCTACAGACCTCTAACAGAATATAACTATACAAAGATGGGACTGAGTCGCGTCATACCCATATATATATATATATATATATATATATATATATATATATATATATATATATATACAAGCATATCGTACCAATATCAAAAGCAGCTCCAGATCAAATAGAGCATGCCAACTCTCGCTGATCAAGGATCCTAAGAAAGGAGACCGGCGGCTTGCCTACATGCACCTGCGGGCATGAAACATAGGCCCTGGGAGATAGGGCGTAAGTCCGAATAATGTACTGAGTATGTAAGGCATGGAAATCAGTACATAAATGACATAGGTGAAACATGGAATAATGAAATCCATCTGTAAGCCTGAGTAACTTTGTAAATTCTAAAACATTTAAAATGTCATGCACGTGCATATAAATGTCGTGTCATGCATAGGTATAGGTGTGCATAACATCATCAAGCCTCTGAGGGCATCCCATCATATTGTCTCGACCACTGTGGGCAACATCATCAACATATACCAACAGATCAGGTGGTGGTGCGTATATAACGTTGTAACCTTTTTTTCGTATCCCATATAAATATAATATACATATATACGTGTATATAATGTCATCTAGTCATAGATCAATGTACATGTATAAATGCATTAAATGCATATGAAATATGTTAATAAGATTCTCTATGAATGCCATAAAACTCAATATGCCTTTCGGATAAACTTTATCAAATACGTATTTTCTGAGACCCATGAACAGACGATAGAATAGTAAAACTTATGGGAGAATAAGAATATACACATCTCTAGCATTTCTATGAATAGAGTAATTTATAAAAGTTATGCATTTGCTCATTTCGTTTGTGTCGTATAGATCATGCCAAAAAGAAAGAAGGTATGGCCTTAAAATACTGGAGTAGGAAAAAACTGTATGATATTCTTGGAAACGTTTGCACCGTACTCCTTTAGAACCGCAAAATTTTACGTTGCTACGGTTTTAACAATTCTCGTTGGAATTATTGCAAGAATTTTGTTGAAGTGTTTTTTTAGATGGAGTTTAGCATCTGTTCTTGAGTGCTTTGAATTAAGAGGGATGTCTTACGTTATTAGGAAAGGTATCTGATCTCTTTTCTATTCTATGTCCAAATTAGACCAACTTTGTATAAAAAGACCATCTTTGAATTAAGAGACCAACTTTGAATTAAGAGACCAACTTTGAATTAAGAGTGATGTCTTACACGTTAATGAGAAGGGTATCTTAGGTAGCCACCTAAGCTAATATGACCCTTAGTCATATGTTTGGTTAGCTTTCTTACTACCGTGTTTTGTGGGGGAGGGATTATTAATCTTTATCTACTTATTAGTTAATTAGGTAATGTATCGTTACCCGATAATTAACTAATTACCCGCATAATTAAAAATTATTTCAAATTACTTAAAATTCTACTTGTTTTTTAATATACTTTATACATCATACTACAGTGGTCATATGGTACCTTACATGGTACTAGTCCATAATTATCGGCTATTATCGCTCGACCCGTATTTTATCCTAAATCGGCCACCTTCAACGAAACTCATTTTCTTTAATTCGTGTACCATTTATCCTTCATGGAACTTACTTATCGCTTGTTATAAATAGCATAAATATGCTAATCTCAAGATAATCTCATCCCCGAGTCTCTGTCAATTAACTGAAGATGAAACTTTATCGTACGAAAAATGCGAGATGTAATAGATCATCTCTTTTAAATGAAAGAAATATTTTGGGTTCTTAAATATGATGAAAGAATTGTTCGGCTATTTCCTATTCTATGTTCTATTGTTATTTCTCTATATCATGTTCAATTAGAATTTTATATTATTATATATTTGGCCCTAGTAAGTGTCGGAGTAGACCCCTCGTCACTACTTCTTCGAGGTTAGACTAGATACATACTGGATACATATTTTTATGTACTCACGCTACACTTCTATACTTAATTGTACCATGATTTGAGGCAGGTGCATCTGGCCACTAGTCCGGCGCGGAGATTTGATCTCTATCCCGAGACTTCACGATGAGCTTCCTTCTGAGCCGCTTTGCAGCTGCTTGAGTCTCTCTTATGCTTTATTTTTCTGTTTATTCTCTTTCAGACAGTAGGCTAGTGTTCTTTTGTACATTCTACTAGATTACCCACATTCTTGTGACACCAGGTCTTGGGACACACATTAGTAGACTTATGGTTTTGGTATTATATACATGATTACAGCTTGTATTCGTTGCTTCCATTTAACTTTGTTTCATTTGGTAAATTTCTAAATCTTTTTAACAAATGAATAATTTATTATCCCGTTAGTAATTTATTTAAATGGGAAATCACTAGTTTGATCAGTGTTGGGTTGCCTAGCAATGGGGTTGGGTGCCATCATAGCCTATGATGGAATTCGGTCGTGACAATCTCGTAGTCAGATTTTGATGGCAGTCCCTAGTCCATATCTAAATCAGGCTTATAATATGATTATGTAAGATGAGAGTTATCACGTGCAATCTAATCTGATCACACAATGTGTTCAGCCTTTGCAACAGTTGAACCTGAATGATACTATAGTTCTGGCCTCTACTCAACACAATAAATTTTGAAACAATAATGGCTTATACTATGATTAGTGCAATATGAAAGGGCAAAAAAGAGAGACCTATTATAAACTGGTTGGTTATCCTTCTAATCATAAAAACAACAAAAGAATAAATTTTGATCGACCACAACAATTTGGAAACAATCACAGAGGACTTTTGGTGAATAATGCTGATTATGTGGAGTCTTCAGAGGAAATGGGATCAAACGACATTGCTCACCAAATGCAAATGCCAGTTTTCATGCCTAAACAATATCAAAAAATCCCACAACTAATCAACAACTAACCATCCTCTTCTACACCTCCACGTGAAACAAATGTCAATATGGCAGGTATATCAACTTGTTTTCGCATTTGTTTAGCAGCAGGGACTGAAACTACTCCTTGGATGATTGACAGTGGGGAAACTAATCATATAGTTTTTAGCCTGCATTTTCTACTTAGTTCTCAACTAATTCTTTCCAATTGTAGCATATTTCACTTGCCTAATGGTCACACCACTTCTGTAACACACATAGGCTCAGTTTCTTTATTTGATGATAAATTAACAAATGTCCTCTATGTTCCACTTTTCCAATATAATCTTTTGTCCATCTCGAAGCTAACTAAGCAACTAAAATGTTGTGTTGGTTTCTACCCTGATATTTTTATATTCCAGGACCTCTGCACTGGAAAGGTGAGGGGGATTGGTAAGGAGAAGGATGGTCTATACTTACTTCAACCTGCCAGGAAGCTATCACCTGCCCAAACGTTTGCGTTGTACACATCATCATTTTCTCCTATTCCCTCTCAAAACTGCTTGTCCTCTACTCAGCATGGTCAACTCTCAATTTAGCATCAGAGACTTGGTCATGCACCAGCTGTTGTTCTTTAGAAAATTCCTATGTTGAAAACGTCGCGCCCCCTTTTTTTTCCTCGCGGAATTAGGTTCATGATATTTTGGGTTGTGACAACTCTTTCCTTTTGGGAAAGGGGGGTTGCATTTTGGAGAGTCTCCACCTAACTATTTTTAAGATGCGTTAGGGCACCTATAGGTTTCATTGATAACTACGTTTGGTAACCAGAGATAGGGTAAGGGCTTGAAATTATTTCAAGGGGAAGGTGTTAGGCACCTCTTAGGATCCACTAGTGTGGTTCCCGGCCAGACAGTTTTTGTGAATTTGTACAATTAGCAGGTAAACAAGTAAGGCTCAAATAATAGGGGATTTAAGTTTAAGAACACAGATGTTGGAAAGACAATTAGTGAAAAAGTGAGATTTTAAAAAGAGTTACAATCTAAGAATGCTTATGAATGTAAAGGGGGTGTCCTAGGTTTGTTTGTAATATGGATCACATCAATGCAATACCCGGTATGATACTCCTCAAAAAGGGGCTACACGTAGTATTAACGCACCAGTCATCATATCCATATCTACCCTTTTCCTCTTGTAAAGGTAATTAAAGCGAGGGTTGGTCTCGACCCCTATTACATGTTGTTACCCATCCCTTCCTATCAGTCCCAGAGGAATTTAGGACTCATATCCTATAAGAAGGAGGTTCTAGGCAGACCCTCAAGTTTAAAGGAAAAATACTAAGGCGACATACAATAACAAGTAGGATTTCAATTAAGGGGAGCATAGAAGACAAACGAAAGGCTCAAATATACCTCCACAGGTAATGCATATAGACGGCATGACTCATACACAGTTAAAGTCTGAATTTAAATCATATGCATGGTATCTAAGTGATAATAATAATAATAGAACTAGATCTATTACATGACTCAGAAAAGAAGTTTGAATTAGGCTTGCCTATTAATTTTAACAGTTGATAATTAAACACTAAACATAGAGACGGTTCTGGTTTTATTTAAAGTTTTACCTAAGCCTTGCCTAGGCGTAAAATAGTATGCAGCAGTTATTCAAAATTATTAAAACAATGTGGAAATTATTTTACCCTAAGAGCATGATGTTCTAGTTGATACGAATGCAGAGATTATTACCAGTTATATTCAGAAAAACATCACAAGGTGGGATTATTATTTTTACCTTTTCATGAATCAGTAATTAACTAGGTGTCTTAAACAAAATGCAAACAAGATCCTAGAACATGATATTTAATATGTACATGCAGATGGTAGGATTATAAAAAAAATAGAATCCCTAAGACATGATTTCTAAATGTACACATGAGTTGCAGAATTATTGAAGTATGACTTCTGAAAGTACAAGAGTAATAGCTTTTATGCCAATGTTGTTATCGTCCTAGCAGCAGGATTTCTAACTGATAGACATAAAACATGGATTAATGACGGATGAGATGCTGAAACAAGAATCATGGGACCTAAGAGCATGATTTCTAATGCATGTATGAACCCTAAACATGGTTTCTATTGCGTAATTAGAAATATAAACCTAACAACATGTTTTCTACCCTTCAACAACTATAGCATGCATATTTATCCCATCCTTTTTCACTAGCCAACCCCAATACTTGTTTACAATAAGTTATTACAGACCAACATTGAAACGAATTACATAAGTAACAATGAAAAATAAGAAGTTACACTATAGGAAGCCTGATTAGGACTTCCTCTCTGATTTAGGTAATCAATCACCTTAAATGCCAAGATTGTTTCATAGCTTTTCCTTATATCTAGGTGTGTCAGAGCTCCCTAAGGACCTCAAGGGATCTCCGACAGTGTTCACACCCAGATTTCATAGCCAACACAGAGTAAGTGCAGTGTGCAAAGGCTAGCTTTCATGTGTCCAAGTTCAGAGGGAGCTCAAGGGTCCCAAGGCAAGGTTCACACAAAAAGGGCAGGACCTAGTAGTCTAGGAGTATAGTCAAAGTGCATGACACATATTTGAAAGGAGTTTGTTTAAAAATTGGACTGACAAGTCCATTTTGAAAGCAATCAATAACAGAAATGGTTGAAAGCAGTTGTATTGGTAAGACAGAGTTCAAACATTTCAGGGTAAGACAACACACAACAAGTGAATGAATTCAGAAATCACACATTAGGGTAAAAGGGGATTTGGGGATACATATATATTGACTACAGACACCTGACCTCAGCAGAAATATTAGGACTAGTAGGGATATGCTCAGAGATAGTTAGACACTGGCATAATCACAAACCAGTCATGAAACACATAGAGGAGGGATAGGGGATATGGGATTCACAAAATGGTAAGTGCACAGTAGGTAAAAGAATACAATCTTCCAGGCATGCTTGAATCACATGAATTAAAAGGGGGGGAATCATATAAGCATGCTTAGGTACAAACTTCACAACAAGACCACAAGTAAGCAGGCCAGAAATAAAGAAACTGAAGCAGGAATAGAAACATGTTGTTGTTGAGGCTTTAAATTAAACTACGACATACCAATGAAGATAGAGGTAAACAAAATGAAAGAACCAGGATTTACAGATGATTAGTCTTGGCTTGCAGCCAGCCAATAGTAGTAGAATAACACAGAATTTTTCTTTAAGTGAGAGAGGGGTTTTTGAAAGCCAAGTCTAGTGTCTGTTAATAAAAGACTTAGGGTATTTACAGCTTTGAAAATAGGTAGAAAATAAGGTAACAAGTAAAGATTTAGCACAATTATGGAAGTAATCACAATTAGAATCCAATTAATACAAGAACTTCCCTGTTAAACGGATACTAACAGGGATAACTAAGGAAAGAAAATCAGTTGAGAAAGATTGATTTTTACCATATAAGGGGTAGTAAGAGTATAGAGCATATGATTGAGTCGAAGTACAGAATATACTAATTTGAGGAAAGGGATTCAGCAAGAATGAAGCACCACAGCAAATAAGGGAAAGGAATCAATCAACTTAAACAAACGAGTAAAATTTAGGGGTTTAAAAAAAACCTTGCAATCAAACCGTAATTTAAGGAAATCAGGATCAATCAAGAGGGAATCATGATTCTGCACTTCGACATATAAATAGAGAAGAATGAACAGGCGTATCAGACATGCAAGGTCAGCCATATCGACAAAAAGAAGCAAGAGTGAACAAACTAGATGAACACAATCATACAGAAGTGAGACGAGTAGGCTAAGGACTCAGTAGCAAAAGGAACCCACTCGAAGCATGGTAATCAATAGAAACTTAACCAAGTCAAGTAGTCATGGCCAACACATAAAACTAGAGTGAAGAAACCAATCTAACACACAACAACAGGTGAAGAAGATCAGGCCAACATACAGAAACAAGTAAAGAAAGTCTTTAAAACTTACAGTAACAAGTGAAGAAAATCTTTAAGAAATTAGGATTTTTAACAGAGTTGAGTTAAAAGCGGTAAGAACTTAGAATCGGTAAAGATAAACAAAGAAAAGGGTCTAACCATATAGAAATCGATCGAAACATGTATACATATAAATCAAATAAACAAAGACAGTTCCAGAACCTCGAAGAAAAATTGGAGGCAGAGCTTAGCCTCGGAAGGCAGAATGGTAGCCTTATGCAGATTGGAGGGTAGAATAGTAATCTTATGCAATGGGAATATAGATGGAGGTAGAGCTTAAGTCTCGGAAGGCAGAATAGTAGCCTTATGCAGGAATACAGATGGAGACAACGTTTAGTCTCGGAAGGCAGAATGGTAGCCTTATGCAAAAATGCAGATGGAGACATCGTTTAGTCTTGGAAGGCAGAATGGTAGCCTTATGCAAAAAATGAAATAACGTTATGCAATGTAGAAGCAAATGGAGACAGCGTTTAGTCTCGGAAGGCAGAATGGTAGCCTTATGCAATGCAAATGCAGATGGTGACAACGTTTAGTCTCGGAAGGCAGAATGGTAGCCTTATGAAATGCAAATGTAGATAGAGGTAGAAATTAACCTCGGAAGGCAGAATAGTAGGCTTATGCAAATTGGAAGGCAGAATAGTAGCCTTATGTAAGAAATAAAATAACAAATGACAGTAGAATTTTCTTAGCTAATGGCAGATTGTGGCGTCGTGATTATTGGGAGCATTGTGACATACAGGACATCACTAGCGTGTGTTGATAGCAAATGTTGGCTAGTGCAACGGTTCGAAGAGTCATATTCTTGGAACATGTTTGTTCCATGGGCGTATAGTATATCTAATGATTTCGCAACCCCAGTGCCTGCATCCAAAGAAAAATCGTGAGTTTTGTAAGGGGGACGGTTAGTTCGTATCCTCGCTGGCTTTTGCTTGACTCGTTAGACTTTGATCTGGCGATACTATCTGTATCATTGGGATAGCGTTGCTAAACAAAGCAGTTTCAACAATAAGCATGCATGTTTTTGTAAAAGTATGACATAAGTGTATAATTTAAAAATAACTTTTAGATGAACCTACGGCTGTGACGTGGTTCGGGACGTTGCAACCTCTCTAGCTACAAAATTTTGAGGGTCCTCCTCAAAATTCTACCCCTGTTTGATGGGTTGACGTTTCAAACTGTTGCCCCAGTTTTCAATTGTAGGGGGAAATGAAATTTTTATTGAATTGTGACCGAACCCATAGGGCTGTCTACGTATCCCCTCTTAAACGGGAATCAGTTCAAGCCTAGTTCAATTTACATCATATAAGGAAAGCATAAATATTACACATAGTAATGCTTGACTGCATCTGAATTGATCAATTTTGGCCAGACTTCTCCATCCATTTCTGCAAGTATGAGGGCTCCTCCTGTTAAAACACGGTGAACCATGTATGGACCCTGCCAGTTGGGAAAGAACATTCCTTTGGCTTCATCTTGATGCGGGAAAATTTTCTTTAACACTAGCTGCCCCAGTGTGAACTATCTTGGCTTGACTCTTTTGTTGAAGGCCCTGGACATTCTGTTTTGATAGAGTTGACCATAGAAGACTGCATTCATTCTCTTTCCGTCTATAAGGGCTAGTTGCTCATAGCGACTTTTTACCAACTCTGCGTCGTCGAGCTCAGCTTCTTGTATGATCCTTAGGGAAGGAATTTCTACCTCAGCGGGAATGACAACCTCTGTACCGTAAACTAGCATATAGGGGGTTGCCCCGATTGATGTGCGGACTGTGGAGCGATACACCAGTAGAGCAAATGATAACTTCTCATGTCACTATTTATGCTTCTCTATCATTTTCCTCAATATCTTCTTGATATTCTTGTTGGCGATTTCTACAGCTCCATTCATCTGAGGCCTGTAGGCTGTGGAATTCTTGTGTCTAATTTGGAAAGTTTCACACATAGCTTTCATCAAGTTGGTGATGAGGTTGGAGCCATTATCAGTAATAATTGATTCTGGAATTCTGAATCGACAAACAATTCGGTCGCGGACAAAGTCTGCCACGACTTTCTTAATCACTGCTCTGTAAGATGTTGCTTCGACCCATTTGGTGAAATAGTCGATGGCAACTAGGATGAACCTGTGTCCGTTGGAAGAGGCAGGCTCGCTTGGTCCAATAACATCTATTCCCCAAGCAGCGAACGACCACGGTGAGCTTGTTGTGTGAAGCTTGATTGGAGGTACCTTTATTATGTCTACATGTATCTGACAGTGGTGGAATTTCCGGACATACTAGATGCAGTCCATTTCCATAGTCATCCAAAAGTAACCATCCCAGAGTATCTTCTTTGCTAAGACAAAACCATTCATATGTGGACCGCAAGTCCCAGCATAAATTTCCTTTAGCAGCCTAGATGTTTCCTTTGTGTCGACACATCTTAATAGTCCCAAATTAGGAGTCCTCCTATACAGGATTCCTCTGTTATGAAAGAAGTTGTTGGACAATCTCCGAAGTGTGCATTTCTGAGTAGTATTAGCAAGCTCCGGGTACTCTCTTTTTGCCAAATATTCCTTGAAATCATGAAACCAAGGTTTTCCATCTGCTTCCTCTTCAATATGGGCAAAGTAAGCTGGATGATTATGGATTTTCACTGGAATGGGATCAATGAAATTCTTGTCTGGATGTTGTATCATAGATGATCTGGTAGCCAATGCATCGGTGAACTTATTCTGGATTCTGGGAACATGTTGGAATTCCGTCTTTGTGAACCTCTTTCTCAATTCCCATACTTGATGCAGATACGAGAGTATCTTGGAGTTCTTGGTTGCCCATTCTCCTCGTACCTGATGTATAAGAAAGTTTGAATCTCCAATCACTAGCAGCTCTTGAATGTTCATGTCGATGGCCATTTTGTGTCCAAGATTGCAGGCTTCATACTCTGCCATATTGTTGGTACAGGGGAATCTAATTTTAGCAGATACGAGATAATGCTTACCCATTTCTTATATTAGGACTGTTTTTATGCCAACTCCTTTGAAGTTTGTTGCTCCATCGAAGAACATTCTCCAACCGTCATAGGATTCTGTAATGTCTTCTCCTATAAATGATACATCTTCATCAAGAAAATACGTCTTTAGGGGTTCGTATCCTCCATCCATGGGGTTTTTAGCAAGGTGGTCTGCCAATGCTTGCTCCTTAACCGCTTTCTGAGTTACGTAAATAATGTCGAACTCACTCAACAGGATCTGCCACTTAGCTGGCTTACCGGTGGGCATGTGCTTCTGAAAGATGTACTTCAAGGGATCCATTCTCGATATGAGATATGTAGTATAGGCGCAGAAGTAATGTCTCAGCTTCTGAGCTACCCACGTCAAAGCACAACAGATGCATTCCAATAGAGAATAACGGGCCTCGTACGGGGGGAACTTCTTACTGAGATAATAAATGGCTTATTCCTTCCTCCCTGTTTCATTATGTTGCCCTAGAACGCAACCGAAAGCTCCATCCAACACTGCAAGGTAGAGTAATAAAGGTCTACCTGGCTCGAGCGGGACTAAGACTGGTGGTGTTGACAGGTACTTCTTGATTCTGTCGAAGGCCTTTTGGCAGTCATCGGTCCATTTGGTGGCGGCATCCTTCTTCAACATCTTAAAGATTGGCTTACAAATAACTATAGATTGTGCTATGAATTGGCTGATGTAGTTAAGTCTTCCCAAGAAACTCATCACATCCTTCTTGTTCTTTGGCGGTAGTAGTTCTTGAATGGATTTGACTTTCGATGGATCCAGTTCTATTCCTCGTCGACTTACAATAAACCCGAGCAATTTCCCAGCAGGAACCCCAAATGCTCACTTTGCGGGGTTTAGTTTCAGGTTGTATCTCTGCAGTCTATTGAAGAACTTCCTCAGATCTTCTACGTGATCAGTGGCCTTCGTGGATTTGATAATAACATCATCTATATATACCTCTATCTCTTTGTGTATCATATCATGGAAAATGGTAGGCATGGCCCTCATGTAGGTGGCCCCTGCATTCTTCAGGCCAAATGGCATCATCTTGTAACACTACATTCCCTGCGGCGTAATGAAAGCCATTATCTCAGCATCTTCCTCATCCATCCAGATCTGATGATAACCAGTGCAGAAATCTATGAATGACTTTATCTCATGCTTGGCGCAATTGTCAATCAGGATGTGTATATTTGGCAAAGGGAAGTCGTTTTTTGGAGTGGCCTGGTTGAGATCCTGGTAGTTGACACAGACTCTGACCTTCCCATCCTTCTTTGGCACTGGAACAATGTTGGCTAACCATGTCAGGTATTCTACTACCCCGAGAACCTTAGCTTTGACCTGCTTGGTGACTTCTTTCTTGATTTTCAAACTCATATCGGGCTTGAACTTTCTGAGCTTTTGCTTTACCGGTGGACACATCTGATCGGTTGGTAGTTTGTGAGCCACAGTGGACGTACTTAGACCAGTCATGTCATCATATGACCAGGCAAATATGTCCTCACACTCCTTTAGAAATTCTGTATATTCTTTCTTCTCCGATGGCGATAGGTGAATGCTGATTCAAGTTTCCTTGATGTTTTCTACATCTCCCAGGTTGACAATCTCAATCTCATCTAGGTTGGACTTAGGCCTGTCTCAAAGTTCTCAACTTCTTTGACAATCGCCACGTATGTCATCTTCTTCCGAATCCATGTCCATTTGTTGCGTTGTCTCATTGCATGTCACAGTCATTGGTTCATCAAGGCAAGTAATAATAATGATGTATTGGTAAAGCAAAGAGAGAAAATGATAGCAATAAATATTAATTCATAAGAAAAATTAGAATGTTTTTGATAGATTGAGTAACTGTTTTGAACACCGAAGATCTTATTGCGGGAATTGAAAAATGCGAAAAGAAAATCATTTAGTAAATAAAACAGTGAATAATGCTTGTTTTAGCCTTGCTACCCCGAGGCTCATTGGGCTCTGGTTGTACTGAGGGTCCAATTATTGAGATGTGCCACTCTGCTCACAGCTTGTATGGAAGGACCTTCCTTCCCCTCCTCCTCGAGAATAATGCAACAGTCCATATCATTGTACTTCAGAAACAAGTTTTTCACTACAGCAAGTGCTTCTTCTTCATCTGACCCATAAATAATGTCAGCCTGTTGGAAAGTCTACTCTAGATGCGGTATTGGCTGCTCGAGTGGATAGTAAGGAGCATGCCATGGTGGCGACCAGTTATTGAATTCTTCCCATGTGTAATCATATCCCATACCGAAAGTAGTGCCATGTTTCTTGAGTTTTATGGGTTTAGAGATTCCTTGGAGGTTCTTGCCGAGCCCTTTGTCAGGTTTGTACCCACTCCAACTTAGTATACTCTCAATTTTGTTATCCCACCATTTGTCTTTCTCGATAGTATTGACCCGCTCAATGTGGTGGTAAGTTTCTCCACCTAGCTTTCTTCTTCCCTCGATTGCTGGAATGGTATGGTGAATGTATATAGGGTTACTACTATCGCCGTGAATGATCACTTCCTGGTGATTCCATTCGAAATTTACTGCCTGATTCAGTGTTGATGCTACGGCCCCAGTAGCATGGATCCATGGACGTCCCAACAGCAAGTTGTAAGACGTTGGTACATCTATTACCTAGAAATCTACCTCGAACTAGGTTGGTCCCATCTGCAAGCATAGACTAATCTCACCAATGGTGGACCTCTGAGAACCATCGAAGGCTTTCACATTGATTGCTCCCTCCTTTATCTCATGCAGCCCTTTACCCAGCTTTTTGAGTGTTACCAGCGGACAAATATTAAGACTGGAACCTCCATCGATTAGGATTTTTGTGATGAAATAGTCTTCGCATTGCACGGTGATGTGCAGTGCTTTGTTGTGCCCCAACCTTTTAGGTGGCTGCTCGTCCTCATGAAAGGTGATCTTATGGCTTTCTAGAACTTGTCCTACCATATTAGCCACTTCCCCGCTAGTGATGTTACTTGGTACGTATCTTTCATTTAGCACATTTAACAAAACATTCTTGTGCACCTCAGAATTTTGCAGCAAAGAGAGAATGGATATTTGTGCTGGCATCTTGTTTAACTGGTCGATGACCGAATATTCCTTGGCCTGTATTTTCCTCCAAAGGTCGTTCGGACCTATCTCAATGAGGGGTGGACAATTGGAGGCATGCTTGCTTGATTCAGCTAAATGTTCAGGGGTATAGACTCTACCAGTTCTTGCCATACCCTATGCTGCGATAGTTTCTTCAATCCTGACCTTGTCCTTCCTTCTTGCCTCGGCTATATATTCCTAGGGTACAATATTTGTATAGAATGGTGTCATGGTAGACATAGCCACTGGAACCGGCGCGGCTATCCTTACTTCGAATGGAACATGTGCCTTGGGTGGCAAGACTGCAACCTCAAATGATGCGGGTGCATTTGCTGGAGACACGAATTCAACCTCAATTAGTGTCGGTGCCTTTGCGGATGGTGCTGCTTCAAACTCAAGAGGTACGGACATATTCACCTCAGCATCCTCAGACGGTTGGATCTGGACTATGATTGGGTTGAGAGTAATTGTCTATTTCTTTAGGTCATCACCTTCTGCGATCAACCCGGTTGATCCCTCGGGATCCCAGTCATCTTCTATTTCAATCATGTGGATACCTCCACCCTTATGGTTTGGCAGAGGGTTGTTGTGGATATTTGGAGCGGGTTCCTTCACCACAATGATCTTGTTATCAATAAAGGATGTATCTTGTCTTTCAAGGAGCGACATTCATCGATGGTGTGCCCTTTCATGCCAGAGTGGTATGCACAGGACTTGTTTGGTTTAACCCACTGAGAAGGATTCTCAAGGGTTGCAGCAGGGATGGGGGTGACATAACCAGTAGCTTTGAGCCTCTCATACAGCTGGTCGATGGGTTCATCAATGGTTGTGTATTGTTTTGGGGGTCTACGAACAAAATTAGGTCGGGGTCTAGGAAAATTTTGGCGTGC
Organism: Nicotiana tabacum; assembly: GCF_000715075.1. Taxonomy (NCBI): domain Eukaryota; kingdom Viridiplantae; phylum Streptophyta; class Magnoliopsida; order Solanales; family Solanaceae; genus Nicotiana; species Nicotiana tabacum. The sequence goes on from NC_134089.1 coordinate 171,623,854, forward strand.
AGGGGGTGATTGATAATTGGATGGTTGAGCATTATAGGTTTGGTAGATATGAGCGGGTTGAGAGTATATGGGTGAATTAGGTTGATATGTAGGAGGTGGAGATGACTGATAAGTTGGTAGCGGAGCTTGGTATGAAGGTGAGGATGCTTGGTAATTTGGGGTTGGCTGGTATGTGAGTGGAGGTGTTGGATAAGTTTGGTATTTGAGGGGAGATTTGGTCCTCTATGCAACCATCACGACCGCTAAGTCCCTTTTCTTGGACACACCACCGGACTGTAGAGCCTTATTTGTAGCTTGCAAGGCCTCGAAGTTTGTAACCATACCGCTTTTAATACCTTCTTCAATTCTTTCACCCAGTTTGATAATGTCGGAAAACTTGTGGTTCTCAATCATCATCAGCCGTTCATAGTACTGCTGGTCCTAAGCCCGGACAAAGAACTTGTTCATTTGCTCCTCTTCGAAGGCGAGTCTGACCTTAGCGGCCTCGGACCTCCAGCGAATAGCATACTCACAAAACATCTCTGTGGGCTTCTTCTTCAAATTCTGTATATAGAACACATCTGGTGCGTTCTCTGTATTAAACCTAAATCTGTCCATAAAGTCAGATGCCATGCCTACCCAGCTTGACCACTTTATGGGATCTTGGCTGATGTACCAAGATAATGCATCTTCTTTCAGACTCCTCGTGAACAGCTTCATGCAGATCCTTTCATCTTTCCCTACTCCAACCAGCTTGTCGTAATATGTCCTCAGATGGACCCTTGGATCACCCGTACCATCAAACATTTCAAACTTAGGAGGTTTATACCCCTTAGGCAGTTCGACATCAGGCTGTATAGAAAGGTCTTCATAGTTTAGCCCCTCAATTCCTTTGCTTCCCTCAATGCCTTGAATCTGGCTGGTCAGTTTCTTAAGTTCTTTGGCCAAGTTCCTGATAAACAGATCCTTTTCATCAGACTCAGGTGTGCCTGAGATAGGTTGGGTGGGGTGTGGCATGGTCTCCACGTAGATAGAAGTGTTATGGTGGCCTGGTGTATGGGTGTGGAAATGGTCGTTTGTGGAGTTCTGAGGTTCTGGGATGAGTAGTGGAGTGTTGTTTGGTGTATGGCAGATGTTACATTGGTTCTTTGGTAGAGCAATGTATTGGTGAGGAGTGGGATGATTCTGTTGTTTTGGGATATTTTGAGGAGGTGTAGGGTTTTGAGTATTGGGGAAGTTGATATCTGGGGTGTTGAGGGAAAATGACAGGTTTGCCAGGTTCCGAACCTGATCGATCTCTTCTTGCAATTTTAGTAGTTTCTATTCAAGTTGTGACACATTCTCGTTAGGAACCCAAATACTCTGTCCATCAGTGGTATCTACCCGTTCAGTTGTTTTCTCCTTCCTGATGTTGTTTAAATCTTCCATTTTGCCTTTGTTCTTGCCTTTGATAGGACTAAGAGGAGGAGTGGGTGGAGGGCCCTTGGATCTTGTGAAATAAGATGATGATGGCAGAGTGCACGAACTAACCTTTGGGGAAAAAATATTAAAACAAAAATAAAAACAAAAGGTAATCAAGTCAGTGAGGATTATAAAAAGTATTGCAATACATAGTGCGGGAATGTAAAGCATGTCCTAATTTGGGAACCTCTGTGTGCCTGAGGTAGGCCTAGCGGCAAATAGACTTGGAGAACTTTTAATGCTAATAAATGCTTCATATCATAATATAAAAATAGACGAATCCCAAAACGATACTAAGATGATAATAAGTCACTACTGACACTTGGCCTTATTACATTTGGAAAGTGAGTAAACCTAATCTATTTGGCCTCAGAAGGACCTTCCTCAGGTTGAATGCTCTCATTGATCAAATCCTCCAGTTCCCGTAGGTTCACCAGTAAAAATGCCTTTGCCAAGCGTTCCCCTTCGTTTCCCTCAGTGTTCTGGCAGTCGGTGACTCTCTTCCTCACTATTCCTTCCAATTCTAGTAGACTGTATTCAATATATTTCAACTTTTCGCTAGCTTTGGCAGCCCTCTCTTTCCACTCATTGATTTGGTTATTGAAGACTCCTCCACCAGTCTAGCAAGAGTGGGGGCGTGCTAACCATACCGAAACTGGGGACCTTGTGCCTCATTTTTTGTAAAACAAAAGGGTTAGACCCTACCCCCACCGGACTCGACTATTTATACATTTATGATTAGCACATTGACATTTAGTTCTCCAAATAAATGCACAGAACGTGATGATGTCTGTTTGGGTTTAGGGAAACCCAGTGGACTTTGGACAAGGCTATCTTAAAGGATCATTATGTGGACAACATAACTGACCCGGCTAGGTTTGACCATGATGCATGCACAATATAAACAGAGCAAAGTTTCTATGGGGTTTTAGACTGGTACCCTTGAGCGGACAACTCAAGGGGGAAGGTACAAAACTATCGACTGCACCGCTGATCGACTAGTTTTACCACAAATAAGACTTTCCAAATTTAAGGGTAATGATATAGGAAGGGCGCAACCACTCATCAAGCGTTGTTATAGTATTTGTTTAGCACGAGTGGAGTATGATGTTGAGCATGATTATGCAATAATTAAAAGCATGTTGACATGTATTTGCACGTTAAGAAAGCGATAAATACAACAGTTTTATAATTTAAAGCAGTTATAAAGGAAGGAAACAAGAAAGATATGTCAGTTTTGCTTTTGAAGAAGAAATTAAATACTTAGAGAAATTAAACAAATAATTGCACATAGGGAGGCTACAAATTCACAAAAACGGTATGAAATGACAAAAGCCTAAATTTCCCGAGCAGAGTCACCATGCTGTTGCACCCCCTTTTTTCCTCGTGGAATCGGGTTCATGACATTTTGGTTAGGACAACTCTTTCCTTTTGGGAAAGGGGGGTTGCATTTTGGAGAGTCGCCACCTAACGATTTTTAAGATGCGTTAGGGCACCTATAGGATTCATTGATAACTATATTTGGTAACCAGAGATAGGTAAGGGCTTGAAATTATTCCAAAGGGAAGGTGTTAGGCACCCCTCAGGATCCACTAGTGTGGTTCCCGGCCAGACAGTTTTTGTGAATTTGTACAATTAGCAGGTAAACAAGTAAGGCTCAAATAATAGGGGATTTAAGTTTAAGAACACAGATGTTGGAAAGACAATTAGTGAAAAAGCGAGATTTTGAAAAGAGTTACAATCTAAGCATGATTATGAATGTAAAGGGGGTGTCCTAAGTTTGTTTGTAATATGGATCACATCAATGCAATACCCGGTATGACACTCCTCAAAGAGGGGATACACGTCGTATTAACACACCGGTCATCATATCCATATCTACCCTTTCCCGCCCGTGAAGGTAATTAAAGCGAGGGTTGGTCTCGACCCCTATTGCATGTTGTTACCCGTCCCTTCCTATTAGTCCCGGAGGAATTTAGGACTCCTATCCTATAAGAAGGAGGTTATAGATATACCCTCAGGTTTAAAGGCAAAATACTAAGGCGACATACAATAATAAGTAGGATTTCAATTAAGGGGAGCATGGAAGACAAACGAAAGGCTCAAATATACCTCCATAGGTAATGCACATAGACAGCATGAATCATACAAGTTAAAGTCTGAGTTTAAATCCTATTCATGGTATATAAGTGATAACAGCAGAACCAGATTTATTACATGATTCAGAAAAGAAGTCTGAATCAGGCTTGCCTACTGATTTTAACAGTTGATAATTAAACACTAATCACAGAGACGGTTCTGGTTTTATTTAAAGTTATTACCTAAGGCTTGCCTAGGCGTCAAATAGTATACAGCAGTTATTCAGAATTATTAAAATAGTATGGAAATTATTTTACCCTAAGAATATGTTGTTCTAGTTGATACGAATGCAGATATTACCACTAGTTATATTCAGAAAAACATCACAAGGTGGGATTATTATTTTTACCTTTTCATGAATCAATAATTAACTAGGCATCTTAACCTAGATTTATTATATGACTCAGAAAAGAAGTCCGAATCAGGCTTGCCTACTGATTTTAAAAGTTGACAGTTAAACAAAGGCAGTTCTGGTTTTATTTAAAGTTATTAAACTAAGACTTCTAAAAGTACAAGAGTAACAGCTTTTATGCCAATGTTGTTATCGTCCTAGGAGCAGGATTTCTAAGTGATAGACATAAATCATGGATTAAGTGACGGATGAGATGCTGAAGCAAGAAATATAGGACCTAAGAGTATGATTTCTAATGCATGTATGAACCCTAAGCATGGTTTCTATTGCGCAATTAAGAATATAAACCTAACAACATGTTTTCTACTCTTCAACAACTATAGCATGCATATTTACCCCATCCCTTTTTACTAACCAACCCTAATACTTGTTTACAACAAGTTATTACAGACCAACTTTGAAACGAATTACATAAGTAGCAATGAAAAATAAGAAGTTACACTATAGGAAGCCTGATTAGGACTTCAACTCTGAGTTATGTAATCAATCACCTCAAGTGCCAAGATTGTTGCATAGCTTTTCCTCATATCTAGGTGTGTCAGAGTTCTCTAAGGACCTCAAGGGATCCCAGGTAGTGCTCACACCCAGATTTTATAGCCAAGATAGAGTAAGTGCAGTGTGAAAAGGCCAACTTTCATGTGTCCAAATTCAGAGGGAGCTCAAGGGTCCCAAGGCAAGGTTCACACAAATGGGGCAGGAGCTAGTAGTCTAGGAGTATAGTCAAAGTGCAGGACACATGTTTGAAAGGAGTTTGTTTAAAAACTGGACTGACAAGTCCATTTTGAAAGCAATCAATAACAGAAATGGTTGAAAGCAGTTGTATTAATAAGACAGAGTTCAAACACTTCAGGGTAAAACCATACACAGCAAGTGAATGAATTCAGTAATCACACATGGGGGTAAAAGGGTATTTTGGGATACATATATATTGACTACAGACACCTGGCCTCAATAGAAATATTAGGATTGGTAGGGATATGCTCAGAGATAGTTATACACTGGCATAATCACAAACCAGTCATGAAACACATAGAGGAGGGATAGAGGATTTGGGATTCACAAAATGGTAAGTGCACAGTAGGTAAAAAAATACAATCGTCCAGGCATTCTTGAATCACATGAATTAAAAGGGGAGGGAATCATATCAGCATGCTTAGATACAAACTTCACAACAAGACCACAAGTAAAAGCAGGCCAAAAATAAAAAAACTGAAGCAAGAATAGAAACATGTTGTTGTTGAGACTTTAAATTAAACTAGGACATACCAGTGAAGATAGAGGTAAACAAAATGAAAGAACCAAGGTTTACAGATGATTAGCTTTGGCTTGCAGCCGGCCAATAGTAGTAGAATAACACAGAATTTTTCTTTAAGTGAGAGAGGGGTTTCTGAAAGCCAAGTCTGGTGTCTGTTAATGAAAGACTAGGGTATTTATAGCTTTGAAAATAGATAGAAAATAAAGTAACAAGTAAAGGTTTATCACAATTATAGAAGTAATCACAATTAAAATACAATTAATACAAGTACTTCCCTGTTAAGGATACTAACAGGGATGACTAAGGAAAGAAAATCAATTGAGAAAGTTTGGTTTTTATCATATAAGGGGTAGTAAAAGTATAGAGCATATGATTAAGTCTAAGTATAGAATATACTAATTTGAGGAAAGGATTCAGCAAGAATGAAGCACCACAGCAAATAAGGGAATGGAATCAATCAACGTAAAAAAACGAGTAAAATTTTAGGGGTTTACCAGAAAACCTTGCAATCAAACCGTAATTAAAGGAAATCAGGATCAATCAAGAGGGAATCATGATTCTGCACTTCAACATATAAATAGAGAAGAATGAACAGGTGTATCAAACATGCAAGGTCATCCATATCTACACAAAGAAGCAAGAGATGAACAAACTAGATGAACACAATCATACAGAAGTGACACGAGTAGGCTAAGGACTCAGTAGCAAAAGGAACCCACGCGAAGCATGGTAATCAACAGAAACTTAACCAAGTCAAGTAGTCATGGCTAACACATAGAACTAGAGTGAAGAAACCAATCTAACACACAGAAACAGGTGAAGAAGATCAGGCCAACACACAAAAACAAGTAAAGAAAGTCTTTAAAACTTACAGTAACAAGTAAAGAAAATCTTTAAGAAATTAAGGTTTTTAACAGAGTTGAGTTAAAAGCGGTAAGAACTTAGAATAGGTCAAGATAAACAACGAGAAGGGTCTAACCATAAAGAAATCAACCGAAACAGGCATACATATAAATCAAATAAACAAAGATAGTTCCAGAACTCCGAATAAAACCAAAATAATTAGGGTTTTCAACGTGATAAATCAGGTAGAAGAAAAACATAAATAAACCATTTAAACATATTAAAATCATATGATAGTACTAAAAATCAGAGGAGAAGTCATATTAAAAAAGGGGTTAAGAAACCCTAGTCTTGAAGACGAAAAGTTACTTTGAAAAAAATCGAAAAAAACCTTTGAGGAAAAAACCAAAAGCTCATGATATACACAGATCTAAGAAAGATCTAAAAGAGATCGAAAAAACCTTTAAAGTTAGGGTTTCGGAGAACCTAGAGAAGGTGAGAAAACCTTAAAAATTTACCGGTTTTAGCCGGAAAAGTCATAGATATTACTCGAACAGCCATGGATGGCCAGAAAATGGCATGAGAAGTCATGGGAGGCGAGTGAAACACCTCTGGTTCACTTGAAGGCCTCAAAACGATAACACACATTCAAGAGGGAGCCATAAGGCTGGTAGGTGGCGAGGCCACCATGGATTCAGGCAGGGAGATGGCCGGAGAAGGTGGATAAGATTCATCGGAGAGAAGGGGAGAGGAGAAGGTCCTAGAGAGAACCAAAGATAGAGAAAGAGAGATGAGAAACCAGTTGAGAGATAATGAGAGGGGGGAAATGAGAGACGGGGGAGTAGTCTTTAGGGTTTAATATGGTAAGAGTGAATCCGGACCGTTGATCAAAATTGATCAACAGCCAGGATTAACTCAGGTCTGGGCCGGGTGTGGTTTGGGTTTGGGCTTGGGTCCGGTGGATTTTTTAATTGGGTTGGGGGTCCGTTTAATTGAAAGTCAATTTTGGCTATAAGTTAAATAGCTAGTTTTTCCCTATTTAATTTATAGAAAATAGTAGATAATTTCTAAAAATGATTTAAAAATGCTAAATGATTTATAATACATAATTAGCAATTTAAAAATATAGGATCCAATTTTATTCATATAAAACATAATTAAATCTTAAAAGGGCTAATGTTGAAATTATATGCAATATAGCTTTAAAAATACTAAATATAATTATAAAAATATGTAAAAATTACCTTAGATATATTTTGGCATAAATATAAAAATCCAATAGATGAATTATCAAAATAAAAATTTTGAAAATAATTATTGGGGAAAAAAGTAGAAAATAAATCAATTTAAAACCCTTAAAAGTATGAAAAAATAATAATAAACTTGGACATGCTTATATATGCATATATACGCTATTTTGAAGGTATTTTGCATATTTAAAATATATAGAGAAAAATTGGGTATCAACAGAAAAGTCATTTTTTTAATAAAGAGTCTTTGTCTTACACAATTTGTCCCTTGATAAGACAAACTAGATTCCCTTTTCCCCGTAGTACTTCAAAGTTTGTATCCCCTTTCGAACTTGTATGTATGGACATCTGGGGTCCATATAGACAATGTACTCATAATGTTTTTAGATATTTCCTCACAGTTGTTGGTGACTATTCTAGAATGACTTGAGTCTATCTGATGAGATTGAAAAGTGATGCTATTGTCTTGATCAAGCACTTTTTTGCTTTAGTTAAAAATCAGTTTTCTACTTCTACTAAAGTAATTAGATCTGATCATGGTTTGGAGTTTTTTAGCTCCCATTGCACTAATTTATTTAGTTCTTTTGGTATAGTTCATCAAACTTCATGTATGCACACTCTACAACCAAATGGAGTGGTAGAAAGGAAACATAAGTATTTGCTTGAAATGGCAAGGGCCCTCAGATTTCAAGCTTATGCTCCCTTGAAATTTTGAGGAGAGTGTGTTCTTACTGCTGTTTTTCTTATTAATAGACTTCCTTCTTCAGTTCTTTCTGGAAAGTCTCCCTATGAAGTATTTCATGGTGCTCAACCATCTCTTGATTGTTTAAAGGTTTTTGATTGTTTATGTTATGCAACCAAACCTGATTTTTCTGACAAATTTACTTCTAAAACCATCCCTGTTATCTTTATGGGTTACTCTGAAACTCAAAAGGGTTACAAGTTCAACAATATTACCACAAGAACTTTTTTTGTCAATAAATATGTAATATTTGGAGAGTCAGTTTTCCCTTTCAAATATCCTAAATCTACTTTTCTTGAACTACTCAACTCCTTTTTCAGCCTCATTCTTCCTCTTCCATGTCTCATCCTTCTTCAGATGACTCATTTCCTTCTGTTTCTCCAATATCTTTTATTCCTCCAATCTCTCCAGCATCTCCTACACCCCCTTCAGGGACTCCTTCCTTCTCTTCTCTCTTGAGTTTGTTATGTCCATTCCTCCCATCTCTCCTTCTTCTCGGTCTGACCTCTCCTCTTCTTTTCTTTGTTCCCCTGTTCCACCTGCTCCTTTGAGACAGTCTTTTAGAACCTCTAAGTCCCCTATATGGCTCAAGGACTATGTCCATTCCTCCACTACTCTATATCCTATATCTTCTTCTTTATCTTATTCTTCCCTTTCACCTTCCTATCACGCTTATTTGGAAGCTTTCTCTCCCATCACTGAACCTGCTTCATTTGATCAAGCTATTACTGCTTGAATCAGGTTTCATGCAGAGCAAGTTGGACTATTCTCTTTTCACAAAGAAGTAGGACAATAATGTTGTGATTATTCTAGTGTATGCAGATAATTTATTAATCACTGGCAGTGATTCAAAGCTGATACAAGAGGCCAAGGATACTCTAAACAACAACTTCAAAATGAAAGATTTGGGAGAGTTGAAATATTTTTTGGGAATTGCATTTGCAAGGTCATTTAAGGGAATTCTTATGAATCAGAGGAAGTATGCTCTTAAATTAATTTCTGAGTGTGGCTTAGGGGGAGGAAAACCAGTGGCAACACCTTTAGAACAGAATCAGAAGTTTACTAGTGTAGAATATGACAAGTTATTTGAATCTGGAGATGACTATGAATTTTAAGACAGAAGAACTTATCAAAGATTGTTGGGACGATTACTTTATCTGGCCATTACTAGACCAGATATCTCTTTTGTTGTCCAAACTTTAAGTCAGTTCATGCATGCTCCTAAAAGGTCTCACTATGAAGAAAAATTAAGGTAGTAAAGCACAACCTAATTGGGACTTCTGATGACCAATAATAGGTTTGTGAAGATCACTGCATATTGTGATGCTGACGGGGCATCGTGTGTGATATCAAGAAGGTCTGTTACAAGCTATTGTATTAAATTGGGAGATTCAATGATTTCTTGGAAATCAAAAAAATAGAGTACAGTGTCAAGAAGTTTAGCTGAGGCGGAGTATAGAAGAATGGAAACCACAATGGCAGAGTTGGTCTGGCTACAAGTGTTGTTACAAGAATTGGGAATGAAAATTGAGTTACCAACAGAACCTTTTTGTGACAACAAAGTAGCATTATAGATAGCCTTTAATCCCATGTATCATGAGCAAACCAACCACATAGAGATTGATTGCCATTTCATAATAGAGAAATTACAACAGGGGCTGATTATAACAGAATATGTTACTGGCAAGGAACAGATGGCAGATGTTCTAACCAAGTCACTGGGAAGACAACTACACAATGACATGTTATGCAGCTTGGGGATGCTCAATGTATTTCATCACCCACCTTGAGGGCGAGTGTAGAAATATTAGAAGTGTACCAATTGTAGTTAGTTGTATATTGTATACATAATATAGGACCTTATTAGTTGTAGTGGTTAGTTTACTAATAGATATACCATTGTAAGTGGTTAAGTTAGTATGGAGTGAGAAAAGTATAATATGTATGTAGAGTTGTAATGAAAAGAATAAAAAAGTTTTCCACTTCAAATATATCTCTCTCTAGAAGCGTCTTCTCTCTGCATAGCTCCATTCTTAACCCAGCTCCATCTCTCCTTTTACCATATCAGTTAGTTGATGTGGATCCTCTATATATAATAATTAATCCCTAAAACTTTGCTAATATCTTAGAGGTCGTTTGATTGGGACTCAAGTTATCCCATGATTAGTTATTCTGCGATTAGTTATCTCACTCTCCCATAATAATAAAAAATACTACAATCCCAGAATAACTAATCTCAAGATTAGTTATATCATGATTGCATCCCAACCAAGCATAGGATAAACTCATATCAAATTTAATTTTAAATTAATTATCCCTTATCCCTCATACTAAACGAGCCCTTAATGTTCATAAACCAAAGTCAAATGCCAGATAGTATAGCGAATATATTCCTCTCTATAATTGTTTACCCCCAAAATCAGAAAACAATTGAATTTGTAGGTGATTTTAAGGATACGTAGATTAACTTAACACAAAGCGATAAATTAAGATGCAATTGAAATAAATAATGATAATGTAAATTCAAACCACACGAATGGGATAATTTCAGCCTTGGAAGGTCAGCCATCCTCGAACTGGATGCCCTTTGATCAGTATCAAGATACAATAGAATAAGAGCTTAAAGAGAGAAATAATAACGTTTTGCTTTGGAATGTGCATCACCCCCTTACATCAGACGCCCTTTATATAGTAGGAGAACCCTACTTTAGGTACTACTCTATAAAAGGTAAAATAATCTTCCGATTAACTAATTGTTGGTTTCTTATCGATACGTGCCGAGATCCTTCTCGTGATATCGGGCCGACCACGGATATTTTGGCCACGGATATTTTGGTTTCTTATCATCCGATAATGTTCCTCGAAGTTGTTTTAGGCTAGGACCGATTCTGGAACTACGACCTTGATATTCCTGAGGGTAGGAGTCGTGTCCTCGGGTTTTGGCTTGATAGGACTTTCAACTTGATTTTGGTTCCTTTCCATCACTTCTTGAGCCTCGATTATCTTGTTGAAAATAGAGGTGCATCATGAGTTCGTTTTACCTGTATACAGATAGTCCCCTCGTTTCACGGAGGGTAAATGATGAGAATGACATGAGCTTCTGACTTCTTACTTTGATACCCCACAACAGAAATGACAAAATAAATAAAATGTCTCGTCAATCAAGTCTTAATGGAATTAAATGCTTGGAGCGGTCGGACCACCTCCTGGATGCGAACCACCATTAAGAAACTATAAATACCCCCTTATTTGTTCATTTTAACTGTACATCCAACCCATCTACCCTCGTATCTTTGAAATTTCAATATTCTCTAGCAATTATACTCTAGTTTATTTGGGATCTTTTCCAAGAACTTTCATACATCTCCATCCCAAGCCTTCAACATCCTTTCTTCCTCTATTTCTCCTCCATTTTTCAAAGAAATGGCAAAGATCTCAAAAACTGTTCCCCAAAAAGAAACACCTTCTGCTTAGGCTGGATACTAAGGCCGAAAAATCTGTTTCACGTGATGCCGTCGATGAACCAGTACAGGAACCCCTTTTGAAAATTTTCATCCCTGGAGGATGCTCGGTAAATAATGATTTTAAGGTTGAAAACCTTCTTTTGTATCGGGCTGGTGCGAAGACTTCTTAAGATACATCTATTCGATTACCGAAAAGATCCTCCCTACTGTCCAGATAGATTGAAACTGGGGCGATAAAACCGTAGTGGTCCCTGACCCTGAGGAGGCCATCACCACCCATGTCGAGGGATACCTGAGTGTCTACACGTATCCATTCACATTGGGACTGGTGGACCCGGTAATCATAAACTTTTGCAAGAGGTACTAGGTGTGCCTCGATCATATCCATCCTTCGATATGGAGGATTGTGATCCTCCTCCGGTTCTTCGTGGGTAGAATTGATGGCTTCCGATTAGCAGTAGATCACCTGCTTCACTTGTATAGCCCCCGACTATTTCGAGGGGGGTTGATAAAGCTTGTGCACCAGGCCAGTAAAGCCCTATTCTCTAGTATCGATGAGGACCGGGATCGAGGCTGGCAAGGCCGTTTTGTCCGAATGAGGACTTTGGACCTAATTCCGGCAGAATGCATGCCATTCCCCTGAGAAGTGGAATACAAAACGTAAGTGGAACTTCCCTTCGAATGTTGATTTTTATGTTTACTTCCCTTTTTCTTATTGGTGTTCGTGATGGTGAAGCCATTGCTTGGGTTCCAAATGTTATTCCTCGAATCGAGAGGTGGGTTGAGGGTATCGTTTCTGAGATGCCCTACTAGGAGCGCCCGTGGCATGAACTCTTGAAGGGAAGTTGGGAGGCCCGCTCCCATGATAAGATCCACTTCTTGATCAGCCCGTGTTATGCCTCTCCTTTTACTATCAAGTCATAATTCCCTTTACTTTCTATCTCAGGTATGCCTAAGGATGTCGAGCTTAGGCCTTTAGTTGGTGACGAGGATTTGCTTGTTGAGTCCCCTACTCCGGCCGAAGAAAAGAAAAGGAGGAGGGATCCCAGCTCCCCAAGCTCGGAGAAAAAGAAAATGAGGAGGAGGCTGATCTGCAAGCCAAAAGAAACCTCCAGCTCCCAAGTGCTTGACTTGAGTTTACTCTACCAGCTCAGGGACGAGTCCGAGGAGGATGAAATTTTTGTGGCCCGAGAGCTATCGGCCCCCAGGGAACAGGTGCCATCTGGGGATGGAATAATAGAGGCCAATCCCTCACAAATATAAGAGGTTGATGCAACAGTGGGGTTCGAAAATCCTCAAGATGTCAGCTTTGCCCCACCTATTGTCATTGATATAATAGGATCACTTTCGTACACAGACTCGATGTTCGTTGAAGCTCAAATAATGAAGGAGCGGTCGAATGAGGGGGTCCATGGAGTGGAAGATCCCCTCCAAAGCTTTTTTGACGGCGTGGACTCTACTACCATGGAGGATGTCACCAGACTGGGCAACTTAGAAGTACCAAGGAAAAGTACGGCCTATGGGTTAGTTGGATCTAGTTCGAGCCCGATACTAGTCAACCGGTTACCTACCCCGAGTTTCGATCCCGATCGGAAGCGAATGACCATCATCTTTGTTCCGAAGGACACCCAAGTTTCGCACCTATTGGGGTAGCTAGTTACCTCCGGTGCCTGGTAACTGAAGAGGAGCAGGCAAAGATAAACAAGGTGGATTCCCCATGCCTGTTCAACGAAGCACAACAGGCACTGAATCGGGTAAGGTGTTATCAAACCTTTTCATTTTCCAGCTTTGGTTACTTAGTTATTTTTAATATTCTCCTTATGTTCATAGGCCTCGGTGCTTCACAACGAAACTTTCCTCTGATACCGAGAAGAGCTAATCCTCTTTGAGGCCGAAGCCAAAGAGCTTACTGAGAAGAGAGATATGTACAAACTTCTTAGTGAGCAACGCGAGGAAGAGGCTAAGAGTTTTCGGACCGAGTTTGATGTGGCTCAAAAAGAACATGCCAACTTGGTGGAATAGGTAAAAGTCTTTGAGGTTAGTGATGATAAGCTAGACTTGGTGACTAATAGTCAGAAACCGCAGTTCCAATAGAAGATCGATCGGATCGACCAGCTTCGGGCTGAGATGGATGTTATCAAGGTCGAGGCCGAGGAGTGGAAAGGCAAAATGGACTGTTTGGCTTCGAAAAAAGAAACTGCCTGGGTGCAATTGGTCTCTGCGTAGGCTCAACTTTTAATAATAAGGGAGAATGCTGAGGTACAGTCCCAGAAAGCCAAAGAACTTCAATCTCAACTAGGCTCGGCTGTTGCTGATCGGGAGACCCTTGCCAAGGAGCTTAAAGCGGCCAAGTTGGTGGCTAAAATAACCAAAGCCGATGCCGACGAGATGGTAGCCCAGTATAGAGTTGATGCCGAGGTGGCCCAGGATCTCTTAAAAGATATTGTTGAGTATGAAAAGTGGTAGTCCCGAAGGGAGGCCCTCGAGGAGGTTCGTACTCGAGGTTTCAATTTATCGGTCGAGATCGCAAATGCTAAGGGGCTCGAGGCCGAGGCCAAGTAGTTGGCTTACCCCGATGATGATGATGAAGAAGACTCTGAGGGTTTCGGAGGTGGAGAGACCCCAATGGTCCCGATGATGACGCAGCCCTCGGTGAAGACCGGGCCATTTAAGTGCCTTGTACATTTTATTTTATTTTTTGTATTTTTGTACTCGTGTACGTTTGTACTTTTTTTTCAAGGTCTTTTTGCCTTTGTAAATACTATATGTATATAATACATGGCTTCTCTTTCCCTTCGATAATCTCTTAGTTTTGTTTTCCTTTGCTTTATTATTTAAATTTGCAAAGATTGAAATGCTATAGCATGAAATAGTTAGGCCATGTTCGGGGGTTCGAACAGGCCTTGTCTTCGACATTATTTTGTTTAAGGCATCATTGGGGCTTCATATGACCGGAAACCTTTCCCCAAAGTACTTGTAATTTTTCAGATTATAGTTTGCCAAGAGTAGCCTTTAGAACCGGCTAAGAAATTTTGAAGGCCTTGTTTTTTGTTTACGGCTCTCGGACGTCTCTGAGCCATTTTAATATGGTCATAGCCTTTTAGTTCGGGTGTTGCCCAGTGGGCTTGTTACCCCAAATTGTTTGTCCTAAGATAACAGTCCCCAAATGGTGATGGTTGTAGCCTTTAAGGTTCGGGCACTACCTAATAGGCCTTGTGCCCCTAGGCTTTGATAGCCCTGGCCGTCCGAGTTTGTCTTTTGATAGCAGTCCCTGAGTGGGAGTGATCATTTGAATTTGGATTAAGGCAGCCTTTAAGCTCGATACCTTTAGGGGATCGGATGTAGGAAATTCCTTAAGAAAAAACATTTAAAGGACAAGATATTTATCCGAAAGGTAGAGACTTCTTTTTATTCTTGGGCGTAATAGTTACACATGTGTACAAGCTTTGTGCCAGGTCTCGAGCGGTCTTTGTGGGAACGGTTCATTTGATCGATTGGCCCTTACAGTAAATCCTATCGATCGAGCCGAGACCATTCAATGACAAAATTTCTTTCCTTGCTAAAGTTGTTATCCGAGGTTAATGCCCCTAGTGTTCGAGGCCGATTTTAGAGAGGCCTCAAATACTGTTGTCGTGATCTTCCATACCGGTTCATAACCGACCTTCAATTCTAAGTTAGCATGATTTACTATTGCCTTGTTAAAAACCTTGCCAAAAAACTCATTTGGAACAAAACCGGTTCAAGGGAAAAAGAGTGCAACATGTGCTTTCAGGCCTAAACAATTATATCGTTCTTTGTCGATTGTCTGCAAGTATTAGTTTAAAATGCAGATAAGTAAAAGGAATGAATGGGTTCGTACCTTAGCAGTAGTATTTCTTCAAGTGATTTACATTCTAGTTTTTCAGTAATCGTTCATCATTCATTGCTCCGAGTTTGTACGATCCCTTTATGGTGATCTCAATAATTTGATGTGTTCCTTCCCAGTTCGTCCCTGGCTTCCCTTTATTCGGGTTCCGGGTGCTTAGTGTGACCTTCCTTAACACTAAGTTCCCGACATTGAAGTGTCGAAGGTTGGACTTTCAATTGTAATATCTCTCAATCTATTGTTTTTGGGAGGCCAATTGGACGAGGGCAGCTTTGCGCCTTCCATCTAATAGCTTCAGTCTTGTATTCATGGCCTCGTCATTTGATTCCCTGGTTGCATATCCGAACCTGAGACTTGGTTCTCTGACTTCGACTGATATTAGAGCTTTAGCACCGTAAACCAGCAAGAATAAGGTGGCCTCAGTACTGGACTTCGATTTCGTACGGAACGCCCATAGGACTTCGGGCAGGATTTCCTTCCATTTTCCTTTGGCGTTGGCTAACCTCTTTTTGAGGTTTTGGAGTATAGTTTTGTTGGTCGATTCTGATTTTCCGTTCCCACTAGGGTGGTGGGGTGTAGATAGGATCCTTTTTATCTTATGGTCTTCAAGAAACTTGCTTACTTTGCTGCCGATGAATTGTTTTCTATTCTTGCACACGATCTCAGCCGGCATTCCGAACTGGCATATGATGTGGTCCCAAATGAAATCGATGACTTCCTTCTCCCTGACCTTCTCATATGCCTGGGCTTCCACCCACTTAGAAAAATAGTTAGTTATAAATAATATAAATTGAGCCTTACCAGGTGCCTATGGAAGAGGGCCAACGATGTCCATTCCCCACTTCATGAACGGCCATGGGGACAACATCGAATGCAGCAACTCCCTAGGTTGATGAATCATTGAAGCATGTCTTTGACATTCATCATATTTTCATATGAACTCCCTCGCGTCCTTTTCCATATCGATCCAGTAATAGCTAGCTCGGATTATTTTTCGAACCAATGATTCAGCGCCTAAATGATTTCCACAGGTGCCTTTGTAAATTTACCTTAGAATGTACTCGATGTATCCCGGTCCTAGACATATCACGAGTGGGCCATTGAATGTTCTTCTGAATAGGGTTACATCTTCGAACAAACTAAACTGGGCTGCCTTCGTATGCAGGGCCCTCTATTCTTTTGGATTTAAGGGCACTTTTCCGACCTACAGATATTCTATATATTTGTTTCTCCAGTCCCAAGTTAGGCTCGTTGAATTTATCTTAGCATGGCCTTTTTCCACTACATATCTCATGAGTTGTACCACTATGTAAGGCCCCGTGAAATTTTTTTCTCAAAAACTCGAGATCTCGTAGTGCCAAGTTAGGAAGCTCGCCGCAATTCAGACCCTTTAGGTTGAACTATGCATTAAAAAGTTAAGGAATAATATTTTTCTGAAAAGCACATTTCTGCGGTCTATTATGCGGACGCATAATAGCTATGCGGACCGCATAGTCGCCACAGAGTGGGGCAGTTTGATGGTTAATTTTGAGGTCAACTATGTGGCCAATTATGTGATCGCATAATCAATATGCGGGCCGCATAGTCATCACATAATCTCCTTGGAATTTTGCAAGGGGCAGTTCTGTGGTGCAGTATGCAACCGCAGAACAAGTATGCGGACTGCATTCTTGTCGCATACCCGGGCAGTTTGTTCAGGTTTTGGGGGCCATTTTGCGGGCCGCATGTCCATTATGCGATCTGGCAGATTGTGTCGGGGCTCCTATTTTCTAACTTTTAAAACCCGACTCCATCCCATTAAAAACACCCCATTAGACCCCTTTTATGCTATTTTACTGCAAATAGAGTAAGAGAGGGATTTCTAGAGGGAGAAACTAACTCTCACCAAGTCACTACAATCCTTGCCCAAATCATTGAAGACTTTCAAGTACAAATTTGCTAGGCCTTCATCCTAAGAGGTAAGAACTTGTGCCCTAATCTATGATTTCGAAATTTCTATTAAAATAAGTGATTAACAAGTGGGTTCATGGGTATAAGGATTGATTATCTTGCATGCATAAATGATAATAGGGTATAGGGAGATTGTGAATTAAAAAGATAGCAATTGGGGTGTAAGATGATAAAAATCTCTCACAAAAGGGTCCTAAAATCACAATGCACAATTAGTGCTTGATACTATACTCAAATGAGCTAGAATCTTAATCATGTCTCTAATTCTTGGTTCAATTTGTAATTCTTATAAATAGATCGAAGTTTCTAGGAAGTTCTGAAATTATTGTAAGAATTTAAGGAAAGCTCTATTGAGGTATGTATGGCTAAAAAACCCTCTTCTTAGAAATTGAGCTCCCATGGTGCCCATATAAATGTTGTAAGTCTAAAAATTTATAGATGTTGTGCTTGTTATTTCAAGTGAATTGGTGTTGCAAGACTATATGTGGAAGGTGTGTTTCAATGTGCACAATATGCTATCCTTGATAAATTGAGAATGTGTGAAAGATGTGAACTATGTGCCAAAATGCCTAGATTCGAAGTCAAGTTTAAATTGAGATTGTTATGCCAAATTATGTGAAACTCTCCCCATGCTTACAATTTGAATTGCTCTTGTATGTGCCTATGAACTTAAATGGCATGGTTAATGTTGAAAATGGGAATAATGTGAAACGTGAGTTATGGAATGTGGCCTAGTGCCAAGTATGATGTGGTAATTGTGGCCCCAAGTGTCGATGAACTAATATATGTGAAACCAAAAATTGAAGCGAGATGACTAATGGAATGGCTAACGTCTTGGTAAGACGGCCTAGCTGATCGGGCCATGATCGGACGCCATGCTATACACATGGCGGTATTATGTTGATAATTAAAACCGAAAAGTGAGAATGAAATAGTGATTGAGGTATATGTCTCAAATGAGGCAGCTTAGCCGATCAGGCCGTGATCAAACTCCACGCAATGAAAGCAGTGATTTTGTGAATGATGATACATTAATATGGAATGCCCCAACCTAAAGTTATGGAAATTGTGTGAAAGCTATGTGAACCCTTTTATTTGATGATGTGGTGATTGTTTGAAGCTTTGTTAGTCCTTATGATTTCTTTACTCTTGTATGGTTGTTCTTTCTAATAAGATAGTGTTTAGTTATACATACTAGTATTATTCCATGGTACTAACGTCTCTTTTGTCGGGGGCGCTACATTTTTGAATGAATGTAGGTGGTTCTATACCAGACAGTGCCGATCATAGGTAGCAAAGCATCCTCCTCTCAGCAATCTTGGTGAGCCCCTCTTCTTCCAAGGGTTACGCAGCATGTCTTTTGTTATAAATTTCCACTTTTGAGGTATAGCCGGGGCCTTGTTGTCGGCGTTATCATAACTGTCATTTGTATCTTTAGAGGCTTCGTAGACATTTGTGTGGGTTATGTTCAGGTATTGGATGGGTCATTAGACTATGTTGTAATTCTAAACTCTTGTTTCCTCTAAACTATAACTGCATAATGTTTTGGGAGTATAACTATGGTTTGAGGATTGTAACATAAAATGAACTAGTAATGTTTCATGTACGATCTTTCCTACTGTCTAAGTTAATGAAAGCATGGTTTCTTGATCATAGTGAGCTGGGTAGAAGGTGTCAAAAAGGCTTGCTCAGTTAGGTTCACTCGATTGAGTGCCGGTCGCGCCTCCCAAGGTTGGGGCGTGACACACTACCCTCGAATTGAACTCGTCGTCCTCGACCGGTGATCCTAAGTTAGCAAGGGCATCGGCCTCACTATTTTGATCCCGAGGTAGGTGTTGTACAGTCCACTCCTCGAACCAATGTATTGTTACCTGCAACTTATCCAGGTACATTTACATTCGTTCTTCTCTGACCTCGAACGTCCCATTAACTTGGTTCACCATGAGGAAGGAGTCGCACTTAGCTTCGATCACCTCCGCCCCCAAGCTTTTGGCTAGTTCAAGACCTGCAATCATGGCCTCATATTTGGCCTCGTTGTTTGTCAATTTCATAGTCCTAATAGATTGTCTAACTACATTGCCAGTTGGTGGCTTCAATATGATGCCAAGTCTGGTCCCTTTTGCATTCGAAGAACCATCCGTAAAGAGGGTCCACATCCCTTAAGATGTTCCCCAGTTCACTAACAACTCTCTTACGACCTCGGGTATTAGAGCCGGCGTAAAGTCAACCACGAAGTCTGCCAAAATTTGAAATTTAATGGCGATCCAGGGTCGATATTCAATATCGTACCCGCTGATCTCCATGGCCCATTTGGTCAACCATCTCGAGTGCTCGAGTTTATGTATTATATTTTGTAATGAGTAAGTAGTCACAACACATATAGGATAACACTGAAAATATGGTTTCAGCTTCCTAGAGGCGCTTAGCCAAGCGAGCGCCAATTTCTCTAGGTGAGGCTATCTAGTTTCGGTCTCACCTAGAGTCCTGCTAACATAGTAAATTGGAAATTGTGTACCTTGCTCTTCCCGGACCAGGACGCCACTTACCGCTATCTCTGATATTGCCAAGTACAGGTATAGTTGTTCGTCTGCCTTTGGCGTGTGAAGCAGCGATGGGCTCGATAGATACTGCTTGAGTTCCTCCAAGGCCTGTTGGTACTCTGGGGTCCATGAAAGTGTATTCTTCTTCTGCGGTAGTGAGAAGAATCGGTGGCTCTTATCGGAGGACCTCGAGATGAATCGCCTTAGGGAGGCTATGCGTCTGGTTAATATTTCCACGGCCTTCACTGTTACACCCAACAACCTTGATACCGTTATATATATATGGTATTTTGAGTGGAACATTTTTGTAAAAGCAAAAAATATATAGTTTGAAAATATGATTTTATATAGTTATTAATATTACTACTTTCAATTATACACATAATATAAGAAAGTTTATGAGATTTTCTTTATTGTAAAGATAGAAATTATTTTTCACAAGAAAAGAAGGTTATCTTTTTTACCATTTTAAGAATTAAGCGTACGAAAATTTGTACTCTTTATATGAGATTAGGAAAATTAGAAGTTGAGAAAATATATGTATTTTTACATGAATATTTAATGAAATAATAGTGTGTATTAATTTTATATGGTACCACATGACCACGATAGTAAAGTATATTATAGTAAGGTATATAAAGTATATTAAAAATGAGTAGTATTTTAAGTAATTTGAGATAATTTTTAATTACGTGGGTAATTGGTTAATTATCGAGTATCGGGACATCACCTAATTAACTGAAAAATTGGATAATATTAAACTTTTTCCACCCATCCCACGTGACAACCTATCCTTAAGGGAGATTGTGACCCTAACCTAGCCTGGATATGATGTATGCAATTGTAGGTCTCAATGGTCTCAAGACTAAAAGATGAAAATGTGGTTGAATTGCTCGATTATTGTGTGGATGACGGTCTTCGTGTTCTAGCGTATGAGTATGCCCCAAATGGATCTCTTCATGACATTCTTCATGGTAAGTCAACTATGCTATAGTCCCTATTAGAACCAAGTCTTAATCCTATCCTTCTCATTAATATTGAAACCTGTAGATTCATCCTTAATTCGAGATGAGTCAAATTTTTAGCAAATCTCAGGAACTCGTCTACGCAGAAGAAATCGTCTCCGAAGCTTGTGTTTGGAAATTATTATTCAATCAAACTATGTCAAAGTATACTTCTGACTCCACTTTAAGTACGTCACTAGTGCACCATAACAGCCTCCTTACTAGTGATCCACACATGCTTCATCGCAAATTATGAAGTTCTTTTCTAATGCATTCTCTGACATGTATCATGAAAGTGTTTTGTAAAATTCCATAGCTAAGAGTAAGTTTGCACCTAGATATCTTCATAGGGCCTTGCTTATTAAGAACCCATCAATTTTTCTTCTTTTTCGTTTTTTTTTTTTTTGTATATAATTCTGTTCTCAAAATATACTTTCCATTACACATCGTTTGAATAAACTCAACAACAACAACCCAGTAAAATCCCACAAGTGAAGTTTGGGAAGGGTAGTGTGTATACATACCTTACCCCTATCCCGAAAGAGTAGAGAGGTTGTTTCCGATAGAGTTTGAATAAACACTACAAATTAAGAAATTAATTAGTTGCGTATTCTATTGATAGTAACATTAAAAAAAAGTATTTTGAAGTTGTTGAAAAGTTGGTTTAAGAGAAGTATGGGTACTGCTTTAAAATTCAATTGGTAAATCGGATTGATCAAAGTCCAATAGTTTTATAGAATATTTGCTTTCCATCTAAAAAATAAATAAATAAAAGTTGTATAGAATACTAGGACTTGTAGGTTTGTGTTGAACATTCGGGAACTCACAGAATGGAAAGTATATGCTACATTAGGATAGAAGTATACAAGGTACCTAGAATTAGAACATTGCACCACAAGGTATATATTCGAATGCCAATGCACAAAGAAAGCGCATGCGGGGCTTTTGATCCCTGATTTATTTCTAGCCAATGACATTGCTGTTATGCAAAGAGAAAATTTTGGTCATTTATTAACAGAATGTTGTGCATCTGTTGAACATTCAGTGTATTGTATGCACCCAGACTTTGTTTAGGTTTTGCATCTGTATTTAGGCTATTTTATGATATTATTAACTGTGGATATCTATTTTTGTCGATATGCATGTTGAAAAAATAAAATTTGTGTCAGTCAGAATAGGAACTTTCATTTATGTTTTCTTCTGTATGTATGGCCCATCTGACAGAACAATTTGGTTTTAATAGTAGTACAGTATGTTCGGGTGTGTTACTCGTAATCGTTTTCATTTGAGTCCTCTTTAAGGCCCAAGGACAACAATTATAAGGCTTAATTCCAAGATGATTCAAACTTGTAATTCTAGAGATGCTTATGTTCTTGATTTTCCATGAGTCATATTATTATATTATTTGTTTATGGATCTCAAAAAAATACGTAAATTAAAAAAAGGTTTATTTCATGATATTATTCAAAGGCATAATGATCTTATCACATTTCAAAAGATTTTATTAACGTACTTCTCATGCATTGCATTCGTTTACATGTGCATTTACACATGACTCAAATGGCATTATATACGCGTATATATATATATATATATATATATATATATATATATATGTATATGGGATATGGGAAAGGTTATTGTGTTATATACGCACCACCACCTGATCAGCTGGTATTCGATGATGATGTTGCCCACAGTGGCCAAGATGATATGATGGAACGCCCTCAGAGGCATGATGATGTTATGGCATTATATACGCGTATGTATAAGTATATATATGTATATGGGATATGGGAAAGGTTATAGCGTTATATACGCACCACCACCTGATCAACTGGTATACGATGATGATATTGCCCACAGTGGCTGAAATGATATGATGGGATTCCCTCAGAGGCTTTATGATGTTATGTACGTACAGACCTATGCATTACATGGCATTTATACGCATATGCATGATACTATAAATATTTTGTGATTTACAGAGTTATCCAGACTTACAGGTTGAGTCCTCTACTCCATGTTTCTCACATGCTCTTTATATATTTATTTACATGTCTTACATACTCAGTACATTATTCGTACTGACGTCTTTTTGTTGGGGACGTTGCATTCATGCCTGCAGGTATATACAATTAGTTTGACGAGTCCTCATAGTAGACGAGATTGGCATTCAGCGAAGCATCGGTAAGACTCTACCTCACTCGGAGCACATCCGAGTCTATGAGTCGTCGTGTCAGAGTTTTGCTACAAATTTATGGGTAGGTCGGTACCATGTCCCATTTGATGTCAAATAATCTTAGAGGCTTTATAGACAAAGGATTATTTTGTATAGTATATTAGAGGCCTTGCCGGCCCATATGTATTCATATTTTAAGAACGACAGTTTATTGATACAATATTGCCCACTTATAGTTATGCACTACAAGTTGTGGCCAGGTTGGCCCATGATAGTTACAAAAGCAATGAGTCCAGCTAACTTGACCTATGTATGTTCTAGTTTTGGTCGAACGATATCATGAGTTACAGAGTGGTTCGCTCGGGCCAGCATGGCACCGAATGCCAGCCACACCTCCCCAGGTTCGGGGTGTGACATTCACGTTGTCCACAACCGTGATATCTTCGATGGCTTTGATCTTGTCGGGGTTGATCTTGATTCCCCGGTTGGATACCATGAATCCGAGGGATTTACCTAATCCGACTCCAAACGCACATTTCTCCGGGTTCAGCTTCATATTATACTTATTGAATATGTTGAAGGTTTCCTGCAAATGTTTTAAATTGTCCTCTGCTCGCAAAGACTTAACCAACATATCATCAACGTAAACCTCCATTGATTTTCCTATTTATTCCTCGAACATCCGATTTACTAGGCATTGATAAGCGGCACCAACATTTTTTAATCTGAATGGCATCACACTATAGTAGTATGTGCCGTAATTAGTGATGAAGGAGGTTTTTCCTGATCATCCAGGTTCATCCGTATTTGGTTGTACCTGGAGTAGCATCGAGAAAACTGAGGATCTCGTGGTCGGTCGTGGCATCGATCATGCGATCGATGTTGGACAAAGGGAAGGAGTCCTTGGGACATATCCTTATAATCTACACACATTCTTAATTTATTCCCTTATTTAGGGACTACCACTACGTTTGCTAACCAATTCGAGTATTTAACCTCTCGAATGGACCATATTTTAAGGAGTTTAGATACCTCGTCCTTGATGAAAGCATGTTTGACCTCGAATTGGGGTCTCCTTTTCTACTTGACAAGGTGAAATTTCGGGTCCAGGCTTAACTTGTGGGTGGTTATCTCCGACGGGATACTTATCATATCAAGGTTGGACCAAGTGAAACAATCCATGTTAGCTATAAGAAATTGAATAAGTTTTTTCCTGAGCTCAGGACTTAACCCTGTGTCTTGAAAGTACCTTTCAGTCGGGTAGATGCTCGACCAATATGACCTGTTCTAGCTCCTCGACCATCGATTTAGTGGTGTCGGAATCATAGGGGGCTACAAAAAAACCTGGGAACCCCATAGTCATCGTTTTCATCAGTCCCCTGTTCTCCAGTTGGGTCGGGGCTAGTGTTGGTAATTGCTATTTAGCTTCTTGCTTTGTGACCGAACTTGTCCCCTTTGTCGTTATAAGTGCGGATATCGGAATCTCCTCTTTGACCCTAAACATTTCCTCTGAGGTTGGCTGCTCTCTGTAGATTGTTTTAATCTCTCCCGGTGTTGTGAATTTTACACTTGGCGTAGAGTCGAAGGCATTGCCCTCATGTTGTGGATCCATGGCCTCCCTAACAGAGAGTTGTACCTCATGTCTCATTTGATCACATAAAACTTCGTTTCTTGGATGGACTCAGCGGTATTCACTGCTAATATTATCTCTCCCTTAGTGGTTTCACATGCCATGTTGAATCCGTTTAGAACTCGGACGACAGGCATGATTTGATTTTGTAGACCAGGTTGTTCTACGACCCTCGATCGGATTATGTTGGCCGAGCTACCTGGATCAATTAACACACGCTTAACTCGAGATTTATTTATGAGTACAAATATTACCAGTGCATCATTGTGGGGCTATACAATCCCTTCTGCGTCCTCGTCGTTGAAAGACAAAGTTCCTTCTGGTATGTAATCTTGAGTCCATTTTTCTCTTGTGATGGATACTTTGGTGCGCTTCAACATTGGCCCTTGAGGGACATCAACCCTAACGATGATCATGTTAATGACATGTTGAGGTTCTTCTTGTTTGGTCTATTTATTAGAATCTCTATTCCTGAAATGGTTCTTGGCTCGATCGTTTAGGAATTTTTGAAGGTTCCAGTTGTTGAATAACCGGGCTACTTCCTCTCTCAATTGTCAGAAATCCTCTATTCTATGGCCGCGAGTGTCATGATATTTTCACATCTGGTTAGGATCCCTTTGGGCTGGATCGGATTATAGAGGTCGAGGCTATTTGGTGTCCTTGATGCATCCGATAGCTGATACAATGGCGGCAGCATCGACATTAAAGTTGTATTACGATAACCTTGGTGTTTCCTTGGGCCCGATAGGCCTGTCGAAGCTGCTCTTGCTCATGAGTCCCTAGTTGCTCTAACCTCGATAACTTCTCCGTTCATTTTGCATAGAATTCCGTCCAAACCCACTGCTTCTCCAGTCTCCATTGTACAGCTGATACCGATCCCTGTTTGACCTTAGTTCACGGTCGATATCTCTCTTGACTCTGTCGATGGTTCTGACGGAATAATCGGACCCCGAAGGGACCCAAAGTTGATCATCTTCGACTCTGATTTTTGATTGATACCGATTATGCACGTCGGGGTTATTCTATCAGATTTTGCTTCAACTGTTGTGAAGCCACCAAACTTCGAACATTGAGTCCCTGGGTGAAAGCTTGAACAGCCCAATCATCAGTGACCTGTGGAAGATCCATCCGTTCCATTTGAAACTGGAACACGAACTCTCTGAGCATCTCATTATCCTTCTGTCTTATTTTGAAAAGGTCCAACTTCCTGTTTTCGACCTTGATAGCCCCGGCGTGTGCTTTCACGAAAAAGTATGCAAGCGTAGCAAATGAGTCAATAGAATTAAAAAGTAAGTTGTGATACCATATCATAGCTCCCTCTGACAGAGTTTCTCCGAATTTCCTCAACAAGACAGACTCAATCTCATCATCCTCCAAGTCGTTCCCTTTGATGGTGCATGTATAGGAGGTAACATGCTCGTTTGAGTTGGCCGTTCCGTTGTACTTAGGAATCTCGGGCATGTAGAATTTCTTAGGGATCGACTTTGGAACCGTGCTCGGAGGGAAAGATATTTGTATGAACTTCTTGGAATCCAGGCCTTTCAGTATCAGCAGCGCTCTCAGGATTTGGTCGACCCTGAATTGTTGGTTTTTACCTTTTTGTTATTTGCTTCGATTTTCTTCTCCCCTGATTCACCCGTTTTGTCAGTTCCTCGAGCATTTTTATAATCTCGGGGTTAGTCCCTGATTTGTTTTCACTCGACCTCTCTGCGATCGGTTCCTCCCTGCGGGGGACTTCTCAGGATGGATCGGGTTCAATTCTGCTCGGTGCGCAGCTTTGGTTCTGTAACTGAGCTATCATCGCATGTTGAGCTTGTAACATTTCAAAGATCATCCGTAAATTGATCACGTCTCCTCCATTGTTTTGAGTATTTTGAGTTGTCGATCGGGCTCCACGACGGATGATATTCTCGGGGTTGGTAGGCAGATTTGTGTCAATAGCCACATGCGAGTTAGCATCAAATAGGTCCGCGACTGGAATTCCAACGAGATCAACGGGCGGTACCTCGTTACTGGGCGCTATGTTGTTATTTTCATTGTGATTTCCAGACTCATTGTCAACATGTACGGGTGTTGATTGAGAGTTTGACATTTTTGAGTCTTAACATGAAATTAGAGATACTTCAAAGAACAAGTGTAAAGTAGTGTGTGTTATAGAGATTTGTATCAAACAACCACTGTTATCCTTAGCCCCACGATGGGCGCCAAACTGTTTAATCTCAAAATTGGATAACAATTGAATCTATAGATGGTTTTAAGAATACGTGGATTAACTTGAACCAAAGCGATAAATTAAGTTACAATTAAAATAAACAATAATAAAGTAAATTCAAACCATACGAATGGGATAATTTCCGCCTTGGAAGGTCAGCCACCCTCAAACTGGATGCCCTTTGATCAATATCAAGATACAATAGAATAAGAGCTTAAAGAAAGAAATAATAATGTATTGCTTTGGAATGCGTGTTACAATGTGCTCCCCCCTCTTTACATGAATTGTCAGACCCATTTTATATAGTAGCAGAGCCCTACTTTAGGTACAACTCTATAAAAGGTAAAAAATCTTCTGATTAACTGATTGTTGGTTTTTTATCAATACGTGCCGAGATCCCCGCCGTGATATCCGCCCGGCCACGGATATTTCGGCCTTCTATTGGCTATGCTTGATCATCCGATAATGTTCCTCGAAGCTGTTCGAGGCTAGGACCGATTCTGGAACTACAACCTCGATATTCCCGAGGGCAGGAGTCGTGTCCCCGGGGTTTGGCTCGATGGGACTTTCGGCTTGATTTTGGTTCCTTGCTATCACTTCTCAAGCCTGACTTATCTTTGTCGGAAATCGAGGTGCATCGTGAGTTAGGTTTTACCCGTATACAATAATCTTCTAAGAAACACACACCGTACAATGAAAAGAACTCACCGACTCTTGATGTCAATTGCATAATCAGAATTTAGAAGCCGGGGCTTTAATAGGAATTTAGAACTTTTCTACTTATAGAAATAATATTAGAAAGATTTTATGACTCACACTGATGATGGAAAAAGTTAGAGAATTTTGGTAATTGGAGGTGTAATTGTGACTTTAACTATTTCTTTTAAAGTTATTAATACGTATCACGGTATTATTGATGCGACACACACATAGGTGATGGCATGAAATTGAGGAAGTCCAGGGTGCCTTGATTATAGGAGGAATTATTGAGGTCCTAGTATGGATTTTTAGGAACTGAAACGTTTGGAATTTTTCTTAACGTGATTCACGGTCAAGATTTGTAGGTTCTAATGTTCTATTAAGGGATGTAATTAATTAACTGCTATATTTGTTAATCACGGATTGCTGCTAGGATTTTATAATTTTTTCTTAAATATTGTCTATTTGTGTTTTTGTCGAAACTTTAGTACAAGCTGGGGCAGGAGTGTTTGAGCAAAAAAAGTATGAGACCTTTTTTGTTAAATTAATTAAATAAGATGATGGAGGGTAAATCCTAGTTAAGGATAATTAATTTTAGATCCGAGATGAATAATATGAGTAGAAAAATATAGATGACTATAAATGTTAGCAGTGTTTATGGCCAGATTTAATAACATAAGCAACCCCCACTTCCAACCGAGAGGTTGTGAGTTCGAGTCTCCCCAAGAGCAAGGTGGGAAGTTCTTGGAGGGAAGGATGTCGGGGGTCTATTTGGAAACAGTCTCTCTACCCTAGGGTAGGGGTAAGGTCTGCGTACACACTACCCTCCCCAGACCCCATTAAGTGGGATTATACTGGGTTGTTGTTGTTGTTGTTGTTGTAAAGAGAGATGCATTAACTAACATTAAATGATAATAAAATATAAATAAAGGAAAAGATTCACTCAATCTTGAGTGAGGCGGATCCACTCTCATTTGATTAAAGATGAATGATAGACAAATACAAGAACCTTAGAACCCTTTTTGGATCTGATGAAGGTATGGGATCACAGATCCTCTAATCTCTTTAGATATGTGTGTTTACATATTTTCTAGAGAGAGAGAGAGCCCCCTTTTTTGGAAGTCCTCTCTTCCTATTTATAAGGAGTATTCATAGAAAATCCTAAAAAAATACAATTAGAGAGAATATTCAATAGAATATTCCCTTTGAGGATTCCAAAGAAAACTAGCTGTTTCATCACTGCCCGACCTCGGCCTTAATGGTGACTGTCCGACAACGGCCTTATTGATGATTGTCCGACCTCGGCCTTATTGATGATTGTCCGACCTCGGCCTTATTGATGACTTTCCGACCTCGGCCTTATTGATGGTTGTCCAACCTCGGCCATTGTCTCTGCGTGCTGAATTTCTCTGATCTGATTTTGACCCATACATATTGTCCTTCCGCTTATCGAGGTCGTCTTTTGGTCGAGCTCGGTGAGCGCACTTTATTAATCGTAGTTCGAAAAATTCGGATAGGGAGATCGAATAGTGTGGATTGCGGCTGAGGGTGCCGATCTTTAGGTCAAAGTGGTATCCCTGCGGGCTGAACTTGAGCAGAGTTTGATCAGGTCTAATGACTCGAGTGATGAGTCGATCGAGAAAATGAAAGAGTTGGAGAAGGCCGTCGAGGCCAGGATGGCGTCTTTGGCAAGAATGGCAGCATCGGAGGAGGTCATTTGCGTCCTCGGATCTGGACGGGCGAGGAGGCCGAATGTAAATTTTGATGAGGTCGTCGAATGTGAATTTGAGCGAGGAGACCGAATGTGAATTCGAGCGAGGTCGCCGAATGTGAATTCAGGCGAGGTCGCTGAATGTAAATTCGGGCGAGGAGACCGAATGTGAATTCGAGCGAGGAGACCGAATGTGAATTCGAGCGAGGTCGCCGAATGTAAATTCAGACGAGGTTGCCGAATATAAATTCGGACGAGGTCGCCGAATGTGAATTCGGGCAAGGTCGCCGAATGTGAATTCGGGAGAGGTCGCTGAATGTGAATTCGGACGAGGTCGGCGAATGTGAATTCGGACGAGGTCGACGAATGTGAATTCAGGCGAGGTCGCCAGATGTGAATTCGGGCAAGGAGACTGAATGTGAATTCGGACGAGGTCGCCGAATGTGAATTTGGACGAGGTCGCCGAATGTGAATTCAGGCGAGGAGGCCGAATGTGAATTCGGGCGAGGAGGCTGAATGTGAATTCGGACGAGGAGACCGAATGTGAATTCGAGCCAGGTCGTCGAATGTGAATTCGGGCGAGGTCGCCGAATGTGAATTCGGACGAGGTCGGCGAATGTGAATTCGGGCGAGGTCGCCGAATGTGAATTCGGGCGAGGTCGCCAGATGTGAATTCGGGCAAGGAGACTGAATGTGAATTCGGACGAGGTCGCCGAATGTGAATTTGGACGAGGTCGCCGAATGTGAATTCGGGCGAGGAGGCTGAATGTGAATTCGGACGAGGAGACCGAATGTGAATTCGGGCGAGGTCGTCGAATGTAAATTCGGGCAAGGAGACCGAATGTGAATTCGGACGAGGTCGACGAATGTGAATTCGGGCGAGGGTACCGAACGTGAATTCGGGCGAGGTCACCGAATGTGAATTAGGACGAGGCTTGCCGAATGTTGATTCGGACGAGGTCGAAGATTGATTCGGACGAGGCCGAAGTTGATTCGGACGAGGCTAATGTTTATTCGGACGACATCGAAGTTGATTCGGACGAGGCCGATGTTGTTTCGGACGAGGCCGAAAGTTGATTCGGACGAGGCCAAAGTTTGATTCGGACGAGGCAGATGTTTTTATTTGGCGATGGCCCTTGGCCGTAGGGATGTTATTTCGAGCTACCGTTGAAATATTATCCTGTTACGATTCGAACGAGGTCGAATTATTCTTTTTGGCAATGGCCCTTGGCCTTAGGGGTATTATTTCGAGCTGATATTGAAATGTTAACCCGTTGTGATTCGAACGAGGTCGAATTCTTCTTTTTGGCGATGGCTCTTGGCCGTATGGGTGTTATTTCGAGCTAAGGCTGAAATGTTAACCCATTGTTTCACTGTCAGATTTTGGAGGATCGCAGGTCGTCGTACTGTTTGTGCATACGTCGGGGTGAATCCTGGCATACTCAGCCCTTGTTTTTACTGGAGAATATTGGGTGTTCCCTGGAGGAGTCCCAATTTTGCTTAATTTTGCTTGCGCTGGGGAATACTATGCGTTCCTTGGGTGAGTCTCAGTTTGCTTAATTTTGCTTGCATTTGAGAGGTCGACGTATTTCCTGGGTGATTGCTCCTGCTTCTATTCCACTTAGAGAAATAGTCAGTTAAAACAAATGAAAACTTTCGTTACCTTAATTTTATCGGTCGACGAGTGGAGAGGAGTGACCACGTTCCCTTCTCCGGTTATGCTTTTAGTCGCCGTTACCGGTTTGGCAAGAAAAGGTTGTTTCGCCGAATAAAGAGGAATATATGCGAAAAACACCCTAAATCTTAGAGGGAGAAGGAAAGCCCTCGTCAAGTACAATCCTGAAATTCATCTTCACGAAGACGTCTGATTCGACAAACTTTCCTGCACCATCGTCTCCGTCGATTTCCTCGTCGGGAACGTAGAGGCTCAATTTAATAGATAATAACAAGAAAGCTTTGGTCCTTCGCTTTTGATTTACCTTGATGCTTCTTCCCAGAGAAAATAGTACCTGGAAGTCATAAGCCAACATCCAAGCAAGATAGACAGCAAGTGAATACATTCTTAAAAGCTAGCAATCAAGGATCTGGCACTTTGAGGTTCTTTCTATTCTGTAAAGATAGTATGCTGCTGCTAATTTTTTTTTTTGTGATTTATTACTTTATACATATTACCAAAGCACTGAGGTAGTTGAGTGTCTTTTTCATTTCAATTTCTGAAAAAGCACTGGCATTCTCATCTTACTAGCTATACCAAAAATGTAAAAGCTGCCATTTCATCACCATCTTCTTTAATTCTTTTTCTTTTTCTAATCAGCACTTTGTTTTCCTTTTTTTTTTTTTTGTAGGTAATCACAGAGTTCAACCAAAAGTAAAGATGGGAGCAGTCAGTAAAATTACTTTACCTTCCCAAAATAACATTTACGTCAATAAATATTTGTAGTAAGGTGATAATAGAAATAAGGCAAACCGGTGAGGTGATTATTCGATTTGACTGATGTTGATGAGATATTTATTAAGAAAAGTGGAACTAGAATCAAATTTAGATCTAGAGGAAACTAAAATTTTAACTAAAAAATCTCCACAGACGGCGCCAAATTATTTGAGCAAAAAAAGTATGAGACTTTTTTGGTTAAACTAATTAAGTAAGAGGATAGAGGGTAAATCCTAGTTAAGGATAATTATTTATAGATGCAAGATGAATAATATGAGTAGAAAAACATAGCTGGGTATAAATGTTGGCAGTGTTTATGGCTAGATTTAATAATATAAAGAGAGATGCATTAAGTAACATTAAATGACAATAAAATGTAAATAAAAGAAAAGTTTCACCCAATCTTGAGTGAAGCGGATCCTCTTTCATTTGATAAAAGATGAATGATAGACAAATACAAGAACCTTAGAACCCTTTTTGGATCTGATGAAGGTATGAGATCATAGATCCTCTAATCTCTTTAGAGAGGTGTGTTTACATATTTTCTAGAGAGAGGGAGAGGAAGAGAGCCCCTTTTTTGGAAGTCCTCTCTTCCTATTTATAAGGGGTATCCATAGAAAATCCTAAAAAGTACAATTAGAGGGAACTAGCAAACTAGTTGTTTCACCACTGCCCGACCTCGACCTTATTGCTGACTGTCCGACCTCGTCCTACCCAACCTCGACTTTATTGATGACTTTCCGACCTCGGCCTTATTGATGACTGTCCGACCACGATCTATTATCTTCGCATGCCGAATTTCTCTGATCTGATTTTGACCTATACAAGGAGTGGGTAAAATATGTATTGAGCCTTTAAAAATAGGACTATCTTGTTCCTTTCCTAAGTTGATTTAGTAGTAGAAATATTATATTTTCTTGTCTTGGTAGGTTTCTATCTACTTTCCATATTATTTTCCTTCTAGATTGCTTTGTTTCTATTTTTTTCTTTCCTTATTTATATATATATATATATATATATATATATATATATATTAAAGCAAGAAAGTTACCATATATAATTGACATTATGGTTAAGCCAAATGGCAAGCTAATAAATGTCAATAGTATATGGTAACTTTATTCTATATTTGACTATTTTAGTTAAAATACAAATATACTTTATTCTATATTTGACTATTTAAGTTAAATACAAATATATATATACGGAATTTGAATTAAAAGATAATTTTGAATTTATAGATAAAGTTCTAAAATTTGAATTTAAATTAAAAATAATTTTTTTTATCTATTATCATATTTAGTTCGGTTAATGATCATATGCAATTATGTTAGGAACTTTTGTTAGTTTTTCTAATTATTTAAATACTATTTCGCCTCTAGCAAAAAAAAAACTACTCCATATAACTATAAAACTCTTTCACATTTAAAATTCTATAAGTATAGTTCTTTGAAATACTGTAGCTAAATTTAAATAAAATGAAATTCTTTAAAATAAATGTAATATATATGGTACACGTCTATGTTTATCTAAAAGTTTACAAACCCAAAATCCCAAAATTACAAAATAACAAAAAAGAGTTTACAAACCCAAATAAAAGTTTACTTACATATATAATAAAGTAAACATACGTGATGGAGAAAGAAACATCACAAAATCAGTCAATATTAAAAATAAAAAAAAAGTTATTTCTTTTTTCTTCTTGAAGAATATTTGTTTGAAGAGTCAATTTGCATAAATGGACATCAAACAAATAACAAAACTTTGGCTATACAATTGCTATCATTAATTTTAATTTAGCACATTCAAGGAATTGAAGGGTATAAGCTGAAACCCCTTCATTTAGCTGTAGTCAAGCGAATATTGTAAGGGTATAATATTTTTTCCGTTGAAGAATATTAGTTTTGAGTCATTAAATTATGTGAAAGTTTTTTTCTTCAAACTCAACAAGAGAGAAATTGGTTTCTAATTGATAGTTTCTATAGCGACTTTTAAGTGTAACAAAGAGTATATATATAGAAAAAATTGGTATGACGTGAAATATTTGTTTTAAAATGTAAACAAATTATTTCGAAAAAATTCTTTACTTTTTTTTAATTCAAAGATAATAAAAGATAAGATATTTTTGAACATTAGTATAGAATTTTAAAATTCTTATAATAGAAGTAATATCATGGATAAACTCAAAAACTGAAATCTTATGGAATATTTATATAATATCCGGCCATATTTATTGTTTACTTTCTATAGCTAATATAAATAGATGATATACCGACAATACACGATTATACATATATTATATATGGATTACACATCATTCAATTTTTTAATTTAAGTGGTCGGGTGAACACCTATTTAGGCTGATTAGATAAAGCCAAAAGAAAAATATGAAATAACTTCAACCAAAGACTAAAAATATAATTAAAGTTCATATGTAGACAATTTTTATTAAAAATCATCATTTTATAGTGAAATAAATTAATTTTTTGTAACAAAAGAAATAATGACATAAAAATAAGATAAAAGAAAATAAATATTGAAAAAAATATTAAAAAGATCTAAAAACCAAAAATAAAATATGACAACAAATTTCTTCTTATGATTCATCTTTGTTGAGTATAAAAAATTTGAAAGTTAATCTCATCGATTTCAAATATTTCTTTTTCAACTCAAATACATAGATTATAAGATAAGGATATTTTAGAATTTTTTTTTTAATTTACAATATGTGTCATTTTAAAAAATCATTATTACTAACAAACTGATATGATATTCGAATTTGAATTTGAATAGTTTGCATTGAGGTTAAGCCAAGTATGGTGTCAAAAAATAAACTACCTGACAATTTTAAGGCAATATATGCAATGTTTTATAATAATAATCACTTAATATTTAATGATTCAAAGAACAAAATTTTTGTATATATAGGGTATTAAAAATTCAAATCTGGGGCTAGAGATATCGATAAACTTAAAGTGGAGTCATACTGAAATAAATCCGGCCAAAGATTCATTTAAATTTTTAGATAGCCGATTAAAGTGAATTTTAAATTAAGGATAAATTTTTTAGATAGCCGATTAAAGTGAATTTATAATTAAGGATAATATCTTCACTTGCATCATTATAAAGATAATCATTATTATAATATATATAAAATTTTAGAAATTGAAATTTCAAAATAGAAATATTTTTTGAAAGATAAAATCATACCAAATAAGAGTTCAAGTCGTAGTATAAGAGTCACGTCATAATCAAAGAATCGTTTATATCGTGTCAACCTTTGTGCTTTACCATAAATATGAGTTATTATTTCACTTTGTGGCTATTTTTAGGTTCCAATGACACCTATGGGAATAATGCAAAAATAAAATTATCATCACGAGAATTGAGAAAATATTAGTCTTTTTTCATGTAGTATTTCTTAATTAATATATGACGATTATCTATAATTATTTAGAAGGTTTAAATATTAAGGTTATTTACATATAATTCAAATAACTCATATATTTAACATAGTTAATATCAAATATCAAAATGGAGTAAAAACAATTCACTAGCTAAAGAATTTTTTATATTTTTAGATAGCCAACTAAAATGAGTTCTGAATTAAGAATAATATTTTCAATTACATTATTATAAAAATAATTATTATTGAAAAATAATGTTTTAAAAACTTAAATTTTAAGAAAGAAATATTTTTTAAGAGATATCAACATACCAAATAAGAGTTCAAGTAGTAGTAAAAGAGTTAAGTCTTATCCAAATAGTCATTCATTGTCTCAACATTTGATTGTTTTGCCATAAATATGAGTTATTATTTTGCTTTCTGACTATTTTTAGGATCCAATGACACCGGCAAGAATGATACCAAAAAAGAAAAATAGAAGAAATGGTTAATTTTTTTCATGTAGTTAATATCCAATTATTATCTATATTTATTGAGAAAGTGTAAATTTTAAGATTAGTTACATACAATCCAAATAACTTAAATATTTGACATGATTAGTGTTCGCGCATCAGCGCGGGTACTAATACTAGTAGGAATATACTAGTTACAAATACTTGACGGACTCGTTCTTAAGGTGAGATTTTACACAATCTGGCTAGGAATAAATTTGTGAGTCATTGATAGTAGTAATTATTTTCTTTCTTTATAATTTTGGTTTTTTCTTGTTGGTTTTTGAGGGTGAATAACGGCACGGCGCTGCACTTTTAAATAAAGGTGGAGGCAACGGTCCTATGTACAACTCGGAGCAAAGGCTAGCTAGCTAGCTCAATGGGAGATACTCACAGATCCATCACCGTTCGGCTGAAAAGAGAAGACTGTAAGCGCACAAAGCACGACTCTGCTTTCTCCGATTGGAAGGTTCCATCAAAACTTCTCCCCTTTTTGTTCCCATAATTGCACGTTTCGCTAGCTTTCAGACTTAAAGGTCAGCTTTTGTTGCTTAGATTCAGATCTAGAGCTGTCTCTAGTTGTTTGGATTGGAGTAGCCGTGCAGTTTTTGCTGATTAGGTAAATCATGATTTAGAAAAGGAAAGAAAAATCTAATATACTAGAGCTGTAGTAAAGGCCAAACAACTTTTGACTAGTAAGAAGAGAAATTTCCATTCTTAGCTTCAACTTCATCACAGAATTTGATGTTGAGAATGACAACCAATCGGCCACATAAGTCATCTTCTTCAAGCATATTTGCAAGGAATAGCCCATCACAGAAGATAAACAAATAAATTTGGGGTTTCTCCAAATATCTATCTTGTCGGAGAATATGTGATAAAGCTCCAGAATTGTAGGGAGTTATATTAGCAACTTAACTCTAGTTCTTCTGATTGGCTCATTCTTATTCATTGTTAGTGTTTATGGCCAGATTCTAATTGGGCCTAATGATTGGACGGATTATTTACTGGGGAAAGAAGGAGGAGCAGAGAAATATAGGACTCAGAACCTGCCAAACTGCACCTCCTGCTCTGGAGTTTATGAGCTGGGAGTAGCTGTGACACGACACCAAGCTGGGCGAGAGGCGAGCAGACTTGACCCTGATTATATTGTTCCTGTATATGTTGGAAAATCTGACAATGTTAGGACTAGGCTACAGCGGTATGGCCGTGAAGGTGCTCATTTAGAGAATGGCTGCTCCAATAGTGCACTGCACGACCAAGTAAATGTATCTGCTTCAAAGAGAGCAGGATTGTTTACAGAAGCATTCTCAAGAGGCTTCTCTATCGTTTATAGGTGGGCACCTGTAAGTACATATTTCTCCTATCTACAACTTTAAGCCACTTGCAAATGTTGTTAATTTGTAATTTCCTCCTCAAGATATAGAAATGCATCAGGGTGTTGCTCCGCTCATTCATTCAAATAACAAGTGAAGATAGTTTCTTTTCTTTGTTTTGAGGAATTAATGTGAAGGTAGATATTTTAATGCTGCGCTTACCTTTCCTTGGGAAAATTTCAACTAGAAGTTGCATGTTGTCAGTCTATTTGGCATTCAGATTAAAGCTCTCCAAGTTTTTCTCTGTAATCTTTTGGGAATTTACTATTATGAGGTTATCTTACTAAGCTCTAGACCACAACACTAATAGACCAAGTTGAGTTTTTGCTTTCAGCATTTCACTTTTGTTCATTCTTTGAAGAATCATTGTGAGCTGTCTGCCAGCCATTTGTTTGCTTAGTTAAGCATGTTAAAGATTGAAAGTAATTACATGCTCTATTGACTTATACCAAAAAATACCTTAGTTACTAATGGATTTTGGTAATGTTTCCTAATATTTAACAGATGAATGACAACAAAGACGCTGAGAAAACTGAATCCCAGCTGCTCGACAGATTTGACTATGCTTGGAATAAAGGCAGTAATGGCTTACGTCGCCACAATGATGTTCTCCACAAACTTGATGGCATTTCAAGAGCAACTCGTCTTCCTGCTTTTGTCAGGAAGCTTCAATTGTCCCTTGAGAAACAAAAAGGTGTCAGAATCAAACCTTGCAAGCCCCTTTTGTTGGAGAACGGATCTGATTTTCATGATAGTTTCAAAAGCACTTATTTCCTTCCCCAAATCTTCAAATTTGGTCGATCAAAGCCAAGAATAGTTTCACTAAGTTCCGGTGTAAATGGTGATCCAAATACTACTTGTGGTGTAGCTTTGGGTCATGGATCTGTTTGTATGAGGCCTCCAATAACGGGAAATAA
The DNA here is from genome assembly GCF_000715075.1 of Nicotiana tabacum. Classification (NCBI taxonomy): domain Eukaryota; kingdom Viridiplantae; phylum Streptophyta; class Magnoliopsida; order Solanales; family Solanaceae; genus Nicotiana; species Nicotiana tabacum. Next base: position 171,661,813 of record NC_134089.1, read on the forward strand.
ACGATGTGCTGAGCACAAGGGAATGAAGGTAAATGGTGTAAATTCCAAGTTGATTGCAGAAGGAAATTCATCTGTGATAAATGAGAGCACAAGACCTTGCGCAAGTAGAGGCGAGGAAAATGCTCCAATTTGTGGGTTTATCTTGGATGGTGGTGCTCCTTGTGCAAGAAAACCATTCCAGAGAAATAAAAGATGCTTGGAGCACAAGGGAAGGAGAAATCGAGGCTGCATTTCTCAGCCAGTGACAGACAAAAATGGCCAGTCTTTACTGGAATACAGGACTTATTCTAGTAATGATTGTCATCAGATGTTATCCCGTAGGGCTGATACACAGCACCCTCAAGATTTCTCCAGCTGTCCTCTTATCAACCAGAACCACAGTGTCATATGTGGAGTTCATTTAACCGATGGTAGTTTCTGCACCAGGCAACCTGTAGCAGGAAGAAAACGGTGTGAAGAACACAAGGGTATGAGGGTTAAAGAACCCATTTCTAAGCAACTAGGTGCAGAAATACCAAGCGTATTTGCAGGTACAGCTGCCAAAAGTAGCAGTGGGAAAAAGCATTATAATGTAGACATTCCATCAGTTAGCCGTTCTCCAACTTGTGGACAACATTGCGTAATGGTTCTTTTTGCAGAAGGAAACCTTCGGAAGGTACTAAAAGATGTTGGCAGCACAAAGTCATGAAGAGCTGAAATAAGCCCTCCACGACATGCATGATGTAGTTTCATCGAAGACTAGGTTTCAAATCTCAGTAGAGGTAAAATATCTTAGAGATATCTTCTCATCTGTTTGAGCCTTGTTGGACAGAATTGCTCTGTAAATGTACTGATGGGAGGATGCAGGTACCCATGGATTAGTCGAGGTATACGCAAGTTGCCCCGTATAGAGTAGTTATTAAAAGAGAAAAGGTTACCATTTGAAGGCCGGAAGGTGTTGGCAGCATGTATACGGTCAAAATCGGGCTTGCCCTTTCTGTGCGACTGATCGAGGCTGGAACATGATAAGTCGAGGATCAACTTCGATTCATATGGTGCAGAGTTAGGTTGTCAAGCTCGAAACCCTGAGACCGGTTAAGATCGAGACCGACCAAAAGCGAGACCGACCAAGATCAAGACCAAATAAGTTGGAGTTCGAGGGAAGCTTACGGGGTCGAATAACGGAAAGACAAAATATCCGCAATCGGGCAAAGATCACGGCGCAAATCCCGGCACATATCAAGAAGAGCCCGATTAATTAGCCAATCGTGAGATTTCTTACTGTATTTAGACTTATATCAACAGCAAGACTACCCTACTATATAAAGGGGTCTAGACTACCCTACTATATAAAGGGGTCTGATCATTTGTAAAACATCATCATATACACATTACATAAAAGCAATATATTCTTATTCTCTTAAGCTCTCAATATTTCTGTTACTTTATTCATACTTTCCGGCGAAATATTCATTTGATTCGAGGGGAACCCAGCTCAAGGATCAAAGCTATACATTTTATTTGGTTTACTTTATTTATATTTGCAGTTAATTTCAGTATCAATTCACATTTTCTCTTAGTTTGTGCTAAGTAAATCATGTATCCTTAAAACAAATTCAATTGTTATGCATTTCTAGGATAAAGACAAATTTCAACCATATGCAGCATATTGGGTGGTACCAGAATCTGTGCGAACAGCAAATCTTTAAATTTGTCATTCAATTTAGATTTTGGACCAACTCCGCCTGAGTTGTCGCTGGTAGTGAGGCGTAGTTGTAATTTGGATTTTGGTCCTAATCTTCTGACAAACAAGTGTGAGTATATTTACAAAGGTTGTTTGCTGTGTGGCTTTGCTGTTCTGAAGATGAGTTGGTCTTATAGTACAGCGTAAGGTTGCTGATTTGTATTCTTCGAGATGAAAACTCAGGCTGGATTGATGTCTTGTATAATCTAACAGAAGTATACAGTGCCACAGCACTTCATTCTGGTTCCTTTTGTGAACTTTTGTCTTGAGACATGAATAATTAAGGTTGAATATTTACTATTTCACTGTTTGATAATCTCATATTAGAAAATGTGTAATGATAAATTTCCATACGCAAAATACTTAGAGTTGGTAAGCTAAAAATAAACTTAACAAGAACCAGAAATTCCAAAGTCCCAATAACTTGTAGCCTCCAATTCCATGTCCAAATTAAAATTAAATTTGATCAAAGCTCAAAGTTTTCCTTTGGTTCTTTTTTATTTATTCTCCTAAAGATGTCAAACCTTTGACTTACTCGGTATTATTCCATTTTGTTATTTTTTTAACGACAAAGTAGTTCCATTTTTTATACCTTATGTCAAAGGATAAATGCTAAATTTTTGGTGCTGATGTTTTACTGATGGCTCTAAATAAAAAAATTAAATTAAATTAAAAAAAAAAAAAAAGGGCAGGAAATAACCGGAACTGGATAGGAAGATATTTACTCTTTAAGACGTGCTAAACCAGACGGCACCGTTCCAAAGCTTCTCTTAGGCCCTTTCAGATAAATCTGTGGGAATTGGCAAACCCCTCTCCAATGGCGTCCTCCTCATTTTCCGGAACGGCTAACTCCATCTTTTCCCCTAACACTCTCCTAAAATTCCGTCTTCCACCTTCTACACTCCATTTTCAACCCCTCTACGCTGCCCCACACGAACCCAGCGCCACCGCTTCCCCACCACAGCACTCTGGCCGTAACACCAGCCGCTACTCTCCACAGTCAAGACCTCGCCGGAACAACAAGCCAGATTACAAAAAAACCACTACTACCATTCAAAAAGAAGCTAAACCCTTAACAGTGAGCCTCATCTCAGCAGATGATGTTAACTTGATGACTCTGTGCAATGAAGGTAAGTTTGAAGAAGTAATCCAGTACGTTACGCAAGGCGTTGGCGCTGACTTTCGTGTTTTTGAGGCATTGTTGAGCTACTGTACTAAGCTTGCGTCTTTGGACGTTGGGGAGAAGGTGCACGAGCTCTTAATACGTTCGCCCTGGAGTAACAATGTTGAATTGAATGGTAGGTTGGTGGAAATGTACGTTAAGAGCGGGAGCATGAGGAACGCCAGAAAAGTGTTTGATAAAATGCGTGAAAAGAAGTTGGAGTTATGGCACTTGATGATTAGTGGGTATGCAGAAAGTGGCGATGGGGAAAGTGGTTTGCATTTGTTTGAGCATATGAGAAAACTTAGGGTGTTGGAGCTCAATGGGGACACTTTTTCTGCGGTTCTTTCCGCTTGTGCAAGTAAGGGGGCTGTCAAACAAGGTTTTGTGTATTTTGAGCTGATGAAGAATGAGTATGGCATTGTTCCCGAAATTGAGCACTATTTAGGGATTATTGATGTTTTGGGCAAATCTGGGCATTTAAACGAAGCTCTAGAGTTTGTTGAAGACATGCCTATTGAGCCTACAAAAGAAGTATGGCAGTCCATCATAAATTTTGCACGAATTCATGGGGATATCGAACTTGAAGATCGAGCTGAGGAGCTACTCATTAGGCTAGATTCTTCCAGAAATATGGCTGATAAGCCCCTTGCACCATTTCAGAAGAGGCATTCTCAGTTTAATATGCTTGAGGGTAAGGATAGAGTTAACGAGTTCAAGAGCACAATTCAACACAGGGCAGATGCATATGAGAAATTGAAAGGCTTGAGCGGGCAAATGAGGGATGCAGGTTATGTACCAGACACAAGGTATGTGCTTCATGATATTGATGAGGCGGCTAAGGAGCAAGCACTGATGTATCATAGTGAGAGATTGGCTATTGCATATGGTTTAATTAGTACTCCGGCAAGAACAACTCTTAGGATCATCAAAAACCTACGGATATGTGGTGACTGTCACAATGCAATTAAGATCATGTCAAAGATTGTTGGGAGAGAGTTGATTGTCAGAGATAACAAGCGGTTTCATCATTTCAGAGACGGTAAATGCTCCTGCAATGACTATTGGTGAAGTCTATTAGTCTAGATTGAAGCTATTACTGCATTTTTACTCTAGAATTTACATGTAAATTTACTTGGTGCAATGCATCTTTGTAATCATGTTTATAGGATGATATCACATTGTACATTAGTTATATGAATATTTTGCAATAGAAAACAATTAAAATTTCCCCAAATTTTCCAGTTCTTGTTATTGGTACATCTAGAAGACTAGAACCATCTTATCAGTTTCTACTATTAACAAGATCTAATAGACCTCCTGGATGAACAATGGAACATGCAACAAGAGTTGAATATTGAACAATGGCATCTATTAATATTTTATGGACTCAGATTTGCTACAGAAAGAATTTGAGGATTATCGAAGTTTGATATTCGCACTTAGCCGGTCCAGCACATAGAGCTATGCTACTGTTGACTAGTTCATGTCATACTGATGTAGAACTAAAGGAACTGCAAATCACTCCATGATGACACTGAGCAATGGAAAGGAGCAGTCCAAGAAAAGAGTTACCAGTTGTATAACATGATGGGATGAGAGCTTTCATTTACAAGAAGTCAAGCTTCATCCACACATTTGCAATGTAATTGTGTCTATATACAGAAAGGATCCTACCTAGTTATAGATGCAATGAGCAGCAGTCTCATCTAATTGCTTGATGAGTCAACTACTTATTCAAAGAACATTTATGCTTGTGTTGTTCTTAAAAGAATGGATGTACAAACTTAGAAGTCCAATTCTGAGCCTGAGAAGATTTTGTTAAGAGTGCAGGGATGATGGTTTACTATTTCTGCGGCTGGTAACAACTTCTACAACAGCTTCATCTCTTGATGGTACTCTCAGGTATGATTTCATCAAATCATAAACAGTAAATCCAATTGCCACGGATGGTACAACCTTAATTTCAGAAAGCACATTGATCAGAGCCAGTAATAGATATTAAAATATAGGAAACGAACAATATTACCCACTTTTGGGTCTAGCAACTCGCATTTTTCCTGGAAAAATAGGCTGAGACCCTTCTTATACCTTCTGTTGAACCTTAACCAATCATAAGTTTCATTTATTTTCACTTCTATACCTTAAAATGTCCAGCATACCCTCCATTATTACATGTAGAAATTCTGTACTTTAAGGAGTAGATATTGCATTACCTTCAAATAATTGAGGCTCAACCCAGAAAATAGTTGCTTCCATCCATGTCTTTGTACAATCATAACAAGAGTATCAAGCGTTCCTTTCATTTCATGGCTGCTGCTAGATGCGGAGAGTCGTTGTACCTGAAATATTGTCTCCTCTTTGTCATTCCAACAGCAAGTTGGTGGCAAAAAAAACTTGTTTGCCTTTGCTGTCTCAGTATATTACCTGCATCTGCCTTCTCACTACATCTAGGGGATAAGTGAAAGTCTGACCTAGTAGTCCTGCAACAGATCCACATGCTAGTTTTACTGCGATAGACTTCCTTCGCTCCTGAGGGACATGGCTTTTCATTTTCTCATAGAAGTAAAATTTTAGCCCCGCATATGGGAAGATTCCATAGAGTGATGGTGCTGCAAACACAACATGGTTATTAGACTGACAAAACTTGACAAAAAAGGCCTAATCAGAAGTATTGTAAGGCAATACCAACACCACGGTACAGCCCTCTTATTCCAGCTTTCTTGTATGTCTTTGAGAAGCAGTCCCGTATCCCTTTGTAAAACTGTTCACCTGTAGCAGGCCCTTGTACATTCAACTTCTGGGATCCAACAACCTAGACGATCATAAGCAAAAAATTGCTCATGGAACAGTAGTACGAATTCAACTCATATCCCTAGGACGAACATAATCCAGCTCGGGAAAAGCTCAATTTGATCAAGTTGTGGATCTCTGGACAATATTGATTTCAGATGAATGGAAACGAAAGAACATCTCGTATTCTCTTACCTGGTAAGCCAATTTAGTTCGAACTAAATCAAGTGGATAGGTAAAAAGTACAGCAGTCCCACCAGCAAACGATCCTGCTACAAGATCTAGAACCGGACCTCTCCCAACTCCAGGAATACTCTGTATAATCCAGCGGCGGTACTCCTCATAGGCCATGAAATGCAAAGCAGCATAAGGCACAATGCGAACAACACTAGCTCCATTTCCCCTGGAGAAGAGTTCCACCAACAAAACATGTGAATTTAAGATGAAATATATAGCTCTCAATTGTGAAAGCAGTAATTGTGGATTCTGCACCTGAAAAATCCGAGAGCTCCTTCTGTCTTAGCAATCTTTGTAAAGGATCCGGACAGCCCCAAACTCCGAAATTCAGCTTGTCTGGTCTATGAAGAAGAAAATTTAAGGGTAAGAATTTGATCTTCCAGGAAATTTTGAGTTCTACCAAGAGCATAAAGAAAGGTCATTTTTTTCCAGTAACACACTTTAGCACTTGTGTCAATAGCAGTCAGTGTAATTAGTTCTCTTAAGTTTGTTTATCATTCTACATTGTCAGTGCATCAACCCAAGATTAGCATCATTATCTTGACAAACCAAATTCAGTAATGCTCCATTAAGCCATTAACCAGAAAGGCCAATATTTTATTTTTTTTGGAAACAAACCACTGGAGAAAAGCTGAGAACTTCCCGCAGGGATAATGAATTTAAGCAGAAAAAGAGAAGAATAAAGAAAGAAGGGAGCACCTGAAATAAGATCTTGATAAGCTCAAGAGGGGCAACAGCAGTCTTAGCAAATCCACCAGCCACACCCCCAGCTATTAATTCTTTTGCAAAGAGGGGCATCCCCTCTAAAACCCCATCCATTAACACAACCCTCTCCTCCTTTTCATTTTCATCCCTCTGCTTTGTCATTCGAAGAAACTGACTGAAATATGGGAGAGAGGCGGACACAAATAATGGGTCTCTCTATCAGCACTCTAATTTACAGATCGAAAACGTTAATTGACTCTTTCTAGCTTTCGTAGTAGCTACGAAAACTAGTGGCGACAGTTTCTGGGTCGTTTGGAAAACTAACCAATGACAGAATCTTTGGGGAATTTTGGACAGGTAATGAGAGTTGCGGTCTGTTTATAATATGTACATTGACGTTTCCAGTTATGTTAATTTTTTGGCCAAACAAACATGGTTGACTAAACTTGAATTCAAGGAGAAACCACCCGTGCATTTTTATATTATGGATGAGAATATACGTTGCGTCGAGGGAAAAAAAAGATGTCGTTCGATTTTAGATTATATATATATATATATATATATATAACACTGATTGGAACTTGGTCCAACTTTAGTTTAGCAGTAAGATTTTTTAATATCTGAAAAAAGAAAAGAATCATCAAAATTATTGGAGCTCAAGGCATGAATAAGTTGGCGATGGCGAATTTTAATGTGACAGCACTAATTTGATGCAAGAGTGTTATTATAAAATTAAAGGTGAAACTATAAAATTAAAGGTGAAACTTGTAGTTTGTAGATAATATTCTCATTGTTTACCTGGGCAAAAAATGGCTTTTGTCCTCATACATCGTCCAATAACAAAGGTTACATTAGCTAAAATGTTGAGCAAATAGTGTCTCTTAAATAGGCGTGAGTTCAAATCTCATTGTTATCATTTCTCCATTCTTTTTTTGGTGATCCTTAATGTAATACAGTAACATTTTTTTTTAAAAGAAAGATACTTTAGGCCTCATTTGTTTGCACTTAATGGAGGTCTGAATCTTAATCATTCAGATCTCAAACGTTAAGTGTGTTTGTTTTTAAAGTCTGAATCTTAATTATTCAGATCTTAATCATTAAGTGTGTTTGTTTTTTTTACTTCACAACCATTTAATGGGTCTGAATAGGTCTGTATGATTAAGATCTATAACAAAGACTTAATTTCATTAAGATGCTACCACATATTTATTATTAACTACCGCCACTACCTACCATTATCAACTACCGCCACGCTACCACCACCACCACTACTACCACTACCATCATACTCAACCACCACCACCATCATCCTCAATCATAGTCGTCACCATTATCGACCATCACCATCCACCATCCCCACCACTCCGACCACCATCATTCTCACCCACAGTCAATACTTATCCACCTCAACTACCACAACCAACCACTCCATCACCATTAACAACCACAACGGACATCGCCCATCATTATAACCTACCACTACCCTCCTCAATCATAACCCACCGCCCGCCATGATTAACTAACACCACCCACCACCATCATCCTCAATCGCAATTGCCACCACTACCAATCACTACTAGCTACTAGCATGAACAACCATCATCAACCAAACTACCACCAACCACCGCCTCTAGTCGACATTTACCCGTTAGCCATCACCACCAATAACTATCATATTTTTAAAAACTATATATTTTATTGATAGAATATTAGATTAGTTAGTATTTCATTTGAATTTTATGTTTATTTTTTTTCAAATAAAGATAAATTTTATGCATTCAGATGTTAAAAATCAAACAGTCTTAATTTTTAGTATTCAGATCTTAATACACATCTTAATATATTCAGATGTGTATTCAGATTCGGATGTCTTAATCTTAATACACATCTTGATATTCAGATGTGTATTCAGATTCAGACGTCTTAATCTTAAAGAAAACAAATGAGACCTTAAAGAAAAAAAGGATTAGAGTTGGGCCCACTAATAGTCATATAGCATTCTGGTGTAAAAATAGCATGATATAGCCAGTTTTCGGACTGATCATTCAAAAATAGCCAGCGTTTACCAAGTCAATAAAAAATAGCCACTATTTTGCTGCAACAGAGACCTGTCCAGCATAATATACTGGAGTTCGGTGCACCTGTGTATAAACTCCAGCATATTATGCTGGACCGGTATACTTTGCTGGCTCCAGTATATTATGCTGGAGTTCTAGTGTACTTATGCTCGAACTCCATCATATTATGCTGGAGTTCCAACATACTTATCTTGGAACTCCAGTATAATATGCTGGAGTTCAAGTATACTTATGCTGGAACTCCAGCATAATATACTGGCGTATTTTTTGGGTTTTGAACAGTGTTTTCGCTCAGATTTATCAAACATGAAAAGTGGCTAAATTTCGATTACTTTTGAAACTGGGCTATTTTTGATCGACCAGTTGTAAATCTGGCTATTTTTGAATTTCTCCCCATTCTAGTTTTTTTTGGTTTTAATGAATTTTGATTTAAGTTTGTGTTTCTGGAATTTGACTATATTATTTGAGAAACTTTCAGAAACCACTATGTTTTAATGGTTATTAGCTAGTTGTAGCTACCATTTACTATATTACTTCCTATAGTTATGTTTTCAGGTTTTTCTAGGGTGCATTCGATGTATTTAAGCTACTGTATTCATGAATACAGTAGCATTTCTCGGCGTAAAACAGGGGATTACAGCTAGATAGATTATTGTATTTGACTGTATTCACGACGTGAAACAGGGGATTACAGCTAGACAGCTTATTGTATTCGACTGTATTCACAATATGTATTTGTGAATACAGTAACGTAAATAGCGCAATTCATGATCTATTCAGCTGTTTTTAAACGGGAAGTGAATCAATTAACACAATAGACTCCTAATATAACTCAATAAACACAATTATAAACCTGAATATATAAAATATATAAATTATATTAATTAAAAAAAACATATGAATAAATTATATTAATTAAAAAAACATATGAATACATTCATGGAATACAGCGAGACAGTGAATACAATGAAATACATGGAATATAGCGAGATACATTGAAATACAATAGAATAAAAGACAATGAATACAATAAAATACACGAGATACATTGAAATACCACGAAAAAAAAGGTAGCAGACTCTCCAAGTTGCTCAGCCCCAAACTTCGTCGTCTTTGTTCAAGAATAACCCTAATGTCATCTCGTCGGCAACAGATTTCGAACCTCCATTGTCAGCCCCAATTTACCCTATGTCAGATTTCGACATTGATACGAAACATATGACATTGATTTCTAAACAGACTCTTCAACCACTAAATCTTCATCTTGATCTTGACTCTTGACATAGAAAATCGCGGCTATCAAAGCCTTGACAGAAAGAAAAGTTGGGGAAAAGAATAAAACGAAAGAAAGAAAGAAAAAGACAAAATGGAATATCTCAAAGAAGGGAGGAATGGGATGTTTGGGCGGTGCAACTATTTGAGATTGGGGGAAAACGGGAAATAGCGAAGAACTTTTTGGTGCTTATTCGATTTCTTCCATGGCGGATTCTGTTTCAATCTTCTGGGTGTGAGAACTGGCGTTGTGAGAGAGAGAGGGTGGAGAAAAATCTGAAAGAATGAGAGAGAAAAATAATATAAAGTGTATTTTATGGCTTAAGTGTAGTAGATAAATAGATATTTGACTATAAAAATCAAAAGGTAGCTATGGAATATAATTTTTTAAAAGGGTATTTATTTAAAATAAATAAGGTATCAACCTTTGCTATAGGAGGTAAAAATTCCATATTGTTTCCGGAAATAAGTATAACCAACAAACAAACAAATGGATCACGGTTTTAAGTCAAATTCAATGGTTTTTATCTTTTGTGCATTCTTTTCACTCCTTTTTCTTCTCTATCACTTTAACATTTCATTTTCTACCCAAACTAAAGCTGTTACAGCGTTTGGTTGGAAAAATAGACTTGAATATTTTTAATTCGAGAGTCGAGACTAAAGGTAGGTCAAACATATAGTATGAGTTTTTAATTTTTGACGGCGGGCAGCCAAGTGTTCACATGAATAGGAAAGCGGCTAGAATGGGCAGTGGCTGGCAGCTGCTCAACGCTGACCACGAAAAGCAAATAATGCATCTTCTTTGGTACCGAAAACTATATATATGATGTTGATAATTTAATAAAATTCGGTAAACCATTATGCCAGTCAGTAGCAGATGAAATAAATGAAAGGTAGCTAAATGGTTTATCTTCCAGTCTGAAGCACCAACACCAACCTGAGCCTTTAAGCACAATGCTTATAGACCAAAACCACCTATTATAGGTTTTGTTACATTGTGTACTTAAAGAAGTCGCCTAACCGATCTAAAGCTGAAATAAATGGATACCAATTTGCTATGATTAAGCACAGTATGATGACATTTAACCAGTAGAGAGAAATCTATGAACATGATCGGTAAGTCCTGAGTGCACAATCAGACCGGCTGGCCTCAATAATAGAATTCATTAGGAAATTGGTGCAGAAGAGAGATATACCTTGACAGTTTCAATAGACTGTTTATCAAGAATTTCTATGTTCTATTCCTCGCAGACTTTTTCAACAAGCTGAAGTAGGATGCTTGCTAGTTCTTCCCCATTGCTCCATTCATGACAATCTGCTTTCAAAAGACTTGGATTACTTAGCAAGCGATCCCACAACGGAAAGCCCTTCCTTGGCATCACATGGTCTCCTCTATCAAGCTTCAAGGTTGGGCAGTAATCACCTCTCCCGTCTCCAAGATATATGAATCTTGATTTCCTTTTATCAGACATGGAAGCTTGGATCTGCTCAATAACAAGACCCTACACAAAAGTAAAGCTGACATTTTAAATAACTGCTACTTGTAGCCAATGCATTACTGGGTCAAAATGGTAAGAGTCACATCAAAGACGCAACACAAGTAACGATCAAGATGTGTCATTAAATCACTTTTGAAGCATCTCAAAAGACCTTGTTTACAGAGTAGGGAAACAAAAGACAGAACCCAAAAACACCTGAAAGCTTTGTAGTCATGAACTTGAATTCAAACCTATAAGGTATTATTAAGAAGCCACTTTCACTATTAATTTAACCTTCAAGACAGCTAATCAAAGTGCATACAATGTCTGCAGCATCAAGCCTGCTACAAATGTAATCACTCATAGAGATACAGCCAAGCAGAAAAAAATTATGCATGACATAAATCTTTATCAGAACTTGAAGCATAATTGTTTTACAATATCAATACACGTTATAAGAATAAAATTTCTCTGTTCACAGGATCACATGCTAATGGCCGAGCACAAAACTTTAAGACTGATTACACATGAATGAATATACAATATTGAAGGAAAAACATAATGTACCAATGACAAGAACAAAATAGCAAATCGTGATCACGACAGCTATAAGTTGTTAACTGCTATGAAGGTAAAACTCAAAAAAGCAAAAAGTGAAACAAATGCATTCCGCTTGGCAGTTGCAAGGTTTTGATGATTGATCTAGATGCTGCAAAAATACATCCGGTATGAATTTACGGGAACCACAACATTACAAACTCAGAATTTGGATCACTAATTGTGTTAAGTTGCGCCACATGACAGAATTAATGTCAGGATACCTTGCACAAGTTGGGAGGGCATAGATTACAACCATGAAATGAAGCCAACTCATGGTAAGGGAAGATCCTCAGTCTACCTTCTGCATCTACCATAGTTGGGTTTGTAATGATCTCCGAGAAACATCTGTATAATCCGTGATGTTTCAATATAGTCTCGATGTAAAACTGATTGGCATCGCTAAGTACTTTTAAGTCACATCTGAAATAACCACAACCGTGCATTAGCAAAAGCAACAAGTCATCGAAGTTTCAATACAACAATAAAAGACGACAATTTAGAAATACATACCCAAGAGCGTGAGCTGATTCTATTGCTGAAATTGTCTGAGGATGCAACGGAACGTGCTTCAAACATTCAGCTATCTGTTCAACTGTTTTACCTTGAGAATGTAGCTCCTCCATCATCCTATCCTACAAACCAGTCACACTACACAGTTTAAAACTAATACTTATAATAGAAAATAGTAGTACCAACCCAGCCAAATGTAAACCTCATTAATGTACCTTAACTATTTACAGCTTGCTTCACCCAAATAGAAAAACAAAATCCTGCTTTCTTCCACATATAGCCTGTTTGGCCAAGCTTAAAAAAAGTGCTACTTTTTCAAAGTTTAGGTTGATTGTATCGTATCATTAGGTCCGCATTATGTTCAAAATAAAAGAGAAAAACCAAAATTAACAATGAAGAGGGGAGCAAAACATAAACAAAGGAAAGAGAAATGACCGATCAAAGTAAAACGCAAAAGTAATATTGAGATTAGAGTGAGGGAAAAGCAGTAACCATGAGAGCATTCCAAGGTAAAGTTGGACGGAGCTGGTTGAACAAATAGGTCAGACCCATATTCTCCACGACCCATCTATCGCTGTCATCATCAATCAGGGTCCGATCAAAATCGAATATGATCACGGTCTTTGCCCCCGCCATGTTCAGTGATTTCCCGGCGATCAAACAAGCGGTTGTAAGCTGCCGGGAACCACAGAGTTGTTCTGAAGCAGCAGCAACGCGGACTCTATAAATCGGGCCGATTGGATGGCCCATAAAGTTTGTGGTTAGCCCAGATCTGGCAATTGGATTCCGTGCCAACCCGGAAGTTCTCAAAACAAAATTCATAGACATCTAGCTGGCTTAAAAAGAGTGAATAGCCATTAGCCATGCACATTTGTTATTCTAGGAACTTCTTTATTAACACAAATATGTTCCAACTTTCTTTTTAGTTCTGATTATCTAAGTTCGGACAATTCATATCTTTTTCTTTGTTGGTAAATTGAAATTGTTCCTCTTAAGTTCTTTTCATTTGACAACTTATACAAAGTAATCTCCTTTTTTTTTTGGGTCATGCATTAGTAGTAAGATACAGCCATACAGATAAAGCATGATTGAGTCGTAACTAAAAACAACAACAACAACATCCTAGTATAATCCCACAAGTGGGGTCTGGAGAGGGTAATATGCACGCAGACCTTACCCCTACCCGAGGGGCAGAGAGGCTATTTCCAGGAGACTCTCGGCTCAAGAGAGCAACAAGAGACAATATATTAGTACTATCAATAGACTCATAGTAAATAACATAAAATACATAACATAAAATAACAAAATAACAACAATATAAGAAATATAGGAAATACGAAAAAGATGTAAGGTATACTAATATCCAACAGATACAGCCCTGCATCAGTAGCTGATCAGTAGCATCGTAAGTCTAACTCTTAAATGGCTGGTCTCCCTCTAGTGCGCTGTAGTAATATTCACAAACTTCCCCCTAACCTACAACTTTAATGCTCGATCCACAATTCCCTGTCAAGGGTCATGTCCTCATAAATACTAAGTCGTGCCATGTCCTGCCTATCCACGATGATAAGAAAAGGTTAAGAAACCTTGTTGTCATGAAATTCATTGTGATACACATTTTTTTAAAAAAGGCAATTTTTTTGTGCATGTGCAGTAGTGAGCCACATTTTTAATCCATATTTTTCTAGATTTGATAAGCGTAGCAAACATGATACTTATCCACGATAATGAATGCATTATTTTTGTTTATTTATTTTAATTTAAAGGGAGAGACAACAGACATAGAAGAGAAAGCGCGAGTGGTGAAGTTTAAATCCACACTAATTGCGTCTGAGACTCTCACAAACACCATTATCCTATACGCAAGTCAAATCCTTAATTGACTAAACCTAAAATTAGAGTTACATTATGTCTTTTTTACATTTTGGCTTTTCAAAAGGAGTATACTCACCTGTAAACTTAAACAACAATTTTCGAAGTCTTCGTTACTTTCTTAAATACCATTCCATTCAAACTTTGCCACGTCAACTGAAGATGGTGGGAGTAATTTATGTTTTCAGCCTTGGCCGAAGTGTGGAGTTGGGAGGATATACATTTATGAAATTAAAATCTACAATAATTAATAACGACCAGCTCAATTGCTGTCTTATTCACCACTTGTCATGTTCATAAATAAACGTCTCTTTTCCGGTTTACAAATACAACTGAAAGTGGGAACATGATTAATGTCCTTTCTCTGCCTACAAATGAATGAATCCCCTCCCTATGTCCATTAAAGAATTTCAACTTCCTATCTACACCTCATATATATGTATATACCTACCCTTCTCACCTTCCAATTACAGCAAAAGCCCCAAAAACAAAAAACCCAACATGAACAATTAAACTTATAGGGACTTTCAATATACACGAGTTAAATTGAACTGAATCCAGAATTATCGGCGTGTACCCGGGACCTTGGATTCAATCCGGGTCTTGATAGGTTTCAGTTTTAAGCCCATGCTCTCTGGAGAGAGAAGCTCGGGAGCTATACAAGATGGAGTTAGAGGACTCCTTGGGCTGCCACTAAGCTGGTTTGGTCTGTAGAGTCCATATCCCATGAGGAAATACTCCATTGGTATCAGCATTGCATGTGGCTGCTCTTCTGTCACCATTGATCCACAATCCTGTACCTGCAAAATCCAATCACAACCCCATATCTTTCGTGAACAACACCATTCCCTATATTAATTGAGCATTCACTCAAAGTACTATTACACATAGGATCTACAACTCTACACAAGATCCAATGCATAATGCCAACTAATACATCAACATTTAAAATAGTAGAGCATTTAAATAAGTACACATAACTTCAATCAGGATATTTCGGAAGCTTATATGAACGTGCACACATCATTTTATTCAGGTATACTACAAACAGCTTCTTGCCCAACCGGCCTAATCCTATATAACTTTTAACCTGAAAAGGAATACCACTACATGGAAATAGTGTGTCATTACACATTAAACTGAAAGCATACCTCCACTAAGGCACTGAATCTTCTGTCCAACTTGGCGGTCATGTGGAGAGAATCGGAATGGAAAGGAGAACTATCCCCGACAAAGATGAGAGTTCGACATTGTAGCTTTTTCAATCCTTGTGTGATATCGGGTCTCCTGCTCATTCACAAAACCAAGCTTAGCGAGGTCTAATTTTGTGAAAGCAACACATTGCTATCTATATTTTATATGCAGTGAGATCAAGCTTCCTACCCGTCAATAGCTTGAAGAAACCGTAAAATGTTTATGCTCTGCCTCTCATCTAGCAACTGAAAATATATTTTTTAAAAACAAATACAAGAGTTTGACAAAAATTAATATCTGCAAACCAATAATCAAACAAAAAAGTAGAAGAACAATCAAATTGACGAACTTCTGCAAATAACTACCAGAGAAAAGGCACTTACTCTTCTGCATGCTTGAGCTATATCTGATTCTGGAACTTCTGCGCTGCCACGGACCTCCTGATACAATTAAAGCAACCTCCTTATTCAATCTGATCAGTCAGAAAAAACAATAGACATGAAGGAAAAAAATAGGACACAACAGGTACCTTGCTGAAGTAACGGTATAGTAAAAAGTCTTTCAGCAGACTACACATTCCATAGAAGTAAAGTAAATTCGACATGACCTGCGGATTAACAATTATCTCAAATTCCATAGAGCATATTTTCTTCTCACTTGAGAAAAAGGTAAAAGAAAGATACGAAATGGTACCTTATTATAAAACCATTCACTCCAAGAAGGTGCTCTGCACAGAGGGGAAACAAGAATCAAACCAAGAACACGCTCCCTATGTTTTATCTGCAATTTAAAATACATGTTAGTGAAATATATGATCGCACCACTAAGAGGAGTATCCCATGGGCATTTTTCAGGAAGAAACTTACCGCGAATAACGTGAGTATATAAGCACCAGCCGTTACTCCCATACACATAACTGACCGCAGCCTGAAAACAGCAAGAATATATAGCTTAAAAAAATTTCCTCTTTTTTCCCAGATGATTCATTGCTTATACAGAAGTTATCAAGAAAGGGTTCACAAAAAGCAGAAAACAGGTTTCAAAGTTCAAACAAGTTACTAAAAGAAAGGAAACAGCTTTTTCAGTCTTTGTATAATCATGAGTAAAATATATAGAGTAAATAAAGCTCGAGAATTACCCAAAATAGTTAAGAACCTCGACTATCTGATCAGCCAAATCATCTACTGAAGGTGCAGGATCCTCTGGACAAATTGCTGCAGCTCCCAACTGCGAGAACTCTTGTGGTGTGAGTAATAGAGATAAGTTGAATTGTTTCTAATAGAACTTGATAAACGGAGCCAAAAACCCAGTAAGATTGCATGAAAGAAAACAGGCTGGCTAATTCACGAACCTCATGCCCCGGAGGACTTATGTGGTAAATGCAAAAGTTATGGAGCAGCAATGAAGCTGCTTCCGGACAGAAGAATAATCCCTGGAAACATGACATATCTGCAAAATGCATGTTTGAAAGCAAAACAGCATAAGCCCGCGGACAAAGATCAACAAACAAGCAATGATATATAAACGACCTCAAAGCACATGAATAGAATACTGAAAATGGTAGATATGGAACTCAAGAACGCAAACTACTCACTTACGATTTAGAGCTAAATCTGGATATGTTATCAGTGCTGGCTTCTCTTGGTCTCCATAAACTATAACAGACACAGGGCCACAGCTAGTCCGTACGACGTGCTCCTGAATAGTGTTTCTTTATTTAAGTTCGATAAATCAAGATAACAAATATCCATAGACATCCATTATTTACAGAATACTAATTTCTCCAAGTTTATAGTTAGCAGGAAAAGCTCTATTAATCTGTACTATGATTTTGTAAACCAGAATGAGTTTGCTTTATTTAAATCACTTTTCTAATACAATATCACTCACCTCGAGTAAAAGACACTGTCCCCCCCCCCAACCCACAAAGCTTTCTATCCTATTTTTAAAGTAATTTCCCCCTTAACTATGTGGAATGAGCGTACCTATGTGATCGGCTCACTATACATTAAACGATAACGTCAAACAAGGAAAAAAAAGATTTTGGATTATTACCAGCTCTTGAAGGGAGATAAGAAGAAAAGGATGGAATCAAAGACAACAACAAAGAAGAGAAAAATAGACTCATATGTTACGCAACATGAGTCGTTACATAAATAATAAAATGGATAGACAAAGTAAAAGGCAAGCTGTGTTTGCAAGTGACCGGAGTCACAAATGTCACTACAAGATGATAGGTAAGTCTCAACCAATTGAATACAAGAAGTAGAAGTAAAAAAAACAGAGGATTGAAAAGATACAATCTAACACTCACATAAAACCCAAAAAAAAGCACTAAACGAGTATCCTGGAGTCATCAACATTATTCAAAAACACTCCATTTGATCTCCAACAGAGGAATGAAATTATAAGCAATCAATACAGCTAAACAGTCAGAAGAAAAAGCTAATTGGCAATTGTAGAATGAGCCTGCAACAATTAACACAAGACAAGAAGATGAATACCATTCAAAATCCAATTCTTTTGCGCTCTTCTGTAACCAAGGAAATGATAATGGCTCTAAAACTTTTATTTAAGGAATTCAATTACTCACGTCCCTTCACCACCAATACAAACTATTCAGCCCTCAGTGGCTAACCGAATAGGGGGAAAAGGGGGAAAATGGAAAAACAAAAAATAATTGGTGTGTTTTATGAGCCTGATAAGAAATAAATGCAGCGGTCAAACAAAAAAATTCACCGCAGAGAATAGAGAATCTCCACATGTGACGGATACTTCAAGCGTTAAGCTTCTTGTACCAGAAACATTGCACATTTTATATCGACGTATCAAAATCCAATAATCTACATTAAACAACATTTAAAAAAGTTGTCTTTGCAAAAATAAAATGGAAAATTGCACATATGAAAAGCCAAAAGGCATTATCAATGCCCATAAATGATTTCAAAGAAGAAAAACAGCACAATGCTCGTTCACAGAGAAATTTAAATAAGCCAATGCATAAGGCAGACAGATATATCGTAGTCGTAGGGGTCAAAGGGTAAAAATGAAGGAAAAAATAAAACCTTTCCGCCGAGATAAATGGTCTCAACGTCAATGGCAACAGAATCGGCACTTGAATTAGAATCTGCCATTACACCCAGCTTATCTGCGTTTGAAGGTTAAAAGAAAAGCCCAAGAAGCCTCACTTTTCTTGAACTCTTTCTCTCTTTCAACGCATATATGTAAAAATGGGTATTCCTTATACAACAAGCGATTCTTTCTCTCTTCAATCCTTTTCTTCTCTACTCTTCTCTTTTGCTCTCTCTCCTCTCTCCACTTTCCTTATTTTGGTTTCCCCATATTTATTTATCCGACGGTTCATTTTTATTTCTGAAGATTTTCAATCAGTGGCTTAACTTAACCTCCACCGACGCCTCTCAGGCCTTAACCATTGACTGTGGTCATATTTTAACCGCAGTTTACGACCGACAGCTTGGCATTACCAAATTCCTTTCTCTATATATGCGCATATGCCACCTTATTGCGGACTACTTCATATTACGTCGTTGTGCTCGTTTTTTTCTTTTTTTGTTAATGCTTTTGTTCCATATATTAATTTCATTACCTATTTATATTTATATTATTAAAAGTACGAAAGCTCGTAATGAATATATCGTTACCTTTTTTTATCTTTTAAAATTAAATTTCACATTAAACAAAATAATTATTTATTTATTTCTCTAATATTAGTATAATGAATAATTATTTAATATTTTCTAAATATTTAGGATTTTGAGATCAATTAGCTTTTGTATATTAGATTCTTCCTTATTTAAACTATATGTGACATAATAAATTTGCAGAAGAAAAATCTAAATAATATGTAAAGTGTTTCAAAATAGTCGTTTACATCAACTCTGAATCACTTTTACGTCTTGGGGTACTTTTGTTTATCATATACTTCTATAATTAATTCTAATAAATTAGGTAATCTAGCTAAAAGTTTTGAGCAATTTCAGTTCCTTTTAGGCTTAGGAGTTATTTGTTTTGTTATAAGTTATGAAAATTTAATTTAGGTGTAGGAATACTTTTTCAAAGGAAATTAACCCATTAGTTCTTTACAAGAAAAAGATTAATTTTTTATAATTTTGTTAGGTGAAAATTTAAATAATTCTTTATAAATATTTCAGGTAAACTTTTCGTCCACTTTCACCTGCTTTTAGGTTCAGGAAAATTTTATTTTATTGGTAAAAATCTCAAGCACTTTTACCTTCTTTTGGGTTTAGGATTATGTGTTTATGTACATATTCCTAATATTTAGGACTTTAAATTTATTGAAATTTTACCTTTTATAAACTATATCATATATATACTGTATTAAAAGCACGAATGTCCTTAGCGAAATGTCGTTCGCCTTTTTTACCCTTTAAACATCAACCTCACATTAGACAAAATAGTTATTTTATTTTTCAAATATTTAGGATTTTATTTTTTAGGACAAACTTACCTAAAATTTTGGTGATTACATTTTTCCTAATTTGAAATATGTATCTACTTATGAAACGATATTAAATACTCTAAATCTCCTTTTATAAATGAATTGCTAATATTTAGGAGTATGATAATGTTTACCTAGAAAAATTGTGAGTAACAATTAAATATGATTTGTGCTTTTAAAGATATGTAATTTATTCCAATACTAGTGAATGTACAAATAATATTAAGTTTAAGTAAGAAGAATTGATGAACCAAACCAGTGTTGTTAGAGCAATGAGGATCTCAAGCTCGATTATCTCGAGGGCCTCGAGGTGAGCTAAGAGCAATAAAGTATGAACAACAAAGTAAAGACAATAAAACTGAAGAACAATTATTAAGCATATTAAACAAGAAAAACATAGTGTAATGTTCTATTGCAAGTGAATAAGATGATCCTTACAAATGATTGGAGTCCCCTTTATATAGTAAGAAAAAATCCTAATATGGTACATTTCCAATTATGGTAAAGAATCCTATTGGTACAACTGTATAACATCCTAGTATGGACTTGTACTATTTCATACAAATCTTATCCAATAATTTATAACCTGATCCACGTGTCCTTGAGAAATTTTCGCTCTTTCTTGAGTGTCCTCAAAATTGTACTACCCTCGAGGCAGATCATGACGGATCCCCGATTTGCTTCTCGAGGTGCGCTTATCCGAGTATGGCTTGATTCTTACTTTGAGCTTCTCGAACTCGGGCTCGGAGTGTAATCAAGTCTCAAAATCGAGCTTTTCGATTTTTACCGTATACAGATAGTCCCCGCGTTTATTAGAATAAGATGATAAGAAACGATTTAAACCTCGATTTTCCCGAATGTCTCGTGATGACGTCATGCTCGTGACGTAGGCGCTTGAAGTGATCGAAAATGTCATGTCAGCATGCTTCACCAAAACATCAAATACATTTCACCTTTTGTCGGCCACTTGCGTTGCTGGTCCAATCGTCGACTTTCTATAAATAAAAGGCTACTTGTCTGAATAAAAACTACACTTATTCCTTCTTCATCTACTTTTAGTCCTCTCCTTTTTTTACCTCTTCCTCTAATCACCTATTTCTATAGTTGAAATTTGTGACCACAAGGTCACATGGAGCAACTTTACCAGTTACGCCAAGGTTTCCTTTTTCAAAGCTTCGGCTCGAGACAACAAGAGAAGAGCACCAAATCCTTCCCGAATCAGAAGATATGCGAACTTTATGTTGCTGCTCATCTCTCTTAACTTCAACCTGGTGTAGCGCTTCAGTCCTTTTGCTTTCGATGTAATGAGGTGGGACTATCATCTACTAACTTTTGCATCCCATACCGGAACAGAGTTCCGAGGATGAACATTCTTGAATTGTTGCTCATGCATCTTGCAACTCCTTTTGGTTTTTTCCTTTTGCTTGCTCTTTCTTAATGTATTGTGGCTTGAAACTTTAACGGATTGCTCAATCTCGGCCGCTGGAGATATAATTACATTTATCAAGGGCCTTCTGCCCTATACAAATATTTCCAAAGATCATAAACGGTGTCCCCTGGAAGAGGAATTTCGAAGATGATGCTCTTGAGGTCGTGGTCGTAAAAGTGGATTAGGTTATTTGGCTTTTGTTTTTTGCTTCTTTGTTCCTGTGTAAGTATCCTTCGTGGGTGCCGTAGTTATACTTTGTAATCATTTCTTGGAAGTGTAAAAGGATCCTTTTGTATCCCTTTCGGTCCATGTTGAATTTTATTCTATCTTTATTCGTAAAAGACTCGATTATATGATTTCAATGATTAGCCCAAATACCGAGCTTAGGATATAATAAACCCTTAGATTTTTAATGGATCAATATAATACCCCTCGAGGTTCTCGTTAATCCTCGAGCTGAACTTAAATGTGAACTCGGAACATCATGATTCCCGAGCCCGGGTTAGGTGAGAGCAAGATCTCGAGATGAAGTTAATCCTTAGATCTTTTTTGCAGTCCCTGAGTGAGAAATTTCTCCAACTCGGGTAGCCCTTGGGCTTTTGCAGTCGAGCGGCATTTGCTCAAACTTATAATAAGGATAACCCTTAGGCCTTTTCATAGTTTTTGAGTGAGAAATTCCTCAAACTTGGATAGCCCTTAGGCTTAGTAATCGAGTGGATACTATGCTCGAACTCGACTTATAGGATGCCCTATATGATTTTTGACGAATTAATCTTTGATGCCTTGGTCCTGATGCCAATATCGTAACATGAGCGGTTGAAGCGACTGAAAAGTTACTTTTTGTGCGATTCCCAAAATTATTAATTGGATGCGGCCGACGGTCGGCCTTTTGGCTTCCCCAGCATGCTTAAATGACCTCTATAAATAGACAAGTTTCACAACCTTACAAAATATTCTCATATTGTTCTCATAGTCTTATTAGCCTTTTTCAATTTCCTTGAACTCTCCCTTCTCTTCACTATCAACACTCTTCATTTTCTTGGAGCTTCCGCATTGCGATGTCTAAAACCTTTAAATCAATTTCCCAAAAAGACAAAGTTTCTTCATCTTCTCGATCGACCAAGAGTAAACTGGTAGTGCCTCCTCGTATTGAGGAGTGCATTCCCCCGCCATATGAAATAACGTCCGATTTCAAAATCGAGAAACCTGCATCGACACCTAGCCGATGCGAGCCCATGTCTCGATATGTTTGTTTGGTGACCAAGGCCGAGCTCGGGCAGGTAAAAGAGGATTGCAAGTGGGATAATAAAGAAATAGAGATTCCTTCCTCCGATAAGGATATCACTACATATAAAGCAGGGTACTTGAGCGTACATACCTACCCATTTACGTTGGGTCCTGTAATTCCGGCTCAGGGTCCCTTAGATCCAGTTATTCTTGACTTTTGCCAATGATACCAAGTGACGCTTGGCCAGATCTACCCCTCCTTTTGGTGAATCGTTCACTTAATCAGGTTCTTTTCGAGCCAAGTTGAGGGGATATCTTTTACCCTTGATCATCTAATCAGACTGTACAATCCCCAACTTTATGGTGGGGGTATGATAAAATTGCAACACCGATCCTTAAAATCTCTCTTCTCTAGTATCGATGAGGACAAAGACCGTGGGTGGATGAGCCAATTCGTCCGAGTTAGGACCTCTGATCTAATTCCTGCTGATTGGATGTCGTTCCCCGAGGAGTGGAACATGAAACGTGAGTACGCAACAGGTTTATACCCTGCTTTCTTTTCTTTTCCCCGGCTTTATAATTTTCATTGGTCTAACCCCTTTACGATGGTGTAGCCGCGACTTGGTTTCCTGGTGGGGTCCCGGACCTAGAGGGTTGGGTCCAAAAGCTGGCCTTCGCCTCCTCTTATTTGGAGCGTTGCTAGCGAGATCTAGCCAAGGGTCGATGGGAGGCCAAAAACCATGGTGAGTTCTCTTGTTTGTTTTCTTATGCTTCTGTCATGGGATACTTACCTCGGTTTCATGTAGGACTTAGAGATGCCGTTGATTTGTGGCTGGCCTCGACTGATGAAGCAGAGATTCTGAAGTATTCTAAAGAAAGAAGAAGAGAGTCATCTGAAAATCCCCCGAAGCCAAAGAAGAGCGTGGATCAAAGGCCTAAGGCCGATACATCGACCTTATCTCCAGAAACAGCCTAACGCCTTCGGGATCAGGAAGAAGAAGAAGACGACTTCCTGCTGGTAACCCGTGAAAGAAAAAATGACGGCACTTCGAAGCCCATCGAGCCGATGATGGTTGATGTAGCACATTCCAGAGCCGAAGAAATCTTCGAAGGGAGTTCAAATAAAGTTCCCGAACAATCATGCAGAAAGAAGATACCTCACCTAGGAGGCCATTTGGAGGGCGAGGCCGAACGACCTAATCTCGAGCCTCTTCAAATAAAAGAGAACGCCCTGAGTGGATCACTTGAGGTAATCAACGTGGATGATTCACCTCTTGGCCCCGAGTTCTCCGAGGGACAAATCCGAGAGGCTTAGAATATGAGGTCATTTGAAGTGAAAGCAAGCCATGAAGTGCATGACATCTTTCAAGAATGTCTCGCAGGGCTTGAAGATGGCCCCGACCCAGATGTTTCTTTCATTTTTGATGAGGCTCGTAGACTCTTTAAACAAGTGAGTTTTCTTTTTTTTATGCCTGCACCTTTGTTTTAGCTGTTTTGAAACTATCTTTCCTTCCATTTTATGAAGGTTGTGGTGCTCCATAAAAGGGCATTTTCCAAGTCCCGAACCTAACTTGCTCGATGCGAGGATGAGCTTAAGATGATTTTGGAGGAGATGGACGTTGTCAAAAACCTCTATGCTAAGAAATAGATGGAGATCTATGATCTACGAGTTGAGTTGATGTAGGCATTCCAAGGACGGGTCGAGTATGTTGAGAAGGTAATACAACTCTCGAGGGTTTGTTATGCACTAGTTTGTTTTGGCGACTGACACTTTTAATTTTGCAGTTTCATCAGAAGGCCGACTTGGAGACGCAGCGTCGAGAGGAGCTTAAGATGAAAGAGGCCGAGACACTGGGGTAGAGACAAGGTATGGACAATCTCGCCTCTGAGAAGGAAACTCTAAGAGAGCATCTAGCTTCACTCGAACGCCAGCTTCGAGGTGTGAAGGAAGAGAGCCTAGCTGGCCTCGAGATCGAGGAGCTTAAAGCCAGATCTACTTCTGAGCTGGCCAAGGCCAAATCTTATGCTGAGGCAATCATGACTTCGTATCGAGCCGATGCCGAAGCAGCTAATGTTCGGGAAAAGGAGATCTCTTCTGCGGCAGAGGCTAAGTTATCAAGTACACTTGAATATGCTAGGCGACAATTTCGGAGGATAACCCTCAAGGAGGTACATGCTCGCTGCTTCAATCTTTCAACCGATATTGAAACGGCAAAGATTTTGGAAGAAGAGGCTGCCGCTTTGCTTTTCGATGAGGATGATTCAGCCAGTGGCTCTGAGAGTGAAGGAGACGGAGATGAAGTCCCCGAGGATGTTGTTCTCGAAGATGTGACTCTTGAAGGTGCAGCTGCCAAAGATGCGACCCCGAAGTAGTTTTAGGTTACTCTATTTTGTTTCTTTGTAAGCCTCCCTTGTGTAAATATCTCCTGTTATCATTTTTTAGAAATACGAGGGGATCTCATTTTCGGTTTGTGCTGGATTTAACATTGCCTTTATTTATGGAAGACTTCGTTTGAATGATTAGTCCGAGGATTGGTTTGGGGTATTAAAAACCCTTAGATCTTTATCAATAAGTATGATAATCTTCGAGCTAAGTTTAAACCGATCCGATGTGAGCTTATTCTGGATCGAAATGAGAGCAGAGTCTCGAACTATAAGTTTTTGTCCCTTAAGCCTTTCAAAGTTGGCCCTTGGGCTCTTATATATCGACCATTAGGCTCTTTTAAAATTGGCCCTTATGCTTTTTAAGTTGGGCCGTTTCGGCCTTTAAAATGGCTATGTAAGTTTTCCCTCATTTTGGCTAAAAGACTTAGTGAAAATTTAGTTATGCCATAGCATGTGTTTTTTGTACCCATTGGGTTTTTTTGAAGGGTCGACGTACCAAAACCTTATTGGCTATTTGTTTTTGTAAACATAATTGAATACCTCTTGGGGTATTTCTAAAGGCCGATGTTATCGAAGCCCTTGAATTAATTGAGGGTTGGATTTATTGACTCCCTCAAATTTTTTGGGGGCTGAATTTATCGATACCCTTCATATTTTATTTTTGCCGAGGGTAACCTGATTTAATCGGCTTTGCAATAGTTGAAGGCCTTTAATTTATAGTGAAAGTCGGACGTCTCCGAGCCGCGTTATTTTGGACATAGCCTTTATATGACTGTAGTCTTCAGTGTGGCCGTAGCCTTTGGGTACATCATTTGGACTTGTTTCCCAATAACTTTTCCGAATTTGTTCGAAAAGCTAGTCCCCGAGTATATTGGCCTAGATCTTTGTTTTGAGGGAGTGCCTCTTTGAGGTCTTAAAAGTCCGAGTTTTCGATGACTCGATTGTATTGACTTTCAGTGACAATCCCCGAGTATTCCGGGGTGCTTTGGCCCTTGAGCCGCTTCCCGTAGGATTGTAAGTGTAGAGATTGTATGATAGTAAACTTTTTTGAGATACAAAGTGTTTTTGATATAACCAGAATGCTTCTTCAAATAGTCGATATATGCATACATGTTTTTCCACCGAGGCTTGACTATTCTACATGGACATGGTTCATTTGATCGTTTGGCCCATTACAAAGTTCTCCTATTGAGGCCCTCTTAGGCGTGAAGTATTTTTCAAAAATATAGCCTCCGA
Organism: Nicotiana tabacum; assembly: GCF_000715075.1. Taxonomy (NCBI): domain Eukaryota; kingdom Viridiplantae; phylum Streptophyta; class Magnoliopsida; order Solanales; family Solanaceae; genus Nicotiana; species Nicotiana tabacum. Next base: position 171,688,194 of record NC_134089.1, read on the forward strand.
GGTGATGCCCCCCATATTCGAGGTTGATTGAAAATAAGCCTTGAATACTGTTGAGTTTTCCTTAGGTAGCACATAATTGTTGCCTCGTTAAAAACCTTGCCGGTAAAGCCCATTTGGGACAAAATCCGGTCTAAGAGAAAAAAAGTGCAACGCATGCATTAAAACCTAGGGACTTTGTGTAGAAAATGATGCCTCCAAGATTATATGTTGTCGATCCAAGATCTGTAATGAGTTAGCTTCAAACTCAAATGGACAAAAGGATAAAATCATACCTTAGCAGTGGTATCGGGGGTGACTTTACGTAGAACTAAGTCCCCGACTCTGAAATGTCGGAGGTTGGTCCTCCTATCGTAGTGCCTTTTGATCCTTTGCTTTTGTGCGATCATTCGAATAGGCGTTGCTTCTTATTTTCATCTTCCATCGGAGTATGAAGCAAAGGCGGGCTCGGCGAATATTGCTATAATTCTTCTAAGGATCGCTAAAATCCTGGGTTCCACGTGAAGCCCTTTTCTCTTTTGAGCGAAGAGAAGAACTGGTGACTTCGATCTGGAGACCTTGACAAGAATTGACCCCAGGTAGCCATTTGTCTTGTTAGCCTTTGCATGGCCTCCACGCTATCCTCGATCGTAATACCCCCGATAGCCTTGATTTTGGTACCTCGATTTTATGTCGTGACGTCGAGGGACTCACCTGTGCCAACCCCAAAGGCACATTCCTCCGGGCTAAGCTTCATGCTATATTTCCTCAAGATTGCAAATATTTCTTGTAAATGAATTAAATTGTCCTCTGCGCACATGGACTTAATCAACATATCATCACTTCAAACTTCCATTATTTTGCCTATTCGTTTTTCGAACATTTTGTTAACTAGGCGTAACTTCCTGTATTTTTTCAGCCCGAAGGGCGTTACGAAGTAACTATAGGTTACAACGCCCTGAAAAATAAATGAAGCCTTTTCTTGGTCCTCCGGGTTCATCTGAATCTGATGGTGCCCGGGGTAGGTATCGAGAAAAGTTAGGGTCTCAGGGCCAACTGTGGCATTGATCATACGATCTACGCCCGACAAGGGGAAAGGATGTTTTGTTCAAGTCCTTATAATCTATGCACATTTTAAATTTGTTTCCCCTTTTTAGAACCATGTTGGCTAACCTCTCAGGGTGTTTTACTTCCCGAATAGGCCCTATTTTAAGAAGTTCGGTTACTTGTTGGGGTGGCTATTTAGCCGCCCGCTTACCTTGTTGCTTGAGGTCAAGGCTTAGGTACCGGCTCCACTTCCTTGATAACAAACATCTCTTTTGCAGCATGTTGCTCTCCCTAGACTATTTTCACTCCTTCCTCCGCCGGGAACTTCATCATTTGGTTAAGAGTTGAAGGCACCACCCTCGTGTTGTGTATACACGGTCTCCCGAAGAGTGCGTTTTACCTCATGTCGCCTTCAATCACATGGAATTTCGTGTCTTGAATGGTCTCGACTACGTTTACTGGAAAGATTATTTCTCTCTTTGTTGTTTTGCTTGCCATGTTAAAGCCATTTTAGGACTCAAGACGCAGGTTCGATCTGACCTTGCAGGCCGAGTTGTTCCATGACCCTCGATCTAATTATATTTGCTGAACTACCTGAATCCACTAAAACACGTTTAATTTGAATTTTATTTAAAAGGATAGAGATTACCAAGGCGTCGTTATGGGGTCAAAATATGCCTTCTGCTTCCCCATCATAAAACGATAAGATGTCTTCGGACACATAACTCTGAGTTCGTTTTTCTTTTGTAATTGACACCTTGGTGCATTGGAACTCAGGTCCTTCGTGAATATCGACTCCGCCAATGATCATATGGATTACGTGTTATGGTTCTTCTTGCTCATTTTTCCTTGCATCTCTTTCTCGGAGGTGGTTCTTAGCCTGATCACTTAGGAATTCTCGAAGGTGGCCCTCGTTGAACAAACGAGCCACTTCTTCCCTCAGCTGTCTGCAATCTTCTGTTCGATGACCATGCGTACCATGATATTTGCACATCAAATTCGGGTTCCTTTGAGAAGGATCGGTCTGAATTGGCATGGGCCACTTGGTATCTTTGATTTTCTCGATAACCGAGACAATCCCCGATGCGTCTACGCTGAAATTGTATTTTGATAATCGGGGAGCCTCTACGGAGTCGATATGTTTATTGAACCCGCTCTTACCCATAAGTCCCCGAGAACTTCGACCTCGATCATTTCTATGATCGTTTCGAGGGGGGTTATGGTTCAGGCCGTTGTTTCTTCGTTCGGCATATGGCTGGTACCATTCTTTGTAGAATCTTGATTCCCGGTCCGTGTCCCTCGGGGGCTTGACTGTGAATTTTCTACGATGAACTAAACCCGAGGGGGCTCCCAACTGGTCGTCCTCGACCCTGATTTTTGACTGATAATAATTGTGTACGTCCGACCATGTTAGGACTGGATATTCAATCAAGTTCTACTTTAACTGTCGAGAAGCAATCGAGCTCCTTTCATTCAGGCCCTGCATAAAGGCCTGCACTGCCCAGTCATCGAAGACCAATGGTTATTCCATTCTTTCCATCTAAAACCGGGACACAAACTCCCTTAGCATTTCGTTGTTCTTTTGCTTTATCTTGAAGACGTCTGATTTTCTTGTGGCCACCTTTATGGCCCCAACGTGTGCTTTCACGAAGGTGTCCGACAACATAGCAAATGAATCAATAGAGTTAGGAGCTAAGTTGTGATACCAGATTATAGCTCCTTTTGATAGTGTTTCCCCAAACTTTTTCAATAATACTTACTCGATTTCATCGTCATTCAAGTCATTTCCTTTGATTCCACAAGTATATGAAGTAATATGTTCATTAGGGTCAGTTGTTCCATTATATTTTGGTATATTAGGCATGCGAAACTTCTTAGGAATGGGCATTGGAGCTGCACTTGGGGAGAAAGGTTTTTGTATGAATTTTGTTGCCATATAGACCTTTCAAAACTGGAGGTGCTCCCGGTATTTGGTCTAACCGGGAGTTATAAACTTTCACTTTCTTATCGTTGTCATCTATCTTCTTTTCTCCGGACTCGATCCTTTGAGTCAGTTCTTCGAGCTTTTTTATGATTGTGGAGTCAATCCCCGAGCCACTTTCATCGGGCCTTTCAAGAGTTGTTTTAGTATGCCGAGCGTTCACTAGTTCGGTGGTGTTTGTAATTCTGTTCTGACTCTGAAGTTGAGCGATGGCTACTTGTTGAGCTTGCAGCATCTCTAATATCACTTAGAGGCTAACTCCTCCTTCTTCCATTCCTCGTGTTTCCTGGCCTCCGGCTTGAGCTTCCCTGTGTGCATTCCTTATGGGGTCTATGCCTATGTCCGTGTTTAGAGCGTTATGCGAACTGATATCAACTGGCTCCATATTCGGCACTACCTCAGGGTTTATGGGTGGTATACCGACCCCTATATCGATGTTTTCTCCGAGTCCCTCACTGTCATGAGCGTGTGTGTTTTGTGTGCTAGACATATCTTAGCCCGAAATCAAAGAATCTTTGACAAGAAAAAGTGTGAAGAGTAACGCGTGTTATCAGAAAACTAACACTAAAATAATCACTATTATCTTTATTCCCACGGTGTGCGCCAAACTATTTACCTAGAAAAATGTGAGTAATAATTAAATATGATTTGTGGTTTTAAAGATATGTGATTTATTCCAATACTAGTGAATGCACAAATAATATTAAGTTTAAGTAAGAAAAATTGATGAACCAAACCAGTGTTGTTAGAGCAATGAAGACCTCGAGCTCGATTATCTCGGAGGCCTCGAGGTGAGCTAAGAACAATAAAGTATGAACAACAAAGTAAAGACAATAAAGCTAAAGAACAATTGTTAAGCATGGTAAACAAGAAAAGCATAGTGGAATGTTCTATTGCAAGTGAATGAGATGATCCTTACAAATGATTGGGGTCCCCTTTATATAGTAGGGGAAAACCCTAATATGGTAAATTTCCAATTATGGTAAAGAATTCTATTGGTACAACTATATAACATCCTAGTGCAGACTTGTACTATTTCATACAAATCTTATCCCATAATTTATGACCTGATCCATGTGTCCTTGAGAAATTCCCGCTCTTTCTTGAGTGTCTTCGAAATTGTACTGCCCTCAAGGAAGATCATGACGGATCCCTGATTTGCTTCTCGAGGTGCGCTTATCCGAGCCTGGCTTGATTCTTACTTTGAGCTTCCCGAACTCGGGCTCGGAGTGTAATCAAGTCTCCAAAATCGAGCTCTCCGATTTCTACCGTATACAGATAATGAATTTTCCACTTCCATTCTCAAACATAGAAGTTCAACTTTAAAGTCAATATAAACGAATAAAAAAATTTAAAGCCAAAGAAACTCTAAAATATTATTTCCAGAAACCCTAACAAATTTGTTGGTTTCACATCACCACAAACAAAATCACTAATAGAAGTTCATGGTTGGAGGAAAAAAAAAGCCAAAGAGAGATAATTTGAATCTTTAGGCAACATGACAAGGTTGGTGGTGGAAAGAGAAAGTTGTGCGTGTTGCATAGGTACTACTAAATTTTTTTTTTGTATACTTTTATATGGATATTTTTCAGATAAATATGGTATTTATGATTCTTTAAAACGAGACGAAGAGTTATGAATTAGTTTTACTTTGTCATACAGTGAATATGATGAGTTCGATGAAGATTTATTCTAAATGCACAATTTATGAATGCAAGATTTATTTGGGGAATTTCTTTTACAATTATGTTGCTAAGAATTAGAGATTACGAAGATATAAAGAGAGAAACTTCCTGCATTGAGTACTTGATTATTATTTTTTGAGACATCAATTTTCCATTTTGTTATCTTGGTGAAAAAACTTACAATTTTAAAGTTGATACCCCTTGCATGTGCCTACTTTTACTTAGGCACATTCTAGAATGAAAATAATTTTACAAGTTTTTTTGTTGAAATAACATTATTAATTCATATATGCAAAAAAGTTTAATAATTGATTTAAAAGTTTTTTTACTTTTAGGTACCTTTTCTTATATATCTATGAGAATGGGACTAAGAGAGAATGAGAGTTCACACCTGGTTATTTTTTTAATCTTTATTATTATTATAACATAAACATAGTTTATAAGAGTTTGTTTTATGCAGTGCGGATATAGAAATTCGATTCAGTAAAATTGCTTTGCAGATTCATATATGTGTATTTGCGCAAGGTATAAGATTATAAAAAGTTACTACTTAATTGATAATTTTTTTGAAGGAGTAAAACTTTATAAGTGCAACTTCTGTTAATTCTATAGGTATCTCTTAAGTCAAAATAAGATGCTTACGAAAATAAACTGAATGCAACAAACGACTATACGATCTTTAACTTTGTTGATGAAGAGAAGAAGTTTTTCTAAAATTTTCTTGCTTTAGTTTGGTTACGATGTTACAAATATCCAACCTTTAATGATCTTATTAAAAAAATGGAAGCATTCGTTGAAACCAAAATAAATAATCAGCTATAAAATCATAGAAGAGGAGTATATCACTGAATAGTTTATCATGTTATAAATACAAAATATAGACGCACTGAATTAGTCAAATCAACAGTACTTCGCTCAACTCCTAGAGACTGTGAAGATGTAAGTTTTTTAGATAATTTAATATCTACTGTATTCTTTTAAAATATGTACGCTATAAAAACTTTATAACTTTAGATAAAAATTCTATTATGCTTGACAAATAAGTTAAATTACACGTGTAATGCGCATACACTAAATCTAGTAAATAAAAAAAGGAGTGGTTCTACAATTTCAAATCTCCTTATGCAACCACAATAATAAATCAATCCACAAAGGCATAATCGTATAGTGATACATACATTACAGCATCAACTGCCGTGGAAGTTGAGTAGGATTATTTGAACATTTAGTTTTGGCGGGAAAAGTAGTTATTTTGTTTTCTCTATTTTCAGCATGTTTTGCATTTTAATTTCAAACTCGAATTGTATAAGTAATAGTTTGTAATAGGGGGAAGTCATTTCTCTCCTCTTCTCTCTCGAATCATTGTTCTATTGCTGTGTTTGATACCTTATTGGTATCAATTAGTATTTAGAGCTAAACGACCACGGTGGGACCTCGAAAGGCTATGGAGGATGCTCAAGGAATTCCAATTGTTAACCTCCAGGAACAATATAAGGATTTAGCAGCTCAGCAATTGGATCTGCGAGCTATCATGGATCAGAAGCATCAGGAGCTTAGGGACGACATGAATCGCAGGCAAACTGAGCTAGTTCAATTGGTTAGTGCTCTCAAAAACTCCCTTGATGGAATGCAATTTCATCAGCAACCAATAGACTGTGGTTCTATTTTGACTGATCGAGCTCACACTACTATAGCAGGTCAGGGCATTTTAGGTCCAAACATTTACTATGTTTCTAATAAGCGTAATCCCAATTTGGTATTCCCTCGCTTTAATGGTGAAAACTTAAAAAATTGGCAGTATCAAATTGAGCAGTATTTTGTTATGGATTATACTCCTCTCAATGAGAGAGTGAGGCTAGTAGCTATGAATTTGGATGATGATACTTTGGCTTGGCATCAATCCTTTTTGAAGTATAGAGATGTGCCTGGGGTACCTGGGTGGGAGGAATACTTGGTTGTGTTGGTTGAAACATTTGGGGATGAGTTTGCAGATCCCATGCTTGAGTTAAAACAACTAAGACAAACTGGTTATGTGAGGAAATTTCAGTTTGCTTTTGATAGGCTAGTTTCACAGTGTAATTTGACAGTAGATCAAGCTATATCTTGCTTCCTAGGTAGACTGAAGGAAGAGTCGGTTAACCCAATTATGATGCATGAACCCCAAACTCTTCAACTAGCCAAATTAGCTGAAGCTACCTTAGCAGCTAATGCTAGAACTCTGAAATATTTTCCTGCACCTACCCACTCCTTTCCCAATAAAAACCCTCCTTATGAACTGCACCCTACCAAAACTCCTAACCAGCACTCATCAACCACCAACATATTAGCTTTGACAACTTCAAACACTACTACTCCCGGAACTAAAAGAATAATTTCACCAGCTGAGATGCATGCCAAAAGAGCTCGAGGTTTATGCTATTTTTGCAATGACAAGTACACACATGACCAAAGGTGTTCCTTACCTAAGCAAATGTTCATAATGGACCTAGAATACCCTGAGGGTGATATGATGAGGAGCCAGTTAAGTCAGAAGGAACAATAGCTACTGAGGAATGGGCTGTGACTAATGGAGATCCTCCCTTGATATCCGTATGTGCTCTAAATAGACTTCAAGGAGCCCAACCTATCCATGTTATTGGTTATAATGATAAACGATCCATTCAGATATTGTTAGATGGTGGAAGTACTCATAATTTCATTGATGTAGAATCTGCAAAAGGTTGAGTTGTCACATTTCTCCAACTAAACTGGGCTATATCAGTTTTGACAACAACACTATGGAGGCTACCTCTGGTATTGTGAGAAACTTTCAATGGATGCTACAAGGAACTACCTATACCTCAGACTTGATTGTCTTTCGTGTAGGGAAGTATGATTTGGTTTTAGGAGCCCTTTGGATTAAAGCATTAGGCCCTGTTACTATGGATTATATTGAACTTACTATGTCCTTTAACTACTAGGGCAAACATCATGTGTTGACGGGAGTCACTGAAGACTGCAAGCTCTCAAGTTCCAAAGCTATAAATAATGGTTGCAATGAAGAAGTTCAATTCTTCATGTTACAAGTGGTTACACCTGCAACTATGAAGGAGTGTAGTAACCACCTTAATGCCATTCATCTGCCTGTAGAGGAGTCTCTATCATGAGCACTTAAGAATCTGCTTAGCTAGTGTCAACAAATCTTTAATGAGCCCACAGTTTTACCTCCTCATAGGGGGTTGCCTCCTTAGAGGGGTGCTTTTGATCATAGAATTCCCCTGCAAGAAGGGTCTAAACTAGTCAACATCCGACCCTATAGGTACTCCTATATGAAGAAAGATATCATAAAGAAGCTGGTATTGGAAATGTTACAATAAGGTGTTATCAAATATGGTAATAGTCTATTCTCTTCACCAGTGGTTTTAGTAAGGAAAAAAGATGAGTCATGGGGGTTGTGTGTTGATTATAAAGAGTTAAAACAATGCACAATTAAGGACAAGTTCCCCATTCCCATTATAGATGATATTTTGGATGAACTTATTGGAGCTACAGTCTTTTCTAAGGTTGATCTAAGATCAGGGTACCATCAAATTAGAATGGTACCTGAAAATATCCCAAAAACTCTTTCAAAACTCACTCGGGCCACTATGAATACATTGTCATGCCATTTGGTTTAATAAATGCCCCCTCTACATTTCAATGTCTTATGAATCATCTGTTCCAATAGTTTCTAAGGAAATTTGTATTGGTTTTCTTTGATGATATTTTGGTCTATAGTGTGCATATGCAAGACTATGTACAACATCTCCAGCAAGTATTTGAAGTTATGGTGAACAACAACTTACTGGTCAAACAATCTAAATATGTTTTTGGGGTGGCAAAGCTGGAGTACTTAGGCATTTCATCTCAGTTGCACGGGTTTCCACTGATCCAAAAATGATTTTGGTTGTGTAACAATGGCGTGTGCCTACTACTCTGAAGCAACTCAGAGGTTTCCTTGGCCTTGCTGGGTACTATAGGAAGTTCATCAGGAATTATGGTCTTATCAGTCGACCTCTCACAGAGTTGCTTAAGAAAGACAACTTCAACTGGTCCACCAGTGCTGAGCAAGCCTTCATTGCTTTGAAAATTGCATTAATCACTGTTCATGTGTTTGCTTTGCCCTACTACTCTGCTCCTTTTTTGGTAAAAACTGATGCTAGTGGCACAAGTATTGGGATTGTGCTCATGCAAGAGGGACATCCTGTGGCTTTCATCAGCAAAGGTTTAGCTCCTACACATGCTACTCTTTCTATTTATGAGAAGGAACTCTTGGCTCTTGTTTTTGCTATGAGCAAGTGGTCACACTACCTTATGGGTCAACATTTAATTATAAAAACTAATCAGAAGGCCTTGAAGTACCTTCTAAAGCAAAATATCCGTACAGATTCTCAAATCAAGTGGATAGCCAAACTTTTACCCTTTGATTTTGAGATCCAATATAAGAAAGGCAAGGAGAACATAACTGCTGATTCCTTGTTAAGGGTTCATGGAGCTGAACTAATGTCATTGCTTGTTTCTTCTGTCTCTACTAAGTTACGGGAAGAGATTATTGCCAGTTGGTCTTCTGATCCTAAGCTGCATAACTTGATTACGTCCTTACGATAGACCCCCCCAGAAGCATTTTACTTGGTTAATAACCAACTTAGAAGAAAAGGAAAGTTGGTGATAGGAAATGATGTTGCCTTGCGAGCTAAGCTGCTTAACTGTGTCATTCCACCTCAACAAGTGGCCATTCTAGCTTAGATGCCACTACCAGGAAGGTGTTAACCTATTTTTATTGGAAGGGCATCAGGAAGGACATTGCGACCTTCATTCAAAACTACACTACTTGCCAAAAGAATAAGTATGATACTTCTACTTCTCTTGGTCTTCTCCAACCTCTACCTATCCCTGCACTACCTTGGACTAATAGTATAATGGACTTTATCGAAGAACTGTCAAAGTCCAAAAGTAAGACAATTATTTGGGTCATAGCTGATCGTTTAATGTCATGACCCGGATTTCCCACCCTCAGAAGTCGTGATGACGCCTACTAATGGGAGCGAGGCAAGCCAAACCTTAACTACTGCTACACTTTCATTTTTGCTTCCTTTTAACAAACACACGTCGATAATATGATAAATGCGAAATTTTTAAATAAATAAGCAGAAGTCAACAATTATATATCTTAAGGGTACGTCTATTACAACCTTTAAAACCTCCAATACCCAAAACCTGGTGTCATAGTGTCACAGACTATCTAAGAGTTACAACATACAAGGTCTGAAGAAATACAATATACTGTTTCTGAACAAAAGAAAATGAAAAAGGAAATAAAGATAGAGGGAGACGCCAGGGCCTGCGGACGCCTACAGGTCTACCTTGGGTCTCCGGGTGGACTGATGGAAGCACTCCAACTACTATCCGAAAGCTGCTCCTGGATCTGCACATAGTGTAGAGTGTAGTATCAGCACAACCGACCCCATGTGCTGGTAAGTGTCTAGCCTAACCTCGGCGAAGTAGTGATGAGACTAGGACCAGACTACCAAATAAATATGTGCAGTTCAAATGTATATACAGCAGAAAAGAAATACAGAAAATAACCAGTGAATGTGGGAGGGGGAAACATGATGTGGGGGAGATAACAGTTCCGAATAAAAAGCATCAAGTAAGGAAAGAAACAACATAACTCGAATATCAACAAAGAATTAGAAATCAACAATTTGCATGGCATACCCTTCGTGCTTTTACTCTCATCCTCTCCAAAGCAATTTTATAATAAAAGTGTGCACGGCATCACCCTTCGTGCTTTTACTTTCGTCCTCACCAAATCAATCATATAATAAAGATGTGCATGGCACCACCCGTCGTGCTTTTACCCTCTTTTCTCACCATATAATCAATGAAAATCGGTACGGAATAGTACATCGTACGGCATGACATCACCCTTCGTGGTTTACACTCTTTCCTCACAATAGCAAACAATGCACGACATCACCCTTCGTGCTTTACACTCTTTCCTCATATTAACAAACAATGCACGGCATCACCCTTCGTGCTTTAATACTCTTCCTGACCCAAACAACAATCACAAGCAAAGGGGCAAGGGAATAAACAAAATAGTAATAGAGATCCCGACAAGGGAACAACAGTTAAATAATTACATCCTGGCAAGGGAACAACATCAATAATCTCAACATCCTGGCAAGGGAGATAATCAACAAAGCAACAATATCCCGGCAAGGGAACAACATTAATAATCTCAGCATCCCGGCAAGGGAGATAATCAAAAAGGCAACAATATCCCGGTAAGGGAACAATTTAATAACTCTTTCTTTTTCTTTCACTTTTATTTCATAACTCACTTTACCACTTGAGCCAATGCTCTAAAGGGTTCAATCATCTTATATACTTTCACAATTCATAATTCAATCATCTCATATACCTTTACAATTCATAATATAACTTGAGCCAATGCTCCTCGACATTCAAAGATTACAATTCCTTCCACAACAATTAGAAATCATCACCAAGGCATGAAAGATACAACGAAATCAAGATATTCACAATTTAAAGACTCACGGTCATGCTAGACACCAACGTATAGATACTCGTCACCATGCCTATACGTCGTACTCAACAATTACCACATAGCAAATAGGACTCAACTCTTAATCCCTCAAGTTAAGGTTAGACCAAACACTTACCTCGATGCCTCGAACACAACTCAAGTTTCAATTATAGCTTTACCCCTCGATTCCTCCGCCAATTTGCTCGTATCTAGCCACAAGTTACTTAATTACATCAATAAACGCGAAATGAATCAATTTGAATGCATGAAAATGAGTTTTCCAAAGTTTTACCCAAAAAGTAAAAAATGGCCCCAGGCCCACATGGTCAAAACCCGAGGTTCGAACCTAAACCCGATTACCCATTCCCCCACGAACCGAAATATATAATTTGTTTGGAAATCGAACCTCGAACGAGGTCCAAATCCCCAATTTTTGAGAAACCTAGGTTCTACCCAAAACACCCAGTTTCTCCCATGAAAATAATTGATTTGAAGTTGAAATCATGTTAAAAGATGTTAATGATTGAAGAAAATTAGTTAAAACGACTTACAATTGATTTGGAGAAGAAAGGTTGTTTGAAAAATCACCTCTTATGTTTTAGGGTTTTGAAAAGTGAAAAATAACTGAAAAGTCCATTTAATATACTCCTCTCAGACCCTCTCCGCGGACCGTATAAAAAAAACTGCGACCGCGGACCGCAAAAAATTGAGCGCGGCCGCGAAGGCTTGGCCTTGCTCACCGTGTACCGCACAAATCCCACCGCGGTCGCAGAGCCCCCACCGCGGCCGCGAAGCTTCCACCGCGGACCGCGAAGCCTGGCTTTAGAGACCTGCAACTTCTCTGAGTCTGCAATTTTTTTTCCTAAGTGTAAAAACATCCTGAAACTCACCCGAGCCCTCGGGGCTCCAAACCAAATGTCATACTAACTCAAAAATATCATATGGACCTACTCGTGCAATCACATCATCAAAATAACATGTAAAATCATGAATTAAACCTCAAAACTCAACATTTTCATCAAGAACTCTCAAAGTTCATAACTCTTCAACCGGAAGTCCAACTCACGTCAAATAAACTCCGTTTTCACCAAATTTCACAGTTATCTTTCAAATACTATAACAAGTTTGTACCGGGCTCCAGAACTAAAATACGGACCTGATAACAATGGTTTTAAACATTAATTCTTTTCTTTATTCCTTAGATAATTCAGTAAAACAATTTTTTTCAAAAATTGATTTCTAAGGCTTGGGACCTCGGAATTCATTTTCAGGAATACGCCCAAGTCCCATATTTTACTGCGGACCTTCCGGGATTATCGGAACACGAATCCAGGTCCGTTTGTTAAGAATGTTGACTAAAGTCAACTATAATCAAAGTTTTAACTCTAAAATTTCTATTTCTCATATTTTCACATAGAAGGCTTTCCGAATATTGGTCCGGACCACACACGTAAATCAAGGTGGGGTAAAAAAAAGGAGGTTTTTAGGCCCCAGAACACTGAATGCACTTGCAACACAAGTGATGACCTTTTGGGTCTTTACATTCTCCACCTCTAAAACAACCGTTCATCCTCGAACGGACAGAAGAAGGAAGTACCCATGTCGGGGAAAATATGGGGATAACGGCTCTGCATATTGGACTCGGACTCCCAGGTCGATGCCTCAGGAGGCTGACCTCTCCACTGAACATGAACAGAAGGAAAACTCTTCGACCTCAACTGACGAACCTGCCAGTCTAGAATAGCTACCGGCTCCTCCTCATAAGGCAAGTCCTTGTCCAACTGGACAGTGCTGAAATCTAATACGTGGGATGGATCGCCGTGATATTTTCGAAGCATGGACACATGAAACATTAGATGCACGGCTGATAAGCTTGGCGGCAATGCAAGTCTATAAGCCATCTCTCCCACTCAATCAAGAATCTTAAACGGACCGATGAACCTAGGGCTAAGCTTGCCCTTCTTCCCAAATCTCATCACGCCCTTCATAGGTGACACTCGGAGCAATACCCGCTCTCCAACCATAAAAACCACATCTCGAACCTTGCGATATGCATAACTCTTTTGCCTGGACTGAGTTGTACGAAGCCTATCCTAAATAATCCTGACCTTGTCCGAAGCCTCCTGAACCAGATCCGTATCCAATAATCGAGCCTCTCCCGGTTAAAACCATCCAACCGGAGATCGACACCGTCTACCATATAAAGCCTCATAAGGAGCCATCTGGATACTCGATTGGTAACTGTTGTTGTAGGCAAACTCTGCTAAAGGCAAAAATTGATCCCACGAGCCTCCAAAGTCAATGACACAAGCTCGGAGCATATCCTTCAAAATCTGAATAGTCTGTTCGGACTGCCCGTCCGTCTGAGGATGAAATGTTGTACTCAACTCAACCTGGGTACCCAACTCTCGCTGAACTGCTCTCCAGAAACGCGAGGTAAACTGCGTACCTCGGTCCGAAATGATAGATACATGCATACCATGATGACGAACAATCTCCCGGATATAGATCTCAGCGAACCTCTCGGATGAATAGAAGACCGCCATAGGAATGAAATGCGCTGAATTGGTCAACCTATCAATAATGACCCATACTGCGTCGAACTTCCTTCGGGTCTGCGGGAGTCCAACAACGAAATCCATAGTGATCCGCTCCCACTTCCACTCGGGAAGCTTAATCCTCTGAAATAAACCATCAAGCTTCTGATGCTCGTACTTAACCTGCTGACAATTCAAACACCGAGCTACATATGCAATGATATCCTTCTTCATTCTCTGCCGCCAATAATGCTGCTGCAAATCCTGATACATCTTCGCGACGCCCGGATAAATAGAGTACCGGGAGCTATGGGCCTCCTCTAAAATCAACTCTTGGAGCCCGTCCACATTAGGCACACAAACTCGACCCCCCAATCTCAAAACTCCATCATTATCTAAGGTAACCTGCTTGGCACCTCCGCGTTGCACCGTGTCTCTAAGGACACACAAATGGGGATCATCATACTGCCGATCATGGATATGCTCCAATAAGGAAGAACGAGCGACCGTGCAGGCCAATACATGACTAGGCTTAGAAATATCCAACCTCACAAACTGATTGGCCAAAGCCTGAACGTTCAAAGCAAGCGGTCTCTCACCGACCGGAATATAAGCAAGACTGCCCATACTGGCTGACTTCCTACTCAATGCATCGGCCACCACATTGGCCTTTCCCGAATGATACAAGATAGTGATATCATAATCTTTCAACACCTCCAACCACCTCCTAACTCCTTTTGCTTGAACAAATACTGAAGACTCTTGTGATCTGTGAACACCTCACATGCCACGCCATACAGATAATGCCTCCAAATCTTCAATGCGTGAACAATGGCTGCCAACTCCAAGTCATAAATCAGATAGTTCTTCTCATGAATCTTCAACTGTCGCGAAGCATAGGCAATGACCTTGCCATCCTGCATCAATACTGCACCAAGCCCAATATGAGATGCATCACAATAAACTGTATAAAGACCTAAACCTGTAGGCAAAACCAACACCGGTGCCGTAGTCAGAGCTATTATGAGCTTCTGAAAGATCGCCTCACACTCATCTGACCTTCTGGACTGGGCACCCTTCTGGGTCAACCTGGTCATCGGGGCTGCGGTAGATGAGAAACCCTCCACAAACCGACGATAGTAGCCTGCCAATCCCAAGAAACTCCAAATCTCTATAGCTGATGCTGGTCTAGGCCAGTTCTTGACTACCTCAATCTTCTTCGGGTCAACCTGAATACCCTCTGCTGATAAAATATGACCCAGAAATGCAACTGAACTTAACCAGAACTCACACTTCGAGAACTTAGCATATAACTGACTACCCCTCAAGGTCTGAAGAACCATTCTAAGATGCTGCTCGTGCTCCTCCCGGCTGCGGAAATATATCAAAATATCATCAATGAAGACTATCACGAATGAGTCCAAATAAGGCCTGAACACTCAGTTCATCAAATCCATAAAAGTTACTGGGGCATTGATCAACCTAAATGACATGACCAGGAACTCATAATGCCCGTACCGAGTGCGGAAAGCTGTCTTAGGGACATCGAATGCCTTAATCCTCAACTGATGGTAGCAGATCTCAAATCAATCTTTGAAAACACCTTGGCACCCTGAAGCTGATCAAATAAATCATCGATCCTCGGCAATGGATACTTATTCTTGATTGTAACCTTGTTCAACTACCGATAATCAATACACATTCTCATCGATCCGTCCTTCTTCTTAACAAACAACATCGGCGCACCCCAAGGCGATACACTGGGTCTAATGAAGCCCTTCTCAAGCAAGTCTTGCAACTGTTCCTTCAACTCTTTCAACTCCGGTGGGGCCATACGATATGGCGGGATAGAAATGGGCTGAGTGCCCGGAGCCAAATCAATGCAAAAGTCAATATCCCCGCCGGGTGGAATACCGGGCAGGCTTGAAGGGAAAACATCAGGAAACTCTCGAACAATGGGCACATAATTAATAGAAGGGACCTCAGCACTAGAATCACGAACATCTGCCAAATAGGCCAAATACCCCTTCTCGACCATACGCCGAGCCTTCACATACGAGATAACACTGCAGGTAGAATGACCAGGAGTCCCTCTCCACTCTAAACGGGGAAAATCCGGTAAGGCTAAGGTCACAGTCTTGGCGTGACAGTCCAAGATAGCGTGGTAAGGTGATAACTAGTCCATCCCCAATATAACATCGAAATCGACCATGTCTAGAAGCAATAAATTCACACGAGTCTCAAGACCCCCAATCACCATAATACATGAATGATGGACTCGATCTACCATAATAGAATCACCCACCGGTGTAGACACATAAACAGGAATACTCAATGAATTACTAGGCATGACCAAATACGGTGCAAAATAAGATGACACATACGAGTAGGTAGACCCTGGATCAAATAACACTGAAGCATCTCTATCATAAACCAGAATAGTGCATGTAATGACTGCATTTGAAGCCTCAGCTTCGGGCTTGGCTAGAAGGACGCAACATCGGGGCTGGGCCCCACTACCCTGAACTACATCTCTGGGACGGCCTACAGCTGGCTGGCCTCCACCTCTGGCAGCTTGAGCTCCACCTTTGGCAGCCTGAGCTCCACCTCTAGCACCTCTACCCCCACCTCTAGCACCTCTACCCCCATGTCTAGCTGGTTGGGCGGGCTATAGAACACCTGGTGCTTGTACCATAGCACGAGAACCCTGATGCTGAGAGCTACTCGGTGCTCGAGGGCAAAATTTGGCAATGTGACCCAGATCACCACACGTGTAACAAGCCCTCGGCTGCTGAGACTGCTGGTCCTGACGACCTAAATGACCACCCCGAAAACTCTGAAGCAGCAGTGCACTGATAGGAGTAGGTGGTGCACAATAGGACTATTGATCGGGATACTGCATCTGGGGACCACGACCACCTGAAATACTGTGAGAAACTTGGAGCACTAACTGAAAGGGCCTAGGAGGATGGCCTCTACCATACGAATCGCGACCTCCAGATGAGGTACCATTGAATTGGCCTGAATGACGGGGCCTCTTGTCTGACCCATGACCGCCTCCCTGTGATAGAACCATCTCAACTCTATAGGCTACATTGGTCGCCTCCTGAAAAGTAATCTCACTCCCAGCCTCTCTAGCCATCTGAAGACGAATTGGCTGAATAAGACCGTTAATAAACCTCCTCACCCTCTCTCTCTCGGTGGGGAGTATGATGAGAGCATGGCGAGCTAAGTCGATGAACCTGGTCTCATACTGGGTAACAGTCATGGAACCCTGTTGGAGGCGCTCAAACTACCTCTGATAGGCCTCTCTGTGAGTAATAGGGAGAAACTTCTCCAGGAATAACACTGTAAACTGCTCCCAAGTCAAGGCTGGTGATCTGGCTGGTCTCGTTAAGCAATAATCCCTCCACCAAGTCTTGGCAGATCCAGACAAGCGAAATGTAGCAAAACCGACCCCATTGGTCTCAACAATGCCCATATTCCTGAGAACCTCGCGGCAGCTGTCTAGATAATCCCGGGGATCCTCAGTAGATGCACTGCTGAAAGTAGAAGTGAAGAGTTTGGTAAACCTATCTAGTCTCCACAAAGCATCGACGGACATAGCCGCTCCATCACCAGTCTGAGCTACCACACCCGGCTGTACTACTCCAACTGGTTGAATTGCTGGAGTCTGAATCTGAGGAGCTACCTGCTCCGGAGTGCGAGTAGTAGGAGTTTGGGCTCCTCCTCCAGCCTGAGATATGGCTGGTGCTACAGGAAGCAAGCCTGCTCGGGTGACACTCTCCATGAAGCCCACTAGTCGGACCAAGGCATCCTGAAGAACTAGGGTAGCAATAAACCCCTCTGGGACCTGAGCTGGGCCCACCGGTACTGCTGGGGCTGGAATCTCCTCATCAAAGTCAACCTGAGGCTTCGCACTGGCGCTGCTGCTCGGGGTTGAGCTCTGCCCCTACCTCGGCCACTAGCACGGCCTCGGCTCGCCCTCTACCCCTCGTGGGAGCTGCTGTTGGGGGCTCGGGCTGCTGAGCAGTGGATGAGGAAGCGCGTGTTCTCATCATCTGCGAAAGAACAGAGTAGAAATTCAATTAGCATTGAGAAACCAAACCATACGATAGGAAGGAATAAATGTGAAGTTTTTCCTAACTCCGTAGCCTCTGGGGGATAAATACAGACATATCCGTACCGATCCCTCAGACTCTACTAAGCTTGTTTGTGGACAGTGAAACCCATGCAACCTAGAGCTTTGATACCAACTTGTCATGACCCGGATTTCTCACCCTCGGGAGTCGTGATGGCGCCTGCTAATGGGATCTAGGCAAGCTAAACCTTAACTACTTGCTACACTTTCATTTTTGCTTCCTTTTAACAAACACAAGTTGATAATATGATAAATGTTTTAAATAAATAAGCGGAAGTCAACAATTATATATCTTAAGGATACGTCTATTAGAACCTTTAAAACCTCCAATACCCAAAACCTGGTGTCACAGTGTCACAGACTGTCTAAGAGTTACTACATACAAGGTCTGAAGAAATACAATATACTATTTCTGAACAAAAGGAAATGAAATAGGAAATAGAGATAGAGGGAGACGCCAGGGCCTGCGGACGCCTGCAAGTCTAACTTGGGTCTCTGTGTGGACTGAAGGAAGCACTCCAACTACTGTCCAAAAGCTGCTTCTAGATCTGCACACAGTGCAGAGTGTAGTATCAGCACAACTAACCCCATGTGCTGGTAAGTCTTTAGCCTAACCTCTGCGAAGTAGTGACGAGGCTAGGACCAGATTACCAAATAAACCTGTGCAGTTCAAATGTATATACAACGGAAAAGAAATACAGAAAATAATCGGTCAATGTGGGAGGGGGAAACATGCTGTGGGGGAGATAACAGTTCTGAATAAAAAGCATCAAGTAAGGAAAGAAACAACATAACTCGAATATCAACAAATAATTAGAAATTAGCAATTTGCACGGCATCAACCTTCGTGCTTTTACTCACATCCTCTCCAAAGCAATTTTATAATAAAAGTGTGCACAACATCACCCTTCGTGATTTTACTTTCGTCATCACCAAATCAATCATATAATAAAGATGTGCACGGCACCACCCTTCGTGCTTTTACCCTCTTTCCTCACCATATAATCAATGAAAATCGGTACGGAATGGTACATCGTACGACACGACATCACCATTCGTGTTTTACACTCTTTCCTCACAATAGCAAACAATGCACGACATCACCCTTCATGCTTTACACTCTTTCCTCACATTAGCAAACAATGCACGGCATCACCCTTCGTGCTTTAATACTCTTCCTGACCCAAACAACAATCACAAGCAAAGGGGCAAGGGAATAAACAAAATAGTAATAGAGATCCCGACAAGGGAACAACAGTTAAACAATTACATCCCGGCAAGGGAACAACATCAATAATCTCAACATCCTGGCAAGGGAGATAATCAACAAAGCAACAATATCCCGGCAAGGGAACAACATTAATAATCTCAACATCCCGGCAAGGGAGATAATCAAAAAGGCAACAATATCCCGGGAAGGGAACAATTTAATAACTCTTTCTCTTTCTTTCACTTTTATTTCATAACTCACTTTACAACTTGAGCCAATGCTCTAAAGGGTTCAATCATTTTATATACTTTCACAATTCATAATATAACTTGAGTCAATGCTCCAAAGGGTTCAATCATCTCATATACTTTTACAATTCATAATATAACTTGAGCCAATGCTCCTCGACATTCAAAGGTTACAATTCCTTCCACAACAATTAAAAATCATCACCAAGGCATGAAAGATACAACAAACTCAAGATATTCACAATTTAAAGACTCACGGTCATGCTAGACACCAACGTATAGATACTCGTCACCATGCCTATACGTCGTGCTCAACAATTACCACATAGCAAATAGGACTCAACTCCTAATCCCTCAAGCTAAGGTTAGACCAAACACTTACCTCGATGTCTCGAACACAACTCATATGTTTCATAACTTAGTGAAATTTCTACTTTACAATTTCGAACTTATGATATATTACCGAAACTGGCTCAAAAGCCAATCACAACTAAAGCTCGAGCAATTAACCCCGTACTCGAGGACTACTATCCGAAAATCGACATGCTCGAATTATTAAACTTCGAAATTTTAAGACCTTAAAGTTTTAATTATAGCTTTACTCCTCGATTCCTCCGCCAATTCGCTCGTATCTAGCCAAAAATTACTTAACTACATCAATAAACGCTAAATGAATCAATTTGAATGCATGAAAATGAGTTTTCCAAAGTTTTACCTAAAAGGTAAGAAATTAGCCCCGAACCCACATGGTCAAAACCCGAGGTTCGAACCTAAACCCGATTATCCTTTCCCCCACGAACCCAAATATATAATTTGTTTTGAAATCGGACCTCGAACGAGGTCCAAATCTCCAATTTTTGAGAAACCTTGGTTCTACCCAAAATACCCAATTTCCCCCATGAAAATTATTGATTTGAAGTTGAAATCATGTTAAAAGATGTTTATGATTGAAGAAAACTAGTTAAAACGACTTACAATTGATTTGGAGAAGAAAGGTTGTTTGAAAAATCGCCTCTTATGTTTTAGGGTTTTAAAAAGTGAAAAATAACTGAAAAGTCCGTTTAATATACTCCTCTTAGACCATCTCCGCGGACCGCATAAAAATGACTGTGACCGCGGACCGCAAGAAATTGAGCGCGGCCGCAGCTTGGCCTTGCTCACCGCGGACCGCACAAATCCCACCATGGTCGCAGAGTCCCCACCGCGGACCGCAAGACCTGGCTTCAGAGACCTGCAACTTCTCTAAATCTGCAACTTTTTTTCTAAGTGTAAAAACATCCCGAAACTCACCCGAGCCCTCGAGGCTTCAAACCAAATGTCATACTAACTCAAAAACATCATATGAACATACTCGTGCGATCACATCATCAAAATAATATGTAAAATCATGAATTAAACCTCAAAACTCAACATTTTATCAAGAACTCTCAAAGTTTATAACTCTTCAACCGGAAGTCCAACTCATGTCAAATAAACTCCGTTTTTCACCAAATTTCACAGTTATCTTTCAAATACTATAACAAGTTTGTACCGGGCTCCAGAATCAAAATACGGTCATGATAACAATGGTTTCAAATATTAATTCTTTTCTTTATTCCTTAGATAATTCAATAAAATAATATCTTTCAAAAAGTGATTTTTAAGGCTTGGGACCACGGAATGCATTTTCGAGCATACGCCCAAGTCCTATATTTTACTGTGGACCTTCCGGAATTGTCGGAACACGGATCCGGGTTTGTTTGTTAAGAATGTTCACTAAAGTCAACTATAATCAAATTAACTCTAAAATTTCTATTTTTCATATTTTCACATAGAAGGCTTTCCGAATATAGGTCCGGACCACGCACGTAAATCAAGGTGGGGTAAAAAAAAGGAGATTTATAGGCCTCGAAACACTGAATACACTTGCAACACAAGTGATGACCTTTTGGGTCATCACATTTAACCAAGTATGGTCACTTCATTGCTCTCACTCACCCCTATACTGCATAAACCTTGGTGCCTATTTTCTTGGACAATATTTTAAAACTGCATGGAATCCCTGCTTCTATAACTAGTGATAGAGATCCTATATTTATCATTTCCTTTTGGAAGGAATTCCTCTCAGCTCAATATATTAATCTACAAACCTCTAATGTGTACTATCCTTAAACTTATGGCAAAAATGAGGTGCTCAACAGGTGCCTGGAGACCTATTTGATGTGCTTTTGCGTTGATTCACCTGCTGATTGGTCTTCTTTTTTGCCCTTAGCTGAATGGTGGTACAACTCATGCCCACACTCATCCATTAAACCTCCCCCTTTGAACTTCTATATGGCTACCCTCCTCCATTACACTTGCCATATCTTCCTGGGGATTCTGACTCATCTTCTGTTGAGGACATCTTGTTAGTAAGGTAATTAAAGCTACAAATGGACAAATTTCTTTTGCATAGAGCTCAATAGAGAATGAAAGCTCAGACTGATGCTCACATGTCTGATATAATCTTTCATGTTGGCGATTGGGTGTTGGTCAAGTTGCAGCCTTTTAGACAGTCTACATTGAATGGTTCTCCTTATCATAAGCGCACTTCTCGTTAATTTGGTCCCTATCCTATTGTTGAAAGGATTGATGATATTGCCTATAAACTCCTGCAACCACCAGAGGTCCTTATCTACCCCACCTTCCACATTTCTCAGCTCAAACATTGCCATAACCTTCCTTCTGAGATTGTTCATCCTCCCGTCCTCAACCTATCCAGCCAGCTTTGTCCAATACCTGAGGCCATTCTAGCTAAACGTTTGACAAAAAGGGGTAACAAAGCTGTTGTACAATGCCTTGTCAAATGGTCCAACTTAGATGCTTCTTATGCCATTTGGAAATTAGCCTCTGCACTACGAGCTCGATTTCTAGCCTTCACCCTTTAAGACAAGGGTCATCTTCATCAGGGGGTATTGATACACACATTACAACAACAACTGATGTGGAAGTTGAGTAGGATAGCTGAGTAGGATTATTTGAACATTTAGTTTTGACGGAAAAAGTAGTTATTCTGCTTTCTATATTTTCAGCATGTTTTGCATTTCAATTTCAAACTCTAATTATATAAGTAATAGTTTGTAATAGGGGAAAGTCACTTTGAAAGCTAATACAAATTATTTTTTTCTTTTTCTGAATTCTCTCTTCTCTCTTACCTCTATTTCTCTCCTCTTCTCTCTCGAATCATTGTTCCATTGTTGTGTTTGATACCTTATTGGTATCATATATATTACCATCTTATATTTGTCATCGTCAATGACTATCACCTCTAACTACTACCGCTGCTAACTTTTAGAAACATGATTAACCAAATAAATAATTTTATAGCACAATATAAATTAAGATTTTCTATAACATTATTGATATAATATTTAGTTATTTTTTTAAAAAAATCTATATATTTAATTTTCTTTAAAAGGTAAATTATGAAATTCAGATGTCGAAAAAGAATATTTTAGTTATGTAGTGACCAAATTTAAAGATAATATCTTAATAGATATTTCTTCAAATTTAAATAGTTTAATTTTAATAAAAACAAATGGCCTTTGTTCTAACGATCTAAACCCTTACATCATTGCCCAAGAATATAATCCTAAACAAAAAGATAAAATTGTTCAATCGATATTTATATTTTTTGGTAATAATGTAAATATTACCATTAACAACAAACTCCGATATACCTAAAGAGCACCTAAATCACATATCCACCTTCCATGAAGGTACTATGTAATGTAGGCCTCGAACCTAGCTAGCTATACAAAAATTTCCTGAATCAATCTCCTACAGCAGTGTGCTTTCTTAGATATTCTAATTTGTTCTATTCTATCTATAAACTCCTTCTTGATCTGTACCATTATCATGTCTATATTTACAATGTTTCCTCTAAACAATTTCCAATATCTAGCTTTCCAGGTATGGTATATTCCTGCACTCCATATAGCTGCTACTATCTCTTTTTTAAATTTCTGCCAATGTCGATTCTTTATTCTATCAAATGTCTGCTTCACATCCCTTTAGGGATTTGGATTCCTATCCAGCATGCTAATTCTGCTTTTATTTTTCGTATCCAGCTACATTCTGCAAAGTTATGTCGAGAGGATTCCTCCATCATTTGATCACATAGACAACATTGCTCATGTTCAATATGAATCTGTAATCTCTTCAACCTTTCTTTCGTTAATAATTTGTCTTGCACAACCAACCAGGTTTTAAACCTATGCTTTGCTTGTGAAATGGAGCTCCATATTAGTTCAGCATTTCTCATTCTTCTTAGTGGCCCTAACAGTTTATTATAGCTGCTAGATATTGAGTAAGCCCCTTGAGGATCTAGGATGTAGCTCCCTTGTTGGTACCAATCTTGCATCACCTGTTTTAATGAAATGATCTTCTTTCAATAACAGATACAATCATTAGGAGGTTGGTGACTCCAAATATCAGTGGTATTTCTCATATAAATCCCATGCACCCATTCATCCACATCGAGTCTTTTTTATTTGCTATTTGCCAAAATAATTTTCCAACAAAAGCAATATTCCACAGCCTACTCCCTGTGTTGTTCAACCCACCAAACTTCTTTAGACAATAGATTCCATCCCAAGCTACAGGTGAGATTTTCCTCTTGCCTTCAATGTTACCCCACAAGTACTCCCTACATTTCTTGTTCACCTCCTTTAACACACTTTGTGGTTGAATGAATGTTGCTCCCCAGAAGCTGTGTAGTAAGAATAAGATTGATGTGACTACCTGTAGCCTCCCAGCATAAGACAATTGCTTGGAGTAAACTGTACTGATTCTATTTGTTATCTTCTCAATAAGCTGGTGACATTCCATCTTGTTCCACTTCCTTAATAATAGAGGTAACCCCAGATATCTTATAGGAAATGCACCTAACCTGAATCTGGTTTATTGCACTAAATCTTCCTTCATTTGATCATCCACTCCAGCTAGAAAAATACTGGACTTCTCCACATTTGCCACCAGCCCTGTAACCTTACTAAAATGAGATAAGGCTTCCATTACTCTTACTATTGGTGTAAGAGATCCTTTACAAAAGATCATCAGGTCGTCTGCAAATATCAGGTGTGTCAGCTTTAGTTGTTTACACATGAGATGGAATTTGAAGTTTAGCAATTCACTCATATATTTTAGTATTCTAGACAAGTATTCCTTGACTAATACAAATAGCAAGGGAGCATTGGATCCCTCTGTCTCAACCCTCTTTGTCCTTCAAAAAAGTCATAACCTTCTCCATTAACTCTTATAGTATACTTAGGATATATAACACAAGTCATAATCAAACTTATGAATTTGTCAGGAAACCTATACCCTTTGAGTGCTTCTTCCACAAACTCCCAACTAACCATATCGTAAGCTTTCCTTAGGTCAATTTTCATCAAACATCTAGGTGATATCTGTCTATTGTAGTGCGTAAACAAATCATGGCATATAAATACATTATGAACCATAGATATCCTTTGCACAAATGCTGATTGATTCTCTGCCACAATTGCATTGACAGCAACCTTCAGTCTACTACAGAGTAATTTGGAAATACATTTGTACAGAACATTGCAACAAGCAATGGGTTTGTATTGGCTGGCATTTTCATGAACCTTTACCTTTGGAATCAATGCAATATTGGTAGTGTTGATTTGCCTTAGTAGCCTTCCATTGCTGAGGAATGACAATACTGCCTCTGTGATGTCCTTCCCTACAATGCCCCATGCTGACTTGAGAATCCACTTTCATAGCCATCTGGTCCCGGGCTTTGCTGCTTCAATTTTAAACATAGCTTTCTTCACTTCCATTTCAGAGTAGGACTTAATTAGATCAATTTGTTGTTCCACTGATAAGGTATCCCATTGTTGAGAATGCCAAGGAAAGCTTTCAATCTATCTGACTGCTTCCTTCCTAATAGATTAGTGCAGTACTCCACAAATATATTAGCAACAGCTTCTTATTCAGTCTGCCATCCATATTGATCCTTCATCTGAGTGATTTCCTGCTGCAACTTCTTATATTTTATAACTGAGAAGAAGTACTTAGTGTTAATATCTCCAAGCTTTATCCAAGTAGCTTTACTTTTTGTTGCAAAAACATCTATGCTAAGTTTGAAGATAGCTTGAACTTTTGGAATTTAAGCTTCTCATCCTCCTGGTATTGTGCATTTAGTGGATCAAGCTGCAATAGTTTCTGAGCTTGTTTCAGTGCTACTTTATCATCCTCTGCTTCCTTAACTATGTTGCTGAATTGTTGCTTATTTAGCTCTTTAAACTTCCTTTTCAACTATTTTAATTTCTGCGTTACTTGATACATTCTGCAACCATCAATTTGTGCATCCTAATACTTACTTTACCTTATCAAGAAATAAGGGATGTTGTGCTTAAACATTGCTATAATAGAAAGCTCTCCTCCTTCTGAAGTTGTTCTCATTTAACATCACTTTAGCTAGGCGAATGATCACTGATGCCTTCTGGTAGGAAGGTTGCTCTACATACAGGCATAGTAATTAGCCAGGCTTCATTAATGAACATCCAATCTATTTTAGAGAATATTCTATGATCACTACTTCTATCATTTCAAGTGTATTTTTGTCCTTGTTGAGGAAACTCAATTAGTCCATATGTGTCCACACAATGCTGGAAATCCACAACCTCTGCCCAAGTTACTGGATCCCCCCCATTCTATCTTCTACATTTAGTACATAATTGAAATTACCCAAGATTAACCAAGGTTGTTGACATGTTGAGCTTTGTTGCTCTAGTACCTCCCATAGTTCCTTCCTCTCCTCTCTAGTATTATGTGCATACACTACTGATAACATAAACCTCAATTGCATAGGAATGTATGTTACCTCACACGTCACTATTTGAGTTGTACTCAATTTAAGCTGGATGTTGTAGTAGTCTGGCCTCCAGCTTATCCAAAATTTACCATTATAATGGTTTCCCAAGTTGTTTATATTATTCCATCCACTGAACATATTTCTAGCTATTTTCTCTAACTTGTTACTTTTTATTTTTGTCTCCAACAATCCTACTAGATTAACTTGTTCAACATTACAAAGGGACTTGACCTCCCTTTGCTTATTTGGGCCATTGATCCCCCTAACATTCCAGTAGAGCATATTAACCATTCCCTGATTGAGAAATGGGTTGGCCTCCCACATTATCTCCTTTATTGGCTGTGACACTACAATCTAGCTTACTCATGTGTAGAACCTGAAAGGTGTTATTACTTATCACCTGTTGTGACCACTTATTCTGGATCCTTCCTACATGCCCTCTTGATGGTGTTATCCATACAGAGGTTGCATGTTCTTGTGTTCTCTCTTTTAGGAGGGGTTCCTCTTGTCTTTGACCACTTTTTTAAATTTGCTGCTTCTCCTTTGGCTCTTTAGAGTTTGGTTTATTAGCCCTCATTCCTTCTTGTGCTGTCTTTTCTTTTTGCTCATCTGTTTTTGGCTCCTTCTTCTTTCTACATTCTACTTCTGAATGCCCATATTTGTTGCAGAATTTACATAATGTTGGCTTCCAATCATAGATCACCTTTTTTCTACCACTAATCCTTTTTATTCCTAAACAGAATACAATCTGGTAAAACTATATCCATTCCCACCTCTATTAGTAATCTTGCAAAGTTAAGCCCTATCTTCTTCTGTGTATTTTGGTCTACCATCAATGACTTTCCAATCAAACTGTCTATCTTACTTAGGCCTTTTGGACTCCAATACTTGAAATCCAGTCCAGGTAACTTTATCCAAATTTGCATAGTGTATAATTCTTCTCTCGTAAACTCAATGTTTGGGCACCAAGCTTTAACAATAAATGGCTTATTATCAAAGTGATAGATTCCCCCTTGTATTGCTTTATTTTTTCCCAATTCTGTATCAAACCTGACTAGTACAATCCCATTTTTTAGCATTAAAACTTTATTGATTCCATGTTTGGCCCAGATCCTCTGTATATACCCATTGAGTACTGGAAATGGGGGATGAGCTCCCCTCCCAACACATAGCATACCACAGGATTCCAATATTCAATTTCAGAAGCAATATCTTCTAATTCAATATCTACAATTGACGACTCACCTTGCACTATAGGAGCTACATATTCAAGTTTGAAGCGAGTATTCGATAGTTTTGAGATATCAAAATTTTCCCAAATCGAGCTCTGTTTGGTTGGTTGCTCGAGTTCCTCCTCCACCTGATCCGCCCAGGACTTGGTTCCGCTACTCGAAGGACTTTGCTTCTTATTTCCTGATTGTACTACCTCGTTCCATTGTGGAATTGCTTTCAATTTGTTTGCCTTCTTTGATTCTCTTATCGGAATTACTATTGCATTGCTTTCCTGTTCACATAGGGTTTCTGTCAATTGACTGCTTTGAGCCCGTTGTCCACGATTTTGGTTGTATGTAGCTGTTTCTTCCTTCGCTATTAGAGCCTTCTGAGATGGAACACACACCCTCTTCCTCATGGCCAGCGCACGTTAGTTAAAGTGCACTGAGAGAAAACGAGCCATCGTCAGAACTCCTTTAGTGTCCGGTCCCAAATTACCAATTTAAGATATGGAACTCGACATTGAACGTCTTATTTGACCTTCATTTAATGTTGTATTGTGGTCCGGGCCCGGGCCAAACGGGCCTAAACGGGCCAGGCCAAACGGACCTGGGCTTGAGGCGGGCGGGGCTGAGGCGATCCCGGGCCAAACGGTCCCAATGTGTGAAACCGGCCCACGACGGTCCTAAGCCCACATGGTCCCGGGCTAAATGGGCCGGGGCCGTGGGCCTCCGCGGGCCTAACGGGCTTTTTTGTTTCGGGCTATCTTTTTATTTTTTTTATCTAAGGCACTTTCTTGTAAACTATATATGTATATACTAGTATAAATTGCTTATATATAGCTATATAAATATATATAGTATATATAGTATGTATAGTATGTATATATAAGGGTGTATTATGTGTATATATAATTATATATTGCCTTATGTAATATATATTGCCTTATATATATATATATATATATATATATATATATATATATATATATATATATATATATATATATATATATATATATATAGTTTATATGTATTAGAGATATATATAGTGCCTTATATATATGTGTATGTATATATATATATATATATATATATATATATACATACACACACACACACACACACACATATATATATATATATATATATATAGGCTATTTTTTTAATTTTTTTTATGTAAGGCACTTTCTTGTAAACTATACATTAGTTTGCGCCAATCACCCTAGTGTCTTTTGGAACCGAAAAAGGCATATTGTAACTCTTCCTTACGAAGAAAACTTCTCCGAGGATGATATCCCTACTAAATCATGACCTTGCCAGATGAATGCTGAATTAGTCGAATTTTGCAAAAATGAGATTGACAGTTTGTTACACAAGGGTTTGATAAAACCCTCAAAATCTCCTTGGTCATGTTCTGCCTTTTATGTTAATAATGTTGTAGAAAAGGAACGTGGTATTCCTAGATTAGTTATAACACCGTTGAATAAACATCTGAAATGGATTAGATATCCTATCCCCAATAAAAGGGACTTGTTATCTAGATTATATGACGCCAATATATTTTCAAAATTTGATTTAAAATCTGGATATTGGCAAATTCAAATTTTTAAAGAGCATACTTATAGAACTGCTTTTAATGTTCCATTTGGTCAATATGAATGGAATGTCATGCCATTTGGTTTAAAAAATGCCCCTTCTGAATTTCAGAAAATTATGAATGATATTTTTAACCCTTATCTAGATTTTATCATTGTTTATATTGACGACATACTAGTATTTTCTAAAACATTAGAGATGCATATTAAGCATCTTGATATTTTTAAGAAAATTATAATACAAAACGGTTTAGTAATTTCTAATCAAAAAATGAGTCTATTCCAAACAAATGTTCGATTTTTAGGTCATAATATTTTCCAAGGAAAAATTAACCCGATACAAAGATCGATTGATTTTGCCTCAAAATTTCCTGATATTATTACTGACAGGACTCAATTACAAAGATTTTTAGGAAGTTTGAATTATATATCTCCTTTCTACAAAAGTTTATCTAGTGATCTAGCCCCTCTATACAACAGGCTGAAAAAGGATCATAAGCAGCCTTGGACTGACCAGCATACTGTGTTAGTCAATTTATTAAACATCATGTTAAGTCTTTACCTTGCTTAACTCTTGCTAATCCTACATGGTAAAAAATTATTGAGACTGATGCGTCCAACGTTGGCTACGGTGGGATTTTAAAACAAGTGAATCCCAACAATAAGAGTGAATACCTGATAAGATTTCACTCTGGTAAATGGACCGAAGCCCAGAAGAAATATGCTACTGTGGCTCATGAAATGTTAACTATTGTTAAATGTGTTTTAAAATTTCAAGAAGATTTATATAATCAAAAGTTTTTAATAAAAACTGATGCTCAATCTATTAAATATATGTTTGACAAAGATTTCAAACATGATGCGTCTAAATTAATATTTGCTAGATGGCAAGCTCAACTGGCGCCTTTTGATTTTGAAATTCAATGCAAAAAAGGAATTGATAATTCCCTTCCGAATTTCTTATCCCAAGAATACCTTGATTAATTATGAATTTCTATAACTTTTCTAGATGAAGAATTATTAATTACTATCCTTAAAGTAGTTAGGTTAAATCGAGATCTACAAAATCTCATAATTGAATTGATAATTGGAGATATCGTTGATAACCTGATTGAAAATAATTTTTCTAGTAATGATTATGCTGAAATTGTTAGGGATAACATGCTGGATTACCTCTTCTCAGAATAAATTGACTTGTTATTTATGCAGAATGGACCCTTCATGGGCCACCAGAGGCAGAGGTAGGGGAAGATCTTCCCCTAGTAGATCATATTCTCAAGGATCGTCATACGAATCCTCATCAAATTCTCCGGTGATACAAGCAGGAAAAAAGAGTTTAATAAACTCAAAGATATTTCATAAAGGAGATTCCTCATCAAGTCCGTCTATACATCTGGATGATATTCCAGAAGATAATTCATTATACGGTCATCTACAGGCATATTTGGCCGCCAAAAAGCAAAGTAATACATTTGCTTCAATCGCTAGAGAAGAGGACAACGATGATATCAAGTCATACGAAAAATTACCAAAGAAAAAAATAATATTTCTCCTAGAAAACTCTGAGATTCAGCGAAAGGATGAACCATGGAAGATATTCCAGAGATACCTAATTAATGGGTTATACTACCCGGATGAATTATATAAAGCCCGCGCTTATTATGAGACCATCCTCATCAGCACAGGTAGTGCAGAATTCCAGCACTTTTCCGGTTATAACACAAGTGAGAACGTTTATAACTTCTCAAAAATTATTATCAAGCAGATTATATCTGTTGAAGAATGAGGGATATCCACAATAAAAAAGAGGCAGATAAGCCTTAATAAATCACCCATGAATTTTACTTACTGGGATTATATGCAGGCATTCGATAGAGTATTATATTACAACAATGATAGACATAAACACACTTGGTTTATTAAAATACGTGCAAAGATATTTGTAGAACCTATCCCTAATTGGTTTCTGAACTGGTGGGCATATCACGGCCCCACAACAAAGATATATTGCCAAACGGGCCTGGGCTTCAGGCGGGCCGGGATGAGGCGGTCCCGGGCCAAACGGTCCCAATGTGTGGAACCGGTCCACGGTGGTCCTAAGCCCACATGGTCCTGGGCTAAATGGGTCGGGCCCGCGGGCCTAACGGGCTTTTTTGTTTCGGGCTATCTTTTTATTTTTTTTATCTAAGGCACTTTCTTGTAAACTATATATGTATATACTAGTATAAATTGCTTATATATAGCTATATAAATATATATAGTATATATAGTATGTATAGTATGTATATATAAGGGTGTATTATGTGTATATATAATTATATATTGCCTTATGTATTAGATATATATATATATATATATATATATATATATATATATATATATATATATATATAGTGTCTTATATATATATATATATATAGTTTATATGTATTAGATATATAATATATATACTATATCAAATTTAAACACAAAATAAATTGCAAAGAAATATTCAAGAGAATGTCTTATATATTTTACTATTACGACATTAACAAAGAATGACAATATCTTTCTTAGTCTTCCTTCCCCTAATGGAATGAGCACAACAAGGTACTAATACCACCATTAAAAGGAAAAAAAACTAAGGAATATGTGCCAAAATACAAGTTACATGTTAGTCTATGTATTATCTCTAACAAATCTCATAAATCCTTGAAGGTCTGGAGGAATTTCCATTGGTGGTGGTGGAAAAGAAGCTTGTTCATCACCGCTTCCAGGCGAAGCAGCATCCTGCGCAAGTTTCGCTAGCATTTCTTCATAAGCTTCATCTATCTCCGGTTGTGATTCTGCAAGTCCAAAATTTCTTCTTTCCGAACGGATCCAATCTCTGAAGAGTACTGATTTTTCCAAGCTCTCCCTCATAGACGCTCTATGATCACCGATTTGAAGCCTCGCTTGACTGAATGCGCTCTCCGATGCCACTGTTGAAACTTGAACACCTACAATATCTCGAGTCATCCTTGAAAGAACCGGATAGTGTTTTTGTTTGTCCTTCCACCAATCCAAAACATCGAAGGAGCCATCAGGATTCTCTGATTCAAGTCCCTGCGACAAATAAACTTGAAGCTCATTTAGTTGTGAACTATCACCAAAATTATCACCTTGAGAACCCCTGAACTCCGTTCAAGAACTAAGGGCTTTTAGGCCCGCAGTTCTTTTAGATGCTTGCGAACTAGACGAAGTAGAAGTTGGAACATTTGGTCTAGCTTGATCTAAGGCAAGTTGATAAGCATTATAAATAGTTTGAGCATTTATTTTACTTGAGGCTTTTGCATCTCCAAGTGTAGCAAATTCCTCAGCTGAAAGTGATAAAGCGTTATAAATATTTGAATACCAAAAGTGAGGACCTCCTAATTTCATTGTAGGATTTAACAATGCAGCAACACCAAAAATAGGGGGGATAGGGAAAAAATATTTTTTAAACTTAGCTTTCATAGAATTAATAGCTTCATAAATTACTCCACCCTTTGAAAATTGAGTAAATAAATCTACAAGTGCTGCAATATAAACTAAACAGATAGAAATAGTAGGATAATATTGGTCAGATAATTCATTTGTAGCAATATGAAATTGTTCTAAAAAGTCTACAAGCATTTTAACATTACTCCAATCTTGATTTGTAAGGTGCTCATCATCATCATCATCACCATCACCTACACGAGCATTATACGTTGCGCTTATTGGGTTCCTATATTCATATGCAACAACTAAACTTTCATACATGTAATTCCATCTAGTCGGACGAGGTTTAAGAACCTTTCTTTCTCTAAGGCCAAACTCATTACATTTTTTAAAATAGTCTCTAAGTCTACTTCTACGGTTTGAATAAAAAAGCCAATTAAGAACCATTTTAACCTTTTCAATTTCTACATTTAAAACTTTCATACCAGCATCTACGATTAAATGGTAAATATGACAAATACATCTTGTCACACCTCCTTTTTCACCTGCGCCCACAGGGGCGTAGGGGAGTTTTTCCAATTAAAGGACCATCGAAACGGGATTTATTTATTTAATTCAAAGTCGCCACTTAGGAGATTTATGGTGTCCCAAGTCACCGGTTGAATCCCGAATCGAGGAAAAGATTGACTCTGTATTATAGTCCACGAACCCAAAATCTAAGTAAGGAATTCTGTTAACCCGGGAGAAGGTGTTAGGCATTCCCGAGTTCCGTGGCTCTAGCACGGTCGCTCAACTGTTATATTTGGTTTAAATTATCCAATTTTAACAATTATGAATCTACGTGCAAATTTAACCTTAACCGTTTTTATTCATTATTATTTTAAAAGAGAATTGCAACGTCATGAAAATGCGTCTCGAACTGCGCCACATAAATGCACCCGTCGTTTTTGACACATTCCGACTTGTTGAGATTTGGATTTGGGTCACATAAATGTGCACTCGAGTTTAGGGAGGTAATGTTGTTAAAATACGCGCCTAAAGAGACTAACGCATTATTATTCTGGGGAAGACCGTGAAATTCACTAAACGACCTGTTCATGAAATCTAAGGATTTAAATATATACATCTAATGAGGGCCCCACAATTTATGCATTTAGGCGAGGCTCGCCTTATTTTATTATTTTTAAAGGTCCATCCTAAAATAATCTATAATTTTCTATTTAATTCGTCTCTAAAATGAAAGCAGTCCTAGTTAATTAATGTACGTGAAAGATCCGAAATTACATAACTCGATTTCAAACAGTTAAGCCCCAGAGCTGAACGAAGAGAGCGGGACATTTCCAGTACACGACTAAAACTTCATTTCACAGAAAATGGGCCACCTGAGCCCACAACGGCTCATACACCTAGTATCCTATCAATGGAACTTCCATAGCCAGGGCAGGAATTATTTAGGCCTCAGGGATCATGACAATCCAACTTGATCAATGGTTGTAGGGGGGGGGAGCTAATTTGCAGAATTAATCATACTTGCATCAAACTCATAATTTCTAATTTTTGCACTCGAGCTTGACATCATTTTTTAAGTTATTGTAGCACTAATTTTAACACACAACTCAATTCTCATTTTTTGTTTAGCCCATAACTCACAATTGCTTGCTCATCCCTAATAGAGAAGAAATGGTATTATGAATCACTTATCCAATAATGATTTAAATCACACATGGAGTCATGGATAATTTCAAATTTGAAATTAAACATACGTGACCAGGACTAACGTGAATATGCACCTATTTGCTGTGATTTGCCTTTGATTTTTAGTGTGGCGAGCAATTAACCCGAACAATGAAACTATTTGATACTATGGACTTGATTTCAACAGAAATTAGCTACATATTAGAGTTAACAGTCAATCACAATTCAAAACAACTCAAATCGGTTAAACAACAATCTTAATTATACAGGTGCCTATTATCCACAAGTTATAAAACAGTACATAGCATGTTAATAATCCAACTAGTCCCTTACGGGCGCATTAATGCACAAATTTATCATACAAATCTTAAAGCTAACTGTATCATAATAAACTAAAAAACAGTAAAGCTTTAATGGATGTCAAACAACAATTGCCTTTCCATTCCACTGAAGAAACTACATCAAAACAGGTTCAAATGTGTACCTGGAGAAATGCAACACAGGAAGAGGAGAAAGAATAGTCAGCAGCAGGCTAGCAGCAGTCAATACAACAGCAATACACCAGCAGCAGCAACTCAATCAATACTCCAAAAAACCCAGAAAGGTTGTAAACTAACAGCAACAGCAAATACTAAGACAAACAGACTCAACCAAGCTTGTATTAAACCCAAAACTGAACCAGTAGATCGCTGAACCACTTAAGCAATCAAAAGGAATGTGAATCACTGTCCAGAATTCGAATTACATCTACGGATGCAATGAAACAATATATTTCTTTTGATTTCTATTCTTAAACTCTCCAACACTCTTGAAAAGAAACTGATCACTTTCAAAGCTCCCAAATGTTGTTCTCCTCCCTCCCTAAATTCTCTCCTTAAGGTCCTATTTATCCTGTTGTAGATCCTCTTTTGAAGTATATTTTAATCCCTTTTAGATCTATCCATAGCACCCTCTATTAGAGGGCAGACTGCTGTCTTGATCGGGCGTAATGCTCCCCCTTCGTCATAAGGCGTGCTTTCTCACCACCTAATGATGATCAAATCACGATCATGGGGTTGCCCGGTTCTAATTCCATATGAAGAATAGAATGGAAATCAAGACCCCGAAGCTTCTTTAGTTCCAGATGATGCGGATCCAATCTCATCTCCTGAGCTATGGTTCAGTTGTATTTCCTTTTCACTTTTTAATCAAAATCCTATGTTATTCTCTGATTTCCACTCTCTAAAGGTGCTAGACAGGGTGTCAGCTCTACTGCCTTTTCAATTCTTAATTAAAGCCCCATAAAGCTTTGAATTATTATAACCAGGACAAACGATTCTTTAAAACATACTTGTAATGACATTAGCAAGAAACATTCAATAAACAAACCTATTTGATATTCGACTTCCGAAACAATTAATAGAATTATTTCAAACGAGGAATCAGAACACCACGAGACACGAACATGCTGATTAAAACACAAGTTAACTGATTTGTATAAACCGTGAAAATAAAAAACTAGAAATCTAATGATTCATATGGCAGGTGCAAACATCAGCAATTAAATATAAGGGTTAATTAACATATCCAAAATCAGAAAATAAGAACTAACAGAAACAACTAAATTGGACAGAAAAACTAAAATTAACAAAAATACGAACGGCTAAGCTAATCTAAAGCAAAGAAATGTGGTTCGAAGTAAATTGCAATTTTAACTAGAAAAATGAACCAATCAAATACATGCAGAAGAAAAGAGGGAGAAGTAGAGGTGAATCGAGTAAAACAGGAAGAAAGTGCCACAGGGGTTCACCGATTCAACTTTGAACTCACTTGGCGTCTTGACTCGCAGGGAACTGAGGCTAATCATTTGTTCTTGTTAAGAACAAATGACCAGCATCAGTTCCTGCTGTGAGTCGAATCTTCTTGTTATGGGAACACAGTCCTGAGTCGACATATGCCAACAACTCATCGAGAACCGATTTTGAAACTATAAGGCTCAGACTCAGATTTGAGATTCGAAAGAACATAGTAATATTCGAGGGAAAACAATGATGGATGGTGTATGAGGAGGTCAAGGTGGTTGTGGGGTGTGATTTTGGCGGTCATCGAAGAAGGTGAGGTTTTTGGCTAATTCTTTGATTGAAGATTCGAGAAGATCGAGGTTGATTCAAAGAAAAATGAGCGTGGATTCGGTGAGGGGATGGTTTGGTGGTTCAGGGGTGTGATTTTCACGGCCATTGGAGCCGGCGCCGCTGGGTTTTCAGGCGAAGGGAACGAGGGCGGCTAGGGTTTGGGGGGCGTCTCTGAAGGGTCTGAGAGATGATGGGGCGAGGGAGGTTTGGTTTGGGGGCATGGGGTAAGGTTTTAGGAATATATAGTGGGGTGGGGATTTGATCTTGGCCGTTGGATCAATTAAGATCGACGGCTTGGATCAAATCACTAAACGGAACGGCGTCGTTTAGCTTGTCTTGAGACCGGGTTGGTCTTTGATAGAAATGGGTCGGGTGACGGAGGAGTTGATCTGGACCGTTCGATCCAATCAAACGAATGGTTGAGATTGACTGACTTAAAACGACATCGTTTGGATAATTTTGGAGGCGGACTGGAGCGTTTGATCGTATGAGATTGATGGTCCAAATTCACCATGTCCAAACGATGTCATTCTGGATTGGTCGCAGGTGGACTGGATTTGGGGTGGGTATGGGCTGGTTTTTTGGCCAGGTTTGGCTGTGTTTTGGATTTGGGCTTGGCCAAATTGGCCCAACCGAATTTTCCTCTTCTTATTCTCTTTTCCTTTTCAATTTTCCTTTTCAACAATAAAAACTAAAAATCCTAATTAAATTATAAAATTTACAATTAACTTAAAATATTAACTCTTAAAAATAATTATCACACGAAATTAAACACCAATAAAGATAAAATCACACAATTTGGACATTAAATGCTAAAAATGCAAAGTACATATTTTTGTGATTTTCCGTTTTGTAAAACAAACTTGATTGTTTAATTAATTCCTAAATTGTAAAATAAAATTCTAAATGCACATGCAACACATATTTTTGTATTTTTCTTAATTAAAGTAGAAATAAACATGCACAAACAAAATACAAATAAATCACAAACAAACACAAAACCATTTTATTTTGAATTTTTGGGAGTAGTTCTCGTAGGACAAAAATCACGTGCTCACAGCTGCCCCTCTTTGTCCGGAAACACGAAGGGTTTTCGTGCAAAGATGAAGTGAGCAGTTACGAGCGATTTTTGCCCGTTCGGCTACTCTATGTGAAGCATTTTTTGAAAGATTTGACCGAACCTCTGCTTTAAAAGTTTCCTACATATCCCTAGCTAAAAGGGAATCAGATCAATGTAGTTCGGGAAGTTTTGGTAGCTGGGACTGCAATTTTGTTGTTACTACTGCTGCATGCTGTTACTACTGCTTTCCGACCTCCTTATTACACCGTGTTAAAAGAAAACAAGAAGCTAGACTAAACTAGGAATTACAACATCTTATCTATCTTCAAACTTGCTCTTGTAATCTTACTTCTGATTTCTGCAGCGGAATTTATGCTGGGGATATTTTGTTGTAACCCTCCGCTTTACTAACTTCTGACTTGAAATGGAGTGTAGTCCTCTGTTCTACAGGCGGGCTCCTGACTTCAAACTTGAAATGTACTCCTCTGTTCTACAGGCGGGCTCCTGACTCCAACTTGACTTTAAAAGATAATACAGCCTCCATTCTCCAGGCGGGCTCCTGACTTTACCAACAACTTAAAATTTAACAGCCTCCATTCTCCAAGTGGGTTCCTGACTTCAACAGCAATTTAAAGATAAAGCAGCCTCCATTCTCCATGTGGGCTCCTGACTTCACCAGCAACATAAAATTTAACAGCCTCCATTCTCCAGGTGGGCTCCTGACTTCAACAACAATTTAAAGATAATGCAACCTCCATTCTCCAGGCGGGCTCCTGACTTCGACTATAACCTGAAAATATAACAACCTCCATTCTCCAGGCGGGCTCCTGACTTCGACTATAATTTGAAATATAACACCTCCATTCTCCAGGCAGGATCCTGACTTCAACAACTTCTTCAGAATATAACACCTCCATTATCCAGGCGGGCTCCTGACTTCGACAACTTCCTAAAAATATAACACCTCCATTCTCCAGGCGGGCTCCTCACTTCAACAACTTCTTCAAAATATAACACCTCCATTATCCAGGCGGGCTCCTGACTTCGACAACTTCCTAAAAATATAACACCTCTATTCTCCAGGCGGGCTCCTGAATTCGACAACTTCTTCAAAATATAACACCTCCATTATCCAGGAGGGCTCCTGACTTCAACAACTTCTTCAAAATATAACACCTCCATTATCCAGGCGGGCTCCTGACTTCGACAACTTCTTCAAAATATAACACCTCTATTATCCAGGCGGGCTCCTGACTTCAACAACTTCTTCAAAATATAACACCTCCATTATCCAGGCGGGCTCCTGACTTCAACAACTTCTTAAAATGCGTTCTATCGCCGTGGTTCCTTCCTGCCTCTTGAACCATTTTCCTTCTAACTTGAATCATCTTCTTTCAGAACTGCTTCCCTCAAAACTGGTGTTTCATTCCTCTAAAAACTGCTAGGGATAACACCGGTGTTTCAAGAATATGTTATTCTCCTCCTTCGAAGATTACTTCCCTTAAAGCTGGTGTTTTCCTTACTCTGAAACTACTTCCCTTACGACTTGTGTTATCTTCCTCCTGAAATTGCTTTCTTTAAACTTGTTTTGCCTTCTCCCGAAAACTGCTGGGGATACCGCTTCCCTCAAAACTTGTGTTTAGACTTCCAGAAAATTTTCGAAATGAGAGGAAATTTTCTGCCCTAGTTTGACAATCTTTCTTGTGGCATGTCTTCCCGTCATCAATAACATTTCCTGTCCCTGCTTCAAATAAAAGAAAATTTATTAGTTTAAAATGTGGGGGACGTTCCTGCTGGGGATGGTTTTCCCCTTTTCTTTTTCCCATGCTCTGCGTTGTTCGACCATCTTGAAACTTGGCCGATAACTTTCAACCTTTTTGATGCTTCTGTTATTTGCCAACTTCTCAACCATTGTTTTCCACTTTTACTCCATACTTTCCCCGACATCTTAGAAAAATCCATCATTTGGTCTTATAATGACATCTTTCTTGTCCCATCACATTATCTTCGGCCTGTCTTATCCCCATTTACCTTGTCCCATGTTGGCGACTAGTAGTTGGCCTTGAAAATCCTTCTTAAAAACAAACTACTATAAAAATCTTTAACCAAAAGAAATGAAAGATGATGACTTCACAAGATAAAAGAAAAATCTTCCTAAAGAATTGTTTGAAGAGAAAAAGGAAAAGGACTTATCTGAATGGTATAACCGATCTCAATGATCATGTCGTGCATTTCGGTTTAATCAACCCAGTCTATTATATCACTCAATCTTTCTGATGACCTTACTTTGCATTTCAAAAGGTCCCACCACCCAACTCTTTTGCCGAATCAACATCTTTGTTCTGCTTGATGCCTCGACGGATCATTTCTATCAACCTTACCTCGTTTGCCCACTTTCAATTCCTTGTCACCTTATAGTGCCCTTCGAGGGGTTTTCACTAATAAGACTCTCTCGTTTTTCTCAACTCCCGTCGTCCTATGGTGCCTGTGAAGGTTTTCACCGATAAGACTCTCTCATTTTATTTCTCTCAACTTCCGTCACCTTATGGTTCCTGTGAAGGTTTTTACCGATAAGACTCTCTCATTTTATTTCTTTTCAGCTGGGGATTGGGATGTTACTGCTAAGATTCTCTCATTTCATTTCCTTTCTGCTGGGGATTCTCTCATTTTATTTCTTTTCTGCTGGGGACCAGAGTGTTACTCCATACTTCCATTTGCCCGACTTGGCACTTCTCGGATACTGATCGGGAGGTCTTTTGGAAATCGATATGGGTTTCTGGTGTATGGCTAAAGAAAAATTTAAAATAATTTTGATGGGTAAAAGATTACAACTCTTGGAATCAACTTTCTTTCCCCAAAATTATAAACACCACTTCTGCCCCAGTTTTTCTTGCTTGGGGATTCTTATTACACTATGACCGAGCCGTGAGGCGCCTACGTATCATTTTTGAGGAATCAGGTCAAACGTAGTTCCCAATTCCTTTGTTTTTCTTGTGACTTTTCTTTTGTCTTTATTATCATTATTTTTCTTTTCTCCCTTTTTTCACTTTCATTACTGATTACAAAGAGGGGTGTGAAAGAATAAATAAGGCTCAAAAGGGGAAGCAAAGGTTGAAGTGTTTGGATGGAAGAACACATTGCCTCCGTCATTTCATTCTCCGATATCATGCCAAATGCAAACAAACAACAATTAAAAGAAATCATACATAATATCTCTTAACTGCATCAGAATTGATGGCCATGTCGATGCATTTTCCTTCGATATCTGTTAAACATAAAGCACCATTGGACAACACTCTGGTTACCATGAATGGCTCTTGCCAATTCGGGGCGAACTTGCCTTTTGCCTCAGCCTGATGTGGAAGGATGCGTTTCAGCACTTGCTGGCCTACTTCAAACTTCCGGGGACGCACCTTTTTGTTGTATGCTCTTGCCATTCTCTTTTGATATAACTGACCATGACACACAGCTGCCAATCTTTTTTCATCAATCAAGTTCAACTGCTCCAGACGAGTTTTGACCCACTCATCATCATTAATCTCAGCTTCAGCGACAATTCGAAGGGACGGGATTTCAACTTCCGCAGGTATTACGGCTTCAGTTCCATATACCAACAAATAAGGAGTTGCACCTACTGAAGTACGGATAGTGGTGCGATAACCCAACAATTCAAATGGTAATTTTTCATGCCATTGCCTCGAACCTTCTACCATTTTCCGAAGTATCCTCTTTATGTTTTTGTTGGCTGCCTCAACTGCTCCATTCGCCTTGGGACGATACGGGGTAGAATTGCGGTGTGTAATCTTAAACTGTTGACATACTTCCTTCATCAAATTACTATTAAGATTAGCACCGTTATCTGTGATGATCACCTTCGGGATTCCGAATCGACAGATGATATGTGAGTGAACAAAATCGACCACTGCTTTCTTGGTCACAGACTTGAAAGTCTTGGCCTCAACCCATTTGGTGAAATAATCAATGGCTACCAGAATGAACCTATGCTCGTTGGATGCTGCTGGCTCAATTGGTCCAATGATATCCATGCCCCAGGCGACGAAGGACCATGGCGCTGACATTGTGTGCAATTCCGATGGTGGAGAATGAATCAAATCTCCGTGTATCTGGCACTGATGACATTTGCGCACAAAACCAATACAATCTCGCTCCATGGTGAGCCAATAATAACCTGCTCGGAGAATTTTCTTCGCCAGCACATATTCGCTCATATGTGGTCCGCAGACTCCTGAATGTACTTCGGACATGACATCCATAGCCTGTCTAGCATCTATGCATCTTAACAATCCCAGGTCTGGTGTCCTTTTATACAGAACTCCTCCATTCAAGAAAAATCCACTTGCTAACCGTCGAATTGTTCTCTTTTGATCCCCCGTGGCTTGCACTGGGTATATCCCCATTCTGATGTATTTCTTGATATCGTGGAACCATGGTTCGCCATCCAGTTCTTCTTCAATCATGTTACAATAAGCATGCCGATCTCGGACTTGAATATGCAAAGGATTGACATAAGCTTTGTCTGGATGGTGCAGCATTGATGCTAGGGTAGCCAAAGCATCGGCGACCTCATTATGGACCCTTGGAATATGCCTGAACTCCACTGATCTAAACCATTGACAAAGATCATGCAAGCATTGTTGGTACGGTATGAGCTTCAAATCTCGCGTTTCCCATTCTCCTTGAATTTGATATACCAGAAGGTCCGAGTCTCCCAAAACCAAGACTTCCTGGACATCCATGTCTGTAGCTAACCTTAAACCCAAAATACATGCTTCGTACTCAGCCATATTGTTAGTGCAATAAAATTGAAGCTGAGCCGTAACAGGATAGTGATGTCCTGTTTCAGAAATAAGCACAGCTCCTACTCCGACTCCTTTCATATTAGCAGCCCCATCAAAGAAAAGTTTCCAACCTGGTTTTCTGACCTGTTCTAGTTCATCAATATGCACCACCTCTTCGTCAGGAAAATAAGTCCTCAGCGGCTCATATTCTTCATTGACCGGGTTCTCGGCCAAATGACCGGCCAATGCTTGGGCTTTCATCGCAGTCCGAGTTACATAGGTTATGTCAAACTCTATGAGAAAAATCTGCCATTTTGCAAGCCTTCCTGTCGGCATAGGCTTTTGAAAGATATACTTCAATGGATCCAAGCGTGAAATGAGGTAAGTAGTGTAGGATGACAAATAATGTTTCAACTTGTGTGCTACCCAAGTTAGGGCACAACATGTCCTTTCCAGGTGAGTGTACTTAACCTCATAAGCTGTGAACTTTTTGCTAAGATAATAGATGGCTTGTTCTTTCCTGCCGGTGACATCATGCTGCCCCAGTACACAACCAAATGAATTTTCCAAGACTGTCAAGTAAAGAATCAAAGGTCTCCCTGGTTCTGGCAGAACTAGCACAGGTGGGTTTGTCAAGTAACCTTTTATCATATCAAACGCTTCTTGACACTCATCAGTCCACTTGATCACAACGTCCTTCCTCAACAACTTGAAAATAGGCTCACAAGTTGTCGTGAGCTGAGCAATAAACCTGTTGATGTAGTTCAGCCTTCCTAACAGACTCATCACTTCAGTCTTGTTCCTCGGAGGGGGCAAATCTTGTATGACTTTGATCTTTGATGGGTCCAACTCGATGCCTCGCCGGCTAACTATGAATCCCGATAGTTTTCCGGATAGAATGCCAAATGCACACTTGGCGGGGTTAAGCTTGAGGTTATACCTGCGAAGCCTCCGGAAGAATTTCCTCAGATCTTCAACGTGGTCGGCCTGATGCTTTGATTTTATGATCACATCTTCTACATATACCTCAATCTCCTTGTGTATCATATCATGAAACACAGTAGTCATTGCCCTCATATAAGTTGCCCCAGCATTCTTCAAACCAAATGGCATTACCCGGTAGCAATAAGTTCCCCACGACGTGATGAAGGCCGTCTTTTCTACATCTTCTTCATCCATTAGAATCTGATGATACCCGGCATAGCAATCCACAAAAGATCCAATCTCGCGCGTAGCACAATTATCGATCAAAATGTAGATATTGGGTAGTGGGAAGTTATCCTTTGGACTTGCTTTGTTGAGATTGCGGTAATCGACGCATACTCTGATCTTGCCATCCTTCTTCGGTACAGGCACGACATTAGCCAACCAGACAGGATATCGAGTGACCCGAATAACCTTTGCATCCAACTGCTTGGTAACTTCTTCTTTAATTTTCACACTCATATCAGTTTTGAATTTCCTCAACTTTTGCTTGACGGGTGGGAACGCTGGATCAGTGGGCAATTTGTGGACCACTAAATCAGTGCTTAAACCTGGCATGTCGTCATATGACCACGCAAAAACATCTTTGTACTCAACGAGTGCTTTGATTAACTCCTCCCAGATTTTTGGCTCTAGGTGGACACTTATTTTAGTCTCTCGGACGTTGTCTGTGTCCCCTAAATTGACGGCTTCTGTGTCATTCAAATTGGGTTTGGGTTTTTCTTCGAAGTGAATTAACTCCTTACTAATTTCTTCGAAGGCTTCATCCTCATCATCATATTCTGATTCGTAATCACAATCTACTTCTTGAACTATCATTTCAGAATCAGATTGATTTTTAAGATTGGGCTGAGGATTCCTTATACACGCCATGTCATTAAGACCAGTATAAAGCGAACTGTACAGAAAAAGAAAAGAAAAAAACAAAATTAAAATAAAATAAGGAATGAAGAAGAAACTTTTTTATTTTTATTGAATTACGGGATAACAAGGTTTCACACTTTGATGAACACAACAAAAATAAAAGAAATCTGGACTACAACCCTGGAATAATCTAGAAAACAGGAAGGAAAATCAGAGCCAACTACCAAGACTCCCTCCGAATGGGAAAAGGAGTAGCCATCCAATTGTTGATTTTTGCCTTTGGCCCCACAAACTGCACATCCACTTGCTGGACCCCTCCCCAACTTCTACCATGTTGATTTCGGTGAATAATCTTTCAAAGACTTCATTTAAGTCTCCATCTGCACCGATCAACGGCCCTGTAACCTGGACAGCCATCGCTTTTTGATGCTCGGCCTAACAAAAGATCTGGACAGGCACGGGATTGGCTTGGGAAGGACCCAACTTCTTCAACTTGCGGGCCCGTCTCACATCCGCCACTGTAGGCTTGAGCCCCAGCCCAAAGGTATCCAGATTTTTGGGCAAAGAAACCGGTTGAACAATACCCTGAAGATCAGCCCCTAAACCTTTGCCTGGCATAAACCCGTTTTTCAACATCTCCGAGGCTACCATGACAGTTGCAGCTGCTATTTTGGGCAGTGGGATGCTTTCACCCTCGGGAACTTTGTCCACTGAAACCGTATCAAAGACTTGGTAAATCCAGG
This sequence comes from Nicotiana tabacum, assembly GCF_000715075.1. NCBI lineage: Eukaryota > Viridiplantae > Streptophyta > Magnoliopsida > Solanales > Solanaceae > Nicotiana > Nicotiana tabacum. The sequence continues at coordinate 171,732,958 of NC_134089.1, forward strand.
GCCCCTTGTCATCGTTAGCCTCTATGAAGGGTACGATGACATCACTTACGGCGCTTGCATTGTCTTCCCCATGTACTACGATCTCTTGCATATACCACTCGAATTTGACCATCTGATGTAATGTAAAAGGCACTGCTTTGGTGGCGTGGATCCAGGGTCGCCCCAACAGAAGATTATATGACACTGCCACATCCAACACTTGAAACTCCATGGTGAACTCGACCGGACCAATTGTTAATTCAAGTACGATGTCACCTACTTTGTCTGTACCACCTCCATCAAACCCTCGAACATAGATGATGTTCTTGTGAATTCAGTCACCATCAACCTTCACTTTATCCAACGTGGTCAAAGGACAGATATTGGCACTGGACCCATTATCAATCAGTACTCGAGTGACTACCGAGTCTTCACACTTCACGGTCAAATAGAGGGCTCTATTATGTTCTGTACCCTCCACGGGAAACTCATCGTCTGAAAAAGTGACCCTGTTGACCTTGAAAATCTTGTTTGCTATTTTCTCCAGATGGTTCACAGAGATCTTATCCGGAACATGGGCTTCGTTCAGAATTATCATCAATACCCGACGGTGCTCATCTGAATGGATCAACAAGGATAACAATGAGATCTGTGCCGGGGTCTTCCTCAACTGCTCCACAATGGAGTAATCTTGCGCCTTCATTTTATTTAAAATTCTTCCGCCTCTTCCTCGGTAACTGGATTCTTTGTCGCTACTGGATTGGCCCTTCTTAACTCTATGAGAGCAAAACACCTTCCCGAACGAGTTAGACCTTGGGCTTCACACACTTCTCCTTTGACTTCTTTCCCTTTATAAATCACCGTCACCCGTTCATAATTCCAAGGAACAGCCTTGCTGTTGATCACTGGAAGTTGAGTTACCGGTTTTATAATAACAGGCTTTGTGCGAGCACCCTTCACGACCACAACAGGTTTACTTGCAACCCCCGACACTACCACTTTAATTTTCTCTGGTTTCACTACAACAAGGCCCGACGACCCTCTCTCGGCTACCACAACTGGCTTATCATCTACCCCTCTCAACTGGACCACTGATTTCCCACTGGTTACTTTTTTCTTTGAGCTGGTTTCGCTGGAACGGATCATCATTATCGTCTGTGAGGGCTTCCTGGGCTCCCCCTCTTTGTGTATCAACTCAATCATGTGTGTCTCATGGTGAGTTGGCAGTGGATTTTGATTAATATTTGGTGCTTCTAGTGCTTGAACCTCGATCCGATGAGTATCGATAAGCTCTTGCACAGCTATTTTCATCTTCCAACATTTCTCTATATCATGCCCTAGGGCCCCTGAATAGTACTCACAACTCACCGAATGGTCAAAATTTCTAGGGGGAGGATTTGGCATTTTAGGCTCAATTGGATTCAACATGCCCAACTGCCTTAATCTGTGGAAAAGACTGGTATATGATTCCCCCAGTGGAGTGAAAGTCTTTTGCTTTTGTGACCTCTCATTCTTGAGGGCTGGGTTTGGTCGGAAACCTATCCCAGGGGGATTTCTGTAGGCCCTTGGGGGTAGATATGTGTTTTTTGGAGCTGGGTATGGATTTTGTGGAGCCAGCGTACGCCATGACGCGTGTGCCGGAGTTTGGGTATCGGTTTGTGCATGATGGACGGAGAAATGGGGATCTGGCGGTGGATAGTAATGTTGTGGAGGAATATAGGGGTAATTTTGGTGGTAGGGTCGTGGTTGGCTATAGTAGGGTGACGGGCCTCTAGATCCGAACCAGGCTCCGGACTCAACAGTCGTGACATCTTCTTTCTTTTTCTTCCCAAGTACACCCCCAGTGCCGCTTTGGATGGTCTGCGTGGTTGCCTTGATTGCTGAATAACTCATGATCTTGTTGGAATTAAGCCCCTCCTAGACCATGCCTCCCATTTTTACAACCTCATTAAAAGATTTGCCGATTGCGGATACAAGATGACCAAAGTAGGTCGGCTCCAAAGCCTGCAAAAAGTAATCAACCATCTCACTCTCTTTCATCGGGGGATCTACCCTTGCTGCTTTCTCCCTCCACCAGAAACCATATTCTCTAAAGCTTTCACTGTGCTTCTTTTTCAGTTTGGTCAAGGACAGTCGGTCCGGAATGATCTCAAGATTATATTGAAAGTGACAAGCGAATGCTTGGGCCAAATTGTCCCATGTATACCACCTTCCGTGATCTTGGCGGGTGTACCACTCCAATGTTGCTCCGCTCAAACTCTGACTGAAGTAAGCCATTAGCAATTCATTCTTTCCTTCGGCTTTCCTCATCTTACTGCAAAAACCTCACAAATGAGCCACCGGATCACCGTGTCCGTTGTACAAGTCGAATTTGGGCATTTTGAACCCTGTCGGTAGTTGTACATTTGGGAACAAACACAGGTCTTTGTAAGCTACACTCACCTGACCTCCTAACCCTCTCATATCCCTGAAGGATTGTTCTATGCTTTTCATTTTTCTGAACAACTCTTCCTGTTCAGGACTTCTGGCCGGTTTTTCTGCTTTCCCCGGTAGGTCAGAATGTGGATCCTGTAGATAGGCTTCAGGTGCTTTGAAGGTAAGCTCCGGGGGATAATACTGGTTGTCCTGCATTTGGAACACAGGTTCACTCGTAGATTTATGGAGTGCAGTTGGTGGAGATGCCACAAAGACAGGGGTGATTGGCGGAGGAGGGTATGGAATTGATTTTGGTGGTGGAGCTTGTGGCGTATGAGAAGTAGTGCCATGGTAGTGTTGATAAATGGGAAAGCCTAGATCGGTGGCGGGATGATGCTAAGACTGAGCTAGTGGTGGGGTAAAAGCCGGGTTGGCTGGGTAAGCTGGCGGTGATTGCCCTTTGGACTAGGCCTGGTACATTTCGGCCATCTGTTGCTTAAGCTTGAGCATCTCCTCTTTCATTTTATAGACGTCCAACTCCTCTACCTCAACACTAGTGTCGACATCTGGGCTAGACATGATTTCCGGTATTGGTCCCTTTGATCTGGTTTAGTAATGGTAATGTGCCAGTATCCTCTAAATAAACTAACTGCTTGAATTCTCTGGAAATTAACAAACTTGTCAGTTTTCAGAGTTTAACACATATGCAATTACACGTTGGGATGCAATGCACCTAGGTAATTAACCATTTCTATAATGCATTTGCTTTGGTTGCGTGCATCATTCCGGCCTCTCATAATTGTGCCCCTTTTTTAAGCTTCCTTTATTCTATGCTTCTTTATTTATTTTTCATTTTCCCTTCCTTTTCTTTTTAGTGGTGGTCGAATCCTATAGAGATTGCCTACGTATCATGTCCCCGCATGAATCAGACCATGCGTAGTTCTGCCAAATAAGTGCGAAAAGCAAAGAGACAATTTTTGGATTTTTTTTTGATTTTTCATTAATAAACATTCTATTACAAACTAGACGCTTTTGGAAAGGAAAATAACAGACTCGAAACCAAACCAAGTACGAACTCAATAACTTCTGACAGACTCTGATGCGAAAGAAAAAAACAGACTCTAACATACAACAGACTCTAAGGAAAAAGAAAATGCAAATTCGAACTATGAACACATTAAAGTTTTAAATTTGGGTGCCCGCGGGGCGTCATTCGGCCTCGCCGCAGGTTTAGGTGTAAGGTCCCTTTCCATCTGTTCCAATTTATACATGATTTGCTTCACAAATATCATCACCGCCGAGAAGAAAGTAGTGTGGGTCATGTTTTCACACACCCGACATTTCCTGGTAATAGCATGAGCAATAGTCAGAATCTTGTCCCTGGTTCGGTATTTCTCTAGGAGTAGGCGTTCTATCTGATCCCCTCTAACCTTCAAAACCCGAGAATCATGCAGATGTTGTTTCTGTAACTGTTGTATTTCATCTTCCATCGAGGCCATTAGATTATAACAGTGTTTACTTTTGGTTTCAAAAGCCTTGTCTTGTTTAGCCGCCTTGCTCTCTAGGGTGGTCACCTTCCATTTTAGACTGACAATGGTCTTTTCATAATCTTTCCTTGCCTGCTGTAAGTACTGTGTGCGCTCTTTTGTTCTTTTTGCCCATTGTGCCTGGAGTGATGCTATGGTACCCTCAGATTGCTTCAAATCATTCCGGCACTCACTGATTTCTTTTTTGAATCCTTTTATTAACCGCTCATCCGATCGACTCCTTTGTTGGTTGTCCGCATCTATCCTCATTTGTCGTATTTGGGCTTTCAGCACCTCATTTTCTTGGGCCAATTTGTTCTTTTCTCCCTGATCGGCGTCAACTTGTAGACTATTTTCAAATCCCATGTTTTTAATCTGTTGCTTCAGCTTGCCTATTTCTGCCCTGTAACTCTCTTCTTTAGCTAACCAATCCCATTGTTCTTGCGACACCTTGACGAAGTCCTGGAGATGGGGTCTTTTGGCCAGTCTCCCAAACTCGATTTCTTTCCTAAACCAAGCAAGGTATCCCGGCGAAACTTCACCCTTGGACCGATCACGCACATATGTATTTGCTGTTAAGTATTGACATTCGCTCCAAATTTGTCGGACTGTTGCTTCAGGAAACTGTCCGTTGGGCCCGATCTCGACTACTTGGCCACTAAGATCTTTATCTTTCGGAACTATTTGGCATCTCCCCAACTGTCTCAATACTCGATACAGGGCATAGGGCTGAATATTCCTGAGTCCCATCAAAAGGAAATGGGGTCCAGTGGCTGGCATATATATGATTTCATCCATAGACAACCATCCAAATGTCCATTCTATTTGGCTTGCAGTGACAGAACGGAAGCGCGCTGTCCACTCTGTGGCCCCTTCTGGTAAGCTGATTCTATCAACCCTCCTAGGAAATTCCTCTATGCACGTTTTCACCATCGACCCATAACTCATAAATTGAGGACGACGACATAGGTGTTCGATCACCCACATCTGCAGCAACGCATTGCACCTCTCAAAAAAGCTTCCCCCGGCTTTGCAGGCTATGAGAGCGCGGAAGATTTCAGCTACTATCATGGGTGCGAGGGTGCTGTTGGCCTGAGTAAGTAAAGTGCTGACAACCCCAGATACTCGTATGTCAATGTTCCCGTCTTTTCTAGGAAACACCAGGAGTCCCAAAAAGGCTACCATGAATGCAAAACACCTATGTTCTTCCCACTTAAGGCGGTTTCCTTTGCTACAGATTTTGTTTTCCGGCTTGTTGAACCCCCTATGTGGCCATATCTGTTGTATATAAACCGCAAAGTACAAAACCAGCTGTCAAGTCTGGATTGTGGACCCCCCTGCTTATTTTCAAAGAGTCTAGGAACCTATGTATGGTTACGACCCTTGGAGCAATCAGGTACTGGTGTCTCAGAGGAACCTTGGGACCACCGATGTATCCGACTATTTCTTCCAATGTCGGGGTAAGTTCATAATCCGAGAAGTGAAATACATTGTGAGCAGGGTCCCAGAATACGACCAAGGCCTTTATGATATCCCCCCTAGGATTAATCTTCAGCAACCCCGGGAGGCCTCCCAGGTATAGATTGATTGTGTCGCGCCCTGATTCGCCCAAGTCATCCCACCATATGTGCAACTCCAAAGGGATCTTGTTCACAATTGTTTTGTGTAAATTCTGACTTGTGCTCATTCTGCACATTTATCAGGGTGTTTAAGCAAAAATCACGATTTAATTGACTCAAAGATAACATGGACATTTTTCTCTCTTTTTTTTTCATTTAATATAAAACCCGGTTTTGCCGATACGGCCTTTCAGCCCCTCGGGGTCGAAGATTTTAAGGCTGTGTCGGCTAACCGGTGGAAGCCTAAAAAATGACCACAGGCGGCTGTTCTTGCAAAAATAGCCCTCCGGTCCCCTTTTAGGGACGTTCGGCTATTTCTAGCAAGAATGGCGTCACCCTAATTATTTCAAATAGAATTTTTGTTCTTTTGGCTATTTTCGCAAAAAGTGAAGTTGGACCCGATGGGGGTTACCTATGTATCTCACACCCTGTGAGAATCAAACTGGCATAGTCGGGCCGATAAAACAAACTTCTTTTGAAAACCAGACTCTTTTTTATTGGCAAATAAAACTATTTTTCATAAACAAAACCCCCTTTTTTTTCTTTTTTCTTTTCCTTTTTTTTTCATTTCTTCAAAAATTCGGCAGAGTTTCGACACTATTTGGACATTGTTTTTTTTTTCAAAACATGCGATTAACTCTTTAACCCTCGTACCTCTATCTCTCTTTCTTCAAAATATTCAAAAGCCGGTCAGCATGCAAGTCCGAAGCAAACAAATGCACAAGTAGCAAGTAAGATGTATTAGGATGGTCTTTTGTCATTTTTGGGACACCTGTCCTAGACAGGCCCAACCCCTGTGTTGAGCCTCCAAAGTTAAATGCACGTGATGCAAACAAACATTCCTACTAGGGATCCGACATGAAGCTGAGTTATTCTAGGTTCATAACCTGGGTATTTGTTCTAGACTGTGTACCCGAGCGGACAACTCGAGTCGAGGAGGGGGCTACGTACTGGGAACCAAAAGGCCATCCGGCTTAGTGACTTGTCCGAGCCTCTTTCTTATTTCAAGGTATGACACTAACAGAATAGAGAGTCTCGACCAACGAGCACATCCCCGAAGATGAGAAGAGAAGGGCTTCGTACCAGTTTATATGCAGTTTAGATAATATCAAAGCGGTAAAAAGCATCACTTAGCACATTAGGCCCAAACATGTAAAAAAATCGGATAAAACAATCCAATTATAACAATTATTTAAAGCTCGAATTCTGAACCCTGAACTAGAGATTCTGGGTTCTAGTCCCTAGCAGAGTCGCCAGAGCTGTCACACCTCCTTTTTCACCTGCGCCCGCAGGGGCGTAGGGGAGTTTTTCCAATTAAAGGACCATCGAAACGGGATTTATTTATTTAATTCAGAGTCGCCACTTGGGAGATTATGGTGTCCCAAGTCACCGGTTGAATTCCGAATCGAGGAAAAGATTGACTCTGTATTACAGTCCACGAACCCGAAATCTGAGTAAGGAATTCTGTTAACCCGGGAGAACGTGTTAGGCATTCCCGAGTTCCGTGGCTCTAGCACGGTCGCTCAACTGTTATATTTGGCTTAAATTATCCGATTTTAACAATTATGAATCTACGTGCAAATTTTAACCTTAATCGCTTTTATTCATTTTATTTTAAAAGAGAATTGCAACGTCATGAAAATGTGTCTCAAACTGCGCCACATAAATGCACCCGTCGTTTTTGACACATTCCGACTTTGTTGAGATTTGGATTTGGGTCACATAAATGTGCACCCGAGTTTAGGGAGGTAACGTTGTTAAAATACGCGCCTAAAGAGACTAACGCGTTATTATTCTGGGGAAGACCGTGAAATTCACTAAACAACCCGTTCCTGTAATCTAAGGATTTAAATATATACATCTATCGAGGGCCCCGCAATTTATGCATTTAGGCGAGGCTCGCCTTATTTTATTATATTTAAAGGTCCATCCTAAAATAATCTATAATTTTCTATTTAATTTGTCTCTAAAATAAAAGCAGTCCTAGTTAATTAATGTGCGTGAAAGATCCGAAATTACATAACTCGATTTCAAACAGTTAAGCCCCAGAGTTGAACGAAGAGAGCGGGACATTTTCAGTACAAGACTAAAACTTCATTTCACAGAAAATGGGCCACATGAACCCACAACGGCTCATACACCTAGTATCCTATCAATGGAACTTCCATAGCCAGGGCAGGAATTATTTAGGCCTTAGGGATCATGACAATCCAACTTGATCAATGGTTGTAGGGGGGAGCTAATTTGCAGAATTAATCATACTTGCATCAAACTCATAATTTCTAATTTTTGCACTCGAGCTTGACATCATTTTTAAGTTATTGTAGCACTGATTTTAACACACAACTCAATTCTCATTTTTTGTTTAGCCCATAACTCACAATTGCTTGCTCATCCCTATTAGAGTAGAAATGGTATTACGAATCACTTATCCAATAATGATTTAAATCACACATGGAGTCATGGATAATTTTAAATTCGAAACTAAATATACGTGACCTGGACTAACGTGAATATGCACCTATTTGCTGTGATTTGTCTTTGATTTTTAGTGTGGTGAGCAATTAACCCGAACAATGAAACTATTTGACACTATGGACTTGATTTCAACAGAAATGAGCTACATATTAGAGTTAACAGTCAATCACAATTCAAAACAACTCAAATCGGTTAAACAACAATCTTAATTATACAGGTGCCTATTGTCCACAAGTTATAAAACAGTACATAGCATGTTAATAATCCAACTAGTCCCTTACAGGCGCATTAATGCACAAATTTATCATACAAATCTTAAAGCTAACTGTATCATAATAAACTAAAAAATAGTAAAGCTTTAATAGATGTCAAATATCAATTGCCTTTCCATTCCACTGAAGAAACTACATCAAAACAGGTTCAAATGTGTACCTGGAGAAATGCAACATAGGAAGAGGAGAAAGAATAGTCAGCAGCAGGCTAGCAGCAGTCAATACAACAACAATACACCAGCAGCAGCAACTCAGTCAATACTCCAAAAAAACCAGAAAGGTTGTAAACTAACAACAACAGCAAATACTAAGACAAACAGACTCAACCAAGCTTGTATTAAACCCAAAACTGAACCAGTAGACCACTGAACCACTTAAGCAATCAAAAGGAATGTGAATCATTGTCCAAAATTCGAATTACATCTACGGATGCAATTAAACAATATCTTTCTTTTGATTTATGTTCTTAAACTCTCCAGCACTCTTTAAAAGAAACTGATCACTTTCAAAGCTCCCAAATGTTGTTCTCCTCCCTCCCTAAATTCTCTCCTTAAGGTCCTATTTATCCTGTTGTGGATCCTCTTTTGAAGTATATTTTAATCCCTTTTAGATTTATCCTTCACCTTTCCAAGTTGTACCTACTCTTGCACATGTATCCCTCAATTTTTATCATTATCCCCATGCTATTCTGATTTTCCACCCTTAAAGGCACTAGGCATGGTTCAGTTGTATTTCCTTTTCAGTTTTTTAATCAAAATCCCATGTTATTCTCTCATTTCCACTCTCTAAAGGTGCTAAATAGGGTGTCAGCTCTACTGCCTTTTCAATTCTTAATTAAAAACCCCTAAAGCCCCATAAAGCTTTGAATTATTATAACCAGGACAAACGATTCTTTAAAACATACTTGTCATGACATTAGCAAGAAACATTCAATAAACAAACCTATTTGATATTCGACTTCTGAAACAATTAATATAATTATTTCAAACGAGGAATCAGAACACCACGAGACACGAACATGCTGATTAAAACACAAGTTAACTGATTTGTATAAACCGTGAAAATGAAAAACTAGAAATCTAATGATTCATATGGCAGGTGCAAACATCAGCAATTAAATATAAGGGTTAATTAACATATCCAAAATCAGAAAATAAGAACTAACAGAAACAACTAAATTGGACAGGAAAAGTAAAATTAACAAAAATACGAACGGCTAAGCTAATCTAAAGCAAAGAAATGTGGTTCGAAGTAAATTGCAATTTTAACCAGAAAAATGAACTAATCAAATACATGCAGAAGAAAAGAGGGAGAAGCAGAGGTGAATCGAGTAAAACAGGAAGAAAGTGCCACAGGGGCTCACCGATTCAACTTTGAACTCACTTGGCGTCTTGACTCGCAGGGAACTGAGGCTAATCATTTTTTCTTGTTAAGAACAAATGACCAACATCAGTTCCTGCAGTGAGTCGAATCTTCTTATTACGGGAACACAGTCCTGAGTCGACATATGCCAACAACTCATCGAGAACCGATTTTGAAACTTTAAGGCTCAGACTCAGATTTGAGATTCGAAAGAACATAGTAATATTCGAGGGAAAACAATGATGGATGGTGTATGAGGAGGTCAATGTGGTTGTGGGGTGTGATTTTGGCGATCATCGAAGAAGGTGAGGTTTTTGGCTGATTCTTTGATTGAAGATTCGAGAAGATCGGGGATGATTCGAAGAAAAATGAGCGTAGATTCGGAGAGGGGATGGTTTGGTGGTTTAGGGGTGTGATTTTCATGGCCATTGGAGCCGGCGCCGCCGGGTTTTCAGGCGAAGGGAACGAGGGCAGCTAGGGTTTGGTGGGCGTCTCTGAAGGGTCTTAGAGAGATGATGGGGCGAGGGGGGGTTTGGTTTGGAGGCGTGGGGTGAGGTTTTAGGAATATATAGTGGGGTGGAGATATGATCTTGGCCGTTGGATCAATTAAGATCGACGGCTTGGATCAAATCACTAAACGGAACGACGTTATTTAGCTTGTCTTGAGACCGGGTTGGTCTTTGATGGAAATGGGTCGGGTGACGGAGGATTTGATCTGGACCTAGCGATCCAATCAAACGAATGGTTGAGATTGACTGACTTAAAACAACGTTGTTTGGATAATTCTGGAGGCGGACTGGACCATTTGATCGTATGAGATTGACGGTCCAGATTCACCATGTCCAAACGATGTCGTTCTGGATTGGTCGCAGGTGGACTGGATTTGGGGCGGGTATGAGCTGGTTTTTTGGCCAGGTTTGGCTGTGTTTTGGATTTGGGCTTGGCCAAATTGGCCCAACCGAATTTTCCTCTTCTTATTCTCTTTTCCTTTCCAATTTTCCTTTTCAACAATAAAAACTAAAAATCCTAATTAAATTATAAAATCGACAATTAACTTAAAATATTAACTCTTAATAATAATTATCACACAAAATTAAACACCAATAAAGATAAAATCACACAATTTGGACATTAAATGCTAAAAATGTAAAGTACATATTTTTGTGATTTTCAGTTTTGTAAAACAAACTTGATTGTTTAATTAATTCCTAAATTGAAAATTAAATCCTAAATGCACATGCAACACATATTTTTGTATTTTTCTTAATTAAAGTAGAAATAAAGATGCACAGACAAAATACAAATAAATCACAAACAAACACAAAACCATTTTATTTTGAATTTTTGGAAGTAGTTCTCGTAGGGCAAAAATCACGTGCTCACACATCTAACATGAAAAATATTACTAAATGCAGAATTTAGTGTAGTTGTAAGCAAACCTATAGCATTAGTGTTACTAGAAACATTATCCATTGAAACCGATATAATTTTATCTCTAATGCAAAAATATCTACAAATATATGCAACTGTGTTATCAATAAACTTACCTGTGTGGCGTGAATTAATTATTCTATAAGCAATAATGCGCTTTTGCATTATCCACTCCTCATCTATCCAATGACTTGTAACAGTTAGATAATCACAGTCATTAACACTTCTACCAATATCAGTAGTAATAGCAACGCGACAATTTATATGAGTAAATAAATAGCGCAAATATTGTTCATATTCATGTTTATATTTATAAATATCGCTCTTTACGGTTGCGCGAGGCCATCCTTTATAAGTAGGATTAAAAACTCTTCTAATATAATGCACAAAATGAGGGTTAGAAGGAAAACTATAGGGTAAGCACATAACAGTAACCATTTTTGCCAATTCTTCACGATCTTTATTTGGATCATAATATAAAATGCCACCGGTAACAGTGTTAATTCCCGGTTGAACTAGATTTGAACCTGTACTAGGGTTAACCGTACTATCTACACTTGTCCCCTCTTGCGCAGCTTTCATTTGTAAAAATCTAGCTTTATCTCTAGGGTGTTTCAATATGTGTCTAGTTAAACTGCCCGTATCGCTACGGTCTCCAGTAAATTTATGAACTAGTTGAGACCCACAAGTGTTACACTTAGCCTTATTTTTTTCTCTTAGTTGAGTAAAAAAATGCCAAACAAGAGATGTTTCGGGCCGTTTAGAAGGTTGTCTATTAAAAGTAGGGGTTACTATAGGAGGGTCAGGCGGGGCATCAGTTGGGTTATTAACAGGACTAGTAGGTGTATCATCTAAATCCGATTGCGTTTCATCTAAATCATCATTTTCCTCATCATTTTCAAAGATAGTTTCATTAGGATAAAGAGCATTCATAACTTCTTCATTTAATTGTTGACCCGGTGCAACATCATGGAAAAATTGACTATCGAAAAATTGAAAACAAGGGTTATCACTATCAAGAATAATAGGTGGAGGAGGACGGGTAACAGGTCTGGGTCGGGGAGCCGGAGGAAGAGTAGTAGCTTGGCTACTAGATTCACCAATTTTAGATTTCCCTTACCCTTACCACCAAAAATATTTTTCAAAGAAAATGCCATATTAATTATAATTGTACTAAATAAAACTAAAAAAAACTATAATATTAAAACTTAAGAGTTGGAACGCGTTTACCGAATTGACGAACAACTTTTTGAAAATTGAATATCGTTGAAGACTTGAATACTTCAATTCACCAACTTCACAATTTTTCACGAAATTGCAATAATAAAGCAAGCAATTATAGAAGAAAATTAGAGAGAGATTGATGATTTTGTGAGTTAAAATGAAAGAATGGGGGTATTTATAGTTGAGAATTGAGAAAAAGTGTAATTATAAAAAGTTTGGGGTTAAAGCAAAGTTTGGGGGCCAAATAGCTATTTTTTAAAGTGGCCAACGGATAAATTTTGAAAGCCAACGGCTAGATTTTAAAAATCTGACCGTTGGTCTTTTTTTTAAAATTAGCCGTTGGAGCCCGTTGGGCCCGGTTGAACCGGCCCAGGCCCACCTGCCGGTCCCGAGCTCACGGGCTAAATGTCTTGAACCGGCCCACCACGGGCTTTTACACCACTAGAGCCCAGGCCCGGTTGACCCGGCCCATTAGGCCCGCGGTCCTGGGCCGGTTGCCACAATACAGCCTTACCTTCATTTGGTAAGATATGGAAGTAGGGCTGTCAAATTTGGCCCAAACCCAAATGACCCGCCCAACCCGCCCAAGGTTGGGTTGGTTATTGACCCGCCCATTTATTGAACTTAGCCCATCTTGACCCAACCCATTTCAACCCATTTAAAGTTGGGCTAATTTTTAACCCAAATTAATCCATGAGTAATGTCATGGGCGGCTTTCCAGCCGTGCCCCATGACCCCTTGGGCGCGCCCCGTGGCGTCCTAGCAAGCCTTCCAATGCCTAGCGCCACGGACGGCCCCGTGGTCTTGGTCGCGCCAAGTGACAAGCGCGCATGTGCCTCTGTTGCCCCACCGATATCCCTCACCAGCGCCCAACCGCAGGCAGATGCCAACAGCGCCGCGCGCGCAGACAATGTCGCGCGCGCAGATCCTGATGCCAAAGACTATGCTGCCGACAACGGCCCTGTTTTCTGCCTTATAGCAAACTAAGTCTTTTTCATTGTAAATATAGAGTAGTTTTATTCCATGTAATTTCATTATGTTTCTCTAGCTTAATCAAGTCTAGTCTTGTAGCTTTGGATTATTTTTTTTAAGCATTATTAAGGGGGACCAAACAATCAAAACTTTCTAGCAAGCAAACAATTCTCTGTACTAGTGTCTCTCCCCCTCGACACCGCATTTCCTTTCTGTAATAGCTTTCATTAATGCAATCAAGCTTTCTTTCATTCTCAATTCTCATTCCTGTTCTCTCAATTTCTCTTGACATTGGTTTTCCCGTACGGCACTGACAATCTAGTCTAGCGTACGGAGGGGACCTCAGTTGGCGGACAGCAACTGCACTGACATCAGTTGCTTAGCCTTACGTCGCCCTTCCAAGGAATCTCAGGAAGGCGCCGCATAACAGTTGGTATCAGAGCCTAGGCTCGACATCAGACGAGGGAACGCATTGCCATTACCACCATTTCTGACCATGGTGAATCATGGGGACCGCATTGCGGCCCTTGAACAGACGGTTGACGGATTACTGCCCATCATGGATACGGTGCCTGAACTAAGAACCATCCTAGGGCAAAGGTTGGATGACCTGGACCGCAGGGTGCTCCAGGCCGAAGTTGACATAGAAAACATCAGTCGGGACTCCGAGGGAGATCGGCAAACGGCAGCCACAGAGGCAGCCGAAATTTTTGGCAAATTCGAGGGACTCCAACAGGAGCGTGCCGAGGATTTAGCTTACAGGGCACAAGAGGCAGATAGGGTGACTGCCATGCAACAAACTATTGACGACTTGACAGACAAGCTCAATGTTGTCAATGCTGCCTTACAGGGCCTACTGCGAGGCGGTGGAAACCAGGTCGGGGGCGCTGCAAACCCCACCTCCGCGACACAAAAACTGAAAATTCCTGAGCCAAAGCCATACAGTGGAGCTAGGAATGCCAAGGAAGTGGAGAATTTCATTTTTGATGTCGAACAATATTTTGATGCTGTTGGGGGCCTAGAAGAAGCCAAGAAGGTAGCAACTGCTGCCATGTATCTTCAGGGTGATGCTAAACTCTGGTGGCGGGTGAAATACGAAGCCATCAAGGCCGGTGAAGATGCTCTCGAAACATGGGTAGAACTGAAGGCAGCCATCCGCCTACAATTCTTCCCCGAAAATGTTGAATACAATTCAAGGAGAAAGCTACGGGAGCTCCGTCAGACCAAATCTGTGCGGGACTACGTGTGGGAATTCCCCGCGCTCATGCTAAGCATACGCGACATGGGGGACAAAGACAAGCTCTTCACTTTCCTAGAAGGGCTGAAACCTTATGCCCGTATGGAGCTACAAAGGCAACGGGTAGATACCCTGCCCAAGGCGATCCAAGCAGCTGAATGCCTTGGGGACTATCAAATGGAAGCTCGGAAGGATAGGCCTCAACCGCCTACCCGAGCGGGATTCAAAGGGGGCCAGTCTAGCAATGGTGGCCCTAGCAGAAGTGGGGGAGATCGGAACTCAACCAAACCTAAGGCTCCCTCCACAGGCAGCAACAGTGCTGCATCTAACAACAATGATCGGGGGAGGAAGCCTCCTTCAGGGTGCCGTCATTGTGGCGGACCACATTGGAACAATGAGTGCCCACATGCACAGATGAATGCCCATCAGACTTTTGATGATGGGACGGATGACGATTCAGACGATGCGGATCAGACTGAACCCGTAGGTGCCTTCAATGCAATTGTTGGCTCCATTTCTGAGGCATTAGCAGAGACTAGTGCTGGTATCCGTAAGAAGAAGGACCCATGTCCCGTCACCAAGAAAGGGAAAAAGAAGGCGGATGATGAGACTCCTCTTAAGCACGAGAGGACCTTAATGTTCGTTGAGATGAAGGTGAATGGCAAGCCCATTCGGGCCATGGTAGACACGGGTGCTACCCACAACTACTTAGCCTCGACTCAGGTGGAGCGCCTTGGTCTAGTCGTAGGGAAAGGTAGAGGCCGTGTCAAGGCTATCAACTCACCTCCCCAGCCAGTGGGTGGAATAGCCAAAGAAGTACCGATGAAGCTTGGCCCTTACGAAGGAAAATTCAACTTGCGCGTGGTGATCATAGATGACTTCGAGTTGATAGTTGGATTGGAATTCCTGAGGCAAACCAACACCATGCCTGTACCGTATGCTGACATGTTACTGATGATGGGAGCAAACGGGGCCAAGCCCTGCGTTATCCCGTGCATGCCCATGAAGATGGCCGTTGAAAACATCTCGGCCTTGCAGTTGAAGAAGGGGGTCAAAAGAAACGAACCTACGTTCCTGGCAACCCTCTGCATCGAAGATGTAGAATGCTCCTCGGGTCCCATTCCTGAACCCGTGAAAGAGCTACTACTAGAGTTTGAAGATGTCATGCCACAAGACATGCCAAAGCGACTACCGCCTAGGCGCACTGTGGATCATGAAATTGAGCTGGTGCCGGGCGCGAAGCCACCTGCCCGGGCGCCTTACAGAATGTCACAACCCGAACTCACCGAACTTCGGAGACAGTTGAAGGAAATGCTAGACACAGGGATTATCGTGCCCTCCAAATCCCCATACGGGTCCCCTATGCTATTCCAAAAGAAACATGATGGTAGTCTACGACTCTGTGTGGACTATCGAGCTCTAAACAAAATTACTGTGAAGAACAAGTACCCTATTCCGTTAATGGCAGACTTGTTCGATAGACTGGGTGGTGCGACAGTGTTCACCAAAATAGACCTGAAGACAGGTTATTGGCAAGTTCGGATTGCAGAGGGTGATGAGCACAAGACGACCTGTGTGACAAGATATGGGTCATACGATTTCCTAGTTATGCCATTCGGCTTGACTAACGCCCCAGCTACATTTTGCACTTTGATGAACCAAGTCTTCCAGGAGTACATTGATGAATTCGTGGTGGTCTACTTGGATGACATTGTGGTATATAGCCAAACATTGGAGGAACACCTGATGCACTTGCGGAAGGTCCTAGCTCGATTGCGGGAGCATGAACTATATGCGAAGCTATCTAAGTGCTCCTTTGCTCAAAAGCAAATTGACTTCCTCGGACATGTCATTGGGGAAGGGCGGATCAAGATGGACCAGCAGAAGATTCAGGCAATCACAGATTGGCCGCCACCTAAGGATATCCACGCCTTGAGGGCGTTCCTTGGTCTATGCAATTTCTATCGGCGATTCGTGAAAAACTACTCCCTCATTGCAGTACCATTGACAGAACTCCTCAAGAAGATCACGCCTTGGGAATGGGGACCCAAGCGAGCGGAGGCCTTTAACGCATTGAAAGCGGCTATGTCTAGTAGCCCCGTCTTGGCCCTTCCTGATCTGGCCAAGCCATTCGAAGTACAAACAGATGCATCTGACTATGCCCTCGGTGGCGTCTTGCTACAAGAAGGGCATCCTGTGGCGTACGAGAGCCGGAAGCTAAAAGATGCAGAGCGGCGCTATGCCGCCCATGAGAAAGAATTATTGGCTGTCGTCCACTGCTTGCGCCTCTAGAGGCACTATCTGCTGGGAACCCCGTTCGTGGTCAAGACAGATAACACAGCTGTTAGCCATTTCATGACCCAGCCGAAGTTGAATGGTCGACAGGCCAGGTGGCAGGAACTCCTAGCTGAATTCCACTTCAACCTGGAATACCGAAGTGGGAAGACCAATCATGTTGCTGATGCGCTCAGTCAGAGAGCTGATCTAGCATCAGTGTGCTTACTCGCCACCCTAAGGGGGAGCGAGGTAGCCACCTCCATCAAGGACCAGATACAAGATCTACTCATCAGAGATCCTGCTTCACAGTATTTGGTTGATTTGGTAGGACAAGGCAAGACTCGCCAGTTCTACATGGAAGATGGTTTTCTGAAAGTGAAAGGGAACCGACTTTATGTTCCTAAAGGAGGAGATCTACGAAGGACTCTTCTAGCGGAATGTCATGATACTCTGTGGGCCGGCCATCCCGGTGAAGAACGCACCATGGCGTTACTTCGCCGTGCATATTATTGGCCTCAAATGGCCGATGACGTTGCTCAGTATGTGAAGACTTGTCTAGTATGCCAGAAGGACAAGTCAGACCGCTTAACACAGGCGGGACTCTTGGAACCACTAGCTGTCCCAAAGAGACCTTGGGAAAGTGTTTCCCTGGATTTCATCACCGGATTGCCCAAGGTCGGAGATCTAACAACTATCTTGGTTGTGGTAGATCGGTTTTCCAAATATGCTACCTTTATTGCTGCCCCACAATATATATCAGCAGAAGATACAGCTCGACTCTTCTTCTCTCATGTCGTCAAATATTGGGGCCTACCCAAAGATATTGTTAGTGATCGTGACTCACGCTTCACTAGCAACTTTTGGACCCAACTCTTTAAGTGTCTTGGGTCGAAGCTGAATCACAGCTCAAGTTTTCATCCGCAATCTGATGGCCAGACGGAGCGGTTCAATGGTATGTTGGAGGAATATTTGCGTCATTTTGTAACCGGATCGCAGAAGAATTGGGTGAAGCTTCTGGATGCTGCTCAACTGTGTTTCAATTCACAAAAGAGCTCTAGTACAAACAAAAGCGCTTTTGAAATTGTTACCGGACAACAACCGCTACTCCCACACACCGTCAATGCACCAAATATGTCTAAATCTCCTCGAGCTGCTAGCTTCTCTAAAGAGTGGAAGCAAAATTTGGAGATAGTGCGGAGCTATCTTGTCAAGGCTCAAAAGCGGATGAAGAGGCATGCTGATCAGAATCGTCGCTTTGTTGAATACCAAGTAGGAGACAAAGTGATGGTCAAAATTCCAAAACGTTACTTATTTGCAGGGGTCCATGACCCTCGCTTATTGCAAAAATATATTGGACCCTTGTCCATTGAAAGGCGTATTGGGAAAGTTGCATACCGGGTGGATACCCCAGCTTGGTGGAAAATTCATCCTGTTTTTCATGTCAGCCTCCTGAAACCTTTTCGGGAAGATACAGAGGATCCTTCAAGGAGCCAGCTCACAATACCCAGTATTCGAGGGCCCAATTCAACCGGGAAAAGGCGTGTTGAAGCTATCCTTGATGATAGAGTGATTCATGCCTCAAGGAAAGATCACCAGGAGTTCTTGGTGAAATGGCAGGGCTGTGATACAGAGGAGAACACTTGGGAGAGGGGAACAAACCTCAAAGCCTACAAGAGCCTAATTGAAGATTATCTTGCAAGTAAGGCGCCGAGGACGTCGCCAACTCAGGTGGGGGAGAATGTCATGGGCGGCTTTCCAGCCGTGCCCCATGACCCCTTGGGCGCGCCCCGTGGCGTCCTAGCAAGCCTTCCAATGCCTAGCGCCACGGACGGCCCCGTGGTCTTGGTCGCGCCAAGTGACAAGCGCGCATGTGCCTCTGTTGCCCCACCGATATCCCGCGCCAGCGCCCAACCGCAGGCAGATGCCAACAGCGCCGCGCGCGCAGATCCTGATGCCAAAGACTATGCTGCCGACAACGACCCTGTTTTCTGCCTTATAGCAAACTAAGTCTTTTTCATTGTAAATATAGAGTAGTTTTATTCCATGTAATTTCATTATGTTTCTCTAGCTTAATCAAGTCTAGTCTTGTAGCTTTGGATTATTTTTTTTAAGCATTATTAAGGGGGACCAAACAATCAAAACTTTCTAGCAAGCAAACAATTCTCTGTACTGGTGTCTCTCCCCCTCGACACCGCATTTCCTTTCTGTAATAGCTTTCATTAATGCAATCAAGCTTTCTTTCATTCTCAATACTCATTCTTGTTCTCTCAATTTCTCTTGACATTGGTTTTCCCGTACGGCACTGACAATCTAGTCTAGCGTACGGAGGGGACCTCAGTTGGCGGACAGCAACTGCACTGACATCAGTTGCTTAGCCTTACGTCGCCCTTCCAAGGAATCTCAGGAAGGCGCCGCGTAACAGTAAGTTTGTCAAAATATCTTAGAAATAATTTTATTTTTTGTTTAATATTTTAAATATGACCATAACAAAAGCAAAAAAGCCTTATTTAGTAATTATACAATTTAAAGAAAATAAAACATATTAATTAAAGTTTAATAAGAGTTGAGCGGGTTGGGTTATGACCCGAATTTTAACTCATCTTGACCCAAGTAACTTTTGGGTGGGTCGAATTGACTCAACACATTTTGACCCGCCCAAAATTGACCAAACACGCCCATTTGATACCCCTGTATGGAAGTATTGCAATCTGTAATTACCATTGTAAACACAAAACACCATCCTTCACCGTGATTGATGTCAAATAAAATAGAGCACAAATCATCATGAGATTCTAATGCAATTTTTCAACGAGTTTATGCTGTACCTTACTACCTTTTCCAGCTATTACATCTCTTATCTAACCCCTCTCTCTCTCTTTTATTTATTTATTTATTTTATGGAATATATATAATGAAAAACTTCGACTGTTTCATATTTTTCTTTGTTTGTTTTTATTTTTTCTAATTCAACTTCTCGGGTAATATTAATCATTTTAATAAACTGAATTTATTGTAAAAAATGTGACATTTTAAAAAAAAAACAAAAGTATTTATTTAAATTTTTTTTTAAAATCACTTTTACTGCTCCCTTCCTTTTCTTTGTTTTGCAATTTATCCGGGCTCCTCCGCCCAAAAAGGCAAACAGATATTGTAATTTTGTTCTGTCATAATTAGATTTCTGGGGGTAAATACGGATTAATTGGTTTTGTGGCTTTACACATTTATTTTTAGTTTTATGACTCTATTTTTTTATTTTATACATAAAAGAATTGTCTCTTACACATACAAAATTTAAGAAGACTATTTTTTTAATTTTAAAATTGTAAAGGAATATGATGTATTAATAGAACGATAAATACAGCCATACAGGTAAGGTAAGTCAAGAACTGAGGGCCACGTGTGGTTTTGACTGACGAAGATGTTCCAATTCCAATAACTAGATGTTT
The DNA here is from genome assembly GCF_000715075.1 of Nicotiana tabacum. Taxonomy (NCBI): domain Eukaryota; kingdom Viridiplantae; phylum Streptophyta; class Magnoliopsida; order Solanales; family Solanaceae; genus Nicotiana; species Nicotiana tabacum. Next base: position 171,753,196 of record NC_134089.1, read on the forward strand.
ATATTCTACCAGGAGCAGGTCCCACCATTAGATATTTTATTTTTCATTTTATGAAATTGCTTTTTAGGAATAATTATAATGGATGTAGTAACATGGCCTTAGAAGCTAAAATACAGTAGTTATGGCTTGACCATCTTCTTTACTCCAATTATCAATCATTTGTTCACCGAATAAAAGTTTGACTAATCATTTCTTCATTCTTCAGTGGACAATCATATCTTTCTTTAGCTGTCTTTTTCCCCCTTTTTCTTAATTAATTTGGACTTTGATATTCAAAATAATCTCATTTTGATTGATTTTCTTCCCCGATTTGCCTTAAATTTTGCTACTTTAAGCAAAGGTAACAATATTCTATTTGCTTGATTGTCATCCAAGCTACAAGACAACATCACATTACTCGACTGTCAATGATAATGATATTTGTAAATGGTTTATGAGAATTTCATTAATATTGTAGTTAGTCCAATGACCTCCATGATACAAGAATAATAAATACGGATTTAATAAAAGTTTTTAAATTTAGTATCTCTTTGGAATAATCATGAACAGATTTATATATTTACTATTCAATATATGATTTTTTGTTTGCTTTCATATCTATGTGATATATGTGCTGTTGGTTGTACTAGTACCACTTTACCAGCCGAATAAGGGGAAGGCATGTGACCCATTATCTGTATTTTTCATTGTCATGGGGTGTACGAATATGTTATTAATTTGCTTCACTTTTTTTTTTTCTTTTTCTAAACTGTGATCATTATTTAAAGGTGCCTGCATACCGTGATAGTACCACAGAGAGAATCCAAAAATATACTTTCCAAAAATAAAAATCTAAAATAATCAGTGGACAAAAAGAGGCAATAATGGGACTGATTAGCTTTATTTTTCTACTAGTCTCATATTTTTGTTTCTTTGCTGCTTGTTTGGAGTGGCTTTAAGAGTATTTTGTCTGCTAGATGCCATTCATCAAGATGTAGCAAATGAATAATCATCTCATATCAATAGACTAATAGATCCATTAATCAGTCAATTAAATATGCCTTAATGTTGTAAAATAATATTTAAAGAGTAAATTGGAAGATGCATACAAGAACTATAGAGAGGAGACAGAGCTATACATTCCAAAGGTTACAAGTATAAAGTGATGACTTAACTAAATATATGTATTTCAGTTGAGCTGTGGCTCTGTGCATACATTATTATCTTCATAGTTGATATCTCTTTTTTCAAAGAAATGGCACACATGCACTGGAATCACTGATCTCAGCCAAATATATTCATGATTTGCTTCATGAATAACTATTATTTCTACATAATTTGAAGAAGTGGTAATTAATTTTTTGTTAGGTTGAACATCATGATATAGTTGCACTCCCTCCCCTCCCAAATGTAAATAAATAGCTTTTGTTTTAGATCGACTTTTGTGTGGGTCAGACAAATATTCCGTATTTGCATAACTAATCAGTTGTGATTTTGATTCATTTGGGGGAAAAAATCCACATCAATGGTTCTTCGGAGGTATCTGAAGATGTGTTTAATTCCATTTCAAAATCTTCGTATTAGGAAAGAATTAAATCTTACTAATAAGCTTCCAAAGAAGGTATAAATAAGAAATACAAAAAAATAACGTTATGCTAGGCTGGGGCCTGTGTAGCATACTAGCATGGGCACTTCCTCACTAGCCTTTTCATAAATGACAAACATTCTGGACTTGTTACCACGGCTTCTAATTTGGATAAGTTTGGTAAATAATGAGCCAACTATAAAACAGAAAAACATACCTGTCTGGAGTACAACGCAAGTCATTTTCAGATGAATATCGATAAGTTACAACGAAAAAACTTGAGTCGTCTACACAGTATAACTTCAAGTTTTCATATAAACCAAACTTATTGTTACATCAAATGAATGAAGGAATTATTTGCAAACTATAAACAAATACTATATTGTATCGGAATCTCTTAGGTATGAAACATACTGTAAGAAAATTGTCTCCATTTTGACATACACAAAGCTAAAAGACAATCTTCACTTGGGATTCATTCGAAGCGCCTGCAGTTTGGCAGCTATATCATCATAATCAGGCAGCTTTGGATGTACATGACTAGCTTTATTCATACTATCCTCTCTGGAAAATTTGTTCCCACTCGAGGCTGGTGCCTTTAGAGCATCATTGCTACCTGATGTTGCTGCCATTTGGGCAGAGCTTGATGGTTGTTCCACCCTTGACTTCCGACTCCCTTCCTGTGATGTGATCTTGGGCTGTGAATTAGGCCTTGAAACTGTGGGTCTAACGCTGGGCTGCTCCGAACTCTTCCTTTTATCTGATGGGGCTTCATGTATCTCACCACTGTCAAAATTCCTGGTCAGTCTCTGCGGTACTTGTGTATCAGCAACATAAGAATTCATGACAGGTTTCTGGTGTTCCTGTACTTTAGCACTGAATGAGTTCCTGCTGGATTTTCTGTCTGAACCCGAGTCGGAATTAACAGCTGCTTCATAGCTCATTTTAAACTTAGAGGAAAAGTTTGTATCTAAGCTGGAGGAAGAGGCTTTAGTCCTACGAGAGAATCCACTACCCAATTGACTTCTACCAGCAAGAGATTGCTCTTTAGGACCAACCTCGGAATCACTGCTATCAGAATCAAAATATGTAGTTGAACCTCGTAAGACCGCATGTTTTGTATTAACTTTTCTTCCTGTTTTTTGTCTGTAACTTGAAGTCTCTTGTGAAAAATCATCATCAGAACTGTCAGTGTCTGAATCAGAACGGGTGCCTTCCAATCTTGAGCTTGACTTCTCGTCTCTTTTCATCCTCACTCCTAAACCAACGGAACTCTTAGGGGGGGCAACAGCTTGTGACCTCAACTCGGGACTTTCCTGAGGTTTCTCTACTGAAGATGAAACATTATTTAACTGGCTCCTTATGTAAGGTGGAGGGATATGACCTTTGTGCTTAAGACCACCTGTTAACTTCCCAAATGTCAATTCCTTTTCGAAACCAGAGACTGAAGAAGCTAAACTACCATCATCTGTCTGTGTCCTGGGCAAAGCTGGGGCACTGCCGTCGTCCTTTCTATCTTGGGATTTTTTATGCTTATGCTCATCTTCTGAACTGAAACTAAGTGAGTCACTTTTATCACCTTTAACTTGTCTTTGCACTCCTCCGGACACCATTTTGTCGGACAAGGAGGAGGATCTTGGTGAGTCATGATTCCATGCATGTTCATAGGGGACATTTTGAATATCTTTTGACCTCCCAATCGGGGAGCGGACCATCTCGCTGTCACTTTCGGAATTCATACAATCAGAATCGTCAAAGGTTGGCACAACATTCTCTGGTCGTGAATCGTTACCAGAGGCAACCAAGTTTTCAGATAATTGAGGAGAGTGCCTTTCCACAAAGATTTCTGATGACAAAGGAGACTTCTCCGGTGATTTGTCATAGTGAAAGCTCCACGAGTTTTTATTTGCGGAGTCGTAAGTAGGTGATTTCCTTTCTGGCGATGGAAAATAAAGTTTGGCCTGCTGGTCATCATATACAGGATCCGAGTCAAACTTAATATGATCCTCATCTTCTGAACCAGAATCGTCAAAAGCAACAGAGGCAGAATCATGAGAATTCTTATTAACGGTTTCACTGGGAACATGACCTTGGTAAACACCAGTATACGGATCATTAGTCGCATCATATCCAAAACTTCGGTGACTAGAATGAGGAATATTTTCACCAAAATCAGAAGTGCTTAAATAAGAATCAGAAGAATTGATTTTTGGATCTTTTGTAGTAGTTTTTTCTCCAAAATAATTGAAGTTCTCAGTTGAATCATTCTCAAAGCCACTCATGGATTGAGATTCAGTTCTCCCAGTTGAATCATTCTTCATAATCATTTTGTCTCTACTGTCCTCTTTTGATAAGCTTTTCTGCATATACCTATCACCTTCTTCAAGGCTAGAGAATGAATTATCATTATTAATTGAGCCTGTGGAACCTGAGGGGACTTGTGACCCAGGCCTATCCGAAGTGCCATGACTTTCATTGTGATGTCTTGTTACTCTAGATAGATTATCGCGTTGCAAACCATCCGTCCTTTCATGTTGAAACCTTGAGTTTCTATCGGGTGAAGAGCTGATCACTGGATCTTTAGGAAAATGTTCATGGATGCTGGAAGTATCATACTTTCCTGGTTCTCCAACTACTGAAGTACCATAATTATCATCATGAAATTGTCTTCTCGCTCTGGCCAGATCTTCGTGTTGCAAACTACCGATCCTTTCATTTTGAAACCTAGGATTTCTATCAGGTAAAGAGCTGGTTGATGAATCTTTGTGAAACTGTTCACGGGAACTTGTATCGTACCTTCCTGGTCCTCTGCCTCCTGATGACTGTACTTCAGACCTCTGAGATTCTGAGGAATATTGCCTTGTAAACCTTGAAAGTTCTGCAGCAGCTCTGGCGGCTAGGCTTGCACGTTCTGCAGACACAGCCGCTGCTTGAGCAGCAGAGGTAGCATCCTTAAATTCCATGTTCCAATTCTGCCTGCCAACAGAAAAATTACCATCTGCAGGAAATGATTGCTCTGCTTCCAACCCTTCATCTCTAAACCCTAAGAGCCATGAACAACCATAATTAACATAATTTTGCAGTTGGAGAACCAAACTGTACAGGTTGTATTCTAGCATATGAATGATACTAACCTGAAGGACCAACTCCATGATGATAATTAGAAGATGGTGCTATGCCTCTGCCACCACCATGTGCAGAGACAAAGTTTTGGGTCCTCGGTGAGGAACTCGCATTCTGCTCTGGGATATTTGGAGATGCATTAGGCCTATTACCGTGATCAAGTGGAGTTCTCACATCCGCAGCTTCAGAATGAGGAGGGTCTTCATGGATGTTACCGGCTTTCTGTAAACTACCAGATCCATTCTGGACAATTTTGACCAGTGAAGTCAATAAAGGCATAATAACTTGCTCCATCTTAGTCATCAATGGAAAAAGTATCATACCAGCAAGTCATTTGGAGGCACTGACTCCGCCTCCTCTGCTGATTTAGGATCCCATTGAACACCATGTTCCACAGCAATTGCTCCCAAGATTCTGATTTTGGTCTGCCCATCAGGTGCCTTGGCAGATAACTTCTCAACCAACTAAAGTACAACAGTCAAAAGACAATAATTAAGAGCACTATGTTACTGAATTTGAGAAATATAAATAGTTCATTATCTTCATATTAAAAGTCAAATTTTCAATTGTTGACCGGGGATACTGCAAATTTACCATGCGGCTAACTCCACAATCAGGACGGAGCTCAACTGCTGCACTGATAAATTCTTTTCCGTACTTTGCAGTAAAATGCTTCCGCACATCTAGAAGTTCTGGTATGTCTCCACACCTTGGTGAAGCAAACACTACACTGGTAATTGCTTCCTTCAAGTCAATGGGGCAATTTCTGTTCATCACAGACAATAACATATGAAAACCCTTCAAAGGTATCACACTTAATCATTAGCCATGAGTTAATCCTGGGAAACAGAATGCATTTCTTTATTTGCCACTGCTAAAGCTGATATTCCATGTAAAATAGCAGAAAGTACCCTCAATTTGGATTCGTAAAAATATGAGAGCCAGGAAAATAAATCAAACAGTAAAGTACATAAAAACAGTGATGGAAAGGATATATTCTTCAACAGGGACGAGTAAATGTGAAAAAAGAAAAAGGAATTCCCTTCACAAAGGTTCTTGCAAACACTGTTTAATGGACTTAACAAACTTTGGCTAGTTTAAGGGACAGAATAATAGTTTACTGCAGCTTCCAACAGCTAATAGTCTTGTCGACAAAGGGGGCTCAGCTCAAAATCTCACACCGAAGAGATTTTTTTCAGATATTAAAAGATCAAGATATGCACAGCTATAAATATCTTATCCGGTCATGATTCTACGGCTGACATCACCATCATCACTACAATCCACATAGTAAATCCAAAACACCATAGAAGCCAACACACAAAGAGCATGACTAAAATATAAGTAAGATAACAAATTCCTATATGTCTAAGAAGAAGCTAGCGATAGAGTAGAGTTCAGAGCGGAATGTCCTCTCCCTGTTATGGTTTAGATCAAAGCTGGCAGGGAGAGCAGTACTTCAGGATAAAGAGAGTTAACAGATTACTACAGTGAGACTAACAATTGGACTAGACAAGGAAAGTTAAGTAACGCGACTACCTAGCAAAATGAGGAGTCCGAGCAACATTATTTTATTTTATTCTTGGGTTTGAGTTCATCAGAGGAGTTATAGGCCAGCTACAAGCAAATCACATCTGACTGCAAGTGTAAGGCGAGATTTCATATAAACAAGGTGCTGTGTCATGCACATATCTCATGCAGATAGAGACTAACATAATGCTAAAGAAACATCGTCCACAAAACCAACTTACTTTTGTGACTCAATAATAGGCAAGCGTGCCACGATCAGTTCGCAGTAAATCTCAATAAGATCATATGCTGCTATCATCTTCTCCTCCCTAACTACATGTTCCACCTAAAATTAAAGTATGAGATAGATGAGATATTATACTCAAAAGCCAAATCTGAGATACACACACTCACACACATACACATGTTTAACTTATTAACTACGGCTATAGAACTTACCAGGTATTGCAATTAGATTCAAGAATATAACTTAAGCTAGCAGAAGTAAAGTTTTTATGATGTGAAGATACCGCTTGAATTATCCCAGACGAGCATGCATATTCCATGCTTTGGCACACAGTCTAAAGATGCATCATTTGGCTGCTACCCTAGTGCCAAGACTGCACCTCATTTCTGATATGCCACTAATTATCTAGCATTGTGATAGCTAAAGCAGAATCCTACTACTGATCCCAAGGCCAGCTATTCAGTAAGTGCATCAAATGCATGGTATCCACAGGGCGAACTATTTGAATGTCCGCTTGCAAGTATCTAATCATCCAATGTGCCTTTCCAATTTTCATGATTGGATCAAGATCATATCACGAAATTTTTATACAAAGTTAGTATTATCTGACAACCAAATTCAATCAACAGAACACCATAGCAAAGAATATAATTACATGTAATTAGGTAGGCAAAAGCTCGTTTTTTAACCTTATTGGCAGAGAAGAATTACACGGCATAAAGAAGAGTATGACTTACGCGAATTCGGGCAGTCCGGTCCTGGCCAGAATCGAGCAACTGCGCCACTTCTCTTTTCATCTGCTTCACTGCCACTTCCTTCTTGTTCTTCAACAATTTCAACCTTGATGACGCCAGCTTTAACGACGTCTTACTGCAAAAAATTCCACAAAGATCAATATCAATTCTCCGGTATACGCCTACCACATAAATTCAAATCAACCAACAGCTATGGGGAGTTGACCGAAATTACCATTTGGCGGAATTGAAGCTCTTGGTGAGCATTTCTTTTGAACTTCTTAAAAAATTCGACTTCTTCATTGTTTTTATCTATGTGTTTTCAAGGCCCACAATCAAATCCAGAATTGAAGCAGCAACTTTGATGGAAAAAAAAAGTTTTGCGATTGAATGGATCGATGGAAATTAGGGTATTTGGGAAACTGCAGATAGTGGATTGGAATTTAATGGAAAAGCTTTAAAGAATAATACTCCTAAGGAAATGGATGGGGTAGTTTCAAAGAAGGATCTGATTCGGTTAACGAAGCAAGACTTGACTTTAATGAAAACGAGGGTGGGGTTAAGGAAATAATCATGTAATTGACCACCCGCAAAATTAAATTGAAATGTCAATAAGGACGTTTCTCTGCAGATCATTACATCTGGTTACTAATAATTGTGGTTATTTAGACTTGTTCTAACTTATTACTAGGTCAATTCTAAGATATCATTTCACCATAGTTTGCAAGTTCTTTTTCTTTTTTCTTTTTTCTTTTTTTGCCTAAAAGAACAGTAATATAGGAGTACTATATATTACTTCTGTTGTGTTTCATCGAATATGGAGTTTAAGGACAAAAAAAATTAAAATTGCACTGGTCGGATTCACTATTTATTTTCTAGTTTTCTTTAACACTGGGTTTATATCACAATTTTGCAATAAGCCCCTACTTATTTACCCTAGATATGGATGAGCTAACCAATAAAATACAAGATGAGGTCCCAATCCTATAATGTATGCCGTTTGCTTATGATATTGTGTTAATTGACGAAACTAGCGAGGGTGTCAGCTAAAAGCTTGAGCAATGGAGCGACACTTTAGAAAGTAAGCGTTCTAAAATAAGTAGAAGTAAGACTCACGGCTACATGCACTGCAAGTTTTATCAGCATGAGATGCCTACCAAGGTGAACGGTATGCTCTACAGAACCGCGATAAGATTGGCTATGTTATCCACAAGATGAGTGTTGTAGAAATGTGAATGCTAAGATAGATGTGCGACACACAAGATTAGATAAGATTCATCACATTCGTCAAAGGTGTAAGCAGCACACATTAAAGACAAAATGAAAGAAGATCGCTTAAAATGATTTAGTCATGTCGTGCGCCACGGTGAAAGAGAAAAATTCATATATGTGATACCTACTAGTTGAGAATTATTATTATTATGTATATATATTTTGTTTGAATAACTTTATCGAAATTTTTAGTTTTGCCTCTATTACATGTGCACACCAAAGATAGCCAACAAAGGGACCAAATTATATAAAATTAATTATTTAAACATTTAGATGAGAGTAAGGTACAATGAAATGCTTATAAAGTAAAAAAAGTTGTCCAGCAAAATAGAGGAGAACATGCTACGTGCATTCCACTATTTTCAAAATTTGCCTAGTCACCTTGGATTTCCCATTACTATAATTCCTTCCATGTTACTGTGTCAACGGCGATTTTCTCTTTCTCCTTAAAGAAGCTTCCATTTGAAAGCCACCAAATTGAAGTCGGTACCCAATTGTTTGCCTTCACTCTTCTCGTTTGGAAAGAGGAAAACAATTTTTCTCAACCATCATTAGGCATCTCATATTCTCACCAAATACTTTTCTTTCATGCGACTACTGTTGGCAATGTTCTGATTTACTGGATTAGACTTCTCTGTTGAGGAGAAAGGAGTGACTTGATTATGAGAGTAATTTAGCTTATTTATGTATGATTGATTAGTTAGGAAGTTAGAGAGATTAATGAGTGTATTGGTAGAAAAAGAACATTACTAGCATAACACATAGAGCAGTGATTCAACGACAAGTGGCGTTCTCAATAATAGAATTAATTGAGAAAGGAAAGGCGCGGGAAAAACACCCACGGGACGGTACGAAGAAGAGGACCGAGCCTTACAGTTGTTAAAGAACAGGCAGGAACAAGATGAATCAGAACCAAAAGAAGGGAAGATACATGAATCGGAAGTAAATAAGAAAGGGGAATCGAAACAGTTATAAGGCATTTATAACAATAAATACGCCGGTAACAATTATCTAAGGTACTGGGCAATCAATACAATTAATGCCTATAAAGAACCCAAATAATATGGGGAAATCGTTACAATTGTAAACTCCTATATAAGGACACAAAAATTCATTTGTAAGGATAGATTCCAAGTACTATTGAAATATACTCTTTAATAGCTTTTCTGCTTTCTCGAAATTCTCTGTCATGATTTTACAATTTGACCATCAATTAGTTCCTTTTTCATTTTTATTATTTTCCTTAAATATCATTGTGAAAGTGAAGTAAAACTTGGTTATCAGTAATGTCATGCCCCGAATCTAGGGGCGAGACAGGCACCCGGTGCCTCACTTATGCTTGTGTACCAACTTACGACTAAGGAACTCTGGACATATGATGTCATACTTTGGCCATGGGCCACATTGCAAAACAACTGCGATTGCTGACTAAATATCAATATAAAGCTGGGCCGACAAGGCCGTCGTACTTACTACAACTGGCAAACCAATCAAATATACATACAAGGCTTACAAGCCCATCATACTGCACTAACTGACAGAATATGTCTACAAGCCTCTAATGATGGATATACTGTGATCGGAACAGGGCCTCAACCTACTCTTAACGTATATACATATATACACAAGATGTACATAAAGCTCTAGACCGGGCAACTCCGAAGAGCATGGAGCTTACCGATCAAGCTGAACTCGGCCAACACCTAATGAGGAGATCTACCAGCCCGTCTGTCTGAACCTGCTCGCATGAATTGTAGCGCCTCAGAAAAAGGGACGTCAGTATGAAATAATGTACCGAGTATGTAAGGAAATATACTGAAAGTTGAAACTGAACTGATAATTTGAACATATGCTTACCTGCTTATACTGACTCAACTCTCTCAATATAGTAAGTAAAATAGTTGTCCGACCCTATAAGGCTTGGTATATATATATAACTGCTCTGCCGTAGTAGGTTCGTTCATAGGCGCTCGGCCATACTAGGTTCTATATCTCGCAACCGGGCTCGCTCATAGGCGCTCGACAACAGTAGGCTCGGTATATAACTTACCATCTAATCAGAGGTTTCCCAATAGGGGTCTGCCCATCGATTATAGCTCGATGATAATAAAAATACTGTAGTACTGTATATATAAACTCTCTGCTCTCTTAATTGAAAGAAGGAAATACTCAATTGAACAAAGAGTCTTAATAAGGAGAATATTGTAACTTACAAAAGTAGGAAAATATACGTAAATTCCAGGACATGAATTTTTCTTTATGTCTCGTTATTAAACTTGTGTAATTACGAGATCACGCCAAAATGAAGGAATGGCTTAGCCTTAACATACCTAATCCGATTCTCTTGACAATCCTTCTAACACATGCCAATCGCGATGAAACATGTAACGGCAGATCGAAGTAGGGGAAAAATCCATATGATATTCTTAAGAAAGATTGCACCGTACTCCCTTATAACTACAAAATCTCACGTTACTTTTAATTGTTGAAGACCTTTCATGCTTAGGTGATATATGCAGATGCATATCTTGAACACTCACGTTACTTACCATTTTACTTACAAAGATTTTCTTACAAAATCTTACTTAGCCATCCTACAAAATCTTAAGATTTTTTGATGCCTTATAGGTGGATATGGCAGCCACTACATCCTATAATTTGCCACCTTATCTAATGACTTAATGAGTCATGAATGATAAGGTGGTTTGCTGCCACATGGGGAGGGGACTTATCCTTATCACAATTTCCAAACCACTTAGTTTCTTAATTAATTGTAAATCTCCATTAACCAATAATTATCCAATTATTCATATTATTAGGAATTATCTCAAATTTCTTAAAATACTACTTACTTTTAACACACCTTATACATCTTATTATCGTGGTCATGTGGTACCTTGTATGGCACTAGTCCATAAATACCGAATATTTTAGCTCGGGCCATATTTTATCCCAACATGCCAACTTTGACGAAACCTATTTTCTTTGATTTGCTTACTCTCGCACCTTCACGAATTTACTCATTACTTGTTTGAAATAGCATAATGCTTATAATCTCAAAATCATCTCATTCCCGACCTTACGTCGATTAGCTTATGATGAAACTTTAACGTACGAAAATGTGGAATGTAACAAGTAACCCGTTTTCTTCTAAATTTAGATTTTGATCAAGAAACATATTTTTGGTTAAACAAATTGGTTCAATTACCAAGAATCTGATAATCTTTTCACTTTCCAAATTCTCTTTCTGACAATCAATCATGTCAATTGTCAACGAAAATAACCAACTAAATCCACAGGAGGGAGGAACTCCACCCATCCCTTCACCACAAGAATCTCCTCGACAGTCCCGAGAGGGGACACCTGAAAGATCAACATCACACACGAATGATCATCAATGGGACGAGCAGACTGTTGAATAGGATGCTTTAAAACAATTAATCCCAAAATATGTAACATCACTCTTCAAGTCTTTGTTAGGGGATTGCCAACTGCGCCACCAACTCCTCCTCCAAACAATACCGCAACCATAGAAAACCCATGCTTGGGGCTTGCCAATTCAAGAAGTGGAGGAACTCCCAGTGAATCTCGTGATGGAAGGTCAGGTACACCAAATAATTCTAATTTACAAAGTTTGGTACTAACTTTGCAGAAATAGTTGAAAGAGCGAAATGATCGCATAGAAAAAATACCTGACATACCACCAATGAGTAAAGGGGTAGATATTGATAAATACTTACAACAGCCCTGGAAGCCAACTGCAATACCTTTGCTGATTCCTAAGAAGTTTAAAATGCTTGATATTCCAAAATATGATGGAACAACTGACTCACGAGATCACGTAACCGTGTTTACAACTGGCGTGAAAGGCAATGATTTAACCAAGCAAAAAATCGAATCAGTTTTGGTCAAAAAATTTGGTGAAACACTCACAAAAGGAGCATTAACGTGGTATTCTCTCTTACCTAAAAAATCTATTAATTCTTTTGATGAGCTTGCATATTTATTTATAAAAGCATATTCGGGGGCTCAAAAAGTTGAAAAAGGATGGAAGACATCTTTAAAGTTAAAAAAGAAACACAGAGCTACTCAAACAATTTGTGGATAGATTCCAATGGGAGAGGATGATGTTACCATGAGTACCTGACAATTGGGCAACCATGGCGTTTATAAGCAACCTCAACGAGAAAAGTTCAGAAGCCACAAGGAGACTGAAGGAAAGTTTGCAAGAATATCCAACAACAACTTAGAACGATGTGTGTAATAGATACATCACAAAGCTACGGATAGAGGAAGACACAGTGGCACAACCAAGGGTTGATGAAAGAGCAGGGTCAAGACACTCACCGAGAAAAACAAGTATGAGCTTTATATAGGTCCTGCAGGTCGAGATTCTCGGTCCAAAGAAGAAAACTTACGATATGAATCGAGGTCAAGGCAAAAAGATGCAGGTTCCTTATCTAGATTCAGAAAGGAACAAGATGCGCGAGGAGACAATTCCAACACATATGTTAGAATCGGAGACTACAGTTTTAATGTCAGTATCTCCAAGTTGGTGGCTGTTTTAAGAGGTATGGGAGATAGAGTACGATGGCCTAAAGAAATGAGGCCAGTCCCAAGCAAAAGAAATCCAGATCACTGGTGTGAATTTCACAACGATCACGACCATAGAACAACAGATTGCAGGTTACTACAAGGAGAGGTTAAGCATTTGTTGAAGCAAAGTTATCTAACTGACCTGTTCAACAAGAAAGGTAGGCAATCATATATGAAGAATAGGCAAGAAACCCCAAAACCCCCATCTCTAAAAAGAACAGTCAACGTAATAATTGGGGGAGATGAGGTCAATGGTGTGGCTTATACGGCAGCAAAGAAGACGTCAAAAGTCATAGTCACTCATGGGAAACGAATACATCACACCTTGGAAGGAGACAGTATAACATTTGATGATAAGGACGCGGACATCTTGATGATTCCTCACAATGACGCACTGGTAATATCCTTACTTGTACACGATACTAATGTAAACGAGTTCTGATTGACCCAGATAGCTCCGTGAATTTCATTTTACAAAGAGTGGTGGATGAGATGCAAGCTAATGACAAGGTGATACCAAAGGAATGGACTCTGTCCGAGTTTGATAATTCAAGTGTTGTCACGAAAGGAGAAATAATGCTAACTACGTTTGCAGAAGGAGTAAAAAGGGATACAAAGTTTCAAGTGATAGATAAAGACATGGCTTATAATATAATCCTGGGAAGACCCTAGATTCATGATATGCATGTTGTACCGTCCACATTGCATCAAGCTATCAAATTTCCTTTATAGTGGTATTCGTCAAATCCGTGGAGATCAACAAGCTTCAAGGAGTATCAATTCAGTAGTTGCTACCATCATGGTAAACAAGGCGGAAGGAAAGAAATAACAGTTATAGAGTTCAATTGAGGATATTGCAGTACAAACCTCAACTGAAGGCATTCCAGCACAAGCTGATATTGATTCGAGACCCAATGTTATTCAAGAGCCAGAAGAAAATGAAAATATTAAGACAATTCTCGAAGAACTCGAAGCGGTGGTGCTATTCAAACACTGGCCAGATAAAAAAGTTTACATCGGTGCAAAGCTGAGCACATAAATGAAAGGTAAGTTAATTAAATTTTTAAAAGCTAACTTAGATTGCTTTGTTTGGTCGCATTCAGATGTGACAGGTATACCCCCGGAGGTGATAACTCACAAATTGAGCGAGGACCTATCATATCCACCTGTCAATCAGAAGAAAAAGAAGCAGGGATCTTTTAAAATCAGGTGATTCAGGATGAGGTACAAAAACTTTTAAAAATTGGATCAATACGAGAGGTAAAATATCCTAACTGGCTAGCTAATACTGCGGTACTACCAAAAAATAATGGGAAATGGCGAGTTTGTGTAGATTATTCTGAGTTAAATAAAGCTTGTCCTAAAGATTCATTCATTTTGCCACACATAGATCAACTAATTGATTCTACTGCAGGACATGAGTTGTTAAGTTTTTTAGATGCAAATTTAGGATATAACCAGATAAAGATGGACCCTATAGATAAAGAAAAAACTTCCTTTATCATTGACATGGGGACTTACTATTACAAAGTCATGTCTTTTGGTCTAAAAAATGCTGGAGTCACGTACCAAACATTAGTAACTAAAATGTTTCAAGAACATCTAGGAAAGACTATGGAAGTCTACATTGATAATATTCTAGTCAAATCGGCACAGGTGGGAGATCATTTCCAGCATTTGTCGAACACTTTCAAATTCTCAGCAAGTACAATATGAAGCTAAATCCAGAAAAATGCGCTTTTGGCGTATCTTCAGGTAAGTTTTTAGGTTTTCTTGTTTCTAACAGGGGAATTGAAGTAAATCCGCAAAAATCAAAGCTATCGAGGAAATACCCGATGTACTCACAAGAAAAAAGGAAGTGCAGAGATTAACAGGAAGGATAACAACACTGGGGAGATTTATTTCAAAATCATGAGGAAAGAGTTTTAAATTCTTTTCAGTATTGAAAAAGTAGAATCATTTTTAATGGACTGATGAATGCCAACAAGCCCTTAAGGATTTAAAATCGTATCTATCAAAACCACCTTTGCTAGCCAAATCAAAAAACGGGGAAAGGCTACTTATATACCTTGTTGTGTCAGAAGTGGCGGTAAGTGCGGTACTTGTACGAGAGGATAAAGGTAAACAATATCCAATATATTATGTTAGTAAATCTTTGTTAGATGCTGAGCCACGATACCCTTATCTAGAAAAACTTGCTTTACCACTAATTATGGCATCTAAAAATTGAGACCTTATTTTCAATACCACCCTATCTCTGTAATAATTGCTTTTCCCCCTGAGGAATATATTGCATAAGCAAGAATTATCTGGTAGGTTTAGCTAAGTGGGCAATAGAACTCAGTGAATATGATATCATATACTAGCCGAGAACTACAATAAAATCGCAGGTTTTAGCAGATTTTAGCACGAATTTAGTTCCTGAAGTAGAAAAGGAATTACAAGTATTTACCAAATATAATCGGGGGACTTGCACTTTATTTACTAATGGTTCCTCGAATGTAAAATGAGCGGGCTTAGGTATTGTTCTAATTCCACCATTAGGGGAAATCATACGACAAGCAATAAAACGTTATCCTATCACTAATAATGAAGTATAGTACGAAGCTATGATTGCAGGTCTGGAATTAGCACGAGAACTTAGCATAGAACAGGTTGTAATCAAAAGTGATTCACAACTAGTAGTTAACCAATATAGGGGACTTACATAGCAAGAGAGGCGCAAATACAACAATACCTTGAAAAGGTACAGGAATTAATCAGACAATTTTAATCATAGAAGGCTGTATACCTAGGGAGGAGAACGCAGAGGCAGATGCGTTGGCCAATCTCGTGTCTATTACGGAAGTAACGAATACAGAAAATGCTATTGTTATACATTTGTTTCATTCAACACTCGATCAAGACAAGAACGAGGTAAATTTTAATAATTTAACTTGGGATTGGAGGAACAAGTTTGTCAATTTTTTTAGTATGGAATCTTGCCCGAAGACAAGAAGAAGTCACAGGTACTTCGCCAAAAAGCTGCTCGATATTGCTTAATTTTTGGAAACTTATACCTAAAGATGTTCGGTGGATCTTTAGCACGGTGCCTTGGTCCTTCACAAATAGAATATGTAATGAGGGAAGTACACGAAGGTTACTGTGGTAATCATGCTGGGGGAAGATCATTGGTGAAGACTTTAATAAGAGCGGGATACTATTGCCCAAAAATGGAAGAACAAGTAGAAAACTTTGTAGCCAAGTGTGATAAATATCAACGATATGCCAATAACATGCATCGCCAACGGAATTGTAATTTAGTTATCTCGCCATGTCCTTTCATGAAATGGGGCATGGATATCATAGGTCCGTTACCACAAGCAAAAGGAAAGGTACGATTTCTATTGGTTTTAACAGATTATTTATCAAAATGGGTAGAAGCAGGAGGTTTCAAACAGGTGCGAGAAAAAGAAGTCAGTGACTTTATTTGGCGAAAAGTAATCTGCCGTTTTGGAGTTCCAACGAATCGTGTGTGACAACGGCCCACAATTCATAGGCGCGAAAATTACAGAATTCTTTCAAAGTTGGCAGATTAAACGGATTACATCCGCGCCTTACCATCCCGTAGCTAATGGACAAGCGGAGTCAAAAAACAAAGTTATTATTAATAGATTGAAAAAAAGTTAGAGGAGTCAAAGGGCAATTGGCCAGAAGTACTGCCAGGAGTATTATGGGCTTATCAAATAACATCGAAAACAAGTACGGGCGAAACTCCATTTTCACTCGTCTATGGCACTGAAACCTTAATTCCAGTAGAAATAGATGAACCAAGTATGAGATGTACAAATGCTACTGAGGAATCAAATGAAGAATAGATGCAAACGAATCTAAATTTAGTAGAAGAAAGGAGAGAAGCAACGCTAATAAGGATGGCGGCTCAAAAAAAGACGATTTAGCGATATTACAACAGGAAAGCAAATTTGAGGTACTTCAAGATTGGGGACTTCATCCTCAAAAGGTGTTTCGATCAAGAGAAGCGGCTAATACGAGGAAGTTAAGTCCAAATTGGGAAGGCCCTTATAGGGCTCGAGGTATTGCTGGAAAGGGAGCATATGAATTGGAAACTATAGATGGCAGCATACTACCATCAAATTGGAATGTTGTTCATTTGAAGAAGTATTACTTCTAGATAAAAGAAATATCCATGGTCAGGTATCATTCATATATAATTTTATTTTGTTCTTTTGAATTTTACTAATAATTTTAGATGATAGGCAAAAATCTAGCCCGTACCAAATGATGATATTAGACCCAAAAGTCACACAAATAACTGAATTATTCCCGATCTAGGTTGCAACTTTTCTGATGGAAAGAAAGGGTTAAGCAGTCATCATCTAAAACTGTATATCTCTGAATCCCGTGTGTATTTTCCTTTTTAGGGAATGGACCAAAAAGAAGGACTAATCCAGTGTTCGAGATTTCATACTTCAAAGTTCTAACACTGGGGGGATTATACATATAGACAAAGAAGCAAAAGAGCCAAAACTCAAGCGTAAGAGTTGAAAGTCAAGCCTGAATCAAAACCTTAAAGCAACCTTGAGAAGATGTGAACTCGCAAGAAGGACTCAGATACGCTCCAAGATCCTACGAGTTTTTAGGTTAAGGCAAAAAATTAGTCACGGGATTATAAACCCGATTTTCTATTAGCCACGGGATAACAAACCTAGTTTTGTATCTAAAAATCTTCTACAAAGAAAGCAGTTGTGAAAGTAATGTACGAAAATCATATATGAAATTTATTTGAAAGTTCAAAGCATGAAATTTCTTCAAATTATTTCCTTTTTCTATTTCATCTTTCATACATTTACACCAAGATGAAGATTAGACGTCATCTTCGTCAGTGTCGCTTATATAAAAAGGCCCTCTTTTATAAAAAATTTGTGTTTATCAAAATCACAGATTATTAAAGCAGTTTTAAATACAAGTTCAAATATCAAAGAGCGAAGCAAAAGCTCAGATATCAAAATAAGCGGTGAAAGTAACCGAAACCCATATATATTAAACTTGGGAAAATAGAAGTACCTATTTTTCATTAAACCCCAAAACAAGATAGGGGTAACCAAAAAGCAA
This sequence comes from Nicotiana tabacum, assembly GCF_000715075.1. Classification (NCBI taxonomy): domain Eukaryota; kingdom Viridiplantae; phylum Streptophyta; class Magnoliopsida; order Solanales; family Solanaceae; genus Nicotiana; species Nicotiana tabacum. The sequence continues at coordinate 171,771,353 of NC_134089.1, forward strand.
CCTTCAAAAAAAACAAAATAAACTTCCCAAAAGTTGAATAAATATGAAAACAAGAAAAAACTAAGGGGCATCATCTGCGGGAGTATCAATAACGGGAGTAAAAGGGTCAGCATGAGAATAAGAGGCTTGGATGTTGGCTTCACCAGGAACAAGTCCATTTCCATCACCTGCGAAACTTTCGTCTTCAGGTGAAGAAAAGCTTTGAGGTTGCTGAGTTTTATCAATTTCTTCTTTAGCTTTAACAATCTTAGCATTAAGGTCAAAACCTCCTGGTTAGCTTCCATTAGAGTCTCGAGGCGAGTGTTCAAAAAGGCCCAGATCACATCTAATGAAAATTTGTCCTCGACAATCTCATACTCCTTCTCCCATTGATCAATTTCAGCTCTTAGCTCTTCTTTTTCTTCTTTAGAGGCATCATAATCTATCTTCAAAGGAGTAAGAGAACTTTCCAAGAACTTAATCCTATCAGTAGAGGCACAGAGATCTTCTTGAGCTTGTGTAAGTGTTTGAACAAGTTCTCCCGTATACACCTCTTTTTGATTAAGGAGTTCCCTTAAACTCCTTATCTCTTCAGTCGCCTTGGAAAGCTGTTGGAGGACTCAAGTATGTCCTTGTCTTTACCAACTTGGCTGGAAGAAGCCTTTTCAATTGCTAGTTCAGCAGCAACCATCTTCATTTGTTGCTCTAAGGCGTTCTTTTCTTTCGCCAAAACCTCTTTCTCCAATAGGTAAAGACACGAGAGGAGTAATGGAAATCAAAGTTAGAAGAGTAACAAGGGGCAATTCTTCATTAACAGGCCCAGGAGCTTAATTATCCTCAAAACCTTGAGCAAACAAACTATCAATAGAACTTGGGGAAGGGTCAACATCATCATCAGAAACCGTTAAGGGGGCATTCTCTAGGTTATCCAAAAGTCTAAAGCGGACTGAGCTCGATGGGGGGTCATGAGAAGGAGTGTCTTTATCATCGGAAATTACACGTCTCCTGACTCAAGGTCTACGCACTAAAGAACCCTCCTCTGGCTCTTCTTTACCCTTAGAGTCATAGGCTCCATCGGTTTTTCTTTTAGAAGAAGAAGCACTAAAATTCTTTCTTGAGCAAGATTCATGGAAAGTCTGGTAGAGGGAGCAAATGCGGGACTAATACCACAAATGGTAAACCCTAGCAAAAAGAAGAAAGATGTAAAAATCGGAATAAACAAGAGAGATAAAGGAAGAAACAATAAAGGTAAAAATTACCGCGCATTTTACTTTCCAGCCAAATTTTTGAGAAAGGTATTTCCAGGAGCTCTTCTCCATTGGTGCAGCAGTCAACATCTTTTTTGCCCAAGCATGGAAGTTGGGAATTTCATCAAAAACTTCCATAGATGTTGAAAGATTGGGTATTTTATTATAATAAAGTCTTTTGAGACACTAAAAAATAAAAGAGAGAAACTTACGTACAAAATTCCATTTCTCTGGGAAAGACATGTTTTCTTCGCCCACTAATCCACTAGCGGGAGCAGCAGCGAACCGAGCATACCAGCTATGATCCCGATCATCTTTAGGGCTAACCAAACCCTCTTACTTCTAGCCACGGGAGAAAAGACACCTTCACGAAACAGCTTAGGAGAGTATAAGTGAAGCAAGTGATAAAAAGTAAAAGGCACATGAACCAGTTCTGCCAAATAACGAAGGCATGCAATAGTCCTCCATACTATGGGGTCAATCTGGCCAAGACATATGTCGCACCCCCTTTTTCCTCGTGGAGTCCGGGTTTCAACATTCATTGGGAACAACTTATTTCCTTTTGGAAATTGGGTATGGAATTTGAAAAGTCACCACCTAACGGATTTAAGGTGCGTTAGGGCACCTAAAACAAATAACTCATAAAACCGATTTGCATTACGAGAGACTTGGGTAAAGGCTCGAAATAACCTTGAGGGGAAGGTGTTAGGCACCCCTCGCGATCCACAATGGTAGGTCCCATCCGAACTCAAGTTATTTGAATTAGTCTTATAAACAGATAAAGCAAATTAGACAAATTAGTAATACATTTTAAAATAAGGGGTAAAAGGATCTTAGATTTTTTAGCCTACAGGATCACATCTGTACAATACCCGGTAAACCTTCCTCAACTAGAGGGGTTACACGTGGAATTAGAGCACATGTCATCATATCATTTACTACCCAATTACCCTCCCCTTAGTGGTTATATAAGCAATTTTAATTAAACGAACTATATGCGTGCATTACCTGTCCCTTCCTTATGGCCCTGGAGGTGTTTAGGACCTATAATTTAGGCAGTTCTGGACTTTCCTAAGGTACTTAAAGGAGAAAAATCTAGGCGACCGGCAAGAACAAATAGGACATTCACATAAAGGCAATTAAAGGCTCACTTTTACCTCCTCATATAAGAAGATAATAGCACGTCTCAAACAACAAGATTTCAGATATCTCAAAGGATCCTAGAGCAGAATATCTAGGTGAGCATGACAAACAAAAGATGCAATATTGTGTTAAAGCGATGAGATAAAGACCTAATCAGTTTGCTTATTGATTTTAGGGCTTGCTGAATCTGGATCATTCACAAATAACAAAAGCATAATTTTATAGTTTGCAGGATTTTAGTCGCCCTACAGGCTTGCCTGAGCATGTAATAATGATGTCCTATAAACATGGTATCTAGTCATTAATCAGAAGTGCAATGAACCAGTAAAACAATTTTAAGCGGGCAGTTTGGATCCTATAGGCATGATGTCTAGGTGTAATGACTGATTTTAGACTTGTAGACACTAGTAGCTGAATGCAGAAATTGGTTTTAAAAAATCCTATAAGCATGGCATCTAAATGTAGCAATTAGTTTTGAAACCTTATTGACATGCAGAAAATGGATCTAAACTTTGTCGGCATACAGAGACTGATTTACAAGCACGGTGTCTAAAATGCAAGATTGGTTTTAAACCCTATGGGCATGGCGTCTAAATGAACAAACATTGCGATAACCTATAAGCATGGAATCTAAATTACAGACATTGCAATAACCTATAGGCATGGTATCTAAATAACAACTATTGCAATATCTATAGGCATGATATCTAATGCAAGTAAATAATCCTAAGAACATGATCTCTAATGCAAGAAAATAATCATAATAAACCTAAGGACATGATTTCTACCCAGTTTCCCCACAAAATTATATAAGAATCCCTCCCTTTTTACTAATTTCCCCCATATCTGTTTACAAGAATCATTATTACAGACCATATGAATTACAGAAGGAACAAATTATGCTATAAGGAGCTTGAATAGAGGCCCAAAGTGAATCCTGGAAATTTCAAGCCTTCAAACAGTCCAAAATGCCATAATCTCATAGTGCACCCAATGATATCCTGGTGTATCAAAGTTCCCAAAGGGCCTCAAGGACCCCGGGCAATGCTCACACCAGAAAATTTTCAAAGCAGCCCTTTGATGAGCAAGTTTAGAAAGCCAACTCAGTGTGTCAAAGTTTAGAGGAGTCCTATGGACTCCTAATCAATGCTCACACTGGAGGGGCAAGACCCTAGGTGTTCTAAGAATAGGAGTTGAAAATAGGAGATAGTTTTTAAGAAAATAGTTTTGGATTCTCAAGAAGTAAGGAGCAAACAGAGTCATTCAATCATTGTAACTCAAACAAAGGTCCCAACAGTCAAATAGTATACAAAAACATGATCACTTAGAGTTTCAACTTAGTTTATTAACTGTCACTAGGTGAGCATACAGTCACATACATAGGGATAGCATGGCTTAGGAGCAATGTTGGTCAGAAGCCTGTGAGAGGTGAACATAAGATAGAAAGAACATGCTAGTGGAGAAGTAAATAGACATAGATCTAGTTTAGACATTGCTGAGAGTAGAAGTATAGGAGTAAACAGGCTGAAAGAAGGATATACATAGGTTCAATCAAACAGAAGTAGACATGCTATTGCAGTAAACACATAGATTAAACAGAAGTATACATGCTTATTGTAGTAAACACATAGGTTTGCTTAAGCAAAAGAAAGGCATGCTGATTATAAGGAAATACACAAGTCAAATTGAATAGCAGTAAGCATAGGTTCTAGTGAACATGCTAATTGGGAACAATAATCATGAAGCACAGGATCTAATGAGATAAGTAGACATGCGGATAATAGGGCACATAGTTGAATTAAATAGAAGTAGTAATGCTGAATAGGGAAACATACAGGTTCAGAAGAAAGACATGCTGATTGTAAGAAAAACACATAGGTTTAATTGAATGGCAATAGTGAGAGCATACCAGTTAAGGAGCAGAAATAGAAGATAAAGTAGGTAGGATTCAATAACCTAACCTTGGCTTTTAGCCGGCTAGACAAGTAATGAACACAAGTAGCAGAGAGAGAGGTGAGAGAAAGTTTATGTGTGTGCGTGTGTGTGTGTGCTTGAACTATTGTGTGTATGTTTAAAAGGCAGAATGAGAGTGTATATATAGCACTTAGGGAGTAGAACAAATAAGGTAAAGAGAATTAGAGTTCAATCAATTAAGGATCAATTAACCAATCACAGAATCAATTTCTATAGGGAAGTCCGGGAAATACCCCTTTAATTAGGGAATAGTCAATTAACGGTCATAACAGGGTTCAACTAAGGTAATAAATCAAAATCATACCATATAGGGAGTCAATAAGATCCCCAAACTACTAATAACTAATTAAGGCAAGTATAATCAATTAAGGTCACAAATAAAGAAACAAGTAAAATCCCAACACACAATTATTTTAGCAGGACAATTATTCGAATCAGTAAAAAAACTCAGAGAATACTGATTTTAACAAGAAAAGATTGCTCAAAACCTTAATTGAAATTAATCACGCAAGGATCCCAAAGAATACTGATTTTTTAATATGGAAAATTGTTCAAACCCTAAATAGAATCAGTTAATACATTGGGTTGACAGAAAAATAAACAAATAATGGAGAACAAGTGGAAGAAAATCAATGCGACAGACAGAAACATCCAGAATTTACGCATATACAAGAGAATCAGTCAAGATAGTGAAAAACACTTAGTTTAAACACTGAAAAGTTAGAAGAACCTCTGAAGAAAGTCTAGGACGAACCCTAAATTAGAAAGAGTGAATAAAATCGAAGCAATTAACTAGAACAAAAGATTTTCAAAGGAAAATACCAAATAATACTCGAATCCTTTCAGATTTACAAAGATCTGAACGGATTTGAATGGTAGTTAAACTAGGGTTTCAGAAAATAGTAGAGATAAAGAAACTCGGTCTAAAACCCATAGATTCAAACTAAAATAGGAGGAGATCCTTACTCACAAATGAAGATGGCCTTAGACGGGCCAGTAAACAAGTTTCAGGCAAGAACAGGTTGGATCTCCATGAAATTTTCTCAAGGATCCATGTAATCAAACGGCCAGGAGGCATAGCAGGCTGGTAATGATCGGAAAATACACGAAAACCCCATAGACAGGAGCTTCTCGCCGATGATAGCGATTAGGGTTAGGGGCGAGTTGAGAGAGAGTTGGAGAGTTTATGGAACGAAGGCGGCAGAAATGAAAGAGTGAAAGGGGGTTAGGGTAGGTTTAGAGATTAATATGGTAAGGTTAATTGTGGACCGTTAATTTTAGATCAACGACCACAATTAACGGGGTTATTAGGTCGGACAGATATACGTTGGGCCCGGGGGATGGATTGGGCTGGTTTTAAAAGGATTTGGGCTAATATTTAGGGGTTAGGTCCGAAAAATTAAAGAAATTAAAGAGGTTATTTGTTAAATATCTAATTAATTAATGAAATAATTAGTAAAAATAATTAACAGATTATAGAAAATGATTTTTGTGCGTGAAAATATTTTAAGACAATCACTCGATATTTTAAAAAATGAAAAAAGCTATTTTCTAGTAAGATAATGTCATAATGCATACATAGGCTATTTTTGCAAAATATGCAATTATAGTCTTAAAAATATAAATATAATTATAAAAATTCGATTAAAATATTTGAAAACTCATATGAACATAAATGATAAATTTAGACATTAAATCATCATAAAATTATATGAGGGATAGTTTTGAATATTTATGTAATTAAACGATGCAGGAATAAATGGATTTAGGGCCTTGAAAATTGTAGAAAAATTGTAAAACACTTGTGCATGTTTGTAAATGCATGTACAATATTTTAAAAGTGTTTATGTATATTTAAAATATATGAGGGAAAAATTGGGTATCAACAGTTGCCCCTCTTTATCCGGGAAGAATGAAAGAGTTTTCGGGTAAAGAAATGATGACTGATTTTGACCGAATGAGTGTTTTAAGAAACTAAAGACCGAACCCTAGTCTCTGAGTTGCCTACATATCCCTGGTTTTATGGGAATTAGGCCGTCTGTAGTTCTAGTTCCAACGGTGAATGAAACCGATGGAATTGTTATAGGAATGGTAGCCAGTTTCATCAAAAGGTTCTTTTTGTGAAGGGTGATGTACGATAGAGTTATAATCATGGGTCTGGAGTGCAACGAATGGATTGTAAGGTAGATATCTGGATATCACAGAGTAAGGTGGGTAATTGATGGGAATCAGTTATGAATGGCGAAAATGGCATGAGCGGAAGCCGGAGCGAAGGCTGCTCCTATTTGAAGAACGGTTACCTCCTGGATTACCTGTTAAACACAATGCATGCAAGCATGTAGATGATGCAAATTTCCTTGGGACCATGAAAGATTGTCTTTGGACAGTGCGGATGACGTCCTTAGACTATGATGCCCTGGGCCATGAATTGTGAAATAGGAGAATCGCAGGCCATGAAATGATGTTGTCGGGCCATGGGGATGTTGCCTTTGAACCATGATGCCTTTGAATAATGATGTGCAATATGAGAGATCCCTAGGCCATGATAAGGTGTCTTTAGGCTATGAGGATGATGCCTTCGGACTATGACGCCTTTGGACAGGTTGACTATATGTCAGCCCATGAAGCGTAGAGATATGATACTGAAAGTGATAGCAAGACAAAGCTTAGTCTTGCGCAGAGTTTGTGGGCAAAGCTTAGCCCGGGAGAAGAAGATAGTGCCAAGAATTGAGCAATATTCGTGCAGGAAGGGACAATGCTTAATCCCATGAAAAGATAGTGCTTGGCCTTATGCAAATACGGAGGTAGGGTTTAGCCTCATGCAAGATTTGAGACTGAACTTAGTCTCATGCAAATGGAAGGTAATGCTTAGCTTTATGCAAATATAGAAGCAGGGCTTAGCCTCATGCAAGTAGAAGGCAATGCTTACCGTATACGAATATAGAGGTAGGGCTTAGCCTCATGCAAGATTTGAGACATAGCTTAGTCTCATGCAAGAAGAAGGCAATGCTTAGCCTTATGTAAATATGGAGGCAAGGCTTAACCTCATGCAAGATTTGAGATAGAGCTTAGTTTCATGCAAGGAGAAGGTAATGCTTAGCCTTATGAAAATATGGAGGCATGGCTTAGTCTCATGCAGATGAGAGGCAGGGCTTAGCCTCACGCAAGATTGGAGACAGATCTTAGTCTAATGTAAAGAGAAGGCAATGCTTAGCCTTATGCAAAGATGGAGACAAGGCTTAGCCTCATGCAAGGAGAAGGCAATGCTTAGCCTTATGCGAATATGGAGGCAGGGTGTAGCCTCATGCAAGATTTGAGACAGAGCTTAGTCTCATGCACGAAGAAGGCAATGCTTAGCCTTATGCAAATATGGAGGCAGAGCTTAGCCTCATATAGCGAACAAATAGGAAGAGAATATTTCTTACTGGAGATATATCTGCATCTGGTGGCCTGATCGTTAGGACTTTCGTATGTGTATGCTTGCGAATACTTCTGTTATGTTCACCATGCCTGCATCCAAAGAAAAATTATAAGTTTTGTAAGGGGAGGTTGGTTCGTGCCTTCGTTTGCTGGCTTTGCTTCGCTCCATTCTAGAGGCCTTGTTTGAATTGCCCTAGGTAATACCTGATTGTCACGGAAATAAAGTTTTCGAAAATATGCATCTATTGATAAAAATGGAGTTATTTTTCAGAAAATATAGTGAGATATCAAGTAATTTAGATGAACTAGTGACTGTAACACATTTTAGAGATATTGAAGCTTTTCTTATTTTAGAATTTTGAGGGTCCTCCTCAAAATTCTGCCCTAGTTTGGTAAATGATCCTTCGGTCGTTTGCGTGTGACGAAACTTGTTGACCTTTCTTTGGAATTTTGAGAATCTTTCTCAAAATTCTGCCCAAGTTTCTTAACCAATTTCTGACTTTCTGGCCTATGAAGGCGTTGGCTGGACTTTCTCCAAAATTTTGAGGGTCCTCCACAAAGTTCTGCCCCAGTTTTCGGTTCTGGGGGAAAATGATAATTGTATTATGATATGACCGAACCCACAAGGCTGCCTACGTATCCCCTCTTAAATGGGAATCAGGTCAAGCGTAGTTCAGTTACATTGGATGAAGGAATGTAAACAATCTAAACATAGTATCTCTTGACTGCGTCTGAATTGATTGGTTTCGGCCAAACTTTTCCGTCCATTTCTGCAAGTATGAGTGCTCCTCCTATTAGTACCCTGTGAACCATGTAGGGACCTTGCCAGTTGGTAGAGAATTTCCCTTTATCTTCATCTTGATGAGGGAAGATCTTCTTCAGCACCAGCTATCCCAGCGTAAACTATCTTGGTTTGACCCTTTTGTTGAAAGCTCTAGACATTCTGTTCTAATAAAGCTGACCGTGACATACTGCGTTCATTCTTTTTTTTGTCTATAAGGGCCAATTGCTCATAGCGGTTCCTTATCCATTCTGTGTCGTTGAGTTTGACTTCCTGTATTATTCTTAAAGAAGTGATTTCTACCTTGGCCGGAATGACAGCTTCGGTACCATAAACCAGTAAATAAGGAGTTGCCCTAGTTGATGTGCGAACTATAGTGGGGTACCCTAATAGGGTAAAGGGTAACTTCTCGTGCCATTGTTTGTGGTTTTCTACCATCTTCCTTAGTATCTTCTTGATATTATTGTTAACAACTTCCACAACTCCATTCATTTGAGGTTTGTATGTTGTAGAGTTTTTATGCTTGATTTTGAAGGTTTCACACTTGGCTTTCATCAGGTCACTATTGAGATTGGTGGCATTATCCGTGATAATGGACTCGGGAACTCCGAATCGGCAAAAAATACGATCCTTGACAAAGTCTGCAATGACTTTCTTTGTTACAGCCTTGTAGGATGCAACCTTTACCCATTTTTTTGAAGTAGTCAATGGCCACAAAAATGAACCAGTGCCTAGTGCATCTGTGAACTCATTTTGAATTCTGGGCTCATGTTTGAATTCTATCTTTGTGAATCTCTTCATTAATTCCTGCACATGATACAAGTATGGCAGTATCTTGATGTTCTTTGTAGCCCATTCTTCTTGAACCTGATGTACCAGAAGATCCGAATCACCGATTACCAGCAGTTCTAGTATATTCATATCGATGGACAGATTGAGCCTCATGATGCAAGCCTCTTATTCCGACATGTTGTTGGTGCATGGAAACCTAAGCTTTGCAGATACAGGGTATTGTTGTCCAATTTCTGATACCAAAACTGCTCCAATGCCTGTCGCGCCCCCTTTTTCCCTCCGCGGAGAGAGAAAAGTCCGGGTTTCGACATTCATAAGGGTAATAACTCATTTCTTTTTGGGAATGGGTATTTGAAGAGTCGCCACTTAATGAGTTATGGTGCTTTAGGGCACCTAGAACGATTAACTCTTAGATTGGTTTATATTACCAGAGATTAGGGTAAGGGCTGGAAATGACCTCAAGGGGAAGGTGTTAGGCACCCCTCTTGGTCCACAACTGTGGGTCCCGGTCGAAATTATATTTACGAATTAGTCCATTAACAAATAAATACTTGAAACAAATAATTGCAAATAAAGCACGTTTGTATAACTCAAATAATAAGACAAAGGTTTTGGACAAGTTGTATATAGAACAAAGTTTTAAATAGAAGAGATTTGGGATAGGAGGGGTCCTAGGTTGGTTAGCCTACAAGATCACCCCATACAATTTCCGGTAAACACTCCTCAATGAGGGGTACACGTGACATTAGCGCGTAGTCATCATATCCCTTATCTACCCTTCCTATCCCCTTAGAGGTCATTAAAGCGAGTGTTGGTCAGCGATCTCTATTGCGTGTTGTTATCCATCCCTTCTTAATGGTCCTGGAGAAATTTTAGGCCTCTACCTATAGGTAGTTCTAGACAGACCTCTAAGGTTTTAAAGGTGAAAAGACTAGGGTGACCGGAAAGAACAATTAAGACCTTAACACATAAGACAAAAGGGAGCAATTAGAGGCTCAAGTTTACCTCCTCAAACAATACACATAAGCAGAACGACTCAAACACAAATAAGGGCCTCTTGTTAAACAGTATCCTAACGCCCGATGTCTAAGTGAATATCAAGATACAAAAGATAGGCAATTTATTATATAAACTCAGAAGTAATGTCCCTATCAGTTTGCCTACTGATTTTTTAAAGCCTATTAAAATCAGAAAGACATTAAGTAACAGAAACAGTTTCAGAGTTGCAGGATTTGAAAATGCCCTATAGGCTTGCCTACACACGGAATAATGATAACTACTTTTTATATAGTAAAACAGGAAAGATTTTAAAACAGACTCTTGAATCCCTATAGGTATGCTGTCTAATGATAGATTAAGGCAATTTTTGAAAGAATTCATTTCAGGGAAAATAAACCACTAATTAAACTAGTTTCGAAGTGAACTAATCGTGGACTAGGTTGATTTATTTAAACTAAACTGGTTTAAATCTGTAGGCAGAATTTCTGGTGGTGTTCCATATAGGCATGACATCTAGTTGTTTAAAACTGATTTTAGAAACTGGTAGGCATTATAACAAATAAAAGCACATATAAATATTCGTTATAACAGAAATTGGACTAGACCATATCCTATAGGCATGGTATCTACTTGTGAAGTTGATTTTAAGACCTATAACATGATTTCTATTATTGGAACCACTTGAGACCTATAGGCATGATTTCTAACATAGCAAAATATAAAGTCCTATAGGCATGTCTTCTACTTGGTAAGGAAAACATAGCAAAATATAAAGTCCTATAGGCATGGTTTCTACTTGGTAAGGCAATCATAGCAAATATAAAGTCCCATAAGCATGGTTTCTACCCCGTATTACCCCACCAAACATGTAACTACACACCTTTTTTCACTAGTTACCCCAATATTTATTTACAAATTATTACAGACCATATGAATGAATTACATAAGAAGATAAGAAAAATAAGAAGTTATTCTATAGAAAATAGGCCTCAAATGCCAATTTCATAGAAAATATCATTGTCTAGGTGCGTCAGAGTTCTCTAAGGATCTCAAGGATCCCGGGCAGTGCTCACACCTAGACTTGGTAACCAAATTGAGTAAGTGCAGTATAGAAGGGTCCGTCTCAGTGTACCAGAGTTCAGAGGGTTCTCAAGAGGATCCCAAGGCTGTACACACACTGGAGGGGGCAGAACCTAGTGACTTAGGAGTAGAGTGAGAGTGCTTGACACAGTTTGAAAGTTTCCAGTAGGAAAACAGTATTAAAAGGAGACTTGAAAATAATTTTATTGAAAAAAAGAGGGGTTATTCAATGAGACAGTTTTGAAAAAGGTAGGGCAATCAACAAACAATAGACCAATCTCAAAACCAAAATAGGTTCAACATCACACATAGAACAAAGAACCAAAATAGGTTTAGCACCACAAGCCTTCACACATGGGTAAATAGGAATTGGGGGACAAGTAAAGTCCATAATGGTAAGCACATAGCATGAAGAAGTCTTTGGAATTGGTACAGATATGCTGAGAAACACTGATTAGACATAGTCACAGAATCATGCAAGTTTAGGAGTGCAGACTACTTTACAAGGAGATTCATACCAGAAACCAGATAGAGCAAGATCACATGGAGACAGACTACATAGAGGGGATAACATGTCCATGCTGATCCTAAAGAAGGGGAGTACATAACATGCTAATAATGTAAACATATCAACTATAGGTTTCACAGCAAAACCCTAAGTAAAAGCAGACTAGAAACATGATGAATTGAAGTAATAAAAGGAATATATTGTTTTTGGAACTTGAATTGAAGTCAGAACATACCAGTAAAGAAGGTAGTAAACACAAAGTGAGGAGAAAGAGAGTAGAGTAATCAGCCTTGGCTTGCAGCCGGCTGACATAGAACACTAGCAAGTAACTAGAGAAAAGAGTGCAGAAAACAGTTTTTTTGTGTGAGAGAGAGTTTTGAACCAATGTCCCCGTCCTTGTGTTAATGAGAGAGTAGGTATATATAGTAGTTCGAAACTAGGCAAAATAAGGCAAGAGTCATAATAGTGCAATAATTATGAAACCCAGAATCAATTAGAGCAAAATCAGTACCAGTATTCCCAAAAGTTAAGGGAATTAGTTCAAACGTTAAGACAAATACAAATAAGAAAAGAAATTACTGTATGACCAATAAGGAAAGATTTCAAATTCATTAAGTATAGAGTAAACAATTAGGTCTAAGTTCAAAACAACTTTAATTAAGGAGATAATCAGTAGGAACAAAATACTAATGCAGACAAGGTAGCAAATCTATCAATTCAAATAGAAAGAGTAGGAATCGAAGGTTTAAAGAAAGGTCTTCGAATCAAACCATAAAATAGGGAATCCAGAATCAATCAAAGAGAAGGTCATGATTCAGTGTTCAACATATAAATAGAGTGAGATAAGAACAACCAGACATAACAAACACCTAGCACTGCTAGAAAGAATCAAGTCTTGAACAGTCAAGACGAACACAAGCACATAGAGGTGATATAAGTTAGGCTAAAAACTCAATAAGAACATGTTCGAGGCAAGATAGTCACAGAAACTCAAACAAGAAAGGAGCAGTCATGCTAATACACAGAACCAAACGAAGAAATCTAGAAAATTAGGGCTTTCAACATAGGCGAGTTGAAAAGGTAGTAAAATCATAGAATCAGTCAAAATATGCAAGAAATAGAAGTTTAAACATAAAGAATAAGTTTAAAAAAAGTTTAAAAAGAAGTTACAAAACCCTAATTTTTTAGAAGAAGGTGAAAACACTTGAAATCACATGATTCTCGTAAAGAGTTCCAAGGACAGTGTAAAACATCTAAGAAACAAACTTAAATTGTTTTAAATTTTTACAGATCTAGGAGATGTAGGCAAAAATTAGGGTTTCAGAAGAAACCCAAATAAAGATGAAAGAACCTGTCTAGAATCCAAGGATCGTAACAAATACAGCGTGATTTTGCTCGAAATCACACTGGAGTAGTCAAGAATAGACAAATGACGAACCCTAGGTGTAAATCGGCGTGGCCCTGAGACCTTTAAGACCTTAGAGAAGGCATGCATGGCATTAGAGAAGCCATTGGAGGCTTAGGAGTTGATGGAAGATCACTGGAGAAGTCCAGAGGAAAGAGGTCGATGGTTTGAAGGGCTAGGGTTTGGTTGAGTTACTGAAAGAGAAGAGGATAGGAGATGAGATAATACAGAGGTGGCGGTCTATGAAAAATGGTTAGGGTTAGGGGCTATTTAGAGTTAAAAAAGAAAGGAAAGAACGAGGGCCGTTGATCTTTTAGATCAACGGCCAGGATTTGACGGGTCTTGGGTCGGGTACTTTCATTTTATGGCCTGGGTTGGGTAATTTGATTAGGAATTAGGTTGGGTATTGGGTTTAATTGAGGCTATGATTGAAATGTAATCTGGCTATATTTTAAATAGCCAATTTATTACTATATAATTTATAATAAATAATAGATAATTTCTTAAAAATAATTTTTTATACTAAAATGATTTAAGATAGATATTTAACATTTTAAAAATATATGAGATAAATTTATGCATATAAATGTAATTATACATTAACAGGGCTAATATTGCAATTATATGCAATTTAGCTTTAAAAATGCAAAATGCAATTATAAAAATACAAAAAAATATTTTAATAATATTTTGGCATAAATATAGAATTTAGATGATTAAATTATCCCAACAATCATTTGAGGGATAATTATTGGGGGTTTTATGAGTAAAAAGGGAGGAAATAAATTAATTTAAAATCTTTGAAAATATAGAAAAAATTATAAAAACCTTGTGCATGCCTATATATGCATATGTATGCTATTTTGAAAGTATTTATGTATATTAAAAATATATAGGGAAAAATTAGGTATCAACCGCAACCCCTCTTTACCTGGGAAGAATGAAAGAGTTTTCGGGTAAAGAAATGATGGCCAATTTTGACCGGATGGGATGTTTTGAAAGATAGAGGCTGGACTTTGGTCTTTGAGCTGCCTACATATACCTGGTTTTATAGGAATCAGGCCGCGTGTAGTTCCTAGATTCATTGGCGGAACATACCGATGAAGTCATTACAAGAACAGACGCGAGATTTTGGAATGGATGCAGGAGTGGTTATGGTGAACAGTCAAGTTTGGGATAGTTGAAGGAACTAGAGCGAGGTCGCTCCTTCTAGAATAGCAGTTGCTTGCTGGTCACCCGTAGATAAAGAGATGCTACAGACATGTATTTGTGCGAAAATTTAAATATGATGCAAATTCCTTTTGGACCATGAAAGTTGTCTTCGGACAGATTAAGGATGACGTCCTCAGACCATGATGTCATGGGCCATGAGTTGTTCAGTGAGGGATTCGCAAGCCATGAAATGATGTTCTCGGGCCATGAAGATGGTGCCTCCGAACCATGACACCCTTGAATAATGATATGCAAATTTGAGGGATCCTCAGGCCATGACATGGTGTCTTCCGGCTATGAGGATGATGCCTTTAGACTATGACGCCTTCAAATAGATTGCCAATATTTTAGCCCATGATATGCAATAATATGATGTTAAAAAGACAAGACTTAGTCTTGTGAAATAGATCGCTGAGCTTAGCTCGATTGGAAAACAAATAGATAGTAAAATACAACAATATTTGTGCAAAAAGGGACAGTGCTTAGTCCCATGCCAATGTGGAGGCAATGATTAGCCTCATGCAGATATGAAGGCAAGGATTAGCCTCATACAGATATGGAGGCATGGATTAGCCTCATGCAAATATGGAGGCAATGATTAGCCTCATGTAGATATGGAGGCAAGGATTAGCCTCATGTAGATATGGAGGCAGGTATTAGCCTCATGCAAATATGGAGGCAAGGATTAGCCTCAGGGAGGTAAGGATTATCCTCATGCAGGTATGGAGTCAAGGATTAGACTGATGCAAATAGGGAGGCAGAGATTAGCCTCATGCAGGATGGAGTCAAGGATTAGACTCATGCAAATAGGGAGGCAGGGATTAGACTCATGTAGGTATGGAGTTAAGGATTAGACTCATGCAAGTAGGGAGGCAAGGATTAGCCTTATGCAAGTATGGAGGCATGGATTAGCCTCATGCAAGTAGGGAGGCAGGGATTAGCCTCATGCAAGTAGGAAGGAAGGGATTAGCCTCATGCAAGTAGAGAGGTAGGGATTAGCCTCATGTAAGAGCAAGTAGCAAGTGAGAGTAGTATATGTCTTAGCTGGAGATGTATTCGGTGTTCGATGGCCGGATGGATAGTGAATTTGCTTTGTGTATATATGTTTGCGAGCACTATCGTTACGTCAAAATGTACCTGCGTTCCAAGAAAAGTTGTAAGTTTTGTGGGAGGAGGTTGGTTCGTGCTTTGTCCGCCGGCCTTGCTTTGCTCCATTCTGAAAGTCCTTTTGAGTTTCCCTGGGTGATACCTGACCATTATGGAGATAGATTTTTCAAAAATATGCAATTATTGATAAAATAGAGTTATTTTAGAAACGTATTGATATATCAAGTAATTTTTGATGAACTAGTGACTGTAACACATCTCAAAGGCATTGCAGCTATCTCATATTGGAATTTTAAGGGTCCTCCTCAAAATTCTGCCCCAGTTTGGTAGATGATCTTGTGACCGTTTGCAGATAGTGGATCTTACTGAGCCTTCTTCGGAATTTTGAGAATCCTTCTCAAAATTCTGCCCCTATTTCTTAGCTGATTACTAACCTTCTGGCACATGTTGGTGTTGGCTGGACTTGCTCCGGAATTTTAAGGACCCCCTTCAAAATTCTGCCCTAGTTTCTGATCTTGGGGGAAATGAAAATTTTATTATGATATGACCGAACCCATAAGGCTGCCTACATATCCCCTCTTAAATGGGAATAAGGTCAGGCGTAGTTCAATTACATAAGAAAGAAATATGAAATAATCTAGGTATAGTATCTCTTGACTGCATCTGAATTGATTAGTTTTGGCCAGACTTCTCTGTCCATTTCTATAAGTATGAGCGCTCCTCCTATTAGTACCATGTGAACCACGTATGTTCCTTGCCAGTTGGGAGGAACTTCCCTTTGGCTTCATCTTGATGTGGGAAGATCTTCTTCAATACCAGCTGCCCTAGTGTGAACTATCTTGGTT
Source organism: Nicotiana tabacum (assembly GCF_000715075.1). Taxonomy (NCBI): domain Eukaryota; kingdom Viridiplantae; phylum Streptophyta; class Magnoliopsida; order Solanales; family Solanaceae; genus Nicotiana; species Nicotiana tabacum. Next base: position 171,787,845 of record NC_134089.1, read on the forward strand.
TAACCCTTTTGTTGAAAGCTCTGGACATTCTGTTCTGGTAAAGCTGGCCGTGACATACTGCGTTCATCCTCTTTCCATCAATAAGGGCCAATTGTTCATAGCGACTCCTTATCCACTCTGCATCGCTAAGTTCAGCTTCCTATATGACTCTTAAAAAAGGAATGTCCACCTCGGCTGGGATGACAGCCTTGGTACCATAAACCAACATGTAGGGAGTTGCCCCAGTTGATGTGTGAACCATGGTACGGTACCCTAACAGTGCAAAGGGTAACTTCTCATGCCACTATTTGTGGTTCTCTACCATTTTCCTTAATATCTTCTTAATGTTTTTGTTGGCAGCTTCTACGACTCCATTCATCTGAGGTCTGTAGGCTGTGGAATTCTTGTGCTTGATTTTGTAAGTTCCACACATAGCTTTCATCAAATCACTGTTGAGATTGGTGGCGTTGTCGGTAATAATGGACTCGGGAACTCCGAATTGGCAAACAATACGATCCTTGACAAAATCTGCGACGACTTTCTTGGTTACAACTTTGTAAGATGCAGCTTCTACCCATTTTGTGAAGTAATCAATGGCTACCAGAATAAACCTGTGTTCGTTTGAAGCAGTAGGCTCAATCTGACCAATAACATCCATTCCCCAAGCGGTGAATGTCCAAGGAGAGCTTGTTGAATTGAGCTCATTTGGCGGCACTTTTATCATGTCGACATGCACTTGACATTGAAAACATTTGCGGACATACTGAATGCAATCCGTCTCCATGGTCATCTAAAAGTAACATGCCCTGAGTATCTTCTTAGCCAAAACGAAACCATTCATGTGTGGACCACAGTTCCCAGGATGCATATCCTCAAGTAGCTTAGAAGCTTCCTTTGCGTCAACACATCTTAGCAAACCCAAATCAGGAGTTCTTCTGTACAAGTTTCCTCCACTATGGAAGAAGTGATTTGACAATCTTGGGAGCGTGCGTTTCTGAGTGTGATTTGCTTGTTCAGGGTATCCTCCTTTTGATAAGTATTCTTTGATGTCATGGAACCAAGGCTTTCCATCTACTTTTCCTCGACATGAGCGCAATATACCAGCTGATTATGGATCCTCACCGAGATGGGATCAATGTAATTCTTATCTGAATGCTGTATCATGGATGACAAAGTGGCCAATGCGTCAGCAAACTCATTCTGAATTATGGGCACATGTCAGAATTCTATCTTCGTAAACCTCTTTCTCAATTCCTGCACATGGTACAGATATGGAAATATCTTGGAATTCTTGGTGGCCCACTCTCCTTGTACCTATTGCACAAGCAAATCCGGATCACCAATCACCAGGAACTCCTAAACGTTCATGTCGACTGCCATGTTGAGCCTAGTATGCAGGCTTCATATTCTGCCATGTTTTTGGTGCAGAGAAATCTGAGTTTAGCAGATACCGAATAATGCTGACCCATTTCTGATACCAAAACTGCTCCAATGCCCACTCCTTTGAAATTTGCAGCTCCGTCAAAGAACATCCTCCAACCGTCATATGCTTCGGTAATGTCTTCTCCTATGAATGATACTTCTTCATCAGGAAATACATTCAAGGGTTTGTATTCTCCTCCCACCGAATTTTCAGCAAGGTGATCTGCCAATGCTTGTCCCTTGACCGCCTTTTGAGTCACATAGACGATATCAAACTCACTTAGTAGTATCTGCCACTTAGCCAACTTCCCGGTAGGTATGGGTTTCTGGAATATGTACTTTAGGGGATCCATACTAGATATGAGGTATGCAGTGTAGGCATAGAAGTAATGCCTCAATTTCTGGGCTGTCCAGGTCAAAGCACAGCAAGTGCGTTCAAGTAGAGAATACCTTGCTTCATAAGGTATGAACTCCTTACTCAAGTAACATATGGCTTGCTCCTTTCTTCCTGTCTCGTCATGCTGTCCCAAAACACACCTGAAGGCTCCATCCAATACAGATAAATAGAGTAGCAAAGGTCGTCCTGGTTTTGGTGGGACCAGAACTGGTGGTGTGGACAGGTACTCCTTGATCTTATCAAAAGCTTTCTGAAAATCTTCTATCCATCTTGTTTTAGCGTCTTTCCTCAGCATCTTGAAGATGGGTTCACATATGATTGTGGACTATGCTATGAATCGACTGATGTAGTTGAGCCGTCCTAGGAAGCTCATTACATCCTTTTTGCTCTTAGTTGGTGGTAACTCCTGAATAACTTTGGCTTTAGACGGATCTAGTTCGATCCCTCGACGACTGACGATGAATCCCAATAACTTTCCTGTGGGAACCCCGAATGCGCACTTTGCGGGGTTCAATTTCAAATTGTACCTCCTTAGCCTGTCGAAGAACTTCCTCAAGTCTGCTATGTGATTTGCGGCCTTCTTGGATTTGATAATGACATCGTCCACAAACACCTCTATTTCTTTGTGTATCATATCATGGAAGATGGTTGTCATGGCTATCATGTAAGTGTCCCCAGCATTCTTCAGACCGAATGGCATCATCTTGTAACAGTTTACACTCCATGGTATAATAAAAGCTATTTTCTCTACATTTTCTTTGTCTATCCAGATCTGGTGATAACCCGCGAAGAAATTTACAAAGGATTGGCATTCATGCTTGGCGAAATTATCGATCAGGATGTGTATATTTGGCAGTGGGAAGTCGTCCTTGGGACTTGCTCTATTTAAATCCCGATAGTCAACACATACTTTGACATTCCCATCCTTCTTCGGAACCGCCACGATGTTAGATAACCAAGTTGGGTACTCAATCATCCTAAGAACATTGGCTTTGATCTTCTTGGTAACTTCCTCCTTGATTTTTAGGCTCATATCTGGTTTGAACTTTCGGAGTTTCTGCTTGACTGGTGGATACATGGGATTAGTAGGCAACTTGTGAGCCACTGTAGACGTGATCAAGCCGGTAATGTCATCATATGACCCTACAAAAATGTCCTCATATTCATTTAGAAACGGATGTATTCTTCCTTCTCTGTTGGTGACAAGTGAATGCTGATGCGAGTCTCCTTGACGGTCTCGGCGTTCCACAAATTTACTACTTCGGTTTCATCCAGATTGGACTTAGGCTTATTCTCAAAGTTCTTATCTTCCCTAACAATTTCCTCAGGTATCTCATCTTCTTCCTCTGAATCACTATTCTCATGTTGCGTTGCCTCATTACATGTCACAGTACTGGTTCATCAGGAAAAGTAATAATAACGTTGTGGAAAGAAAAAGTGTAAAGATAGTAGTGAATAATGATAAAGAACAAATGTATTTGATTAAAACTGAGAAAATTGTTCAAACAAAGTTTGGCTCGATGAATCGAGCATTCATTTTGAAACAAGTAAAACTTAAAACAAAATTATGGGAAATCTTAAATGCCTAGAATGGCTTATAGAAGTAAATTCTGCCAAGTTACCCAGGGACTCGGCGGGCTCGGGATGGTGTGTCGGTCTAGTTCCTAAGAACAACTCCCTTCACCATAGTCTGAATAGTGAGGCCTTCTTTCTCATCCTCTTCAATTATGGCACTGCAGTCCATGTCTTCATCCTCCAAGAACAAATTATTCAACCCAGCTAGTGCTTTATCCTCTGCAGTTCCCAATATTGTGTCAGCCTGATAAAAAGCTTGTTCCAAATGTGGCACTCGTTGCTCAAGAGGGTAATACGGTCCACTCCATGGAGGCGACCAATCATTGTACTCTTGCCATGTATACTGGTATCTGAGCCCAAAGGTGGTACCATGATTTTTCAGCTGTATTAGTTTGGTGATGCCTTGGAGGTTCTTTCCCAACCCTTTGCCGGGTTCATATCCGGACCATGCTTGTATGCTTTCTATTTTGTTACTCTATCACTTATCCTTCTCGACGGCATTGACCCATTTGATGTGATGATAGGTTTCCCCTCCTAGCCTTCTTCTATGTCCAATGGCTGTGATGGTTTGACTAGTGTAGATAGGGTTACTCCCATCTCCGTGGATGATCACCTCCTGACGGTTTCATTCGAATTTCACAACTTGATGTAGTGTGGAAGGCATGGCTCCAATAGTATGGATCCATGTCCGGCCCAACAAAAGATTATATGAGGCTGGTATGTCAAGCACTTGGAATTCAACATCGAACCAAGGCCCCATCTGCAAGCGAAGGTTGATTTCCCCGATTGTGGCCATCTAGGACCCATCGAAAGCCTTCACATTCATACTTCATACCCGTATCTCATGGAAACCTTTGTCCAACCTTTTCAGAGTGTCCAATGGACAAATATTTAGGCTCGGACCTCCATCAACCAGGACCTTGGCAATGAACTTGTCTTCAAATTTCACTGTGATATGTAGTGCTCGATTGTGATTCAAACCCTCGGGTGGTAGCTCATCTTCGTGGAAGATAATCTTATGGCTCTCCAGAATTTGCCCAACCATGTTGGCCGTTTCTCCACCGGTGATGTTATTGGGTACATAATCCTCGCTTAGTACTTTCATCAAAACGTTCTTGTGTGCCTCTAAATTCTACAATAGTGACAGGATAGATATCTGAGCAGGACTTTGTTCAGATGGTCAACAATAGAATACTTCTTTGCCTGTACTTTCCTCCATAGGTCATCTGGCCCGGTCTCAATGATAGGCTGCCTAGTAGTGGCCTCCTTACTTGAACCTCCCAGGTGTTCAGGTGTATAGACCCTTCTGGTTCTAGTCATTCCTTGTGCAGCATCAGATTCCTCTATCTTCTCCTTCCCTTTTCGCCGAGCCTCAACAACATAATCCTAAGGTATTGCTTTTGAGTTGAATGGGGTGTGGTTGATACTGTCACAATAAAAGGTGTGACCACTTCTAATTCAAATGGAGCGGAGGTGGCTGCGGGTGGAGCCGCTTCCACCTCGAATGGAACTGATGCAGTTACCTCAACCTCGATTGGTGCCTAAGTCTGAACCACAATAGGAGTAAGTGTGACTACAACCTTAAAGTCATCGCCTTTTCGAATAAGCCCGATCGACCCCTCGAGGTCCCATTCTTCATTTGTCTCTATCACATGTACACCATCACCTCTGTGATCAAGGAGGGGATTGTTGCGGACATTAGGTGCGTCTTCCTTTGCTTGTATGACCTTGTTGTCAATTAGCGTCTGGATCTTATCCTTCAGTGTTTGGAACTCAGCAGTGGTATTCCCTTTCATACCGAAATGGTACGCACAAGTTTTGTTCGGATTGACCCAATAGGATGGATTTTCTAATGCCTCAGTGGGAACAAGAGTGACGTAACCTGCGGCTTTCAACCTTTCATACAGTTGGTCGATGGTCTCAGCAATGTCGGTGTATTGTTTGGGTGCTTGCGGTCAAAGTTGGGAATTGGTCTTGGATAATTTTGGCGAGCTGGTGGTGATGGGAAATGGTATAGTTGGGAGTTATAGGTGTGATGGACAGAGGCTGGTTGGGAATATCTGGGAAATAAAGGTTGATATATAGGCAGTGATGCTTGGTATGTGGGTGGGGGCGTTTGATATGTGGGTGGAAGTGTTTGATATGTGGGTGGAGGTTTTTGATATGTTGGCAGAGGTGTTTGAAAGACAAATGGAGATTTTAGTCCCTGAGCCACCATTATTGTTCCAACCTCTTTCTTCTTTTATATGCCGCCTGATTGTAATGCCTTGTTTGTGGCTTGCAGTGACTCGAAGTTTGTCACCATCCCGCTTTTGATTCCTTCTTCGATTCTTTCTCCAAGTTTGATGATGTCAAAGAATTTGTGATTTTCGATAACCATCAACCTTTCATATTATTATGGATCCTATGCCCTAACGAAGAATTTATTCATCTGTTCTTCGTCCAAAGAGGGCCTGACCTTGGCTGCTTCCGACCTCCAACGAGTAGCATACTCACGAAAAGTCTCAGTAGGTTTCTACTTAAGATTCTGAATGTAGAAAACATCTGGTGCATTTTTTGTGCTGAACCTGAACCAGTCCATGAAATCCGATGCCATGCTTACCCAATTGGACCATTTCTTTGGATTCTGGCTGCCAAGACAAAGCATCCCTAGTAAGGCTCCTCATAAAGAGCTTCATCCGGATTTTTTCATCTTTCCTGACCCCGACAAGCTTGTCACAATAGGTCCTTAGATGAACCCTGGGATTGCCCGTACCATCGAATATTTTGAACTTGGGAGGTTTGTACCCCTCTGGTAGTTCGACATCCGATTGTATGCACAAATCTTCATAGTTCAAACCTTCCATTCCTCTGTCGCCCTCAACACCTTGAACTCCGCTTGTTAACTTCTTGAGTTCTTCAACCATGTTTTTAGTGAGCAAGTCCTTCTCGGAGGATTCCGGTGTACAGGAGATTGGTTGGGTAGGAGGAGGTATAGTTTCCACATATATAGGGTTGCTTTGATGGGTGCCAGGAACTTGGGTGTAGTGATGGTCATTCATGGAGTTTTGGGGATCGGGAATGGGTTGTGGTATGTTTTGGGGAGTGTGGTAACTGGTGGTTGGTGGGCACTGAATTGGTTGATGATGATGTTGCAGTAGAGTTGGTATTGGCAATGGATTGATATTTTGGGGTGGAGTTGCATATTGATTTGGCGCGGGAGGATTTTGGTTTTGTTGGTTTTGTGTGTTTTGAGGAGGTGCTGGGTTCTTTGTGTTTTGTTGGTGGATATCGGGGACATTGAGGGTGAGTGACAAGTTTTCCAAGTTGCAAACCTTCTCAAGTTCTCCTTGCAATTCCAGTATCTTTTGTTCCAGTCTCAAGACTAGATCATTTGGGGCCGGAGTACTGTGGACATTTGAGGTTTCTACGTTCTCAATATTCTCCTTTCGGATACCACTTAAGTCGTCCATTTTGTCTTTCCTTTGCCCTTTGTGTTGCTTAGATGAGGAGGAGGTGGAAGGCCTCTAGATCTGGTGTGGTATGCTGTCGAGGCCAGTATGAGTGAACCAACCTAAGGGGATGGGAATAACAATAAAAAAATAAGCAAAAACAAAAGGTAACAAGTCAGTGAGGATCCTAAAACATTTGCAGTATTTAAACACATATTGCGGAAATGTGAATTCGTGTCCTACTTTGGGAACCTCGTTGTGCCCGAGGTAGGCCTAGTGACAAATAAACTTGGAGAACTTTTAATGCAAATAATGCTTCATTTCATAATATAAAAATAGACGAATTCCAAAATGACACTAATATAATAATAAAATAAGTCACTACTGGCACTTGGCCTTATTACATTTTAGGAAAAGCAAGTAAATCTAATTTATTTGGTCTCAGAAGGATCTTCCTCAGGTTGAATGTTCTCGTTGATCAAATCCTCCAGTTCGCATAGGTTCATCAATAAGAACGCCTTTGCTAAATGTCCTCCTTCGTTTCCCTTGGTGTTCTGGCAGTCGGTGACTCTCTTCCTCACTTTTCCTTCCAATTCCAGCAGACTGTATTCCAGATATTCTAGATTTTTGCTAGATTTGATGGCCCTCTCTTTCCATTCATCAATTTGGTCACTTGATGAAATATTCCTCCACCATACTAGCAAGAGTGAGTGTGTGCTAACCATACCGAAGCTGGGGACCTCGTGCCTCATTTTCTACAAAACAAAAAGGGTTAGACCTTACCCCCACCTGATTCAACTATTTATACATTTATGATCAACATATCGACTTTAGTTCTCCAAATTAATGCACAGAACGTGGATGTGTCCTTTGGGATTATGGAAAACCCGATGGACTTTGGATAAGGCTTATCTTAAAGGATCATTATGTGGATGACATAACTGATCCGACTGGGTTTGACCATGATGCATGCACAATTTTAACTAGAGTAAGGTTTATATGGGGTTTTAGACTGGTACCCTCAAGAAAGCGACTCGAAGGGGAGGGCACGGAACCATCGACTGCACCGCTGATCGACTGGTTTTACCACAAATAAGCCTTTCTGAATTTAAGGTAGTAGATAGGAAGAGCGCAACCACTCATTAAAGCGTTGCTATATGATTTAATATGCACGAGTGGAATATGATGCGGAGCATGATTTATGCAGCAATTAATAACATGTGGTCAGGTATTTTCACGTAGGATAAATAAGTACAACATTTAAATAATTGAAAGACAGTTACAGGAAAAAGAAAACAAAGAGACAAGTTAGTTTCAGGTATAAAGAGCCATAAACGCTTAAAAAATGGATAGTTAAATTCAAATAAGGGAGAAGGGTACATGATAAAACATGCTTGGACTAATTTATAAAAAGATAAGTTTGTTATGGTAAGAGCCTAAAGGTATCCCCAATAGAGTCGCCATGCTGTCGCGCCCCCTTTTTCCCTCCGCGGAGAGAGAGAAGTTCGGGTTTCAACATTCATGGTGGTAATAACTCATTTCATTTTAGGAATTGGGTATTTGAATAGTCGCCACCTAATGAGTTATGGTGCGTTAGGGCACCTAGAGCGATTAACTCTGGGATGGGTATGCATTACCAGAGATTAGGGTAAGGGCTCGAAATGACCTCGAGGGGAAGGTGTTAAGCACCCCTCTTGATCCACAACTGTGGGTCCCGACCGAACTTATATTTACGAATTAGTCCATTAACAAATAAATACTTGAAACAAATAATTGCAAATAAAGCACGTTTGTATAACTCAAATAATAAGACAAAGGTTTTGGACAAGTTGTATATAGAACAAAGTTTTAAACAGAAGAGATTTGGGAAATGAGGGGTCCTAGGTTGGTTAGCGTACAGGATCACCCCACACAATGTCCTGTAAACACTCCTCAATGAGGGGCTATACGTGACATTAGTGCGTAGTCATCATATCCTATATCTACCCTTCCCATCCCCTTAGTGGTCATTAAAGCGAGTGTTGGTCAGCGATCTCTATTGTGTGCTATTACCCGTCTCTTCTTAATGGTCCCGGAGGAATTTTAGGACCTCTACCTATAGGTAGTTCTAGACAGACCCCTAAGGTTTTAAAGGTGAAAATACTAGGGCGACAGGCAAGAACAATTAAGACCTTAGCACATAAGACAAAAAGGAGCAATCAAAGGCTCAAGTTTACCTCCTCAAACAATACACATAAGTAGCACGATTCAAATACAAATTAGGGCCTCTTGTTAAACAGTATCCTAAGGCCTGATGTCTAAGTGAATATCAAGACACTGAAGATAGGCAGTTTATTATATAAACTCTGAAGTAATGGCCCTATCAGTTTGCCTACTAATTTTTTAAAGCCAGTTAAAATTAGAAAGACATTAAGTAACAGAAATAGCTTTAGAGTTGCAGGATTTGAAAACGCCCTATAGGCTTGCCTACACGCGGAATAATGATAACTACATTTTATATAGTAAAACAAAGAAGATTTTAAAATAGACTCTTGAATCCCTATAGGCATGCTGTCTAATGATAGATTAAGGCAGTTTTTGAAAGAATTCATTTCAGGGAAAACAAACCACTAATTAAACTAGTTTCGAAGTGAACTAATCGTGGACTGGGTTGATTTATTTAAACTAAACTGGTTCAAATCTATAGGCAGAATTTCTGGTAGTGTTCCCTATAGGCATGACATCTAGTTGTTTAAAACCGATTTTAGAAACTGGTAGGCATGATAACAAATGAAAGCACATATAAATACTTGTTATAACAGAAATTGGATTGGACCATATCCTATAGGCATGGTATCTACTTGTGAAGTTGATTTTAAGACCTATAACATGATTTCTATTATTGGAACAACTTGAGACCTATAGACATGATTTCTAACATAGCAAAATATAAAGTCTTATAGGCATGACTTCTACTTGGTAAGGAAAACATAGCAAAATATAAAGTCCTATAGGCATGGTTTCTACTTGGTAAGGCAATCATAACAAATATAAAGTCCTATAGGCATGGTTTCTACCCCGTATTACCCCACCAAACATGTAACTACCAACCCTTTTTCACCAATTACGCCAATATTCGTTTATAAATTATTATAGACCATATGAATGATTTACAAAAGTAGATAAGAAAAATAAGAAGTTATTCTATAGGGAGCCTACAAATAGGCCAAGATTTCCAAAGCCTCCAATAACCTCAAATGCCAGTTTCATAGACAATATCATTGTCTTGGTGCGTCAGAGTTCCCTAAGGATCTCAAGGATCCCGGGTAGTGCTCACACCTAGACTTGGTAACCAAATTGAGTAAGTGCAGTGTGGAAGGGCCCACCTCTGTGTGCCAGAGTTCAGAGGGTTCTCAAGAGGATTCCAAGGCAATACACACACTAGAGGGGGCAGAACCTAGTGACTTAGGAGTAGTGTGAGAGTGCTTGACACAGTTTAAAAGGTTCTAGTAGGAAAACAGTATTAAAAAGAGACTTGAAAATAATTTTGTAAAACAACAAAGGGGTTATTCAATTAGACAGTTTTGAAAAGAGTAGGGCAATCAACAAACAACAAACCAATCTCAAAACCAAAACAGGTTCAGCATCACACATAGAACAAAGAACCAAGACAGGTTTAGTACCACAAGCCTTCACATAGGGGTAAATGGGAATTGGGGACAGGTAAATTCTATAATGGTAAACACATAACATGCAGAAGTTTTTGGAATTGGTACAGATATGCTCAGAAACACTGATTAGACATAGTCACAGAATCATGCAAGTTTAGGAGTGCAAACTACTTTACAAGGAGATTCATACCAGAAACCAGATAGAGCAAGATCACATAGAGACATACTACATAGAGGGGATAACATGTTCATGCTGATCCTAAAGAAGGGGAGCACAAATCATGCTAATAATGTAAACATATCAACTATAGGTTTCACAGCAAAACCCTAAGTAAAAGCAAACTAGAAACAAGATGAATTAAAGTAATAAAAGGACCATATTGTTTTTGGAACTTGAATTGAAGTCAGAACATACCAATAAAGAAGGTAGTAAACACAAAGTGAGGAGAAAGAGAGTAGAGTAATCAGCCTTGGCTTGCAGCCGGCTGACTTAGAACAATAGCAAGTAGCCAGAGAAAAGAGAGTAGAAGAGAGTTTTTTTTGTGTGTGAGAGAGTTTTGAACCAATGTCCTCGTTCTTGTGTTAATGAGAGAGTAGGCATATATAGTAGTTCGAAACTAGGAAAAATAATGGAACCCAAAATCAATTAGAGCAAAATCAGTACCAGCATTCCCATAAGTTAAAGGAATTAGTTCAAACAGTAAGACAAATAATAAATAAGGAAAGAAATCACTGTACGACCAATAAGGAAAGATTTCAAATTCATTAAGTATAGGGTAAACAATTAGGGCTAAGTTCAAAAAAACTTTAATTAAGGAGATAATCAGTAGGAGTATAATACTAATGCATACAAGGTAGCAAATCAATCAATTCGAATAGAAAGAGCAGGAATTGAAAGTTTAAAGGAAGGTCTTCCAATCAAACCATGAAATAGGGAATCCAGAATCAATCAAAGAGAAGGTCATGATTCAGTGTTCAGCATATAAATAGAGTGAGATAAGAACAACCAGATATAGCAAACACGAAGGTTAAACAACACTGATAGAAAGAATCAAGTCTTGAACAGTCAAGACAAACACAAGCACATAGAGGTGATATAAGTTAGGCTAAAAACTCAATAAGAACATGTTCGAGGCAAGATAGTCACAGAAACTCAAACAAGAAAGGAGCAGTCATGCTAATACACAGAACCAAACGAAGAAATCTAGAAAATTAGGGCTTTCAACATAGGCGAGTTGAAAAGGTAGTAAAATCATAGAATTAGTCGAAATATGCAAGAAATAAAAGTTTAAACATAAAGAATCAGTTTAAACAAAGTTTTAAAAGAAGTTATGAAACCCTCATTTTTTAGAAGAAGGTGAAAACACTTGAAATCACATGATTCTCGTAAAGAGTTCCAAGGACAGTGTAAAACATATAAGAAACAAACTTAAATCATTTTAAATTTGTACATATCTAGGAGATGTAGGCAGAAATTAGAGTTTCAGAAGAAACCCAAATAGAGATGAAAGAACCTGTCTAGAATCAAAGGATCGTAACAAAATACAGCGTGATTTTGCTCGAAATCACACTGGAGTAGCCAAGAACAGACAAATGACGAACCTTTGGTGCAAATCGGTGTGGCCCTGGGCCCTTGAAGACCTTAGAGAAGGCATGCATGGCATTAGAGAAGCCATTGGAGGCTTAGGAATTGATGGGAGATCACCAGAGAAGACCGGAGGAAAGAGGTCGACGGTTTGAAGGCTAGGGTTTGGTTGAGTTACTGAGAGAGGAGATGAGATGAGAGAATACATAGGCGGCGGTCTATGAAAAATGGTTAGGGTTAGGGGTCGTTTAAAGTTAATAAAGGAAGGAAAGAACGAGGGCCATTGATCGTTTAGATCAACGACCAGGATTTGATGAATCTTGGGTCGGGTACTTTCATTTAGGGCCTGGGTCGGGTAATTTGATTAGGAATTGGGCTGGGTATTGGGTTTAATTGAGGCTATGATTGAAATGTAATCTGGCTATTTTTTAAATAGCCAATTTATCCCTATATAATTTATAATAAATAACAGATAATTTTTGGAAAATATTTTTGTATATTAAAATGATTTAAAATAGATATTTAACATTTTAAAAATATAGGAGATCAATTTTATGCATATAAATGTAATTATACATTAACATGGTTAATATTGCAATTATATGCAATTTAACTTTAAAAATGCAATTATAAAAAGGCACAAAAAATATTTTAACAATCTTTTGGCATAAATATAGAATTTAGATGATTAAATTATCCCAACAATCATTTGAGGGATAATGATTGGGGTTTTATGAGTAAAAAGGGAGGAAATAAATTAATTTAAAATCTTTAAAAATATAGAAAATTAATAAAAACCTTGTGCATACCTATATATGCATATGTATGATATTTTAAAAGTATTTATGCATATTAAAAATATATAGGGAAAAATTGGGTTTCAACAATGCCTATTTCTTTGATGTTTGCAGCTCCATCGAAGAACATTCTCTAACCGTCGTAGGCTTCAACAATGTCATCTCCTACGAATGATACTTCTTTATCGAGACAATACATTTTAAAGGTTTGTATTCTCCTCCCACAGGATTTTCAGCAAGGTGGTCTGCTAATGCTTGTCCTTTGACCGCCTTTTGAGTTACATAAACGATATCAAACTCACTTAACAATATCTGCCACTTGGCTAACTTCCCAGTTGGCAAGGGCTTCTGAAAGATGTACTTCAGAGGGTCTATCCTGGATATACCTATATGCACAGAAGTAATGCCTTAATTTCTGAGCCGTCCAGGTTAAAGCACAACAAGTGCGTTCCAACAGAGAGTATCGTGTTTCGTAAGGTTTGAACTTCTTAGTCAAGTAGTATATGGCTTGCTCCTTTCTTCTTGTCTCGTCATGTTGTCCCAAAGCACATCTGAATGCTCCATCTAATACAGATAGATAGAGTAGCAAATATCTCCCAGGTTCTGGCAGGACTAGGACTGGCGGTGTGGATAGGTATTCTTTGATTTTGTCAAAAGCCTTCTGAAAATCTTCTGTCCAACTCGTTTCAACATCTTTCCTCAACATTTTGAAGATGGGTTCACATATAACTATAGATTGTGCTATAAAGTAACCGATATAGTTGAGACATCCTAGGAAGCTCATTACGTCCTTCTTGCTCTTTGGTGGAGGTAACTCTTGAATAGCCTTAACTTTGGATGGGTACAACTCGATCCCTCGACGACTGACAATGAATCCCAACAGCTTCCCTGAGGGAACCCCAAATGTACATTTTGCAGGGTTCAGTTTCAGATTGTACCTTCTTAACTTGTAAAAGAAACTTCTCAAGTCTGTTATGTGATCCGTGTCCCTCTTGGATTTGATAATGACGTTGTCAACATAGACCTCTATTTCTTTGTGTATAATATCATGTAAGATGGTTGTCATGGCTCTCATGTAAGTAGCACCAGCATTCTTTAGATCAAATGACATCATCGTACAGCAGTACACTCCCCATGGTGTAATGAAAGCTGTTTTCTATGCATCTTCTTTATCCATCCAGATCTGGGATTAGAGTTCATACTTGGCGCAATTGTCGATCAGGATGTTTATATTTGGCAGTGGAAAGTCGTCCTTGGGACTTGCTCTATTTAAGTCTCGATAGTCAACACATACTCTGACTTTCCCATCTTTCTTCGGAACTGGTACAATATTGGCTAGCCAGGTTGGGTACTCAACTACCCTGAGGACTTTGGCTTTGATCTGCTTAGTGACTTCCTCCTTGATTTTCAGGCTTATGTCTGGTTTGAACTTTCTGAGTTTCTGTTTTACTGGCAGACATATTGGATTGGTAGGCAACTTGTGAGCCACTATGGATGTGCTTAGACCGGTCATGTCATCATATGACTATGCAAAGATATCCTCATATTCCTTCAAGAAACGAATGTACTCCTCCTTCTCTGTCGGTGATAGGTGAATGCTTATGCGAGTCTCCTTGATGGTTTCAGCGTCTCCCAAATTTACTGCTTCGGTTTCGTCCAGGTTGGACTTAGGTTTATTCTCAAAGTTCTCAACCTCTCTGACAACTTCCTCAGACATTTCATCCTCTTCTTTTGAGTCACTATCCTTATGTTGCGTTGTCTCATTACATGTCACAGTCATCAGTTCATCAGGAAAAGTAATAATAACGCTGTAGAAAGAAAAGTGTGAAAGATAATAATGAATAATAATAGCCATGCATTGATAAAAAATTTAAAATATCCAAAACAAGTAAGGATCGATTAATCGAGCAATTATTTTGAAACAAAATGCATCTTTAAAACAAAATTACTGAAAACATCTGAAATGCCTAGCGTGGCTATAGAAATAAATTTAGGCTAAATGCCAAGCTACCCAGGGACTCGGCGGGCCCGGGATGGTGTGGCAGTCCAATTCCTGAGAATGGCTCCTATCCCCCACAGTCTTAATGGTGAGGCCTTGTTCCTCTTCCTCCTCAATTATCGCACTGCAATCCATATCCTTGTCCTATAGGAACAAATTCCTCAGCCTAGCTAAAGCTTCTTCTTCTGCAGTTCCCCATATTGTATCAACCTGGTGAAAAGTTTGACCCAGATGTGGTAGTGGTTCTCGAGAGGGTAGTAAGTCCACGCATGGAGGCGACCAATCATCATATTCTTGCCATGTATACTGATATCTGAGCCCGAAGGTTGTACCATCATATTTCTTCCCAAGCCCTTTGCCAAGTTCATACCCAGACCATGTCAGTATGCTTTTTATTTTGTTACTCCACTATTTATCTTTCTCAATAGTCAATTTTTAACCTTACTCTCTCTCTTCGCACTCTCTACTCACCATTAATGGTCATCTCCCTTCTAATCTCCCTTGCGCTACCATCGGTAGTCATCGGAATCACAGATAAGTACCTTTCACTTTAATCTCTGTATATATTCCTCTTTTGTTTCTCTTAATCTAATCTGCATCAACAAGGAAGAAGCAATTCATTTTCCTTTGAGATCCACATAGAGATCAGATTTTGTTCGCTGACTTGAAAACCCATTTTTCTTCCTTCAAATTTGTTGATTTTTGTTCTATTTCACACCGATCCTTTTTGGGTTTTGCTATTTCTGAGATAAAGATTTGCTTTTTTTTTCTATTTGTATGATTTTCTTGGATTTTCCTCCAGTAGGCTGATTTCCACCACAAAAAATCCAAACTTTGGTTTCTGCTTTTTTCTGTCACAATTTGTGAAGTACGTAGAGTATCACTGCTTAACTTAACTCATCTACGACGCCACCCTCCACTTTCCTCCATTTTTACTGTCCTCCTTATCTTTTTTAGTAGTTGACGTAGCAAGGGTTTTATTTTCTCTCTCCTTTCATCAGTTCGAACTTGACAGTTTTCTACTTTGTATCTATGCTCTCAGTAAGTAATTCGTCCTCTTCCACTCTGTACTCTCTCTTCCTCTCCTATTTTGTGCATGTGTGTGGGTGTGTCTATTTTTTTGGACAGGTGCAGATTCTTTTCCGGCGAGTTCGAGCTATTTTAAGGTAGGTACATATTTCCGGCAAGTTTCATAAATCCCGGCGACTCCCGAACAGCTTTCCGATAGGACGCAGCAGGACTTGTCAGCTCTTGGGCAGATCTGACAGTATCGGTTAGGGATGGTGGCTTTGGGAGGCGAACGAGATGTGCACATGCAAACAGTGAAGAACAACCCGAGTATCAGCAAGGAACGACAGGAGTTGGACGCAAACGATCTAGGTGGCTGCAATACCGTCGGGTATACCAAGACAATTCCCAGGTTATACTCACGGGAGTTGGTACCTCACGTTTTCCTGTTTCCCTCTATTATGTTAGTAAAATTGCAGTCCTTTTAGTTTTTATTAGTTTAGATACCGTATTAGGGCGCCGGTAGTGGCATCTTGTCTTATTCTAGTTTGGTCTGTTGTGTATGTTAGTGATTCCCCCTAGTCCGCTGGAGTTATAGTGGCTGTAGTATGGGATGGTCGAGTGAGTTCATGTCCTCGGGGGGTGGGGGGTGGGTGGGTCGGGAGGTAGGGCGGGGGCTAGGGGTGGGGCGGGAGGCAAGGGAGGTAAAGGGAACAAGGGTGTCTATAGGTTGAGAATTGGGTCATGGAACGTAGGTACATTGACAGGTAAGTCTATAGAGTTGGCGAAGATCCTCCAGAAGAGGAGGGTCAATATAGCGTGTGTCTAGGAGACAAGGTGGGTAGGGTCGAGTGCGAGGGACGCGGACGGGTATAAACTTTGGAACTCAGGAACCCAGAAGGGTAAGAATGGAGTGGGTATTTTGGTGGATAGGGAACTTAGAGAGTCTGTGGTTGAGGTTAGACGAGTGAATGATAGATTGATGATTATTAAGTTGGTGGTTGGACAGTGCATCCTAAACGTCATTAGTGCCTATGCGCCACATAAAAGCCTAGATGAGGAGGCTAAATGGCGCTTTTGGGAGGGGTTGGATGAGATTATACGTCATGTACCACCTACTGAGAAGTTATTCATAGGAGGGGATTTCAATGGCCATATTGGGTTGAATGCAGGTGTGTATGACGAAGTGCATGGAGGCTTCGGTTTTGGGGAGAGGAATGGAGGAAGGACCTCATTACTGGACTTCGCTAAGGCTTTTGGGTTGGTGGTTGCTAACTCTTTCTTTCCAAAGAAGGAGGAGCATTTGGTTACTTTTCAAAATGCGGTAGCGAAGACTCAGATTGGCTATATCGTCCTCACTAGGTGTGATAGAGGGTTGTGCAAGGATTGCAAGGTGATTCCAGGTGAGATACTCGTGACGCGACATAGGCTCTTGGTGATGGACGTTGGTATTATGGTAAAGAGGAGGAAAATGTATGCTCGAGAAAGATCGAGAATCAGGTGGGGAGCCTTAACTAAGGACAAAGACCAAGAGCTGGATGGGCGGTTGTCGGCTATGAGAGCTTGGAAGAGCAGTGCTGACGCAACCACTATGTGGTCAACGACAGCAGACTGTATAAGAGAGGCTGCAAGAGAGGTGTTAGGGGTCTCGACGGGCGTCTCTGGCAGGCACAAAGGAGACTGGTGGTGGAATGAAGTGGTACAAGGTAAAGTGGAAGCGAAGAAGGAGGCATACCGGACGTTAGTGGGGAGCATAGGTAAGGAGGAGAGGCGAGCGTGCATGGAGAGGTATAAAGTAGCTAGGAAGGAAGAGAAGCTGGAGGTTACGAAGGCTAAGACTACGGCTTATAGTCGTATGTACGAGGAACTAGGGGAAAAAGGAGGGTAGAAGAAGTTATTTAGGCTGGCCAATCTGAGAGAGAGGAAAGCTCGAGATTTAGACGGAGTGAGATGCATCAAGGACGACGATGGTAGAGTATTGATGGAAGATTCCCAGATTAAGAGGAGATGACAGACTTACTTTCAAAAACTTCTTAATGAAGTAGGGGATCGGGATATTGTGCTCGGTGAATTGGAGCATTTTGAGAGTCACAGTGACTCTGGGTACTGCATGTGCATCAAGGTTGACGAGGTCATGGTAGCTATGAGTAAGATAAGTAGGGGCAAAGCGACTGGGCCTGATGAGATTCCGGTAGAATTTTGGAAGTGTGTGGGGAAAGTAGGTTTGGAGTGGTTGACTAGGTTGTTGAATGTTATTTTTAAGGCGAAGAGGATGCCGGATGAGTGGAGGTGGAGTACAGTGGTACCACTGTATAAGAACAAGGGTGATATCTAGAGTTGTAACAATTATAGGGGTATCAAATTACTGAGTCATACTATGAAAGTATGGGAAAGGGTGGTTGAAGCAAGGTTGAGGATGACAGTGTCCGTTTCCGACAACCAGTTTGGTTTCATGCCAGGTCATTCTACTACAGAAGCTATACACCTTGTTAGGAGGTTGGTTGAACAATATAGAGATAGGAAGAAATACCTGCACATGATGTTTATTGACCTAGAAAAAGCATATGACAAAGTTCCTAGAGAAGTTCTTCGGAGAAGCTTGAAGGCAAAAGGCTTGTCGGTTCCCTACATTATGGTGATTAAAAACATATATGATGGAGCAAAAACTCCGGTTAGGACAGTAGAAGGCGACTCTGAGGATTTTCCTGTTGTTATGGGGTTACACTAAGGTTCTGTGCTCAGTTCGTTCCTATTCACCCTGGTGATAGATGCGTTAACACATCACATTCAAGGGGATGTGCCATAGTGCATGCTATTCGCCGATGACATAAATCCGATTGATGAGTCGTGAAACGGTATTAACGAGAGGCTGGAGGTTTGGAGACAAGCTCTTGAATCTAAGGGTTTCAAGCTTAGCAGGACAAAGACGAAATACCTGGAGTGTAAGTTCAGCTTGAGCAGAGGAAAGTGGGCATGGATGTGAGGCTCGAATCACAGGTCATCCTGAGTAGAGACAACTTCAAGTACGAGGATGTTACACACCATATCGGGGTAGGATAGATGAAGTGGAGGTTAGCATCTGGAGTATTGTATGACAATAGAGTGCCACTAATACTCAAAGGTAAGTTCTATAAAGCGGTGGTTAGGCCGGCCATGATGTATGTGGCTGAGTGTTGGCCCGTTAAGAAATCACATATCTAGAAGATGAAGGTAGCAGAAATGAGGATGTTGAGGTGGATGTGCGGGCATATTAGGATGGATAAGATTAGGAATGATGATATTTAGGAGAAGGTGTGCGTGGCTCCCATTGATGACAAGATGCGGGAAGCAAGGCTCAGGTGGTTCGGTCATGTTCAGAGGAGAAGCCCAGATACTCCGATAAGGAGGTGCGAACGGCTGGTTGTGGAGGGCACGAGAAGAGGTAGATGACGGCCTAAGAAGTCTTGGGGGGAGGTGATTAGGCAGGATATGGTGAGGCTTCAGATTTCCGAGGACATGACCCTTGATAGGAACATGTGGAGGTTGAGTATATGGGTTGTAGGTTAGGAGGTAGTTGAGTCTTGTCTTATGCCATAACTTTGTGAGACTAGTTTGGTAGGGATACTTTTTTGCTTTTGCTTTGTATCATTCTTCTTGATTTCATGTTGTTCTTATTTTTCATATTTATTTTTCATATTATTTCTGTGGTGTTACTAATATTGTCTTCTTTTGTTTTTTTGTCTTCTTGAGCCGAAGGTCTTTTGGAAACAGCCTCTCTACTCTTTCGGGGTAGGGCTAAGGCATGCGTACACATTACCCTCCCTAGACCCCACTAGTGGGATTTTACTGGGTTTTTGCTGTTGTTGTTGTTGTCTTTCTAAACTACATTGACATGTTCGATGTGGTGATAAGTTTCCCCTCCTAGCCTTCTTCTATTTTCGATAACCGGGATGGTTTGACTGGTGTAAATAGGATTACTTCCATCTCCGTGAATGATCACCTCCTGATGGTTCCATTCGAACTTCACGACCTGGTGTAGTATGGAAGCCACAGTCTCAGCGGCATGTATCCAAGGTCGACCCAACAGAAGATTGTATGTAGCTGATAT
Organism: Nicotiana tabacum; assembly: GCF_000715075.1. Taxonomy (NCBI): domain Eukaryota; kingdom Viridiplantae; phylum Streptophyta; class Magnoliopsida; order Solanales; family Solanaceae; genus Nicotiana; species Nicotiana tabacum. The sequence continues at coordinate 171,807,775 of NC_134089.1, forward strand.
GTCAAGCACTTGGAATTCGACATCGAACCAAGTTGGCCCTATATGCAGACAAAGATTAATCTCCTCAATTGTGGCCCTTTGAGATCCATCAAAGGCTTTCACGTTCATACTTCCTGCCCGTATCTCGTGGAAATCTTTGCCTAATCTTTTTAGAGTAGTCAATGGGCAAATGTTGAGGCTTGAACATCCATCTATTAGGACCCCGGCAATGAATTTATCTTCAAACTGCACCGTGATGTGCAATGCTCGGTTGTGACTTAACCCTTCGGGCGGTAATTCATCCTCGTGGAAGGTGATCTTATGACTCTCCAGTACTTGCCCCACCATGTTGGCCATTTCTCCGAATGTGATATTGTTAGGCACATAAGCTTCATTTAACACCTTCATCAAAGCATTCTTGTGTGCCTCTGAATTTTGCAATAGTGATAAGATGGATATCTAAGCGGGGGTCTTATTCAAATAATCAACAACGGAGTATTCCCTCGCTTGTACTTTCCTTCAAAGATCATCCGGTCCAGTTTTAATGACAGGTTGCTTAGTAGAAGCCTCCTTGCTCGATCCTCCCAAATGTTCAGGTGTATAGATTCTTCCCGTTCTGGTCATTCCTTGTGCAACATCAGATTCTTCTAGTTTTGCTTTTCCCTTTCGCCTAGCTTCAGCAACGTAATCCCAAGGTATGGGTTTGGAATTGAAAATAGGTATGGTTGATACTGTCACTGTGAAAAGTGTGGCCACTTTTACCTCAAATGTAGCAGGTGTTGCTGTAGGTGGGGCTACCTCTACCTCAAATAGAACCGATGCGGTTACTTCTACCTCGATTGACAACTCTGTCTGCACCATAATAGGAGTGAGCGTGACTACAGGTTTAAAGTCATCGCCTTCCCGAATAAGGCCGATTGACCCCTCAGGATCCCATTCTTCATCCGTCTCTATCACATGTACCCCATCACCCCTATGATTTGGGAGAGGATTATTGCGGACGTTGGGTGTAGCTTCATTTGCATGTATGATCTTACTATCAATCAATGTTTGGATCTTATCTTTCAATGTTCGGTACTCGTCAATGGTGTGCCCCTTCATACCAGAATGATATGCACAATTTGGGTTGATCCATTGAGATGAGTTCTCCACTGCCACAACAGGAATAGGGGTGACATAACCGACGACCTTTGTACAGCTAATCAATAGGTTCAGCAATATCAGTGTATTGTCTTGGTGGTTTGCGATCAAAGTTAGGTCGGGGTTTCTGGTAATTTGGACGAGTTAGAGGTGAATGATAGTAGGTTGGTTGGGTGTTATAAGTATGATCGGCAGTGGCAGGTTGAGAATATCGGGGATATGAAGGTTGATATGTGGGTGAAGGGTTGGTATGCAGGTGGAGGTGTTTGGTATGTGAGTGGAGATTTTTGGCCTTGAGCCACCATTACTGCCCTCACTTCTCTTCTCTTTGATATGCCGCTTGATTGTAATGCTTTGTTTGGCCTATAGTGCCTCGAAATTTGTCACCATCCCGCTTTTGATACCTTCCTCAATCCTTTCTCCGAGTTTGATGATATTGGAGAACTTGTGATTCTCAATAACCATTAGTCTTTCATAATACTGTGGGTCTTTGTGCCCTGACAAAGAACTTGTTCATTTGTTCTTCTTCTAGTGCTGGTTTGACCTTGGCTACTTCCGACCTCCACCGAGTAGCATAACCGCAGAAGGTCTCAGTTGGCTTCTTCTTTAAATTCTAGATGTAAAAGAGATCTGGCACATTCTCTGTATTGAACCTGAACCGATCTATAAATTCTGATGCCATGCTCACCCAATTGGCTCACTTCTTAGGGTTCTGGCTTATGTACCAGGACAGGTTATCTCCGATAAGACTTCTTATGAAGAGCTTCATTCGAATCCATTCATCTTTTCCGACACCTACGAGCTTGTCACAGTAAGTTTTCAAATGAACCTTGGGATCACCTATTCCGTTAAACATTTCGAACTTGGGAGGTTTGTAACCCTACGGCAGTTCCACGTCCAATTGTATGCATAGATCTTCATAATTCAGACCTTTTACCCATTTGCCTCCTTTGACACCCTGAACTCGATTGTCAATTTCTTGAGTTCCTCGACCATGTTCTTGATAAGAAGGTCCTTCTTAGCAGATTTTGGTTTCTCGGCCATGTTTTTGATGAGCAGGTCCTTCTTAGCAGATTCTGGTGTATAAGAGATTAGTTGAGTAGAGTGAGGTACGGTTTCCACATATATAGGGTTGTTTTGGTGAGTGCCAGGGACTTGGGTGTAGTGGTGGTCATTGGTTGAGTTTTGAGGATCGGGAATGGGTTGTGGTGTGTTCTAAGGAGTGTGATAGGTAGTGGTTTATGGGTACTGGATTGGTTGATGATGCTGTTGTGGTAGAGTTGGTATCGATAAGGGATTGGGATTTTGAGGTGGAGTTGCATATTGATGTGGTGCGGGAGGAGGCTAGCTTGGTGTATTTTGGGGAGGTGCTCGATTTTTGGTATTTTGTTGGTTGATGTCAGGGACGTTTAGGGTGAGGGAGAGGTTTGCTAAGTTGCGGACCTACTCAAGTTCTCCCTGTAACTCCAGTATCTTTTGTTCCAATTGCAAAACCAAGTCATTTGGTACCGGAGTACTTTGACATTCTGAATTTCCACATTCTCAGCATTTTTCTTTCGAATACCACTTAAGTCATCCATCTTAGCTTTCCCTCTGTTTCTCGTATTACTTGGAGAAGGAGGAGGTGGAGGGCCTCTAGATCTGGTGTGATATGATAATGATGCTATTATGTGCGAACCAACCCTAGAGGATGGGAATAATAAAGAATAAAGAAAAACAAAAGGTAAACAAGTCAGTAAAGATTCTGAAAAGTTTGCAGTATTTAAACAGATATTGCGGGAATGTAAATTCGCGTCCTAATTTGGGAACCTAGAAACAAATAGATTTGGAGAAATTCAGTGCCAATAATTGCCTCATTTCATTAATGTGAAGATAAACAACCCAAAATGACACTAAATAAGATAAGTCACTAATGACACTTGGCCTTATTACATTTGAAAAGTAAGTAAACCTAATCTACTTTGTCCCAGAAGGATCTTCTCCAGACTGGATGCTCTTGGCGATTAGTTTCCCCAGTTCGCGCAGGTTCAGCAGTAAGAATGCCCTTGCCAAATGTCCGTATTTGTTTCCCTCAGCATTATGGCAATTGGTGACTCTCTTTCTCATTTTCCCTTCCAATTCCATCAGACTGTACTCAAGATATTCCAGCCTTTTGCTGGATTTAACAACCCTCTCTTTCCACTCATTGATCCTTTTCATGTCGGCCTTAAGCTGCTCCGTATGCTCAGCTTCAGACTCACATATTCTTTTGCACAATTTGTTGTACTTCACCTGTGCTTCGGCAACTTCATCTATGACCCTGTTTCCTGGACCAACCCTTGGCTGGAAGATCCCTACTAATTTATCATCCAAACATGAGGGATAAAAGTATGTATGACCTGTATGATATCGATCCGGCTCGATGGTATCCTTTTCCATGATAATCTTCAAGTGCCATATGTGTTGTGTTTCATTTTTATATGGGATGGCGTCACCCTGAAAATCAGCTATGAAGTGACTCATTTTAGCAACTCGCGGTATGGCCTGTCTCGTGCCTGCCTGTCTTATAACCCTGAGGGGAGCATAAGGGTATATGCCCCTTAACCCAATCAATACCAAGTATGGAACATCCCTTGATCTGATTATGAACTCGTCGGTGGGGAACCACTCGAACATCCATTGAACCTGGTCCTCAGTCAAATTGTTGAAAAACTGTACCCATCCTACAACATCCTCTGGTTGAGAAAACCTGTCTGGGATATAGGTCATTCTCTTGGGATGATGGAAGGCTATGTGATCATTCCACGACCTTCGTGGAAACTCCTAACGGTATTGGCCCTTTGGGAGATGCTTTAACAACCGAACCTGCAGCAACAAGTTGCAACCCTCGAAGTTTTTGTGCCTTTTCTGACAACGCTCCAAGGCCTAATACATATTTGCAATGATCATGGGGACAATGGTATATGTCTACCCCTCAATCCCGTCCATCAAAGTTTTAGCCACCATGGCCAGCCTGGTGTGAATTCTATTCTGTTCCCTTGGATCGGGAACACTAGCATGCCCAAGAAACACACGATGAACACAAAGACCCTAGGGTGAAATCAACCCAAAGAGGTGATAGTGAATTCTTCATCGAAAATACGGTAAGACCTGTTGTGACCGTATCGTTCATAGAGGAAGTCGAAAGGTATGTAGGAGTTTTTTAGGCACTCCAAGTCATCATTCTTCTTTAACCCCATCATTTTCATAAATCCCCTAGTGATGCGATTTTTAGGTGCTAATAAACCAGGGCTATCCCAAGGGATCCCAGAAAATCCCCCTATTTCTTCCAAGAGGAGGAGGGGAGGGGGGGGGGGTCATCTCTATGTCTCCAAAGCGGAACACAACCCTTTATTTGTCCTAGAACATGGTGGCAACTTCCTAAGACCTTTTTCACATGGTTTTGGTCACTTGAAGGAAGATCCTTCCACCAATCTAGTAAAAGTGAAGGTACGCTACCGACCATGCCTATAACGACCAGACCAGTCATTTTGAGAATTTGCACTTCGCTCACCAGTTCTCGGGCATGACCTCGTATGATTTATTATGACTTATGTAAATCAATGGTTTTGGTTTTCAGGTTAATCAGAATAGATATGGAAGAATGATTCTCAGCTTGAAGCTTTAAATTTGAAAGGTTTGACCAAGTTTTAACTTTTTATTATTCGATCTCAGATTTGGATTTTTATGAGTTTGGTTAGCTCCGTTGGGTGATTTGGACTTAGGAGCGCGTCCGGATTGTGATTTTGAGGTCCGTAGTAGAATTTGGCTTGAAATGGCGAAAGTGAGAATTTTAAAAAGTTTGGCTGAGAGTGGACTTTTTGATATCAGGGTCTGATTCCGATTCTGGAAGTTGGAGCAGGTCCATAATGCCAAATGTGACTTGTGTGCAAAATTTGAGGTCAATCGGATGTGATTTGATAGGTTTTGGCATCGGTTGTGAAAGTTAAAGTTTCAAAGTTCATTGATTTCGAATTGAGGTATGATTCCTATTTTTTGCGTTGTTTGATGTGATTTGAGGCGTTCACTAAGTCCGTGATATGTTTTGAAACTTGTTGGTATGTTCGAGCGGGGTCCGGAGGGGCTCGGGTGAGTTTCTGGGTGGTTTCAGACAATTTCTAGGCTATTTCTAGTTGCTGGTTTTTGGCTTCAAGGGTGTACAGTGCGTTAGCATAGAGAAAATTTGGAAAAATGGAGTTGTGTTATGTGATTGCGTAAGTCTTCCCGCGATCGCATAGAGTAAAATCTCTACTGCACTGACCCAACTTTGGAAGCTAATGTCTCACAATCAATAAGTAATTTGAAGATGATCAAAACATAAAAGTTGTAGCCCTTGATGTCTAGTTTTCAGAAAGGTAAACCAATTGTAATTTGGAATTTTGTACAAAAAGTTATGACCATTATACTAGAGGCTGTCCGAAAGAGTTGAAGAAGGCTGTTGGAAAAATTTGTTCTACGTGATCGCGGGGGAATGGCCGCGATCACATAGGGTAAAAGAAGGGATAGAAAATTTTGTGCTTCGCTATCGCATTAGTCTATCCGTGATAGCATAGGGTAAATGCCTGGGCAGATTATAAAGTACTCTATTTCGAGGGTTTCATCCATTTTTGCATTTTTGGAGCTATGGAGCTCGGATTGAGGCGATTTTTGTCGGGATTTTCAGAGAAGTGATTGGTGTAAGTGTTATTCACTTGTTTTTAGTTAAATTCCATGATTGTATCTTGATTTTTATCATCTAGATTGGGAATTTGGGGTGAAAATGGGGGGGGGAATGAAAGAGAATTGGAGAGATGATTTTGGGGATTTGAATAGCCATTTAATATCGGATTTTGATGAATTTAGTATGGGTAGACTCGTGAGTGAATGGGATTTCTAGTTTTGTGACTTTTGTTGAATTCTGAGACGTGGGCTTGGGGCCGAGTTTGAGTAGATTTCGGGATTTGTGCTTAATTTGATAGTTTTTCTTGTGGAATTCATTCCATTAGCGCATGTTGATGGTATTATTCTAGTTGTGAGTAGATTCGGAGCGATTGGAGGTCGAGTTGAGAGGCAAGGGCATCGCGGGTTAGAGTTTTGTCCGGTTTGAGGTAAGTAATAATTGTAAATGTTGTCCTGAGGATATGAAACCCCGGATTTCACATCGTTTCACTACTTTGAGGTGACGCACATGCTAGATGATGAGTGTGGGGGCGTGCACCATTGGGGATTGTGACTTAGTCCATCCCGTACGACTATTAAGTCACATATTTGACTGAAAATTATTGGATACTATTGTGCTTTGGAAAGTATTACTATGTTTTGGGCTGAATGCCATATTTGGGCATCGTGCCAAGCTGTTTCGACTCTTAGGTGATTTTTTTACTACTCCTCCTCACTGTTTTGATTTAATATCTGTACTCAGTCATACTATACTTTTACTGATTTCATAACTCATTCTTATTTACTAAGTTTGTTATATAAAATGATATTTTGGGCTGAGCACCCTTTTTACTATTAGCCTGAGTGGATTGAGAGGTTTCTGACTGAGTAAGGTTGAGGTCCTGTGTTATAAGGATATTATGGGATCAGGCTGCAAACCGGAGCAGGTTGTTACTGATTCATGATAGTGTGAGGTCGAGGGCCTGATTGATTTATTTCAAAAGGTGGCTTATTGCTATGAGGCCGAGGGCCTGACTGATTTATGCCACAAGATGGCTTGTTATAGCGCTTTTGTTGTAAGAGCCCCTCTCGAGTCTGTACACCCCCAATGAGCGCGGGTACCCTGAGTGAGTGATATGATACTGCCTGAGGGGCTATTCCTGATACATGTTGTGACCGAGGGGCTAGATTCGAGTGATTGTGAGGTAGCTCGAGGGGATGGTTCTAATTGATGTTATGCCCGAGGGGCGGTTATGATACATGTCTTGCCCGAGGGGCTACTTATGACTTTCATCATTTTTTTATTTTAAGTTTCATTGAATCTCTGTTGGAACTGTAGGAAAGTCATTTTTCAAAGGATTTTTACTGAAAATGGATTTTTAACGAGATGGCTTGATTTATATACTGTTTTGGAGACATCCTATACTTATTGTGGTGTTATGACGTGCATTATGTGTTTTTTACTACTTATTCTTTATTTACTTTTATTACTTACTGAGTTGGCGTACTCACATTACTCCTTACACCTTGTGTGCAGATTCAGGTATTTCTGAACCTGGTAGTGGGTGTTGATGACTCAGTGGCAGGTCTATTGGAGTTAGTAAGGTAGCTTTTTGGCGTTCGCAGCCTTGCTCTTCACCCTCTCATCTTCCTTAGGGTGTTTTAGTATTTTCCAGACTGTGGTAGTATTCGTTGTAATTAGACCTTAGTAGATGCTCGTGACTTGTGATACCTTGATGTTGGGCATGTATTTTCTTACCGCACTTGTTAGTTAACTCATGTTATGGGATTTTATTTGATTAATAGCTTAAAATGTTCCTTTTATGAAATATTGGTTTGCTTTAGGGTTGTGTTGGTTGGCCTAGTTTCAAGATAGACGCCATCACGACCGGGTCGGTTTTGGGATCATAACAAGTTGCTATCAGAGCCTAGGTTACATAGGTCTTACGAGTCATGAGCGGGTTTAGTGGAGTCTTGCGGATCGGTACAGCGACGTGTGTACTTATCTTCGAGAGGCTACAAAACCTTTAGAAAATTCCACATTCTTGAATTCTTATCGTGCGACATTAATTCAGCTTGAAATGTAACTCTTTGAATTTCTTTCCATGTGTTCGTATGCGTGCATGAGCACTCGGTATCAGCTGTGCATCAACCGCTTGTGATTCCCTAAACTAGGGGCGAGATGTGATTTCTATGTGGTGATGTTGGGCCAGTCGGGAGGACTTGAGTTCGAGTTTTGCCTTTTGCTTGAGCACTGAGGTGTCGATTGTGTGAGCATGTGCTTTTGGATTAAAATGTTTGATAGTGTCCCTATTAGTGGAAATGATGACTGGATGGCTACGTGATGGGTTTGATGTGACTACGAGATGTGTTCATTTGATTTGAATGTGATGAAAAGTGTCTGCTTGAGGGTAGAAAGGACTATCTGGTGCTTGATTTCCATTATGATTTGATGTATAGCCCCAAGTTGTGGGTGTGTTAAAGGATCTTTTCATGTTGTCTAGTTGGGGAGTGAAGTAGATTTCATGTTGTGATATAAGTTCAGACTTAGGAAGATTAAGTGATTGCGTGATAATTATGACGGTGAAAGGGTATGAAGAGATGTTAGTTAGAGGCAAGGCAGGTGAGTTATCTCCTGCGGGGTATTCTGAGGTTTGTGTGATCCCTATGTTGTTTGTTGGGAGACCTTTTTTACTAGAAAAATATGTGTGTTACAATTCGAGTTCGGATCGCTTATGAGAGTGGACTTGGTTATTGCGAGGATGAATGTGAGATTTGCAGATGATTTGAAACACTGGATTGTTTGTGTTGCGTGAGCTTATGAAGGATTTAGTTGAATCTCACTATGGTATTATGGCGGTAATAGAGTATGGGAATTGTGAGTTTTTGTATGTTTTGATCTAAGGCTTTGAGCCAAGTGGGGGAATCTGCTATTGATCAGTTGATTGCGCGGTTATGTGTTGTGTTGGTTCCAATTTGAGGTATACTAATGAATTAGTTATGGCTTACAGGGGTTGAGATCAAGGATGACTTGAGTAAAGGAAATTTCGAATAAGAGTTATATTATGCTTTATGGGTATAGGAGAAACATTGGATGATTTAGTTGGTTGTAAGGATGTAACATGTATGGAGTAGGAAAAATCGCTCGGCGACTTAGAAGAATGGGTTACTTCCTTGGGTGTTAGAGTGCTAATGGGGCACATGTCGTTCGGTCCGTTTGATCAGTCTAATTGAGATTTGAGCAGAGTGGATAATTCTCGAGAACGGTTCCAATGAATTCAAGATTTATACGTGGCAATTGGGAATTTTCAGGATGTGTGTTGGCTAGAAACTGCGATTTATATGGGAGGATGTCAGGACTTATGGCATTTCTGTATCATTATGGATTCTACATATCAGTATCAGGAAGGCAAAAGTAATGGCTTTATATTCGTAGGAAGTCTCTTCAGGGTAAGTATTTTGAATGTGGTACTTTTGGGGATATTTAAGAGAGTATTCGGGGGCTCATGAGCCTTAGACGATGTGGTGTTATGCTTGGGTCTCATGTAGTGAGTTTGGGTTGAGGATTGCGGTATTATGGCAAGGAGAAGTATCGAATTTGAAGGTAATTCAAAAGGACTTTGATAAATAGGACAGATTGGTAGTAGGTCAAATCGGCATGGTAAAGGATATGATTAGTTCTTTGGGGTGCTTATGAGGTAATGAGTTTCTATAGGTGTCTTGTGGCAATGCTTTTGGTTTTTTTTGGTGACCTGCGTAGCTTGGTCGAGTTGGAAGGATTCAATCCTGATTATTTGGTTTTGTGCAAATGGGATTCGGAGAGCTCTTGGTGGTTTCTACCATGGTTAGGAATGTATATTTTCTATTAGCGTGAAGAGCATGTGATGTATAGTGATTTTCTTCTAGAGGGAATCAAATGGAAAGTTCTTGGCTAGTTGAGTACGTAGTTGCTTGTGACTCGGAGTGGATTAGGAAGTTCTCATATTTATAATAGGATGGCATGGTATGCACGGTATGTTGTGCATGATTGAGATTGGCATGTGTAAGGTCACGGTTCAGTTCTGGAAGGAAGATCATAAATTCTTAGGCGGTGTGTACAGCTTCAAATGACTAGGTGAATGATATTACTAATTGGTGTGGCTTGATGAGGGTATACATTTCAGAAAGGGTAATGTGTTTGAGTTAAGGGTACTTCATTAGTATTGCGGCAGTCTCTTGTTTGATCAACTGCTGATATTCGAGGTTGCTTGGTGGCACAGAAGAATTTTAGAAGTATCCCTCATGTAATGATCGAGTATTAGAGGTGTGTTACATATTCGAGCGGTGGAGTTGGGATCGGATATAGTGATTCGGTTGTTTTATGGATTTGGAGACTGGGGGTTTTCATAAACAGGTTACGTCGTGGTTGTGGACCGCGTATATCGGTCTTGTGTGGTGACTATTGGGGGTTTGGAGACCCGAGTGGATCTTTTGTTGCTTAGTATGGTAGATTTTTATGTGATATTAGGTATGGATTAGTTGTCTCCGTGTCGTGCTATTCTGGACTATTACACTAAGACGGTGACGTTGGCTATGTCGGGAATGCCACGGATTGAGTGGCGAGGTTCGACGGATTTATTTTCCCAATAGAGTGATTTCATTTTTGAAGGCCCAGCGGATGGTTGGGAAGGGTTGTATTTCTTATTTGGCCTTCGTAAGGGATGTCAGTGCAGAGACTCCTACCATTGATTTAGTTCTGGTGGTGAGGTATTTTCCGGATGTGTTTCCTGCAGACCTACCGGGCATGCCGCCGGACAGGGTTATTGATTTTGGTATTGATTTGGTGTCGGGAACTCAGCCCATTTCTATTCCACCATTTGGCACAGGCGGAGTTAAAGGAGTTGAAGGAGCAGCTTCAAGAACTCCTTCATAAGGGGTTCATTAGAAGAGCAATATGGATGTGTGTTCTAATTCGAGCTGGTTTTGTTGACTCCGAATTGCTATTGTTGAGGGATGTGCCATTCGATTATTATTGAGCTTATTCGTGTTCTAGGGTGATCTATGAGTTACCTTTCTGTGTTGCAAGGAGTTATGATTTGTTGGTTATAGTCACATATGGTGCGGTTCTATTGGAGTCTCATAGTGGAATTCAAGCGGGAAGAGTATTGGGTATTGCTCGGTGGATGGCATATTGGTTATGTTCTTATGGCTTTGTGTGGTGTTATGTCATTTGCTTCTCCGTGGTTATGGTAATGCACTCTGGGTCCATGATGCTGAATTCCAAATGGTTGTGGATTTTGAGTAGGGTGGCTTGAGGTATATAATGCAGACCAGTGTTTTGATGGGGTCACGCATTGTAGCGGAGTTATATGGAGGTGTGATCCTTCAGGTTAGATTCATGTGTTTTGGTTCTATGATGTGTGCCAAGCTCTTAGCATGGTGTTGTGATGATACTTGTTAAGCTGGCGGGACAGTCCTCTCGTGTGAATCTTTTTTATGATTTGAGTACGTCTGGGATGTTGCTATTGGGTGCACGAATTGCATAGGTTATGGCTTTAGATTGTATTGATGTGTCATGTCGTCAGAGTGGTCCTGTTGGATGAGAAGAGGCCATTGGACCTAGAATGAATACTATCAGAATTGACTACAACATGGTTGGAAGGATAATATCGGAAGTCGGCTTAGAAATCTGCGATAGTTCCTGTCGGAGAAGAGGGAGCTCCATGACTTGTTGATATGACGAATGGTTATGAGTTTCTACGTGTTTCTTTCATCATTGGCAGTATATGAAAGTGTTAGAATGAGGCTTTGTTTGTTAAGAGGTGTATTACCGGTATTGGGTTGTTTTGAGCAGCTACTATGATTAAGAGTTATCGCTATGAGTGTTTGAGTCATATGGTATATCATGTGATTACATCTTGGGTTACAAATATGGTTTGATACAGCTTGTTCGAACTTATACAGTGCGTAGATCCGTGATTCTGATTTAATGAAAATTTCGGATATGAAAAATTTGGTTCCAAGGCTTATGGGCTAGATCAAATTATGAAATTTTAGTTATGTTATGCTATCAGGCCTAAATGGGATAGGGTGACGTGGGATCACCCCCGGGTATATGCATGGTAAGGTTATACAGTGATTTGTTGGCTTTTGGAACTACTCTAGGCACATTCGAGGACGAACGTATGTTTAAGTGGGGGAGGATGTAACAACCTGACCGGTCGCTTTGAGCATTTGCACTTCGCTCGCCAGTTATCAAGCATGACTAGCCCTGTATGATTTATTATGACTTATGTAAATCATCGGTTTTGGTTTTCAGGTTAATCAGAACAAATATGGAAGAATGATTCTCAGCTTGAAGCTTTAAATTTGAAAGGTTTGACCAAGTTTTGACTTTTTAGTATTCAATCTCGGATTTGGATTTTTATGAGTTGGTTAGCTCCGTTGGGTAATTTTGGACTTAAGAGCGCGTCTGAATTGTGATTTGGAGGTCCGTAGTAGAATTTGGCTTGAAATGGCGAAAGTGAGAATTTTGGAAAGTTTGACTGAGAGTGGACTTTTTGATATTAGGGTCGGATTCCGATTCCGGAAGTTGGAGCAGGTCCGTAATGTCAAATGTGATTTATGTGCAAAATTTGAGGTCAATCGGATGTGATTTGATAAGTTTCGGCATCAGTTGTGGAAGTTAAAGTTTCAAAGTTCATTGATTTTGAATTGAGGTATGATTCGTGTTTTTAGCGTTGTTTGATGTGATTTGAGGCCTCCACTAAGTCCGTGATATGTTTTGAGACTTGTTGGTATGTTCGGCGAGGTCCCGAGAGGCTCGGGTGAGTTTTGGGGTGGTTTCGGACCATTTCTAGGCTATTTCTAGTTGCTGATTTTTGGCTTTAGGGGTGTACAGTGCGTTAGCATAGATCTGGCCGCGTTAGCAAAGAGAAAATTTGGAAAAATGGAGTTGTGCTATGCGATTGCGTAAGTCTTCCCGTGATCGCATAGAGTAAAATCTCTACTGCACTGACCCAATTTTGAAAGCTTATATCTCACATTGTATAAGGAATTTGAAGATGATCCAAAAATGAAAGTTGTAGCCCTTTTTGTCTAGTTTTTAAAAAGTTAAACCAATTGTAATTTGGAGTTTCGTACAAAGAGTTATCACTATTATACTAGAGGCTGTCTGGAAGAGTTGGAGAAGGTTGTTGGAAAAATTTGTTCTACGCGATCGCGAGGGAATGACCATGATCGCATAGGGTAAAAGAAGGGCTGGAAAATTTTGTGCTTCGCTATCGTATTAGTTTGTCCGTGATAGCATAGGGTAAATGCTTGGGCAGATTATAAAGTACTCTATTTTGATTGTTTCAGCCATTTTTGCATTTTTGGAGCTATGGAGCTCGGATTGAGGCGATTTTTGAAGGGATTTTTAGAGAAGTGATTGGGGTAAGTGTTCTTCACTTATTTTTGGTTTAATTCCATGATTTTATCTTGATTTTTATCATCTAGATTGGGAATTTGGGGTGAAAATTGGGGGGAAAATGAAATAGAATTGGAGAGATGATTTTGGAGATTTGAATGGTCATTTGATGTCAGATTTTGATGAATTAGGTATGGGTAGACTCGTGAGTGAATGAGATTTCTAGTTTTGTGACTTTTGTCGGATTCCGAGACGTGGTCCCAGGGGCCGGGTTTGAGTGGATTTCAGTATTTGTGCTTAACTTGATAGTTTTTCTTGTGGAATTCATTCCATTAGCGCATGTTGATGGTATTGTTCTGGTTGTGAATAGATTCAGAGCGATTGGAGGCCGAGTCGAGAGGCAAGGGCATCGCGGGTTAAAGTTTTGTCCGGTTTGAGGTAAGTAATGATTGTAAATGTTGTCTTGAGGGAATGAAACCCCGGATTTCACATCGTTTCACTACTTTGAGGTGACGCACCCGCTAGATTACGAGCGTGGGGGCGTGCACCGTTGGGGATTGTGACTTGGTCCATCCCGTACGACTATTAAGTCATATATTTGACTGAAAATTATTTGATACTATTGTGCTTTGGAAAGTATTACTTTGTTTTGGGCTGAATGCCATATTTGGGCCTCGCTCCAAGCTGTTTGGACCCTTAGGGGATTTTTTACTACTACTCCTCACTTTTTTTGATTTAATATCTGTACTCAGTCATGCTTTACTTTTACTGATTTCATAACTCAGTCTTATTTACTCCGTTTGTTATATAAAATGATATTTTGGGCTGAGCACCCTTTTCACTATTAGCCTGAGTTTATGACTGAGTAAGGCCGAGGTCCTGTGTTGTGAGGATATTATGGGATCGGGCTGCGTGTGCAATAGGTTGTTACTAATTTATGATACTGTGAGGTCGAGGGCCTGCTTGATTTATTCCACAAGGTGGCTTGTTGCTATGAGGCCGAGAGACTGATTAATTTATGCCACGAGATGGCTTGTTATAGCGCTTGGGCTGTAGGAGTTCCTTCGGAGTCTGTACACCCCGAGTGAGCACGGGTACACTGAGTGAGTGATATGGTATTATCCGAGGGGCTGTTCGTGATACATTTTATGCCCGAGGGGCTGATTACGACTGATTATGAGGTAGCCCGATGGGCTGGTTCTAATTGATGTTATGTCCTAGGGGCAGTTTATGATACATGTCTTTCCCGAGGGGCTACTTATGACTTTCATCATTTTTTTATTTTAAACCTCATTAAATCTCTGTTGGAACTTTTGGAAAGACATTTTGCAAAGGATTTTTACTGAAAACGGATTTTTAACGAGATGACTTGATTTATATACTATTTTGTAGACATCTTGTACTTATTGTGGTGTTATGACGTGGATTATGTGTTTTCTTACTGCTCAGTCTTTATTTAATTTTATTACTTACTAAGTTGGCGTACTCACATTACTTCCTACACCTTGTGTGCAGATTCAGGTATTTCTGAACCCGGTAGCGGGTGTTAATTACTCAGTGGCAGGTCCATCGAAGTTAGCAAGGTAGCTGTCTCGCGTTCGCAGCATTGCTCTTCTGCCACTCATCTCCCTTAGGCTGTTTTAGTGTTTTCTAGACTGTGGTAGTATTTGTTGTAATCAGACCTTAGTAGATGCTCGTGACTTGTGACACCCGATGTTGGGCTTGTGTTTTCTTACCGCACTTGTTAGTTAGACTCATGTTATGGGATTTTATTTGATTAATAGCTTAACGTTCCTTTTATGAAATATTGGTTTGCTTTTGGGTTGTGTTGGCTGGCCTAACTTCATGATAGGAGCTATCATGACCGGGTCGGTTTTGGGGTGGTGACAATGTCGAACCTGGGGACATTGTGCCTCATTTTCTGCAAAACAAAATATAGTTAGGCCCTTTCCCCCTCTAGGTTCGTCTACTTATACAACAATGATTAACACATTGGCACTTATTTCTCCAAATTAATGCACACAATCGTAGTTGCAACGTTGGGATTATGGAAAACTCGATGGACTTCTGGACGAGGCTTGTCTTAAAGGGTTATTATGTGGACAACATATTAACCCGGCTAGGTTTGACCATGATGCATTTACAATTAATCAGAGTAAGGTTTCTATAGAGGTCTAGACTGGTACCCTCAAGTGGACAACTTGAGGGGGAAAGGCACGAAACCGTCGCCTGCACCGCTGATCGACTAGTTTTACTGCAAATACACCTTCCCAAATTTAAAAGGGCAATATATAGGAAGAGCGCAAACACTTATCAAGCGTTGCTATAGTATTGATTACGCACGAGTGGAATATGATGTTGAGCATGATTTATGCAACAATAAACAACATGTTGTTAAGTATTCACACGTTTACAAATGATAAATGCGGTATTTAAATAATTGAAAAACAGTTACAAAAAACAAAGATACAAGTCAGTTTCAGGAAATAAAGAAAATCATAAATGCTTGAGAAATAAACAATTAAATCCAAGCAAAGAGGAAAGGGAAAGGTTGTACTTGCATTAAATGAATAAAGCATGCTTAAGACTAATTCACAAAAACAAGGTCATTATGGTAAGAGCCTAAATATCCCCAGCAGAGTCGCCATGCTGTCGTGCCCCTTTTTTCCTTGTGGAGTCTGGGTTTTGACATTCATTGGGATCAACTCATTTCCTTTTGGGTATTGGGTATGGAATTTGAAGAGTCGCCACCTAACGGATTTAAGGTGTGTTAGGGCACCTAAAGCAAGTAACTTATAAAATCGGTTTGCATTACCAGAGATTTGGGTAAGGGCTCAAAATAACCTTGAGGGGAAGGTGTTAGGTACCCCTCACGCTCCACAACGGTGGGTCCCAGCCGAACTCAAATTATGTGAATTAGTCTTATAAACAGATAAAGCAAATTAGACAAATTAGTAATACATTTTAAAACAAGGGGTAAAAGGGGTCCTAGGTTTTTTTAGCCTACAGGATCACATCTGTACAATACCTGGTAAACCTTACTCAACTAAATGGGTTACACGTGAAATTAGCGCACATGTCATCATATCCTTTACTACCCAATTACCCTCCCCTTAGTGGTTATATAAGCAATTTTAATTAAACGAACTCTATGCGTGCATTACCCGTCCCTTCCTTATGGCCCTGGAGGTGTTTATGACCTCTAATTTAGACAGTTCTAGACTTTCCTAAGGTACTTAAAGGAGAAAAATTTAGGTGACAAACAAGAATAAATAGGACATTCACATAAAGGCAATTAAAGGTTCACTTTTACCTCCTCACATAAGCAGATAATAGCACGTCTCAAACAACAGGATTTCAGATATCTCAAAGGATCCTAGAGCAGAATATCTAGGTGAGCATGACAAACAGAATATGCAGCATTGTGTTAAAGTGAGGCGATAAAGATCTAATCAGTTTGCCTACTGATTTTTGGGCTTGCTGAATTTGGACCATTCACAAATAACAAAAGCATAATTTTATAGTTTGCAGAATTTTAGTCGCCCTACAGGCTTGCCTAGGCGTGTAACAGTGATGTACTATAAATATGGTATCTAGTCATTAATCAGAAGTGCAAGGAACCAGTAAAATAATTTTAAGCGGGTAGTTTGGATCCTATAGGCATGCTTTCTAGGTGTAATGACTAATTTTTAGACTTATAGATACTAGTAGCTAAATGCAGAAATTGGTTTTAAAAATCCTATATGTATGACATCTAAATGTAGCAATTAGTTTTGAAACCTTATTGACATGCAAAAAACCGATCTAAACTTTGTCGGCATATAGAGACTGATTTACAGGCATGGTGTCTAAAATGCAAGATTGGTTTTAAACCCTATGGGTATGGAGTCTAAATGAACAAACATTGCGATAACCTATACATGGCATCTAAATAACAGACATTGCAATAACCTATAGGCATGGTATCTAAATAACTCTATAGGCATGGTATCTAAATAATAAATATTGCAACACATATGGGAATGATATCTAATGCAAGTAAATAATCCTAAGAATATGATCTCTAATGCAAGCAAATAATTATAATAAACCTAAGGACATGATTTCAACCCAGCTTCCCCACAAAATTATATAAGAATCCCTCCATTTTTACTAATTTCCCCAATATTTGTTTATAAGAATCATTATCACAGACCATATGAATTACAGAAGGAAAAACTATGTTATAGGGAGCCTGAATAGAGGCCCAAAGTGAATCCTGGAAATTCCAGGCCTTCAAACAGTCCAAAATGCCATAATCTAATAGTGCACCCAATGGTATCCTGATGTGTCAAAGTTTCCAAAGGGCCTCAGGGACCCCGGACAATGCTCACACTAGAAACTTTTCAAAGCAACCCTTTGGTGAGAAAGTTTGGAAAGCCAACTCCAGTGTGTCAAAGTTCAGAGGAGTCTCATGGAATCCTAAGCAATGCTCACACTGGAAGGGCAAGACCCTAGGTGTTCTAAGAATAGGAGTTGAAAACAGGGAATAGTTTTTAAGAAAATAGTTTTGGATTCTCGGGAAGTAAGGAGCAAACAGGGTCATTCAATCATTGTAACTCAAACAAAGGTCCCAACAGTCAAATAGTATACAGAAACAGGATCACTTAGAGTTTCAATTTAGTTTATTAACTATCACTAGGTGAGCATACAGTCACATACAGAGGGATAGCAGGGCGTAGGAGCAATCTTGATTAGAAGCCTGTGAGAGGTGAACATAAGGTAGAAAGAACATGCTAGTGGAGAAGTAAACAGACGTAGGTCAAGTATGCAGATTTGCTGAGAGTAGAAGTACAGGAGTAAACAGGCTGAAAGAAGGATACACATAGATTCAATCAAACAGAAGTAGACATGCTATTGCAGTAAACACATAGATTGAACAGAGGTATACATGCTTATTGTAGTAAACACATAGGTTTGCTTAAGTAAAATAAAGGCATGCTGATTATAGGAAACACACAGGTCAAATTGAATTGTAGTAAGCATATAGTCTAGTGAACATGCTGATTGGGAACAATAATCATGAAGCACAGGATCTAATGAGATAAATAGACATGCTGATAACAGGGCACATAGTTGAATTATATAGTAGTAATCATGCTGAATAAGGAAACATACAGGTTCAGAAGAAAGACATGCTGATTGTAAGAAAACACATAGATTTAATTGAATGGCAATAGTGCGAGCACACCAGTTAAGGGAGCAGAAACAGAAGGTAAAGTAGGCAGGATTCAATAGCCTAGCCTTGGCTTTTAGCCGGCTAGACAAACAATGAACACAAGTAGCAGAGAGAGAGATGAGGGAAAGTTTATGTGTGTGTGTGTTTGAACTATTGTGTGTATGTTTAAAAGGCAGAAAGGGAGTAGAACAAATAAGGTAAAGAGAATCAGAGTTCAATCAATTAAGGATCAATCAACTAATCACAAAATCAATTTATATAGGGAAGTCCGGGAAAGACCCCTTTAATTGGGGAATAGTCAATTAACGGTCATAACAGGGTTCAATTAAGGTAATAAATCAAAATCATACCATATAGAGAGTCAGTAAGATCCCTAAACTACTAATAACTAATTAAGGCAAGTATAATCAATTAAGGTCACAAATAAGGAAATAAGTAAAATCCTAATACACACTAATTTTACCAAGACAATCACTCGAATCAGTAAAAAAATCTCAGAGAATACTGATTTTAACAAGAAAAGTTGCTCAAAACCTTAATAGAAATTAATCACACAAGGATCCCAAAGAATACTAATTTTTTAATAGGGAAAATTGTTCAAACCCTAAATAGAATCTGTTAATACATTGGGTTGATAGAAAAATAAACAAATAATGGAGAACGAGTAGAAGAAAATCAGTGCAACAGACAGAAACATCCAGAATTTACGCATATACAAGAGAATCAGTCAAGATAGTGAAAAGCAATTAGTTTAAACACTGAAATGTTAGAAGAACCTCTGAAGAAAGTCTAGGACGAACCCTAAATTCAGAAAGAGTGAATAAAATTGAAGCAATTAACTATAACAAAAGATATCCAAAGAAAAATACCAAATAATACTCGAATCCTTTTAGATCTACAAAGATCTGAACGGATTTGAATGGTAGTGAAACTAGGGTTTCAGAAAATAGTAGAGATAAAGAAACTCGGTCTAAAACCCATAGATTCAAACTAAAATAGGAGGAGATCCATTCTCACAAATGAAGATGGCCTTAGAGAGGCCATCAAACAAGTTTCAGGCAAGAACAGGTTGGATCTCCATGAGATTTTCTCAAGGATCCATGTAATCAAACAGCCAGGAGGCATAGCAGGCTGGTAATGATGGAAAAATGCACGAAAACCCCATAGATAGGAGCTTCTCATCGATGATGACGATTAGGGTTAGCGCTAACATGAGAGATATTTGGAGAGGTTAGGGAACGAAGGCAGGGGAAATGAAAGAGTGAAAGTGGGTTAGGGTAGGTTTAGAGATTAATAATGTAAGGTTAATTGTGGTCCATTGATCTAAAAGATCAACCACCACGATTAAACGAGGTTACTTGGTCGGGCAGGTATATATTGGGTCTGGGGGTGGATTGGGCTGGTTTTAAAATGATTTGGGCTAATATTTAGGGTAGGTCCGAAAAATTAAAGAAATTAAAGAGGCTATTTGTTAAATTACCAATTAATTAATAAAATAATTTATAAAAATAATTAACAGATTATAAAAAATGATTTTTGTGCATGAAAATATTTTAAGACAGTCACTCGATATTTTAAAAAATGCAAAAAGCTATTTTCTGGTAATATAATATAATAATGCATACATAGGCTATTTTTGCAAAATATGCAAATATAGTCTTAAAAATGCAAATATAATTATAAAAATACAATTAAAATATTTGAACACTCATGTGAACATAAATGATGAATTTAGATGATTAAATCATCATAAAATAATATGAGGGATAGTTTTGAACATTTATGTAATTAAAAGGTGCAAGAATAAATGGATTTAGGGCCTTGAAAATTGTAGAAAAATTGTAAAATACTTGTGCATGTTTGTAAATGCATGCACAATATTTTGAAAGTGTTTATGCATATTTAAAATATATGAGGGAAAAATTGGGTATCAACAACATACGTTGAAATAATGGCAAAATTCAATGATCACTATGTCAATAGGTAGTTTAAATCCTAAAGTAAAGGGGTAAGTGTAAACAAAGGAGTAACAAGTTTGGTATGAAGTGATTCTCTTATTAGAACCAGGGAATCTGTTTCTACTTACATTCTCTTTGAACCAGGGAAATAAGACCAGTAGTAATTAAGGTTGGATAAAGATTGGCAGGATTAAGAGAAGCTAGAGAGGAAACTTGATTTCTCATGGATTCACGATCAGTTGAAAAAGAAAATTCTTGAGCAACAATCTCTGCAGCTGTGGGTTTGATAAGTTGGTATTTTACCAGCTTATCTTGTCTTTAAGCCTATATTTTTGCTATGTTTGAGTGATAAAATCATGTGTTTAATGTCATTTACTTCTATTTTATAGGTTTTCTATGATTTAGAAGTGACCATGAAGAAACTAAGTGAAAACTAGTCAAAAAGACATTGAACAGAAGAAAATCTAGAAAATGGTCTCAGGTTTTGCAAATGCGACACAATTGTGGGAAATGCGAAGAAAGCAAACATGGCAATTGCAGAGTAATCCATCGCAATTGCGAAGTAAGCCTAGCCAAGTTGTGTTCGCAAATGCGAAGTCAAACCAGGCAGTCAACCTTCGCTAGTGCGAAGTCTTGATCACAAATGCGAAAGTTAACAGGATAGTCAAAGTTCGCAAATGCGAATATCGTGCTTCGGTTCTGGGCAATTATGTAAATTCACATTTTCTGGTCTCAAGCCCTTTAATACATGATGTAGCTCATTTGTAAAAGGTCTTTTGGTTTTTTTTTTCCAGCCTTTAAGACTAGAGAGAACAAGTTTTGGGAGCTAGGGTTTGCACACACACTTGGGTTTTGAAGATTTGAAGATTTTGATTAAGAATTTCTTACTTATTTGTACTCATTTCTTCATTTTCTTGCTTTGTATTGAATATCTAAGTGTGTAGTATTTATTTCAACACTTGAATCTTGTTTGTGGGAATATTCATAATTAAAGTGTGGATTAAATATCTTGTTGTGCTTATGTATTGAATGATTTTTTTTTATCCTTTATGAAGTGAGTTATTGTTTCTTTAATTATTCTTGTTCTTTAATGTTTCTAAAGGGATTAACTAACCCTAGACTCCCCCATTAACTTCGAATTAATTTTGGAAAAGATTATTTGAGGTCGCGAAAGATTAATTAACATGAGGTTTTAACCCTCATTTTATAGATTCTACCTAGGGATAGGATTGAACTACTTGTAGCGATATCCGGGTATGCTTAATCTCTTAATTGATTTAGGGATAATTTAATTGGGAAGTCTTGTTAGTCATCGGAAGAAGCTAATATAGAATTATTACCCATAGTTAATTAACATAAACTCGCTCATATTTGTAAAATTGTGAAATACATTGGATCGTTACTTGAGTGTAATTTTCAATGCATCCATACTTGCAGCCACTAATCATTTTACTTGCTTTCTAGGTCAGTTTATATTTTTGCATTTAGGTATAATTATTTTCTAAAAACAATTCTAAGTGTTTGGCATTTCATAACAAGTGATAATTCTCTTACATTCCTAATCGCCTACATATTATTCTCTGCGAGATTCAACCTCGACTCATAGTTGGGTAAATTATATTGCATGCGACCGTATCCATTTACTTTTTAGTAGTGGATTTGGACGTCATCAAAATTGGCGCCGTTGCCTGGGAACAATTTGGCGTAATTTAGGTTGTTTGAGAAATAAGCCTAAGTGCTTTGGTCCAAACTTGTGAATAGTTGTGTAATTAATTTTTCTTTCCTTGGTCTATTTTTCTTTTTTGTTTGTTTATTTTCTTAGTTTTAAATAAAATGGCATCATATAATGAAAATTGGTCAGATGGTAGTTGTTCATACTTTGATGACCCTTGTCCTTATTGTGGAGGACCACACTCGTGGCAAAATTGTTTAAATTCTCCCGGAGGCAGATTGTGCGCACAATCTCAAACCCATGAGTGGAGTATTTGTGATAAGTGTGGTCATCAAAATGTTCACTAGGAGTATTGTGCTTATTTGTCCTTCCCTTCCCCAAGACCCCGCTATGATGATTCTACTTTTTGTGATGAAAATGATAGGTCTATGGAAATGGAAGAAGTTGAACATAGTCAAAATGGAGAGTTCAAGCTCATGTTAGAATGCCTAATTGAAGGAGGAAACAAAGAGCAAAGTGCCTTGGAGGAGCTTTTGGAAAATAGTTTCCAAAATGACTTAGAGCTTGAAAGGTTGCATTCATAAATGGGAGAAATGCTTGAAGCTTTAGAGGTCCAAAAAGCCTTAGAAGTTAATGATAGCCAAGAATCTCCCTTAGATGTGGAAGCCGAAAATCCTCCCTTGGCACTTGATCAAAACCAAGAAGAACTCTCAAATGCTCAAAATGAGAAATTGATGCTCTTGTTGGAGACTATTCTTGAAAATGAGGAGAAGCACAACTTTGCACTCTAGGACTTGAAACAAGGCTTGACTCAAAATGATGAACATATCCGCACATTGGAAGATCAAATAAAAATATTGGTTGAGGCTTACTATGCCCACCAACTTGAGAGTATGGAAAGAAGTCAAGAAGAGTCCGACTACGAGGAAGAAAGTGAGCTCTACTTTAAGAAATTAAGAATTGAACATCTGCCAACTGACTCCATGAGTGTTAGTGATGCCAAGAAAAATATGAAATTAGAGTCAACCGGTGTAAATGAAAATATGGTTGAGATTGACTCTCATTCGGGGAAAAAAGAGGATGTCAAAATCCGGGAAGAATTACAATTTGGAGGTTTGATGTTATAATCCAAGCATTTTTCAACATTGAAATTATGTGGTGATATGAGAATTGAACTATACGAGTCAATGAGGGATTGCTAGGAGGAAAGACAAAGGCCATACATCTTACATTTGAAGGAACAAGAAGGCAAAATAACATTTCTCACATGAAAGCCAAGAAGTGCAAAATGAAGAAATTAAGGCTTGGTTTGATCATCTACTTACCCACCCCACCACTCGTGGTCACATACTTAATTCCAAGTTGGGTGCCCTATTCATATCGTCAAAGTGGAGAGAAAAGTGATAAAGTGATTTGCGTCGTGCCACAACGTTAAATGCAGCGTTTGGTGGGAGGCAACCCATCGTTTTCAAAAGTTTTTGGTCATTTTTGAAGTTTTCTTTCTTAAAATAGCTTAGAATATTATTTTTGACTAATCTTCCAAGTTTCATAATTTTGGAGTTGATTTGAGTAGGTCGGGGCAACAGAGAGCATGAAATCCAGTAGCTGAAAATTGCAGAAGCATCAACTTTCGCATTTGCAAACTTGGCCCATCACAAAAACTCAAGGATCTATCTCATTTACGACAACTTCAGGATTTAATAGGGTTCATAATTGCGAAGATAGTGTCGCAAATGTGACATCAGAGGGCTTAAACGGGTAAATTTGTTTCACTTTGAACAAAGCTTAGAAAATCTGAGGCTCTTCAAAAGACCATCTTCCTCACTCTACTAACTCTCAAAGTCCACCATTTTTCACTCCTATGTGCAATCATCCAGGTATGAAAGCTTAATCGTTTCTTCTTCTTCTTCTTCTTCTTCTTCTTCTTCTTCTTCTTCTTCTTCTTCTTCTTCTTCTTCTTCTTCTTCTTCTTCTTCTTCTTCTTCTTCTTCTTCTTCTTCTCTTAGTTATCTCTAAAAACCTACGATTTCAAATGGGTAATATTCCTCTGCCCAAAATTGTTTAAAAATTGTTAAAATTGTATGTTTATTTCTGGGTGAGGTTAGTTGAGAGTGTGAGTCTATTTCTTTATTGTGAAAATGAGGAAGTACGAGTACCATGGCCTTGTTAAATTAGGAGTGGTCTTGTGTGCTTCCTATGTGATCGATGAAAGTCCCGAATGTGATTCTTGGCTGAATCATTGACATTTTTTTTAATTCATGGTCGTCTATGAAGTTTATTGCATGATTTTGTGTTCAACAGTTATTGGGTTATATAGAAGCGTGATCATATTAAAATTTTTTAGAGCTTATGACTGTTCTTTGAGAAAAGCTTGGCTGGGGACGATGGGGTCGCAATTGCAATGGTTTTTTCGCATTTGCAAAGAGGTGGTCGCAATTGCGAAACCTGGCAGCCCTGACCATCTTCGTAATGCGAAGATTCTTTTGCATTTGCGAGAATTGTGTAATCGTGCTACCTTCGCAATTGCAAAGAATCTTTTGCAATTGCGGTCACTGTGCAATCCTGTTACCTTCGCAATTGCGACATCAGAGAGCAGGCACCTGCAGATTTCAAAATCCTGAATTTTTTTTAAGGCTAGGTTTTGACTATCCAATCATTCCTTTGGCATATTTGACTCATTTTGCAATGTTCTTCATAGCCATACCATGTTTTAACTCCAATCCTTTGTTTACAGGTACCATAAGCTGAAAATGAGCTCTAACTCCGAAGAATCCGCAAACGACAACCCTTTGGAAGTTGAGGACAACTATGACCAACACCGGTTCTTGTCATTGGAATGCCAGGAACGATACTGTGCTGAGCTGATTTCGAAGAAGTTGCTCCCCGATAGTGGTATATTGCTGGAAAATGTCCCAAAACGTCTTCCCGAGTTCTATCAAAGGCTTGTAAACATGGGATGGAACTGTTTTGACCCTCAACCTTGCCGAGCCAATGAGCAATGGATGAGGGAGTTTTATGCAAATCCCCCAACTATTAGGTTAAGGAAGCAAAAGATGATAATTTGCGGCAAAATGGTGCATTTTAGAGCTGAAGTTGTGAACCAAGTGTATCACCTGCCAAACCATGACATGGCTCCATTCCATGCAAAAGACTGTGCCTCAGGGGATTGGTTGGTGTCCAAATTATGCCCGGGTGTGGATGTTCCATGGGCAGCTGAGAAAAGAGGGATCACATCCAAAGAATTCACTACAGAAGTAAGAATATTGATGGCCATAAGATGTAGTCGCATCTCCCCTGTGTCGAATATATGGAATGTACCGGCTACATGAGCTCACATGATAGCCTTCATCCTTGATGGTATTCAGCTAAATGTTGGTGAAATCTTCACCAATAAACTGAGGGAGTATCAGCTTCACAATAGTACACCATTGATATTCCCATCACTTATCACTGAGTTGTGCCACTTGTTGGGGTGGAGGAGGATCCGGGAGACAACTGAATAGAGCCGGGAAAGCCTCTTAATCCATTGAAGAAAAGAGGAGAGGGCGGCACCGTAAAGAGCAAAAATAGAAAGTTAGCGTCATCTTCTCAAATCGGTCAGGGTAGCCAACCATCATCTTCTATAGGAGGACCATTTGTTTTGCTTATTGAGGAAATGCGGCTAATTCACGACCTAGTAGCTGGCCTTCCATAGGGACCTGGAGAAACATCTGAGGGACCCGCTGCATACATTTCAAAGAAAGCATTTCAAAAGTATCTTGATGATCAAAAGAAGTAGGAGGATCATCTTAAGACACCGGAGAAGGCATACACTGATCTGGCCACGATGCATGGTAAGTTGAGCAGTTCTCATGACAATCTGGCAAAGGCACACACCAGAATGAAGAAAAGGGAGAAGAAAAGATATAATTTCTTCACCCGCATGTGGAAGGGTGTGAAAGGGTTGTGGAAAGACCTAAAACCTCAAGAACGAGTGCCATCGACCAAGCCAGAAGAAGATGATGATGTTCCAGTTCATTGGTCCGAGGAAGAAGGAGATGAGGATGCTACTGAGTTAGACAACAAGGAGAGCACCTGATGTAGTATTCAGGGAGCACTTTCCACCATTTTACTCTATTATGTTTAGTTGCATTGGGGACATTGCAACATCTTTAGTTGGGGGTGGATTCTTGTATAACTGTTGATCCTGTATAATTGTGGATATTGTGGATATGGTAGATTGGTACTTTGTTTGTTTTCATGTGATGTTATTGTGTTTTCATGTGATGTGTTATATTAGTAAACTTTTGTTGATTTTTCCCGATGATGGATAGCTAGGCGACTTTCTTAAGGGATTTGGTCTTGTATTTTAGATATAATTTTTGTTAATTTAGGAAGAATACGTGGTTTGAGGGGGGTATGGGCCCATTGGCCAAGTTTTGGCTTGCTTGGTACCAACACGATTTAAACCTCAGCATATGAATTTTTGATCTTGAAAAAGAAAAATGATTGAAGTAAAAATCATTGTCATGACTTTTAGACTCAATTTTTGGCTCTTTGATTCACTTAGTAGCTTCTTAGGCTATACGTGACCTTGAGATTCATTGGTTTGAATTGGAGTTTGGATTTGTATTCCACTTGAGTTTTCATGTGACATGTGTTGTGAGACTTATTGTGAGGTTCTTTTGCATTATTTGTAGTCTAGAACTTGCCCGATTAGTCTTTCAATGCTAATGTTAATTATGTTTGGTTGGAGGGATGACCTTAGGCATTCCTTTTGATCTTTGTAAAAGCCTCTTTATTCTTTTAAGCCTATCATTGCATAAATATAATCACTAGTCTCCCCCATTTGAGCCATTAACCTTTTATTTGGCCACCTCATTACAAACCTTTACCCTTTTATAAAATAATTCCCTCTTTTGCACCCGTCCCTCCTTGAAAATTGAGAATGAGATTAAAGCCTAAGTTTGGGGTGTTGGTATCAAGTGAGAACCTAGTAAGGTTATACATTGAGTGTAGAAACATATACCTCAAAGTGTTCTTATGAAATTACTCAAGCTCCAAAAGAAAATAGCTATACAAAAAAATAGTGTTAATTTGTAGTCATATAAATATGGAGTCTTGAGAAAACTAGAGAGGTACTTTAAGGTGGTTCTATGTTGATAACTAGATGCCAATAAGGGCTATGTGGTTTAAAAAGAATCAAAGTGCAAAAAGAAAGACAAATGTGAGTAGTGTTCAAGGAGGGTATAGTCACTTGTATCCCAAATGCTTATCCAATCCTTCCCTAAACCTACATTACACGCTCAAAAATTCCTTATGGGACCTCCAATCGAATGTTCTTGAATAGGCGGAGAATTAAAATAAGGGCTATATGAGAGTGAGAGCTTATTCCTTCCATTTGATATCCCATTTATGTTTTGAATTGCAAATTATGAGTGTGGTATTCTCTCTTAAGTGTGAGGGCACATGAGATTTGAGTTGTAAATTTAATCTTATTTCCAATTGGGAAGAATGAACGAGGGAAGATAATTTTGATAGAGAGGCAAATTTTGAAGCTTTAGTGTCATGACTTGATTACTACTTTGATTTGCACAGTGTTTGAGCACTTGAAATGTAATGAAGTTTATGTGTTATGACCCAAAATGTCATCACTTGTTTTAAAAGTTAATTTTGTGTTTCAAGGCCTTGAAAACCTCCTCTTGTCTCACCTCGATTTGCGTACGTAGTCGGGGCGTATATCCGAAATGCTTTTATGTGAAAATTTGAGGAAAATGCTAATTTTGCCTCTAAAATTAAATTTAAGTTGACTTCGGTCAACATTTTGGGTAAATGGACCCGAACCCATGATTTGATGGTCCCAGAGGGTCCGTAGAAAAATATGGGATTTGGGCGTATGCCCGAAATTGAATTCCGAGGTCCCAAGCCCCAGAAATGAATTTTTGAAGAAAATTATTTAACTGAAATTATAAGAGTTTTTGAAAATTTAAAGATTTTAGAATTTGATGGTATCGGGCCCATATTTTGGTTCCGTAGCCCAGTACAGGTGTAATATGATATTTAAGTTGTGCCTGTAAAATTTGGTAAGAAACGGAATTCATATGACGTGAATCGGGCCCTCGGTTGTGAAATTTGAAACTTAAGAGTTCTTGAGATTATTCTTTGATTTTGATGCTAAACTCATAGTTCAAGGTGTTATTTTGGTGATTTGATCGAATGAGTAAGTCCGTATGATATTTTTAGAGTTGTGTGCATGTTTGGTTTGGATCCCCGAGGGCTCGGGTGAGTTTCAGATAGGCTTCGAAGTGTTTTTGAATTGGAAAAATATGGCGTAGCTGTTGTATCTGGTGTTTGTGGCACTATGCTTTGCGATCGCATAGTCACTCTCGCGATCGCGATGACGAAATTGGGCTGGGGAGGATTTTACCATACGTGAACGCGAGACCAAGGTCGCGAACGCGGAGCATTGGGGGGATTGCTCTACGCGAACGCGACCGGTCAACCGTGAACGCGTAGCTTTAGGATGGGCTGATCAAGGAAACCTACGCGAACGCGACCCCTTTATTGCGAACGCGAAGTCAGGGCTGGGCTAAGCCTTTGTGAACGTGTAGCTTTTCCTGCGATTGCGTAAGTCCTCAGATGGCAGCTCTTCTCAAACGCGACAGTGCTCATGCGAATGCGATGAACACTGTCGCCCAGCACTTAAAACAGAGGCAGAAGTGGATTTAAGCTATAATTTTATATCTCCTTCCCTAAAATCAGACCTTAGGCAATTTTTGAAGAACAAATTCAACCCGAAATCATAGGTATGTGTTCTTGAACTCATTTCTTTCAACACCCATTAGATTTCTAGGCCTAAATCTTATTCTTCAAGAGTAGAAATTAGGGATTTTACAAATTTGGGGATTAAGACCTCGATTTGGGGTCAGATTCTGAAACTAGTTGCATATTTGGCCTTGTGGGTGAATGGGTATTCGGGTTTTGGTCCGAACCTCGAGTTTTGACCAAGTGGGACCAAGGTCGGTTTTTGGGTTTTTTGGGAAAATGTTGGGAAGGCTATAATTAAGTATTGGGTATGAGTTCTTTAGCATTTATTGATGTTAATAAGTTAATATTAGCTAGATACAATTGAATTGGAAGTGGAATCAAAAGGGAAAGCGATAGTTGAGGCTTGAATCGTGACCGTGGAATCGAGGTAAGTGTTTGGTCTAACCTTAGCTTGAGGGAATAGGTGTTGTGCCTTATTTGCTATGTGCTAGTGTAGTGTACGACGTATAGGTGTGGTGACGAGTATCTATACGTTGGTGTCAAGCATTCTCGTGAGTCTTAAATTGTAATCGTTGTGATTCTTGATAAGTACTATAAATGCCTAATTTGTTGATTACCCATGTTGAGTAAGACTTATGATCATGTTTTGTAGTATTTGTCGATTGTTGAGCATTGGCTCCGGTTGAGGTTCATTTGTGAAGTTAATTGTTGGAACAAGATTATTTATAGTTGATTCCCTTGTCGGGACATATTTAATTCTTACTGTTGATTCCCTTGCCGTGATGTATGTATTCTTATTGTTGATTCCCTTGTCGGGATGTTGATTGATACTATTGTTTGCATGAGGAAAGAGTGATAAAGCATGAAGGGTGATATTGTGTACATTCATACTTATGCATATGGTGAGGAAAGAGTGATAAAGCACGAAGGGTGATGTTGTGCACATTTACATTGATATTGATGCATATGGTGAGGAAGAGAGGTAAAGCACGAAGGGTGATGCCGTGCACATTTCTAATATTCATTTGGTGAGAAAGAGCGATAAAGCATGAAGGGTGATGCTGTGCACATTTTCTTTATTGGTTGCATAACGAGGATTGAGAGTAAAAGCACGAAGGGTGATGCCGTGCATTCTTTGCCTACTTGTTGTGATTTCTTGTTGCTATTGATTTAAGCGCCTTAATTGTTTCATTCCATTATTTCTGTGTTTCCTTATGTTGTTATCCCCCAAAGCATGATGCCCTTTCCTGTTACTTCTGATTAGCTTCTATTATTGTCATTCTGTTAGATATTGTTTAACTGCATGTTATGTTGTTTGTTGTGTCCTAGCCTCGTCACTACTTCGCTGAGGTTAGGCTCGACACTTACTCAGTATCTGGGGTCGGTTGTACTGATACTACACTCTGAACTCTTTTGTGTAGATCCTGGTACTAGAGCATATGGACCTTAGCTAAGGGTTGCTTCCTTCAGTCCATCGGAGACCCGAGGTAGTCCTGCAGGCATCCGCAGGCCTTGGCGTCCCTTTCCTATCTTGTTTCTTTTTGTTCTTTTCTATTTCAGAGACAGGCAAGTATTTTCTTTGTTCAGACCCTATTTGTAGTATTCTTAGATAGTCCGTGAGATAGTGACACCAGTTCTGGGTGGATTATTATTATGAATTCGTATTGGTATTAGCATAAATATTAAATTCTGTTCTTCCGCACTTTTAAATTCCGTTGTATGCTTGTATTAATTTGGTAAATTGTTAAGTATAAAGGTAAAAAGGGTGAATAATCAATAATGTTGGCTTGCCTAGCAGGTTTAATGTTAGGCGCCATCACGGTCCCGACGGTGGGCAATTAGGGTCGTGATATCATGAGAATTGTTCGGTAATTCATATGCTTTGGATTAATTGTTGGTACCAATCGAAGTCATGTGTTTGTGCTTATAGTAGACCTTTTTGGATTGGCATGATATGGATGCACTATTGAGTTAAATACTTGGGAGGAGATTTTGTCGCTTTCATTACTTGAGGACAAGCAATAGTTTAAGTTTGGGGGTTTGATAAGTTGGTATTTTACCAACTTATCTTGTCTTTAAGACTATATTTTGCTATGTTAGAGTGACAAAATCTTGTGTTTAATACCATTTACATCTATTTTATAGGTTTTCTGTGACTTAGATGTGACCATGAAGAAACCAAGTGAAAACGAGTCAAAAAGACGTTGAAAAAAAGAAAATCTGGAAAATAGTCTCAGGTGTCGCAACTGCGACACAATTGTGGGAAAAGCGACGAAAGCAGACATGGCAATTGCGAGTAATCCATCGCAATTGAGAAGTAAGCCCAGTCAAGCTGTGTTCGCAAATGCGAAGAAGACTTCACAAATACGAAGTCAAACCAGGAAGTCAACCTTCGCAAATGCGAAGTCTTGATCGCAAATGCGAAAGTCAACGGAGTGGTCAAAGTACGCAATTGCGAACTTATGTTTGCAAATGCGAATATCGCGTTTCAGTTCTGCGCAATTATGTAAATTCACATTTTCTGGCCCCAAACCCTTTAATACACGATGTAGCTCATTTGTAAAAGATTTTTTGGCTTATTTTCAATCTCTAAGACTAGAGAGAACAAGTTTTGGGAGCAAGGGTTTGCACACACACTTGGGTTTTTAAGATTTGAAGATTTTGGTCAAGAATTTCTTACTCATTTGTGCTAATTTCTTCATTTTCTTACTTTGTATTGAATATCTAAGTATGTAGTATTTATTTGAACACTTGAACCTTGTTTATGTGAATATTCATAGTTAAAGTGTGGATTAAATATCTTGTTGTGCTTATGTATTGAATGATTTTTTTATCGTTTATGAAGTAAGTTATTGTTTCTTTAATTATTCTTGTTCTTTAATGTTTCCAAAGGGATTAGCTAACCCTAGGACTCGCCCATTAACTTCAAATTAATTTTGGAAAAGATTATTTGGGGTTGGGAAAGATTAATTAACAGGAACTTGAGGTTTTAACCCTCATTTTATAGATTCTACCTAGGGATAGGATTGAACTACTTGTAGCTATATCCGAGTGTGCTTAATCTCTTAATTGATTTAGGGATAAATCAATTGGGAAGTCTTGTTAGTCTTCGAAAAAAGCTAATATAGAATTATTACCTGTGGTAATTAGCAGAAACTCGCTCATATTTGTAAAATTGTGAAATACATTGGATCGTTACTTGAGTGTAATTCCCAATGCATCCATACATGTAACCATTGATAATTTTACTTAATTTATAGGTCAGTTTACATTTTCGCATTTAGGTATAAATATTTTCTAAAAACAATTCTAAGTGTTTGAAATTGCATAATAAGTGATAATTCTCTTACATTCCTAATCGCCTACATAGTTCCCTGTGGGATTCGACCCCAACTCATAGTTGGGTAAGTTATATTGCATGCGACCATGTTCATTTACTTTTTAATAGTGGATTTGGATGTCATCAGGGTTCACGTATAGGATCAGTTGAATCTTTATTTTTGGAAGAAGATCTAGGGGTTAAAAGAGCCCTAGGTTTAGAGGAAGAAGGTTTAGTAGTACTGCTTTGAGAGGGGGAACCGCGATTGGATATAGAACCAAGGCTACTAAGCCTACCACCCCTTTTACTTCTAGTGGGAGCCTTAGAAGAAACAAACTCGTTAACAATTATAACTTTATGTGGATCTGGAGAAGACATGATTGCTCTAAGAAGATAAAAAGAAAGATGCAGGAAATTTAAAGCAAGAAGAAGGTGATGAATATGGAAAAGGAAGAACTCCAAGGAATCGACAAAGAATGTATTTTTTATAACGAAACTTGACCATTGTTAAAGATGGTCATTATGAAGTGTCATAATGGAACCATCACTTTGTGACTGACAGGGCCGCAGAGAAACCCTAAAAATCGCTAGAAAACTGCAAAACCAACCGTTAGAAGCCAATTGGCGTGGATATTAAATAGATGTGATGTACGTCACGTTAGTTCTGAAGGAGACATGATTGTATTCGAAAAACGGCGGCAGAAAAATTCCCGCCATAAAATCTTTCCACTTCCCAAATATTCAATAGAGAATATTCAGAAAGTGGGAGGACTATCTTGTTTACCGTTAAAGTGGTAATAACAATTAAATTTGATTATGGGACTCTAAAAATACATGATATATTTTTGTGCTAGTTGTTAAGAAGTTGATGCTATGCGTGTGAGACTTGGAAACAAAATGAGAGTTAAATATAGGGGGATAACTGAACTGGTGGGTCAATAATCGGGGTCTCGAGCTTGTCGATTCGGGGGCCTCGAGGTCAATTCCGAAGCTCGGTTGTGAGCTGTCGAGGGGGTCGAAGTACGACTAACAGTTATAATAAAATTAAGAGAGGCTCTTTATGACCAATGATAAGCAATAAATGGTGAACAATAATGAAGATAATAAATGAAAGCAATAATGTCAAGAGAATATGTTAGAGAGCAAATGAAATGTTCTTTTATATTTTCGTGTGGAGCAATTGAATCAACAGAGGTTTACAAAATGACAAGGATCCCCTTTATATAAGAGAGGAATCCTAACATAGTACAAAATGCACTAATGATAAAGAGATGGGGATGGGACAGCTAGGACATTCTGATTAAGGGTTAGGGCAGTCCCCTAGACTTTGTCAGTCCTAGCCACGTGCCTTGGGAACTCCCCTATTTCTACCGTGGCCGTGGTCAATGTTATCCCAAAATTGGGCCTCGACGAACCTCGAGGGAGGAAACTTGACCATGATCTTGTAGCATCGAGACTTCGAGATGGTCTTCTGAGGTGCCTCGATGACAAGAAATTAGACACTCCCATTTTACCGCATACAGATAGTCCCCTCGTTTCTTAGAGAGGAGCGATGAGAAACGATTATGAGCTTTTAACCCGATGGCATCATCGTTGTGATGTCATCCTACCATAGCATTAAATGCCATGCCCAAAAACAATGCAAGGGTCACCGTCAAATGCGACTATCGAGAAGCCCACGAACCGCTACCAGTTCGTCCCTTCTGCTTCCCACAAGGCTCCTATAAAGGCACCAATTGTTGGATAACTCTTACTTTCCCAACTACTTCATATTTGTAAAGACAAACCCATCCCTACTTGCATACTTTCTTCTTACTTTATCAGAAAAATTTCACCATCATCATGGCTAGAACCTCCAAGACGGTTCCTCGGAGAGACGAGGCTGCCTCTTCATCTCGAACGTCTAAAGGGAAACCCAAATTGATACTTACCTTGGGACAATGTACTCCTACCAAGCTTGATATGTCGAAGGACTTTACCATCGACAACACTTCATCCACCTCGGGCCGATGCGAATATGTGTCTCGATACGTTAGTGTCGTGACCAATATAAAGACGGTAAAGACAGACTGCCGATGGAACAAGGTAGTAGAAGTGGAGATTCCCAGCCCTAATGAAAATATAACAGATCATAAGGCTGGCTTCCTACACCTGTATACTTACGCACTCACTTTGGGTCATGTTGATTCCTCGGTCAAATCTATCCTTCTTTCTGGAGGATAGTCTTGATGCTCCCCCATTTCACTGAGGGGGTTGTGGGTGAGACCTTTACCCTCAACCATTTGATTAGGTTGTAAAACCCTAAATTTTATCGAGGCCTGATCAGGCTTCACCACCGATCCAAAAAATCATTTTTCTCGAGCACCGACGAGGGGAAGGATCGAGGGTGGATGAGCAGGTTCGTCCTGGCGAGGACCTCAGACATCATTCCGGCCGGGAGGATGCCTTTCCCGGAGAAGTGGAACACACATCGTAAGCATTTTTTCCTAAGTCATATTTTGTGATTTTCTTTCCTTTCTTCCAGAATAATGACCTCTTTGTGTTTCCTGCAGCTACCACTTGGTACCCCGAAGCGGTCTCGGATCTGTCGGGGTGGATTGAATGGTTGGACACCGCATTCCCATATCTTGTTCGGTCTTGGCCCGACCTGGATAAGGAGCGATGGGTGGCCAAGAATCATGGTAGAGCTTCCTTACCACCTATTTCTTAGATTTACATTTCTCCCTTTATCCTTTATGCTGATTAATTATGGTTACTGCGCTCGTGTAGGCCTTGGCGAGAATATGCTGATGAGGCTACCCCTGATGGAGAGATGGACGCTTCGGAGCCCGGTAAGGGCAAGAAAAGGAAAGGTAAGGCGGGTGCCTATCCTTTTGTTGCAAAGAAACCTAAGTCACGCGAGTCTCGAGTCCTTACTAGGACCTCGGCTTCAACTTTCGGAGCAAGTCCCAGCGCTGAGGATGAGGATGATGATGAGTGTCGGTTGGCACGAAGGACGAGGTCGAGCATTGGAGACTCACAGGTGCCTCGATCGGAGGCTGCTTAATCTGGAACGGCCGACTCAAGTCAGTCCCGTAGATCGAAGACCCTCGAGGAGGGTGTCAATGTGGCCTCAGATCCCAAGACCGAGCTTGGTGTAGTTTTCACCGGGGGGACTGTTGCCGCTGACCCTAAAGGGTCGGGACCCGGAGCTTTTTAGGAGTAGGAGTTGCCCATTTGAGACATCAGTGACATAGATGATTTAATTTTAGAGTCTCAGTTCTCGTTAGGTTAGCTAAGGGATGCTCAAGATGTGAATGCCGCCAAAGCCGGTGGTCCTATTAAGGGGGGAGGCACGCTTGGCAATATTCTTGACGATGTTAGCAAGAACGTCGATCTTGATGCTCCCGGTTCTGTCAAGGTGGCAGAGAGGTTCATGCAGCATGTGGTAACTGCATTAAGTATCTTTCCTTTAGTCTCGAGCATCTTTCTTCATTCTTCTAACTCTTTTGTTTTGCTGTAGTGTAAGGAGATGTATGGTTCCCTCTCTAGGCTTAACGAGGAGCTTTCATTCCGTGAAAAGGAGCTTAAGAGGTTGCCCTTGAGACTGCGAGAGTCGGAGGTTCGTTCTGCCCGAAAAAGTTGCCCTTGCCGAGCAGGTATTTTATTATGCATGAGCCTTTCTTCGCTCCCATAATTCGATACTGATTGTTTACCTTTCCCTTCGTAGATTGGTCAAAGGGATTTGCTGATTGGGCAAAAGGATGTGGAAATCCTCGGGCTGAAGGAACGAAACAAGGTGGCTGCCTCGAAGTTGGCATCAACCCACGATCTTCTCCAAAATGATCGAAAGGAGGTTGCTACACTGACTATGGCCTTTTCCGAGATCAAAGGAAAGGTTGCCACGTATCTGCAAGATGTGTCCACGACAAATCAAATAGCCCGTAAGATATCGATAGGGGCCGAGCAGAAACTGGCTCGGGCTATCGATCATGCTAGAGCGAAGGCGAGGAGGGAAGCCTTGGAGGGGGTCGGAACCAGAGATGTCGATCTTTTGACCGAGATTGAGGAGGCCCAATAATTGGAGAGAAAGTCGCACTTTTGATCGCTCCAGATGAGGATCCTAGAGATGGTTTGGAGGATAGTGACGACGAAGAGTAGGCCTTGAGTGCTTTTTTCTTTTTTGTTTCTGTTCATGTATTCTTGGGGGAGTGAGTCTTGTAAGGATGTCCCTTGTAAATACATTTTTGGCAATGAAAAAAAAGGTTTTTCTGCCCCAAGTATTTCCATTCTTTATATCTTGCAACTCTTGCGGAGCTAATCTTTGAATTGTAATATTAATCCTTTGGAGCCCATTGTTGGAGTAATTGGGACCCTTGAAATCGGGTCCTATATCGAAGATAGGTTGATAGCTTCTCCGGGGCTGATGCTTGTGATGGCAAGAAGCCCCCAAGGTCTCGATACCTCTCGAATCTCGTGGGGTAATAGCATTCATGCGATTTGATAAAGGGGGCCTCGGGGTGATCCCGGGTGGTCCCACCAGTACGTTTCCCAAGGAAAAAGTGACGTTACCATGGCCAGGATTAATTGGCCCTCTGGGTAGGCGAGCAGCCGCTACTTTGCCCCTATATATTCATTCACTTGCTTCCTCAGTGGAGATTCTGCTACTCTGAGTAACTATTTCTCCATAGAACTTAGTGCTTTGTGCTACTTCTCCCATTGCTTCAACTCAAAATCTTTTCCCAGATCTATATCCTCCTCCTCCTTTTATTTTAACGTAGCCATCACTGCTATTTCGATATCCGCCCATCAAGGAGAGGGGAGTTTTGCCTCTATTCCGCGTCCGGTTGGTGGTACACCACCGGTTCCCGGTGAGGGATCCTCGAGATGCTTTGTCTCGAGGAAAGACTTTACGTTGGAGAGACCTCCCAATGTTCAAGGATATCGGGAGCACGCATCGAGGTTCATCTCATCAGTAGGGGAGAAGCACCTTGAAATGATCAGGAAAGATTGTGGATGGGGAGAAGGGGTGGTGCTACAAGTACCTTCCTCTGAGGAGAGCATAATGACCTACGTCGAGGAGTTTTTGAGCGTGTATACGCACACTTTTACTTCGGGTCCCCCCGATCGGGTCATGCTTGAGTTCTGTCGTAGATATCAGGTTACCTTGATGAAGGCTCACCCATCCCTTTGGAAGTTAGTACAGACGATAAGATACTTTGCAGAGAAGGCGAGGCTCAACTTTACCCTCAGTCATCTTGTGAGGTTATATCGGCCACTGCGTTATCAGGGTTTGATTACTCTGTAGCGACGATCTACTCGGTCTCCTATCATTGACGGCAAAGAGAACGAAGACTGAGGATAGATGAGCCGATTCATTCTAGCTTGGACGATCGATATCATTCCTGGAGAGTTTTTGCCCTTTCCTGAGAAATGGAATTTCACACATAAGTGTCATACCTGTATTTTTATCACTTTCATACCTGTATTTTTATCATTTTGTCTGGAGGCGGGCTCCATAACGACATTTTTCTTCATTATTTTTTGTAGCGACTCCTTGGTTGCCGAACGAGGTCTCGGATTTGGCCGAGTGGTCTTGTAAGCTGGCCGCTTGTTCAACCTATGATAGGCGTAGGTGGCAAGACCTGTCCAAGGGGAGATGGGAGGCAAAGCATCATGGTAGGTTCTTGGTGGCATATTTCCCCAGAATGGTACTTTTCTTTTTAGCGTACTAACTTAGCCGCCGCAGGTACTGGAGATTTTTCCCAGATAAGGCCATGTCCTCTAGGGAGGAGGAGAGACTGCCGACCCCAGGGTCGAGGATCGATGATAAATGAAAAGAATCTTTGGGGTGTGAGAAGGCGCGTAGCGGGGCGAGTCCTTCTCAGCGGTTCAAGAGAGGCGACTCGACCGATCATTCGGTTTCAGAGACCTCCGTTCTCGAAAGAACATTCCCCGTTTCTATCGATGGCGCTTAAAAGAGTGAGGAGCACATGGTGCCTTCTTCTTCTCCTGACAAAGGCTCTTCGAGAGAAACTAAGCCATCGGAGATTGTCTTGGCCTTTGGTGAGACTCAACGGCTCAGCTTTATGGTAAGTTTGGTAATCGGCATAGGACTATTCCAGTTTTACACTCTTCCTTTCTCATTGAATTTTCTTTTGCAGGCCTTTGACAGGCTCAAATTCGAGCTACTTCGCTATGAGGCTCGGTTGCGGAAAGCTTAGGATAGGGAGAAATTCCTTAAGCTTCTTTGGGTGAAAAAAGAAAGCGAGTTGGTATCTCTGTGGTGTGAGGCGGATCGAAGTCAGAGCCGCGAGAGCTTCCTCGAGAGATAGGTATCTTGTATTTCATGTTGACGTATGCTCCTTCTTTCATTTTCGGAGGTTAATGTTTCAATATTTCAGTTGGAGAGCAAAATGGAGGAGCTAGAACAACTCTGGGGCGAAGTTGGCAGGGTCAAACATGAGTTCGACGAGCTGCAGCCCCATGTAAATGCCCAAGTTGCGGCCAAGAAGAGTGCTTTGGCTAAAGTTTCCACCCTGGAGGTGCGAATCTAGACCGCTCGTGCGAGTGATTCTGCGCGGGCAAACATGATCGCAAGGCTCGAGTCTTAGCTTTCGAAGGTGAAGGCCGAGGTGGTGAATGCCCGGGCCAAGGTTGTGATGAGCAGCACTAGGGCAGATCAAAAAGCCGCGGCCTATTCGAAGAGTGCTGCCACTGCTAGAGCTGAGCTAAGGAGAACTCTTGGTCGTGCGAGCAGTAGTAAAGAATATGCAAAGTGCAAATCTCGGAGGAAAACTCTCGAGGAAGTTCATGCCAGGGGTTTCGATCTTTCGGAGGAGATCGAGCAAACCAAGGCAGAGGAGTATGATGCCAAGTTCCTTCTGTCCGATGCCAAAGATGGCAAGGACGGGGTTGTCGGGCCGTAGTCCTCGAGGGGGACGTCTATTTACTTTGTTTGTCTTTGTATATAGTGCTTTCACAGTACACTGTAAATGGATCTTTTATTTTATTACATGTATGTACAAGGGGGAAACCTCACGATTTCTGTATCTTTCGGGTTCCTCTTTGTTGAGATTTCGGCCAGATCAATAGACCTTTGAGTTGGTAGAAATCCTTATATTTGTGATACAGCCCTGGGGCTCATTAGGCTAGCCTGTAGGCTCTTACGCGCTTGGTCGATGTGACCTTTTATATGGGATGGTGACAATGGCTCTTACGCTTTGGGCCGATGTGGCCTTTTTTAGTGTAGGCTGGCGACAATGGCTCTTACGCCTTGCTCTTAGGCATATTTAGTCAACTATTTTGGGTTCATTCTCTGAATCGGGTTACGACTCGAGCTCATTCGACCCTCAAGTTTTTTATTGGTGTGGGCTGGCGACAGTGGATCTTATACCTTAGGCTCATTAGGCTGGCGACTATGGCTCTTACGCGTTTGGTCGATGCAACCATTTATGTGGGCTTTATTTTTCTCTCGATAAGGATTTTTGAAATAGTGTTTTCCTGACTCTTCGACAGCTTAATAAAAAACCTTCATTATGAGTAGTTATATGGCGATGATCGAGCACCTCAAGAGGTTTGGCTCGGAGGCTGAGTATCTCAAAGCCAGTGTTTTAGGAGCTGACATGGTCGAAACTCTTTTGCCTGTATCGAGGGTAGCCTGTTTAACCATTTTTTTCCGAAGTATATTCGAAGTAATTGAAGGCCTATGATTTTGTAGCAATGGTCGGGCGTCCCTAAGTCACGTTAGTTTGGCTGGTGCAGCCTTGTAATCGTAGTCATTTGTGTTCAGCCGGAGCCTTTGAGTCCTGAGTGAGATAGTTTCGGCATCTATATCAAGGGTATGCTTTTTTAGGGGTCTTACAAGTTCGATATATAGCCGAAACTTTGCGATCAGGTTTATTCCATTAGTAAGGTCTTACAAGTTTTACATGCCTTTGAGGTCTTACAGTTTTTGATACTTGGTACAAGTATTGTTCATGCCTTTCTTTAGGTCTTACAAATATTGTTGTTGCCTTATATAGGTCTTACGAGACGGAGGCTACCCCGTGTGGCCTTACGACGTAGGTCTTACGAGACCGAGTCTGCCCGATCGGGGTCTTACGACCTCGAGTTTTTTAATGAATGTTGATTGGAAACAGTCCCCAAGTCATCGAGGGTACGTTGGCTTGGAAGCCGTTACTTGTAAATTTTGTATTGGCTCATTGAGGGCTTACAATTTCGGAGATCCTGACCCTGAGGTCATGTGTTTTTTGAGATTTTGACATCAGTCCCCGAGTATTCGGGGCACCTTCGGCATTGGAGATGTTTCGTGATTTTCATGTTGCCTCAGGCTTATGAGCTTGGAGTCCCGACCTGGATGTCGTTCAGGTGTTGAGTTGTCGACGCCAGTCCCCGAGTCTTTGGGATGTTTTTGGTGGAGAAGTCGCTTTTGCAGAGGTGTCGAGCTTCTTTTGGAGCATGAGATGCTTTGATAAAAGATATTCTTCAATTATTTGGTACAAGTGTACATGTTTTCACCGTCAGGGCCCCGGCTATATGGACACGGTCCATTCGACCGTTCGGCTTGATATATCATTTTCCTATTGGGAACCCATTTAGCGTTTCTTGGCTTTTCCAAGTGGATGGCCTTCCCGGGGGATGCCCCCAGTGTTCGAGGTTGATTGCAAAAGAAGCCTTGAATACTTGTTGAGTCTTCCTTAGGTAGCATGCATATG
This sequence comes from Nicotiana tabacum, assembly GCF_000715075.1. NCBI lineage: Eukaryota > Viridiplantae > Streptophyta > Magnoliopsida > Solanales > Solanaceae > Nicotiana > Nicotiana tabacum. The sequence goes on from NC_134089.1 coordinate 171,848,547, forward strand.
TTTCCTCGTTAAGAACCTTGCCGGTAAAACCCTTTTCGGGATAAAAACTCGATCGAAGGAAAAAAGTGCAACAGATGCTTTAAAACCTTAAGGTCATCGAGTTGGGTTAGCGCTTTAACTGCTTCAGTCAGGCCTTGCATAAGGGTTAATTATTAAATATAAAATAAAAAGGGAGATGGTTATACCTCAGTGGCGATGGCATTTTTGATCCTCGGTATTCGTTTGGAGGACGCAGTATGGTCCTTTATTCGGATACGGCTGAGGGCGCATCTCGTGGTTGTTGTCTTAAAAGATCGTGTGGATGACATGTTGCGGCTCGTCTGCCTTGTCCCTTTTGGCTGTTTCCTTTTCTCGAGATCGATCTTTGGCTCGGTCGCTGAGGAATTCCCGAAGATGGCCATTGTAGAGTAACCGGGTCACCTCCTCCCGGAGTTGTCAGAAATCTTCGGTCTTGTGTCCGTGCATGTTGTGAAATTCGCATCGTAAATTATATTTCCTTTGTGAAGGATCCGATTGTACAGGTCTGGGCCATCTGGCGTCTCTGATTTTGTTGATGGCGAACATAATGTCTGATATATCGACATTGAAGTTGTATTCTGATAAGTGAGGCGCCTCCATTGGCCCCGTGTTCCTGTCAAATTTGGCTCTGTTGATGAGTCCCTAGGGATTCTGTCCTTGGTCTATCCTTCGATCGTTGGGAGGTGGGTTGCGCCTCGGGGAGTTCCTTCTATCTTCGGTGTATGGTTGATATCTTTCTTTGTTTGGCTTTGGCTCCTTCGCCAAGAGCCTGATTGGGTATACTGAGCCCGAGGGGGCTCCTAGCTGGTCATCTTCGACCCTGATTTTCGACTGGTATCGGTTGTGGATGTCCGACCAGGTTACGGCGGGATATTCGACCAGATTCTCTTTTAGCTTCCTCGAAGCCACCGAGCTTCGCTCATTCAGACCTTGAGTGAAGGCCTGCATCGCCCAGTCGTCAGAGACTGATGGTAAATCCTTTCATTCCATTTGAAAGCGGGATACGAATTCTCGCAGCATCTCGTTCTCCCTTTGCTTGATCTTGAAGACGTCGGATTTCCTTGTTGCTACTTTGATGGCACCGACATGTGCTTTTATGAAGGAGTCTGCTAGCATGGCAAATGAGTCTATGGAGTTAGGAGCTAGGTTGTGATACCACATCATGGCCCCCTTCGAGAGTGTTTCCCCGAACTTCTTTAGTAAGACGGACTCGATCTTGTCGTCCTTTATGTCATTGCCCTTCATTGCGCAAGTGTAAGCAGTAACGTGCTCATTGGCATCTGGGGTCCCATTGTATTTTGAGAGTTCTAGCATTTTGAACTTCTTTGGGATGGGTTTCGGGGCCACTTCCTCTGGGAACGACCTTTGTATGAACTTCTTCGAATCCACACCTTTCAGGACCGGGGGTGCACCCGGAATTTGATCAACCCTAGAATTGTAGGTTTCGACCTTTTTGTCGTTGGCTTCTATCATCTTCTCGCCCAATTCAATCCTCCTGGTGAGGTCCTCAAGAATTTTACGATGGCGAGATGGATCATCGACCCGTTATTGCTCGATCTCTCTGGTACCTATTCTGTCGGGGGAGTTGTCCCCGGTGCTACCATACTAGGAATTTTTTGGTGACTTTGCAGCTGAGCAATAGCCAGCTGTTGTGTCTGCAACATTTCAAAAATAACATGAAGGCTAACCTCTCGTTCTTCCCTAGTTGGGGTTTTCTGAGCTTCTTGTGGATCTCCCTAACATACGCTCCTATCGGTATGCGAGCTTATATCGACCCGTTGGGCGTCGCGTGAGACCGCGTCTATAGGGATTGGTTCTGGCGCATTCCCAAGGTTTTTGGAGGCACACCAATATCTGGAACATTCACACCGTTTTCTCCGTGGTCCTCAAGATTGTTGCTTTCACCTCTATTCACCAAGTTAGACATTTTGACCTGAAATCAAAGATCTTGGGCAAGAAAAAAGCGTGAAATATAACTTGCGTTGTGTAGCTAAACCAGCAAGAAAATAATCACTATTATTTTTAGCCCCACGGTGGGCGCCAAACTGTTTACCATGAAAATGGTAATAACAATTAAATTTGATTATAGGACTCTAAAAATACGTGATCTATTTTTATGTTGGTTGTTAAGTAGTTGATGCATTGTGTGTGAGACTTGGAAAAGAAATGAGAGTTAAAGATAGGGGATAACTGAACCGATGGGTCAATAATCGGGGCCTCGAGCTTGTCGATTCAGGGGCCTCGAGGTCGATTCTGAAGCTCGGATGTGAGCAATCGAGGGGGGTCGAAGTATGACTAACAGTTATAATAAAATTAACGGAGGCTCTTTATGGCCAATGATAAGCAATAAATGCTAAACAACAATGAAGATAATAAATGAAAGCAATAATGTCAAGAGAATATGTTAGAGATCAAATGAAATGTTCTTTTATATTTTCGTGTGGAGCAATTGAAGCAACAGAGGTTTACAAAATGACAAGGATCCCCTTTATATAGGAGAGGAATCCCAACATAGTACAAAATGCATTAATGATAAAGAGATGGGGATGGGAATGCTAGGACATCCTGATCAAGGGTTAGGGCAGTCCCCTAGACCCTGTCAGTCCTAGCCACGTGCCTTGGGAACTCCCCTATTTCTACCGTGGTTGCGGTCAATGTTATCCCAAGATCGGGCCTCGACGAACCTCGAGGGAGGAAACTTGACCATGACCTTGTAGCATCAAGACTTTGAGATGGTCTTCTGAGGTGCCTTGATGACAAGAAATTGGACCCTCCGATTTCTCCGCATACATATCTGTATTGGTGGAAAAAGAATATTACACGTGGAGTGTCAGTATGCTGACTAGGCATGACACGTGGAGTAGTGATTCAATAACAAGTGGCGTTCTCAATAATAGAATTAATTGAGAAAGGAAAGGTGCGGGGAAGACACCCACGAGACGGTACGAAGAAGAGGACCGAGCCTTACAGTTGTTAAAGAAAAGGCAGGAACAAGATGAATCAGAACCAAAAGAAGGGAAGATACACGAATCGGAAGTAAATAAGGAAGGGTAATCGAAACAATTATAAGGCATTTATAACAATAAATACGCTAGTTACAATTATCTGAGGTACTGGGCAATCAATACAATTATTGACCATAATGAACCCAAATAATATGGGGAAATCGTTACAATTGTAAACTCCCATATAAGGACACAAAATTTCATTTGTAAGGACAAATTCCAAGTACTATTTAAATATACTCTTTACTTTTATGCTTTCTCGAAATTCTCTGTCTTGATTTTACAATTTGACCATTAAATAGTTCCTTTGTCATTTTTATTATTTTCTTTATATATTATTGTGAAAGTGAATTAAAACATGGTTATCAGTAACCCATTTTCTTCTAAATTTAGATTTTGATCAAGAAACATATTTTTGGTTAAACAATGAGGTACTTAGTTAGTTAGTTTGTTACAATAGTGGTTAGCCACACGTGTGTGTGTATATATATATATATGTGTGTGTGTGTGTGTGTGTATGTGTGTGTGTGTGTAAGTGTAAGAGATGTACAGTAAGTGGTGAATATAATTTTTCACTGTTTCATTCATTCTCTTCTTCTTCGTCTTCTTCTTCTCCTCCCTCGTAGCTAGGGTTTCTACTAGTGATTAATGACCAAACTTAAGAATGGTATCAGAGCTTCGAGCTCGGAATTGAAGCTCAGAAATCGATCTTTGCCTTCTTCTCAGTCTAATTTCTGGTTCAAAACTGATGTCTCAATTCTTATGTTTTTAAAATTCGAAATTGCTCAACAATGGCAGTTGATGATTTGTCTAATGAATATACAACCGTTACTGCTAAAAATGCTTCGCATGCATCATCAAATGATGAATTTGAGGAAGAAGTAATAGTAGCAGTCACCCATCCTCTGTACTTAGCTCCTATCAATACAAGTGGAATCTCCTTGATCTCATTTTAGTTAATTGGCATTGACAATTACTCCCTATGACATCAATATATGTGCATTACCTTATTTAGCCATAATAAGCTTGGGATTGTTGATAGCAGGTGGCCTAAGGAGTATTTTCTTAAGAAGTACTGGTATCAATATGAGAGGTGAAATGCAATTGTGTTGCCATGGTTGATGAATTTAGTGGCTTTGACCTTAATTAGTGGCATTGCATACGCTACTAGTGCACATGTAATGCGGATGGATCTTCAGGAACGCTTTGATAAGGTGAATGATACATGTTGCTACAATTTTCACAAGGAAATCGCCATCTTAAATCAAGGTACTGCATCTATCTCTATTTACTAAAAGCTCAAATTGAGATTAGAGATATTCATATTTCAGATAGAAGCACTATTAAAGAAGTGCTCTATGTACCTCAATTCAAATTCAACTTATTGTCAGTCTTCAAGGTGACAAGAGATCTAAGATGCTTTGCTTCATTTTATTCTAATTTTTCTGTCTTTCAGGATCTCTTCAACGGGAAGGTGGCCTATATTTCTTGCAGAAACATGGGTCCAAGAAGCTTACTACAATCGCTTTAGTTGCAGCTGGAATAAAGTAATGAAATACTGATATTACTTTGTGGCATAAAATACTAGGTGATATCTCTAATATGGTACTCAGAAAACTATTTCCTGCTAAACTAGTAAGTATTGCTGACACTATAAATGAATGCATTGTATGTCCATGTGCTAAACAAACCAGGTTGTCATTCCTTACTAGTTGTATTAAGAGCAGTGATGCATTTGATATGATTCATATGGATGTTTGGGGTCCTTACAAATATGCAAATTTTGATGGAAATAGATATTTCTTGACTGTTGTTGACGATTTCACCAAAATGACTTGGTTATTTCTTTTGAAATTAAAATCTGATGTATGTGTTTTACTTGCACAGTTTATTGTGTTTGTTCAAACTCAATTTAACAAAACCTTGAAGGTAGTTAGAATTGACAATGGGTTTGAATTTGTCAATTCTGTATGCAATACCTTGTTCCAGAAATATGGCATTGTCCATCAGAAGACATGTGCTTACACTCCTCAGTAAAATGGAGTTGCTGAGAGGAAACACATGCATATCCTGGAGGTAACTAAATCCTTAAGGTTTCAGGCCAATATTCCTATTAAGTACTGGGGTCATTGTGTTCTTGTAGCAGTATATATTATCACTAAGTGCAATCTTCTATACTCAATAGTCTTGTCTCCTTTTGAATTATTGTATAGTAGAGCACCCAGTTTGGAGCATCTGAGAGTTCCTGGTTGTTTGTGTTATGCCAAACAGGTTTAGGAAACAGACAAACTTCTTCCCAGAGCTAAGCCTACTGTCTTTATGAGGTTTTCTGATACTCAAAACGGATACATCCTATTATATTTGGACACTCATTGCTTTCTCATTAACAGAGATGTTTCCTTTAGGGAAGATGTTTTACCTTTCAAGGACTCCCCTGCATCTCTACCACATGTGTTCTTGCCCCCTGAATCATCCACTTTTGATGTAGAACTCACCTCACCTTATTCTTCTAACAATTCTGATCATGCAGCTAGCAAATCAGGACATAACTCATCTCTACAACACCACTCACTATCAGAAGTGGTGTCGTCTTCCTTGCCTTCTCAGGATCAGAGCTTCACTAGTCTAAGAAAATCATTAAGGGCCAAACAAGCTCCTATTTGGATGAAAGACTTTGTGTCTTTGCCAGGACACAAGTATGTGCTTTACTCTGTTACCAACTATATGTCATATGATAGACTCTCTCCTAAATATCAGGCCTAGTTTCCTTCTCCACTATAGTGGAACCTACCTCCTTTGAGGAAGCTGTTAAAGATCCTAGGTGGGTGGATGCTATGCAAAGTGAGATTGCTGCCTTAGAATCTAACCATACTTAGGATGTGGTCTCCTTGCCTGATGGCAAAGTTCCTATTAGGTGCAAGTGGATGTACAAAGTAAAGTAAAAGGCCTCAGGAGAAGTAGAGAGGTTCAAGGTCAGGCTTGTGGCCAAGGGGTATAGTCAATAAGAGGGTGTTGATTATCAGGAAACATTTAGTCTAGTGGTTAAAATGGTTACAGCCATAACAATTCTTGTTGTTGCTGCATTTGAACACTGGAACATTCATCAGATGTATGTGTACATTACTTTTCTCCAAGGTGACTTGCATGATGAGATATATATGCCTCTACCACAAGGCTTTCAGAGTCAAGGGGAGAGTATACCAACATACAGACTCTTGAAATACTTGTATGGTCTTAAACAGGCACCAAGATAGTAGAATGCTAAGATATTTGAAGCACTGGTGCACTTAGGCTTCATGTAGAGTCAACTGATCACTCCTTGTTTGTAAGAGGAACAGGCAAACATGCTGTCATCATATTGGTCTATGTGGATGACATGCTTCTCACTGGGCCTGACTTGACACTGATAGATGAAGTCAAAGCTAAGCTACAACTGACCTTTAAGGTGAAGGACTTAGTAAATACTTTCTTGGCAGTGAATTTTCCAGATCACAGCAAGGCATCCTGATGCATCAAAGGAAATACACACTAGAGCTCATATCTGAACTTGGACTGGGAGATGCAAAGCCTGCAGTTACACCTATTGAAGCCAATGTCAAGCTTACTACTAAGGAATATGATGAACACAATGGCATCCTCGATGGCACAATAGATGAAATCTTGACAAATCCCAGCAAGTACCAGAGGCTACTAGGAAAGTTGCTCTCCTTGATAGTCACACGACCAAACATAGCATTCAGTTTTCAGAAACTTAGTCAATTTATGCAGAAGCCAAAGAGGTTTCATATGGAAGCTGCACAAAGAGTGGTCAGGTATGTGAAGGGGCAGCATGGACAAGGCATATTACTGTCTAGCAGAAAGGAGAACACTATCACAGCATAATGTGATGCTGACTGGGTAGCCAGCCCTCTCACTAGGAAATAAGTAACTGGATTCTTTATCAAGTATGGTGTCACGACCCTAAAACCGACCTGGTCGTGATGACGCATATCGTGAAACTAGGCCAGCCGACACAATTCCCAAACCAACCTTTTTCTATAACAGTCATTTTAAGCCATTTAATTTAATAAGAAATCCCATAATAAAGGTCTAAATAACCACTGCAGAAACATAGCATAAGCCCGACATCAGGGTGTTATAAGTCACGAGCATCTACAAAGGTCTGAATACAATGAAGAGTCTGAAAATACACTAAAACAATCTAAGGAAGACAAGGGGGAGAAGAGCAGGGTTGTGAATGTTGGGTAGCTACCTTGCTAACTCCGATGACTCTAACATTGAGCAATCAACACCTCCTACTGGGTTCAGAAATACCTAAATCTGCACATAAGGTGCAGGGAGTAATGTGAGTATGCTAACTCAGTAAATAATAAAAGTAAATAAAAGCTGAGCAGTAAGAGAACACGTAAACCACGTCATAACGCTACAGCAAATACAAATGAATTTTCAAAACAGTACAAAAAACATATATTTCGTAAATCAAACACAGTTTTAGTAAAAACCCTTTCCTTTTTAAAACATCTTCCAATAGTTTCAAACGAGTGATAAAATAGTGAGTAAAAATGATAAAAATGTAAATAACATAGTCAGTCGCTCAGGCATAACATGAATCAAGAACCGCCCCTCGGGCAAAACATGGATCAAGGACAGCCCCTCGGGTAATAATATAAAATAAGAACAGCCCCTCGGGCTATATCACATCATTCACACTGGGTACCCGTGCTCACTAGGGTTGTTCATAATCTGGAGGGGCTCCTACAGTACAAGCGCTATAACAAGCCATCCCGTGGCATAATAAATCAGGCCCTCGGTCTCATTACAACAAGCCACCTAGTGGCATAAATTAATCAGGCCCTCGACCTCACAATATCATGAATCAGTAATAACATGTTGTGGTGTGCAGCCCGATCCTATAATATCCTTACAACATAGGCCATCAGCCTCACTCAATCAGAAATCTCTCAAGCCACTCGAGCAACAGTAAAATATGGTGCTCAACCCAAAATATAATTTAAAATATCAAAACAGAGTAAATATGGATGAGTTATAAAAACAGTAGAATACAACATGATTGAGTACATATATGAAGTCAAAATAATGAGGAATAGTAGTAAAAATCCCCTAAGGGTCCAAAACAGTTGGCACGAGGACCAAATACGGCATTCAGCCCAAAACATAGTAATATTTTCCAAAACACAATGATATCAAATAGTTTTCAATCAAATACGCAACTTAACAGTCGTACGGGACGGACCAAGTCACAATCCCCAATGGTGCACGACCCCACACTCGTCATCTAGCATGTGCAACACCTCAAAGTAGCACAACGATGTGAAATTTGGGGTTTCATACCCACAGGACAACATTTACATTCATTACTTACCTCAATCCGGTCCAAACTCTAGCCCGCGATGCCTTTGCCTCTCGACTCGGCCTCTAAATGCTTCAAATCTAACCAAAATCAGATTCATACCATCAAAATATGCTAAGGGAACAAAGGCCACTCGAAAATAACCAATTTATATCAAAAATCCCAAAATTGGCCAAACCCGACCCCTGGGCCCACATTTTGGATTCCGATAAAAATCACAAAACTAGAATCCTTACACTCTCACGAGTTCATACATATTAAATACATCAAAATCCGACGACAAACGACCCCTCAAATCCCTAAATCAAAGCGTCCAATTTCAAGTCCTAATTCTCCAATTTTAGGCTTTAAATCCCATAAATTTCATGTCTAATTAGGTAGAAATCACCATAGAATCGAGTATTGAGTTCAAACATCTTACCTCCAAGTGTTTCCCTTTGATTCCCTCTTCAATCCTTCTCAAAAAGCTCCAAAATCCCTCAACAATAGTGGAAATAAACCAAAAATCGCAAAGGCCACTATTTAAACATTCTGCCCAGGCAAAAAGTCCTTCTTCGCGAATGCGGTCAAAGCCTCGCGTTCGCAAAGTACAAAAATACAGCTCAAATTTTTTCCTCTTACGCGAACGCGACCACCACCTCGCGAATGCAATGCCTTACTCAGCTTATCCTATGCGAACGCGTCCCTCTGGCTGCGAACACGATGCCTTAGGGCCTGATGTCCAAACCTACTTCACCCTTCTACGCGAATGCGAACTATGCCACGTGCTCGCGATGCACATTCAGACTCAACCTTCGCAAACGTAGGACCAACATCGCAACGCGAAGGGAAACTGGGCTGCCTCACTCAACATCTCTTCGCGAATGCGAGGGCCCTCTCACAAATGCGAAGAGCAAAACTCTACAATAGAAACCTGGAGAAATTTGCAACTTCCAAAAACAAGAATTTGATCCGTTAACCACACGAAACTCACCCGAGGCCCTCGGGACCTCAATCAAACATGTCAACATATCCCATAACATCATTAAAACTTGTCCCAACTTTCAAAACACTCAAAACAACATCAAAACATCAAATCATCATCGGATTCAAGCCTAAGAAATTCCAAAACTTCCAAATTCTGCTTTCGATCAAAAAGTCTATCAAACCTCATCCGAATGACCTGAAATTTTGCACACACATCACAAATTACACAACGGACCTACTCCAATTTCCGTAATTTCATTCCGATCCCTATATCAAAATTTCCACTACCAACCGGAAAACGCCAAAATTCCAATTTCGCCAATTCAAGCCTAAATCTACCACGGACCTCCAAATTACATTCCGGATGCGCTCCCAAGTCCAAAATCACCTAACGGAGCTAACCAAAACATAAAAATCCAAATCCGAGATCGAATACTAAAAAGTCAAATCTTGGTCAACTTTCAAATTTTAAGCTTCAAGTTGAGAATCATTCTTCCATATCTATTCCGTTTAACCTGAAAACCAAAATCGACGATTTACATAAGTCATAATACATCATACGGGGCTAGTCGTGCCCGAGAACCGATGTGCGAAGTGCTAATTCTCAAAATGACCGGTCGGGTCGTTACATCCTCTCCTACTTAAACATACGTTCGTCCTCGAACGTGCCTAGAGTTGTTCCGAAAACCATCAAATCACTATGTAATCTTACTATGCACATACCCGGGGGTGATCCCATGTCACCCTATCCCATATAGGACCGATAACACAACATAACTGAAATTTCACAATCCAACCAAGCCCATGAACCTTAGAACCAAATTTCCACTTCTGAAATCATCTATAAGGTAAGAACCTCACATCTATACTCTGAATAAGTCTGAACACGTTGTATCAAGCCATAACCGCAACTCAAGATGTAATCACATGATATACCACATAATCAGACACTCGTAGTGATAACTTCTAATCACAGTAATTGCCCAAACTAATCGAATACTAATAATAAACCTCTTATCAAATAAAGCCCCATTCCAACACTTTCGTATACTTCCAATGATGAACGAAACACGCAGAAAGTTATAACCATTCCTCCGATCATCCATTCTTGAAGCTCCCTCTCCTTTAGCACAGACCATAGTAAATTTCTAAGCCGAACATCGATATTATCCTTCGAATATGCAGAAATCGAATCTGTTAGTATTCATTCTAGATCCCAATGACCTCATCTCATTCAATACGACTACTCTAGTGACATGACACATCGATACAATCTCAAGCCACAACCCGTACAACTCGTGCACCAATAAGCAACAGTCCAAATATACTCAAATCATGGAAAGTGACTCAATTGAGAGAGCTTTACCACAAGCTCACCAGTACTACCACATCACGATACTAGGAATTCACCACACACCGTAGAACCAGAATGCATGAATCTAACCCGAAGGATCATACCTCCACATAACTTTGCTACAATGCGCGACCCTATCCAAACATTGGTCCACATGAAGCACCTCAATTCACTATGCTAAAATCAACAACCTCGCGCCATTTGATGTCTAGAACCAAAAGCAAATCATCATAACCATGGAGAAGCAACTGACATGATACCACACAAACCTGAAAGGACATAGCCAACACGCCATCCACCGAGCAATACCCAATACTCTTCCCACTCGAATTCCATTATGAGACCCCAATAAAACCACACAACATGTGCCTATAATCCACAAATCATAATGCCTCGCGACACGGAAAGGTAACTCATAGATCACTTCGGAACACTAATAAGCTCAATAAAAATCGAATCAACACATCCCTCGACAATAGCAACTCGGAGTCAACAAAGCCGACTCGATGCAGATCATACGTCCAAATAGGCCTACCAATAGACCCCTTATCAAGGAATTCCTGAGGTTTCTCCTTCAACACCATTAACTCCGCCGGTACCATACGATACGGTGCCTGGCACCAAATCAATACCGAAATCAACAACCCAGTCCGGCGACATGCCCGACAGCAGGAAACATATCCGGAAAGTCCTTCACCAGAATTGAATCAATGGTAGGATCCTCTGCACATATATCCCTCACGAAGGCCAAATAAGAAAGACAATCCTTCTCAACCATCCGCTGGGTCTTCAAAAATGAAATCACCCTACTGGGAACGTAATCCATCGAACCTCACCACTCAAATCCGTGGCATCCCTGGCATAGCCAATGTCGTCATCTTAGCGTGACAATCCAGAATAACACGACACTATGACAACCAGTCCATACCCGATATCTCATCAAAATCTAACATACTAAGTGATAAAGGAATCGCTCAGGTCTCCAAAGCCCGATAGTCACCACACAAGGCCGATACACGCGACCCACAACATAACCTGTTTATGAAAACTCCCAGTCTCCAAATCCATATAACACACGAATCACCATATCCGATCTCAACTCCCCCATACGAATATACAACACACCTTTAATACCCAATCATCCCACGAGGGATACTCGTATAATTCCTCTGTGCCACCAAGTAAACTCGAATATCAGCAGTCAATCAAACAAGAGAGTGTCGCAATACCAATGAAGTATCATTAACTCAATCACATGTCCCTTTCTAAAATGTATACCCTCATCAAGCCACACCAATTAGTGATCTCATTTATCTAGTCATTTAAAACTGTCCATGCTACCTAAAAATTTATGACCTTCCTTTCAAAACTGAACCATGACCTTATACAGGCAAATCTCAATCCTACTTAACACACTGCATATACCATACCATCCGAGGATAAATACGAGAACTTCATGTCCATTCCGAGCCACAAGCAACTACGTACTCAACTAGCCAAGAACTTTCCATTTGATCCCATATAGAAGAAAATCACTATACATCTCATACTCCTCATGCCTGTAGAAAATATACATATCTAACTGTGGCAGAAACCATCAAGGACTCTCCGAATTCCATTTGCACACAACTAAACTATCAAGACTAAATCCTTTTAACTCGACCAAACTACGTCAGACCACCAAAAAAACCTAAGAGCATTGCCACAAAATACATGTAGAACTCATTACCTCATAAGCACCCAAAGAACTAATCATATCCCTTACCATGCCGATCCGACCTACTGCCAAGCTGTCCTATTTATCCCAAGCTTCCTCTGATTTGCCTTTGAATTGATACTTCTCCTTTCCACGATACCTCAGTCCTCAACCCAGACTCACCACACGAGACCCAAGCATAAACCACACCGCCCTAAGGCTCATAAACCATTGTATTCTTCTAAAGCACCCCCAAAAGTACCACAATCAAGATACCCGCTCTCTACGAATCTAAAGCCATTACCTTCGCCATTGTGATACTGGTATGTAGAATCCATAATGATACAAAATGCCACAAGTCCCGACATCCTCCCATATAAATCTTAGTTTCTAGCCAACACACATCCTGAAGATTCCCAATTACTACATGTAGATCTTGAATCCTTCAAAACTATTCTGAGGAGTCATCCACTCTACTCATGTTTCAATTAGACTGATCAAATGAACTGAACGACCTGTGCCCCATTAGAACAGCAACACCTATGGAAGTAACCCCACCTTGATGAAACCAAACAAATTCATGTTTTATGTACCGTACATCCTTTACCAATGACAACTCAAGTCATTCTGTGATTCTCATACACCCATAAAGCATAACATAACCTTTATTGAAATTTCCTTTACTCGAGATATCCTCGATCTCAACCTCTCTAAGCTATAACTGATTCACCAATATGCCTTAAACTGGAACCAACATAACACATAACCGTGCAATCAACTGATCAATAGCAGACTCCCCCACTTGGCTCAAGCCATAGATCAAAGACACATAATAACTCACAATCCCTATATTCTAATACTGCCATAATACCATAGTGAGATTAAACTCAATCCTTTATAAGCTTATGCAACACAAGCCATCTAGTATTTCAAATCTTCTGCAAATCTCGCGTTCACCCTCGTAACAGTCAAGCCCATTCCTTCAAGCGATCCAAATTCAAATTGAAACACATATATTTCACTGGTAAAATAGGTCTTCCAACAAACAATCACAAGGATCACACAAACTTCAGAACACTCCGCATGAGATAACCCACCTATTCACCTCAAACTAACAGCTCTTCATACCCTTCCACCGTCATATACATCACGCAATCACTTAATTTTCCGGAGTTTGAACTCATATCGTAACATGAAATCTACTCCACTCCCCAACTAGACAACATGAAAAGATTCTTCACATACCCATATCGTGGGGATATACATCAAATCAAGATGGAAATCAAGCACCAAATAGTTCTTTCTATTCTAAAGTAGACCCTTCTCGTCACATTCAAATTATATGAAAATATCTCACAGTCACATCATACTCATCACATAGCCATCCAGTCATCACTTCCACTGATAGGGACACTACCGAACAAATAAATCCAGAAACACGTGGTCACACAGTCAACACCCCAGTGCTCAAGCTATAGGCAAAACCTGGCCTCAAGTCCTCCAGACTAGCCCAACATCAACACACATAAATCACATCACGCCCTTCGATCAGGGAATCACAAGCCGTCGATGCACATCTGATAGCGAGTGCTCATTCACGCATATGAACGTGTGGAAGGAATTTCATGGGTTATATTTCAAGCTGAATTAAGGGCGCATGATAAGAATTCAAGAATATGGGATTTCAAGAATAAGTACAGACGCATCCATACCGGTCTTCGAGACTCTACTAAACCTACTCATGACTCGTGAGACCTATGTAACCTAGGCTCTAATACCAACTTGTCACGACCCTAAAACTGACACGTATGTGATGGCACCTATCGCGAAACTAGGCTAGCCGACACAATTCCCAAATCAACAATTTTTTTCTATAAAAGTCATTTTAAGCCATTTAATTTAACATGAAATCCCATAATAAAGGTCTAAATAACTAGTACGGAAACATAATATAAGCCCGACATCGGGGTGTCACAAGTCATGAGCATCTACTAGGTCCGAATACAACGAAGAGTCTAAAAATATACTAAAAACAATCTAAGGAAGACAAGAGGGAGAAGAGAAGGGCTACGAAAGTCAGGCAGCTACCTTGCTAACTCTGATGACTCTACCACTGAGCAATCAACACCTGCTACAGGGTTCAGAATTACTTGAATTTGCGCACAAGGTGTAGGGAATAATGTGAGTATGCCAACTTAGTAAGTAATAAAAGTAAATGAAAGTTGAGCAGTAAAAAAACACGTAATCCATGTCATAATGCTACAGAAAATACAAATGCATTTCCAAAACTGTACAAAAATCATTTATTTCGTAAATCAAACTCAGTTTCAGTAAAAACCCTTTCCTTTTTAAAACATCTTCCAATAGTTTAAAACGAGTGATAAAATAGTGAGTAAAAATGATAGAAATGTAAACAGCCTCTCAGGCAAAAACATGTACCATAAACTGCCCCTCGGGCATAATATCAATAGAACCAGCCCCTCGGGCTACCTCACAATCACTCGTTGTCAGCCCCTCGAGCATAACACGAATCAAGAACCACCCCTTAGGCAAAACATGGATCAAGGACAGCCCCTTGGGCAACAATATGAAACAACAACAGTCCCTTGGGCTACATCACAACACTCACACTAGGTACCTACGCTCATTGGGGGTGTTCAGACTCTGAAGGGGCTCCTACAGCCCAGACGCCATAACAAGCCATCTCATGGCTAATAAATCAGGCCCTCGTCCTTATAACAACAAGCCACCTCGTGGCATAAATCAATTAGGCAATCGGCCTCACAATATCATGAATTAGTAACAACCTGCTAGGGCGTGCAGCCCGATCCCATATATCCTCACAACACAGGCCCTCAGCCTCACTTATTCAGAAATCTCTCAAGCCACTCGGGCAACATTAAAACATGATGCTCAGCCCAAAATATCATTTAAAATATCAAAAAAGAGTAAATACAGCTGAGTTATGAAAACAATAGAATACAGCATGACTAAGTACAATATGAAGTCACATTAGTGAGTAATATTAGTAAAAATCCCCTAAGTGTCCAAAACAGTTGGCACGAGGCCCAAATATGCCATTCAATCCAAAACATAGTAATATATTCCAAAATACAATGATATCAAATAGTTTCCAATCAAATACGCGACTTAATAGTCGTACGGGACGGACCAAGTCACAATCCTCAACGGTGCACGACCCCACGCTCGTCATCTAGTGTGTGCGTCACCTCAAAGTAGCACAACGATGTGAAATCCTGGGTTTCATACCCTCAGGATAACATTTACAATCATTACTTACCTCAATCCGGTCCAAACTCTAGCCCGCGATGCCTTTGCCTCTCGACTCGGCCTCCGAATGCTCCAAATCTAACCAAAATCAGATTCATACCATCAAAATATGCTAAGGGAACAGAGTCCACTCGAAAATAACCAATTTACATCAAAAATCCCAAAATTGGTCAAACTCGGCCCCCAGGCCCACGTCTTGGATTCTGATAAAAATCACAAAACTAGAATCCTTACACTCTCATGAGTTCATACATATCAAATGCATCAAAATCCGACCACAAGCGGCCCCTCAAATCCCTAAATCAAAGTTTCCAATTTAAAACCCTAATTCTCCAATTTTAGGCTTTAAATCCCATAAATTTCATGTCTAATTAGGTAGAAATCACTATAGAATCAAGTGTTGAGTTCAAAAATCTTACCTGCAAGTGTTTCCATTCGATTCCCTCTTCAATCCTTCTCAAAAAGCTCCAAAATCGCTCAATAATGGTGTAAATAGACCAAAAATCGCGAAGGCCACTATTTAAACATTCTGCCCAGGCAAAAACTCCTTCTTTGCGAACGCGGTCAAAACCTTACGTTCGCGAAGTACAAAAATATAGCTCAAATTTTTTCCTCTTACGCGAACACGACCACCACCTCACGAACGCGATTCCTTACTCAGCTTAGCCTATGCGAACGCGTCCCTCTGGCCGCGAACGCGATGCCTTAGGGCCTGATGTCCAAACCTACTTCACCCTTCTACGAGAACACAAACTATGCCACGCATTCCCGATGCACATTTAGACTCAACCTTCGCGAATGAGAGACCTCGCGAACGCGAAGGGAAACTGGCCTGCCTCACTCAACATCTCTTTGTAAACGCGAGGGCCCTCCCGTGAACGTGAAGAGCAAAACTCTATAACAGAAACCTGAAGAAATCTGCAACTTCCAGAAACAAGAATTTGATCCGTTAACCACCCGAAACTCACCCAATGACATCGAGACCTCAACCAAACATGTCAACATATCCCATAACATCAATCAAACTTGTCCCAACCTTTGGAACAATCAAACCAACATCGAAACATCAAATCATCATCGGATTCAAGCCTAATAAATTCCAAAACCTCCAAATTCCGCTTTCAATCAAAAAGTCTACCAAACCTCGTCCGAATGACCTGAAATTTCGCACACACATCACAAATGACACAACGGACCTATTCCAATTTTCGTAATTTCATTTTGACCCCTATATCAAAATTTCCACTACCAACCGAAAAATGCCAAAATTCCAATTTTGCCAATTCAAGCCTAAATCTACTATGGACCTCCAAATCACATTCCGGACGTGCTCCCAAGTCCCAAAATCACCTAACGGAGCTACAAAAATCATAAAAATCCAAATTTGAGATCAAATACTAACAAGTCAAATCTTGGTCAAACCTTTTCAAATTTTAATCTTCAAGCTAAGAATCATTCTTCCATATCTGTTCTGTTTAACCTGAAAACCAAACCGATGATTTACATAAGTCATAATACATCATACAAGGCTAGTCATGCCCGAGAATCGACGAGCGAAGTACAAATTCTCAAAACGACCGCTTGGGTCGTTACATATGGTGAGTCATTAGTGTTCTGGAAGTCAAAGAAGAAAAGTACTATCTCCAGGAGCTATGCAGAATTAGAGTACATGAGCATTGCTTCAACTATGGCAGAGTTGGTTTGGATACTTGGCTTATTCAAGGATATTGGGGAAGTTGTTGAACTACCTGTGAACATACTCATAGACAATAAAGCAACAATTCAAATAGTTGCCAACCTAGTGTTCCATGAACGCACCAAACACATTGAGATCGACTATCATTTTATAAGAGAGAAGACACATAATGGACTGGTGAAGACTGTGTCACGTCCCCTTTTTCCTCGCGGAGTCTGAGTTTCGACATTTTTTGGGACAACTCATTTCCTTTTAGGAAGGGGTATGGAATTTCAAGAGTCGTCACCTAATGGATTTAGGGTGCGTTAGGGCATCTAAAGCAAATAATTCATAAATCGGTTTGCATTACCAGAGATTGGGTAAGGGCTCGAAATAACCATGAGGAAAAGGTGCTAGGCACCCCTCGAGGTCCACAATGGTGGGTCCCGGCCAAACTCAATTTAAGTGAATTAGTCATAAGAAATTTAAACAAATAAAGATTATTTAAATGGGAATAAAGGGGGTCCTAGGTTTATTAGCCTATAGGATAACTTATGTGCAATACTCAGTAAACTTTCCTCAAATAGAGGTGTTACGCATAGCATCAGCGCATACATCATCATATCCTTTACTACCCGATTACCTTCCCTTTAATTATTGTTACCTAAGCGTGCTAATAGCATCCAGTACGTTCCTTATGCGTGCATTACCCGTCCCTTACATGTGTCCCTGGAGGTGCTTAAGACCCCTATTTAAGGTGGTTCTAGACTCATCTATGGTGTTTTAAAAGGAGAAAACTAGGCAACAAATAAAACAAGTAGGACTGTCACATAAAAGATCACTTAAGGGCTCATATTTACCTCCACAAACAGACACAAAGCAAGTGCACGCCATTCAGACAAGCAGTTTTATAAGTTTAGGAGTCCTATAGGCACGATATCTAAATGATATAAACAGAATAGACAATAGTTTTGTTTAAGCGAGGTAGTGAATACTTAACAATTTGCCTACGGATTTTATCACATACTGAATCTGGACACGTTCCAAACAGCAAGAAAATCACTATTGTAATCTCAGGATTTAACTGCCCTACAGGTTTGCCTAAGTGATAGCCGGGCAGAACCCTATTAGCATGGTATCTAAGCTGTACACAATTATTGATTTTAACAGGCTGATTTTATCTTTAGACCCTACAGGCATGCTTTCTAAGTGCTGGGACGGATTACAAGCATTATTTTATGACGCAAAAGACTGATTTTATATACATTCCCTATAGGCATGATATCTAAGTGCAGAAATTGATCTTAAAACCTTATAGGCATGGTATCTAAATGCAAAAACTAAATTTTTGAAACCTTATAAGCATGGTATCTAAATGCAGAAATTAATTTAAAACCTTATAAGAATAATATCTAAATGATTTCAATTCCTATAGGCAAGATCTCTATTACTCATGCATAGGCATAATTCTTGGAGCGCATTGACACGGAAAAATGGTTATTCAAACAGTCAATAGCCTATAAACATGGTTACTAACGCACATTGGATTAAAAAAATACGTGCAAGTCCTATAAACAGGATGTCTAGTGTGCAGAAATAAACGTAAAGCCCTGTAACAAGATTTCTAATATACAGATGTGCAGTACATAGTCAAAACAATAATACAACACCAGCATAGTCAAGTCCTATAGGCAGGTTCTCTACCCAATTCCAACAGAGATATATAAAAATCCCTCCCAACTTTTACTAATAACTCTGATATCTGTTTTTACAAGAATTATTATACAGACCAATATAAATGAATTACATAATGAAAATCACTATACTATAGCGAGCCTTCATTGGACCAACATCAACTTAGAACCAAGCCTCCAAACATAGCACCTCTGAGCATAGCGGTAGTCCATCCATAACACATAAAGTTGGTTCTTGGTATGTCAAAATTCCCAAGGGCCTCAGGGACCCCGGGCAATGTTCACACCAGGATCAAATGTTCAACAAGATTCACAAAGGATTGGAAAACCAGCCTCAGTGTATCAGAGTTTAGAGGAGTCTCATGGACCCTAAGCAGTGCTCACACTAGGGTGGCAAGACCCTAGTTAACTAAGAGTAGGGTTGAAAATAGTATAAAAGTTGGAAGTAGTTTTTAGGAAGGAAAACAGTTTGGATTTTTAGAAGTGAATAGAAACTGATTACCAGATCACAAGGACCATAAGCAGAAACATATTAGGCAGATGGAGTTCAGACATGAACCTCAATGGTCAAAGAGTAGAGTCACAATAAATTCAAATAAGGTTTCGCGTTGCTTGGGATTGACTTAATTCATTAGTTATTACTAGGTGAGCATATAGGCAGATTAAACATAGAATAACATGTTGGGATCAAGTTACTGATCTGACAGACATATAGAAAAGGTAGCAATAGATGAGAGCATAGAAATCATGAATTGATTAGGAACCTGTTAAAACACATAAAACAGGACAGGGATTGAGGCATACTAGTTGAGAAATGGGTAAATAAGTGTCATGGAATAAAACAAGAGCATGCTAAAGTGTATTAAACACTAACATATCTGACAGGACAAATTCACATGAGTTGAAACATGCTAGTTAACAGAAATATAAGGGCAAACAAAGCATGTTGATATCTACAGCAGATAGCATATTGAATAGGACATGATAACATAGGTAGACATGTTGTTTAAAAGCAGTAGCCAGGAAGAACATAAGTCTAATTACATAGCAGATTGAACGATAGCAGAAATGGAGACATACCAGTTAAGAGATAGCAACAAGAAAGTGAAGCAAATAGGATCCAAGAGCCTAGCCTTGGCTTTCAGCCGGCTAGACAGTGCAACAAACTCAAGCAACAGGAGAGTGTAGTGAATAAGAGCAAGAGTTTGTGTGTGTGTTTCTGTATTTCTCAGTGTATGTGTGTATAGGTGTCTGAGTTTGTGTTTTTGAAAATCAGAACAATGAAGGGTTTTATAGCATACGATAGAGTAGGACACATAAGGTAATGAATCAATCACACGCATATAAGGTATGAAAAATCAATTAACAATTAGTCATGAATCAATTAAGGGGACAGAATCAAATAAGTACACTTAATTTAAGGAAAATCTCACACGGAATCAATCAGTAATTAGGAATAAGGTTAAATAAGGTATGAACTAGTTTCCAGAATCAATTAGGAATCAGAATACAAAATCAAGCCAGTAATACGGATATATAAATAGGGTAAGAACAAGTAAAACTTTAATAAGGAAATACAAGTACTAAATTCAAACCTAATTTAGGTAAGTAAATCAATAACACTTTAATTGACAGAGGTAAAGGTAACGGGCAGAAGATAGCAGGATAAATAGTCAGAAAATCAAAACCCTATAAAACACAAAGACATATACATGGAGCTTGATTAAATAAAGTAAAATCAGTCGGAGAGTGAATAAGAGAGTCAAAGATGAGAACATTTAACGCTAACAAACCCTTTTTTTGCAAAAATCTCCCAGAAATCAAAACCCTAGCTTTTGAGAAAAAATGAAATCGATGACAATAAGACTAAAAATAGAAAATCTTAAAGAGAAATTGCAAACAAACTCAAAACCCTTCATATCTAAAGAGATCTAACGGATTCAACCAGAAATAACTAAGTTTATATTAAAAAGTGAACAGAGGTGGAAAATCTGGTTTGAACAATAGATTTGAAGTCATGAAAACACGAAAGTGATAGGACTCACAGACATAGGGTTGAATATAGACGGATTAATCAAAAAGATGAGAGACTTGAACTAAATCTGGTTCAAATCCCTTGAGATCCCATCAAGTAACATGAAAATCGAACAACCAGTAGAGGTAGGAGGTCGGATAAGGCGGTCAATCACCAAATGATTCCATATCCGGTTGGGAATCAAAAGGATTTGGGAGGAATTTTAAGTGATGGTGTTCAAGGGTTTGAGAGCATCTGAGAGAGAAGAGAGGAGGAGAGGATTCAGAGGCGGCGCAATTGGAGAGAATGAGTAGGGTTTGGTGGGTCGTTAGATTAAAAAGGAAAGGGGTGACGTGAATCGTTGATCTCAAAAATCAACGGCCACGGTTAGAGGAGGTTCTGGGTCGGATTAAAATAATTGGGTTATTGGGTTTTAATTAGATTAGGGTATTGGGCTAAGGTTTAATTGGGCTGGAGTCCGAAATTGATTAAGAAAATGGGCTATTATTTAAATACCCAATTAACTTAATAAAAACATTTAATAAAATAATTTATTCATAATAAAAATATCATTTATGCATGAAAATGGTTTAAAATAATTACTTAGTATTATAAAAAATAAAATGTTATTTTCTTGTGAAATAAAGTAATTATGCACACATAGGGCCATTATTGCAAAATTATTGCAATTATAACCCTAACATGTACATATGGCTATTCATGAAATAATTAAAGCCTAGTATAAATATAAATAATAAAATTAAGCAATAAAATTATCATAAAACCATTTGTGATGCAATTAGTAATTATTTTGGATAATAAAATACTAGAACAAATTAATTAAAATCCTTTTAAAATTACAAAAAATTATGGAAAAATGATGGTTGATGCTCATGCACTATTTTGAAAGTATATATGCATTTTTAAAATATATGAGGGAAAACTTAGGTATCAACACACTGAATATGTAGCAACTAAGGAACATCTAGCAAACATTCTAATCAAGGGCTTAACCAGAGTTCAACATGATTATTTGCTGTCTAAGCTAGGGGTACTTGATGTCTTCATACCACCTAGCTTGAGGGGGAGTGTTAAGGAGAAAGGAGTGACTTGATTATGAGAGTAGTTTAGCTTATTTATTTATGGTTGATGTCACGACCCTAATCGATGGGCCGCGACGGGTACCATGTCACGACCCAAACCGATGGACCGCGACGAGTGCTCGAGTCCTACCTGCCGAACACCCTTAAGCATGTGACTCAGATATTAACATGAATAACATCTGTTGAATTACGAGAATAACATGTGTGAGGAAAAAGCTGTCCAAAATACATATATACATATACGTGCGGAATACGTAGGGAGAGCCGACAAGGCTACTATAGACAACTATATATCCAAAATTGGAAGCCGACAAGGCCACATACTATCCAACTATAAATAACTGTCTACAAACCTCTAACAGA
Organism: Nicotiana tabacum; assembly: GCF_000715075.1. NCBI lineage: Eukaryota > Viridiplantae > Streptophyta > Magnoliopsida > Solanales > Solanaceae > Nicotiana > Nicotiana tabacum. The sequence continues at coordinate 171,871,097 of NC_134089.1, forward strand.
ATATACAACCGTACAAGGACGGGACTGGGCCCTGTCATACCTATATATGTATACAAACATATCTTACCAAAATCCAAAGCAGTTACGGATCAAATGGAGCACACCAACTCTCGCTGATCAAGGATCCTAAGAAGAGGGACCGTCAGCTTGTCTACTTGCACCTGCGGGCATGAAACGCAGCGTCCCCAGGCAAAAAGGGACATCAGTACGAATAATGTACTGAGTATGTAAGGCATGAAAATTAGCACGTAAAAGACATAGATGAAACATGGAATAAAGAAACACATCTTTAAATCTGAATAACTTTGTAAATTCTGAAACATTTATAATGTCATGCATGTGCGTATAAATGTCGTGTCATGCATAGGTATGGGTGTACATAATATCATCAAGCCACCGAGGGCATCCCATCATATCGTCTCGGCCAATGTGGGTAACATCAACAACATATACCAGTTGATCAGGTGGTGGTGCGTATATAACGATGTAATATTTTCTCATATCCCATATACATATAAGTATATATATATATATATATATATATATATATATATATATATATACGTGTATATAACGCCATTTGGTCCTGGGTCAATGTACATACTCAATATACCTTTCGGATAAACTTTATCAATTACGTATTTTTCTGGGACCCATGAACAGAAGATGTGATAATAAGATACATGGAAATTCAAGAACATAGGCTCCTCTAATACTCCTATGAATAAAGTCATTTATGGAAGTTGTGGATTTTCTCATTTCGTTTATTTCGTATGGATCATGCCAAAAGAAAGGAGGATTATCCTTAACATACCTGGAGTAGGAAAAAATCCGTGTAATATTCTTGAGAAGGATTATACCGTACTTTCTTAAAATTGCAAAATCTCACGTTGCTTAAGATACTATGAAATCTCTATTTGAATTTTTGAAGATCCCTACCCTTCTGCGTTGCTTCAGATTGCCTTCTACGTATCTATTCTTTTAAATGGTGAAAGATGTGTATCTTTTAATTGTTACAAGATATGTAGCTGCTTCGAATTACAAGGCTTATCTTAAATGGTGAAAGATGTGTATCTTTTAATTGTTACAAGATATGTAGCTGCTTCGAATTACAAGGCTTATCTTTGAATTGTCCAAAGATATGTAGCCTTCTTTGATTTAAAAATTCCTTATGTTTGAATTGGTTGCCACCTACCCCTAATGACTAAGAGTCATGTATTGGTTGCCACCTGCCCATAATGACTAAGAATCATTTGTTTTGATAGTGTCTTGCTGCCATGTGAGGGTGGGGAGAGGGGGGTTTAATCTTATTCCATAACTTATTAGTTAATTAGGTAATATCTCGTTACCCGATAATTAATCAATTACCCACATAATTAAGAATTATCTCAAATTACTTAAAATACTATTTATCTTTTTCATACACTTTATACATCATAATATCATGGTCATATGGTACCTTCTATGCCATTAGTCCATAAATACGAGATATTGTAGCTTGGACCGTATTTTATTCTAAATCGACAACCTTCAACGAAACTCATTTTCCTTGATTCGTTTTCCCTTTGTCCTTCACGGCACTTACTTATCGTTTGTAATAAATAGCATAAATGCGTATAACTTCAAGAAAATCTCATCCCCGAGCTTACGCCGAAACTTTAACGTACAAAAACGCGAGGTGTAACACACCCGGTGCCTTACTCAACCGAGTACCAACGTAACATATTTTTCTGATCGTACTATCATTGGTAACTAGGTCAACATGGCCACAACTTATAATGTATAACTATAAGTGGGAAAGCATTGTATAAATAAATTATCTTTCTTAAAACATGAATACACATGGGCCGTCAAGGTCTCTGACATACTTGTACAATATGAACCTCTGTCTACAAAGTCTCTAAGGGTATTTGACATTAAATGGGATAGGGTACCGGTCTACCCATAAGTCTATAGCAAAATTTTGACACGATGACTCATAGACTCGGCTGCATTCCGAATGAGATGGAGTCTTACCGATCGTTCGCTGAATGCTAACCTCATTTACTGTGGGGACTCGTCAAATTGATTGCCTATACATGTAGGTATAAAATGCAGCGTCCTCAAAAAAAAGACTTCAGTACGAATTAATATACCGAGTATGTAATGCAACAGAATAACTGAAAGCTGAAACTGAACTGATAATATAATAACTGAAAGTTACTGGGAATCAAAGATGATCTGAAGGTATGCTTACCTACTGATACTTACTCAACTCTCTCAATATAGTAAGTAAAATAGTTGTCCGGCCCTATAAGGCTCGGTATATATAACTGCTTTGCCGTAGTAGCTCGCTTTTAGGTGCTCGGCCATACTAGGCTTTGTATCTCAGTCATTCTGGACTCGTTCATAGGCACTCGTCCACAGTAGTCTCGGTATATCACTTACCATCTGATCATAGGTTGCCCAATAAGGGCCTGCTCATCGATTATAGCTCGATGATGGTGAAAATACTGTAATACTGTATATATATAAAGACCCTTTGCTCTCTTGACTGGAAGAAAACAATACTCAATTGAATATAAAGTCCCGATAAGGGAGAATACTGTAATTTATGAGACTGGTACAATGTATACAAATTTGGAAGTATGAACTTCTCTTTATGCCTCGTTATCAAACACATGTAATTAGGAGATCATGCCAAAATGGAGGAAGGGATTAGCCTTAACATACCTTAACCGATTCTCTTGACAATCCCTCTAACATACGTCAATTGCGACAAAATACGTAACGGCAAGATCAGAGTAGGGAAAATCTGTATGATATTCTTGAGAAATATTGCATCGTACTACTTTATGACTGCAAAACCTTACGTTGCTTTGAATTGTTGAAGATCTTGCGTGCTTATGTGATATATGCAGATTGATACTAGAATGGCTAACGCTACTTATGTTGGTTATTTAATAATTTGAGATATCTTACATATGCAGATTCATACTAGAATGGCTAACGTTACTTATGTTGGTTATTTTATGAATTTGAGATATCTTACATATGGATGTAGGCCCCACTTTATGTGGTGGCTTAACCACATTATCCGTAATGACTTAATCTTGCCACGTAACTCATAATGACTTAAGAGTCATAAAGCTTGGGGTGGCTTGCTGCCACGTTTTTGGGGCTTTATCCCATAATTTTTTAGTTAATTAGGTAATATTCCGTTACCCAATAATTGACCAGTGACCTACATAATTAAGAATTATCTCAAATTACTTAAAATACTACTCACTTTTAACACACTTTATGTACCCTACTTATCGTGGTTATGGGGTACTTTGTATGACACTAGTCCATAAATATCGGGTATTATAGCTCGGACCGTATTCTATTCCATCTTGACAAATTTCGACGAAACTCACTTTCTTTGATTCGTTTACCCTTTAACCTTCACGGTACTTACTTACCGTTTGTTATGAATAGCATAAATGCTTATAACCTTAAAATAATCTCATCCCCGGTTCTACGTCGATTAACTGAAGACGAAACTTTAACGTATGAAAATGCGAGATGTAACATTTCACGTACGAAAACATGTGATGTAACAATTGATTAGTTAGGAAGTTAGTGAGGTTAATGAGGTACTTAGTTAGTTAGTTTGTTACAATAGTGGTTAGCCACATGTGTGTACATATATGTGTAAGTGTAAGAGATGCACGGTAAGTCGTGAATACAATTTTTCACTGTTTCATTCATTCTCTTTCTCAGATAACTCCTTCTTCTTCTTCTTCTCTTTCTCTTCTCCCTCGTAGCTAGGGTTTCTACTAGTGATTAATCACCAAAATTCAGCACTCTCACCAGAGGCAAAGCCAAAATTACAATTTATGGATTCTGAAGCGACAACTTGAAGCTCTAATAATTGGATTCTAAATTTAGAATATTTAATGAAGTTTTTAAATACAATCTACTGTTTGAGCAAAAGTCATTGGATTCGGCCGAACCCGTAGCTGAGCTTCTAGCTGCGCCCTTGCCTCTCACCATTATATTTTTTCTCAATTTCCTTAAGTTGAACATAGGATTTCTTCCCAATGCTCAATTGGATGAATGGGAGAAGCACTCTAGAGAGTGAGATTGTAAAATTAAGTAAAAGTCGAACTAAATATATGCATTGCAGATCTAATCAGCATAAGAAGAGTGAAGTGGATGGAATTTGTGGTGCCTAAAAATGCAAACAATTCATCTTCGAGGAGAATGGTATCATAGACGACGTTGTTACACATTGGAGTGGCACTGTTAGTGAAAATTTATATGCACGGTCCTAACTTGCTTGGGATTAAGACGTAATAATAGTTGTTGTAAGTTGTTACTAGGAGGCTCGGTATCCAAACTAAATTCACTAATCATCATGCAAAGCACCAGGTGCAGACTTCTTCTCGTCCTTCGAATTGAAAATCAGATAAACTAACACTAAAATCAGATAAAGGATTCTATAGTAAACACTGGTGCCTACGTTTTGTGTCCGCATATGGATGGCAGTGGACCAGGGTTGAGATTGAACCCGCAAAATTTTAACACCCCTCCCCCTCCCCCCACAACCCCCAACCCCCCGCATAGTAATTTTCTGTGATTTTAATCCTGCAAACTTCTTCTTCTTTTTTTTTTTTTTTTAACTTAAGACATTAGTAAAACTTTTATATATTTGAAAGGCTGACCTTTTAGGATAACCTTTTATATTCAGCTTTCTTGTTTTTATGCTTAAAGTCTTGGAGTGAAAACTTGCATGTGTCTTAAATATGCATAGTTCACATACCTTTTTTCAAGGTAACTTTAAAAACTACTTTTTGTCAAATCTCACATTTTTCATGTCCAAACGCCTACTAAGCCTTTTCATATTCACTGAACAGATTATAGACAGGGAGACCTATTCGAATCATACAGAAACCTCCACTAGTAAACCTTTACAATTGAATAGCGACGTATTTGGTACTAATACAAAATGGACAATTCAAAAAGGCAAAGCTCCTAAAAAGAGATGAATATTCCTGTTTGTACAATTGAATAAAAAATTAATGGTTAATATGAATATTTCAAGTATAATGTATCCTGCTACCAGAGTGAATTGATCAAAGTTCAAGCTTTGAGTTTCCCAGTTGACTAAACATAATAGCCATGTCCATACCCTGTACCATCGTTGGAACAGCTACATCATAGGGGCACTCTCTGGAAAACCCAGCCTTCCCAGACTTCTGAACTTTCTTTATGCACCTCTTAAACTTCTCATGGCATTTAACGTTTGTCATACCTGAAAGTTGGAAGAAATTGAATCAAACACTGAGCTATAAAGTTCACCAAACAAACCATATTCCATTGCAAGTTCTTCCTCTCTTTAACAGGTGTAACTACCATGATTAGGATGTAAAATGTATTTTGTGAACAAAATGATCAATTTTGTGAATAATGTGGGACAGGAAGGTAGGCATTACTTGGATGCTTACAGATTCGCATGGAAATACATGCCAGCAAAAGAAGCTACCACGTAATTTTCCCTTTGAGTTTATTGCTCTTTCTTTATCCAAAATTTCTCAGCGCTTCCTCATTAGAAGGATTTTAACAAAAGTGAATTATTGCTTAGAATCATTTTATAGTTCAGTTTAACCAACAAAATCACTTCTCCGGTAAAATTTAGAAACTAGATCCATAAGGATTCAAAGCATGTGTGATTCTACGCCAAGAACCAAGCCCCCTCCCCATCCTGTAGTGATATGGGGCACCAGAAAAGACAAACAACTAAAAGTTTAAAAAAAACAGTAAGGCGTGATTTTTCTTCTCTGTAGCATCATAGGCTGCTGAAAGGGAAGTCATCCGCTCCCAAATTTATGCATAAGGGCTACCGCTTATAGTTTCATTTCAGACGTACAGCATTAAACCAAGACTGGATTTTATTTCTCAATTGAAATGCAGTAGAACAAGTTTTAGAAGAATAACTGAGTACTCTGCATTCGTACAAAAAATCTCATGTTCAAGCCAATGATATAAGAATCACAAGAGCCAAATGTATCAGAAAGTCTATATGGTGCACAATAATTCAGAAACCCAAATGGAAGTTTTGTTCAGAATGTTCCACAGAAAAAATTCCATTTGGCCTCAGTAAGATGAAGAACCACGCTTTGGCATAGGTTAAACCTTGCGCAACAAGAAACTAGCATGTGTTATTCCTGTGATAATGTTGTCTTAGCACTTCAGAATTACATAGAGAAGATATTCTAGACGCACCTGCTCATGAATTCAGGAGTCTTTGCCTAGGTTTCCATCATCAACATATGGAAAGCGTATTTGACACAAAGAAACTTTCTACAGCATCAAGTGATTAGATGTGGTATGATTAACTTACTTACCACTGTCATTAGCACTTTCTTTAGTATTTCATGACTAATCTCTTATTGTTTATTAGCTTAAATTTGGCAATAGATTTATTTGCTAATATGATGACCAAGCACAGTTTAGAAGACAGGATTATTAGTTCGAGTGACAAAAGCTACTTATTGAGACTATTGTGTATGGTACCGGAGGAACTCATTATAATCATATAGGATATTGATTATTGAAGTATGAAAAGGTCATCGTAATAATCTATTCGCCAAAGACATACAATATCTCACCGTGAAATTCAGAAAATCTGTGGGCTAAAGACAAAAGTATCGATTGAGCCTCAAAGTATCACAAAATTAGTGTAGAAGCAATCAGAATGGGAGAGTTCTGCAGGAAAGTTAACTGAAGGTAGCCGAAAAATAACTAGTAATTGCAAAATAAATACTGAGAATCACAGGTTAAGTTGCAAGTGATAGTGGACCTTTTAGAGTACCAGAAAAGTGAACTGAAAATGGCTAGAAAATTGTGGATGACGATATTTTCTTTTTTTAGCTATGGCGATTGCATAAACTTCTCACAACAAAATCTTATACCATGTGAAAAATAAAATAACAGACTGAATAGTGTGTCAAGAGTAGTATGCAGATACTTTTCCTCAGGTAGTCATCTCAAAAGAGGACAAAAAGAAAAGAAGAAAAACATTGGACAGTAATGTATCCTTGTTTGTGTTCTTTGTAGTTTTTATTTTCTTATCACAATCAAAATGTTTTGAGATTCCTTCTTGTCTGCTCTTCCTAAGTGGTCAAAATATAGTGGTGATGCCAGATAAATGGTCATTACAAATTACTCCATTTTCACCTTAAAGGTAACAATGTTCTTAGAGCTCTCCAACTCTTCCTAGAAAGTACACAACCAATGTCAGGATTTTATGAAGGTACATCCTCTCGTTTGGGCTTTCATTTGAGTGGTGTGCAAAATACAGGACCTGAATCTGATTCATTCCACATCAAATTAGTATGCTCAGATCAAAATCCAGGTCAATGTAATTGAACTCTTAAGACTAGATTCTAACCATAAAGTCAAAGATTGAGGTCTTAACACCAGGTAAGCCTTTATATACTCTCAATATGGAATAAGCCTATCATATTTTTAAGCTTCAGCAGAAATACAAGCAGAGGGGCAGTTTCTTGTCTTGGACAAGTAATTAAGGTGCATTGCATGCAGTACTTGCCTTTTGAATCAACTGTTAATTCTTCAAATTGCATTGCCTCGTCCAATTCCAAGTCGTGTATTTCAAGCTGAGACTTCAGTTTTACAGAAACCACAGATCTGCTAGTTTCATATGCATTTCAAAGATGTCAAGATAAAACACCTTTCCTTGACTATCTACAAGTCAGGAGTCTAACATGACTCTACTATGTCTATTATATGAGCCACACAACAGTAGATTTAAAAGACCAAAGACTCGCATTCTGCAGTTTTGCTATTATGCTATTTCTTTAAGTAATCGATTCTCACTTTTGCTATTCATTGAAGTAATCCCACTTTAAGATGGTATTCGTTCTAATTACAATATATCAATCAGATAATATTTACATAGTCCAAGTCTGACAACTTATTTTCTACTAAGGTTCTCGAAATCACTGAACAACCGCCTTAGGTAACACATCAACCAATGATGAACGCAAGCCAACTATAGTAGAGGTCCAAATCAGCTAATAAAACCAAAGCTTCAATGTCAACATGTCAGATTCTTGTACAATGTGTATATTCTAACGGATTTTCAACAATATAAGGTTTCACTCTCATATTCAAGCTAATGAAAACAGACAAGCCGTAGTCAAGCTCAAAGTAGTAGCCAAATCTCCAAGAAAGGATATAAACAAAATAGTACAGTATAAAGAAACAAACTTTATAATATTAATCATGAGAAATTCAACAAAAATGAAAATAAACAGTACCATTTTTCTCTACACATTCATCGTGAATCTTACAGCAGGCGTCTAGATCATCACAAGGTTTCTCCCCTGCACATCCACTCCATCCTACTCCACAGTATTTCCCGTATCTAATTCCAATTGCTATTGAAAAAAATAACCAAAGAAAAAGTGAATTAGCTCTTATGCATATAAAAAGAATGGAATATAAGCGAGAAAAAAGCTGAAAGAGACGTACAGTTACAGTTCTCTGCCACACATGTTTTGCTACATCGAACCTGACATTATAGCAATAAAAATAAAATCAATTGCCCAGAAAAATGAGTTGGTTAATGAACAAATCAAAATGCATTGAAGTTAATGAATCGAAAAGGATAAAGTAATTTACTCCTTGAGAATTGTTGGTGGATTCAGCAATGGCAAAGAGGAAAAAGGAGAAGACTAATGTCGTAAGGATGAATGATGAGGTGAGAGAATTGTCACCTCCCTGCATTCTACTTTTGTATCTTCCGATTATTATGTAATTTTCTGGACTAACATGCTCCTTTCGACCTCTTGGTTTTGTTGTCTTCTCCTTTGCGGAAAAAGAGCAGAGCTATATTCGCACTTCGGAGCCTGTTGACGTAGCAGGCTTTCTCTCATTGGTGGATACCAGACTTGTGGGACCAGAACGTAAGGACCAATTCATTCAATTTTCCACTTAAGTTGGTGTAGAAAATAAAACTCTTTAATTAATGAGTCGATGTTACCAATATATTATATTATGAATGTTTATTTTAATGCTCCGTTGTAAATAAGTTTTCTGAAGAAGTTTATTCATATGCGACTCCGCCGTAAATATATTTATCTATTTAGTACTCTATTGGAAATAAGCCTCCTGAAGAAGCTTATCACTTCGGTACCCGGTTATGGATAAATATTACCTTCGGTATAAGATTATTCATACCGGGTATAATAAGTTTATCCTTTTAATACTCCGTTATGGATAAACATTATTCCCGGTAGAAGATTATCCATATCGGGTACAATGAGCTTATCCTTTCAGTACTCTATTATGGATAATTATTACCTCTAGTAGAAGATTATTTATACTGGGTACAATGAGCTTATCATTTCAGTACTCCGTTATGGATAATCATTACCCCTAGTAGAATATTATCTATACTGGGTACAATGAGCTTATCCATTCAGTACTCCGTTATGGATAAACATTGCTCTCAGTAGAAGATTATCCATATCTGGTATAGTAGCAGCTTATACAACAACTTATAGTAGCAGCTTACACAGCAGCTTGCAATAGCAGCTTACACAACAGCTTCCTTTTTCTATAAATAGAAGAGATTTCAATTCATTATGTACATCAGTTTGAATTCGAATAATATATCAGTTTCTCTCTATACGTGTCTTTACTTGACAGTCTTTATTTTATAACACGTTATCAGCACGAGACTTTGCCATCTCGAGCAAATACTTTTAAAGTATCTGAGGTACGAACTTTCTTTTTCTATATAATGTCAAATCTTTTTAAACTTAAATTTGTAGCCCTGGATATATCGGGCAAAAGCTACATGTCTTGGGTGCTTGATGCTGAAATTCATCTTGATGCGATGGGTCTGGCAGATACCATCAAGGATAAAAATCAGGCATCAAACCAAGACCGTGCCAAAGCAATGATATTCCTACGCAATCACCTTGATGAGGGCCTGAAAATGGAATATCTCACTATTAAAGATCTAGTCATATTGTGCAATAATTTGAAAGATAGATATGACCACCTGAAGATGGTCGTTCTTCCACAGGCACATTATGATTGGACTCATCTAAGGCTACAAGATTTTAAATCTATAAGTGAATATAATTCTGCTATGTTCAGAATTATTTTCCAATTGAAATTATGTGGTGATAACATTACTGATCATGATATGTTGGAGAAAACTTTCACCATTTTTCATGCCTCGACTATGCTCCTGCAACAGCAATATCGAGAGATGGGATTTCAAAAGTATTTTGAACTTATCTCACATCTTCTTATAGCCAAGCAACATAATGGGCTATTAATGAAAAACCATGAAAGCTGACCTACTGGTTCTTGTCCATTCCCTAAAGTAAATGAGACGAACTTCCACCAAGCTAGACGTGGAAGAGGTTGTGGCCCCAGTCGTGATCATGACCGTGGTCGGGAAAGAAATTTTAATCATGGTAATAATAATGCACCAAAGAACCCTCCTCATCACCAGTAGTGGAAAAGGAAGGAACAAAAGCATGAAGCGGTGCAAGCATCAAATGTAGAAAATGCATGCTATAGCTGTGGAGGAAAAGGGCACTGGTCACGTACTTGTCGTACGCCAAAACACCTGGTTAAGCTTTATCAAGCCTCCCTAAAGAAGACAGAGAAAAATGTTGAAGCAAATTTTATTTCTGAAGATAATTTAGACTTCATGCATTTGGATGTAGCTGATTACCTTGCACTCCCTGATGCAGAAACAAGTCATGTGATCAGTGGTGAATCTGTAAAAATGTAAATATTTTAATTTTTGTTGTTTGCAATAGATAGTATGGTTATGTAATTGTTGTACATAAAGAAAAGTTATGATTTGATAATGTTGTTTACTATAATATATCTTATTTATGTCATTTTGAAGAATATGGATAAGATTATTAGATCAACTTAAACTCTAGTAGAGTTTGCAAGAAATATACAACCACCAGAAGTAGTTATATTTTGTATATCTCATTGTAACAATATTTTGTTAACCACCAGAAGTGGTATATGCCTATGATCACCAGAAGTGATAATTTAGGCTTTCTATGGTTATAATTGAAGATAAGCTACATAAATATTCTCTATATTAAATGCACGCCTCGATTTTCTCCTGAAGTAGTAAATATTTTAAAAAGAGGTTGAAGAATCACAATTTGATGTGATTAATGCACATTCAGATAATTATGTTCGATTTCTTGAAGGATGAGAACTTTTGATAGTATTAATCCATTCCCTGAAGTGAATATGACAATATTAATAAGTCAGGTAAATATGAACGCGCTCTTGATGTGAATATATTAATATTCACCTCCAGAAGAGGTAATATAATTGAGAGAATATATACTCAATATTTCGTATTTTAAATTTGCTCCTGAATAAGTAACACAATTGAAATTGCCTCATGAAGTAGGAAAATATTATGAAGAAGAGTTTTCTTGTGCTTAAACAATTATTTTACATTGTTTATTTGATTGTGATTTTCTCTCATGATACCAGAAGTGTATAAGAAATATTTGATAGTACAAAATGTATCAACAACTCCTGAAGAGCAAACTGTTTGCCTAGAAGACACATGACACCAGTAGTGTTCGATAAATATTAGATTGTGGATAATAAATGAACGCTCTTGAAGAGTTTATATAAAAATATGTCATTCATATTATATGATTATGGTCAAAACATATGTTGTAGTAAACCTGAAGTTTACTAATACAAGTGGCTATCATATTGATACTACAAATGATTGGAAGATTGAAAATCCTTATGTTTCCACAATCATAGGGGGTAAAATAATATGTATGTGAGAAGTTACCCGCCTTATTCTTCAATTTGTACTACATCATGTATCATAGTAAATCAGAAGTTTACTAATGCAAAAGTTTATGCCATAGTAAACTAAAAGTTTACAAAGATATAGCACATGCCATGATAAACTTGAAGTTTTTATTTGCCATTTTTAAATGAGCTATTTGAGAATTCTGATAAACATATACTGAAGAACTAGAAGATTCTTCAAGAATTCTCTTGTGCTGCTTGTTCTAATAATATTATACCGGCTAAAGTTGGGACTAAGACCCCTGAATTTTGGAATATATAAAAGGTGAATATGGGCCCATTTACCTATCATGTGAACTACTTATAGATGCATATATAAGATAGTTACATATATGTTTATTGTCAACCTGCATTTTGGCATTTGAGATTGTTTTTCTCAATTAAGAGCATAACTTTCAGATTATGAAATCAAGACAGTTCATCTTGATAATGTTGGTTTATATCCAAGCTGGTTTAGCATTGAATACCTCCTACTAATGGCTAAACTATTGCTTATGAGAACAAAGCTTCATGTGTTGGTCTAAGATATTCTAAATTGCATACAACATCACTTGTATGCATCATACCAACAATATATGATAAAGTCCTCCCCTAACAATTGGTTTAGGATCAGAAATCAAATATTTTTACTATCTTTTGATGTGTGGTATATGATTAATTTCTCTACCACAATACATAAAGATATGTTTCTCAAAGAACATTGGGGATATATATTAGTTTTTCTAACATTTGGGGGATGGAATAATGTCACGACCCTAACCCGGACCCGGTCGTGATGGTGCCTCTCGTGAAGATAAGTCCAGCCAACTATCCCCAATTCGAAGTTAAACAGTTAAAACAGCAGTAAAATAGTCTAAGACATGATTAATAATACGAAGTAGCAGATAATATCGATAAAATGCGGAAGTACAACCCAACACAGCCCTAACCGGGGTGCCACAAGTCACGAGCATCTACTGGGGTCTAAATACAACTGGAAAGTCTAAAAACGTACAAAATACGGACTAATGAAATAAAGAAGGAGAAAAGCAGTGCTGCGAACGCGACAACTACCTTGCTAAACTCCGATGACCCTGCCTCCGAGCAGCCAATACCAGTTATCGGGTTCAGAAATACCCGAATCTGCACACAAGGTGCAGAGAGTAAAGTGAGTACTCCAACTCAGCGAGTAATAATCATAACTAAAGTCTGAATGGTAAGAAATCACGAAAAGTGCGTCAACATGCTGTATAGAAGCAGTTCAAAACCCATTAAGAAAGCAATGAAGTTGTAAAATCTCTTTAACCATCTTAGCTCAGTTTAAACTTCTTTGAAAATGACTTTTTCAATAGTTGTGCAAATGAATGCAAAACAATTAGTGCAGATTAGCACAGAAATCTGCCCCTCGAGCACAAATACACAATTAAATAGGTACATGATAGGCAAATAAGAAAGATAAGCACATAAGGTTCGCCCCTCGGGCTATATATCACATCACAATGGGTACCCGCACTCACTGGGGGTGTGCAGACTCTTGGAGGGGCCCCTTACGGCCCAAGCACAATATCAAGCCACCTCGTGGCATCATAAATAGGCTCTTGGCGTCATATCAATATCAACAAGACACCTCGTGGCGTACATATCTCAGGCCCTCGGCCTCGTAATCAAATTAGTGTATCATCGTTGCGACATGCAGCGCAACCCAAAAGTATCCTCACAACAAGTCCTCGGCCTTACTCAGTCAAAAATCACATAAGCCACTCGGGCAACAGTAAATTATGATGCTCAACCCAAAATATGATTAAAATATCATTTCAAGTGTTAAAGCAGAGTAAACATGGTTAAGTTTTGAAAACAGTAGAATATAGCATGACTTAGTATAAGTTTAAAGTCAAAACAGTAAGGAAATATCTATAAAATCCCTGAAGGGTTCAAATAGTTGGCATGAAGCCCAAATATGGTATTCAACCCAAATAATGATGATAGGAAATAGATTTCAGTCAATTATACGGTAAAATCATCAATCGGAACAGACCAAGTCACAATCCCCAATAGTGCATGACCCCACGCTCATCATCAAGTGTGTGCCTCACCTCAATATAGCACTACGATGTACAATCCGGGGTTTCAAACCCTCAGAACATCATTTACAATCATTACTTACCTCGATCCGGTCCAACCTCTAGCCCGAGATGCCTTCACCCACACAAATAGACCTCCAGATGCTCCAAATCTAGCTACAATCAGTACATAATCATTTAAATATGCAAAGGGAATGAAGCCCACTCAAAAATATCCAATTTAAATCCAAATCCCGAAATTGCTCTAACCCGGCCCCCAGGCCCACGTCTCGAAACTCGATAAAATTAACATCAATAGAATCCTCATCTTCTCATGAGTTCATACATATCAAATTTACCAAAATCCGACCTCATCTAGTCACTCAAATTCTAAAAATTCACTCTCCAATTTCAAGCCCTAAATTCCCAACTCTTCCTCTAATTTCCCCCAAATTTTCATGATTAAACAATGATATAATGACCATAAACACAAGGTATAAAGCCCAAGTAGCTTACCTCTGTGGATACGCTTGATCCCCTCTTGAAATCACACCTTGAAGCTCCAAAATTGCACAATAATGGTGAACAAATGACTGAAAATCGCGAAGGGGCATTTTTATACCTTCTGCCCAGCTCTTTTGCACTTCTGATCCTATAAGCGCATCAGCGCCTCCGCTTCTACGGATTTCACTTATGACACCAGGACCTGCATCTGCAGTCAATCCACTCACCTGCGGTACCGCATTTGCCGTCTGTCGCCCGCTTCTGCCGAAATTACTAAACAACCGAAATTACGCATCTGCGGCTCCGCAGATGCGGTCCACATAGCCCTTCTGCGGTTTCTGCTCCTCAATCGCTTTTCCACTTCTGTGACTAAACCTCTGCTTATGCGGCGCCGCACCTGCGGTCCCCAATCCGCAAGTGCGAAAATACCAGAAGCAGCAAATTCAGCAGCTGCAACAAAATCCATACTTCTCCGTCAACCGTCCGAAATCACCCTGAGGCCCCCGGGACTTCGACCAAAAGCACCAATATATTCTAATACCTTATTCAAACTTGTTCCGATAATAAAAACACCTTAAACAATATCAAATAACCCAAAACACATCGGATTCAAGCTAAACTTTCCAAAATCTTCCGAATTTCGCTTTTGATCAAAAACCCAACCAAACAACGTCCGAATGACCTGAAATTTTGTACACACACCCCAAATGACACAACAGAACTACGGCAACTTCCGAAATTCCATTCTAACCTCTATATCAAAATATCACCTATCAACCGGAAAACGCCGAAATTTCAATTTCACCAATTCAAGCCTAAACCTTCCACGAACTTCCTAAATGCATTCCGATCATGCTCCTAAGTCCCAAATAACCTAACGGAGCTAACCAAATCATAAAAATTCCGATCCAAGATCATCTACAAACAAGTCAAATCTTGGTCAAACCTTTCGAATTAAAAGCTTCAAACTGAGAACTGTTCTTCCAAATTTCATGTCGATTACCCTGAAAACCAAAACCAACGATTTACATGAGTCATAATACATCACACGGGGCAAGTCATGCCTGAGAACTAGCAAGCCAAGTACAAAAGCTCAAAATGACCGGTCGGGTTGTTACATCCTCCCACATTTAAATATACGTTCGTCCTCGAACGTGCTCAGAGTTGTTCCAAAAGCCAACCAGTCGCTGAATAACCCTACCATGCATATACCCGGGGGCGATCCTACGTTACCCTATCTCATATAGGTCCGATAACACACTGTAACTGAAATTTCACATCCCAATCTAGCCCATAAACCATAGAACCACATTTCCACTTTTAAAATCATCAATACGATCAGAATCTTACATTTATACTATGAATAAGTCCATACAAGCTATAACAAACCATATCTACTATCTCAGGTGCAATCACATGATATACCACATAACTCAAACACTTGTAGTGATAACTTCTAATCACAACAGCTGAACACAACACCCGAATACTGATAGAAAACTCTTATCAAAAGTCTCATCCCAACACTTTCATATATTGCCAATGATCACTAAAACACTCAGTAAGCCATAACCATTTCCCAGATCAACCATTCATGAAGCCACTTTTCCTTTGGCAAATACCACAGCAAATTTCTGAGCCGAAGCTCGATATAATCCTTCCAACAGGCTGATATCGAATCCGTTAATATTCATTAATGATCCCAACAATCTCCTCTAATCCAACACACTACTCTGGTGACATGACACATCAATACAGGCCTAAGCCATAACTTGCACAATACGCGCACCGACAAGCAACTGCCCGAACATACTCAATCATGAAAATGACTCAAATGAAAGAGCTGTACCTCAAGATCACCAATACCACCACAACACAAGGCTGATAACCCGTATCACATCATAGGAACAAAACACACGAATCCAACCCGCAAGTTCATACCTCTACATAACTTCGCTGCAATGCGTGATCCTATCCAAACACTGCTCCACATGAAACACCTCAAGTCACTCTGCTCGAAATTGATGACCACGCGCAATTGATGTCTAGAACCAAAGTAAATCATTATAACCACGGTAAATCAAATACGTAACACCACACCATATGTGCCTATAACTCACATATCCTAATACCTCGCAACATAGAAAGGTAACTCATAGATCTCCCCAGATTACTAATAAGCTCAATAATAATAGAATCAACATATCCCTCAACCATACAATTCAGAGCCAACCAAGCCGACTCAAGTTAGAACACACATCCACATTGGCCTGCCAACGAACTCATTATCAAGGAAATCCTGAAGCTGCTCCTTCGACTTCTTTAACCCTGCCGGGCCATACGATACGGTGCCCAGCATCAAATCAATGCCAAAATCAACAACCTTGCTTGGCGACATGCCCGACCACAAGAAACACATCCGAAAAGTCCCTCACCACCGGGACTGAATCGATGGTAGAAGCCTCTACACTGACATTTATCACGAACGCCCCTACTAAGAAAGACAATCCTTCCCAGCCATCCGTTGGGTTTTCAAAATATAAACCACTCCACTAGGACATAATCCGTCGAACCTCGCCACTCAATCCGTGGCATTTTCGGCATAGCAACAGTGCCGCCTTAGTGCAATAGTCCAGAATGACACAACACGGAGACAACCAGTCTGAACCCAATATCATATCCAAATTCTAACATATCAAGCAACAAAAGATCCGTTCGGGTCTCCAAACCCTAATAGTCACTAGACAATGCCAATACACGCGACCCACAACCATAACATGGCTTGAACATGAGAATTCTCAGTCTCCAACTCCATATAGCACACGAATCAACATACCTGATCCCAATTCCACCGTCTAAAGGCATACCACACCTCAAATACCCAATCATTCCGCGAGAGATACTCTAAAATTCTTCTATGCCACCAAACAATCTCGAATATTAGCAGTCGATCTACCAAGAAAGTGCCGCAATAATACCAAAGTACCATCAACTTAATCACATTGCCTTTTTCTGAAACATAAACCCTTATCAAATCACCCCAAATTAGCAATACCATTTCCTTAATCATCCGAAAGACCCTTTCTCTAATTATCTGAAGCTCATTTCTCTAATTGTCTGAGACTGCCCGCTGCCTAAGAGTTTTATGACCTTCCTTTCAGAACTAAACTGTAGCCTTACACACACAATCTCAATCCTCCACAGCATACCACATATACCATACCATCCTAGGATAACATGAGGACTTCATATCTCTTCTGAGCCACCAGCAACTATGTACCTAACCAACCAAGACTTTCCATTGAACATCTGGAAGAAAATCACTACACATCCCACGTCCCTCATGCCAGTAGAAAATATACATCTCTAGCCATGGTAGAAATCAACAAGAACTCTCCGCCTTCCCTTTGCACAACCAAGTCCGTCAGGAATGAATCTTCCTAACTCAATCACCTACGCAGGCCACTAAAACCCAAGAGCATTGCTGCGAAATACCCGTAAAAACTCATTACCTCGAACACCCCCAAGGAATTAATCATATCCTTATCATATCGGTCCGTCCTACTATCAAACTATCCCATCTATCCAAGCTCCTTTTTGATTTACCTTCGACTTGATACTCCTTCTTGCTATAACATCACCATTCCTCAACCCAAACTTACCACACGATACCCAAGCATAAAACCACACTGTTCAAGGCTCATAAGCCGCTGAGTACTCTCTTAAATGTTTCCAAAAGCACCACGTTCAAAATGCTTCCTCTGAAGAGACTTCCTACGAATCCAAAGCCATTACCTTCGACTTCCTGACACTGATATATAGAATCCCATAATTAAAATAGAAAATACCACAAGTCTTGCCATCTTCCAATGAAAACTTAGTTTCTAGCCACATATACAACTTGAAGATACCCAATTGTTACATGTAAAATCTTGAACCCATTAGAACCATTCTCGAGAGTCATCCACTCTACTCACACTGTAATTAGCCTGATCAAACAAACTGAACAACTCGTGCCTCATTGGCACTCTGACACCGCAGAATGTGACATTATTCCATTACAACCAAGCAACTTCCTGCTCTATGCACCGAGCATCCTTTACCAACAACAACTCAAGACATCTCGTGATTCTCACACACCTATGAAGCATCCTATAATCTTTGTTAAGAATTTTCCTTTACTCAAGCCATCCTCGGTCTCAATCTCCGTAGGCTATAACTGATTCACCTGGATGCCTCAATTTGGAGCCGACATAGCATATAACTGTGCAATCAACTAATCAATAGCAGACTCCCCCACTTGGCTCGAAGCCATAGATCAACAGACACTCAATAACTCATAACGCTTATACTCTATTGATGCCATAATACCATAGTGAGATTAAAAATCCTTTGCAAGATTGTGAAAACACAGATCATCTAGAATTTTTACTGTTCTACAAATGTTGCATTCACTCTCACAACAGTTACACCCACCCTCTAAGAGACCTAATTTAAATTAAAAGACATATCTTTCGCTCGCAAATGAGATCTTCTAACAGACACATAAGGATCGCTCAACCTCAGAACACTTCGTAGGAGATAACCCACCTGCTTTGCCTCCAACTACATTTCTGTATACCTCCCCACCGTCATAAACTGTACGCAGTCACTTAGTCTTCCTGAGTCTGAACTCATACCGCAACATGAAATTTACTTCACTCACAACTGGGAAACATGAAAAGATTCTTCACACGCTCATAACTCGGGGCTATACCTCAATCGAGATGAAAATCAAGCACCTAATAGTTCTTCTATCCTCCAGCAGGCCCTTCTCGTCGCTTCCAAATCATATGGGTACATCTCACAGTACTAACATACTCATCACATAGCCATCCCACCGTCACTTCCACTAATAGGGACACTGCCGAACATATAAGTTCAAAAACACTTTCTCACATAATCAGAAACTTGGTGCTCAAGCTATAGGCAAAAATCCAGCCTCAAGTCCTCTGGATTGGCCCAATATCAACTCACAGAGATCACATCTCGCCCCTCTATTAGGGAATCACAAGCCATCAATGCACATTTGATACTAAGCGCTCATGCGCGCATACAAACGTGTGGAAGGAATTCAAGGAGTTACATTTCAAGCTGAATCAAGGACGCATGATAAGAATTCAAGAATGTGAAGTTTTTCTAAAGGTTCTGCAGCCTCTCGAGGATAAATATAGATGCCTCCATACCGATCCACAAGACTCTACTAAACCTACTCATGACTCATGAGACATGTAACCTAGGATCTGATACCAACTTGTCACGACCCTAACCCGGACCCGGTCGTGATGGTGCCTCTCGTGAAGACAAGGCCATCCAACTATTCCCAATTCAACATTAAACAGTTAAAACAATAGTAAAATAGTCTAAGACATGATTAATAATAAGAAGTAGCAGATAATATCGATAAAAATGCAGAAACACAACCCAACACAGTCCTAACCGGGGTGTCACAAGTCACGAGCATCTACTGGGGTCTAAATACAACTGAAAAGTCTGAAAACGTACAAAATACAGACTAATGAAATAAAGAAGAAGAAAAGCAGTGCTGCGAATGCCGGCAGCTACCTTGCTAAACTCTGATGACCCTGCCTCCGAGCAGCCAATACCTGCTACCGGGTTCATAAATACCTGAATCTGCACACAAGGTGCAGGGAGTAAAGTGAGTACACCAACTCAGCGAGTAATAATCATAACTAAAGTCTGAATGGTAAGAAATCATGAAAAGTGTGTCAACATGCTATATAGAAGCAGTTCAAAACCCAGTAAGAAAGCAATGAAGCTGTAAAATCTCTTTAAACATCTTAGCTCAGTTTAAACTTCTTTGAAAATGACTTTTTCAACAGTTGTGCAAATGAATGCAAAACAATTAGTATAGATTATCAAAGAAATCCGCCCTTCGGGCACAAATACACAATTAAACAGGTACATGACAGACAAATAAGAAAGATAAGCATAAAAGGTTCGCCCCTCGGGCTATATCTCACATCACAATGGGTACCCGCGCTCACTAGGGGTGTGTAGACTCCTGGAGGGGCCCTTACGGTCCAAGCGCAATATCAAGACACCTCGTGGCATCATAAGCATGCTTTCGGCCTCATATCAATATCAACAAGCCACCTCGTGGCGTACATATCTCAGGCCCTCGGCCTCATAATAAAATTAGTGTATCACCACTGCGGCGTGCAGCCCGACCCAAAAGTATCCTAACAACACAAGCCCTCGGCCTTACTCAGTCAAAAATCACATAAGCTACTCAGGCAACAGTAAAAATGATGCTCAGCACAAAATAAGATTTATAATATCATTTCAAATGTTAAAGCAGAGTAAACATGGCTGAGTTTTGAAAATAGTAGAATATAGCATGACTGAGTATAAGTTTAAAGTCAAAATAGTGAGGAAATATCAATAAAAATCCTTGAAGGGGTCAAATAGTTGGCACGAAACCCAAATATGGCATTCAACCCAAATAATGATGATATCAAATAGATTTCAGTTAAATATATGGTAAAATCATCAATCGGGACGAACCAAGTCACAATCCCCAATAGTGCACGACCCCACGCTCGTCATCAAGCGTGTGCCTCACCTAAATATAGTACTACGATGTGCAATCCGGGGTTTCAAACCCTCAGAACATCATTTACAATCATTACTCACCTCGATCCGATCCAACCTCTAGCCCGCGATGCTTTTGCCCGCACGAATCGACCTCCGAATGCTCCAAATCTAGCCACAATCAGTACATAATCATTAAAATATGCAAAGGGAACAAAGCCCACTCGAAAATATCCAATTTACATCCAAATCCCGAAATTGCTCAAACCTGATAACTAGGGATTTTGATGCATTTTATACTCCTTCTTGCTTATGTTTTGATTGGAAATTCGTACAAAATAGTCCCAAAAGGCTCAGAAGTTGTGCTTGATTGCAGGTTTGATCAACAAAGTGATAATATGTCAAAGATCAGCTCAAAAGGAGTAAAACTTGCACAAGTACCAAGACAAGACAAAGATTAGGCAAAACAAGCCCAATGCGGCCACACACAATTCTGTGCGGTCGGCACAAGGAGGTTTAGAGAGGTGGCATTCAGGCAAAAAGGGCAATGCGGCCGCACTAGATTTTTTGCGGTCCGCACTAGGATTAATGCGGCTGCACTTGATTTAGTGCGATCCGCACTAAGAAGGATCAGAGAGTTGCCAACTTCCGAGTTTCAAGCCAATGCAGTCCGCACTAGAAGCCTCTGCGGCTGCAGTCCATTCTCTGCGGTCCGCAGTGCCTGAGTTTAGAGAGATGGGTTTTCAAGTGCAGAGCCTTAGTGTGGCCGCACACCATTTTGTGCGGTCCGCACTAGCCCCGCAGGGGTATTTTTGTCCAGATTTTCCAACTTAGTATAAATAGCTTCTTTATTTTTAGGGTATCAGATAGTTTTTAGTTGTAGCTGCGCTCGTGGGTTCGAAGTCTTTAGCTATTTTGGGCAATTTTATCTACATTTCAACATTGAATCTTATTGTTTATCTTAGTAATTAATTAATATGAGTTGTTCTTCATCTATTTATTGCTTTTCTTCTTCAATTATGAGTAGCTAAACCTATAAGCTAGGGTTGTGGCTCAAACCTAGTATGGGTAACTGATGGGTCTTGTGTTTTAGGGCTAGATTGACTATGGGTGTTTGATATTTGGGCTAATTTCATGTTTAATTGTTGAATTAGTGGTTGCAAACACTAGTTTGTGTTTAGTTGACTTGAGCTCTTATTGAGAAAGAGAGCTTGAGTCTCTGAAATTGGTCCAACAAGGAATTAGGGCATACTCAAGAGATTGATAGCTCCAATTAAAGGGTTAAACCTCGAGAGAGTAATACCCGACTTGAACCTTGATTGCTTGTGCAAATTTGCATACCCAATTGGTCTTGAGAAAGTCAAATTGAGCAAAATCACTCGAACCACCGAGAGGTGTAGAGTGGGTAAAATCGTGCAACGGTTATATCATACTCCCCAAATATGTCAATCATGCCTTAGACTCAAGTATCCGTTAATTGACCACCTAGGCGGAAGTCACTACCCTAGTGCCTTTTAAACCATTTGAGCAACCCGCAACATTTTACTCTTAGCTTACTCTAGTTTAATTCACCATTGTAGTTTGATAAAAGTAGAAGTAAAACAAAAACCCAAAAATGTTTAGAAGTGTAATTTGGAACACGTACATAACCCTAAATTAGATAGATACTCGACTCCATTCCTAGCTCCATGTGGAAATCGATCCTGACCCTGATATCTGGTAAAAGCTATTGCGACCCTCTCTTCCTACTTTTTAGTAGTGTGGAGTAGGCTACGATAACTTTTTGGCGCCGTTGCCAGGGAGCTAATGGTTTTGGCTATCTATTTAGTTAGTTTTGTGTATTGTTCTTCTTTCTTTCTTTATTACTAACTTGTTTGTGTCATAACTCAGGTACCAAATGGCAGCGAACAACGCTAATGACCCTCTTGGAAATGTGATTGCGGGGGAGGAGGTTGATGATGTCGGAGATGATGAGGTGCCTCTTGTACCTCAAGGACAACGTAGAGGCCGCCAAGCCAATGCGAATGATAATAACAATATTCCAGACCCTCCTCCACCACTTCCAAGAGTGGCTCCTAGAGTGCTTCCGAACCAAGGCTATGCAAGTTCCATTGTCCCACCCCCAATTCGGGCGGGCAATGTTCAAATAACCAATGTGATGTTGACTTTACTAGAGCAGCGTGGGTACTTCACGGGCGCTGCAAATCAAAATGCTTACAAACATCTCAAGGGGTTCGTGGATACATGTTGGGGGAGCAAGCAAACTAATGTGTCCGAGGATGCTATCCGGTTAAGACTCTTCCCATTCTCACGTAAGGGGAAGGCATTGGATTGGCTCGAGCGACTTTCCAACCATTCCATCACTACTTGGGATGAGTTGGCGGATAAGTTCATTGCTAAAGTTTTCTCACCGGGGCATATGGCGGCATTGCGAGATGAGATATTGCCTTAAAGCAAGAGCCCACAGAACCTTTGCATGAGATTTGGGAGCGTTATAGAACAATGGTGAAAGAATGCCCCAACAATGATATGACCGAGGCTATGATCCAACAAACTTTCTACCGGGGCATTAACACCACAAACCAATGCATAGTGAACCAACTTGTCGGGGGCAACTTTATGAAGCTGTCATATGATGAGGAATGTGATATACTTGACGAGATGGCTGACACTTCTTCTGTATGGCAAAGTAGAGCCAATGTGCCTCAAGGTGACCCCACGGTTACTAATTTGCACAAGGAATTACATGATCACGGGCAAGCTATAGCTGAGCTGACAACTACTATGAACCAATTGGCAAAGGCACAGTTGCAACAAGTCCAAAATCCTCGCCAAGTGAATGCCATAGAGGGTGTCAATATGCTTGTTAACAAAAGAAGGCAAAGAAAGAAACAAAACCAAGGGAATTCTGAGCAATTTAATGATGACTGTGATGGATTTCAAAATGATGGTTATGATGAACAAAGTGAAGAGGTTCAATACGTGAATAATTATCACGGCCAACGGGGTAACTCTTCCAAACAACAACAATGGAAACCTCAAGGCAATTGGGGCAATCAACAATAAAACAATGGTAATTCGGGGAACAACAACCAAAACAACAACTGGGGCAATCAGAACAACAACCAGAGCAACCAAGGGAATTGGAATGGTAATAACAACAATTGGGGTGGCAATAACAATCAAGGTGGATGTAACAATGGAAACCAACGAAACCGGGGGCAAGGCTTTCAAAGGCCCCCAATGTACCAACAACCGAACAATCCACCCCCATTTCCATCTCAAGGTCCTAGTTCTTCTAGCAATGATATGGGTATAATTGAAATGATGTTCGAACAAATGAAGAAGAAGAATACGGACTCAGATGCTCGGTTAGCTTCCCACAATACCTTTATCAGAAATTTGGAGGTGTAGTTAGGCCAAATCTTACAGTCTTTAAATACTCGCCCTAAGGGGGCTCTACCAAATGATACGGTAGTGAACCCAAAGGGTGGGAACAACCATGTTATGGCGGTTACAACAAGAAGTGGGAGAGGTAGTGATGTGAATGCCTCCAAACAAAAGCAAATCTTAGATGATGATGTTGAGTTGCAAGAAAATGAAGTCCCTTTGGTAGTTAAAGATGCGGTTGATGAAAAGGTGAATAAAGAAGTTAGGATTGATATTCAAGATGTTGAGGTGGAAACTTAAAATGATGTGAACCTGTTTAGGGAACACATAATGGATATGCTAGCGTCGGTTGTGCCAAAAGCCAAGGCTCCTTTATGAAGTCCACCTCCATTTTATCCTCAAAGGCTCGCAAAGAAAAAGAATTATAATCAGTTTAAAAAGTTCATTGACATGATGAAGAGCTTATCTATTAATGTGCCTTTGGTGGAGGCACTTGAACAAATGTCGGGCTATGCAAAATTCATGAAAGACTTGGTCACAAAGAAGCGTTCTATGGATTGTGAAACTATAAAGATGACTCACCAAGTTAGTGCTATAGTGCATTCAATGGCCCCGAAGCTTGAAGATCCCGGTGCTTTCACCATTCCTTGCACCATTGGGAGTGTGGATTTTGCCAAGGCTCTATGCGATTTAGGGGCGAGTATCAATTTGATGCCCTATTCTGTTTTCAAGACTTTGGGTATCGGGCAGCCGAGGCCGACTTCTATGAGATTACAAATGGCAGATAGAACAATGAAGAGACCATTGGGTATTATTGATGATGTGCTTGTTCGGGTGGACAAATTTATCTTGCCAGCTGGCTTTGTGATCTTGGACTACAAGGTGGACTATGAAGTTCCTATCATATTAGGAAGAACTTTCCTAGCTACGAGGAAAGCATTGGTTGATGTGGAAGCAGGGGAACTCACCTTCCGGGTGGGTGATGAAAAGGTGGTCTTTCATGTGTGCAAATCAATGAAGCAGCCCAACAGTACCGAGGTGTGCTCTTTTGTTGACCTCGTCACAACAGTGATAATTGATGACACCAGTGCAATGATCAATGTGGAGGACCCATTGGAGGCCGTACTATTGAATCTTGATGTCAATGAGTTTGCAAGTCGGGTGGAGTGCATAAATGCTTTACATGGAATGGGCTCTTATTCTTATGAGCCTAGGAAATTATCTTTGGACCTCGAGAATAGAAAGACTCCACCAACAAGACCTTCAATTGAGGAACCTCCGGTGTTGGAGTTGAAACCACTGACTCCACACCTCAAGTATAAGTTCTTAGACAATTGTATAAGAGCCCATTTGGGGGATATTCTTTCTTCTTGTCTTACTAACCTGCAAGTTGATGCCACATTGGCAGTGCTTCAAAAGCCGAAAAAGGCAATTGGATAGACTTTAGCTGATATTCGGGGGATAAGCCCCACATTTTGTATGCATAAGATTATTCTAGAAGATAATGCAAAGCCTTCCTTGGAGCATCAAAGGAGGTTTAATTAGGCAATGCAAGAAGTTGTGAAAAAGGAGGTGATCAAGTGGTTGGATGCCGGGGTTATGTACCCCATCTCTGATAGCTCTTAGACTTCACCGGTACAATGTGTACCGAGGAATGGTGGAATTATCGTGGTTGAAAATTCACAAAATGAGTTGATTCCTACCAGAACCGTCACCGATTGGAGGTTATGCATGGATTATCGCAAGTTGAAAAAATTGACCCGCAAGGATCACTTTCCTTTGCCTTTTCTTGATCAGATGCTAGATCGACTTGCTTGGCGTGCCTTCTACTGTTTCTTGGATGGGTATTCTAGGTACAACCAAATCTTGATTGCTCCAGAAGATCAGGAGAAGGCCATATTCACTTGTCCATATAGCACTTTTTCCTTCTCTAGGATGCTTTTTGGGTTGTGTAATGCACCGGCTACATTTCAGCGGTGTATGATAGCCATTTTCACCGATATGGTAGAAGACATTTTGGAGGTGTTCATGGATGACTTTAGTGTTGTGGGAGACTCATTTGATGAATGCTTGAAGAATCTTGATAGAGTTCTGGCCCGTTGTGAAGAAACCAATCTTGTTCTCAATTAGGAGAAATGCTACTTTATGGGGGAAGAAGGAATTGTTCTTGGGCATAAAATTTCGAAACATGGCATTGAGGTTGATAAAGCAAAGATTGAAGTGATTTCAAGGCTCCCTCCCATACATCTGTCAAGGGAGTTCGAAGTTTTCTTGGGCATGCGGGGTTCTACCGGAGATTTATGAAAGACTTTTCGAAGGTAGTGAATCCTTGTGCAAGTTGTTGGAAAAAGATGCTAAGTTCGTGTTTGATGAAAAATGTATGCAAGCCTTTGAACGTTTCAAGAATAAGTTGACCACCACTCCTATCATTACCGCGCCTAATTGGAGCTTACCCTTTGAGCTCATGTGTGATGCAAGCGATATTGCGGTTGGGGCGGTTTTTGGTCAAAGAGTGAACAAAATGTTTCATCCGGTGTACTATGCGAGCAAGACAATGAATGATGCTCAAATGAACTACACGATGACCGAGAAAGAACTTTTGGCTATTGTGTTCACAATGGAAAAATTCCGGCCGTATCTTATGGATGCTAAGGTTATTATTCATACCAACCATGTCGCACTCCGGTACTTGATGACGAAGAAGGATTCCAAAGCTAGACTGATGCGATGGGTCTTGTTACTTCAAGAGTTTGATTTGGAGATTGTGGACCGGAAGGGTAGTGAGAACCAAGTGGCGGACCACTTGTCCCACTTAGAGGAGGAGGGGAGGCCTCGTGATGGCCTAGAGATCAATGATTCATTTCCTGATGAACAACTCCTTTCGGTGTCGATGAATGATATGCCATGGTTTGCCAATGTTGCTAATTTCCTTGTGACTGGTATAATCCCGTGTGAGCTCTCTTCTAACCAAAGGAAGAAGCTCAAGCGGGATTGTTTTGATTTCTATTGGGATAAGCCGTATTTGTTCAAGATTTGCACGGATGGGGTGATCCGAAGGTGTGTCTCAGAGGAAGAACAATTGAGTATCTTGGAGGCTTGTCATTCCTCTCCCTATGGTGGCCATCATGGCGGGGCGAGGATGGCTTCTAAAGTTCTTAGTTGTGGGTTTTATTGGCCAACTTTGTTCAAAGATGCAGGTGATTTTGTGAAGAGATGAGACGAATGCCAAAGAGTGGGTGGAATTTCAAAGAAAGATGAGATGCCTCTCAATTCCATCCTTGAGGTTGATATTTTTGATGTGTGGGGCATTGATTTCATGGGCCCATTTGTTAGCTCTTGTGGGAACACTTACATTCTTGTGGAGGTGGACTATGTTTCAAAGTGGGTTGAAGCCATGTCTTTGCCCAACAATGAGGCCCAGAGTGTTGTTGCATTTCTCAAGAAAAACATTTTTACAAGGTTTGGTACTCCGCTGCAATCATAAGTGATTGGGGGTCTCATTTTTGCAATAGAGCTTTCGACACTTTGCTTTCAAGTATGGTGTCAATCGCAAAGTTTCTACTCTCTATCATACTAAAGCAAGTGGTCAAGTTGAAGTCTCCAATAGGGAAATCAAAAGCATATTGTCAAAAACGGTCAATGCAAATAGGACAGATTGGTCAAAGAAGTTGGATGACGCTCTATGGGCTTATAGGACTGCTTACAAGATTCCAATTGGTATGTCTTCATATAGGTTGGTGTTTGGGAAAGCTTTCCATTTACCGGTCGAGTTAGAGCACAAGGCCATGTAGGCTTTGAGGAAGCTAAATCTTGAGTGGGATATTGTAGCCAATCTTCGTGTGGAGCAGCTTAATGAACTTGACGAATTCTGATTCCATGCCTACTCCAGTTCATCCTTATACAAGGACAAGATGAAGTACCTTTATGATAAATATGCTCGCGGAAAGGAATTCAAAGTAGGCGATTTGGTTCTCTTGTTCAACTCCCAGTTACGTCTATTTTCGGGAAAGCTCAAGTCAAAATGGAGTGGACCTTTTGAAGTGGTGTGTGTGACCCCGTTTGGTGCTCTTGATTTAAAGACAAAAATGGTAAAGTTTTTAGAGTGAATGGGCATAGGGTCAAGCACTACTTGGGAAAAATTGATGACAGCCACGTGGTGGCCCTTCTTCATTTCAAATGATGTGATGGTAACCTGCGTCGTGCCGTGATGTTAAATCAGGCGCTCATGTAGTGTAGGATTGATTTTTGGGCTAACTGGTTATGAGATGTTAAATGATTGTGTGGATGCAGTGCAGGACATAGTGCAAAAAAAGTGTTCAGGTCTCTGAGTTGTGATACGGTCGCACTGGTGAAGGAGGAAATGTCCAACTCTCTGAAGATTGCCATCGCCGCCGTAGTACATTTTGTGCGGTCCGCGGTGGACCACTACGGCCGCATGGCATTTTGTGCGGACCGTAGTGGGTTGCCTGTGTAAAACTTGAAAAGGCTATGTAGTGCGATTCGCACTGGGGTAGGTAAGCTGGGTCCCATGACTTTTTCCATAAATAGTACCTGAGGCCCAGCGTTTACACTTTTCGAACCTTTGATTCTCTGAACCCTTAAAGCACTGTTCATCAACCCCTTTGCTCGTAATTAATTATTCTGAACTAATTGTCATCTTTTCATCTCACATCTGGTAAATCTATTTCTTTTTAATTGCTTTAATTTTGTTATTTCTTTTCCTTTTTTTTATTTGACTGTTATTTTTTTCTTCCTTTATTTTCCTTCATTGATTAGGTTAGGGTAATTAATCTATTGATTAAAATAGACTCAGTTAGTTAAATACACTTGGCAACATGTATGGACACTTTAGGTGAAAATTGGGCTTAAAAATCAAAATCTCGTAAACCCTAACTTAGTGCCTCAGCTGGGCACTCAGTGCGAACCGCGGTCAATTCTATTCAGTCAACGGTGCTTGTGTGCGGTCTGCAGTAACATTTTGTGCGGACCGCATTACTGAATGTCCTGAAAGTTGAACTTTGTGGACTGCGGCCGCACTACATTTTGTGCAGACCGCAGTAGTCCCTAGCGTCCGCACTACCTTTTGTGCGGTCCGTGCTGCCTGGATACAGAGAGTGGGTAGTCTGAACCCCACCTCTGTGTGGAATGTATGGCCATTATGTGCGGTTCGCATTGACCCCTGTGGGGCCGCACACCATTTTGTGCGGTCCGCACTACATAATTTCTGCAATAGTATGCAACTCATTCTGTAACACTGCTTTCAACTGTCTACTGATACTAACAAACTCATTTGATTGTGCTTGCAGACTATGGTGAAACAATGAGGTAAAGGCTCTAAACAACCAAGTAGAGGAGAATCCTCCTGGGGAGGGAAACAGAAAATGGTAAGATTGACTGTTCAAGCCCGGCAAAATATAAACATGAGGAAGATGATTGAAGCTGCTGATAGGGCCGTTGACATGTCTGGGAGTGAGTACGAGCCCTCCCGGGAGATATCTTTGGACTCAATCCTAGAATACATCCCAGACTGGCCGGAGAGAAACAGACTAAGAGACACTCCTCCCACTTCCCCTGTTGCCCAAGCGTCAGTAAATGTGTCTTCTGGGTCGTCTGAGGGCTCAGCTGAAGGCGGTGGGGATGAATACTCCACCTCTCCCACAACTTCATTATCTGGAGAGGGTGCAGTAGGCGTTGAGGAGGAAGTAGGAGGAGAAGAAGTAGTTGGAGAAGGGGTGAACCTCAGGTGGGGGGTATTGCTAGAACTAGGAAACCAGAGGTGTGGCAAGACCGGTTTGTTAGTGAGGTAGCGTACCACAAATTCAGGGAATGGTGGCCGGTGAGGAAATTAATCCCGGAGCGGAGTTTTATTGATAGAGATCTACTGCCTCACAACCCCAATGTGAGGAGGCAGTTTAGGGAGAGAATTAACTGGGAGTACTTTCTGGGTAAATGTGTAGATGCCAACGAGCACTTGGTCAAGGAATTCTACACCAATGTTTCCCACATCTAAAAGGGCACAAAAGTGACCAAGGTGCAACATCAGAAGGTGCTGTTTGATGGGAAAACAATAAATGACTACCTTGGCTTTGATGAACAGGATGAGGCATTATTTATGGCAAAGATGGAAATGGGTGAGGAAGTCCGTCCCTGGCTGGCATAGTATCTGGCAATCCCAGGTACTACCCCCGACTGGTTGGCTGCGAGCGTCAAGATTCTGAGACGTAGTTTGAACTTCGAGGCAAGGGGGTGAGAAACATTTGTATGTAGCAGGTTGGACCCCGCGACTCATGACAACTCCCTCCCTCTTCACCGGGCAGTTTTGGTGGCATCGATCATGACAGGGAACCTAATTAATGTGGTAAATGTTATGTCTAGGATAATCACAATAATGGGCAGTGAGCATGACAGAAACTACCCTTTCCCTAGTTTTCTGACTATGTACTTCCGAGACCTAAAAGTTGAAAAGAGGCCATTTTTCATCAAGATCAAAGCGAAGGCCCCATTTTCTTGGTACATCATACAGGGGGATGATAACCCCAAGAGCAAGAACTTCAAGGGAACAACTATTGCTCCAACTGGTCAGTCTGAAGAGCCAGTTGTGGTAGTGGCTCCTGCTCAGCCTGCCTCCACCTCCACTGGTATCCCTCCTAGCTCATCCACCTCAGCAGACCTAGAAATCCCTTCTTCCTTTGCCTATCCAATGACTGCCCACCGACTGAGCCAGGCTCTTCTCAGTATCAAAAACTGGATGCAAACTGTGTCATCCAAGTTATCTACCCTCACTACCATAGTAGAGGCTCAGTCGGCACCTCCACCTCCACAGGTCCCCTAGTCCATAGAGGATGCTCTCAAGGAGAGTTTAGCGAACCAAAAGAAAATCCTCGGCATTCAGAAGTTGCTCACAGATGCAGTTGCTTCACACAACCAGGCTCTCAAGGAGCTTGCTAAGGAGCACAAGAAGTTGAGAAAGACGCGGGCTTCCAAGGAGTCCGTAAAGGTGCTGAGGGTCGATGTTGATAGAATAAAGGCAGATCATCTGCCTTTGGACTTATTGCTATAGGACCCAGTACCATCAGCTCATCCCCAACCCGAGTAGTCCCAATGGCCTCCCAAGAGGAAGAGGATGATCCCCAGAGTGGACGATGCAATCATCCAGTTGGCAGACCCACCGGAAGCCTCCTCCAATCAGCCACAAGATGCACCTCAGGAGCCTGTCCAAGCCCAAGTCCCAGCAGCACAACAGCAGGCCACAAGGAACCAGTCTGAGGTTCCAGAGCACAGTGAGGACCTAGGGACCACTCAGGAGCCCAAGCAGACAGACAGGCCATAGGGAGTCCCTATATCCTTTTTCCCTTTCTCTTTTTGGTGCTTTATTTAGTTTAATTGGCATTGGGTACAATGCCAGCTTTCATTTGAGGGGGTAAGCCCTACTTTTATGGATTCATTCGGATGATTGTATATATATTTGATACTTTTTATGCTTTCTTTATCTTTTCATCTTTGGGTTGTATATAATTTTAACATTTCGTTACATTTATCGCACTTTTATTTTACTTTGGGTCTGTATATAAAGTTATGCTACATTGTACATATTCATCCCATCTATTATATATTCGACAAATCTCATCTTGTATATATTCATTTTACTTTCCGCAACTTTTCATTCTTAGCTTCTTATTTATGATTCATAGCTTCTTGTTTTGAAAGTTTGCAATAAGGCTTTGGTTTTCTTAATGCCACGATTCTTTCCAAAGGTGGAATTTTGTGTGAACCGGGTGGCTCTTCCCAATGATGGATGGCGTGACAACCTTCTTAGGGGTTTGAGTCCGTTTTTCATTTTTGTTTTTAGTAGTTAGTAGTTAAGGGTGCCTCAATCAAAGCTTCACTTGGGCCTAGCACATTTGCCTTTGATCTTATGGTCAAAAACAAATTGTTGTGTCTAGGATGGTGAAATTCGTGACATTGAGACTCTTGTGTTGACCGATAATCATCAAGTGGTTTTTCAGGACCAGTGTGTGCTCAAATCTTATCTAAGGCCATTGCGGGACCCCGACTCTATGTCTTTAGCGACCCCATAGATTGTGTGGTGAGTAATTGCATTGCAAGTCCAAGTCCCGAGCCATTGGTCTAGAACTTGCCCTGAATGTTTGTTGAGGCGAAATCCTAAGTGAATTTTGACTTGAGACATGATTATAGGCTCTCCTTGGTCCAAATGATAGCTTGAACACTTCCATAACCTACCAGTGATAAGATCCCTAGTCAACCCTTTTGAGCCTTAGACCTTTTCCCTTCAAGACCCATAATATAAACCTATACCCGTTCTAAAAGATACCCTCTCTTGGCACCCGATCTTTCCTTTAGCACATGGTAAAAGCATAAGTTTGGGGGGAGAGACGATAATTGCAACAAAGTGGTAAAAAGGCACAAAAATGAAGAAAATGAAAGGCAATGAAAAAGAAAGAAAAGCAAAAAGATAAAAAGAATGTTCAATGTGAAAAAGAATAAAAAGGGACTCAAGAAAAGCAATGAATGAAAGGTGTGGAAAGTTAAAAAAAATGAGAAAAGGTTTGAAATGTATAAGAAAGAGTGACAGTGTGTCGCTCTAACCCCTTAGAAAGAAGTGAAATGACTCAAAGAGTCAAGTGAATGTGTGCCAAATGAAACAAAAGAAGTGCTTAAGGGAAGATGAAACCTACTTAGACCAAACATCTCCTACCCTGAACCAAAAGCCTTCACAATGTCTCCACAAAATCTCTATATGATCTTGAGTTGAATGAAGCTTACATTAGTGGTGACTCACATAAGGGGCAAGCATATGGTACTTAGAGCCGGACTTTTTCTTGAGATAAATGAGTGGATTTCTAATAACCTCGTTCTGAGTGCCATTATTCTAAATGTGAGGTTTGCTGAGGGAGAGTCAAGGATGTGTGAGTTTGGGTTCAACAATGACCAAAGTAATAGAAAAAGTTCTTTGATATGTTTAGTCAATTCTTGATGCTCTTGTGTCGCACTTAATCCATGGAGTTTCAAAGAGTAAAAGTTGTTATTGATTCATTTGTATTGAGGGCAATTGTTAGTCCCAATTGATGCTAGATGAGGTTACTTTAGGACAACTGAAATTTTCTTGGATGTTCTCTTGAAAGGTGGGTCTTATTTTCTTTTGCTTGAGGACAAGCAAAAGCTTAAGTTTGGGGGAGTTGATAACTAGGGATTTTGATGCATTTTATACTCCTTCTTGCTTATGTTTTTATTAGAAATTCGTACAAAATAGTCTCAAAAGGCTCACAAGTTGTGCTTGATTGCAGGTTTAATTAACAATGTGACAAGATGTCAAAGATCAGCTCAAAATGAGTGCAACTTGCACAAGTACCAAGACAAGACAAAGCTTAGGCAAAACAGGCTCAATGCGGCGGCACACCATTCTGTGCGGTCCGCACAAGGAGGTTGAGAGAGGTGGCATTCAGGCAAAAAGGGCAATGCGGCCGTACTAGGTTTTGTGCAGTCCGCAATCGATTTAGTGTGGCCTGCAGTAAGAAGGATCAGAGAGTTGCCAAATTCCGAGTTTCAAGCCAATGCGGTCCGCGCTCCATTTCATGCGGACCGCACTAGAAGCCTCCGCGGCCGCAGTCCATTCTCTGCAGTCCGCAGTGCCTGAGTTAAGAGAAATAGGTTTTCAAGTGCAGAGCCTTAGTGCGGCCACACACCATTTTGTGCGGTCCGTACTAGCCCCGCAGGGGTATTTTGTCAAGATTTTTCAACTTAGTATAAATTGCTTCTTTAGTTTTAGGGTATCAGATAGTTTTTAGCTGTAGCTGCGCTCGTGGGTTCGAAGTCTTTAGCTATTTTGGCAATTTTATCTACATTTCAACATTGAATAATATTGTTTATCTTAGTAATTAATTAATATGAGTTGTTCTTCATCTATTTCTTGCTTTTCTTCTTCAATTATGAGTATTTAAACCCATAATCTAGGGTTGTGGCTCAACCCTAGTGTGGGTAATTGATGGGTCTTGTGTTTTAGGGCTAGATTGACTATGGGTGTTTGATAATTGGGCTAATTTCATGTTTAATAATTGAATTACTGGTTGCAAACACTAGTTTGTGTTTAGCTGACTTGAGCTCTTCTTGAGAAAGAGAGCTTGAGTCTCTGAAATTGGTCCAACAAGGAATTGGGGCGTACTCAAGAGATTGATAGCTCCAATTAAAGGGTTAAACCTCGAGCGAGTAATACCCGACTTGAACCTTGATTGCTTGCGCAAATTTGCATACCCAATTGGTCTTGAGAAGGTCAATTCGGGTAAAATCACTCGAACCACCGAGAGGTATAGAGTGGGTAAAATCGTACAACGGTTATATCATACTCACCAAATATGTCAATCATGCCTTAGACTCAAGAATCCGTCTATTGACCACCTTGGCGGAAGTCACTACCCTAGTGCCTTTTAAACCATTTGAGCAACCCGCAACATTTTACTCTTAGCTTATTCTAGTTTAATTCACCATTGTAGTTAGATAAAAGTAGAAGTAAAACAAAAGCCCAAAAATGTTTAGAAGTGTAATTTAGAACACGTACACAACCCTAAATTAGATAGATACCCAACTTCAACTTCTAGCTCTTTGTGGAAATCGATCCCGACCCTAAATCGGGTAAAAGCTGCTTCGATCCTCTCTCACTACTTAATAGTAATGCAGGGTAGGCTGCAATCAAAACCCAGGCCCCGAGACTACATCTCGAAACTCGATAAAATTAACATCAATGGAATCCTCATCCTCTCACGAGTTCATACATATCAAATTTACCAAAATCCGACCTCATCTGGTCACTTAAATTTTAAAAATTCACTCTCCAATTTCAAGCCCTAAATTCCTAACTCTTCCTCTAATTTCCCCCAAATTTTCATGATTAAACAATGATATAATCACCATAAACACAATGTATAAATCCCAAGTAGCTTACCTCTGTGGATACACTTGATCCCCTCTTGAAATCACAGCTTGGAGCTCCAAAATCACACAATAATGGTAAACAAATGACTGAAAATCGCGAAGGGCATTTTTATACCTTCTGCCCAGCTCTTTCGCACCTGCGATCCTATAAGCGCATCAACGCCACCGCTTTTGCGAAAAAACATCCACTTTTGCGTATTTCACTTATGACACCAGGACCCGCATCTGCGGTCAATCCACGCACCTGCGGTACCGCATTTGCAGTTTGTCACCCATTTCTGCGGAAAATCACTAAACAGCCGAAATTACGCATGTGCGATCATTCCGCATCTGCGGCTCCGCAGATGCAGTCTACATAGCCACTTCTACGGTTCCTACGATGCGGTCCCCAATCCGCAGGTGCGAAAATACCAGAAGCAGCAAATTCAGCAGCTGCAACAAAATCCAAACTTCTCTGTCAACCGTCCGAAGTCACCCTGAGGCCCCCGGGATCTCAACCAAAAGCACCAACATATTCTAATACCTTATTCAAACTTGTTCCGATCATCGAAATACCTCAAACAACATCAAATCACCCAAAACACATCAGATTCAAGCCAAAGTTTCTAAAATCTTCCGAATTTTTCTTTTGATCAAAAACCCAACCAAACCACGTCTGAATGACCTAAAATTTTGCACACACATCCCAAATGACACAACGGAACTACTGCAACTTCCGAAAGTCCATTCTGACCTCTATATTAAAATCTCACGTATCAACTGGAAATCGTCGAAATCTCGATTTCGCCAATTCATGCCTAAACCTTTCACGGACTTCCAAAATGCATTCCGATCACGCTCCTAAGTCCCAAATCACCTAACGGAGCTAACCAAATCATAAAAATTCTGATCCGAGATCATGTACAAACAAGTCAAATTTTGGTCAAACCTTTCGAATTACAAACTTCAAACTAATAATTGTTCTTCCAAATTTTATGCTAATTACCCTGAAAACCAAAACCAACGATTTACATGAGTCATAATACATCATACAGGGCATGTCATGCCTGAGAACTGGCGAGCCAAGTGCAAAAGCTCAAAACGACTGGTCGGGTCGTTATAAATTAACAGCTAAAAAATATGTTATATGAATCAAATTATCGTTAGTATGATCCTCACTCAGAAGATAATTCAAATCAAATGCCAGAAGCATTTGTTGATCCAAAATTAAATATCATATTTCAGCTGCAAATGCTCCTATTAAAATTAAAATCCCTGAAGGATAGAGTGTACTATATGCATGAAGCGTGGTAGAACAATTGGTTCCAAAGGTAACAATCCTTGAAAAATGATAGGAGCTACTGATCAAAATGATCATAATGAGTAGGAAATGAGCTCTAGAAGATCCCACGACATAACATTTCATGAAACTCCAGAAGAAGTTCAGGTACCTGAAAATAAAGAAATTGATGAGGTCTCAACAAGTTATGTCGCTTAGGAACTGACACAAAATGATCGTCGACAATATATTTGATATAATATAGTGCACAATATTGTAAAAATTGTGAGGATCGGACCAGCAGTCCAGACACTTGAAGATGTCATACCATTTAGATACAAGTCTTAACCTATATGACTTATTTGACTAAATCTATATGAAGATCCTTGAAGGATTAAAAGGGCCTGAAGCATATAATTCAAAGTCTTGAGAAATGTACTCGATCAAATTATAAAGATCTTTGTACGGTTTAAAGCAATATGTTGTGTGGTATAATCACCTCAGTAAATATTTGCTGAAAGAAAGTTACATAAATTATGTTATTTGTCCATGTATTTTTATAAAGAAAATGTCATCGAAATTTGTTACACTTGCTGTTTATGTTGGTGACATAAATCTTATTGGAACTCATGAAGAGCTCCAAGAGGGTCTTAAAAATGCTTTTACATGGAAAAAGTGTACCCATTAAGTACACCAATGGATATTCAATCACTTGAAATGAATAAGTATCCGTTCCAACCTCTAGAAGAGAATAAGGAACTCTTTGGTCCTTAAATACTCTATCTCAGTGTAGATGGTGTACTTATTTATCTTGATAATGCTAACAAAAGTGGTGCCGATCGTATTGGTAATGCAGATGCAGGTTATTTATCCGATACCCATAAAGCTCGATCTCAACCGGCAAGCAGGAAGTGCATATAATTGAGACCAGTGATTCATTCGAGAAACATGTGGGTTGGAATGTGATAAAAGACCCACAATATTATACGGAGACAATGTTTCATGCATAACCCAATTAATGGGAGGATTTATAAAAGAAGATATAACGAAGAATATTTCACTAGAATTATTCTACACACATGATATTCAGGAAAATTGTGACATTAATGTGCATCAAATTAGTTCAAGTGACAATCCAACAGATTGTCTTTACCAACTTCAACTTTTGAGAATATGGTATACAAGATTGAAATGCGGAGAATCAAATATTTGAAACAAGGTTTTCTTCAGGGGGAAGTAAAATGCACATTGTATTTTTTTTCCTTACTAAAGTTTTTCCCACAGGGTTTTCCTTATAAGGTTTTTAATGAGGCAGCCAACAATGTATATTACTAAATATGTGTACTCTTTTTCCTTCACTGGATTTTTTCCCACGGAGTTTTTTCTAGTAAGGTTTTAATGAGGCACATTATCTTTTAATGAACATCCAAGGGGGAGTGTTATGAATATATTATATTATGGATGTTCATTTAGTACTCCGTTGTAAATAAGCTTCCTGAAGAAGCTTATCCATATGGGACTCCACCGTAAATATGTTTATCTATTTAGTACTCTATTGGAAATAAGCCTCCTGAAGAAGCTTATAACTTCGGTACCTGGTTATGGATAAATATTACCTCTAGTAGAAGATTATCCATACCGGGTATAATAAGCTTAGCCTTTCGATACTCCATTATGGATAAACATTATCCCCAGTAGAAGATTATCCATACCGGGTACAATGAGCTTATCCTTTAAGTACTCCGTTATGGATAATCATTACCCCTAGTAAAAGATTATCTATACTGGGTACAATGAGCTTATCCTTTTAGTACTCCATTATAGATAATCATTACCCCTAGTAGAATATTATCTTTACTGGGTACAATGAGCTTATCCATTCAGTACTCCGTTATGGATAAACATTGCTCTCAGTAGAAGATTATCCATATCTGGAATAGTAGCAGCTTATAATAGTAGCGTACACAGCAACTTGCAATAGCAGCTTACACAGCAGCTTGCAGTAGCAGCTTACACAGTAGCTTCCTTTCATCTATAAATAGAAGAGATTTTAGTTCATTATGTACATCAGTTTGAATTCGAATAATATATCAATTTCTCTTTATACGTGTCTTTACTTGACAGTCTTTATTTTATAACAGTTGAATCCATTTTGATTGAAAAAATCGACAGACTTAATCAGATTTTTAACAGAGAGCTGCTAAACCGCCATATTAATGGGGAAATGACACACTTACCCACAAAAATAAAACTATTTACCCATTTATTTTTCTATCCTCAAACTAATTATATTTCCTACCCATAGTAGTTTTTGTAGAGAATTTTCTCTTTTTTCTTCAATTCTTTTTATATTTCTATGCTTATTTTCTTTTTTCCTTTTTTTTCTTTCTTTTCTCCTTTTCCTTTTTCTCGTTTTCTTCTTTTTTCTTTTCTTTTTTTTCTCCTTTTTTATTCATTTATTTCTGCCCAAATCGTATTATTGTTATTTTTTTTACCATAACTTATTTCACACTCAATTTCAACTCCTTTATTTTTTTTCTTTTTTTTTTATTTTCTTTATTTCTGGTTCTTTTTCTAATTCCATTTAATTCCTTTTTTATATTCTTTTTCTCTTCATAATCTAATTTCATTTACTGTTTTCACTATTTTTTATTATTCTGATTTTTATACAATAAGAAAAAATAACTAATATAATAAATATTGTTTACCTTTTTTGAAATATAACTAGTATAATATACCGTTTGTCTTTTTTTTTCATTTTTAATTCAATTATTAAAAAAAATAATATCAGTTGTCACTTGATCTAATTCACTGAATATCACACTGACCGCTGCTAAGCACCATAAATTATATAATCAGATTTTAAGAATCAACATGTGATTGCCATGCAAATCTTGATTTTCTTCCTTACAAATTTTAGTACAAACTCTACCATTAGCAGTAACACAACTAGTTATGGAGCTAGAAAACATAATCTACGGCCACCAAGTCTTCATATATACTAGTTAGAATAGAAATAATAATAAAATATTGTAGAAAAAAAGACTTGTAGTACCATATGATACAAATATGGTATACATATTTACCAACATAGTATATGATTGCTCTAGAATATTGCTACAACTATCTATGACTATACTACTGTACCAAAACTTCATAAGATGCAATAAAAGTATGAGAAAATTACAATTGCAAGCTAAATATTCACAAAGCAACTTGCTCATTCCGTATACTAACATGTATATAGTTGTATGAGGTCGTTCCAACAATTGTCTATAACTATAAAAACTATTACATAACACACATATCTATGTCCGTCGGCACAAAAAAATTCCAGTACTTCAAATCGTGTTCATATAAATAATTTCAAAATAGAATTCACTTAAAAATGCAGCAAAAACAACCAAAAAATATTCAAACTACCATATAATACCAATATGGCATATAATTATACCAACATGGTATATAACTTTATTGGTTAATTTCCGACAACTATATGACTATGCTACTATTACATAACACACATGCATACAAAGAAAAATAAAAAAGATAGTGTACCGCATATTAATATAATAAATTATTTCAAGATATTGTACTATATTACTATTATTAAAAGAAATTAAATAGTGTACCAATTAAATACAGCTAATACAACCAAAAAATAATTCAACTAGCATATGATACCAATATAGTACATAGCTATACTAATAGGGTATATAGTTGTACGGGGTCGTTCCAACAACTGCATATAACTATAAAAACTATTACATAATATACAAAATCTATGTCCATAGGTACAAGAAAATCCAACACAGCAAAACATGATCATATAAATCATGTCAGAATAAAATTCACTTAAAAATGCAGCTAAAACAATCAAAAAATATTCTAACTACCATATGATACCAATATGACCTATAATTATACCAATAGGATATACAGTTCTACTAGTTAATTCCAGGCAACTATTGCAGTTCTACTACTATTACATAATACACATGCATAAAGAGAAAAATCAAAAAATAGTGTACCACATATTAATATAATAATATATTTCAAGATACTGTACTATAATACTATTATATAAAATAAACGCATAAAGAAAAAATCAAAATGATTACATAATACACATGCATAAAGAAAACTTAAAAAAATTCAAGATACTATACTATTCTACTATTACTAAAGAAAAATCAAATAGTGTACCAATTAAATGTAGCTAATACAATCAAAAAATATTCCAACTAACATATGATACTAGTATAGTATATAGCTATATCAGCATGGTATAAAATTGTACGCAAAGAGTTTAAAAAAGATTTTTTTAATTCAATTATTAAACTGAAATAATATCAGTTGTCAATAAAAAATTTAAATTTTTTTAAAAGGATCTAATTGTAAGAGTATGCCATTATATTATACAATATACTATAATAGTATATCATTAGAATGAACTGTATACCAAAATGATATATGATATATAGTATATCATTTTGGTGTATAGTACAAGTTATATAGTATATCATTTTGGTATATAGTACAAGTTCTTCTTCGCCAGTTCGACGCAATAAATTATACACTATTGAATTAACCAAAATGGTATATATTATATTATTTTGGTATATAGAGGATTTGTTCGTTTCTTAAAAAAAAAAATTAGTAGTATACTATTGTAGTTAATTATATACTCTTGAATTAATTATTGTATACCAATATAGTATACAATATACCATTTTGGTATATAATACAAATATGTCTTCTTTGTTAGTTTCAACTCAATTTCAATGGAAAAGTTTAAAAAGGACCAAATTATAACAATATACTATTATATTATATTGTATACTGTAATAGTATATGTTGGAATGAATTGTATATCAAAATGGTATATTTGTATACTATTTTGGTATACAATACAAATTCGTCTTCTTCTCTAGTTCAACTATATTTCAACCCAAATTTCTAAATCTAATACAAAATCTCCACCAAATTAACTTAAACGTAGCTACAACCTCCAATTAACTTTTCAGACAAACCCGTGCAGGATCGGATCAAAATAATTAAAAACTCAAACAAATCAAGTTATGAGTTTCAAGCTTCAAGGTCCTTCAATTGTTACGACCCAATATCAAGGCTCTACTTAATAACTCATCAAAGCAAAATAACTTTGAAAATAAAGACAAAAGCAGTTTACATTAAAAAAAACCTTCTTGAAAATAGAATAAATCCCATAATACGATATAGTCAACCAAAAACTGGAGTGTCACTGAGTATATGAGTATCTAAATCAGGATATAGTCCACTATAGTGTCTAGAAAAATAAACTGAAAATACAACTAATGATAAAGAAAGAGAGTCAAGACTTGCAAACGACGTGCAACTACCTTGATAGTTTCCGAACTCTAAAACCTCAATCAACAACCGTCGCCGTGACTAGAGATGCCTGGATCTGCACACGAGGTGCAGAGAGTAACATGAGTACATCCAACTCAGTAAGTAACAAGTCCAACCTGTGGACTGAAGGTAGAGACGAACTCAACCAGTACAAATAGAATAGAAATAACTATGCAGGAACGTACACATGCTTTCAAATTAAATAGGCAGCACAAACAGTAAAATAAAATAGATCTAAACAGTATAAAAAATTTAAATCTGCTATCTCTACATGCCAATGCACATGCTGTATGTGATGCACCATACTGTCAGCCTCATGTGCTCACACTCTCAAATTCTCAACCACTCAGTACTGTATATGACCCACACAACCCAGGAAAGATCCATCCTGGAACATATACATCACTGACTATAAGTCACCCAGTACCGAGGAAGGCCAATCCAGCCCCGTGGAGGAGATCCATCTCCATGTATCAAGTACTTCGGAAAAGATCCATGTCCAAGGAAGATCTATCCCTTAATAATATCAATCGCGCTCACTGGGGTGTGTGCAGACTCCGGAGGGGCTCCTACAACCCAAGCGCTATCACAAATCAACATAACCACTTCGACGTATAGCCCGATCCTATAACTGTCACTCATAATCAGGTTCTTGACCATACTCAATTATCAATCTCTCCAGTCTCACTCACGGGCTCGCAATGTCATGAAAACTAGCCTGGAACAATAATATGATGTATCAATAAATAATACTGAGACTGAGATATGATATGAAATGCATGTACATGATCGAGTAGGAAAAATCAATGAAATCAGTGAGATGACAGCAAGAAACGACCACTATGGGTCCCAACAGCACCGGCATAAAAGCCTAAATATGATATCTAGCATGATTGACAGCTCAATTACTTTATCACATGAAGAAAACACGGATATCAACAAGTTAGAGTCACTAAACATTGCCATGGAATCAACTTGGTCACAATTCTCACGGTGCACGCCCACACGCCCGTTTTGGCATGTGCGTCACCTCAATACCAATCACATAACACATAATTCGGGGTTTTGACCCCTCGGGACCAAGTTTAAAAGTGTTACTTACCTCAAACCGAGCAAATCTCTAATCCAAAATGCCTTTGCCTCTCAAATCGGTCTCCAAACATTCCGAATCTAGCCACAACTAGAACAATACAATCAATATAGGATACAGGGATCGAAGAAAAGTACTAAATTATAGCCAAAAGTCCGAAATTGGCCCAAACCCGGTCCCTGGGCCCACATTTCGAAATTCGACAAAAGTCACAAAACCCCAAAGCCCATTCACTCACGAGTCTAACCATACCAAATTCACTAAAATCCGATAATAAAATCCTATTCAAAATCTCAAAATCCCAACTCAAGAGTTCCTCCTCTTTTTCCCCAATTTCTCACCCTAAATCACAAATTAGATGATAAAATTAAAGATGTAATCATGGGATTTAATAAAAACCAAGTAAGAATCAATTACCCCAATCAACTACACGAAAATCCCTTCAAGAATTGCCTAAATCCGTGGTCTCTAGCTCAAAATTTAAAAAATGGGTTCAAACCCTCATTTTTGAAATTAATACTATCTGCTTAGATATCCTTCATTGCGAACGCGGCCATCCTCTCGCGTTCGCGTAGACCAACTTGACTGCCTATCAGCTAAACTCATCGTGAACGTGTCCTTCTCTTGTCGAATGTGATGCTTTACCAACTCTGACCTTCGCGAACACGATCCATGCCTCGCGAACGCATAGAACAAAAGTTTGGGGGTCCCCAGCTACCTCACTCCTCTTCGCGAACGCGACCCCACTCCCGCGTTCGTGATGCACACACAGACCACACCTTTACGTTCGCGTACTCTTCTTCGTGAATGCAAAGAACAAATCCTCTTCAGCCTCTAGGTACACTTTGCGAATGCAAGACCTGCCTCACGAATGCATAAGAGGAAACCAACAACAACAAAACCAGCAGATATCAACTATCACTCAAAGGCCAAAATGATCTGTTAACCACCCGAAACTCACCGGAGGCCCTAGGGACCTCAACCAACCATACCAACATGTCCCAAAACATCATACGAACTTAATCGAATTCTTTAACCACCTCAAACAACATAAAAACACGAATTACGCACAGATTCAAGCCTAATGAACTTTGAAATTTCAAAATTATACAAACGACGTCAAAACATATAAAATCACATTCGATTGACCTCAAATTTTGCACATAAGTCATAAATGACACCACAGACCTAGTTTTACTTCCGAAAATCCAATCCGACCCGAATATCCAAAAGTCCCCTCCTGGTCAAACTTTTCAAAATTCCAATTTTCGACATTTCAAGCCTAATTCTACTATGGA
Source organism: Nicotiana tabacum (assembly GCF_000715075.1). Taxonomy (NCBI): domain Eukaryota; kingdom Viridiplantae; phylum Streptophyta; class Magnoliopsida; order Solanales; family Solanaceae; genus Nicotiana; species Nicotiana tabacum. Next base: position 171,915,488 of record NC_134089.1, read on the forward strand.
CCTCCAAAACACAATTCGGACGCGCTCCTAAGTCCAAAATCACCTAACGGAGCTAATGGAACCATCAAAATTCAAATCTGGGGTCATTTATACATAAGTCAACATCCGGTCAACTTTTTCAACTTAAGCTTTTAAATAAGACACTAAGTGTCTCAATTCACTCTAAAATCTCTCTAGGCCCGAACCAAACAACCTGATAAGTCATAATACAGCTGTAGAACACAAAAGAAGCAGAAAATGGGGAAACAGGGATACAAATCTCGAAACGACAGGTTGAGTCGTTACATCCTCCCCCTCTTAAACAAATGTTTGTCTTCGAACGGGTCTAGAAACATACCTGGAGCCTCAAATAGGTGTGGATATCTACTCTGCATCTCTCGATTGGTCTCCTAAGTAGCCTCCTCCATGGGCTGACCTCTCCACTACACTTTCACTGAAGCTATATCCTTTGACCTCAACTTTCGGACCTGCCGCTCCAAAATAGCCACCGGCTCTACATTATAAGTTAATTCACCATCCAACTGAACCGTGTTGAAATCCAAAACATGAGATGGATCACCGATATACTTCCGGAGCATAGAAATATGGAATACTGGATGCACACTCGACAAGCTAGGTGGTAAGACAAGCTTGTAAGCCACCCCAATCCTCTGATGTACCTCAAAAGGCCCAATGAACTGAGGGATCAACTTGCCCTTCTTCTCGAACCTCATAACACCCTTCATGAGTAAAACCTTCAACAGAACCTTCTCCCCAACCATGTAAGACACATCACGAACCTTCCTGTTGGCATAACTCTTTTGTCTTGACTGCGCCGTGCGAAGCTGCTCCTGAATCAATTTAACCTTGTCCAAAGCATTCTGAACCAAGTCAGTAACTAATAGCCTAGCCTCGCTCGGCTCAAACCAACCCACCGGAGATCTACATCGCCTACCATATAAATCCTCATACAGAGCTATCTGAATACTCAACTGATAACTGTTATTGTAAGCAAACTCTGCGACCAACAAAAACTGGTCTCACGAACCTCCGAAATCAATGAACAAGTGTGTAGCATATCCTCTAATATCTGAATAGTGTGCTCGGACTACCCATATTTTTAAGGGTGAAATATTGTGCTCAACTCCACTTGAGTGCCCAACGCTCGCTGCATGGCTCTCCAAAACTTCGATGTAAACTGCGTGCCTCTATCTGAAATAATGGAAATTGGCACACCGTGCAGGCGAACAATCTCCTTGATGTAAATCTCAGCCAACCGATCTGAAGAATAGGTAGTACTCATAGGAATGAAGTGCGCGGACATGGTCAGCCGATCCTCAATCACCCAAATAACATCGAACTTCCTCGAAGTTTGTGGGAGTCCAACTACGAAATCCATGGTGATATGCTCCCACTTCCACTCTGGAATCTCTATCTTCTGAAGCAATCCACCCGGTCTCTGATGCTCATATTTTACTTGCTGATAGTTGAGACACCGAGCTACAAACCCGACTATATTCTTCTTCATTCTCCTTCACCAATAGTTTTGCCTCAGGTCCTGGTACATTTTCTCCTGGTACATTTTCGCGACATCTAGATGGATGGAATACCGCTAGTTGTGGCCCTCCTCAAGAATCAACTCCCATAGCCCATCCCATCTATATTTGGCACACATATCCGGCCTTGCATCCTCAACACCTCATCATCTCCAATAGTCACACATCGGGCATCATCGCGCTGAACCTTGTCCTTAAGGATAAGAAAATAAGGATCATCATACTGGCTCTCTTTGATGTGATCAAACAAGGAAGACCGAGAAATAACACAAGCTAGAACCCGACTGGGCTCCAAAATATCCAATATCATGAACTGGTTGGCCTAAGCTTGAACGTCAACTGCAAGAGGTCTCTCCCCAATAGGAATGAATGGAAGACTGCCCATACTTACTGCCTTTCTACTCAAGGCATCGGCCACCACATTGGCCTTTCCCAGATGATACATAATAGTAATATCATAGTCCTTTAGTAGGTCTAACCATCTCCGCTGCCTCAAATTGAGATCGTTCTATTTGAACAAGTGTTGGAGGCTAGAATGATCAGTAAATACCTCACAAGACATACCATAGAGATAGTGCCTCCAAATCTTCAACGCGTGAACAATGGCAGCCAACTCGAAATCATGAACAGGGTAGTTCTTCTCATAAGGCTTCAACTGACGTGAAGCATAAGAAATCACTCTAACCTCTTACATAAAAACACACCCAATACCAATCCGAGAAGCATCACAATATATTGTATAAGAACCAGAAGCTGATGGTAGAACTAGAACTGGAGCTGTAGTCAAGGCAGTCTTGAGCTCGTGAAAGTTCGCCTCACACTCATCCGACCACCTGAAAGGAGCACCATTTTGGGTCAATTTTTTCAAGGGAGATGCAATAGACGAGAAACCCTACACGGACCGACGATAATACCCAGCCAAACCAAGAAAGCTCCGAATCTACGTAGCTAAGGACGGTCTAGGTCAACTTTAAACCACGTCTATCTTCTTCGGATCCACTTGAATACCCTTACTGGACACTACGTGCCCCAAGAACACCATTGAACTGAGCCAAAACTCACACTTGGAGAACTTTGCATAAAGCTTTTTCTCCCTCAACCGCTGCAACATAATCCGCAAATGCAGTGCATGTTTCTCTTAGCTACGAGAGTACACCAGGATATCATCAATGGATACAATAATAAACGAGTCGAGATATGGTTGAAATACGCTGTTAATCAGATGCATGAACGCTGCTGGGGCATTGATCAACCCAAAAGACATCACAAGGAACTCATAATGACCATAACGGGTCCTAAAAGTTGTCTTAAGAATATCTGAGTCCCTAATCTTCAACTGGTGATACCCTGACCTCAAGTTAATCTTGGACAACACCCTCACTCCCTAAAGTTGGTCAAATAGATCATCAATACGCTGCAAAGGATACTTATTCTTGATAATGACTTTATTCAACTGCCTATAATCAATGCACATCCTCATAGAGCCATCCTTTTTCTTCACAAACATAACTGGTGCACCTCAAGGTGACATACTAGGCCTATTAAACCCCTTCTCAAGGAGTTCCTGAAACTGTTCCTTCAACTCAGCCGGTGCCATACGGTAAGCAGGAATAGAAATGGGCTGAGTGCCCGACACCAAGTCAATACCAAAGTCAATATCTTTGTTGGGTGGCATGCCCGACAGGTCTGTAGGAAAACACATCCGGAAAATCTCGTACCACCAGAATAGAATCAATAGTAGGGGTCTTAGCACTAACATCCCTCATGAAGGCCAAATAAGATAAACAACCCTTCCCAACCATCTGCTGGGCCTTCAAATATGAAATCACTCTACTAGGGACATAATCTAAAGAACCTCGCCACTCAATCTGTGGCAACCCCGGCATCGCCAGTGTCACAGTCTTAGCATGATAGTCCAAAATATCATGACATGGAGACAACTAATCCATGCCCAATATTACGTCAAAATTGACCATACTAAGCAACAAAAGATCAACTAGTCTCTAATTCCCCAATAGTCACTACACATGACCTATAACATGGTCCAAAATAATAGTTTCACCCACCGGAGTAGATACATGAACATATGAAACTAAAGACTCACAGGGCATATCCAGATAATGAGCAAAATACGATGATACATATGAATAGGTGGAACTAGGGTCAAATAATACAGAAGCATCTCAGTGATGTATTGAGACAATACCTGTGATCACTGCGTCTGAAGCAATAACATCTATTCTGGCAGGGAGTGCACAGAAACAGGCCTGACCACCACCTGATCGGCCTCTCCCTCTAGGGCGAACCCTAGCTGACTGAGCTCCACCTCGAGCTTGGGCGGGTGGTGAAGTAAATGGTGGTGAAGTCAAAGGCTGACTCCTCTACTAAGATGAACCTCCCGAAAGGCGGGGACAATATCCCTTAATATGATCCAAATCTCCACACTCAAAGCAACCTCTCCCAGCAAATGGCATTGGCAACTGAAGGAAGACCCGATCACTGGGATAACCGCTAGAAGGACCCGACATAGATGAACCCTAAGCTGATGGTGCATGAGAAAAACTCTAGGTTGGAAGGGCACTAAGAGATGAGTAACCCTGCTGAGAACTGTTAGAACCATGGCTAGATGATGCACCACGGTGAACTGGACAAGTCGTCTGAGCATGCCTATAGGGACGACCCCTGTCGTACTGAAACTGACCTCCAGAAGGAACACCACTAAAACCATCTGGCCCACAAGACCTCTTGGCCTCCCTCTCAACCCGTTCCTAGCTGTGGACTGACTATCTCTCAAGCAATGTCAACAACCCCATCAAAAGTAGCACCAGACACCCTCTCTCTAGTCATAAACACCCTCTACTGAAATGTGAGGCCATAAATAAACCTCCTGATACACTCCTTATCAGTAGGAACTAGCCAAACCATATGATGGACCAACTCAGAAAACCTCATCTCGTACTGCATCAAAGTCATATCATCCTGATGCAACCTCTTGAACTGTCTGCGCAGCTTCTCTCTACGAGAGTGCAGTACATACTTCTCCAAGAAGAGAATAGAGAACTCCTGCCATGTAAGTGGCACTGCACCAACCGGACTACACCTCTCATAAGCCTCCCACCAGGTAAAGGTAGCTCCAGTAAACTGAAAAGTAGTGAATGAGACCCCATTGGTCTCCAGAATACCTGTTATAAGAAGGATCCTCTGACATCTATCCAAGAAACCATGGGCATCTTCCGACTCTGCCCCACTGAAAGATGGAGGCTCAAGTCTACCAAAACTCTCTAGTCTCCGCTGCTCATCATCAGTTATAGCAGAAACCACATGGCCCTGAGCAGCTGCCATCGGCTGGGTTGGTAGTGCCCCCGATGTCTGGATTCCCTGTATCAACTGTTCGGGTGTGTGGGTGGTGGGAGTCTGAGTGTCTCCCCCAGCCTAAGAAGTGGCTGCTGCGGCCAGAACATAGACCGCCTGAGCAAGACTGGTGCACACTGTTATGCCCCGCAATATTACATCAATATTATGTCCCACAATATTATATTACGACGATGTTATGCTCTGCAGTAATATATTACGATGGTGTTACATCCTGCTGTAAAATATTACGATGATGTTATGCCTTGCAGTATTACATTACGGTGATGTCACGCTCTGTAGTATTAAATTACAATAGTATTTCACCCAGCAGTATTACATTACGGTGATGTTACACTACGTAGTAATAAGTTACGACAATGTTGCACCCTGCAGTATTTTACGTTGAATTTGTCGCAAGGTAATTGACATCAGTGCAAGGAAAAGATTATTTAGGGATTATAATGATTATGTTATTTCATAAGTGATTATGCAGTATTTTACGTTGAATTTGTCGTAAGGTAATTGACATCAGTCCAAGAAAAAGATTATTTGGGGATTATAAGGATTATGCTATTTCACAAGTGATTAGTAAATTCATGAAGGTGAAAGGGGGAACAAGTCTAAGAAAATGAATTTTGGTCAAAGTTTGGCATCTTGGGATAAAATACGACTCAAGCTAAAATACTCGATCTTTATGGACTAGTACCATACAAGGTACCACATGACCATAATAGTAAGGCGTATAAGGTATGTGAAAAATGAGTAATATTTTATGTAAGTGGGAATAATTCTCAATTTTGCAGGTAATTGATTAATTACCGGGTAACGGGACATTACCAAATTAATTGGGAATATATTTGTGGATAGGCCTAATATAACTCCTATCCCTACGTGGCAGCAAGTGACATAGGATAGGAATGACTCTTTGGTCTTGATATTAGAAGGCATGTGAAGGACAAACTAAGATAAAAATTAACATCAAAAGTAAACCTAAAAAGGTGAGTCTTTCCAAAAAATTTGAAAAAGAATGGATCTCATTTCCTTGAAATAAGGATCAGAGTAGCAACATCCAATTCTTGGCAAAATAACAAAGAACAATGTCATTGTTGGCTAAATATCAAAGCAGCAACGTTCAAGAAGCACGAACATTGAATCAGGAAATATTTCGTCCAAAATCCTTAGTCAAAATTTGAACCACAATTTTGTTCACGGATTCAAATGCAGAAGCTTCATTCCATTCAAATAATTTCAGGAACAGGTATGTTAAGGCTATCCCTTCTTTCTTTTGGCATGGTCCCTATGATACTGAAGAAATGAGCAAACACACAGTTTTCATAAATTACTCTATTCATAGAAATAGTAGGGGTGTCTATATTCTTGATTCCCCATGAAAAATATTATTATCTTCTGCTCGTGGGTCTTAGAACAATACGCAGTTGGAAAAATTTATCCGGAAGGAATATTGAGATTATTACATATTTTTCATGCATTTCATACATGTGCATTGACCCATGATCAGATGGCGTTATATACGCACATATATGTAAATATATATATGTGATATATGGGAAACAGTTACGGTGTTATATATGCACCACCACCTAATCAGCTGGTATATGATGATGATGTTGCCCATTGTGGCTGAAATATGATTCAAATGACGTTATATACCCGTATATATGTATGTATATATATGAGAAAATGGTATATGGGAAAGGTCATGGTGTTATATACGCACCACCACCTGATCAGCTGGTATACGATAATGATTTTGTCCACAGTGGCCAATATAATATGATGGGATTCCTCTAGAGGCTGATGATGCATGAAACATGTACCTATGCGGGCCCGGGAGTTGACTTTTGTTGAGTTTTTGCAAATTGTATAAGAATCATAGTTTTATTAATTGAAATTATTTTCTCTTACATTGTTTGATGCATTCAAGTTGTATTTGGTTAGATTTGAGCTGTCCGGAAGACTTTTCACCTGAGAAGTGCATTTTAGAGTATCAGTTTGTCATCTTTGAGGTAACTATCTTGCCTAACCTTGTGTGTGGGACTTCCCCTTAGGATTTGAGTCTTCTTTGCTAATTGTAGTCTGTGCACGCAAGGTGACGAGTGTGTGCTCGGATGTATTTGTGGAAAATTTGCCTCTAGGATTCTTAGGTCCTTATGTTCGTTATGTGGAAAGTATTAGATTATTGTTGAGTTTCCTAATTGCTTAAATTACCTCTATATGTTCAATATGATGTTATTAGCATTTCCCTAATTCTTACGTGTTTCTTGACCCCTAATTGCCTTAATTGAAGTGATTGACTTCCTTATTGTTTGATACCTCTTGGTTGTGAGTTCCTCTATGACTTCATGCAAATATGTTACATGTCCAATTATTGTGGTTACCGGTGTAGTTATCACATGCTTATTATGTCTTGGTCTTTTGTTAAGGCTATTGTGCTTCTTGGTTTTTCCATGACCCTTATTATGTACTATTCATGCTTAAATTGACGATTATTCATGTTGAACAAGACTTATGATATTCTCTTGGTAATTGACCATTGACTCAAGTTGAAATCTATATTGCGAAGCTAACTGTTGAAACATGATTGGTTATTATTGATTACCTTACTGGGAGGTTATTGTTTTTCTCTTGCCGGGAGGTTATTATTTCTATTATTGAATCCCTTGCCGGACTGTTATTGTTTCTATTGTTGATTTCCTTGCCAGAATGTTATTGTTTCTAATGCTTGAGTGGGGAAGAGTATAAAGCACGAAGGGTGACGTCGTGCATGATGTTGTGAGGAAGAGTGTAAAGCACGAAGGGTGATGCTGTGCATGATATTGTGAGTGATTGTTAATGTACGAAGGGTGATGCCGTGCCGATATTGTGAGTGTAAAAGAATGCAAGGCAATGCCGTGCCACATTATTGAGAGTAAATGTACGAAGGGTGATGTCGTGACACATTATTGCGAGTAAAAGCATGAAGGGTGATGCCGTGCTATGATTATGAGAGAGTTAAAGCACGAAGGGGGATGCCATGCACATTTCTAATTATGCATATGGTGAGGAAGAGTGATAAAGCACGAAGGGTGATGCCGTGCACTTTCTGTTTGTTGTGTTTATTTGTGGTTATAAATTCAAGTGTTTTAATTGGTCAGATTCCTTTACTGCTGTGATCCTTTGTGATGGAACTCCGTAGTGTTTTTCAACACTTCGCCTTATTTATATACATATTTCAATACTGCAAGTTTCAATAATTGTACATTTTTAATTCAATTAGTCACTCAATTAAATTCCCTTGAACTGTCTAAGGTTGTGTTTTACTTAAAAAGGAATTTCTACTAAGTTAATTTATTAAATCCCATGTTAAAGGTAATAATTCATTTGACTTTGTATTTTAAATTGAAAAAGGTACTTTCTTTATTCAAATGATTTCTAAAAATAACTTCATCTTTACTTGCTGAGTTCCAAATTAGTTTAGAAGCTATACTCTACTTTATGTTATGTAAATGAGACTCCCGGAGCATCGTAATTGCATTAGTTATGGGTCCTATGTATAGTAACATGAGAACGTTGTTGTGCAAAGTAAGATAAAATATGTGGGCACGAGGTGCTGGGTGTGCTAAAGGTTTGGAAGTTGAGGTTATGATATGACACATCGAGTTCTGAGATGGCTAGGGTTGTGCAGCAAAAACGATATGATTGTTTGAGTTGACACTGTCTTCCTTACTTAAGTTCATTCTACTTCTCTGTGTTCCAGCTATGTTTTTGTTGATTTATTTAGTTATCTTTCATTTCCATCCGAGTTTCCTTTTTATTATTTTGATTGTTTGTAGATTGATTTATTCCTGTTGTTGATATTATTTCGTTACCCTTATCTTGATATTTGTTATCATATCCTGTTTAATCTGTCTGACCAGTAGGTGTCTTGACTGTTCCTCGTCACTACCCGTTGAGGTTAGTCTTGATACTTACTGGGCACCACCGTAGTGTGCTCATACTACACTTCTGTACATTTTTGTCTACAGATCCAGGAATTGATCGATACTAGCTATGTAGATTGTTGTGGTGGAGACCCAAGGTAGCCTGCTGCTACGTTCGCAGGCCTCGGAGTCACCTTCGTTTGTATTTACGTTCCATTGATTCCTTCTCGTTCTGGAACAATGTTGTATTTATTTTGTATAAATACTCTTAGAAAGGCTTATGATTTGTACCACCGATTTTAGAAATTGTGATTTATTTAGAGTTATTTAATTTGAAGTCAGTAAATGTTATTTTAGTAAATGTTAGGCTTACCTAGTTTAGAGACTAGATGCCATCACGACTCCTTCGGAGGGATTTTGGGTCGTGATAATTTGGTATCAGAGCTCTTAGTTCATAGGTGCTATGAGTCATAAGCAGGTTTAGTATAGTCTTGCGGATTGGTACGGAGACGTCTGTAGTTATCTTCGAGAGGCTACAGAATTGTTAAGATATTCCACTTCTTTCATTCCTTATCGTGCGATATTGATTCAGCTCAAAGTATATAATTTATGTTCCTTTACATCCACTCGTGTTACGCTCTCAATGTCCGCTATGCGCCAGTGGTTCGTGTTGCTACAAACAGGCTACGAAGGAGTCAGGGATGCTCAGGTATTGCCTCAACGTATTATCCAAACTGAAGATACAGAGGCATTGAGAGACTATTTAGTTTTTCATACGGAGGCGCAGTGGTTTCCAGCATCTAATTGATGAGTGCGAGCTTTGGAAGTTTTAATTGGTTGACTAGACGTCGCGATTGTGGCAAGGCCACAAGGTGGGTGTTGATTGGGGATATTTGGTGGTATTGGATTACCTTGTGATTTGTGTTGTACAAGCTTTGAAGGTTAGTTTTGCGGATCATCAGACGTTGTTTTCTATAGCTTCGTGCCAAGTGGATGAGTTTAATAGCGGCATTCAGATTGCAAAATTAGATTTATATCAGATTTGGCCTAAGGTATGTGTATATGTTGTAACAGTGGTTTCCCGGATTTTGTGTTTGACCAAGGTCTGAGATCTTGCACGGTATGATGTTGGGGATTAAAATTTTTCCCTGTCATTAATGGATCTACATTTCAGCATCAAGAGGAGTTGGAGGAACAACTTTAGATTCACAAAAGTTCTATTTAGAGTAGGTGCTGTGGTTGCGGCAGGACGAGGTGCTTCAGAGGAAATGCAGTGGTTTATAAGCTTCTAGGCTACGTGGTTCATATTAGGATCACCTGTACTTGGGACTTTTATTGGGATTATTGCACATCCACTATCTAAAGAAATGGGTCAGCTCCGTGGTGTTGGGTCAGTATAGCGATGAATTAATTGGTCCTTTGAATAGGAATTCACTACTGGCATTTGTGGCAGCACTCTTGGATTGGACAGTTTGTGTGACTCGGTTGAGTTAGGAAGGTGCATTCTTGATGGCTTAGTTACGAGCGAGCAGATCTTGGAGAGCTCTCGGTGGTTTGGCAATGACTTGAGTTGGCTGTCTACTATGAGCGTAAGGAATATTTGGTACATTGCGTTTTTCTACTGGATCAGTATTTGGAATTTATAGAGTGTGGCATTGTTGGCTATCATATATGAATAGTGTGCATTTTTGGAAAGGACCTTGAGCTTTGGTTTGTGGGTACGTGTCTAGTAGCATGGTGATTACTAGGTTTTGAGGCTTTCGAGGTTCATGTTTTGTTACGCGGCCAGAAATCCTATATGGGTGCTTCAGTAGAATGATAGGGTGTGAGTGATATATCAGCCATTCAATTTGCGTAGTTGAGTTGGGTATGGAAATCTTAGTATTACTGAGGTTTGGGGGCTAGGTGCCCTCATATGTGGACTATTTCCGTTAGTGGATTATGAAGAAATGTTGAGAAAGGGGTAATTAGTAGCATGTATTGTCGATAGGTCGATGTGGATCTTTTTGAAGAATATTTATCTAATTGTGAAGGATCAGGATTTGGCTGTGGTATATTTGGAGGATCAACGAGAATATGCATGTCGTGTCAGATCAAGTTTGTGTGCCTCTGTAAGATTGTCATTTTTGTTATGTTATTAGGTAGAAGGGATATTATTTGTGCCCCTAGCCTATGCTATGTGCTACTCTTTTAGGCTGTGTTAGGCGGTGAGGTTTATGATTATACCCTGCGCATGTTGTAACACTATTCAGGCCTTATGGCGAGGCGGGCGAGATAGCCCCCGTGATGTCGATTTGCTCATTGCACCTTATATGTGCTTACTTATCTCATATTTTATTACTTCTATTCATTGTTCCCGCAGTTTTACTTGTGCACTCTTCTATTCCTAATATCAATATTTATGTGATTAGTGGACCTGAGCATTTTGGCTTGATGAGTATTTGGGAGCAGCCTGTGCGCCGCAACGGATGTTATGTAGGATACCCTTTCATTGTGTTTATTTGGTGTTGTGTTTTCCCTCTATGGGACGATTTGATGAAAAACTATACTTTTGTTGTCACACATGTTGTACTTGTTAGATAATTCTTATACTTGGTCTTCCCTTATTTGTGCTGCATAATCTAGTTATTGGTGGTTTGGTATATGAACTGTGTAGTGTGAGAATCCATGTGGTTCCGTGATGGGTTGTTAGTTGGGCTGCTTGCCCTGGCTGAGATGAGGTTCTTAGACTTGAGATTTGTACTATGGTATTGGGGTGAGGAATTCTTGGATGTATGTGGTTGTTACTGCTAAGAATTGGGTAATGGCCCTTGGTGAGCGAGAGAGTTTCTTGACTTGTTGACTTCAGGAGCAGCTATGAATATCCGCATGTTTCTTTATCATGGGCAGTGTTGTGGAGGTTTGGAACAAGGTTATGTTCAATGTGAGTGTATTGCCGGCATCCAGGATGTTATTGAGCAGCTATGGTGGTCAGAAGTTATTGCTTAGGGCATTTGAGTTGTGTGAAACAATATGTGATTCTATTCTGGATTGGAATTTTTGCTCGGTTCAGCTTGTTCAGGTTCATGTAATGGGATGAGGTGAAATTTGGGTCCGATGATGAATTTCAGATGTTAAGGTTTGGGTTTTGTTCTAAGATTATGGACTAAGGAGGAGATGAGATCTTCAGTAAGTTGTATTATCAATTCTTCTTAGGTTAGGTTATGGGAAATCAACCCCAGGTGTATGTATGGTGAGCTCATTCAGTGGTTCGATGGTTTTGGGACGACTCCGGGCACGTTCGAGGACGAACGTATATTTAAGTGGAGGAGTATGTAACGATCCGACTAGTTGTTTTTAATAATTACATCAGGTTCGGCAGTTTGAGGTCAAGAGCAGCTTCATATTATGTATATTGACTTGTGTGCATGGTTGGATTCAGTTTTCGGATGAATCGAAGTTGAATTAGAAGAAAGAATATAGTTTTGGAAGCTTAAGCGGAGAGAATTTGACCGAAATTTGACTTTTGGGTTTGGAGGCCCGTAGGGTAATTTGCGGCATTTCGGCGAAAGTTAGAAAAGTTGAAGTTTGGAAAATGGAGATGTTTGACCAATAGTTGACTTTTATCTTATCGAGGTTGAAATGCGATTTCGAAAGTTAGAACAACTCCGTTATGTCATTTGAGACTTGCTTGCAAAATTTGGTGTCGTTTGGAGTTGATTTGATATGGTTCAGATGCTTGGTTGCAATTCTAGAAGTTCTTGAAGTTTATAGTGATTTTCGTGCGTTTTGGCATCCGATTCATGGTTCTGGAGGTTACTTTGGTGTTTGGATCATGCAAGCAAGTTTGGGTTATGTATGCAGACTTATGGGAGTGTTTGGTTTGGAACCCCGAGGGCTCGGGTGAGTTTCAGATTAGCTTCGGGGTGTTTTGATAATCTTTGTGAGTTCTTGTTCTAGTATAATTACATTTTTGATGTTTATGTCACAAATGCGACTATCGCAATTACGGAGCAGCCTCGCATTTGCGAAGCTGGGCTACTAAGGAAAGACTCACATTTGCGAGGAGTTTGCCGCTTTTGCGAGGCCTGTTGAGTTCGCATTTTCGAACTCCCCGTCGCATTTGTGATGATGACAGTGTTGTTCCAGGCTCGCATTTGCGAAGCATTCTTCGCTTTTACGAGTTCATATTTGCGAACCCAGTGTCGCAAATGTGACATCAGCAGCCTGCTAAAAGCAGAGTATTCCGAGTTTTTGCTCATTTTACATATTTTTGAACCGTAACTCCAAGAGTGGGCGATTTTGAGAGAAGATTTCATACCAAATCATTGGGTAAGTGTCTCTAATCAATTTCCAAGTATATTTTGTGATTATATCTTAAATTTAACATCAAATTCATGAGAATCTAAAGGAAAATTTGGGGAAAATTGTGAAATCTTTCAAAAATGTAAAATGATGATTTGATGGACCAAATGGTATCGGAATTAGATAATTTTTGTATGGGTGAACTCGTAGCGGAATGGGTGTTCGGTTTTTGTAAATTTTGTTGGGTTCCGAGGTGCGGGCCTGGGGAATTGTTGTTTTGCAAATTTTATAAGAATCATAGTTTTGTTAATTAAAATTATTTTCTCTTGCATTGTTTGATGTATTCAAGTCGTATTTATTTAGATTTGAGCCGTCCGGAGGTCTTTTAACCCGAGAAGTGCATTTTAGAGTATCAGTTTGTCATCTTTGAGGTAAGTATCTTGCCTAACCTTGTGTGGGGGACTTCCCCTTAGGATTTGAGTCTTTTATGCTAATTGTAGTCCGTGCACGTGAGGTGACGAGTGTGTGCTCGGACTTATTTATGGGAAATTTGCCTCCAGGGTTCTTATGTACTTATGTTCATTATGTGGAAAGTATTCGGTTATTGTTGAGTTTCCTAATTGCTTAAATTACCTCTATATGTTCAATATGATGTTGTTAGCTTTCCCCTAATTCTTACGTGTTACTTGACCCCTAATTGCCTTAATTGAAGTGATTGCCTTCTATAACGACCCGACTGGTCGTTTCATGAGTTACCGCTCCATTTTCCTCATTTCTACTTCTTATTGTCTTGTTTAGTTGTATTATGTGTTATTAGGTTGGTTGGTTCGGGTTTGGAGAGGTTTTGGTAAGGTTTGAGACACTTAGTCTCTTTTGAGTAAGCTTAAGTTAGAAAGGTCAACCAGATGTTGACTTATGTGAGAAAGTGCTCGGATGTGGATTTTGACGGTTCAGATAGCTTCGGGAGGTGATTTGGGACTTAGGAGCATGATCAGAATGAGTTTTGGAGGTCCAGCGTAGATTTAGGCTTGAATTGGCAAAATTAGAATTTTGGTATTTTCCGGTTGATAGGTGAGATTTTGATACAGGGGTGGGAATGGAATTCCAAAAGTTGGAGTAGGTCCGTTGTGTCATTTGTGATATGTGTGCAAATTTTCAGGTTATTCGGACGAGGTTTGATAGACTTTTTCATCGAAAGCGGAATTTGGAAGTTTGTGGAATTCTTAGGCCTGAATCCGATGTTAATTTGGTGTTTTGATGTTGTTTTGAGTGTTCCAAAGATTGGAACAAGTTTGAATGATGTTATGGGATATGTTGGCATATTTGGTTGAGGTTCCGAGGGCCTCGGGTGAGTTTCGAGTGGTTGAACGGATCATTTCATGTTGGAAAAAGTTGAAGAAAATCTGTTGTTGGTTATTCCTCGTTCACGTAGAGTAAAGGTGAGAAGCTGGGTCCCGTTCCAATTGTGCTTCGCATTCGCGAGCTGGTAGTCGCGTTCGTGATGTGTTGAGAAGCTAAAGCTTCGCGTTCGCGTACAGGGTGTCGCGTTCGCGATGAAGGAATAAGTGGTCAATGGGATTTTGTGCTTCGCGAATGCGAGACATTGACCGCATTTGCAAAGAAGGGATTTTAAGTGCTGGGCAAAATGTTTAAAAGAACACTTCCGCGATTTTAGGTCTAAATTTTACCATTGTTGAGCGATTTTGGAGCTTTTGAAGGAGATTAAAGAGGAAATCAACGGGAAACACCTGGAGGTAAGATTTATGGACTTAATACTCGATCCTATTGTGATTTCTACCTAATTAAATGCGGAATTTGTGGAATCTAAATCCTAAAATTGGAAGTTAGGGCTTGGAAATTGGAGACCTAAATCTAGGGATTTGAGGGGTCATTTAAGGTCGGATTTTGGTATTCTTGATATGTATGAACTCATGAGAGTAAGGATTCTAGTTTTGCGATTTTTATTGGAATCCGAGACATGGGCCCGGGGGTCGGGTTTGACTAATTTCGTGATTTTTGATGTAAATTGGTTAATTTCGAGTAGGCTTTGTCCCCTTAGCATATTTTGATGGTATAAATTTGTTTTTGGATAGATTTGTAGCATTCAGAGGCCGATTCGAGGGGCAAAGGCATTGCAGGCTAGTGTTTGGACATGATAGAGGTAAGTAATGATTGTAAATGCTGTCATAAGGGTATGAAACCCCGGATTTCACATCGTTATGGTACTTTGAAGTGACACACATATTATATGACGAGCGTGGGGTCGCGCACCATTGGGGATTGTGACTTAGTCCATCCCGTATGGCTATTAAACCACGTATTTGATTTAAAACTATTTGCTATCATTGTGTTTTTGGAAAGTATTATCATGTTTTGGGTTGAATGCCATATTTGGGACTCGTGCCAACTGTTTTGCACCCTTAGGGAATTTTTACTACTATTCCACACTGTTTTGACTTCATATTTGTACTCAGTCATGCTGTATTCTACTATTTTCATAACTCAGCCATATTTACTATATTTTGACATTTAAATGATATTTTAGGCTGAACATCATGTTTTACGGTGCCCCAGTGGCTTGAAAGATTTCTAACTGAGTGAGGCCGAGGGACTGTGTTGTGAGGATATTATGGGATCGGGCTGTGCGCTGCAGTAGTGTTGTAATGATTCAAGATTATTAGGCCGAGGGCCTGATATGTTACGCCAATAGGTGGCGTAACATTGACTGACTAGGACTTGATTGATGCCACGAGATGACTTGTTATTGCGCTTAGGCTGTAGGAGCCCCTCCGGAGTCTGTACACACCCCTAGTGAGCGCGGGTACCCAGTGTGAGATGTGATATTGCCCGAGGGGCTGTTGTTGTTTTATGTTATTGCCTAATGGGCTGATACAAGTGATTGTGAGGTAGCCTGAGGGGCTGGTCCTGTTGGTATTTTGCCCGAGGGGCTGATTTATGTTTCTATCCTTTTTCTCCCTATTTTCATCACTCGTTTGAATTACTAAAAGATGTTTGGAAGAGGTTTTTACTGAACTAAGGTGCTTTTACGAGCTTTTACTGAACTACTGCATTGTTCTGGATTTATACTGTTTTGTTGTAGCATTATGCTTCGTTTTATTTATTTTTCTAATCGCTCAGCTGCCTTTACTTTTATTACCTACTGAGTTGGAGTACTCACATTACTCCCTGCACCCTGTGTGCAGATCCAGGAGTCTCGGGTCACGCTAGCGAGTGCTAATTTGCTTTCCAGTAGGCTTGTTCGGAGTTGACTAGGTAGCTGCTCAGCGTTCGCAGCCCAGTGGTTCTCCTTCCTATCTTTATTTCACTTTGTACTGGCTTTGTATTAGATTATGTTGTCTTTTCATACTATTAGACGGATTTTAGATGCTCATGACTGGTGACACCCCGATGTCGGGTTGTGTTTGTTTCCGCATTGTCCTATTCTACTCTATATTTTGGGATTTTTTGCTTATTAATGACTTTAAATGGCTTATTAAAATTGTTCGTTTGGTTTGGGGGTTTGTGTCGGCTTAATTTCACGATAGGTACCATCATGACCGCGTCCGTTTTAGGGTCATGAGAAGTTGGTATCAGAGCCTAGGTTACATAGGTCTCATGAGTCCTGAGTAGGTTTAGTAGAGTCTCGCGGATCGGTACTAAGACGTCTATATTTATCCTCGGGAGGCTGCAGAACATTTAGAAAAACTTTATATTCTTGAAATTCTTGTCGTGCGAATCTGTTGATCCGAGTACTAAACTTCTGTTATTCTATTCTCTCACAGATGGTGAGGACACATGCTACCGTTCAGGATGGACAACCACCAGTATCACCAGCTGGGGCCACTAGAGGTCGAGGACATGATTGAGGTCGTGGTAGAGGTAGGGGTGTAGCCTGCACATCAGCTAGGGCAACACTTGCAGATCCACCAGCCGCCCTAGTTCATGATCAGGTCTCAGTTGTGGATGCTCCATCAGCACCAACTCAAGCACCAGCTGTGCCTATTGTGATTCCAGGTCTTCAAGAGTCCCTGGCCCAGATTCTATCAGTATTCACTGGCCTAGCTCAGGCGGTCTCAATTACTACAACCGCAGCTACTTCTCAGGCCGGGGGAGGTACTCAGACTCCCGTTGCTCGCACACCTGAGCAGGTCATGTAGGGACTTCAGACAGCGGGGGCACCTCCAGCCCAGCCCATTGTAGTTGTTTAGGACTATGTAGCTCCTATTATGCTAGAGGACAAGCATCGCAAGTTGGAGAGGTTTGGTAGACTTCAGCCTCCGACTTTCAGTGGTACAGAGGGTGAGGATGGCCAGGGTTTCTTGGACAAATGTCAGAGGATTCTTCGTACATCGGGTATTTTGGAGACCAGCAGGGTCACTTTCACTACCTTTTAGTTTTCGGGAGCTGCCTTCACTTGGTGGGAGGCTTATGAGAAGCGTAGGCCTATTGGTGCAGCACCCCTTACCCTACAACAGTTCTCTGTTCTTTTTTTGGAGAAGTATGTGCCACAATCTCGTAGAGAGGAGTTGTTCAGGCAGTTCGGGCAGTTGCGTTATGAAGATATGACTGTGATGCAGTATGAGATGAGGTTCTCGGAGTTATCTCATCATTCTATTTAGTTGGTTCCTACAGATAGAGAGAGGATCAGGAGGTTCGTTGAGGGCCTCACGTATCAGCTTCGGATTCCCATGATCAGGGAGAGGGTGTCTAGTTCTACTTTTGAGGAGGTTGTTGACATTGCTCACGAGATTAAGTCAGTTCGTCGCCAAGAGTGAGATGAGAGGGAGGCCAAGAGGCCTCGGGGATCTGGTAATTATGGTGGTGCTCCTTCGAGAGGTCAGTTTCACCACGGCATAGGCCGTCCATTTAGGCATACTCAATCAGCTCACCTAGGTTATCGCAGGGCATCATCGGGTCATGGTTCTCACAATTTTCATCAGTGCCATTCATTACTCAGTGCCCTCCCAACCTAGAGTTCGTCTCGTGCTCTATTAGTTCAGGGCTCTTCTATGCCAGGTGAATCTGCTAGTCATTCTGGTGCTAGAAGTTCCTTTCAGTCCCCATCTCCAACACTAGGGAGTTGTTATGAGTGTGGAGAGTTGGCTCACATGTGGAGGCAGTGTCCTCATCGTCTTGGGGGTTCATCTCAACAGAGGATTCAGCCATCGGCTTCAGTGCCAGTTTCTTCACCACTACCCACCCACCCAGCTACGGGTGGAGGTCAGTCAGCTAGGGGTCACCCCAAAGGGGGAGGTCGATCAGGTGGTGGTCAGGCCCGTTTCTTTGCACTCCCAACTAGACCCGATGCTATTGCTTCAGATGCGGTGATTACATGTATTATCTCAATCTGCCACAGAGATGCCTCTATGTTATTTGATCCCAGTTCCACTTTTTCATATGTGCCATCATATTTTGCTCGTTATTTGGATATGCCCCGTGGGTCTCTTGTTTCATCTGTTTGTGTATCTACTCCAGTGGGTGATACTATTATTGTGGACAGTGTGTACCGGCCGTGTGTGGTGACTATTGGGGGTTTGGAGACCCGAGTGGACCTGTTATTGCTTTGTATAGTGGACTTTGATGTGATATTGGGCATGGATTGGCTATCTCCATGTCGTGCTGTTTTGGACTGTCATGCTAAGACAATGACATTGGCTATGCCGGGTGTGCCATGGATTGAATGGCGAGGTTTGACTGATTTTGTCCCCAGTAGGGTGATTTCATTCTTGAAGGCCCAGCGGATGGTTGGGAAAGGTTGTCTTTCATACTTAGCCTTTGTGAGGGATATCGGTGTAGAGACTCCCTTATTGATTCTGTTCTTGTTGTGAGAGATTTTCCCGATGTGTTAGATGTGTTTCCTGCAGACCCGCCGGATATTGATTTTGGTATTGATCTGGTGCCGAGCACTCAGCCCATTTCTATTCCACACTATCATATGGCACCAGCAGAGTTGAAGGAGTTAAAGGAGCAACTTCAGGAACTCCTTGATAAGGGGTCTATTCGGCCTAGTGTGTCTCATTCGGGTGTGCCTATTATATTTGTGAAGAAAAAGGATGGCACGATGAGAATGTGCATTGATTACAGGTAGTTGAACAAAGTAACAATCAAGAACAAGTATCCTTTGCCTCGTATCGATGATTTGTTTGACCAACTTCAGGGAGCGAGAGTGTTCTCCAAGATTGATCTCCGTTCAGGTTATCACCAGTTGAAGGTCAGGAATTCAGATATTCTTAAGACAACTTTTAGGACACGATATGGTCATTGTGAGTTCCTGGTGATGTCTTTTGGGCTGACCAATACCCCAGCAGCGTTCATGCATTTGATGAACAACGTGTTTCGGCCTTATCTCGACTCGTTTGTCAAAGTTTTCATTGATGATATTCTAGTGTATTCGAGTAGTCAGGAGGAGTACACAGAGCATTTGAGAGTTGTATTGTAGAGATTGAGGGAGGAGAAACCTTATGCAAAGTTCTCCAAGTGTGAATTTTGGCTCAGTTCAGTGGCATTCTTGGGGCAGGGCACATGATGTCCAGTGAGGGTATTCAGGTTGATCCAAACAAGATAGAGGTAGTTCAGAGTTGGCCCAGACCATCTTCAGCCATAGAGATTCATAGCTTTATTGGTTTGGCGGGTTATTACCGTCTGTTTGTGCAGGGATTTTCATCTATAGCATCACCCTTAACCAAGTTGAATCAAAAGGGTGCTCCATTCATGTGGTCGGATGAGTGTGAGGAGAGCTTGCAGAAGCTCAAGGCTGGCTTGACCATAACTCTAGTGTTAGTTTTTCCCTCAGCTTTAGGTTCATATACCGTGTATTATGATGCTTTGAGAGATGGTATTGGGTGTGTGTTGATGTAGGAGGGTAGCGTTATTGCTTATACTTCTCATCAGTTTAAGCCCAATGAGAAGAACTACCCTGTTTATGATTTGAAGTTGGCTGCCATTGTTCACGCGTTGAAGATTTGGAGGCATTATTTTTATGGTGTGTCTTGTGAGGTGTTTACTGATCATCGTAGCCTCCAACACTTGTTCAAATAGAAGGATCTCAATTTGAGGCAGCACAGATGGTTGGAGCTGCTAAATGACTATGATATTACTAATTTGTACCATACGAGAAAGGCCAATGTGGTGGCCGATGCCTTGAGTAGGAAGGCACTATGTATGGGGAGTTTGGCATATATTCTTGTTGGGGGTAGACCTCTTGCAGTTGATGTCTAGGTCTTGGCCAATCGGTTCGTGAGGTTAGATATTTCTGAGCCTAGTCGGGTATTGGCTTGTATGGTTTCTCGGTCTTCCTTATTTGATCGCATCAGAGAGCGCCAGTATGATAATCCTCATTTACTTGTCCATAAGGATAGAGTTCAACACGACGATGCCAGAGATGTGAGTATTGGTGATGATGGAGTGTTGAGGATGCAGGGCCGGATATGTGTGCCTAACATAGATGGACTTGGGGAGTTGATTTTAGAGGAGGCTCATAGTTCGCGGTATTTTATTCATCTAGGTGCCACAAAGATGTATCAGGATCTGAGACAACCTTATTGGTAGAGGAGAATGAAGAAGGACATCGTGGGATTTGTAGCTCGGTGTCTCAATTGTCAGCAGGTGAAATATGAGCATCAGAGACTGGGTGGCTTGCTTCAACAGATGGATATTCCAAAGTGGAAGTGGGAGCGGATCACTTAGACTTTGTAGTTGGGCTCCCATGGACTTTGAATAAGTTCGATGCTATTTGGGTGATTGTGGATCGGCTGACCAAGTCCGCACACTTCACTCTTGTGTGTACTACCTGTTCTTCAGAGCGGTTGGCAGAGATCTATATCCGAGAGATTGTTCGTTTGCATGGTGTCCCAGTTTCCATCATTTTAGATAGAGGTACTTAGTTTACTTCACAGTTTTGGAGGTCTGTATAGCGAGAGTTGGGTACTCAGGTTGAGTTGAGCATAACTTTTCACCCTTAGACGGGCGGGCAGTCCGAGCACACTATTCATATATTGGAGGACATGTTTCATGCTTGTTTCATTGATTTTAGAGGGTCATGGGATCAGTTTCTACCGCTCACAGAGTTTGCTTATAAAACTATTATCAGTCGAGTATTCAGATGGCTCTATATGAGGCTTTGTTTGGGAGATGTTTAGATCTCCGATCAGTTGGTTTGAGCCGGGTGAGGCTAGGCTATTGGGTACATACTTGGTGTAGGATGCTTTAGACAAGGTGAAGGTGATTCAGGAAAGGCTTCTTACAGCGCAGTCGAGACAAAAGAGTTATGCAGGCAGGAAGGTTCGGGATGTGTCATCCATGGTTGGTGAGAAGGTTCTATTGAAGGTTTCGCCCATGAAGGGTGTTATGAGATTTGGGAATAAGGGTAAATTGAGTCCTCAGTTCATTAGGCCTTTTGAGGTGCTTCGGAGGATTGGGGAGGTGGCTTATGAGCTTGCTTTTCCACCTAGCTTGTCGAGTGTGCATCCGATATTTATGTTTCTATGCTCCAGAAGTATATTGGCGATCCGTCTCATGTTTTGGATTTCAACACGGTTCAGTTAGATGATGATTTGACTTATGATGTGGAGCCAATAGCTATTTGGGAGCATCATGTTCGAAAGTTGAGGTCAAAGGATATAGTTTCAATGAAAGTTTAGTGGAGAGGTCGGCCCATGGAGGAGGCTACCTGGGAGATAGAGCGGGAGATGCAGAGCAGATATTCTCACCTATTTGAAACTTCAGGTATGTTTCTTGACCCGTTCGAGGACGAGCGTTTGTTTAAGAGGGGGAGGATGTAACGACCCGACCGGTCATTTCATGATTTACCGCTCCATTTTCCCCATTTCTACTTCTTATTATCAGGTTGGTTGGTTCGGGTTCGGAGAGGTTTTCGTAAGGTTTGAGACACTTAGTCTCTTTGAGTAAGCTTAAGTTGGAAAAGTCAACCTCATATTGACTTATGTGATAAAGGGCTCAGATGTGGATTTCGATGGTTCAGATAGCTTCGGGAGGTGATTTGGGACTTAGGAGCGTGATCGGGATAAGTTTTGGAGGTCCGGAGTAGATTTAGGCTTGAATTGACGAAATTGGAATTTTGGCATTTTCCGGTTGACTGGTGGGATTTTGATATAGGGGTCGGAATGGAATTCCGGAAGATGGAGTAGGTTCGTTGTGTCATTTGTGATTTTTGTGCAAAATTTTAGGTTATTCGGACGAGGTTTGATAGACTTTTTGATCGAAAGCGGAATTTGAAATTTTTTGGAATTCTTAGGCTTGAATTCGATGTCAATTTGGTGTTTTGATGTTGTTTTGAGTGTTCCAAAGATTGGAACAAGTTTGAATGATATTATGGGATATGTTGGCATGTTTGCTTGAGGTCTCGAGGCCTCGGATGAGTTTTGGGTGGTTGAACGGATCATTTCATGTTGGAAAAAGTTGCAGAAAATCTGTTGTTGCGTTGCAAGCATTTGGCCTTCGCGTTTGCGAGTGGGCTCTCGCGTTCGCGAAGGGTTAGGGTGTGAGGCAGGGGGTTTGGCCCTCGCGTTCGCGATGTATGTCCCTCTTCGTGAAGGGTTGGGTCCAGTATTCATCACATTCGTGATGGTTATGCCGCATTTGCATAGAGTAAAGGTGAGCAGCTGGGTTTAGGTCCAATTGTGCTTCGCGTTCGCGAGCTGGTAGTTGTGTTCATGATGGGTTGAGAAGCTAAGGCTTTGCGTTCGCGTACAGGGTGTCGCATTCGCGATGAAGGAATAAGTGGTCAACAGGATTTTGTGCTTCGCGAACGCGAGGCATTGACCGCGTTCGCAAAGAAAGGATTTTAAGTGCTGGGCAGAATATTTAATAGACCACTTCCGCGATTTTAGATCTAAATTTCACTATTGTTGAGAGATTTTAGAGATTTTTGAGGGAGATTGAAGAGGGAATCAAAGGTAAACACTTGGAGATAAGATTTATGGACTTAATACTCAATCCTATTGTGATTTCTACCTAATTAAATATGGAATTTGCGGAATCTAAAGCCTAAAATTGAAGTTAGGGCTTGGAAATTGGAGACCTAAATCTAGGGATTTGAGGGGTCATTTGTGGTCGGATTTTGGTATTCTTAGTATGTATGAACTCATGAGAGTGTAAGGATTCTAGTTTTGTAATTTTTGTCGAAATCCGAGACGTGGGCCTGGGGGTCGAGTTTGGCCAATTTCGGGATTTTTGATGTAAATTGGTTAATTTCGAGTGGGCTTTGTCCCCTTAGCATATTTTGAAGGTATAAATATGTTTTTGGATAGATTTGGAGCATCCGGAGGCCGATTTGAGGGGCAAAGGCATCGCGGGCTAGAGTTTGGACCGAATAGAGGTAAGTAATGATTGTAAATGCTATCCTGAGGGTATGAACCCTGGATTTTACATCGTTGTGCTACTTTGGGGTGACACAAACGCTAGATGACGAGCGTGGGGCCGTGCACCGTTGGGAATTGTGAGTTAGTCCATCCCGTATGAATATTAAACCGCATATTTGATTTAAAACTATTTGCTATAGTTGTGTTTTTGGAAAGTATTATGGTGTTTTGGGTTGAATGCCATATTTGGCCCTCGTGCAAACTATTTTGGACCCTTAGGGGATTTTTACTACTATTCCTCAATATTTTGACTTCATATTTATACTTTGTCATGCTGTATTCTACTATTTTCATAACTTAGCCATATTTACTCTATTTTGACATTTAAATGATATTTTGGGCTGAGCATCATGTTTTACGGTGCCCGAGTGGCTTGAGAGATTTCTGACTGAGTGAGGCCGAGGGCCTATATTGTGAGGATATTATTGGATCGGGCTGCACACTGCAGCAGTGTTGTGCTGATTCCTAATTATGAGGCCGAGGGCCTGATTTGTTACGCCACTAGGTGGCTTGTTATGAGGCCGAAGGCCTGTTTGATTATGCCACGCGATGGCTTGTTATTGTGCTTGGGCTGTAGAAGCCTCTCCAGGAGTTTGCACACCCCTAGTGAGTGCGGGTACCCAGTGTGAGATGTGATATTGCCCGAGGGGCTGTTGTTATTTCATATTATTGCTCGAGGGGCTGATACGAGTGATTGTGAGGTAGTCCGAGGGGCTGGTTCTGTTGGTATTTTGCCCGATGGGTTAATTTATGTTTCTATCCTTTTTCTCCCTATTTTTATCACTCGTTTGAATTACTAAAAGATGTTTTGAAGAGGTTTTTACTGAACTAAGGTGTTTTTACAAGTTTTTACTAAATTACTGCATTGTTCTGGATTTATACTATTTGTTGTAGCATTATGCTATGTTTTATGTGTTTTTCTTATCGCTCAGCTACCTTTACTTTTATTACTTACTGAGTTGGTGTACTCATATTACTCCCTGCACCCTGTGTGCAGCTCCAGGAGTCTCAGGTCATGCTAGCAAGTGCTAATTTGCTTTCCAGCAGGCTTGTTTGGAGTTGACTAGGTAGCTGCTCGGCATTCGCAGCCCAGTGCTTCTCCTTCATATCTTTATTTCACTTTGTATTAGCTTTGTATTAGACTATATTGTCTTTTCATGCTCTTAGATGAATTTTAGATGCTCATGACTGGTGATACCCCGATGACGGGATGTGTTTGTTTCCGCACTGTTCTATTCTACTCTATATTTTGGGATTTTTAGCTTATTAATGACTTTAAATGGCTTACTAAAATTGTTCGTTTGGTTTGGGGGTTTGTGTCGGATGGCTTAGTTTCACGATAGGCGCCATCATGACCGGGTACGTTTTAGGGTCGTGACACCTTCCTTATTGTTTGATACTACTTGGTTGTGAGTTCCTCTATGGCTTCATGCAAATATGTTACATGTCCAATTTTTGTGGTTACCGGTGTAGTTATCACGTGCTTATTATGTCTTGTTGTTTTGTTAAGGCTATTGTGCTTCTTGGTTTTTCTGTGACCCTTATTATGTACTATTCATGCTTAAATTGACAATTATTCATGTTAAACAAGACTTATGACATTCTCTTGGTAATTGACCATTGTTGAGCATCGACAGAAGTTGAAACCTATATTGCGAAGCTAACTGTTGAAACATGATTGGTTATTGTTGATTCCCTTGCTGGGAGGTTATTGTTTTTATTGTTGATTCCCTTGCCGGGAGGTTATTGTTTCTATTGTTGAATCCCTTGTCGGAATGTTATTGTTTCTATTGTTGATTCCATTGCCGGGATGTTATTGTTTCTAATGCTTGGGTGAGGAAAAGTGTAAAGCACGAAGGGTGATGTCGGGCATTATGTTTTGAGGAAGAGTGTAAAGCATGAAGGATGATATCGTGCATGATATTGTGAGTGATTCTTAATGCACGAAGGGTGATGTCATGCCGATATTGTGAGTGTAAAAGCACGAAGGGTGATGCCGTGCCACATTATTGAGAGTAAAAGCACGAAGGGTGATTTTGTGCCACATTATTGCGAGTAAAAGCACGAAGGGTGATATCGTGCCATGATTATGAGTGAGTTAAAGCATGAAGGGTGATGCCGTGCACACTTCTATTTATGCATATGGTGAGGAAGAGTGTTAAATCACGAAGGATGATGCCATGAACTTTCTATTTGTTGTGTTTAGTGGTTATCAGTTCTTGTGTTTTAATTGCTCAGATTCCTTTACTGCTGTGATCCTTTGTGATGGAACTCCGTAGTGTTTTTCAATACTTTGCCGTATTTATATACATATTTCAATACTATAAGTTTCAATAATTGTTCATTTTTAATTCAATTAGTCACTCAATTAAATTTCCTTGAACCGTCTGAGGTTGTATTTTACATAAAAAGGAATTTCTACTAAGTTATTTATTAAATCCCATGTTAAAGGTAATAATTCATTCGGCGTTGTATTTTAAATTTAAAATGGTACTTTCTTTATTCAAATGATTTCTAAAAATAACTTCATCTTTTCTTGTTGAATTCCAAATTGGTTTAGAAGCTGTACTCTACTTTATGTTATGTAAATGAGACTCCTGGAGCATCATAATTGCATTAGTTATGGGTCCTATGTACTAAGTAACATGAGAACGTTGTTGTGCGAAGTGAGAAAAAAATATGTGGGCACAAGGTGCTCGGTGTGCTAAAGGTTTGGAAGTTGAGGATATGATATGAGACATCAAGTTCTGAGATGGCTAGTGTTGTGCACCAGAAATGATATGATTGTTTGAGTTGACACTGTCTTCCTTACTTGAGTTCATTCTACTTCTCTGTATTCTAGCTATGTTTGTGTTGATTTATTTGGTTATCTTTCGTTTCCATCCGAGTTTCCTTTTTATTATTTCGACTGTTTGCCGGTTGATTTATCCCTGTTGTTGATATTATTTCGTTACCTTTATCTTGATATTTGTTATCATATCCTGTTTAATCTGTCTGACCAGTAGGTGTCTTGACTATTCCTCGTCACTACCCCACTGAGGTTAGTTTTGATACTTACTAGGCACCACCGTAGTGTGCTCATACTACACTTCTGTAAATTTTTGTGTACAGATCCAGGAATTGATCGATAGTAGTTGTGCAGATCGTCGTGGTGGAGACTTAAGGTAGCCTGCTGCTACGTTCGCATGCCTCGAAGTCACCTTCGTTTGTATTTACGTTCCATTGATTCATTCTCATTCTGCAATAGTATTGTATTTATTTTTTATAACTACTCTTAGAAAGGCTTATGACTTGTACCACCAGTTTTGGGAATTGTGACTTATTTAGAGTTATTTAATATGAAGTCAGTAAATGTAAATGTTATTTTTGTAAATGTTAGGCTTACCTAGTTTAGAGACTAGGTGCCATCACGACTCATTCAGAGGGATTTTGGGTCATGACACTAAGGTTAGATTTGAGTAAACGACTTCAGAATCGGGATTTGAAGGTTCCAGCAGGTTCGTATGATGATTTCGGACTTGGGCGCATGTTTGGATCGGGTTTTGGATGACCTAGGAGCTTTTAAGCGCATATTGTGGAAGTTAGCATTTTTTGAGAAATTTGTAAATTTGGGTTGAAGTGCATTTCAATGTTATCGGTGTCTGTTTGGGATTTCGAGTTTGGGATAACTCCGAATGATGATTCTAATACTGGGAGCGCGTCCAGAAGTGGATTCGGAGGTCTGTAGATCATTTTGGGATCATTTGACGAAAGCTAGAAATTTGAAGGTTTTTGAGAAGTTTGACCAAAAGAGGACTTTTTAATATCGGGTTTGGATTCCAATTCCAGAAGTTGGGGTAGGTCCGTAATGTTGAATATGACTTGTGTATAAAATTTGAGGTCAATCGGACGTGATTTGATAGTTTTTAGCATTGAATGAAGAAGTTTGAAGTTCTAAAGTTCATCAAACTTGAATTGGGATATGATTCATGATTTTGGCATTTATTAATATGATGTGAAGGCTCAGCTATGTTCGTAATGTGTTTTGGTATGTGTTGGTATAATTGGTTGAGGTCCCGAGGGCCTCGGGTAGATTCCGGATGGTAAACAGATCGAGTCTGAACTTGAAAAATATGCTGGGGCTGTTGTCTTCTGGTGTAACCGCACCTGCGAGGTTTTGATGTGTGTAGCCGCAGAAGTGGCCAAGAGTCGCAGAAACGAAAAGAAGGAGAGGGGGGATGCTTCGCAGAAACAGAAATGCAGTCGCAGAAGCGAGTCCGCAAAAGCGGACTCTTTGACCGTAGAAGCGAGGGAAGCTGTAGAAGCGAAGAGGAGCATAGCATCTGCAAAGCCGCAGGTGCGGTTGATGTACCATATGTGCGGAAGGACGGCTGGGTAGATTGTTTTAAAGACAGTACTTGGTAAATTTTTCTTCTATCATTCACTTGGTGGAGGCGATTTTGGAGAGCCTCAAGGAGGAATTTTCATCAAGCAACACAAGGTATGTGACTCCCATCTATTCCAATTTAAATACATGGATTCTATAAGGATTTAAACATGAAATTTTATAGAAATTTGTGATTTTGAAGAAAACCCTAGAAATTGGTATTTTTGGATTTTGACCACGAAATTTGGACATGGAATTTGGAAAAAGTTATAAAGTTGAGTTCTTGGTGTTATGAGTAAAGTTTTTCTTCGAACATTTTTGGAATCCGGGCACGTGGGCTCGAGAGTTAATTTATTGACTTTTCGAGTGGAGTTGGGAATTTGTTTAAATTGAATTGTTGTGAGTATTAGAGTATATTATTATTCGTTTGCACATTTATTGACTAGTTTTGGAGTGTTGGGCATCAGTCTGAGTTCTTGGAAAGGCTTGGGAGCCAGCTAAGGAACTTCGGAGTGAGGTAGGTCTCCTTTCTAACCTTGTAAGAGAGAATTAACCTCGTAGGTGAACTAAATTAATATGTGCTTCTAATTGTGGGGGCTACGTACACACGAGGTAACAAGAGTCTGTACGTAGCTACTAGCTATGCTTATGTCCGTGTAGTTTTAGGTTTACATTATGCCGTGTTGATATTGTTATTTGATTTGTGGTTATTATTTGCCTTGAGAAGAAGCAAGATTGAGGTTGCGTATTAATTGTGTTGAAAAGAATTGAAATTCAGGAATTTAAGATTTTAAAAAAGTTTTCATTTAAACTTTGTATTTTAGAAAAGAAATTGGGGAATATTATAATAACTTAAGAAATCTATGTGTAACCACGTCACAATCATATTCTGCGAGCGGGGTAAATTTTCACTACTCGCATGGGAGCGGGTTGTTCGCCTCGACAGATTAAATAGATGCATCTATGGTTCGCGTCATTCGACCCTCGACAGTGCACATTTTAATATTTATGTTGTATCGAGCGGAACGACCTCGACATGATTTGCGCATGATTGAATTGATTACTTTGAAATTTATAATAAAATATTGCCTCATTGGCCTGAGATAAATTGTTAAATGATGATAAATAATTTTTGAAATTTCTTAAATTATAAAAGAATTGCTTACTTCCTTCATAATATTGAGTTTATAGCCGTTCTATTTAATCCATGTTAAATTATATCATCGGCATTTTATTTATAGCCCATAGTAATTGTCAGAGTCGATCCTCATCACTACTTCTTCGAGGTTAGACTAGATAATTACTAGGTACGTTTTGTTTAGGTACTCATATTATATGTGCTGCACATTTTGTTGTGCATGCACATATATATTAGTGGCCTTGTGGAGCGTAGTGGCGCGGTTGATACGGGGACTTAGGTGAGCTGCATTTTATGTCACAATCCACAGCCAGCAGAGTCTTCTTTAGAGTATTTGTATTTTCCTGCCTGTCCAAATTTGTATTCCGGACAGATGCTGTATTTTATTTTATTTTCCTAGTTGATGCCCATGCACTTGTGACACTGAGTTTTAGGGTGATTATGAGTTGTTCAATATTGAAATTGATAGAAACGTTATTATTTACTCTAAAATTTCCATCTTCTACTATGTAATTTAAGGAAAACTATGATTTTAAAAATATTAAAATGAGACTAAGACTAAGATTTAAAAATAAGTGTTTTATATTCCCTGTTGTATTGTATTGACTTCGGTTCTTTCCTACGAGACTTTGAGAATTTGTATTTCCGGTTTTTCACTAGTTTTCGAGGATTAAGTTATTGTCATTAACTTATTGCCTTGCCGTCATTTCCTAAATTCTTTTCCTAATACTATTATTCTGGTGAGTTGATTTTGAAGATGAATTTTTTACGTTGAGTCATTACCTCATATCCTGCTGAGTTGTTAGTAATATAGCGGTTTTAAATAAAAGAACTAATAGCATGCTGCATTGTGTGACTTTTAAGTTAAAACTCGTTGATTTATTCGGTACTTACCATTTCTAATAGTTGTCATATTTTACTTTAATTGATTTCTCAACTTAATCTCCTTACTCTTTCTGATGTTTTTACTTTACATAAAAAGGAATTTATTATGTTTTAATTTAATAAATTCTAAACTAAATTCGTGGCGTATTCGATGCTGTATTTTATTTGAAAATGTTATTTTTCTTCACCCAAATGATTTCTAAAATAATCTCATTTTTCTCATTGATTTCCTACTTGATCCAAAAACTGTAATTTTACTTTACGATATATAAATAAAATCTCTTGAACATCCTAATTAGCATTTGGTACGGATATTATGTACCGAGCAACATATAGATTTTGACGTGCGAAATGATATTTGGAAGTTGTGATTTATGATATGAGATTATGAGAAGTGAGATTGTTGAAATTGTGTATTAGAAATTATTTGATTGGTTGAGTTGACATCGTTTTCCCTAGTTGAGCATATTTACACTACATTCGTACCCCGACTATGTGGCTGCTTATTTACTTGGTAATTTTTCGTTGCCATTCGTGCCCCCCTTATCTTTACTACTGTTTGTGATTTGAATTTCTTCTGCTGTTTGCATTACATTGATATTCCTTCCTTGTTAGATATATATCATATCCTGCACAAGTTTACATGTTCGGTAGGTGTCTTGACCTGGCCTCGTCATTATTCTACTGAGGTTAGGCTCGATACTTACTGGGTGCCACTATGGTATACTCATGCTACGCTTCTGCACATTTTTGTGCAGAACTAGGTACTTCGGATCGAGTTGGTTTTGAGACTTATGCTTGTGCGGCTGGAGACTTCAAGGTATACCTGCTGGGCGTTCGCAGGCTCCTAAGTCACATTCTGTTGTATTTAATTCCATTGTTTCCTATTATTCTGAAACAGTGATATATTTCATTATGTATAATTACCCCTAGAAAGGCTTATGACTTGTACTGCCGGGTTTGGGATATTGTATCATGTTGAGACTATTGGTTTATTAGAAGTTTCTGGTTCATGTTCAATAACTATTAGTAGAATTCGTTATCATTCAGTGTATCTTAGACTTACCTAGTTTTAGAGACTAGGTGACATCACGACTCCTTCTGAGGGATTTTTGGATCGTGACACATGCTATTGGACTAGTATAATATAAATATCAAGCCTGACTATCCTTATTTTAATATTATATTAATATAAATATAACTTTTCACTGTATTTTTTTCTTTAGCGTGTGATACCTTCAACGATTGAAAAGAGGGTAAATTGCCTCAGTCTTATGTGTAAACAAATTTGATTTGTTTTGCTAGGTGGTTAACTTTCAAATAGCATTTGGAATACATTAAATTATGAAATGCATCACTGAAAATTATGCTTATTACATTATTTCATTGTCTACTGCTTCTTTTGCTTTAACTTTTTATTTTTTGGTAGATGATCGTTGATAATTTCTTCACATTAGCTCTAGTCAAAATTTACGTATACAGTTATGATTAAAAAAATTAGAATATATTCATATATGGCATGATAATTATTAGAAATCAATATCGTTGCTTTGACTTCTTTCTAGAATTTCTCTCTCTAAAAAATCGTTGTTGACGCACTGACGATGACCTAACGTGCGTCTATGCTGAAATGGGTAGAGGGAGACCTAATAGAGTGGTTTCGATCACAAAACCGAACAAGAAAATACTAAGCAAGCCTACAGTTACTGGGAAGGATAAAGTGAGAGAAAAGGAGGAAATACACAGCTCTTAGATTTCAATGGAACAGTTGCAACAGATGGGTGAGATGTGGCCACCTCTAAAAGAATCAAGGTCAACTCTATCAACTCTAACAGGTCAACTCTATCAACTCTAACAGGTCAACTCTATCAACTCTAACAAGAGGTGGAAGCCAAATTTTAATGCGGAGCCAAACAAAGGAGACATTAACTAGGGATCCAATAGCAGAGACGATTGAGGCTGATATGGAGAACCAGATGAAAGTCGCAGACCGGCTTGGTGCACACAAGACAATCACAATCCAGGAAGCCCAGATCCACAAACAATTGGATGCAGAGCAACAGAAGAACAAAAAGGAATGGTTGAACCTATTTTCTAGGAATAATTTAGCGGCAAGAGGTATGAATCTCAAATGTGTCGCACCTATGATAAAGGAGGGTGAAAAAATAGCCGAACTAGATAGTGAGAAAATCGATTGAGAAATGACAAAATGGAAGCATGCAATTGTTTTGTATGTAGTTGGAGACTCACCCTCAATAAGAGCTTTGGATCGTTTCATTGTTGCTTAATGGAATTTCATTGCCAAACCTAAAATTTACCTCCATAACGACGGATACTTTGTGGTTAAATTTAACTGTGGAAGATAGGGATATTGTGCTATTGTCTGGTCCACACATTATAAGAAGTAAACTTACATTATCAAAGTATGGTCTGTACTTCGATTTTGATACATAAGTGCTTCAGACAATCCCTATATGGGTGAAGTTGCCAAATTTGCCATTAAATTCCTGGAGTATGGACTCACATAACAGAATTGGTAGTGGCTTAGGAGTTTCACTCTTTGCGGATGAATGCACAACTAAAGTTGAAATGATCTCATATGTTAGGTTATTAGTGGAGCTGGATCTCACAAAACCCATGCCTAAGCCAATTAAAGTCATGGTCCCGATTGGGAAAATCTTTGACCAAAAAGTTGCATATGATTGGGTCCCTGAATATTGCCCCACCTGCCTACAAGTTGGTCATGTTTGTAGGACTGATGTGAGAACAACAAAGGTCATTCCCGTGGCCAAGCAACATCAAAGAAAACCAAGAATGGAATGGAGAAGAAGAGCAGGGCAAGAGAAGGATGAAGCAGGTACAGAACAGCCTCACAACATGACAAAGGTGCAAACATAGCAAGATTTACTACAAATAAGCCCAAATACAAATAATCATGAGGGAGACAAAATGACATCCTGGAATATAGCTAAAGAGAAATCAGCAGTTAGAGGTGCTCAATCCAAGACAAGGGAAAAAATTGGGATTAATGTAGTGAATGGGTTCATTACATTAATTATTCCAATAGCTGGAGAGACACTGGACAACACAAATGGTAAGAAGGGGAAATATAGTTATCAAGGGACTACTGGGGATCCACAACTTACACATTCAACTAAATGAAGATCATATCATCAAATATGAGGGGTGTAAATAAAGTATATAAGCAAAAAGAAGTAAAGATTTATACAGAATAATGATGTTGGGTTGATAGCAATACTGAAAAACAGGGTCAAGGAAGAGAATGCCAATAGAATAATAAAAAAGATATCAATTAATTGGAGGTGGTATGCAAACTACTCGTCTAGTAGCATGGGAAAAATTTGGATACTGTGGGATTCAAATAGAGTGGAGTTTGATGTAGTTGCTATGAGTGCTCAAGCCATACATGTCATAATTTGGACCCCTCAGATGCACGTAAAGTTCACTTTGTCTACGATTTATGGACTACATACAATTGAAACTATGAAGCCACTACGAGAAGAACTGAGAAGTGTAAATAACTCTATACAAGGCCCATGGTTAGCTATTGATGATTTTAATGCAATAACAGATATGGATGATGGGAAGTTTGGGAACCCAGTGCAAGAAAATAAGGTGAGAGATTTTAATGATTTTATAACATCAACTGGCATGGCTGAACTACGTGCAGCGGGAAGAAGATATACATGGACAAATGGACAGGTTTATACCAGGATAGATAGGGCTTTAGCTAATGCTGAATGGCTTTTAACAGTAGCTCAAATAGAAGTAGTGATACTAATCCTGGTTGTTTTGATCATACACCCCTAAGCATACAATTTGTAGAAGCTGTGAAGATGTGTCCAAGGCCTTTCGGGTTTCTGAATTGCTTAGTAGACCACAAAGACTTTCTAAGCGTGGTGACAAATGTATGGGGAAGCCATACAAGTACTAAACATATTGTGGTTATCTAGAGAAAACTTAAGGCGATGAAGATGACTTTGAAACAATTAAATCAAAGGGAGTTTAGCAATGTGGGGGAAAAGATCAATCATTATTCACGAAGGCTGACTGAAACACAATCACAAATGGGGAACCATAATCACCCTAGTGAGTTGTTTATTGTTGAAAAAGAATTGCAAAGGGAGCTGGAGAAATGGAGTCTCGTGGAGGAGAGTATAACAAAACAAAAGTAAAGAACGGAACTGGGAGATGCCAACACTACCTATTTCTTTGCCAATTTAAAGAATACGCAAGCTCAAAACAAGATTAAAAGCCTTTTCAATGACAAAGGAGAAATTTTACAACAACCAGGTGATATAGAAAAGGAGGTGACAAGTTTCTACAAAAAATTGCTTGGCAGTGCTGCTGCCCAACTACAAGCAGTGGATCCTAACATCATGAAATATTTTAATGGTTTAAAAAGACAACAACAATTATATTTGATAGCCCAGGTCATAAAATATGAAATGTACCAAGCTCTTATTAGTATAGATGATCAAAAATCTCCAAGATGTGATGGATTGAATGCTCTTTTCTTTAAAAGAGCCTGGTCTGTGATTGGAGAGGAGGTGACGGATGCAATGATTCAATTTTTTACTAATGGAAAAATATACAAAGCTATTAATTGCACTACAATTACATTGACCCCAAAGGTCAAGAATCCATCAAATGTATCTAAATTCAAGCCTATCTCCTGCTGCACTAAGGTGTATAAACTTATCCAAAATCCTCACTAGAAGAATGCAAGGTGTTATGGACATTCTAGTGGACAAAAGCCAATATGCTTTTGTTCGAGGCATATTGATCACTGATAACATTATACTAAGTCATGAACTTGTGAAGGGTTATGATAGGAAAGGCATCACACCTAGGTATATGCTGAAAATTGATATGAGAAAAACCTATGACTCAGTAGAATGGCCATATATTTAGAAAATACTCAACTTCCTGCAGTTCCCAACAAGATTTATCAAATGGATTTTGTGTTGTATAATGATTGTTTCCTACTTGATAGAAACTAAGGGTCTACCAAACTATATAGAGAACCAGATTCTCTATAGATTCCCAAAGAACACACGTAGACTGCAGTAAGTAAATGACACAATGGAGTTTTACGTGATAAACTCCCAACTCCCGAGATTAAAAACCATGACCTACCCTTGTAGGATTTCAACTTCACTATTGAGCAAACTTCAGAATACAACCTATTGTAACCTAGGAATTAACCTCTTAATCCCTCACTAACTTATAACAACTCTATTACAAGCCCCTTTGTAATAACTCTATTACAAAACTTACAACTCGACTAACTCTAGCCAAGACCCAAACACAAGGTTTATGATTTTACAAAAGGTTTCCTACATAATTCTTCTAACTAAGCTAAGTAGTAATTACAAGTAAAGTACTTTAATAAAGGTGCAACACAACTAAGGACATGTCATGACTCAACACAAGAAACTGGTCCTTTGTTATGTTGTTCTTTGTTCTTGATGCCCTTGAGAATCACTTGTAGGATTGACACAGACTTGAGAGAATAATTGATAGATTCTTGAATGTGAAAGTATTTTATTTTTCCTTTGCTTGATGTTAATATTACATATGTGACATCAGTTGAATGATGCAAGCATGTTAGGCAAAAGGGCATTCCCCATAAAGTTGACTGCTGCACTATTTTTGTACTTTTGTGTGTGCAGGCAGCAACTTTATAGCTGTGGGGAGTTGACTTGTATAGTCACCAAGTGAACTGGTGGCCATCTGTTCCCTCTATTATTCCTTTGACTTTGAAAAGTTGAACCATGTCCTCGACTTGATACTTGTTGTTCTTAAGTACTTGAGGATGTGTAACAGATTCCTCATCTCGTTCTTATTATTAATTTTTTTAGATCATTAAAACATATCAAGGATTCATATAACCTACCAATTTCCTCCTCTTTGATGATGCCAAACTTATACTTGAAGTTCCCCCTAAGAACCAGAATGACATACATATTTCCTGTGTTCCCCCTGAATCTGTTCCCTATCATGTTCCCCCTTAATTAATTCCACCTTTTTGGCATCATAAAAAGAATAGTAGAAGCAATAAGTAAAAAAGAAGTATAGCTTGATTAACTCATGCCACATGTATGAATACAAATATGACTAAAAACAGAGCAGAAGAGCATGACATGCATAGCAAAAGGACGAAATATTCATTAATTTTTGGATATAAAACATGGAGCAGTTCCATTATTACCAAATCACCCAAAAAATAAAAACAACAAAAAGGTACTAGTCATAGAAGAAACATATCTAACATAAGGTAATCGGAACAAATAACAGACACTTGAACTTGACACTGGGAAATGAACGACTTTTAATGAGCACTAGAAGGGGAAGGCCTAGATGAAGAGGCAAGGGTTATGAGAAGGATGTCCATTCGAGCATTTGCTGACACCTGCTCGTTGAGCAACCTCTCATTCAGGTCATCAACATGTTTCCTGTGGTTAGAATTTCCTTTGTCAGACGAGCAACCTCTGTGCTTTGGGAGCTGCTGGAACCAAGTGCCTCCTGAACCTGACTGAGCCGACCTTCAAGAATGGCATTCTATGCCTTCAGCTTCCTTATCTCTTAAGTGGCAGTGTTGATTAGCTGAGAGATAGTGGAATTGCCGCCAACCCCTCCACTCCTATCAATGAACTAATACTCTTCTAGGGTGGTCTTGGAGAAGGTTTGCTTGCGAGTACCCACTTTTGCTTTTCCATAGGGACTTTGAAGAATTCAAAGACTTTAGTGAGAAGGAACCCGTAAGGTAGCCCATGATTACCATCCTTGAACTCTGCGACTTTCTTCATGTGTTCTATCATAAGACCAGGCATGTTTATAGTGGTGTAGCCATCCAGTGCGTCCATGAGAACCAAGTCTGATCGTGATGTCCTAGGACATAACTGCTCTGATACCACTTTTGTCACGACCCAAACCGATGGGCCGCGACGGGTGCCTGAGTCCTACCTGTCAAACACCCCTAAGCATGCGTCTAAGATATGAACCTGAATAACATCTACTGAATTACGAAAATAACATACATGTAGGAAGCTTGCCAATAAGGCATATGTACGTATACATGCAGAATATAGTGGGTGAGCCGGCAAGGCTGCTATAGACAACTATACATTCAAATTTGAAAGCCGACAAGGCCACATACAACCCAACTAGACATACTGTCTACAGACCTCTAATAGAAACATAACTATACAAAGACGAGACTGAGCCACGTCATACCCATATATATATACACAAACATATCGTACCAAAATCAAAAGCAGCTCCGGATCAAGTGGAGCATGCCAACTCTCGCTGATCAGGGAACCTAAGAAAGGGGACCGTCAACTTGTCTACCTGCACCTGCGGGCATGAAATGTAGGCCTCATGAAATAGGGCGCCAGTATGAAAAATGCACTGAGTATGTAAGGCATGAAAATTACTACGTAAAAGAAATAGATGAAACATGGAATAAAGAAGCACATCTTTAAATCTGAATAACTTTGTAAATTCTGAAACATTTACAATGTCATGCACATGCGTATAAATGTCATGTCATGCATAGGTATGAGTGTACATAATATCATCAAGCCACCGAGGGCATTCCATCATATCGTCTTGGCCACTGTGGGCAATATCATCAACATATACCAGCTGATCAGGTGGTGGTGCGTATATAACGCGGTAACCTTTTTCCATATCCCAAATACATATATTTACATATGTATATGTGTTTATAACATCATCTGGTCATGGGTCAATGCACATGTATAAATGGGTGAAATGCATGAAAAATACGTAAAAATCTCAATATTCCTTCCAGATATACTTTTTCAACTACATATTATTCTGAGACCCATGAACAAGGGAAGATAATAATTCACATGGGGAAATCAAGAATATAGACACCCCTAGTATTTCTGTTAATAGATTAATTTATGGAAACTATGCGTTTGCTCATTTCTTCAGTATAATTTGGACCATGCCAAAAGAAAGAAGGGATGGCTTAATATACATGGAGTAGGGAAAACTCCATATATTATTCTGTTGGAAACCTTCGTGGATTTAACTTAGAACCCAAAAATCGGATTAAGCTTCTACATTTTGAAATTAATGAAAAAAATCTTGCTTTTAGTTATTTGAAAATTTTGAATGAAATTGCTTCCGATCTTATGAAGCTTTTATTTTGGAACGACACTTAGCTTCTGCTTCTCACATTTCTTTGAACTAAAATTTGTTATATCAATAGTGATTTATGGGGTGTTCTGATTCCTAAATTGAGATAAGACTTAGAAGTCTTATCTAGGTTAAGTTAAGATTTATTTAATCCTTAGGTGTAGACACATATTCATAAATTGTTATGATTCATCTTCTTGATTGCTGGCCTTGTGCCACGTGGGGAGTCGGGGGCATAATTTATAATTTAATTTTTTATCTACTTATTAGTTAACTGGGTAATGTCCTGTTATGCGGTAATTAATCAATTACCCGCATAATTTAAAAATTGCCATAAATTACTTAAAATTCTACTTATTTTTAATATACATTATACATTGTACTACCGTGGTCATATGATACCTTACATAGTACTAGTTCATAATTATCGGATATTATTGCTCAACCCGTATTTTATCCCAAATTGGCCACTTTCAACGAAACTCGTTTTCTTTAATTCGTGTACCCCCTTATCCTTCATAATACTTATTTATCGATTGTTATAAATAGCGTAAATACGTTAACACCAAGATGATCTCATCCCCGAGTCTACGTCAATTAACCGAAGACGAAACTTTAAACGTACAAAAACGCGAGATGTAACATCCTCCCCCCCAGAAACATTCGTCCTGAAATGTTTAACTCCCCGTGATCTATATAACTTTGGCAGGGTCGCCTTTGTAGCACACTACTACCAAATTTCCCTATAGAAGCTTAATAATCCATAGCCCCACAGGACCACAATTGGCAGGGATATGTAAACTTCATGTCTTCCCCTGCCTCCCAAGTCATTTCTTCCACATTGTTATTCCTTAAAATTACTTTCACGGAGGCTATTTCCTTATTTCGTATCTTGCAGATTTGTCGATCTAGGATGACAACTGTAATTTTCTTGTATGATAAGTCCTCTATAATCTGTACATCATCCATGGACACCATTCGGGTAGGATCGCCAATGCACTTCCGTAACATAGATACGTGAAAAACCGGATGGACAGACTCCAATTTCGAGGGCAATTCTAATTCATAAGCTACTTGGCCCACTCTTCGAATGATCCTATAAGGCCCAATATACCGTGGGCTAAGTTTGCCTTTCTTGCCAAATCTTATCACACTCTTCATAGGTGACACCTTTAAGAATACCCAATCCTCAACCAGAACTTTAAATCTCGTCGTCGCACGTCAGACTATGACTTTTGACGACTCTGAGCTGTCAACAGTCAATCCCGAATCAATTTTACTTATTCTATGGCCTGCTGAACCAGGTCTGACCCATGTAATTCAGATTCTCCAATATCGAACCACCCAATAGGCGACCTACACTTCCGTCCGTAAAGAGCTTCGTATAGAGCCATCTGAATACTGGAATGGTAACTATTATTATATGCAAACTCAATAAGCGGTAGATGATCATCCTAGCTACCTTTGAAGTCTATTACACAAGATCATAATATATCCTCTAGTGTTTGAATAGTACGATCAGCCTGTCCGTCTGTCTGGGGATGAAATGTTGTATTAAGACTTACTAGAGTCCCCAATCCTTTTTGGAAGGACCTCCAGAAGTTAGCTGTAAATTGAGCTCCTCTATCCAAGATAATAGATACAGGGACACCATGCAGTGGTACTATCTCCTTAATATAAAGACTTGAATAATCCTCTGAGGAATATGTAGTTCTAACAGGCAGAAAATGGGCTGACTTTGTAGGCCTATCAACAATCACCCATATTGAATCGAACTTATGCTGGGTACAAGGTAAGCCTATGATGAAATCCATATTGATTACTTTCCATTCCAAGTCGGAATCACCATAGCTTGCAATAATTCACAGGGCTTCTGATGCTCAACTTAACCTGCTGACAGTTAGGACACTGAGCAACAAACTTCGCTATATCCTTTTTCATTCTGTTCCACCAATATACTTCCCTGATATCATGATAAATATTTGTTGTTCCTGGATGGATAGAATAACAAGAATAGTGAGTTTCTGCTATGACCTGCCGACACAGCCCTACAATATTAGGCACACATAATCGCCCTTGATATATGAGGATTTCATCTTCTGTAATTTCAAATAGTGTCTTCTCCTTCTGAAGAGTGGTATCCCTATAATGAACTAACACAGGATCCTCGTACTGACGTTCTTTTACTTCAATTACTAAAGAGGATGTTGTCGTATCTTGAATAGTAATTCCAATATCACCTGAATCCAGTAACCGAACTCCAAGATTAGCTAGCTCATGAACCTCATGGGCTATTCTCCTCTTTTCTAGTTGTAAATATGACAGGCTACCCATAGATCTATGGATGATATAAAATATCAATGTCATAGTCTTTAAGTAGCTCCAACCATCTCATTTGACATAGATTCAATTCCTTTTGCTTGAAGATGTACTGGAGGCTCTTATGATCTGTATAGATATCACTATGAATGCCATACATGTAGTGCCTC
This sequence comes from Nicotiana tabacum, assembly GCF_000715075.1. Taxonomy (NCBI): domain Eukaryota; kingdom Viridiplantae; phylum Streptophyta; class Magnoliopsida; order Solanales; family Solanaceae; genus Nicotiana; species Nicotiana tabacum. The sequence goes on from NC_134089.1 coordinate 171,956,034, forward strand.
CACATCTTTAGTGCATGAATCACCGTAGCTAACTCTAAATCGTGGGTCAGGTAGTTCTTCTTGTGCTTTCTTAGTTGTCTAGAAGCATAAGCCACAACCTTACCATGCTGCATCAGCACACAACCCAACCCAATATCTGAAGCGTCACAATAGATAACATAACCATCGGTCCCTTCTGGAAGCGTTAGAACTGGTGCTGACGTTAATGTGTCCTTTAATGCCTAGAAACTCCGTTTGCAAGCATCAGTCCATTGAAATTTTGCTCCCTTCTGAGTCATCTTTCTCAAAGGTGCTGAAAGGGAAGAAAATCCCTCTACAAATCTCCTGTAATAACCTGCCACACCGAGGAAGCTACAAACCTCCGTCGGTGTTGTGGGGCTAGGCCAAGTATTCACTGCCTCAATCTTTTGTGTATCCACCAGGATGCCTTCACCCGAAATAATATACCCAAGGAAAGCTAGAGAGTTTTACCAGAATTCAAATTTAGAGAATTTTGCATACAACTTCCCTTCTTGTATAGCTCTGAGCACAGTACGCAATTGATCTGCATGTTCAGCCTGTGAACGAGAATTCACCAATATATCGTCGATAAATACAATTACGAACAGATCTAAAAAGGGCCTGAACATACAGTCATCAAATCCATGAATACTGCTGGGGCATTGGTCAAACCGAATGACATAACACGAAACTCGAAGTGCCCATATCTGGTCCTAAATGCTGTCTTCGGAATATCTTCATCCTTAACCCTTACTTGATGGTACCCGAACCTTAAGTCTATTTTTTAAAAACACACGACACCTTGCAACTGATCAAATAAATCGTCAATCCTCGGGAGCGGGTACTTATTATTGATTATTACCTTATTCAACTGTCTATAATCAATACACATCCATAAGGAACCATCTTTCTTCCTTACAAATAACACAGGTGCTCCCCACGGTGAAGTACTAGGTCTGATGAAGCCTTTTTCAAGCAAGTCTTTTAGTTGTTCCTTCAACTCTTTTAGCTTTGCAGGGGACATTCTATAGGGATGAATAGATATTGGATGAGTATCTGGTAGTAGGTCAATAGCAAACTCAATTTCTCTAGCGGGAGACCCGGAAGCTCATCAGGAAAAACATCGGAAAACTCATTCACCACAAGGATGGACTGAATGGTTGGTGACTCCACTTTCATATCCTGAACCCGAACTAAGTGATAAATATAGCCCTTATTGATCATCTTCCTTGCCTTGAGATAGGAAATGAATCTTCCTCTCGGCGATGCGTATTACATTTCCACTCAAAAACAGGTTCCCCTAGAAATTGAAATCGGACTATCTTTTATCTACAATCAACGTTGGCATGATAGAAAGCCAACCAATCCATACCCATTATAACGTCAAATTCTATCATATCCAACTCGATTAGGTCCGTTATGGTAGATCAACTATGTACTACTATTTTACAACCCCTATATATTTGCTTAGCTATCACTGAGTCACCACCAGGTGTAGACACCTCAAAAGGTTTAACCAATTCAGGTTTTATTCTAAACTTACTAGCATCTAACGGAGTAACATATGAGAAGGTGGAACCTTGGTAAATCAGTGCATATACATCATATGAGAAGACTGATAATATACTTTTAACAACATCAAGCGATGACTCCTGGTCCTGTTGTCCTGCCAACGCATAAATGCAGTTCTGAGGATTGCTCGAGCTAGATGCTCTGCCTCTACCACGACTCATTGGTGCTTGTGGGCCTTTCCCAGGGGGGCGTACTGATAATGATGAACCAGCTTCAGATCCCGCTGGAGGAGCTATGCTTACATCACCTCATATTGGACAATCGCTCATAACATGGCCCGGATAACCACAAGTATAACAAACACCTAATCCCATACAACACTGCCAGGTATGCTGCTTACCATATTGAGCATATCGTCGCAAGAGCGGCCTCATCTAATTTGACTCACCCCTATATTAAGAACCTGAGGCCCTAAAATTTTGACTAGACCCTGAATATGAGATATGATCAAATCTCTTACCGCCAAACTGAGAGGGTGTGCTAGCTGATGGCTGGGCAGGATACCTCGGGTAATGCTGCCTCAGACCACCTCGAAACTTACCAAAAGGACCCAAAGACCTCGTTTTCTTATTTTGGGCCCTACCATGCTTACGATCGGCCCTCTGTTTCTGTTTACGCTCCTCTACACCCTAAGCGTATGAGTGATTATGAGAAATATCCATGTCTGGAAGAAGTGAGACCGACATACAATCGTTAAGCAAGTGAGGCTCTAATCCCATCACGAACCAGTGAACCCGATCCACCATCTTAGATATAATTAACTACAACATCTCGGAGTCTATAGGAAGTTATCTTAACTGACTCGGTCGCAGTGGCCTTCATTACCCTTAACGTCTTCTGCATTCCATTAATAAATACTTGAGGGTCCTCGTTTGGATATGCTCTAGTGAATACCGGAGGGTCTAAATTAATAAAGTCAAAAACCCTCGCACCCACGGACCTATGTGCATGACCAATACCTACTTCCTGATGCCGAGCTTATGCGGCTACTAATCGGGTCAATAACTGAATATCATCTCTCATCTCCTGACCCGGTGTATCTGGCTGAGGTGTTGAATGTACAGGGGCGAGCGCTAGAGCTGGTGACCCTCGAAGATCTTCTTAAAAGGGTGGTGTCACACCTCTTTTTTGTGCGCCCGGCCCCGAAGGGTTAAAATGCGCGAGGGAGTTTTTCCAATTTAAGTGACAATATTCGAAATGAGATTATTTATTTAATTCAGAGTCGCCACTTGGGAAAGGTTTTGCTTTTGGTGTCCCAAGTCACCGGTTTATCTTGAATCCCAAATCGAGGAAGTATTCGACTTTTCCAAATGAAGTCTGCGAACCAGAAATTCTAAGTAAGGAATTCTGTTGACCCGAGGGAAGGTGTTAGGCACCCTCGAATCCTGTGGTTCTAGCACGGTCGCTTAAATTGTTATAATGGCTAAATATCTGATTTAAATACATGTTGTGACTTATGTGCTTTTATTGAATTTAAAACCGCTTTTATTATTGACATTTATTTTTATAGAATTGCAACATCGTGAAAATGCATCTCGAACCACGTCGCAATCAATGCACCCGTAGTCGTCGACACATTTTGACTCCGTTGAGATTTGGATTTGGGTCACATCAATGCGCACCCGATTTTAGGAATGTAATTTAATTAAGTCGCGCCTAAAGAGTCTAACGCGTTATTATCTTTGGGGAAGACAGTGAAATTCACTAAACAGTCCATCCCAAATTCTAAGTATTTATTATGACCAATTATTGAGGGCCCCACAAATTTGCATTTTTATTTGGCGAGGCTCGTCTCATTATTTTTAAAAGGATAATCTTAGCATGACTACATTTCTATTTTTTTTTGTTTTTCTAAAATAAATGAAGAAAGAAAATACGTGCTAATTAAATTGCATGCTTGGCCAATTTAACCTCTTATTAGTTATTGGATTAATTCTCTGCGAGGTGGGAAATTTTTGTACCTTATTGGACATGCTTTCAGTTTGATAAAAGAAACTGCATACAAGACAAATAGCATGCTAAACTCACCCTAGACGTCTGTCCCATTTTTATTTAAGCTGACCTTTTAACCAGATTAATAACATTGACTACTATAAGCTACTACCAATGGGGTTCGGACGTGGTCCTATAAACTGCCTAACGGAACCCAATTTGATAGAGTTAGTTTAAATGACTTAGAATTATGATGCGACTTTTGTCGAATTAAAAGCATCCTGCCTTACATGTTTAGGAATGAAGATAGAAGCTGAGATTTAACTGCCAATGTACTAAACACACGCGCACTCCTCGTCATACAGACGATTTAACAACAGAAATCAAATAGTGTTAAATAGACTAAACTTCTATTAAGTACACATTGCACAAATGTATATTTTTTATGGAGCTACAAACTGAAAGTTACACAAATCCAAACACATTTAAAAGTTGTAAGTGCAGCAGATGACCAGGTTCCTTTGCATCTTTCATTTCATGCCTTTAGTGTTACATCGGTATGAGATTCGAGCGTGTACCTGGAAAGTGCTTACAATTGAAGAAGCAGGAAAGTCAGTAGAGCAGTAGTAGCATACACCAAACAACAGCAGTAACAGCAGGTAACAACAGAACAAATCCCAGATGCAACTATAGCCGATGGAAAAGTAGCAAAATGACAGCAACAAGCAGTGTAGTAGAAACAGAACTCCAGACAGACCAAATCCAGGAATAAACTAATACAACACACAACCAGTACCCTCAGTTAAAGACTTGGAAGAATAAGTATTGATTAAGCAGGTTGAAAACAAGTGAAATCCAAACAACAATAGGAAAAAACAATTTTTGATTTTTGTCTGTATGTTTTCTATTCCTTGCTCTCTCTCTATCTGTGTTTTTCTCACTCAGTGTATGTCTGTATATGCCTGTATTTGTGGTCTCTCTCTATGTATATGTCTGTTCCCCCTCTTTGTCCGTGTGATCTCTCTATTTATAGCCTAGCATTAGGCCATTTACAGCCTGTTAAACACAATCAGAACCCCCCCTTTTCTGCTGTTTTCCACTCATCTTTTAAAAGTAGAACCCTTCACACGAGATTCCTTGACAAACCTTTTAATCACCTTATTAAACTAAAAGCAGACATGGGCAGCAAGAATATAACCTGACAGCACATGCTGTCAAGTTATTTTAATCTCTAAAAAGGCCTTAATGCACATGCTGTGCACAAGTGCACATGCCATCAATTCAGACTGCAGCTAACAAACCAATCCTTAGATTTCTGATTCAAATACACCAATTATAAGTAGCTATACTCAATTCCTAATTTGATTTAAGTAAGACATCAGCAGAAAACAAATCAAATTGTTATCGTTCAAATAGTTGAAACCAATCGATGACACGTATCGAATCGACTATACTAGTTATAACATATACAACCAATAGCCAATGATCAGAATCGAACAGTATTGAACAGGGGATTCAGATTTGCACTGTCAACACAGGAATGACCCTGGGAACTAATTAATCGACCAATTTTGAATTCAGTCGATTATACAGTTTACATACACACACATTATCAGTGAATGAAGAAGGACTTGACCAAGTACAGAGGTTCGGGCAAGGTGGATAGGACAGTCGACCAAAATTCAAAAATAAAATCAACCAAACATTTGGGGCAATGAACAAACATTTAACTACAACAAACACACGAACTGATAAAGAAAAAGGGAAAGCAAAAATACCTTAAAGTCTTGGAAAATCAGCAAACCCTGACTCGAATTTGAATCGACCTTTCTTGGGGCTATACGGACTTTAATCGAAGTGTTTTCAACTGAGAACACTTCAATTAAGGTCCATTAGACCCTAATCATCTGGTTCAAACGGACACAGACCGGGCCCAGGGTTTCTAGGGTTCCTAAGGGGCAGATTTGGGATTTGTGTTTCCTTGGTTAGATTCGGACCAAACCAAGCATGGTTTGGTCATGAGGGAGGTCAGGGGAGTGTCTGGTATGAACCTGGGGTAGGTCGGTGTAGATCGGAGTTCTGCTCGAATCTTCAAATAAAGATTCGAGAACCTGGGGGCTGATTCGAACTAAGCGGTTGGTGGATTTGGGTTCAGGGTGGTGAGGTGCATCTATGGTGTTAATGTGGGGGTCACCGGCGTCCATGCCGCCGGGTTTTTGGTGAGGGGAAAGGGGGCGGCTCTAGGGTTCCGGGGTTTTGGGTCTGTGAAGGAGACGACTCGAAGGGGGGGTGGGTCTTTGGTTTAGGGCGCGGGGTAAAGGGGAAGGGTTTATATACAGGACAAGGGTTGAATTGCTGGCCGTTGGATCATTGGCGATCAACGGCCATGATCTCTTGCCTTACAGAGATGACACCGTTTGGATTAATGACTGGCCCGAGCTGGACCGTTGGATCCGTTTGACCAACGGTTCAGATAGGGGTGCCTGAAAACGGCGTCGTTTTCCCTATGCCTGGGGCCGGACTGGGTTAGTGAGTTTAGGCCTGATTTTTTGGTCCAACTTACTGGCCCAATTCCGTTTTTTAACTTATTCTCTTTTTTTCTTCTTTTAATTTTTGGTATATAAAAAATAAAATTCCTAACTAAATTATGAAATCAAGATAAAATCATACCAATATTAATTTATACTCAAGCAACAATTAATCACTCACATTAACATATTTAAATAGGTAAAAATCACACCATGGCGAAAAATAGAATAAAAGCTGCATTTCTTTGTGATTTTCCTTTTAATGACCGGATCACGGTTCAAACTACACACGACACACATTTTTTGTATTTTGTTTGATAAAATAAAAATGGACAAAATCACAAATAACTAACAAAATGCCCCGTAAAAATCCAAAAATTATACAGCAAGACCATTTGCTATTATTTTTATTTCTTTTGGAGTGATTGTCGCGTAAAACAAAAATCACGTGGTCACAGTTACCCCTCTTTGTTCGGAAACACGAAGAGTTTTCGTGCAAAGATAAAGTGAGCGGATATGAGCGACTTTTGCCTATTAGACTACTCCGTGTGAAGCATGTTTTGAAAGATTTGACCGAATCTTTGCTTCGAAGATTTCCTACATATCCTGGGCTAAACAGGAATCAGGTCAATGTAGTTCGGGAAAACGTTTTGTAGCTGGGACTACCATGGGGTTGCAATGCTTGCCGTTACTGCTGTTGCTGTTGTCACTGTTGCTTTACTGACCGGCTTATTACAACCAAAGGAAAATTGAAACTGAACTAACTACTTATGCTTGTCAATTGCTAGTTACAAGATTCCTATCAATGATTCTTTTGCAACTTGATCTTGGGTCTTAGCTGATTTTGCTTGTAGACTTCAATCCGAATCTTTATGCTTGCAAGTTGTAGGTGCCTGTTTATTTCTGCGATACTGAGTGAGACGGGATTGGTAGAACTCAGGACCTTGATCAAATCTTTCAGCGGTCCGCCCTTCGTCTCTCGGAACATCTTCTTTTTTTTTCTTTTTCTTTCTTTTCTCTATTCTGGGTTGAGACTCATCTCGTGGGTCGCCCTGATCCATGCGTCTCAAGGTCAGACCTGCGGGGAAAAACAAACGGACGAAATTTTCTGCCCCAGTTGTACTAGGAAAATTTCGTGAGTCAGTTGCCAGGAAGTTTATAGAATTGATGAAGGGATTGGAAAATTTTGGTCTACAAAATGCAACTCCGGGATTGGATACCTAATATTGCCATAAGGTAAAAATGCTCAGTTCAGGGTCGGAGCCCTAATGCTGGCTAAACGGAAAAAGTTTAGTTCAGGGTTTGAGCCCTAATGCTGACTAAATGGAAAAAGTTCAGTTTAGGGTTGGAGCCGTAATGCTGACTAACAGAACAATGCCCAGTTCAGGGTTGGAGCCCTAATACTGGCGGAAATGAAAAAGTTCAGTTCAGGGTTAGAGCCCTAATGCTGACTAACTGGAGAAAAGTTCAGTTTAGGGTTGGAGCCCCGATGCTGACTAACAGACAATGCTCAGCTCAGGGTTGGAGCCCTATTGCTGGCGGAAATGAAAAAGTTCAATTCAGGGTTGGAGCCCTAATGCTGACTAAACGGAAAAGTTCAGTTTAGGGTTGGAGCCCTAATGTTGACTAAATGGAAAAAGTTAAGTTCAGGGTTGGAGCCCTAATGCTGGCGAAATGGAAAAAGTTCAGTTCAGGGTTGGAGCCCTAATGCTGACTAAACGGAAAAGTTCAGTTTAGGGTTGGAGCCCTAATGCTGACTAAATGAAAAAAGTTCAGTTTAGGGTTGGAGCCCTAATGCTGACTAAATGGAAAAGTTCAGTTCAGGGTTGGAACCCCACTATTGACTAGCAGATAATGCTCAGTTCAGGGTTGGAGCCCTAATGTTGGCGGAATGGAAAAAGTTCAGTTTAGGGTTGGAGCCCTAATGCTGACTAAACGGAAAAGTTCAGTTTAGGGTTGGAGCCCTAATGCTGACTAAATGGAAAAAGTTCAGTTTAGGGTTGGAGCCCTAATGCTGACTAAAGGGAAAAGTTCAGTTCAGGGTTGGAGCCCTAATGCTGACTAACAGACAATGCTCAGTTCAGGGTTGGAGCCCTAATGCTGGCGGAATGGAAAAAGTTCAGTTCAGGGTTGGAGCCCTAATGCTGACTAAATGGAAGAGTTCAGTTTAGGGTTGGAGCCCTAATGCTGACTAAATGGAAAAAGTTCAGTTCAGGGTTGGAGCCCTAATGCTGACTAACTGGAGAAAAGTTCAGTTTAGGGTTGGAGCCCTAATGCTGACTAACTGGGGAAGAGTTCAGTTTAGGGTTGGAGCCCTAATGCTAACTAAAAGGAAAAGTTCAGTTTAGGGTTGAAGCCCTAATGCTGACTAACTGGGAAAGAGTTCAGTTTAGGGTTGGAGCCCTAATGCTGACTAAAGGGAAAAAGTTCAGTTTAGGGTTGGAGCCCTAATGCTGACTAAATGGAAAAGTTCAAGGATACTAACTGACCCTTTTTTTTGAATTTTCTTGTTTTAGTAAAAGGTAAAAGAGAATTTCGTGGAAACTTACGTTTCGAGTGGATTCCTTATTGCCAAACTATTTCTTGTATTCATGTACTTTCTTCTTTGGGTGACACCTGCTTCTTGCACGGTTGTCTTGGATTATACCTGTTTCAACTTTTCAAACAAAGAACAATTGTTAGCTCGGAAATGGCGGTTGGTTTGGTGACCTTGATTGTTCCAGTTGCTTTGCTGCGTCCTTATTTCTGTTGAGAAACTCTGCCATTGATCGGATTCAAATGGCAAAACCCTTTAGACTGCTCAGGCCTGCGTTTCCAGATTCTGTGATGATTTACCTTGTAAGGCTTTGGTTTTTCCATCTGGTTTTGCTTGGGGATTTTTCAACGGGGATTTTATTGGGGAGACTCTGTGGGGATTTGTACAAGGGGAAGCTCTGTGGGGATTTGTACAAGGGGGACTTCTGTGGGGATTTGTACAAGATGGACTTGCTGGGGATTTGTTGCAAAGCGGACTTGCCAAGATTTGTTGGGGCAAGCTCGCTGGGGAATTTTTTACAAAGGAAGGCTCTGTGGGGATTTGTACAAAGGGAAGCTCTGTGGGGATTTGTACAAGGCGGACTTGCTGGGGAAATTTCTCTTTTTTTTGTGACTTTACTTCAAATGCAGTCGAACATCATGATTCATCAGATTTGGACAAACATACCAACGAAACGAGGTATTTTCCTTCGTGAAACAAGAACTCCGTGAAGCCAATCCTGCCACCTATCCTTTCCAGTATATCTGGGACTTGGGGTTAAAAATGAAGGGGATTTAAAGAAAAATTAAATAAAGAAACGGAGAAAGCAAATTTTTAGAAGAGAAGTGTCTCTTTCGGGACAAGAAAGACTTATCTGAGGGAAACAATGCTGACTTTAAATGGACATGACATGCTTTTTGGGCTGGACGCCTGACCTTCAATGAACTTGCGTTTCCCCCGAACCAAAATGGATATGTGTTTCCAAACCGGTGGAACTTTGCCGAGACCTCCTTGGGTGGAGTCATTCTTTCGTCCAACAGCGCCCTTTGCGGATTTTCGCTGGCTGACCTCTCTCATTTCCCTCCTTGCTGTCGCTCGATAGCACTCTTTGCGAGTTTTTACTACACAAGCTCTCTCATCTTGGTTTCTCTACTCTCGTCGCCTCGCGGTGCCCGAAGGTTTTCACCGACGAGACTCTCTCATTTTATTTCTCTCAATTTACAGTGTACCGGTCTCCATTCATGACGCTTCTTGGCTTCCCGCTACCTTTGGTAATTGATCTGAAAAGCTTGTGCTTGGCAAAGAGAAGTAGATGATACTGCGACTTCTAAGCCGCTTGACGTGCCCCGGTTTCAATTTCAGGGTAAATGGGATTTTATTGTTGGTGTGACTGAACCTCAGAGAGAGGCTGCCTACGTATCCTTTCGGAATCAAGTCAGACGTAGTTCAGGCCTGACGCTGTTTTGTTTTGTTTGTTTTCTATTTCTTTTTCTTTTTCCTTTTTTTTTTGTATAACCAAAGAACTGTAACCGGCTCAAAAGCTTGTAGAGAGAGTTGATAGTGTTTGGGGTAGTGGGAATAAAACCTCCATCATTTCAAATGTGTCAGGATCGCTGGGGTGTCACTCAGACATAGTATCTTTTGACTGCATCCGCATTCACCGCTGTTTCGGGATCATTTCCTTCAATATCACATAGGTACAATGCTCCTCTCGGCAATATCTTCCTGATGATGTATGGGCCTTTCCAGTTTGGAGCGAATTTCCCTTTCGTTTCCTGGTGATGTGGCAGAATGTCACGACCCAAACCGATGGGCCGCGACGGGCACCCAGTACCTTACTCGACTGAGTACCAACGTAACGTATTTTTCTTATTACATCATCATATACACGTGACATACGGGCCTAATAGGACAACATAATCATTTATAAACTCAAAACATAGGCCGACAAGGCCGCACAATCTTTCACGTATACGATATATGTCTACAAGCCTCTAAGAGTACATAAATGTCATAAAGGTCTGGATAGAGTCCCGCCATACTAAACAATACACGTCTAAATCATACTAACCAAACAAGCAACTCCGAAGCAAATGGAGCACACCAACATATTTTGCAGAGCTGATAGCCTACTTGGAGGGCTCTCGACTCGTCTATCTGGACCTGCGGGCATGAAACGCAGCGTCCCCAGGCAAAAGGGACGTCAGTACGAATAATGTACCGAGTATGTAAGGCACATAAATAAATACATGAGAGATATGGAAGACATATAGAGTACATGACTTAACCTGTAAGCCTGAATAACTTTGTAAATCATAAATTACTTTTAACGTCATGCATATGCGTATGAATGTCATGTAGTGCATAGGTACATATTTCATAATATCATCAGCCTCTGAGGGCATCCCATCATATCATATCGGCCACTGTGGTCAAAATCATCATCGTATACCAACTGATCAGGTGGTGGTGCGTATATAACGCCATAACCTTTCCCATATCCCATATACATATATACATACATATATACGCGTATATAACGCCGTTTGAATACATACATATATATATATGCGTATATAACGCCATTTGCATACATACCCATATATGCGTATATAACGCCGTTTGAATCATATTTTAGCCACTGTGGGCAACATCATCATCATATACCAGCTGATCAGGTGGTGGTGCGTATATAACGCCATAACCTTTTCCCATATCCCATATACATATATTTACATATATACGCGTATATAACGCCATCTGGTCATGGGTCAGTGCACATGAATGCAGTGCATAAAAAGTACGTCAATAAAATTATTCGGAATGTCATAAGACCATGTTGCCCCTGAGTAATATCATAAAGTAAACTCTTTTCAACTTTCATATTTTTCTAAGGCCCAAAAAAATTATTATTGGGACGATTCTTGTTGTATCGTTAGAGTGCTTATAATCATATAGTGCATAACCGAGAGGACAACACATCCTTGTACTACTAGTGTATAGAGTATAAACTATTTAATTTTCCTTTGCGAAAAAGTAATTAAAACAATCTTCATGTCTGCTAAGTACTGATGTCATAGTTGGATTATTTTGCATAATTCTTATAGCTCATGAAAAGTCTCTAACCGTGAGAACTTCTAAAATATGATTACCACTGTAATGCTTGTCAAAGAATAGAGTAATTTATAGAATTTGTTCATTTGCTCGTTTTGCTTGTGTCGTATAGTTCATGCCAGAAAGAAAGAAGGGATAGCCTTAACATATCTGTTTCTGCGAAATTCTTGAACGAAATCTGCTTCTGCGAAATTTACACTAGATTTCCTTGAAATTGGACAAAGTTCGCTTGGTTTTTTTAAAATTTTTGGACAAATTTTGATTCCACCACTTTTCTTGAACGTTTTTTTTGTTGTTCTTAAAGACAAAGTGTCTTTGAAAATGTTTCCAACAATCAGAAAGTACTCCTTACTTAAGTTAATCAAGTCCTGCTTTGGTGCCTTTCCACGTTACAAGATATGCAACTATTTATGACTATGAGTCATATGTTGGATGGTGGCATGCTGCCACGTGTTTTGGGGTGTGATTTTATTAATTTTTATCCATTTATTAGTTAATCGGGTAATGTCCCGTTACCCGGTAATTAATCAATTACCCGCATAATTTAAAACTTACCATAAATTATTTAAAATTCTATTTTTTTAAAAAAAATTACTTCGTATATACTTTATATATTATACTACCGAGGTCATATGTAACCTTACATGGTACTAGTTTATAATTATCGGGTATTATCGCTCGAAATTCCGCTGGACCCGTATTTTATCCCAAGTTGGCCACTTTCAACGAAATTTATTTTCTTTGACTTGCTTCCCCTCTCACCTTCACGAATTTATTAATCACTTGTGAAATAGCATAATCCTTATAACCTCCAAATAATCTTTTACTTGGACTGATGTCAATTAATTTACGACAAATTACACGTACAATACTTCAGGGTGCAACATCGTCGTAACTTTATTGGAAGTGTGACATCACCGTAATGTAATGCTGTAGGACGTGACATCTCACTTCCGGGCTCTCATTAATTTATTTATGGCGTATTTTCATGTACGAAAATATGGGGTGTAACACAGAATGCGCCTCAGTACCAGTTGACCTACTTCGAAATTCCTGGGTCGGACTTTCTTGTTGTAAGCACGAGCCATTCTTCGTTGGTATAACTGCCCGTGACAAACTGCAGCCATTCATTTCTCGTCAATCAAAGTCAGCTGCTCCAATCGAGTTTTAACCCACTCGCTGTCTTCGATTTCTGCTTCGACAATGGTTCGAAGCGAAGGAATTTCTACCTCTGCTGGTATCACAGCCTCGGTCCCATAAACCAAAAGATAAGGGGTTGCCCCTACTGACGTGCGTACCGTAGTGCGATATCCCAACAATGCAAACGGTAACTGCTCATGCCACTGTCGGGAACTCTGGATCGTTTTCCTCAAGATCTTCTTGATGTTCTTGTTTGCTGCTTCTACAGCGCCATTGGCCTTGGGCCGGTAAGGAGTGGAATTCCTATGCGTTATTTTGAACTGCTCGCATACATATCCCATCAAGTGACTATTCAAGTTCGCTGCGTTATCTGTGATGATAGTTGCAGGAATGCCGAAACGGCAGATAAGATTTGAGTGTACAAAATCCACTACAACTTTTTTAGTGACCGACTTGAGAGTGACAGCCTCTACCCATTTTGTGAAGTAGTCGATAGCAACCAGTATAAATCTGTGTCCATTTGAAGCCTTTGGCTCGATTGGTCCAATAACGTCCATGCCCCATGCAACAAATGGCCAAGGTGCAGACATGTGATGCAACTCTGTGGGAGGTGCATGAATCAAATCACCGTGCACCTGACATTGATGACACTTCCGAACGAAGCCAAAACAGTCCTTTTCCATGGTCATCCAGTAATAACCTGCTCGAAGGATTTTCTTTGCTAAAACATACCCGTTCATTGAGGTCCGCACACTCCTGTGTGTACTTCGTGCATGATCCTTCTTGCCTCCTCGGTGTCGACACATCTTAGTAGATTGAGGTCCGGGGTCCTTTTATACAACAACTCACCGCTCAAAAAGAAACCACTTGCATGCCACCTGATGGTTCTCTTTTGATCTCCGGTAGCATGCTCGGGGTATTCTTGCGTTTTCAAAAACCTCTTAATATCATGGTACCACGGTTGTGTACATGATCCTGCCTCGATTACGTTACAGTAACCGTGTCTCTCCCTGATTTGGATTTCCAAGGGATCGACATGGGCGTTGCTTGGGTAGGGTAGCATTGAAGCTAGGGTAGAAAGTGCATCCGCTAATTCATTGTGACATCGCGGGATATACCTGAACTCTATTGATTTAAAATGCTTGCCAAGATCCTCCACGTGCTGTCGGTAAGGAATAAGCTTGATATCCCGAGTTTCCCATTCACCTTGGGCTTGCCGGATAATCAGGTCAGAATCTCCCATAATCAGTAAGTCTTCGACATCCTGATCGATCTCCATATGCATGCCTATGATGCAGGCTTCATACTCAGCTGTATTGTTCGTGCAAAAGAAACGCAGTCTAGCTGTGGCGGGATAATGCTGACCGGAAGGCGAAATCAAAATTGCCCCGATTCCTACACCTTTGGCGTTTACGGCTCCATCAAAGAACATCTTACAAACATGAGCGTTCTCCGAGACCACTTCTACGGTGTTTATTTCTTCATCTGGGAAATAGGTGCTCAATGGCTGGTATTCCTCATCGACTGGATTTTCGGCCAAATGATCTGCTAGCGCCTGGGCTTTCATTGTTGTGCGAGTGACATAGACTATGTTGAATTCAGTAAGCAAGATTTGCCACTTGGCCAGTCTTCCAGTAGGCATTGGTTTCTGAAATATATACTTCAAAGGATCCAGCCTGCTTATGAGGAAAGTAGTGTGGGCCTGGAGATAATGTCTCAGCTTTTGAGCGACCCACGTCAGAGCGCAACATGTTCTTTCCAGTAGAGTATACTTGGCCTCGTAGCCGGTGAATTTCTTGCTCAAGTAGTAAATTGCTTGCTCCTTCTTTCCGGTCACGTCATGTTGCCCGAGGACACAACCGAAAGAATTTTCCAAGACTGTCAGACACAAGAACAATGGTCTCTCTAGCTCTGGTGGGACCAAAACCGGGGGATTTGAAAGATATTCTTTAATTTTGTCAAAAGTTTCTTGACATTCAGCCGTCCATTTGATCGCCGCGTCTTTCCTCAATAGCTTAAATATGGGCTCACACGTGCTCGTCAGCTGGGCAATGAATCGACTGATATAGTTTAGTCTGCCCAACAAACTCATCACGTCTTTCTTTGTTCTCGGGGGAGGTAAATCTCTAATAAATTTTATCTTTGTTGGATCTAATTCGATACCTCTCCTGCTTACTATGAAGCCCAAAAGCTTGCCCGATGGGACTCCGAAAGCACATTTGATTGGGTTCAGCTTCAAGTCGTACTTCCTCAGTCTCTCGAAGAACTTCCTCAAGTCTGGGATGTGATTATCCTGCGTCCTGGATTTGATTATCACATCGTCCATGTACACCTCTATTTCTCGATGCATCATGTCATGAAAAATGGCAGTCATGGCTCTCATGTAAGTTGCCCCAGTATTCTTCAGACCAAATGACATAACCCGATAACAGTAAGTGCCCCAAGGCATGGTGAAGGCAGTCTTCTCGGCGTCTTCTTCATCCATCAATACCTGATGATACCCAGCATAACAATCTACGAAAGACTGGATCTCATGTTTGGCGCAATTATCAACAAGGATGTGGATGTTGGGCAATGGGAAATTATCTTTGGGACTTGCTCTATTCAGGTCTCGATAGTCCACATATACCCGAGTCTTCCCATCTTTTTTCGGCACTGGAACCACATTTGCCAACCATGTTGTATACTGGACTACCTGAATCACTCCCGTTTTCAGCTACTTGGTGATCTCCTCTTTATTCTTGTCACTGACCTCAGTTTTGAACTTTCGTTGCTTTTGTTGAACTAGAGGACAATCAGGATGAATTGGCAATTTATGAACCACTAGATCAACACCTAGTCCCGGCATGTCATCGTATGACCAAGCAAACACATCTTTAAATTCAAAAAGAAGTTGAATTATCGCGTCTCGCATTTTCTTGTTCGTGTGAATGCTTATTTTGGTCTCCCGGATTTCTTCAGGAGTTCCTAAATTAACCGGTTCGGTGTCATTCAGATTTGGCTTAGGTTTATTCTCAAAATGTTCCAACTCTCGGTTTATTTCCCTAAAAGCCTCTTCTTCATCATATTCTGGTTCTGGGTTCATTATTTCACAATTAAATAGCTCATTGTGATCTGGGTGTGAAGTCCGCAAGCATGTCACATTTAAAGTCGCATTATTATAACTGAAAGAAAAGATAAAGAAAAAAAATAACAAAATCAGAACAAAAGGGGAAATGAGTAAACAATGACGATTTTTTTTTCTTGGAATTTTGGAAGACAACAATGTTTACAACTCGGGAATTCAACAACAATTGAAGGGAAGAAAACATCCAAGTTATATCCTGGAGATAACTCATGATGCAGGAAAGGTGGCAGGACAGGTCTACCCGGACTTCTGCCTAGTCGGGAATGGCGTGGCCTTCCAGTTTCGAAGTTTGGCGTTTGGCCCCATATATATCATCTCGGCAGTGCTGGTGCCTTCTCCTGGTTGAACCATGTGAGCCTCATAAATAATTTCTCTCATTGCCCCACATATCTCCTCGATTTCCTCAGCCGTGAAAACCTCATCGTCTTCTTCTTCAGTGTATCTTGGTTTGACGAAGGTTTCATATAAATCTGGCAGTGGCCGAGGCAGTTTCCAACCCCCATTCTTCCTCTTCTTTGCCCATTCTTCATCTTCTAGAGTGGGTTGAAAACCTATCCTAAAAAGTTTCTTGGCGTAAGGCAAGGTGATGGGTTCCCTTATTCCTTGCAATGTTCATCCGAGCCCTTTCCCTGGCCTGAATCCGTGACGGATCATCTCTTTAGCCACCATAACCGAGGCGTTAGACAAGAAAGGTTGGGGGCAAGATCTTCCCTCTTCATGCTGCTCTGCTAACACAACTTCAAAAGCCTGATAGACCGTGTGCTCGCTCCCTTCCCTTGGTTCAAGATATGAGATGGATGGGTCCCGATAGATAGACTGTTCGTCTTCTCCGTGGACCACAATTTCCCGGTCTTCGTGCTCAAACTTCACCATTTGATGAAGAGTGGAAGGTACAGCCCCTACCGCATGAATCCAAGGCCTGCCGAGGAGGAAATTGTAGGACGTATCCATGTCAAGCACCTGGAAAGTTACTTCAAACTCTACTGGCCCTATGGTCAAATCTAAGTCTATTTCCCCAAGGGTGTCTCTCTTGATGCCGTCAAAAGCCCTTACGCAGACATTATTGGGGCGGATTCTTTCGGTCCCAATTTCCATTCTCTGTAGCGTGGAGAGCGGACAAATGTCAACACCTGAACCCCCATCCAACATTACCCGCTTGACGTAGTAGTCTTCGCATTTAACTGTTAGATGCAAGACTTTGTTGTGTGCCTCTCCCTCTGGGGGTAAATCGTTCTTGCTGAAAGAGACCTGATTAACGGCGAAGAACCTTTCCGTCATCCGTTCTAGTTGTTCGACTGAGGTTTCAACTAGTACGTATGCCTCGTTCAGGGTCTTGAGCAAGATCTTTTGGTGCTCGGCCGACCTCATCAGTAGTGATAGCATGGACACTTGCTCGGGGCACTTGCGCAATTGATCTACCACTTCGTAGTCCGACATTTTCATTTGTTGGAAGAAAACTTCTGCTTCTTCAACGCTTATAGGCTTCTTTGGTGGGAAGCGTCTATGTGTGGCGTTGTTTAGCTCTTGAGTGTTCGAATACTTTCCAATGAAAGTATTTTCCGGAAGTTCTCCCGTGACCTCTTTACCTTTGTACGTTACCAACGTTCTTTGATAGTTCCACGGTACTGTGGACGGGTTGGTCATCGGCTTCTGTGGCACGCGTCCGATAACCACTGGCTCATTCAGCCGAGGTGGTTGAATCGTCCCCCGGACCACATAGGCCCCCTTTGGTACGTACATAGGTTTTGCCCTTTTGACCTCGAAGCTCTGCGGCTTCTCTTCTCGACCTCGTGGGATGTAAAGAACTCCATTCTTTACAGGCACCGCTTTCTTCTCCACCTTCTTTTCGGGTTCGCACTTTACAGTACTGGCCTTTTCCCCTTTTTCTAGTTTCTGGGCTGTTTCTGGCTTTTTCCCTGCGTCGACAATGGCGATTATAGCTTTCAAAGCAGGGTCAAATTCTTTGTCTTCGCAAATCATTCCGATCTGCGGCCCATTATTGTGAGCAGGTAATGGATTGTTAGTCACATTTGGGACCTCCTCGTCCCTTAACACTATTTTCCCTTACTCTATTAAATTCTCGACTACCCTTCTCAAAGCCCACCAGTCATTTGTATCATGCCCTTCTGCTCCTGAATGATAGGTGCATCTAACACCGGCTTTGTAAGAAGGTGATGCCGGATTGTGCCTTGTCTGAGGGACCGGCTGCAGGAAACCCAACTGGACTAGCTTCGGGAACAAAGTAGAGTATGGCTCACCGATAGGCGTGAAAGTCCGCCTTCTAGGTGGTTCCTGAGGGCGAAAATTATTTTGAGGAGGCTGTGGGTTATAGTGGTTGCGGTATGGAGGCTGATTTCTGGGTGGTGGAGCTTGGCCTCGGTTGGCTTGTTGTGGCGGATGGACATAAGGCTGGGTGTTCATGACCATGTAGGGTTGAGGAGCATATGCCATGTTTTGGTGGGGGTAGTAGTGTTGTGGGGTCCTTTCTGGAAAACGGGGCCTGGGATTACGATATTCCCTTGCTTCTGATGCTGCCATGGCCGTTTCTTCCTTTTCCTTCCCTCTTGCCATTCCTCCGGACCCACTTTGGACGGCTTGGGAGGTTGCCCTTATGGCTGCTTGACTCAAAATCCTACCCGTTTTCAGCCCATTCTCCACTATCTCTCCAATCTTAATCGCTTCTGCGAAAGGCTTTCCCATGGCTGACATCATGTTTTGGAAATAATCGGACTCTTGAGCCTGGAGAAAAGTGGTGACCATTTCTATCTCGTCCATGGGAGGCTTCACCCTTGACGCCTGCTCGCGCCACTTAATAGCATATTCTCTGAAGCTTTCTGAAGGTTTCTTCTTCAAGTTTGACAGAGAATTTCAGTCAGGTGCAATGTCGATATTATACTGGAATTGTCTCACAAAATCTCTAGCGAGATCATCCCATATATGCCACCGGGATATTTCCTGGTCCATGTACGATTCCGATGCTATTCCTACCAGACCTTCCCCGAAATATGCCATTAGCAATTCCTCTTTTCCGCCGGCTCCCCGCAATTGGTTGCAATATTTCTTGAGATGAGCAATGGGGTCACCGTGCCCGTCGTACCTCTCAAACTTCGGGGTCTTGAAACCCACTGGTAGGTGCACGTGAGGGAACATGCATAGATCAGTGTAGGAGACGCTCTTCTGTCCGCTCAAACCTTGCATGTTCTTCAAACTCTGCTCAAGGCTTCTCATTCTTTTGGCCATCTCTTCTTGTTCAGCCATTTTGGGGTTTTGATCCTGCATAGGTGCAAACTCGCACTGAGGCTGTGGAGGGTGAGTGCTAGTGAAGAACCGAGCTGGTTCCATTGAGAAAGACGGTGCTTGGAATGTAAACGAGGACGAGTCAAAACTCGGCTTGTATGCAGTAGGTTGTGCCGTGATCGGGCAGGGTGGTGCAGTAAAGATGTTTGTGTTTATATCCGTTGTTGACACTCAGGGATGAGACTCAGAGGGCGATCCAGCAGAGAAGGCCGAAAAGGCTGGGTATCCAAACGGGGTAGCAGGATAGCTTATGGGGACATTAGAGGTCCCGCTTGTCCTGGAGAATAACTCAGGGAATCTAGGGACGACACTTGGTGGATCTTTTCCGTTATTCCAGTCGTCCAGCATTTCCAACATGCGGAGCCGCAGGATTCTATTTTCCTCCGCAGTTGCGGACTCGGGTGTGAGGACGGCCGAGATCGAACTTTCCTCAGAAACAGGAACTGTTGGTAAAGGAATTTCTGCAGACATTTCTATGCTTCCTTTTGACCTTGTGAAATAAGTGTGAGCACCGCCTCCTGACTTAATAACAGGTAATTGAATACTCCCTTTCGACCTCGTGAAGTATGAGTGCGAGGCCAGACTTTCACCAAACCAACCGCCTTTTCCAAAACCTGGAAGAACTCAACGACAAATGAACGGTTAATTCGAAACAAATAACAGATAGGCAATCTCACGTTGGGGGCATGATGCACCTATACAGTTAAGTGGATTCCTACATGTTTGCGACGAAAGCATGCGTCATTCCAGCTTTCTTTTAGGATTCCCCTTTTTCTTTTTTCTTTTTATTATTTTTTTATTATGTCTTTCTTTCTTTCTTTCTCCTTTTGTTACTGTTTTCAATTTTTGTGGTTAAAATGCGACCGGATCCAATGAGGATTGCCTACGTATCACGATGCCACGTGAATCAGATCATTACGTAGTTCAAAAACAGATGAATGTAAAAGAAACACACATTTTATTACTGAGATGATCTATTACAAGCAATATTTTGAAAAAGGAAAAACAAAACTTGAAAATAAACATAGACTCAAACAGACTAAAACACCCTGATGCGAAAAGATAGACAGAAGATGTTAAGATACAGACTCGACCTATGAATACATTATGGTTTTTAAAATTGGTGCCCGCGGGGCATCGTTCGTCCTCGCCGCGGTCCTAGGTGTGAGATCCCTTTCAAGTTGCTCCAACTCATGCATGGTCTGCTTGACATAACTCATCACTGCCGAGAGAATGGTAACGCTGGGCATGTTCTCACAACGTAGACATCGTCTGATAATGGCGTGGGCAATGGTCCTGATCCTATCTCTGGTTTGTTTCTTTTCTATGAGCAAGCGTTTCATCTGATCACTGCACGTTTTTAAAACCTGAGAATCTTGTATATGCCGATTCTTCAGTTGCCGCACTTCTGTCATCATTTGGGCCAATAGGTCGTAACAGTATCTGCTCTCAAATTGGAAATCCTCGGCCCGTTTAGCTGCTTTAACCTCAAGTGTAGCCATCTCTCTCTTTATTTTAGCAACAGTTTTCTCGTGGTCACGTTTCAGTTGGTTCAAGTATCGATGACGCTTATCTGTTCTTGTACCCCACTGTGCTTTGAGTTTTGCCATGACATTTTCAGATTCTTCTAAACCATCTCGCCATTCCTTGACTTCTCTTTTCAAACCTTTTATCAACTGCTTGTCTGATCGACTTCTGGGCTGTTCATCAAGAGCCAATCTTAATTCCTGGATTTGGGCCTTAAGTTCTTCATTCTCTTGGATCAATCTATTCCTTTTGCCTCGATCCGCAGCGATGTGTATGCTGTTATTGAATTTCAGACTGTCAATTTGTAGCTTCAAATCACCGATCTCTGCCCGATACCCCTTTTCTTTTGCTAACCAGTTCCATTGCCCTTGGGACGACTCAACGAAATCTTTGAGATGAGGTCTCTTAGCTGGTCTCTCGCAAGACAGGTCACCTCTGAACCAAGCGTGATACCCTGGGGCAACTTCCCCTTTTTCTGTGTCCATCACACAAGTGTTTGTTGTCAGATGTTGGCACTCACTCCAGATTTGGCAAACTTCCTCTTCGGGGAAATGACCGTCCGGGCTGATTTCAATCACTTGAGTACTCAGATCTTCATCTTTTGATACTATTTGATACCTCCCAAGTTGCCTCAAAACTCGATACGGTGCATAGGGTTGGATACTTTTAAGTCCCATTAACAGAAAGTGGGGCCTGGTTGCTGGCATGTATAAGATTTCCTCAACGGGTAACCATCCTAGCGTCCACTGGATTTGGTTGGCAGTGAGAGTTCGGAGAAATGAGGTCCATGCTGTGACTCCCTCGGGTAGACTGAACCCTTTGATTCTTGTGTTGAATTCTCCAATACAAGTTTTTTCGGGCGAACCGTAACCCAAAAGCGGGGAGCGGTGGCATAAATGATCGGTCATCCACATTTGCAACAGTAGGTTACATCCTTCGAAAAAGTCGGCCCTGGCTCGGCAAGCAGTGAGAGCCCGGAAAATGTCAGCCATAATCATAGGTGCCAGAGTACTTTTATCTTGGGTGAGCAAAGTACTGACGACCCCAGTTACTTTTAGATCGATGTTTCCGTCTTTCCTTGGGAACACTATAAGACCCAAAAAGGCTGTCATAAAAGCTAACAACCTGTGTTCGTCACACTTTTGTCGGTTGCCTCTACTACATAGTTTGAAATCCGGCTTATTGAACCCGCTCTCGTGGCCGTATCTAGCATACATGAGGTGGAGACTGCAGAAACCTCTGGAAAGATCTGGATGGTGAAATGTTCGGGGTATTTTTAAGAAATCCAGAAACCGGTGTACCGTGACGACTCTAGGTGCAATCAAGTATTTGAACCTTAACGGAGCCTCATCACCTCCAATGTATCCCGCTATTTCTTCCAACGTCGGGGTGAGCTCAAAGTCTGAGAAATGAAATACATTGTGCGCTGAATCCCAGCAAGTGACCAATGATCTGATAATATCACCCCGAGGCTGAATGTCTAGAAAATCCGGGAGATCTTTCAGATATTTCCTTACTTTGTCTTGCCCTTCCTTGCCTAAATCGTTCCACCATAATCGCAACTCAAAAGGGATCTTGGTCATTATTGAAAAGGGTTCGTTTTGTATCGTTCTCATCCTGCACATTTATTAGGGTGATTATGCTAATGAAAAGACTTTTATTAGACTCAAAAATAAAACTATCTAGATTTTTTCAAGATTTATTTTTATTTTTGTTTTATTATTATCATTTTTTCAAAACGACGAACTCGATTTCCCAAATGCGGCCTTTTAGTACTTCGAGAATAAAGACTTTAAAGCTGCGAGGACCAACCGATCAAAAATGATGACCGAAGATGGCCGTTTATGCAATGTCAGCCTTCCGGCGTCCCGCTTGGGAACATTCGGCTTTTTTTACAAAAAAAAAACGGCCTCACCCGACTCTTTATACAAGCGGCGACATTTTGTCATTTTTTTTGTTTTATTGGTTTCGGCTATCTTAGCAAAAGGTGGGGTTGAACCCGATGGGGGTTGCCTACGTATCTCACATCCGGTGAGAATCAAACCGGCGTAGTTCGGTCGGATCAGAAATAGGGGAAACAAATAAAATCTTTTAAAAGAAAAGAGGAATAACAATTTTTCTGGAATTTTATATATATTTTTATTTTTTTTATATTTTTTTTTTGAAAAGAGACTAAGGAAATATTTATACATTTAAACTTTTTTTTCATTTTTTTTTTGAAATTTCGAAAATCTTTTAAAGAGATACTACAAATGAAACCATAATTTTTTTTTGAATTTTTTTTATTTATTTATATATATTTTGGATTTTGAAAGTGATTAAAAGGAATAAATCAAACTAAAGACAAACATTGTTTTCATTTTTCTTTTTTTTTTTAAGAAAATTCCGGCGAGGTTTCAACATTACTTGGACATTGATTTTATTTTTCCAAAAATAAGTAATTATCTCCCTACGCTGCTATTTTTTTTTGAAACGTTTGGAAACCGGTCAGCATGCAGACCCGAAGCAAATAGATGTGCAAAACAAACGGGATGCAGCAGGATGATCTTTTCATTTCAGGTTGTCTGTCCTAGACGGACCCAACCCCTGTATTGAGTCCCCTAGGTCGAATGAAACATGATGCAAATAAACGTTCCTACTAGGGATCCGGCATGAGGTTTCGTTATACTAGGTTTATAACCTAAGTATATGTTCTAGACTGTGTACCCGAGCGGACGACTCGAGTCGAGGAGGGGGCAACTTACCGGGAACCAAAAGGCCATCCGGCTTCGTAACTTGTCCGTCCTTTTTCTTATTTCAGGTATTGACACTAATAGAATAGGGAGTCTCAACCAGTAAGCACATCCCCGGAGGTGAAGAGAGAAGGGTTTCGGCACAGTTTATATACAGTTCAGATAATATCAAAGCGGTAAAAGATAACATTTAGCACGTTATGTCAAAACATGTAATAAATATCAGATAATAAAGCCAAATATAATAATTATTCTAAGCTCGAATTCTTGAACCCTGAACCAGTGGTTCTGGGTTATAAATTCCCCAGCGGAGTCGCCAGAGCTGTCACACCTCTTTTTTGCGCGCCCGGCCCCGAAGGGTTATAATGCGCGAGGGAGTTTTTCCAATTTAAGTGACAATATTCGAAATGGGATTATTTATTTAATTTAGAGTCGCCACTTGGGAAAGGTTTGGCTTTTGGTGTCCCAAGTCACCGGTTTATCTTGAATCCCAAATCGAGGAAGTATTCGACTTTTCCAAATGAAGTCTGCGAACCAAAAATTCTAAGTAAGGAATTCTGTTGACCCGAGGGAAGGTGTTAGGCACCCTCGAATCCCGTGGTTCTAGCACGGTCGCTTAAATTGTTATAATGGCTAAATATCTGATTTAAATACATGTTGTGACTTATGTGCTTTTATTGAATTTAAAACCGCTTTTATTATTATCATTTATTTTTATAGAATTGCAACGTCGTGAAAATGCATCTCGAACCACGTCGCAATCAATGCACCCGTAGTCGTTGACACATTTTGACTCCGTTGAGATTTGGATTTGGGTCACATCAATGCGCACCCGATTTTAAGAATGTAATTTAATTAAGTCGCGCCTAAAGAGTCTAACGCGTTATTATCTTTGGGGAAGACAATGAAATTCACTAAACAGTCCATCCCAAATTCTAAGTATTTATTATGACCAATTATTGAGGGCCCCACAAATTTGCATTTTTATTTGGCGAGGCTCGTCTCATTATTTGTAAAAGGATAATCTTAGCATTACTACATTTCTATTTTTTTTTGTTTTTCTAAAATAAATGAAGAAAGAAAATACGTGCTAATTAAATTGCATGCTTGGCCAATTTGACCTCTTATTAGTTATTGGATTAATTCTCTCCGAGGTGGGAAATTTTTGTACCTTATTGGACATGCTTTCAGTTTGATAAAAGAAACTGCATACAAGACAAATAGCATGCTAAACTCACCCTAGACGTCTGTCCCATTTTTATTTAAGCTGACCTTTTAACCAGATTAATAGCATTGACTACTATAAGCTACTACCAATGGGGTTCAGACGTGGTCCTATAAACTGCCTAACGGAACCCAATTTGATAGAGTTAGTTTAAATGACTCAGAATTATGATGCGACTTTTGTCGAATTAAAAGCATCCTGCCTTACATGTTTTGGAATAAAGATAGAAGCTGAGATTTAACTGCCAATGTACTAAACACATGCGCACTCCTCGTCATACAGACGATTTAACAACTGAAATCAAATAGTGTTAAATAGACTAAACTTCTATTAAATACACATTGCACAAATGTATATTTTTTATGGAGCTACAAACTGAAAGTTACACAAACCCAAACACATTTAAAAGTTGTATTAAGTACACATTGCACAAATGTATATTTTTTATGGAGCTGCAAACTGAAAGTTACACAAACCCAAACACATTTAAAAGTTGTAAGTGCAGCAGATGACCAGGTTCCTTTGCATCTTTCATTTCATGCCTTTAGTGTTACATCAGTATGAGATTCGAGCGTGTACCTGGAAAATGCTTACAATTGAAGAAGCAGGAAAGTCAGTATAGCAGTAGTAGCATACACCAAACAGCAGCAGTAACATCAGGTAACAACAGAACAAATCCCAGATGCAACTATAGCCGATGGAAAAGTAGCAAAATGACAGCAGCAAGCAGTGTAGTAGAAACAGAACTCCAGACAGACCAAATCCAGGAATAAACTAATACAACACACAACCAGTACCCTCAGTTAAAGACTTGGAAGAATCAGTATTGATTAAACAGGTTGAAAACAAGTGAAATCCAAACAACAATAGGAAGAAACAATTTTTGATTTTTGTCTGTATGTTTTCTATTCCTTGCTCTCTCTCTATTGTGTTTTTCTCACTCAGTGTATGTCTGTATATGCCTGTATTTGTGGTCTCTCTCTGTGTATATGTCTGTTCCCCCTCTTTGTCCGTGTGATCTCTCTATTTTATAGCCTAGCATTAGGCCATTTACAGCCTGTTAAACACAATCAGAACCCCCTCCCCTTTTTCTGCTGTTTTTCCACTCATCTTTTTAAAGTAGAACCCTTCCCACGAGATTCCCTGACAAACCTTTTAATCACCTTATTAAACTAAAAGCAGACATGGGCAGCAAGAATATAACCTGACAGCACATGCTGTCAAGTTATTTTAATCTCTAAAAAGGCCTTAATGCACATGCTGTGCACAAGTGCACATGCCATCAATTCAGACTGCAGCTAACAAACCAATCCTTAGATTTCTGATTCAAATACACCAATTATAAGTAGCTATACTCAATTCCTAATTTGATTTAAGTAAGACTTCAGCAGAAAACAAATCAAATTGTTATCGTTCAAACAGTTGAAACCAATCGATGACACGTATCGAATCGACTATACTAGTTATAACATATAAAACCAATAGCCAATGATCGGAATCGAACAGTATTGAACAGGGGATTCAGATTTGCACTGTCAACACAGGAATGACCCTGTGAACTAATTAATCGACCAATTTCGAATTCAGTCGATTATACAGTTTACATACACACACATTATCAGTGAATGAAGAAGGACTTGACCAAGTACAGAGGTCCGGGCAAGGTGGACAGGACAGTCGACCAAAATTCAAAAATAAAATCAACCAAACATTTAGGGCAATGAACAAACATTTAACTACAACAAACACACGAACTGATAAAGAAAAAGGGAAAGCAAAAATACCTTAAAGTCTTGGAAAATCAGCAAACCCTGACTCGGATTTGAATCGACCTTTCTTGGGGTTAAACGGACTTTAATCGAAGTGTTCTCAACTGACAACACTTCGATTAAGGTCCATTAGACCCTAATCATCTGGTTCAAACAGACACAGACCGAGCCTAGGGTTTCTAGGGTTCCTAAGGGGCAGATTTGGGATTTGTGTTTCCTTGGTTAGATTCGGACCAAACCAAGCATGGTTTGGTCACGAGGGAGGTCAGGGGAGTGTCTGGTATGAACGTGGGGTAGGTCGGTGTAGATCGGAGTCCTGCTCGAATCTTCAAATGAAGATTCGAGAACCTGGGGGCTGATTCAAACTAAGCGGTTGGTGGATTTGGGTTCAGGGTGGTGAGGTGCATCTATGGTGTTAAGGTGGGGGTCACCGGCGTCCATGCCACCGGGTTTTTGGTGAGGGGAAAGGGGGTGGCTCTAGGGTTCCGGGGTTTTGGGTCTGTGAAGGAGACGACTCGAAGGGGGGGGGGGGGGTTTGGTTTAGGGCGCAGGGTAAAGGGGAAGGGTTTATATACGGGACACGGGTTGAATTGCTGGCCGTTGGATCATTGGCGATCAACGGTCATGATCTCTTGCCTTACAGAGACGACACCATTTGGATTAATGACTAGCCCGAGCTGGACCGTTGGATCCGTTTGACCAACGGTTCAGATAGGGGTGCCTGAAAACGGCGTCGTTTTCCCTTATGCCTGGGGCCGGACTGGGTTAGTGAGTTTGGGCCTGATTTTTTGGTCCAACTTACTGGCCCAATTCTGTTTT
This sequence comes from Nicotiana tabacum, assembly GCF_000715075.1. Lineage (NCBI taxonomy): Eukaryota > Viridiplantae > Streptophyta > Magnoliopsida > Solanales > Solanaceae > Nicotiana > Nicotiana tabacum. Next base: position 171,983,331 of record NC_134089.1, read on the forward strand.
TAACTTATTCTCTTTTTTTCTTCTTTTAATTTTTGGTATATAAAAAATAAAATTCCTAACTAAATTATGAAATCAAGATAAAATCATACCAATATTAATTTATACTCAAGCAACAATTAATCACTCACATTAACATATTTAAATAGGTAAAAATCACACCATGGCGAAAAATAGATTAAAAGCTGCATTTCTTTGTGATTTTCCTTTTAATGACCGGATCACGGTTCAAACTACACACGACACACATTTTTTGTATTTTGTTTGATAAAATAAAAATGGACAAAATCACAAATAGCTAACAAAATGCCACGTAAAAATCCAAAAATTGTACAGCAAGACCATTTGCTATTATTTTTATTTCTTTTGGAGTGATTGTCACGTAAAACAAAAATCACGTGCTCACAGGTGGGGTATGTGAAGTCTGAGATGTAACCTCACCATGAGACTCTCCCTAAGCCTTAGTAACTCATGGAGCTCGACTAGTAGTCTCACCAGCCACGGACTTTCCCTTCTGGGTAGCTGTATTCATTGGAGGCATCATTGAAAATATAACATATCATTAGGAACATGAATTCTTGTATCGCACGATCTGAGATAAAAAGAGTGGATAACATCCTATATGTCCTGTAGCCTTCTATCTATAAGTGAGGTGCACAACACGCCCATAAACAAGACTCTACTAGATATAGTCTGTAGACAACCCTAGGATAGAACTGCTCTGATACCACTTTTGTCATGACCCAAACCGATGGGCCGCGACAGGTGTGTGAGTCCTACCTGTCAAATACCCCTAAGCATGCATCTAAGATATGAACCAGAAGAACATCTGCTGAATTACGAAAATAACATACAAGAAGGAAACCTGCCAACAAGGTATATGTATGTATACATGCAGAAACAGTGGACGAGCTGTATAGACAACTATATATTCAAAACTGAAAGCCGACAAGGCCACATACAACCCAACTAGACATACTGTCTACAGACCTATAATAGAAACATAACTGTACAAAGACGAGACTGAGCCACTTCATACCTATATATATATACAAATGTATCATACCAAAATCAAAAGCAGCCCCGGATCAAGTGGAGCATCCCAACTCTCACTGATCAGGGATCCTAAGAAGGGGGACCGTCAGCTTGCCTACCTGCACCTGCGGGCATGAAACATATGCCCCATGAAATAGGGCGTCAGTACGAAAAATGTACTGAGTATGTAAGGCATGAAAATTAGTATGTAAAAGACATAGATGAATCATTGAATAAAGAAGCACATCTTTAAATATAAATAACTTTGTAAATTTTGAAACATTTATAATGTCATGCACGTGTGTATAAATGTCATGTCATGCATAGGTAAGGGTGTACATAATATCATCAAGCCACTGAAGGCATCCCATCATATCTTCTTGGCCACTATGGGCAACAACCTCAACATATACCAGCTGATCAGGTGGTGGTGCGTATATAACGCCGTAAACTTTTACCATATCCCATATACATATATTTACATATATACTTGTATATAACACCATTTGGTCATGGGTCAATGCATATGTATAAATGGGTGAAATGCATGAATAATACGTAAAAATATCAATATTCCTTTTGGATAAACTTTTTCAACTGTATATTATTCTGAGACCCATGAACAGAAGATAATAATAATTCACATTGGGAAATCAAGAATATTGACACCCCTAGTATTTCTATGAATATAGTAATTAATGAAAATTGTGTGTTTGCTCGTTTCTTCAGTCTAATTTGGACCATGCCAAAAGAAAGAAGGGATATTTTTAACATACTTAGAACCCAAAAATCGGATTAAGCTTCTGCATTTTGAAATTGATGAACAAAATCTTGCTTTTGATTCTTTGAAATTTTTGAATGAAATTGCTTCCGATCTTATGAAGTTTTTATTTTGGAACGACACTTAACTTCTGCTTCTCACGTTTCTTTGAACAAAAATTTGTTATATCAATATTGATTTATGGGGTGTTCTGATTCCTAAAATAAGATAAGACTCAAAAGTCTTAAAAGTCTTATCTTGGTTAAATTAAGCTTTATTTAATCCTTAGGTGTAGATATCTATTCATAAATTGTTATGATTAATATTCTAGACTGGTGGCCTTGTTCCACGTGGGGAGCGGGGGCATAATTAATAATTTAATTTTTTTATCCACTTATTAGTTAACTAGATAATGTCCTGTTAACCGATAATTAATCAATTACCCGCATAATTTAAAAGCTACTATAAATTACTTAAAATTCTACTTATTTTCAATATACTTTATACATTATACTACCGTGGTCATATGGTACTTTGCATGGTACTAGTTCATAATTATCTGGTATTATTGCTTGACCCGTATTTTATCCCATATTGGCCACTTTCAACGAAACTTATTTTCTGTAATTTGTGTACTCCTTTATCCTTCATAACACTTATTTATCACTTGTTATAAATAGTGTAAATACATTAACATCAAGATGATCTCATCCCCGAGTCTACGTCAATTAATTGAAGACGAAACTTTTAATGTACGTAAATGTGAGATGTAACAACTTTGTTCACCATTTCAAACAACATTTGGTACACTAGAAGGACAACCTTCTTGGGAACCCGTTCCCCTTACTGTATTGCCTTACCCTTCAAGATGGCATTTCTAAAGTTAGATGAGCAGGTCCCCTCAATGGAGGACATTCCACCATTAGACAGGCCCAAGATGGTTCCTAGTACAATAGTATCCATTACAAAAACAACACCATTCACTTTCAGGAAGATGTATCATCCTCAACTTTGAAGAAGTCGGCATAGAAACTACACACTTCTGCCTCATGCACTTTGGCACTGTCACTGTGAACAAATGTGTCCACTGTTGGAATTCACAGACATCAGCCAGTTAGTGCATCCCTGACATATCAAGAATATTAGGGGCAAATGTGTGGCCGCACAGTTTTGAGCGTATCAAATTTTGGCGTCGTTGCCGGGGAATATAGTTTTGAAATTAATATTTAGTGTGTGCTTTACTTTATGTTTTCTTATACTCCATCACACTTTGCTTGCTTTGCTTGATGTTATTAGGTAAACATGGGTGAATATGATGAAGAAAACACTTTTGCGGATATAGATGAGTTTATTGAAGATACAAATGCCATTGTCCCTCCAAGAGTTGATATTGCTACCTTCAAGGTGGAACACCGTCTGATCCTAATGCTCAAAGCAGAAGGGTTCTTAAGAAATTCCACCGATGATGATCCGACACAACATCTCAGAAACATTTTGGGTGTATGTGCTATGCATAAGCAGAATAACATCTAAGATGATGCTCTAAGGCTGAGGGTGTTCAAGTACTCACTAGCCGGAGAGGAAAGGAAATGGATACAAAATCTACCACCTAATTCCATTCATTCTAAGCCTAAACTCGTCCGATCTTTCCTAGCTAAATGGTTCCCACAACGCAAGAAGTTTGAGCTCTGGGATAAAATTTTCTTTTTCAAGCAATTACTAGGAGAACACCTACATAAGGCATGGGATCGATTCAAACTATACTTAGTGAAGTCTCTGAATCATGGTTTTCTGAATATTATCTTGTTGGAGAAATTTTACATGGGCTTGGATTCTATGAATCAATCTATAGCCAAAAACATAGCTAATGGATCTTTTATGGCTAAAACATTTACGAGGATCATACAAATCCTTGACAAAATAGCAAAACATAACGAAGACTAACACTCAGAGGACACCAGGGGTGGAATTGCATATGTTAATCCTTCCTTGACTAACATGATTAAGGAGAACCAAGAAAGATATCAAGTAATTGTCGGGCTTGCCACCAATGTCAATGTGTTGGCGAAGATGTTCACTGAAAGTCAAACAAAAAAGGTGAACGTGGTGGAACATGTTCAACCCACATCAAATGAGGATTACGAGGAAGCTAATTATTTCAACAACTCTCAAGGAGGTTATCAAATGCAACCTTACCAAGGTTCAAGACAACAAAACCAATGGAGGCTTAACCCGCAAGGGCAAGGAAACCAACATTGACGAAATGACCAATGTAGTTCAAATCAAGGGAGTTGGAGTAACTACAATAACTTTTCAAATCTGAGTTTAAAACCCTATGTTCCACCAAAGGGGCAATATTCCAACTCTCCGCATTGGAAGGAAAGTTCTTCAAGTGATTCCTAGTTGGAAAACATGCTTGAACGAGTATTGCAAAATCAAGAAAGATCTAACACTTCAATGAAGAATATGACTGAGCTTGTGGGTTCTCATACCAGATCTATTCAAAAGTTGGAGATTATGCAAATGAGAGATCTATCAATATAGCAAAATCCAAAGCAAAAGGGCACACTCCCATGTGACACAATTGCAATCCCAAAAGGTAGTGGGAGCGGTCCAACTTCTCATTGTACGACAATCACAACTCGGAGTGTGAAAATAATTCAAGGAGAGAATGAACAAGTGGTCTAAGTGTTAGATTCTGAATAAGAAATTGAGGCACAAGTTGAGGTGCCAATTGTTGTTGAAGCTGAAAAATTCCCAAAGGAGGTGAAAATTCAATAAGTGAATCAGGAAGAGGTTAAGGAAAAGATGGAAGCGATACCAAAAACTCTAGCACCAATTCCTAGACTTCCTCCTCCTTTCCCTCAAAGACTTGCTAGGAAGGTTGATGATAGAAAATTCGAGAAGATCTATTACATTCTCAAGCAATTATTAGTGAATATTCCATTTGTGGAAGCATTTCAAGATATGCCAGGTTTTGCTAAGTATTTGAAAGACTTGATCACCAAGAAGAAAACCGCTAAGAATGAAGTGGTGAATGTGACTCTCCGGATTAGTTCCATCATTGCAATGACCACCTTGCAAAAGAAAGAATACTCGGGAGCTTTCACCATTTCATGCACTATTAGGTTGCGTGATTTTACAAGAGCTCTTTGTGATAATGCGGCTAGCATCAACTTAATACCTCTTTCTATTTACAAGCAAGAAGGGTTAGGTATGTCGAGGCCTACAAGTATGAGGTTGTAAATGGACGATCATTCAATAAATAGATCGATGGGTATTATTGATGATATTCTTGTGAAAGTGGGGAAGTTCCTGCTTCCTACTGATTTTGTGATCCTTGATTATGCTATTGATAAAGAAATCCCTATCATATTGGGGAGTCCATTCCTTACTACCGAGAGAGCACTTATGGATTCAGAACCAAATGAGATCAAGTTCCGAGTTAATGACGAAGAGGTTACCTTTCAAATGAGTAAGGGTATGAAGTTGCCACATGCATATGAAAGCATCTCAGTCATTGATGTTGCTGATGAGGTAGAAGACGCAATTGAGATGAGGATCGAAGAAGAATGCCATGGTGAGGCGTTGACGACTATTTTGGTGAACTTTGATGGTGAAGAAATGGAGTGGTATATGGAATCAGTGAATCCATTAGAAGGACTTGGGTCCTACAATTATGTACCAAAGAAACTTTCTCTTGACTTAGAGAATAGAGTCATTCCACCTGCCAAGCCTTCAATTATTGAGCCGCCATAACTTAAGCTCAAGCCACTTCCACCGCACTTAAGTTATAAATTCCTTAGCTCTAAAGAAACTCTACCGGTAATTGTATCTTCTTTGTTGACTGATGTGCAGGTAGAGCACTTGTTGAATGTCCTGAGGGTGAACATTCAAGCCATTGGGTGGACAATAGCAGACATTCGACGGATTCCCGCCAGAATTTGTGAGCACAAGATACAATTGGAGGAAGGGAGCAAACGAAGCGTGGAGCATGAAAGAGGCGGTGAAGAAAGAAATCATCAAATGGTTAGATGTCGGGGTAGTCTACCCCATTACTTATAGTTCTTGGGTGAGTCCGGTACATTGTGTGCCAAAGAAATGAGCCATGACCGTGATTTAAAATGACAAAAATGAGCTCATCATAACGAGAACAGTGGTCGGATGGGGAGTTTTCATGGACTACCGGAAGTTAAATAATGCTACTTGCAAGGACCATTTCCCTATGCTTTTATTGATAAAATGATTAACCAGCTAGCAGGAAGATCATTCTATTGCTTCTTGGGTGGGTATTCCAGCTATAACCAAATCAACATCACTTTAGAAGATCAAGAGAAAACAACATTCACCTACCCCTATGTGACCTTTGCTTTTAGTTGTATGCCATTTGGGCTATGCAATGCCCCAACTACCTTTCAATGGTGCATGATGTCAATCTTCTCGGACATGGTGGAAGATTTACTAGAGGTTTTTATGGATGGCTTCTCTGTAGTGGGTGACTCCTTTGAGCATTGCCTAGACAACCTGAGACAAGTGCTCAAAAGATATGAAGAAACTAACCTTGTGCTAAACTTGGAAAAGTGCCACTTCATGGTGGACGAGGGCATTGTTTTGGGACACAAAATTTCCAAACAAGGCATAAAGGTCGACTGGGCAAAGATCGAAATTATTTCCAAGCTTCCTTCATCCACATCAGTAAAAGGTGTCTGAAGCTTTTTGGGGCATGCCGCTTTCTATAGGCATTTATCAAGGACTTCTCCAAAATTGCAAATCCCATGTGCAAGCTCCTTGAAAATGATGCAAATTTTGTGTTTGACGAGAAGTGTCTCAAAGCTTTTGAGGAATTGAAAGAAAAGCTCACCACGACACCTATTATTGTCATACCTGATTGGTTCCTCCCATTTGAACTCACGTGTGACACCAGTGGTGTATGTATTGGGGTGGTACTTGGTCAACAGCATAACAAGATACTTCATACTATCTATTATGCAAGCAAGACACTCAATGGAGCACCAATGAATTACACTGTGACTGAGCAAGAGCTGTTTGCCATTGTCTATGCTTTTGAAAAATTTTGGGCCTATTTGTTGGGATCCAAAGTGATATTTTACATCGATCATGATGCTCTCCACTGTCTTATGGTAAAGAAGGATGCTAAACCAAGATTGGTTAGATGGGTCCTTTTGTTTCAAGAGTTTGACTTTGAAGTCAAGGATCAGAAAGGGACATAAAATCAAGTTGCGGATCACCTATCTAGGTTTAAAGAGGCAGGGAGACCTAAAGAAGACCTTGAAATTAATGATGCCTTCGCAGATGAGCACATATTGGCATTGTCTATAATATTCACTCCTTAGTATGATGACATCGCTAACCTTTTGGTTAGTGACCTTGTTCCTGACATATTAGAATCTTATCAAAGGAAAACATTTGCGGGGGTGTAGGCAATACTATTGGGAGGAATTCTTTCTATTCAGTATTTGTGCTGACAACATCATTCGCCAGTGTGTTCCAGAAGATGAGGTAATGCTAATTCTCAAGGCATGCCATGACTCCCTGGCTAGGGGCATCATGGAGGAAATCGTACTGCGGCAAAAGTGCTTGAATGTGGCTACTATTGGCCATCGATCTACAAAGAAACAAATCAAATGATCAAGGCATGTAATCAATGTCAAAGACAAGGGACAATTTCTAAAAGACATGAGATGCCTATGAACTTTGTAATGGAGATCGATATCTTTGATGTGTGAGGGATAGATTTCATGGGTCCCTTCATGAGCTCTTATAGCATGACATATATCTTGGTGGTTGTGGACTATATCTCCAAATGGGTCTAGGAAATTGCCTTGCCCAACAATGAGGCAAGGAGTGTGACCGCTTTCTTGAAGAAGAACATATTCATGCGGTTTGGTACCCCAGGGCCATCCTTTGTGATGGTGGTTTTCACTTTTGCAACAAGTCCTTCATCGGGCTGCTTGAAAAGTATGGAGTCAAGCACAAGGTGGACACACCTTATTATCCTCAGTCGAGTGGCCAGGTTGAAGTTTCCAATAGGGAGATCAAAAACATCCTAGCAAAAACGGTCAATGCAAACATGACTGACTGGTCAAAGAAGCTAGATGATGTTTTGTGGGCATATCGCATAGAATTTAAAACTCCCATTGGCACCTCACCATACTAGTTAGTTTTTGGTAAGGCGTGTCACTTGCTAGTGGAGCTTGAGCGAAAATCCATGTGGGCAATAAAAAGGTTGAATCTTGACTGGACCGAAGCTGCTAACCTAAGAATGACACAACTCAATGAGATGGAAGAATGTTGTCTCCATGCCTATAAGTGTGCAGCCATGTATAAGGAGAGAATGAAATTTGTTCATGACAAGAAGGTTTTCAAGCAAGAATTCAAATCCGGTGACTTGGTCTTACTCGTCAACTCAAGTTATTTCCGGGCAAACTCAAATCCAAATGCTTTGGTCCCTTCAAAGTTGTGAATGTGCTCCCCTATGGTGCTATTGAATTTGAGTCGGAGGATGGGACTCGAACTTTCAAAGTAAATGGCTAACAGGTCAAGTATTACCTCGGTACAACATGAGAAAGGCATTGTTAGAACAATTTGCTCTCAAGGATTCTCCTACACCAGCCCCCACCACTGAGTAGCCCAAAAAGGGGTCAACATCTTCGTGCCGCAATGTTAAATCAAGCGCTTCTTGAGAGGTAACCCATGAGTGGTAACAATCTTTTGTTAGATTTTAATTTCTGTACGTTTATTTGTTAGTGTTGAGAAGTTTGATGTGTGTATTAGAATGCATGTAGCTCAGAATACAATGAAACTAGGTGCAAGGACTGAGGAGAATGAAGAAAACAAGCACCCATGGTCTGTGGCAACTATGCGGTCGCATAATGGCTTTATGGACCGCATAGTGGTCGCAGACAGTCAAAAAAAATGCAAGTTTGGTCCTCAAAAATGAGGTGGGATCTCTAATTTTGTGGCCCACATAACAGTTATGTGACCGTAGAATTCATCGCGAAGTGAAGTGAGGGACCCAACCATTAACTCATCGTATAAAACATATGCGACCGCATAATGTGTTATGCGATCCACTTGCCCGCCACAATAATCACAGGTATTAAACCCTCATCCTTACGCATATCAGTCATACACCCTCACTCTCACTCACACATAAGCACCGCATAACATAAATAAAAATCAAAAACAAATAAGGGAGAAGAACAATAAAAGGCATTGTATTAAACACATAAAATCACAAAAAAGAGGGATCAAAATTGCTGAAGAACTCACTTGGTTCACATCTCAGAATGAATTCTTCAATTGCTCAGACATCTGGTATGTAATTTTCCTCCCTCTCTTTCTTAATTACGTTGAATAAGGTCATGTGTTTGCACCCTCTTCTTTCCCCTTTTCTCAATACTTTGTTGTAGGGATCGATGTATGCCAAATTGATTCGAAAATTTGTTTGGGGGGCATACTAAGGCTGGGGGTAAATTAGGCTGAGTGACCTAATATTCATGCTAGGAGTAAAGACCAGATGGTTGGGTAATTTTTCCATGGCATGAGTGTGCAAGGTCTGATATTGGGTGTAGAGCGTTTGTAAGTAAAAGGGTCGATCTTTTGACTGAGGGAGACGGTCTTTGCGGTCCACATACTGGGTTCGCAATCCACAAAACCGTTGCATATTGGTGCCCTATGTGGCATGTTGAGAAGGACTTCTGCGATTGAGTTTGCAATCGCAGACTCATTTCGCGGACCGCAAAATTGTCGCGAACTGAGGCAAAAAATTACCCCATTTGGTGACCAAAAACGCAACCACTTTGCGGTTGCATAACCTGTTTTTCGGTCCTTTTCATGCTTGCATATTTGCTTTGGCTCCTGTATGATTTTATTGTGCAATGGGTTTGCAGTTCGCATAGCATTTTTCGATCGCATAAGTCATAGCAAATGCTCTTGCTCTCTTCATACTCTCTCAATATGTTTCTCATGCGGTATCAACCACTTACCCACTATTTCATTGAAAAGAATGGCACCAAAGAAGTCTCTCGCAGTGCGATCACCTCCGCTCAAGGAAACAAATGGGCTACTGCCCTGAGCCAATAAGCACAACAATCCAAATATACCCGAACTAACACAGCTAGAAGAACATTTGAGCATTCCTCCCAGTCTGAAGAGGAAGAGGCACACACTAATCTTATGCCACATGTTGACCTCGATGCTGAAGCACATTGGAAAAATATGGAAGATGTCAGGTTTAGGGTTTCCGACTGTCGGACCCTTTATAGGAGGGCTTAGAAAAGAGAAAAATCCTGGAAGAAAAGCAACTCATCTTGAACGGTTTAAAAGAATATTACCCTCATGTACCAGAAAACATCAAAACAAGGGGGTGAGAGTCATTCAGTCAGGTCCCAGGAGAGTACAATGAGATAGTCACGCGGGAATTCTATGATGCCTATGCTACATCCAGGAACGTAGAACAAAAGAGAAACCGTAGGTTCCTGGACTCTATTTTAGTCTACAGAGTTGAAGTCCTCTGTGATGCAGGATCAAACAATGACGTATACTTCGAGGATTGAGAGCTAGGCGTAGCAGAATATGACGAAAAGATTAAAAACAAGTAATCCGAGTGTGATTGGGTAGCCTCTGTCATAGCCAAAGGAACTACGCCATGGATTGCACCATGCCAAAAGATTCAAAATAGGGGTCTTACCCAAGAAGGTCGGTACTGGCTATGTTTTGTATGTTCCCTTCTTCCCTCAAGAAATGAAATAGATACAAGTATCGAGAAGGTAATCCTCATTTCATGCATCATGACGGGCATCAAGGTTGATGTGGGAGAGATTATATACTATGAGATTAGGATCCAGGCGAACCAAACATCAAATACACTCCCTTTTCCATGCCTATTTCGTGCCTTATGTAAAGCTGTAATGGTTCCTCCTATCCCCAAACATGATCTCATAGCAAAGGATCTTCAGGATATCGACATCACCCGGATAAATGATGCTGCAGATACAGTAGTCGACGATCCAACAGAGCCATCACTCACTCCTCCTCAGAACTCAGCATCACTTGCTTCTCCCTCACTGCTTGACACTACCTCCGCACCAGTTACCTCCACATCCACTCCTAAGCAAACTACTACACGTCCACCTACTGCTTTACCAGCTCTATCAAAGCTGGGTCTACTAGCCCAACATGCCAATGCCAAGGTAGACAGACTGACAAAGGAACTCCCAGCCATCATCAGGCAAGCACTGGCCCCTATCCAAGCCTCAGTGAGTGTTCTTTAACAACAACATCAATACTATAAAGATTGACTCAAGCACTTTGAAGTGCGACTTGAGAAGGTCGAGAGAGGCGAAGCTGGAGATATGCCTCAACTCCAGAAGGATGTCACTGAGCTGAAATCAAAGCTGCACAAGATGTAGAATATGGAGTTTGACTTGACCTCTTTTCTCGCGCATGAAGGTGAGTAGGGCACTGGCACTTCCCACATTCCGAGCTTGAATATAGACTTCACAAACATTATGACAGCCCCGGAGGCATAATGTGTTAAGACTTCAAAGGCTCCAGCTTCCATTGTACACATTGACACTCCTTCAGAGGAAGGATCCGGAGAGTCGGAAGGGGAGTCTAATGAGGGAGCGACTGAAGATGAGGAAACTAATGAGGAGGCATTGGTTGAAGAGACAGAGGATCAACGGGATAACAGAGGCAAACAAGTTGTTGTCTTTACAGATACATAGGATAAAGAGGAAGCATATTTGCAGACAGTAATTGCACACTCTATTGTGGACATGGTCGCCAAGGCCAATCCATCGACCTTGCATCTATCAATGGGAGAGGCTAGCAGCTAACATGTCCTAGACCTAGCTCCACAGCAGGTGGAGCTTCCTATACTAGCCTCAAATACCACCACAAAGTCCGGGATTCCACTTGTTGCTTCCACAATTCCAGCATCTAACCACACAGCTTCCACAATGCCAGCATCTGACCCCATAGTTACCCCGGATGTTTCAGCCCCTCCTAGCACCTAGTGCGCCTGAGGAAGCCCCTAAACTTTGCTTTTACATACTCTATGCATTGGGGACAATGCATGTTTCTTGGTTGGGGGTGGGGTAGTTAAATATTTGTGAGAAACTTGTACATAAACTCTTTATTTTACTAGGGTAGATTGGTAGATAGCAACGAATTCCCCTTGGTTTTTCTTTACCGGGTTCTTTTCCAAGGGTTTAATAGTAGAACCATGGCGATAGCACAATATGTTTTGACTTGTTTGGTGTTGATTTTTCTAGCTTCAAGCATGTAATGAATTTTTGTTGAATAAATTGTACCCTTCTAATTTTGTATAAAAAACACAAATGGTTAGTCATTCTTGTGAACTTGAGGCTCACCCTTTGACTTTATTCTTACTTAGAATCTCAATTATCATGTGATGAAGCTTTGAGTTACCTTGCATTTACTTGAGGGCAGAAATTATGTTGAGTCGAATAGTTCATGCGTTGTGAGTGAGTGAGGATTTGTACAAATAATGCATATGCTTAACTTGTGATGTCTAGAACTTGCCCGGTTGGTCTCCTAATGCAACTCTCAGCTTAATGATTGGGTGCTGAAATGATCTTAGGCTCTCTTTGTGACTTCTAGCTAATTTTTAACTAAATTGACATCCCTGGTACATCAACTACCCTAGTTACCCCCGTTGAGCCTTTAACCGTTTATTTGGCTACTACATTACAAACCTTTACCCATTGTGAAATAATTCCCTCTTTTGAACCCTATCCTTCCTTGAACGATTAAGAATGAGGCTAAAAGCCTAAGTTGGGGGTTCCGGTATAAAGTGAAAATTGGTAAGGTTGACTAATGTGTGTAGAAAAAAAAAAAACAAAAGCCTCAATGTTATATATATGAAAATACTTAAGCTCCAAAGAAAAAACAAAAGAAAAAAAATAGTTGTACATATATAAAAAAGAGAGAGAGAAATGGAGTGGAGTCTTGTGAAAACTAAAGAAATACTTTGAGGTGGTTCTATGTTAGAAACTCGAGGTCAATAAGTGCTATGTAGTGAAGAAGCAAAGTGTATGTAGAGTTCAAGAAGGGTATAGCCACTACATTCCCAAATAATTATCCAACCCATCCCGAAGCCTACACTACAACCCATGAAAAGTCCTTGGTGATCGACAACCAATCATTCTTGAGATAGCAGCTAGTTAAAATAAGGGCAAGCATATGGATTGATACTTGTATAACGTAGATTTCGTTCTGAGTGCAAGAGTGTTTGATTACATCCCTTGTACATATGTGTGATTTGGGGATTTCTTTGTTGTGAGCACTCATGAATTGCAAGATTTAGCAGAAGCTAGGTTCTTGAAGTAGAATACAACTGCACACTTAGTTGTGGGTAGCATTCTGTCATTTTTCTTGAGGCTCGAAGTTTACAAGTTGATTAGTCAAATTGCTAAATGATCGTTGTTTTCCACGGAAGGTGAATAAAAGAAGTTACATGCTTGTTAGCTGATAGTCAAAACCATCTACAATAGCTGTTGTTTTGTGATATGTCAGAAATAGAGTAGTATAGGGTAGGATGATTTTGTTTTAGTTGCTTGAGGCCAAGAAAGAGTCTAAGTTGGAGGTGTTGATATGCCGTAGACTTTCGGCACTTTTGATACTAATTACATATACTTTAGCTCGTCTTTTAAAGAATTTTTAGTTATTCCTTATGATGTTTTGGTGTTTTGTAGTGTACGAAACTTGAGGAACCAAAAACGTGAAAAAGAAGTCAAAAACCCATAAAAGGGCATAACTGTGGCAAGTCTGCGACCGCAAAAGTGATATGCGGACCATAAACCTACCGCAAACCGAAGCAGGTTTTTCAGCTATTGAAGGGAAGAATATGCTATCCGTTATGCGGTCACATAACATTTCTATGGACCGCATAATGACCGCACAACTGCAACTGGAGATTTTTCTTGAACAATTTGCGAAGAAGTTTGTGGTCGCATAATCACTATGCGGACCGCATAATGAAAATGTAATGGAAAACTGGGCAACTGGGCGTGTGATTATGCGACGACCCTTGCAAATATGCGGACCGCATACTTTGTCTACGACCATTCTGCGGTCACAGATGGGTTCTGCTGGGGCATTTTTGTCCAACTTTGACCCCGACTTTTGGTCCACTATAAATATATTTACTATGGTTTTTTTGGGACATCTCGTCTGAAAAAAAGGCTACATTGAAGGCATTGAATACACCATTATTTTGGAAGCTTTTGAAGAGAGAATCTTGTATCTTTGTAAGCTTTGTGACTTTATTTATTGCTTTGCTTTTGGATTCTCGTATGAGTAGCTAGTTTTAGATATTAAGGTTGTGGACCTTAAATGAGTGTTTATTTTTCAAATTTTCGAAAATTTCCAAAATGCATATTTGAAATTTTAAGAACAAACGCTGATTTCGAAAAAAAATTAAAAAAAATTAGAAAAAAGGAAAAAATTTCTTATGTCCAAACGGGCTCTTAGTCGTCTTATATCCCGTTTGGCCAAGCTGCAAAAATAAGCTTATTTTGAGAAGTGTCTTTTTTCAAAAGTGCTTTTCTCAAAAGTACTTTCGGTGAGAAGCAGTTTGTGTTTGGCTAATTAGTTTGAAAAGCACTTCTGAGAAGCAATTAGTGTTTGGCCAAGCTTAAAAAACTTCTTCTAAGTGTATTTTTCTCAAAAGTGCTTCTCAAAAAAGTGCTTTTTGGAGAGAAACTATTTTTTTCTACTTCTCCAAAATTGCTTTTGCTTATCGTCAAAAGCACTTTTTTTCCTTCCAAAAGCTTGGCCAAACATCTCAATTTTTGGCCAAAAGTACTTTTGACCAAAAAAAGCACTTTTGGCCAAACATGCTATAATTCCATTTGACTCTATCTTTACTTGGAAAAGTGGGTTAGAGTTTGGTAGAATTGAATATCAAGAACTTGAGGTTTTAAACCTTGTTTAATAGAGTCGCTTAAGAATATGTGGGTTATACTTGGCATAAATTCGTTATTCTTAATTCAACTCTTTTATATTTGGGATAATCATAAAGAGAAAATACTACCCAACTATTGAGAAATATTGGGTAGTCATTTAGAAACCATTTGCATATCGAAGGACCTTCTATTAGAAATAAATCATATTAACACCGATAGCATTACATTTTATTGATGGGGACACAACATTGGTTTCCTTGATCAAATTAATTACATTCTCACAACAAAATAGTTATCTTGTTAATTCACAATTACATCATTTTCTTTTTAAGCTAAAGGAGCAGAATTACGACTTAAGTCAAGTTTCACACTATTCAAGTAGACTTTTCATACCTATTCCTTGTGGGATTAGACCCCAACATTGTTAGGTTATTATATTTGACACCGACCGCCTTACACTATTTATTTAAGTGTAATTTGAGCGTATCAGACTCCTCAACCACGTTTTCACCAAACTACTCAACCACTATCTCACCAGATTTCTCAACTACTTTCTTACCAGATTTTTTACCCTCAACATTGCTCAAATCCATCTCACTCACAGATGACTCCCTTTTGGACTTTGGAACCATAAGTTTCTTTGAGTACTTACAAACTAAGGAACCAGGTTGCTCATCCACCTCATCATCAATATCAACAACTAGTGCTGGAGGCACTACCTTCTCAATTACAACCTTTCCATCTTTTACCAATCTCCTCTTCTTTTTTCTTCTTTTCTTTTCCTTAGAACTGACTCAAGTTCTTCCTTCTTCTGCAACCTAGTGATAGGTCTCTTAGAAGTTGACTCCTGGGGAGTTGCCTTTCTACTCCTAGCACTAATGAAACTCGTATGAGACATATTGTCATAGTCTTTTTCACTATCCTTATTCTTCTCCTCAGATAGGGATCTCATTTTAGGAACAAGAATTGATAGTGTCTCCACATATAAATTAGGAGAGGGAGCGGGATTAGTATTGACCTAGGTTTTTTTTGGAGAACCCAGGGTTTTATCCCAAGTAGAAGAAGAAGGCTCCTCTTGGGCGGAGGGATCAGGTCCCTCAGTTGGTTCCCTAGTAGTATTGTCAGGTGCCAAAATTTTGATAGGCGCCCGTTCGCTACACTCTACTTGTGTACCATTATCTTTGGTTATCATAAAAATGGTAAAAATAATTAAATTTGATTGAGTGGTTCTAAAAATACATGATCTATTTTTATGCTAGTTGTTAGGCAGTTGATACTATATGAAAGACTAAGAAACGAAATAAGGACTTGAGAGCAAGGTGGTAATCAAACCAAATTGCTGTCACTGGGGCCTCGAGCTTGCCTATTCGAGGGCCTCAGGGTCGAATTTGAAGCTCGGCTGGGAGCTATCAAAGGCGATCGATGGTGAAACTAACAGTTATAAATAAATCAAAGACGACTCTTTATGGTCAATAATATGCGATGAATGATGAACTTTTAGTAGTACACAATAAATACAAGCAATAAATGAGATAATGAGACCAAGAGAATGTGTTAGAAAGAAGAGAGAATGTTCTAGTGTATTTGTATGGAGCAATAGATGTTTACAAAATGACAAGGATACCCTTTATATAAGATGAGGAATCCCGACATAGTACAAGTGCATTTATTAAAAAGATATGAGGATGAGATAGCTAGTTAATGCCTACGATACGGGCTCAGACGAGCTTAGCAGACTTTGTTGGCTCTGGCTTCATGCCTAGGGAACTCCCCACTCTCTGTCCGTGACCGTCTATCTCATACCACCCCAAGGTTGAGTGTCGATGGACCTCAAGGGATGAACCCGACCTTGATTTTGAGCCTTCGAGACGTTATATCGATGGGAAACTGGACCTTCCGATTTTACCGTATACATAAAGTCCCCGCATTTCTTTGAGTAGAATGACAAGAAATGACTTTGATAAAAATCTTTTCGAATCTCCCGTGATGACATCACATTGATGGCACAAGCCTCTATGACAACCGAGATGTCCTATCGTTTCATCTTTCCAGAATCCTTCAAAGCATCACCATTTCTTCTTCTCCAAAGTGGTAACATCGCTACCGGTTCAGCTCCCAAGGACGAACTAAATGCATTTGTTGTTACGTCTTTCAAAGATAATAAATGGCACCTTCGATTACGTTGTCGCGCCTCCTATAAATGGGAGTCTCCTATAACCAATTTTTTATTCAAATGTTCTCCAATTAACCTTTTTCCCATTTATTCTTTCCAACTTCGTCACTGTTATTTCCCATGTCTGAGGCACGTGGCTTCAAGGCTTCTGGTGGTGTTCTCATCAGTTATGCCACGGATTTCTCCCGGGACCTTTCTTTACCGAGCGAGATTATACCAACTTCTTCTTGTTGTTATTGCTGTTGTTGTTGTTGTTCTTGTTGTTATTGTTGTTGTCGTTGACTCAAGATGAGGAGATAGGGGGACCTATTTCTCCTAACTTAGGGAAATATTTGGACTCTACACCGCTCCTCACGAGGGAGTTCGGACTATACACCGCTGCTTACCTCCCCCGATTACCCGGTGTGATGCCTAACTCCTTTTTCTTTACGGGGAGTGAGGTGGTACTATCTACTAAATGTTGCATCTCGCACTGGGGCAACATCCCAAGAAGTAGCTTTACAATAGTAGCACTGGCGAAATCCATACTAGCCAGATTTTTCATCTAGCCACTTCTTTGTTCCTTTCTGCCTCTTCTGCATCACTTTGCTCTTCTCCATTGCTTTCCTCTTCTTCATCTTCGCCCTTAGAGATATCATTCTAGAGGACTAAGGTGATACTCCCGAGGATATGTCACTCGAAGATACTACCACTGAGGATGCACCCTCGAGAATTGGCTAGGCTCTAGGCTTTTACTATATGTGTACCTCTTTGCTTCTTTGTTTCTGTGTAATGACCCCTTGTAGGATTTTGTAATCATATGTAAGGACCCCTTATGGGCTTTTTTTAATCGAACATTTATGAATGAAAAGTGTTTCTTTTAATTTGTCTCTGGTGCATACTATTTTCCCTTTATTTATGCTTGTGTAGAATCTAAATGAGTGACCCCATCGGTTGGTGCAAACATCGAGCATGGGTTGGACTAATAAACTCGGGTCGTTGGAACCCTAAATTCTAGTTGAATGAGAGTAGGACTTCGAACCCCCAAATTGTGATTTAGCCTTTAGACCCTGTGATAATCTTCGAGGGGGGATTCGCTCGGAAGCTCAAGAATGGAGACTGCCTTCAGGCTTTCGAGAGCAGTCCCCGAGTGAGGGTTAACTCGGGCCATCTGGAAACTTGTCTTGAACTTAGTGTACATAGCCTTAAGGCATTGTAGATAGATCCCGGATGAGGGACTGCCCGGGTTGTTTAGATGGTACCACGAGGCCAAGCCCACATGAGTAGAGTTTTAAGTGTTGATTTTTTCCTAGAGAGGAGCCTACGAAACTGGGTACCATCTCGAGTCTTGTAATGACATCGATGGCCCTTTAGAGATATCCCCGATATCGGATACCATCTCAGGACTGGCGATGATGCCAAAGGCTTCCGGGAGCCTTTCTTCTTTTTGGTAGAGGTCCTCGAGATCGGGTACTATCTCGGGACTGGCAATGATGCTAAAGGTTTCTTAGAGCATAACTTCTTTTCGATGGAGGTCCTCGAGATCGAGTACTATCTCGGGACTGACAATGATGTTAAAGGTTTCTTAGAGCCTTTATTCTTTTTGGGGGAGGTCCTCGAGGTCGGGTATCACCTTGGGACTTGTTTGGTGCAGGGGTATCTGACCCCGAAACATCACATGATGCTTATCAAATGGGCGACACGACTGTAAAGTGATTGAGGCAATCCTGCTGGTACATCTTCCCAAAGTGATTTCGGGCAACATTTTAATCGGCCTCTGAAGCAGGCAGATTGCTGCCGCTTTTTCCATGTATAGGGTTGTTTCTGCCCTTATGGAGATTCAACCATTCTGATAGTTACTCTTTCTTTTTCCTGCGGCAGGTCTTTCGCTATTTCTTCAGTATCGCCCTTGTCTAAATTCCTGCTACAGTTCTCTAATTTAGCTATAGCTATGACTGCTACATCAGGACCCATTCGGCAGGGAGGAGAGAGTTCTGCCTCTGGTTCTCGCCTTGTTGGCTCGGGGAATTTCGCTTTAAGAGGGGAACTTTTGTAAGAGAGGATCCCCGATGCTCAGAATCAATAGGAGCGTACCTTGGAATTTACTTTTTTGATAGGAGAGGGACATCTTGAGTTGATGAGGAAAGACCATGGATAGGGGGAAAAGGTAGTACTACAGGTACCTTCAACGGATGAGAGTATTACAGATCGTGCCAAGGGGTTTCTGAATGTGTTTATGTATCCCTTCACGTTGGGCCCCCTTGATAGGATTGTTCTTGACTTCTGTTGAATGTATCAGGTTACCCTAGCCCAAATCCATCCGTCATTTTAGTGGACAATGTTGATGGTGAGGTTCTTTGCGGAGAGGGCGAGGCTTGAGTTTACTCTTAGCCATATTATTAGGCTATATCGGCCCATTTATCATCGAGGTATGCTAACCTTACGATGCCACTGGACCACGCCTTTCGTTTTAGATGATGCAAAAGATGAAGGTCGGGAGCGGATAGGTCGATTCGTCCGATTACGGACAGTTGATATTATCCTCGTGGAGTTTATGTCATTCTCTGAGGAATGGAATTATACACGTAAATGGTACACTCGTGCCTTCACAGTTCTTCAATTATAGCGAAGGGGCATTCCGTAAGTGTGCCTTCTTTTCTTTTTCTGCAGCGATTTTGTAGATGTCGGGCGAGGTTCCTAATCTGCCGAGTTGGGTTTTGTTGTTGGTGACCCACTCATCTAACAACGAACATAAGTGGCAAGCTTTATCTAAAGATAGGTGGGAGGCAAAATACCATGGTATGTGTCGTGCGATCTGTTCCTTTCTTTTAGTTGAAAAAGCTCTTTCTCTTTTTGCGTGCTAACCCTGTTATTGTAGGCATTAGGGAGCCTTCCGAGGTGAGGCCGTGTCCCCTTAAGGGGGAAGAAGGATCGCTAGCTTCCGGGCTAAAGAATATTAATAATAGGCAAGAGATACCTTTGCAGGGTGATAGCGCTTGGGGCAAGGAGAACCTGGGCCGAGGGCCCAGAATGAAAGCATTGGTTGAGCTTGCCACACTAGTGATTTCCGGTTTCGGAGAGGCAGTTTATCCTCCGATGTCGCCTCCATTTTCTATTGGAGGTACTTCAAGGGCTACTCGAAACCTGGGATCATATGCACTGAGCGATCGTGCCTTGGCAGGGGTCGACTTTTTTGGAGCTGAGGGAACTAGGTTAGCATATGTGCACTCCACCTTCGAGGAATCACATCTACTTCACTCTGGGGTGAGTTTTTGGCACAGGCCTATCGATTATCGTGCCTTCCCTTCCTTACTGAGTTTTCTTTAGCAGCCCTTTGACAAGCTTAAGTCCAAGGTGCTTCGCCATGAGGCCAGGTTGCGGAAAGCTCTGGATGAGGAGAAATCCCTAAGGCTATTTTACGATGAAAGGGAAGTTGAATTGGCACACATACGGTATAAGGCGATTCAGAGTGTCACACCCTGAACTTTTGGGGGTGAGACCGACACCCAGTACCTCACCTACCCTTGCGTACCAACTTGTAACTGAGGGACTCTGAACATATGATGCCATACTTTTGGCCATGAGCCACATTGCAAGACGACAGCGAATGCTGACTAAATATCAATATAAAATTTGATCGACAAGGCCTTCATATTTATTACAGCTGACAAACCAACCAAATATACATACAAGGCCTGAAAGCCCAACATACTGCATTAATTGACAAGATATGTCTACAAGCCTCTACTAATGGATATACTGTGATCGGAACGGCTCTCCAGCCTACTCATGACATATATATACGTATATATACAATATATACATAATGCTCTGGACCCGAAAACTCCAAAAAGCATGGAGCTTACCGATCAAGCTGAACTCGGGCAACACTTATTGAAGAGGCCTACTCGTCCGTCTGTCTGACCTGCACGCATGAAATGTAGCGCTCCCAGAAAAGGGACGTCAGTACAAAATAATGTACTGAGTATGTAAGACCATATACTGAAAGTTGAAACTGAACTGATAATATAGTAACTGCAAGTAGCTGGAAGTCAAAGATAATCTGAAGATATGTTTACATGCTGATACTGACTCAATTCTCTCAATATATTAAGTAAAATAGCTGTCCGGCCCTATAAGGCTCGGTATACATATATATAACTGCTCTTCCATAGTAGGCTCGCTTATAAGCACTCGGCCATACTAGGATCTATATCTCGACCATGCTGGGCTCGCTCATACGCGCTCGACCACAGTAGGCTCGGTATATATATAACTGCTCTACCATAGTAAGCTCACTCCTATGCTATAGGCCATACTAGGCTCTATATCTCGACAAACTGGGCTCGCTCATAAGCGCCCAGCCACAGTTGGATCGGTATATAACTTACCATCTGATCAGAGGTTGCCCAATAGGGGCCTGCCCATCGATTATAGCTCGATGGTAATGAAAATACTTTTAATACTGTATATATGTAAACTCTCTACTCTCTTGACTGGGAGAATGAAATACTCAAATGAATATGAAGTCCCGATAAAGAGAATATTGTAACTTGCGAGACTAGCAAAATATACGTAAATTTCAAGATATGATATTTTCTTTATGCTTCGTTATCAAACTTATGTAATGACAAGATCATGCAAAAATAAAGAAAGTGCTTAGTCTTAACATACTTGGAGTAGGGGCAAATCCGTATGATATTCTTGAAAAAGGTTGTACCGTGCTCTCTTAGAATCACAAAATCTCATAGCAAGGAAGTAGAGTCCCCTCGTCAACATTAATCGTCAAACTTAATTTGGAAATCATAATTCATGAATTTGGCTAACTCTTAGAATGAACGTGATTTGCTTGGAATCCTTTCTTAGGGGATTATAATGGTTAGCCATATTTTACATACTACCCAAGAAAGGGATGAAAGCTTATTTTGAGTGGAGTCTTGTGAAAACTAAAGAAATACTTTGAGGACATCTATAATGTAGTGTCACCTCAAAGTATTTATAATGTAGTGTAATTAATTATAGCAAAGTTTGTCCTTTCTCAAGTTTTGAGTATTCTGAACTTAGAAACGGACATCTATATCATTGTCATTGTCGGCTATATCTTGATGAAGAACTGTCACCCAACTATCCTTTTTCCAAGATCCATTTTAATCAAGCCACATAGTTTAATGAGGCATGAGTCACAATGTAGGAATTGGGGGGCTGCCACATCATGGGGTGATCAATTCTTATCCAACAATGTATTAATTAATTAATTAGGTAATACCCCACTATCCGGTAATTAATCAATTACCCGCATAATTGAGAATTATTTTCACTTACGTTATACACCTTACTATCATGGCCATGTAGTACCTTGTATGTCAGTAATCCATAAATACTGGGTATTTTAGCTTGGGCCGTATTTTATTCCAAAATGCCAAATTTAATCGAAATTCATTTTCTCTGACTTGCTTCCCCTCTCACCTTCACGAATTTACTCATCATTTGTTTGAAATAGCATAATCCTTATAATTTCTAAATAATCTTTTCCTTGGACTGATGTTAATTACATTACGAACAATTCAACGTATAATACTATAGGGTGCAACATCGTCGTAACTTAATACTATGAAGCATAACATCATCGTAATATAATACTGCAGAACGTAACATCATTGTAATATTGTGGGGCGTAACACGAAGCTTGAATTATGAGAGCTACTTGGAGGAGCAGGTAGTTTTTGTTCCGAGTGAGAGGACATTCCTCCTTGTATCCCCCAAAGCTAATGTATTGTTTATTTCAGTTGCAGAAAAGGCGGAGGGCTTGGATAGCCTTCGAGAGAATGTTGGCCGAGCGAAGTGCAAGTATGATGAGTTAAAGGCTCAGTAGGATGCTCAGGCTTCGACGGAGGAGGGTGCTCTGGCTAAGATAGCTTGGTTCGAAATGATACGATTGCGAAGCTCGAGACCGAACTCTCGAAGATAAGGGCCAAGATTATGGATGCCCCAGCAAAAGCTGTAATGGGGCAAACTAAGGCTGACTAGAAAGTGGCGGTCTATTTGAAGGACGCTGCCAATGCTCAAGCTAAGCTGAGAAAGATCATTGGCCGCGAAGATAGGAGCAAAGAATACGCTCGATGTAAGTCTCAGAGGAAAACCCTCGAGGAGATCCGCGATAGAGGATTTGACCTCTCGGAAGAATTGGCACAGACGAGGATGGACGAGCGTGGTGTTCGGTTGCTTCTGTCCAACACCGAGGATAACAAAGGTGAGGCTGACAAGCCATAGCTCCAGGGGGGAATGCAGTTTTTTCTTTCTGATTCTGCGTATAGAATTATCAAAGCACGCTTGTTGATGGACCTTGTATTTTTCTGCATGTATGTATAAAGAAGAAACCTTGCGGTTTCATTTCTCCTACATTTCTTTTTGCCTTAATTTTAGGCTTTAGCCAGACAAACTGGTCATCGAGCCGAGGGGAATACTTAGATTCATGATATGGTATTGAAGCTCATTGGGCTAGCCCATAGGCTCTTATGCGTTTTTGCTCTTAGGCATATTTACGCCAACTATTTTGGGCTCAGTCCCCGAGTCAGGCATTGACTTGAGCTTATTTGACCCTCATGTTGTTGAATTTAGGCTGGTGACAATGGCTCTTACGCTTTTGGTCGATGCGACCTTTTAGTGTATGTGGGCTAGGGACAATGGCTCTTATGCTTTTGCCCTTAGGCATATTTAGTTAAGTGTTTTGGGTTCAGTCTTCGAATCAGGTTACGACTCGAGCTCATTTGACCCTCAAGTTTTTGAATTACAAGAAGGCTCTTACGCGTTGGGTCGGCACGACCTTTTATATATGTGGGCTGACAATAATGGCTCTTACACCTTGGGTCGATGTGACCTTTTATGTAGGATTTATTTTTCCCTTGATAAGGATTTTTTGAAATAGTGTTTGCTTGACTGTTCGACGGTTTAATAAAAAACCTCGATTCTGAGCCGTTATATGGCAATGATCGAGCACCTCGGAAGGTTCGACTCGGAGGCTGAGTATCTCGAAGCCAGTGTTTAGGAGCTGACATGGTCGAAGATCTTTTGCCTATATCGAGGGTAGCCTATGTAACCGGTTCTTTCCGAAGTATATTCGAAGTAATTGAAGGCCTGTGATTTATAGCGACGGTCGGGCATTCCCGACTCGCGTTAGTTTGGCTGGTACAGCCTTGTGACTGGAATCAATTGTGTTTGGATAGAGCCTTTAAGTCCCGAGTAAAGTAGTTTCGGCATCTATATCAAGGGTATGGCTTTTTAGGGGTATTACAAGTTCGATATATAGCCGAGACTTTAAGATTGGGTTTATGACTTTAGTAAGGTATTATAAGTTTTACATGCCTTTAAGGTCTTACAGTTTTAGATACTTGGTAAAAATGTTGTGCATGCCTTGCTTGAGGTTTTACAGATATTGTTGTTGCCTTATGTTGGTCTTACGATACCGAGGTTGCCCTTATGTGGCCTTACGACCTCAAATTTTGATAAGTCGATGGAGGTGGCGCTTGACGGTAGTCCCCGAGTCGTCGAGGGTTTCTAGACTCGGGAGCCATTACTTGTAACATTTGTATTGCCTCATTGAGGGCTTACGACTTTGGAATTTCTGACCCGGAGGTCATATGGTATTGAGTTTTTGATGCCAGTCCCCGAGTGTTCTAGTCGTCTTTTGGCTTTGGGGCCGTTTCGTGATCTTGTTGTTGCCTTATTGAGGGCTTATGAGCTCGAAGCTCCGACCCGGGGGTTGCATTGTTGCGAGTTGTTGATGCCAGTCCCCGAGTGTTTGGGGTACCTTTCAGCTTTGGGGCCGTTTTTTGTAAAACTGTCGGGCTATCTTGAAATGCAAAATGCTTTTGGGAAGTATTCTTTGATTAATTGGTAGACGTATACATATTTTTGTTGTTGCGGGCTCAATTGTTCTATGCGGACATGGTTTGTTCAACTGTTTAGCCCGGTACATAACTTTCCTATTGAGCCGTTATTTGGCGTATCTTGGCTTCTTCGAGTAGGTGACCTTTCGGTGGGATGCCCCCAGTATTTGAGGTTGATTGCAAAAAAAGCCTCGAATACTTGTTGGACCTTCCTTAGATAGAAGGTAGATGTTGTCTCATTAAAAACCTTGCAGATAAAACCCTTTTCGGAATAAAAACTTGGTCTAAGGAAAAGAGTGTAATGGATGCTTTAAAACCTTAAGGTTTTCGAGCTGGGTCAGCGCTTCTGTTGTCTCAATCGGGCCCCTGCATAAAGGTGGGTACAAGATGTATCTTTAAAAAGGGATATGGTTGTACCTTAGTGACGATGACGCTTTGAACCTCGATAGGCCTTGAGCTATCTGCTCGAAGGGCGCGACACAACACTTTATTTGTTCATTCAGAAACAGCCGAGAATATGCCTTGTGAATGCCGTGTTGAATTCGTTGAGGGTTTGAGGAGCAGACATAGTTTGTTCGAGCAGTCCAAGCTGCTTTGTTGCTTTTGACCTGATAATATTGGCCGAGATACCAGGACCCACAAGCATAAGTTTAATTTGAAATGTATCCACAAGAAAGGAAGTTACCAGTGCGTCATTACGGGGCTGAGATAGAGCCTCGAGTTTGTCTCTTCCTAGTGAGGGATGTTTTCGTTCTCCTAACCGTGGGTTCCTGCAAGGCACCGAAAGCTTAAAAGATCATATAGGTGACATGTTGCGGAATATTTGCTTTGTTCTTTTTGGTCACCTCTCTTTCCTGAGACTAATTTTTGGCTCGATCTCTGAGGAATTCTCAGAGGTGACCTTTGTCGAGTAGTCGGGCTACCTCTTCCCGGAGTTGTCGACAATCTTTGGTTTTGTGACCATGTGTGTTGTGAAATTCACACACTAAGTTATGCTTCCTTTGTGAAGGATATGATTGTACCGTCCTTGGCCATCTGGTATCTCTAATTTTACTAATGGCGAACACGATTTCTGATACATCGACATTGAAGTTGTATTCTAACAAGCAAGGTGCCTTCATCGGCCCTGTGTACCTAACGAAGCCAGCTCTGTTGATGAGTCCTCAAGGATTCTAGCCTTGGTCCATCCTTCGATTGTTGCGGGGTATGTTGTGCTTCGGGGCGGTTCTCCTATCGTCGATGTATGGCTGGTACTTTTCCTTGTTTGGCGTTGGATCCTTCACCAAAATCCTTCTTGGTATACTGAGCCTGAGGGGGCTCCCAGTTGGTCGTCCTCGGTCCTGATTTTGGATTGATATCGATTGTGAATGTCCGACCAAGTTACGACGGGATATTCGACCAGGTTCTATTTCAGTTGTTTCAAAGCCACCGAGCTTAGCTCATTCAGACCTTGAGTGAAGGAATGTACTGTCCAGTCGTCGGAGACTTGTGGTAGTTCTATCCATTCCATTTAAAAGCGAGATACAAAATCTCGCAACATTTCGTTCTCCCCCTGCTTGATCTTGAAGACGTCAGATTTCCTTGTTGCTACTTTGATGGCACCGACATGTGCCTTTATGAAAGAATTTGCGAGCATGGCAAATGAGTCTATGGAGTTAGGAGCTAGGTTGTGATACCACATTATGGCCCCCTTCGAGAGTGTTTCCCTGAAAATCTTTAGTAAGACGGACTCGATCTCGTTGTCCTTTATGTCATTGCCCTTCACTGCACAAGTGTAAGAAGTAACGTACTTATTGGGGTTTGAGGTCCCGTTGTATTTTGGGAGGTCTAGCATTCTGAACTTATTTGGAATGGGTTTTGGAGCTGCTTCCTCTGGGAATGACCTTTGTATGAACATCTTCGAATCCACACCTTTCATGATGGGGGTGCGCCTAGAATTTAGTCGACCTTGCAGTTGTAGGTCTCGACCTTTTTGTCATTGGCTTGAATATTATTCTCTCCCGATTCGATCCTTTTCGTGAGGTCCTCGAGCATTTTTACAATGGCGGGGTCAACTACCGACCCGTTATTGCTTGACCTCTCCGGTACCTGCTCGGCAGGGGGAGCCGTCCCCAGCTCAACCGTGCTGGGGGTTCTCTAGTGACTTTGCAGTTGGGTAATCGCTAGCTATTGTGCCTGCAATATTTCAAAAATAATGTGAAGGCTAACCTCCTGCTCTTCCCTAGTCGGGGTTTCTTCAGCTTCTTGTCAGTCTCCTTGGTGCACGCTCCTGTTAGTGTGGGAGTTTACATCGACGTGTTGAGCATCATGTGACACAGCGTCCACAGGAATCAGTTCCGATGCGTTCTCTGGGTTTCGTGGCGGTACACTAGCACCTGAAACATCTACACCATTTTCCCCCATGGTTCTATAGATTGTTGTTCACTGAGTCGGACATTTTGACCTGCAATCAAAGATCTTGGGCAAGAAAAGGCGTGAAAGATAACTTGTGTTGTGTAGCTAAACCAGCAAGAAAATAATCACTATTATTTTTAGCCTCACGGTGGGTCCCAAACTGTTTACCATGAAATTTGTAATAACAATTAAATTTGATTTAGTGGTTATAATAATATGTGATCTATTTTTATTCTTGTTGTTAGACAGTTGATGCTATATGAAAGATTAAGAAACGAAGTAAGGACTTAAGAGCGAGGTGGTAATCAAACCGAATTGCTGTCACTTGGGGCTTCGAGCTTGCCTATTCGAGGGCCTCAGGGTCGAATCTGAAGCTCGACTGGGAGCTATCGAAGGCGATAGATGGTGACACTAATAGTTATAAATAAATCAAAGACGACTCTTTATGGCCTAATAAGCGATGAATGATGAACTTTTAGTAGAACACAATAAATACAAGCAATAAATGAGATAACGAGACCAAGAGAAAGTGTTAGAGAGCATAGAGAATGTTCTAGTGTATTTTGTATGGAGAAACAAATGTTTACAAAATGACAAGGATCCCTTTTATATAAGAGGAGGAATCCTGTCATAGTACAAGTGTATTTATTACAAAGATATGGGAATAGGACAACTAGTTAATTCCTATGATATGGGCTCAAACTAGCTTAGCAGACTTTGTTGGCTTTGGCTTCACGCCTAGGGATCTTCCCACTCTCTGTCCGTGACGATCGATCTCATATCGCCCCAAGGTCAAGCATCGATGGCCCTCGAGCGATGAACCTGACCGTGATTTCGAGCCTTCCGGACATTATATCGATGGGAAATTGGACCCTCCGAGTTTACCGTATACAATTTTCCCCCCTGAGACCCATTGGTTTCAGACACACCCTCATAACCTCCAACCAGACTTCCCTTAGTAGCTATTGACAACATATTCTCTATAGCCTCTTGTTCTTGCAACTCCAAAGTAAACTCAGAAGACATAGGAAGAACATTACCTATAGAATCAGCAACATTCAAATCAAGGCCTAGGGTAGTCATTGTCGATTCATCACTGTTATGACCCATACCTTGTTAAATCTCAGAATTTTCTTCCGCTAGTAGACTAGAAATTTCCTTATTTTATTCGTCCTCCACTGTATCTTCTTCGACCATTTTTTCATGTGAGGCAGAAAGAGAGGTTGTAGCCACAAACTTCTTGGGAGTTTAAATTTTGCAACTACGATGAGAAACAGTACTTGATTGGGTTAGAGATGAGGCAGTGGATGGTTGTGACTCTAATCTAGCATTTGGACTAGATAAAGTAAGGGTCGTAGACTCTATCACTGGTGCTTCAATAGGTGAAGACGCAGTGGGGACGATGCTTGGAATAATTTTGTCTTCAAGATGTTAAAACATGGTGGAGTGAAGTGAGAATTTATGGAAGAGGAGAGTATTCGGTTGTTGAAGAGAAAAGGGGAATTTTGGCTTTGTGATGTGACCAGTTGTGAGAGTGACTGCTTTCGAATTTATTTAAAAAGGGTGAAGTACCGGTTAAGACGGGTATGAAATTTGGGTAGACGGGTTATTCCATAACGGGTGAGATGCTTGGGTTCAAAAATCGGGAAAGATAGAAACCGACAATTTAATGATGTGGCACCGTTTTAGCCATTTAAAAGTTATGCATGAGAGCATAGAGGAACTACTAACCTGTAAGAAGGGAACCAGGTTCTCTGACAGATTTTGCAAATGTGAGCCTCATCCTTTGACCAAAGTGCAGTAGCATTAGCTACTTGTTTGCTTTATAATCGTCATGCGTGTCTACCTACAACAGTATAGAGATGAGTTAGACTTTGCCAGAAAACACTTTTAGCTATTTTACCTGTACATTTCTTTCATAGCCAATCATCAAGGGACCATGTCCTTAGCTTGATTTAATCAACCCTAGTGCCAAACGATTCTTTTCAAAGTGCTCTCTGCTTAGTGCTTTGGTGAAGATACCTACAATTTGATCTTCTATGCTGGAAAACATCATGCAGATGAGCCTTTTTTCAACATTGTCTCTAAGGAAGTGATGTCGCACATTAATATTCTTTGTTCTCTTTGTGTTGAACTAGATTTTTTGACATGTTTTGAGCACTAGTGTTGTCACATAGTAAGGACACACAATTAGAAAATACACCAAAATCTTCTAGCTGTTGTTTGATCCACAACAGTTGAGCACAACAAGAGGCAGCTACCACATACCCAGCTTCAGCAGTTGAAAGAACCACTGAGTTTTATTTTTTTGTGCCCCATGAAATGAGACACGAGCCCAAAAAATGTGCCATGCCAGAAGTGTTTTTCCTATTCATTAGATAACCGGAATAGTCAGCACCAGCATACCCTTTTAAGTCAAAGTTATCTCCTGAGGGATAGTAGAGAACCAGGTCTTGCGTTCCTTTGAGATACCTCAGAACTCTCTTATCATCCTTTATATGAGACTCCTTTGGATTAGATTAAAACCTGGCAAAGAGTCCCACACTGAAAATGATATATGGTATGCTTGTTGTATCATAGGAGTGACCAATAATGCCTTTATACATGGTCTCGTTTACAAGAAAACCAGGTTTATCCATATCTAGGTGAGTGGCAATGGCAATGGGTGTATCAATGATTTTTGAACTCTCCATCTCAAATCTCTTAAGAAGCTCTTAGATGTACATCTGCAGACTTATCATTGTGGACTTAGAAGTTTGCTTGACTTGTAGACCTAAGAAGAAATTCAATTCCCCCATTATGCTCATTTCAAACTCACTTCCCATGAGTTTTGTAAATTCATCACACAAAGAATCATTTGTTTCTCTGAGGATATTTTCATCAACATAGACTTGCACTATAAGCAGGTTCCTCTCTTGTTTCTTCAAAAATAGGGCGTTGTCAATTTTTCCTTTTGTAAAGCCATTTTCTAGAAGAAACTTGGATAGCCTTTCATACCATGCACGAGGAGCCTGCTTTAGTCCATATAATGCCTTATCAAGTTTAAACACATGCTTAGGATGCTCATGACACTCGAAACTAAGCAGTTGGTTGATGAAAACTTGTTGTTTAGAAAGCCATTCAGAAATGCACTTTTCACATCCATTTGAAACAATTTCCATATGAGATCCAAAGGCAATGAGGATTCTGACTGCATCCATTTGAGCAACTGGAGCAAAAGTTTCATCATAGTTAGTTCCTTCTTCTTGATTGTACCCTTGAACTACTAGCCTTGACTTATTTCTTGTGGTGTTTCAAAACTCATCAAGTTTGTTTCTAAATACCCACCTGGCTCCTATGACAGTTTTGTCAGCAGGTCGAGGAACTAGGTGTCATACACTGTTCCTCCCAAATTGATGGAGTTCATCCTGCATAGCCGTAATCCAATTATCATCTTTCAATGCTTCCTTGATATTTTTGGGCTCAATTTGAGAGAGAAATGCTGAGAAGTTAAGTGAATTTCTTGACTTTGATCTAGTTTGAATTCCTTAGTCAAGAGTGGTGATCACATTTTGAAAAGGGTGTGAGCTTTTGTGCTTCCAATTGGACACCTGAATCTCATTATGAGAGGATCCAGGTTCTTCTAGATATGATTCGTGTGTCATGTTTCTCACCTCAGCTGTTGGAGTTCCATGTACAACATCCACAACTCTGTTTTCTGCTTTAGTTGTCATGATTGGGGGACTAGGTTCCTCTAAGTTAGTTGGAGATTCAGTTATGCCATTGTTATTTGATTCCTTGACTTGACTCATCATATTGGCCTTTCCATTTGCCATATCAATGACTTCACCAGAGACATTTGATAGCTCTACATCTTGATCATCCTTATCGTGTGCAGCTCTTCCAAGAGGGTGTTGTGCTTTGTCAAAGATCACATGTATGTTTTCCTCAACACATTGAGTTCTTTTGTTGTACACCTTGTAGGCTTTGCTTTGTGATGAATATCCAAGAAATATTCCTTCATCACTCTTGGCATCAAATTTTACCAGAGCTTCATTACTATTATTGAGGACAAAGCATTTGCAACCAAATGTCCTCAAGTGTGTTAGCTTAGGTTTTATCCCATTCAGCAGTTCATACAGGGTTTTTATTTAGGAAGGACATGATCATACACCTGCTCATTAAGTAGCATGTAGTGTTGACTGCCTCTGCCTAGAAACCTTTTGGAACACTACTATCAATTAGCATTGTCTTAGACATATCTGCAAGAGTCCTATTTTTCCTCTCCACAACGTCCTTTTATTGAGGTGTTCTTGGACTAAAAAATTGTGACTTATACCATTATGAGCACAAAACTCGTCGAACTTTGCATTGTAGAATTTTGTGCCATGATCAAATCTTATACTCACCACATTATGGATCATCTTTACTTGAATCTTCTTCACAAAAGCAGCAAACACTGAAAAATTCTCATATTTGGTTATGAGGAACAAGGTCCATGTGAATCTGGAGTTGTCATCCACAATGACGAAAATGTACTTCTTTCCTCCTTTACTTTGCACTCTCATAGGTCCACATAGATCTATATGGAGAAGATCAAGTGGCCTTGAGGTGCATACTTCCTTTTTGGGTTTGAAGGAGGACCTGATCTGCTTCCTATTTGCACATGCATTACACACCTTGTGATCTTTGAAGCTTGACTTAGGCAGTCCACGAACCAGGTCCTTCTTGACCAACTTGTTTAGCAATGTAAAACTTGCATAGCCCAACCTTCTATGCCACAATTCAACATCATCATCCACAGTGCTCAGACATGTGACATTCCCATTATGTAGGGACTCAAAATCATCGACATAGATATTTTTATATCTTTTTGCCATCAGGATCACCTCACCAGTCACAAGGTTTGTGACTGTGCAAATTTTTTACACAATGTCCACCTTGTTGCCTTTGTCGCAGATCTAAGAAACACTCAGCAAGCTATACTTCAAGCCATTCACGTAATACGCATTCTCAATTGAGTGAGTGAGAGACTTCATAATTCTTCCTACTCCCAGAATGTATCCCTTTTTGTCATTGCCAAAGAACACACTCCCTCCTTGCCGGGCTTTGAGTGAAAGGAAGTCATTAGTTCTTCCAGTCATATGCTTCGAGCAACCACTATCCATATACCATCTTTGGCTGCTTCCTTTTACTACTCCCTACACAAGAGAATCGGGGATTAGACTTAGGAACCCAAACAAGTTTGGGTCCCTGGTAATAAGGTAAAAGGGTGAATCAATGTTTTTTTTGTCCAAGCAGGCATCACACGTTTGTTATATGAGGGACTAGGTTTTTTAGCAATAGTTACTTTTTTCAGCAAAAGCTTTATTTTTCTGCTTGGACTGGAATCTAGATTTACATGTTCCTTTGAAATATCCAGTGTTAACACCATGAGTGCAGAGCCTGTTATTAGGTACAATAACATACTTGATATGCGGGTCATAGGGTTTTTTTCTTTTTGGAACCCAATTCCTTACTTGTTCCCCCCATTGTTCTTATACATAGCAGTGATTGCATCATATGGCCAAGTCCACTTAAGAGATTTTTCTATGTCATTCTTCACTCTGCCTAGATCTTCCTGAAGTTGTCTATTTCTCTCAAGTTCAGCACACATACTAGATTTCATTGATTTTAGCTCATTTTCAAGCCTAAGATGTGCCTCACTTGCAACTTCCTTTACCTTTTGGGTGTTAATATGCCTATTTTCCCTTCTTAGTTTCTTAATTATTTCCTTTAGGTCTACAACTACTATCAATAGGTCATCTCTCTCATTCTCTATGTTTGTAACTCTCTCAATCAAGATATCTTTTTGTTACACCCCATATTTTTGTATGTGAGAGTACGTCGTAAGTCAGTTGATATAAGCTTAGAAATGAGATTCATTGAACATACATAAATTAAGTTAATAATGTTATCTTGGAGGTTACAAATCTTTAAGATCATGGATAAAAAGTACCAAGAGGGTTGAAAGGATTAGAATCTAAACAAATTGAAGAAAATAAGTTTCGTCAAAAGTCGACAAGTTGGAATGTTATAACATGTACTTTTGGGGTGACACTAGGGTACTTAAATTTATAGGGATGTTATGTTATGAGTTACTTTAGTCATATTATAGTCGTGTTCTATATTTTAAAGTCAAGCAAGTTGTGGAACAAAAGTTGGCAAAGTTCATCACAAGTTATAAATGTGCTCAAAATTAGGTCATTTGTAGATGCTCTTTTCTCCCAATTGTTCGAATTAATAGATTATATACATATCAAATTGAAGATCTACGAGCCTAGTTTTGAACGCATTAAACCATTTGTTGATACGACATCGGAGTAGAGAGATATCCGTATTTTTGCGAAACTGCGCAAGTAGCTCGGTTGGGACCACTTGAGACGACCATCGACCTTATGTTTTTTAAAAGATGTTCTAGAGTCATTTTAGGTCATTTATAACCCAAATTTCCTCCAAAAGCTCTCTAAAACCCTCCCTAACATATCCCAAGATCCCAAGAACCAAACTCAAGGGAGATCATTAAAGACTACAAGAGAATGCTTCTATGAAGTTGTGGTATGATTGAGGGCTATTATGAGCTAATTTGATATAGGATATCGAGTTGTTGCTACTGTCCAAGATATGTATAACATCTTCTTGATTGTTCCTAAGGTTAATCTTGTGATGGTTGCGTTGTTTGAGTTAAAAACCATAAGATAGCACTTGAAAGAACATAGGATATGGTTGTCTTTTTTGTTGAACTATTTTGTGGCTCAACATATGGTTTGTGGTGGATAGAAATTGTGATAAATAATTTGATAATGTTTTGGCTGCTGTTGTTAATCTTTTCTAGTTGTTAATTAAGTTACTGAAGACAAAAAGATGAAAAACAAGTGATTGACGATAAAAATTAAGGTGTTAGATGTGTTGGGCTGTTTTGGAAGGCATTTTGTGGATGTTTTGAACTAGAAATAATATAGTACATATAAGTATGATATTCTGAAGGTTGTAAATTAATTTATGGAATAAGAGTTGGATTCAATTTATATCTTTTTATGAGTAAAAATGAGCTTGCCGCTCAATATGATAGTTAAGATAATCAGAGAAACTCATATTGGATTATATTATTGTTATTTCTATTGTTGGTTATATTTGTTGTTATTGGGATATTTATGACCTTAGTGGTCTTTGGGATTTATTAAAATAGGGGAGTTACTGCCCGATTTTCCTTAAGTCATACGACTAGCCAAATACGTTAGTACGACATTATATGTTAATGGCAATATCATTTTACTTGTTGTAGATGCAAGAAGTTTTATTGAGCTTGGTTGAGTAATAAGAAGAAATCATACAAGTATGTTAAGGCTATCCCTTCTTTCATTTTGGCATTATCCATATGATACAAAGAAATGAGCAAGCACGCAAGTTTCACAAATGATTCTATTCTTAGAAGTACTAGGATTGCCGATGTTCTTGATTCCCCATATGTCCTACAATCATATCATCTGTTCATGGGTCTCATGACATTCCGAGAGATCTTATTGACTTACTTCATTATGCATTACATTCATTTATACATGTATATTGACCCATGACCAGATGGCATTATATACGTGTATAGTATACGTAAATGGGGTATGGAGAAAGGTTGTGGCGTTATATACACACCACCACCTGATCAGTTGGTATAAGTTGATGATTATGTCCACACAGGTCGAGATGATATGATAAAATTCCCTCAAAGGCTTGATGATGTTATGTATGTATAGCTATGCATGATATGACTTTTACATGCACATACATGACATTATAAACATTTTATGATTCACAGAGCTATTCATACTTACAGGTTGAGTACATTACTCCATATTTCTTTCATGTATTTTATATACTACTTTTCATTCCTTACATACTTGGTACTTTACTTGTGTTGACGTTCCTTTTACCCGTGGACGCTACGTTTCATGCCAGCAAGTCCTGAAAGATAGGTTAACAGTCCTCCTAGTAGGCTATAAGCTCAATGGAAGGTGTTGGTACACTCAATTTGCTCCGAAGTTGCCTATTTGGTCAGTATGATTTTGGACATGTATTGATTAGTATATCAGGGCCTTGTCCCGGCCTTTATGATGTTTATATACTCTTAGAGTCTTGTAGACAGATGTCATATGTATGGATACTTGTATGGCCTTTTTGGCCTATGTTTTGAGTTTACAAATGTTCATGTCGGCCTTATAGTCACATATGTCACATGTATAAGTTTCTATATCATATTGGGTCACCCTATGTCTAGTATTCCCTTATGTTTTACTATGGTTATCTCATGATGACACTTCTAGCTCATTTACCCATGATGGCATGATAAGAAAGATACGTTACATTGGTATTCGGTTAGGTAAGGCACTGGCTTCCCATCGCAGCCCATCGGTTTGGATCGTGACACTTTTTCCCTTTTTAAACTCTTAATGGTCTTTTTTAGATTGACCACAACCACCACTAGATCATCTCTCTTGTGTTTTATTTCTCATAGTTCCATAGCTAGCTCATGTTTATCATTAATGAGACTGTGATATGCATCAATAGTATAAGCTTCTTTCAAGAATAGGACTTCAAATTTCTTTGAACATCCTAAAATTTTAACCCATCATCATCGTCATCTTCCTCATCCTCATTTGATTTTGCCATCAGAGCAAAGATGGAATCATATTCAGCTGCTTCACTTTTACTGCCATCATAGAGCTATCACCTTGATCATCATCATCTCCAGATTCATTGGAGGAGTCTCCCCATTCAGCAAGAGCTTGTTTCACAACATTGTCGGTGGCATCTTTTCTCTTGAATATATTGTCAGGAACCTGGTTCCTTTTACCTCCTTTGTTTGTGTTATGCTTGTACTGGTATTGTTTATGGAGAGGGTAGTCCTTGATGAAGTATCCTGTCTTCTCGCATTTAGGACATAGGTCATACCCTCATGGCTTGCTTGAACTGCCCCTCTTTGGAATACCTCCATTTATGCGAACCATTTTCTGAAATCTCTTTCTCTGATAGGCCATATCAACAACCTTACCACTTGAGTCATTGTTGTCTGTCTTGAGAACCAGGTTTTTCTCCCTTTTGGGCTCTGTTCTCTCAGTGTCCTTCTTCTTCTTCTTCTTCTTCTTCTTCTTCTTCTTATTCATTTCATAAGTTTTCATATTTCCAATGAGTTCATCAATGGTCAATTTCTGCAAATCATTTGCCTCTATGATGGTGTTTACATTGCTTTCCCAGGACCAGGTAATAAACTAAGTATTTTCCTGACAAGTTTGTTCGTGGGAATGATTTCTCCAAGAGAGTGAAGCTCATTGATAATAGAGGTGAAGCAAGTGCGCATGTCCTAAATGAACTCGTCGACCTTCATTCTAAAGAGCTCATACTCAGTTGTTAACATGTCAATGTTCGACTTCTTGACTTGAGTTGTCCATTAGTGTGCTATTTGGAGAGCTTCCCAAATCTCCTTAGCGGATTGACAAGCTATGATCCTGATGTATTCATCTGATCCAATACCACATACGAGAATTTTTTTTGCTCGAAAGTTTTTCTTAATAGATTTAGGTTAGCATCGTTGAACTCCTTTCTTATATTAGGAACTGTCACTGCTGGCTCGTAGACAACATCCCAGAGTTCTGAATCTTCAGCCACAATGAAATCATGCATCCTTGTCTTCCACCATCCATAGTATTGGCCGTTGAATCTAGGTGGTCTGTAGGTAGATTGACCTTATTCAAAGTTTAGTGGAGCAGCCACGAGGATCTGTTATAGGTGTTAGCCTGATAGAAAGAACCTGCTCTAATACCAATTGATAAAAACTAAGGGTCCACCAAACTATATAGAGAACAGGTTCTCTATAGGTTCCCACAGAACACACGCACACTGCAGTAAGTAAATGACACAATAGAGTTTTACGTGGAAAACTCCCAGCTTACGGGATTAAAAATCACGATCTACCCTTGTAAGATTTCAACTTCACTACTTAGAAAACTTCAGATTACAGCCTATTGTAACCTAGAAATTAACCTCTTAATCCCTCACTAACTTGTAACAACTCTATTACAAGCCCCTTTGTAATAACTCTATTTCAAAGATTACAACTCGACTAACTCTAGCTAAGACCCAAACATAAGGTTTATGATTTTACAAAAGGTTTCCTACACAATGCTTCTAACTAATCTTAATAGGAATTACAAGCAAAGTACTTTAACAAAGGTGCAACACAACTAAGGATATGTAATGACTCAGCACAGGAAATTGGTCCTTCATTATGTGGTTATTTGTTCTTGATGCCCTTGAGAATCACTTGTAGGATTGACACAAACTTGAGAGAATGCTTGATAGATTCTTGAATGTGCAAATATTTTGTTTTGTATTTGCTTGATATTAATATTACATATGTGACATCACTTAAATAATGCAAGCATGTTAGGCAAAAGGGCATTCCCCATAAAGTTGACTGTTGCACTATTTTTGTATTGTTGCGTGTATAGGAAACAACTTTACAGCTGTTGGGACTTAACTTGTACAGTCACCAAGGGAACTGGTAGTTATATGTTCCCTCTATTGTTCCTTTGACTCTGAAAAGTTGAACCACATCCTCGACTTGAGACTTGTTTTTCTTAAGTACTTGAGGATGTGTAACAGGTTCCTCATCTGGTTCTCATCATTATGTTTGTTAGATCGTCAAAACATTACAAGGATGCATATAACATATCACTACTCAATTATTATTAATGGAGACCATATGGCACCATTTCAAGCCAAAAAAAGGATTGAGACAAGGGGATCCCTTATCTTCTTTCTTATTTATGCTAGTTATGGAGTATTTCAATCGAAGTTTGAAGGGACACAATATTGTACCAATGTTCAAATTGCACCCAAGATGCAAGAATCTACAGATTATTCAATTGGAATTTGCTGACGACCTACTACTCTTCTGCAAGGGAGAACTAGAATCTGTCAACTTGCTATTCCAATATTTCCAATGCTACTGGCAGCTATCTGGACTGGCTGCTAATGAAGACAAAAGTTCAATATATTTTAGAGGGGTGAAGCTAGATGTTCAGCAAGCTATCTTGCATGCACTACAATTCACAAAGGAAAGATATCATTTAGATACTTAGGTATCCGTCTGAGTACTAAATGGCTATCAATCACTTAGTGGATACTTATCATATGCAGGCAGACTACAACTTGTAAAGTCAGTGCTTTTCTCTATACAAGTACTTTGATCGCAGCTGTTTGTTCTACCAAAAAAGGTGATCCAACTGGTGGAGGCTACAAGTAGGAGCTTCCTATGGGCTGGTGAAAGTGAGATCTCAAGGAAGGCACTTATAGAATGGGATAGACTTTGCCTCCCTAGGGCTGCAAAGGGCCTCAATATCCTGGATATCTATGTGTGGAACTTAGCTGCTATTGAAAAATTATTGTGAATATTTGCAAGAAAAAGGACAACTTATGGCTCAAATGGATTCACTCTTACTATATAAAAAGAGGCACAGTGTGGGAAAGAAAAGCTACTCAGGCTTCATGGATGGTGCAGGAATTTCTCAAAACAAGAGTAGTATTTGATCAAATAGGGCTCACTGAAGATGAAGTAGCAGTTATGAACAACTATTCAACTAAGAAGGTGTATGGGCTTATTCTTTAACATCCCGTAAATTCGGCTTAGGTATGAATGAGTTACAAGAGTAGCAAGATTATATTTTGGACATGTGAAGTCCTATCGGGATGATTATGGGAAAAATAGTTGTTTCAAAATCAAGATGGAAAATGAGGTGCATAAGATTTGACAAAATCGACCAAGTTAGCAGAAGTTCTGTCTTCCAATCGAGTTTAGTGAAAATGTATAAGGAATTTGGGATAACTCAAAGCATAAAATTTGTAGGACTTTGAAATATATTTCCAACGATATATTATACAGCCCGAACGAATCTGTGTGCAAAGATTTATGCGCATTTTTCGGAATAGTATGCGATATGCAAGCCCCGAGCGCGGCCACGCTCCTGAGAAAGTGCTACTTCCATTTCGCGCGGTCTGGCCTACTAGGTGTGCGGGAATGCTTATGGGGGGGGGGGTAATTTGAAAGCCCTACTTTTCCCCCACAACCCCAAAACATAAAAACTTGCTTAGAAAGGGGAACTCTCAAAAACCTATCTCCTTAAGGGTCCCTCCACCACCCAAGGTATGTTCTAATGGTGATTCTAAGTTAATTTCAATTTCCCAGCATCTTATTAACATAGGTAAACCCTCCATATCATTCGATATTCGATTGGGACATCATTGTTGAGAGAAGGAATCCTAGAACTCGAAATCAAGAAGATTGAACGTCAAAGAGGTAATATCTTCACCCTCTAATTGATTATAGTGTTGGATTAATGATAGTAGACTACAAGTTCATGAGATATGAGTTGATGGGTTTGATGGAAAAGCATGAACAATTATATGTTTGGCTTGTTGATTGTTGATTATTGGTTAAGGGTGTTGTTTATCTTATGAGTGAAGAAGAATGATATTGATTATAAGAAATTTGAGATTTTAGAATTTATCTAGGATCAAGAGAATGACTTGTTGGGCGTAGAAACATCATTAATAAGGACTATGAAGCTTTATGTCACCAAGTGTTTGAGAAAATGCCTAAGTAACCAAAACATGAGTATTATTGCTAATATGGAATCCCTTTGACTTGTATTGATATAGATTAAAGTTGAAATGGTTGGCGAATGTTGTATTACGCTCAAGAGTAGGAAGTTAAGGTATGTGAGGCTAACTCTCTATGTTTGGGAATGTTAATGATTCTCCCTACACTACGTTTCTTTTACGACGTTACTAATTTCCTCAGAAATATAGTTTAGCCTAATTACTTGAATAGTTGTAGAACTTCTATTCTTTAGCTTCATAACTCATTCATGACTTT
Source organism: Nicotiana tabacum (assembly GCF_000715075.1). Taxonomy (NCBI): domain Eukaryota; kingdom Viridiplantae; phylum Streptophyta; class Magnoliopsida; order Solanales; family Solanaceae; genus Nicotiana; species Nicotiana tabacum. The sequence goes on from NC_134089.1 coordinate 172,023,457, forward strand.
CGTTCTAAACGTTGTGAGATTAGTACGTATTCAATATAGACTTGGGTTTGATGCCCCCGAGTCTTAGTATAGATTACTCAGTATGCCATAAACAGTTGAAGTTTCGGTGTTCATAATCAGTTCAAGAATACATGTCTCAGTCTAGTCCTATTCAGTATTCCAGTATCATGTAACTTAGTGTGATTTAGTATTTCACTATCATGTATCGCAGTGTGATTCTCAGTTCCTTATTTTAAATCCCTGAATGTTAAACACCTGTATTTAGGCTTGAGGCCGCAGTTTATGCTTTATTCATCTTTGGGCCTGAGGCCGAAGTTTATGCTCCATGCATCTTTGGGCCTGAGGTCGCAGTTATGTGTACGTATACTTGGGCCCGAGGCTGCAGTTGTGCACATATATATATTGGGCCTGAGGCTGTAGTTTATTTATTCAGATAAACAGTTGTTCATCATTTAGAAGAGGGAGTATTCATATCCATACTTCATTTGTTCAATTCAGTTATCAGCTATCATTTCAGTTATCAGTTGTCACTTCAGTTATCATTTATCATTTCAGTTTCAGTTTCAATTTTAATAGTTATCATTTCAGTTATCAATTATAAATTCTCAATTGTCAGCTTGGTTTCAGTTTTAGCATTTATAATTCTTTCTTTCAGTTGCTTTACTTACCAGTGCAATTTCAATGTACTGGCGTCCTTTTTGCTTGGGGCCTGCATCTCACGATGCAGGTAATGATTTACAAGTTGACGATTCAGAGCACTAGGATTCTCTTACCACCTAATTGTTGAGCCCTAGTTCTTTCGGGGCATTATCATTACATTACAGTCCTTCAGTACTTACAGACAGTCCGTGTTTTCAGTACTTCATTAGAGGCTTCATAGACTAGGGTAACATTTAGAGAGATTCACAAGCTTTTTATGTTAAGCAATGTTGGCTACATGCATACTTCAGATTTGTATTAGTGTTTCCACTCATTGATTTTGTCATCCAGACTTTCAATATATCAGCATGTGTTAGTTTATTTTCTGCATTTAATATGTTATGATATCACATGTTAATTCAGCCAGCCAGTTGGTTCGCTCGGTCTCATATAGTCAGGCGCCGAGTGTCGTGTTACGTCAAGGCCCAAGTTCGGGGCATGAAATATTCATGGAGATTTTCAGAAAGTGCCATAGAGAAGATTGATCTGTAATAATGTTGAATTACCTAAGTGGTTGTTTATTATATTCCTTGCATTACATAGGAGACTCCTAACAAAAGAAATGATTGCTTGCTAGGCTAATTTAGATGATATGGAATGTGTCTTATGCCTGAAAGAAAATGAAGACATTGATCACATATTGTTCGAGTGTGAATATGAAAAGCAAGTATGGTCCAAACAGTTGAAATGGAAAGGCGTCACTAGGAATTCTAGTAATTGGCAGCATGAAATCACATGGGCAATGGAGCATGCAAGAAGGAAAACTACAGATCAAGAGATACATCGGATGATTTTAGATGGAGGAGTATACCACATGTGGTAAGAAAAGAATGCAAGGATCTTCAAGACTCAACAAAGAACTACTGATCAAGTGACAAAGCAAGTGATACGATAGATACATCAAAGAGTACGTAGAATGCATGGGCTAGATAGACACATGTCGTTACTAAATTTCTATCCATAGAAGCTGGTTGTAGAGCAGTAGAGTGTAGACATAGATGTCCCGCAAGTTTGGGACTTAATGTCCAAACTTCTTGTCTTTTATTTCTCGAAGTTGTAAATATTTTTTTAAGTGGTAAAATAAATAGTTAGTTACCAAAAAAATTTATTAGAAATCAAATAAGCCTTTTCACTATTAAACGCATAATATTAGAGTACAATCATATAGTCATTACATACTTCATGTCATATTATAACTAGATATTTTTTATTTACAATTACACCTTTTATTATTCCTTTATTTTGTAATAAATCCAATGAGTATGTTCATATTCCCATATAACAAAAACAACAACAACAACAACAACAACAACAACAACAACAACAACAACAACCCAATAAGATTTTACAACTGGGGTTTGGGGAGGGTAGTGTGTGTGCACACCTTACCCCTACCCTGAAGGAGTAGAGAGGTTGTTTCCGAAAGACTCTCGGCTCAAGAAAACAAAAAGACAAAAAGGAGACAATATTAGTATCAACAAAGAAATCATATGAAAAACTGGAACAACATGAAATTCAGAAGAAAGATGCAAAGCAAAAGCGATAACTAGTAAATAGTTCATGCGCTGAAAAGTGAAATAGTAAGACACAATATTGCCACTAACTATCTTAGATAAAAAGCCTACCAGACTGGTCTTACAATGGTACAAAATAAGGAAAGACTCAAACTACCTCCTAACCTACAACCCTAATACTCGACCTCCACATTTCCCTATCTAGTGCCATGCCCTCGGAAATCTGAAGGCTCGCCATATCTTGCATGATCACATCTCCCCAATACATCTTAGGCCTCCCTCTACTCATGTCCTCCACAACCAACTACTCAAATCTCCTTACCGGCACATCTGGGTTTCTCCTATAAACATGTCTGAACAATCTGAGTCTCGCTTCCCGCATCTTGTCATCAATGGGAGTCACATGCACCTTCTCCCGAATATCATTATTCCTATTCTTATTCATTCTAGTGTACCCGCACATCCACCTCAACATCCTCATTTCTGCTACTTTCATCTTTTGGATATGTGAGTTTTTTATAGGCCAACACTGAACCTCATACATCATGGCCGGTCTAACAACCGTTTTATAGAACTTACCTTTGAGTAACAGTGGCACTCTCTTATCACACAAGACTCCAGATGCTAACCTCCACTTCATCCATCCTACACCAATACGATATGTAACATCCTCATCGATCTCCCCTCCCCTATGGATAACCGACCCAAGGTAATTGAAGATGGCTCTACTTGGGATGACCTGTGATTCAAGCCTCACAACCACGTCTACTCCCCCCGGTTCAAAGCTGAACTTACACTCCAGGTATTCCATCTTCATCATGTTCAGCTTGAAACCCTTAGACTCAAGATCCTGTCTCCAAACCTCCAGCCTATCGTTAACACCGGCTCGCGACTCATCAATCAGAACTATGTCATCGGCGAATAACATGCACTATGGAACCTCCCTTGGAATATGGTGTGTTAACGCATCTAGCACCATGGCGAACAAAAATGGGTTGAGGGCAGAATCTTGGTGTAATCCCATTTACACCGGAAAATGATCAGAATCGCCTCCTACTGTCCTAACTCGAGTCTTTGCCTCAGCATACATGTCCTTATTCACTATAATGTAAGGGACCGAAAGACCTTTTGCCTCCAAGCATCTCCAAAGAACTTCTCTCGGAACCTTGGCATACGCTTTCTCTAGGTCAATAAACACCATGTGCAGATCCCTCTATCTCTCTTTGTACAGTTCCACCAACCGCCTAACAAGGTGTATAGCTTCCATAGTTGAAAGACCCGGCATGAACCCGAACTAGTTATCGAATACATACATTGTCATCCTCACCCTCGCTTCAACCACCCTCTCCCACACTTTCATAGTATGACTCAGTAATTTGATACCCCTATAATTGATACAACATTGGATATCACCTTTGTTATTCCCATATAACAAAGAAATGGAAATTAAAGCTTAACAACTGTTCAAGGTTTAATAAAATAATTTAATCTGATAAAATCCTTTCCGTTAAGAAATGCAGATTTTTACATAGTAAAAATAGCTATAGAAAACATGTTTACCTATTTTTTCGTAATGAATGTTCATATAGTTTTCCGTATTTTATCAATTTCAGTTTATCAGTTTCGGCCAACCTGATTTATGTAACTATTTAGTAAAAATGTGTAAAAATATATATTATATTTTAAATTAATAAGTATTTAGTTAATAGTCATATTTATAAGGTATACCTAGTCTTCCTAAGTATTGGGGTTGACCAATGAAAAATTTAAAAATCAAAAATAAATTATATACAAGATAATATAATATATATATATATAACACACAAAAAGGAGGAAAAAATATCAACATTAATTTTTTATGGAAAATGATGTGTGTGTGCATCTTTTTAGATTCTACATGTATTGGGAAAAAACAAAAACTAAATTGATGAGAGAGATTTTGCAAATTTTGAATTAAGATGAACTTTGGGGAGGAAAGGGTAAAAATGGCATTGACTCCACATAAATGACTTTGTGTACGGTGAAATCGGGGGGACCTATTTCTTGTTACCAAAGTGCTTCAGGAGATCGCTTCGGAGACTCGAGACCTCGAGCCGAATACGTCCCTCAAGATCTGTCGACACCCGGACCGGGAATAATGTTGGCCGAGACCCCGACGAGCATGGGAGGCTTCCGAAGAATGCATCCATAGCCGATTAAGTCTACCTAGGCAGACCAACATTGGCCTACATATACGTCATGAAGCTAGTTAGCTGTCTCATCCCACTTCCTTTATCACTCAATGTATCTTGTACTAAGTTTGGATTCCCCCCGCCCCACCCTCACTTTTATAAAAGGGGAATCATTAACACTCTGTAAGGGACACTTCAACTATTCTTCATAAGATCAATAATATTTCTCTCTCTTTTCTCTCTAACTCACTCTCCCGAGGCTACTCTTTTCATTTATTGCTTTCATACTTGTTCCTCATTTATTGCTTGATATTGGCCATTAAGAGACTTCTTTAATTATATCTTAACTGTTATCCCCTTCCCAGTTACCCCCGATAGCTCGAGCTCGGGCTGGGTATCGACCTTGAGGCCTTTCATTGATCAGTCTGAAGCTCGGGTAGCAAGCCCCTAGGTTTTATTACTGCCCCGTTTTAACTTGTATTTCATCATTAAACTTCATACGCCTAGAATCAACTGCTCTAACAACTAGCATAAAAATAGATCACGTATTTTTAGAGTCCCATGTACAAATTAAATTGTTGTTACTATTTTCACGGTAAACAGTTTGGAGCCCACCGTGGGGCTAAAAATAATAGTGAATATTTTCTTTCTGGTTTCATTGCAAAAACGCAAGTTATCTTTCACACTTTTTCTTGTCCAAGATATTTTGATTTCAAGACAAAATGTTTGGCTCATTAAACAGAATCGAGAACGACAACCTCGAAAACCACGGGGAAAACGGTATGGTTGTTCCAGTTGTCGGCACGCCACTGCAGAATCCCGATAACGCGCCCGGACCGATTTTAGCGGACACAGATTCACAGGATGCACAACAGGTCAACAAAATACCATACACCGATAGGAGCATACAGCATGTCAACCAACAAGAAGTCCAAAACCCCCCAGCCCGGGAAGAACATGAAGTTAGTCTTCATGTTATTTTTGAAATGTTGCAGGCACAACAGTTGGCTATCGCTCAGTTACAAAGCCATACGAAGATTCCCAACACAGCGGCGCCAGAAACAACTCCCCCAGCCGAACAGGTACCTGAGAGATCGAGCAATAACGGGTCGATAGCCAACCTAGCCATTGTAAAAAGGCTTGAGGATCTCACCAAAAGGATCAAATCGAGAAAAAAATGATAGCAGCCAATGACAGGAAGGTCGAGAGCTACAACTCTATGGTCGACCAGATCCCGGGTGCGCCCCCAGTCCTCAAGGGAGTGAATTAGAAGAAGTTCATACAAAGGTCGTTCCCTGAGGAGGCAGCCCCGAAACCCATTCCAAAGAAGTTCAGAATGTCGGAACTCCCTAAGAACAACGAGACCACTGACCCTAATGAGCATGTTACAGCCTACACCTGTGCGGTAAAGGGCAACAACATAAAGAATGACGAGATCGAGTCCGTATTGTTGAAAAAATTTGGGAAAACACTCTCGAAGGGGGCCATGATGTGGTATCACAACTTAGCTCCTAACTCCATAGATTTATTCACCATGCAAGCAAACTCCTTTGTAAAGGCACATGTCGGTGCCATCAATGTAGCAATGAGGAAGTCCGACGTTTTCAAAATCAAGCAAAGAGAGAATGAGATGATGTGTGAGTTCGTGTCTCACTTTTAAATGGAGCGGATGGAGCTACCGTCAGTCTCCAACAACTGGGAAGTGCAGGCCTTTAATAAAGGTCTGAACGAATGAAGCTCGGTGGTTTTGAAACAGCTAAAACAAAACTTGATCGAGTACCCAGTTGTGACCTGGTCAGACGTCTACAACCGGTACCAGTCAAAGATCAAGGCCAAGGATGACCAGCTGGAGCCCTTTCGGGCTCAGTGTACTCGAGCAGGCTCTTGGCAAAGGAACCAAAACTAAACAAAGAAAGGTATCAGCCATACCTCGAAGATAGGAGGAACGCCCCGGAGTGCAACCTACCTTGCAATGATCGGAGAGTGAATCAACGACAGGATCCTCGAGGGCTCATCAACAGAGCTAGGTTCGATCGAAACGTAGTGACAACGGGTGCGCCCCATTTGTCAGAATATAATTTTAACATCGACGTGTCGGATATCGTGTTCGCCATCAATAAAATCAGAGATTCCAGGTGGCCCAAACCTATACAATCGGATCCTTCACAAAGTAATTACAATTTGGTATGCAAATTTCACAACACGCACGGCCACAGGACCGAGGATTGTCATCAGCTATGAGAAGAGGTAGCTTGACTGCTTAGCAAAGGACATCTCTGAGAATTCTTTAGCGATTAAGCTAAAAATCAGTTCCAGGAAAGGGAGGCAACCAAGAAGAATGAGGTAAACAAGCCGCAACATGTCATCCACATGAACATGGGGGCACCGATGCCTCGTAGGAACCTGTAATGAGAACAACAAAAATATCCATCACCAGGAAAAAGTGGACTCGGGGATATATTCTCGAGGACGCCCTCACATTCAGCGAAAAGGACACCGAGACCTTGTCTCAACCCCATAATGACGCACTAGTAATCTCCTTCCTTGTAAATTCTTTTCAAATAAAACGTGTACTTGTGGATCCAAGTAGCTCGACTAATATTGTCAGGTCGGGGGTGATAGAGAAGATCGGATTGCTCATCCAAATCGTGCCAGCCACTCGAGTCCTCAATGGATTCAACATGGCAAGTGAAACAATGAAAGGAGAAATGATCCTTCCGGTCACCGTGGCCGGCACGACACAAGATGCCAAATTCCATGTCATCGAAGGAGACATGAGGTATAACGCCTTATTCGGGCGGCCGTGGATACACTGCATTAGAGTAGTACCATCCACCCTTCACCAGATGATAAAATTTCCAACAAAATATAGAATTAAAACCGCCTACGGGGAACAACAAGTGGCGAGGGAAATGTTCACAATACACGATGTGGTACAAATGTTCATACCTCCGCCCCCGAGTATACCAAAGGGTGAATCGGGCCTCACCCCCGATTGAACTTGAAAGAACGAAGTAAAGAACCATACCGCGTCTTCACCTCGAGCAATTGAAACAAATCAGCCCCCACGATTGTAGCGAATCAATCCTGAGGCGTCGCTCGCATGTCTCACTTCAAGGTACGACCATCTCCCTTTTTGTTACGAATTTAGGGCTAACCCTTATGCATGCACTCAATCGGCGCGATCAAAATGCTAACCCTGCCCGAAGACCTTAAGGTTCTAAAACGCACCCATTTTACTCTTTTCCTTCGATATATTTTTTGTCCCAAAAGAAGGGTTTTACCGGAAAGGTTTTTAACGAGGCAGCGTCTGCGTGTTGCCTAAGGGAAACTCAACAAATGCTCAAAACTTCTCTTGTAATCAACCCTGAACATTGGAAGGTACCCCCTTGAAGACGTCGTCCGCTCAGAAGGGTCGGGGAATGATAGACTAAGTTCAAATAGGAAACAATGTACTAAGTCAAACATTAAAAAGAGCCGTGCCTGCGCATGACAAGCTCACGGAAACGAAACAACATGTACTTACATTAAGCAATCAAAGAATATCTTTCGCCAAAGGCATCTTGTGCTCCAAAGAAAATTCAGCATACTCACGGCAAGGATCCCTCCATCGAGTACGTCCCGAAATACTCGGAGACTTAGCGTTAACAATTTGATACTCACATGACCTAAAGGTCGGAACTCTTCGCTCGAAAGGCATCAATAAGGCAATTATGAGCTCACGAGTAATGGCTTCCGAGTCTAAGCAAACTCGATGACTCGGAGACTGTCATCAATCACCATTCACTGAAAAATCCGAGGCCGTAAGACCCCGAGCGGGCAAATTCGGTCTAGACAGATCTATTATACGTAAAAATAATAACTGTAAGACCTCAACCAGCATGAAAAAACTATAAGACCTCAATATGCATGAAAAAACTGTAAGACCTCAACAGGCATGAAAGACTTTGTAAGACCTTACTACAGGCATAAAACTCAATCCTAAAGTTAAGGCTATGTGTTGCATTTGTAAGACTCCCATAAGGGCATACCCTTAATGCAGACGCCTAAACTATCGTACTCGGGATCAAAAATGGCTCTGGCCAAACACATATGACTATGGCAAAAATGGCTGCACTAGCCAAATTAACGTGACTTAGGGACGCCCGACCATTGCTAACTAAATCACAGGCCATTACATCGAATCTACTTCGAAAAGAACCGATTAAAACAGGCTACCCTCAACAGGAAAATGAGATTCGACCATGTAAACTCCAAATCACAAGTCTTCGAGCTACTCAGCCTATGAGCTAGACCTTTCGAGGTGCTCGAACATTGCCGCTAACAACATGAAATTGACGTTCTTCCCGAACCGACGATGGGTAAGGCAAAATCATTTCAAAAGGAACTTAATGAGAGGAAAACAAAGCCTATATAATGCCCACGGGCAAAAGCGTAAGAGCAAATGTTGCCAGCCAAACGAGCCTCAAGGCCTTACACTAAAAGGTCGCAACTACAAAAAGCATAAGAGCCACTATCGCCAGCTTAAAAACTGAAAACTTGAGGATTAAAATGAGCTCGAGTGGTAACCCGATTCTGAGACTGGATCCAAAATAGTTAACTATACATGCTTAAGGGCACAGCATAGGAGCCACTGTCACCATCTTCACAAGCCTCAAGGCCACACACTAAAAGGACGCAATGACCAAAAGCGTAAGAGCCACTGTTGCCAGCTTAAAAATTGAAAACTTCAGGATCAATTAAGCTTGAATCGCAACCCGAGTCGGAGACTAAACCCAAAATGGTTAAAATACAAATGCCCAAAGACAAGGCATAAGAGCTATTGTTGTCACGACCCAAACAACATCAATAATAAACATATTGAGCTTCGCAAAATAGTCCACGCACAACCTAATCACTTCATACATGCGACGACCACCGTAGTCGTGTCAAACGACCCGGAAATGTTACGAATAACTATCAGCCCAAAACCCTACATATATGTGGTGTTTATCCATACCCTTCCTCCTCCAAAACTCCACAAAAGAGTAGTAAAATACGCAGCCCAACAGCAACGCAAAACAGTCCACAAAACAATAACATTACTACCAAGCCTTTCGATATATATTTCACAAGTTCTAGCTTCAATGGATTAGCCGCAACTTGGATAATCTTAAATAAATATAGAGTAAGAGGTTCCTTACCTTTATACAGAATTAACAACTCCAATTTAACCTTAAATTTTCATGAAATATCCCTCCAATGCTGCCACAACAACAAAAAAATGAAACTAGCGATCAATTAGTGTTTTTTGGCACTAGAATCACTTTAGAAGGCTTGAAATCACCTAGGATTGATATTACGAATATGAGGGAGTATTTACAGAACATAAACCCTTTAAAAAAACCTCCCACATGAGCTGGAACAACATAAAAATGAGCAACAACAAGAAGAACAAGAGACTTACTAGCGCCACGGAATTCCCGACACTTGATTTGTGTTGTTTGCCCTTTTTTGGGTCTTGAATCTTGATAGAACCTTGATAGGATGTTCCTAGGGTTCTATGGTCTGAAAATAGTAAAAAGAAATGACTTAAAAAGGGTTGTCATCCTATATAGGTCCAAATATCTTAAACCGCCTTAGTGGGCCCCATAGAGAGGTGCTTGGCGCAATCTTGCGAAACGGGAATATCTCTCTACTCCGAGATCGTATCGATGAACGGTTTAATGAGTTAGAAACTAAACTCATTGATCTTTAATTTGGTGGGTATATCGCCCCGTAATTCCTTGGAAATTAGGAGAAAATCTTAGAAACATTTGACCTAATGTTTAAGTAAAATTATGAACCTAAGTTGCGACAACTTTTGTCGAGTTTTGTTTCATAACTCGTTTGACTTCAAGACTTATGATGCGGATATTATATGATTAAAATACCTTAATACATGACCTCTTGAGTGTATTGAGCACCGCTAGATTTACCTAAAAATACGAGTTACAACATCCTTGATTCATTTAACTTCTAATACTTGTTAATCACCCTTATACACTCTTGTATCACTTAAGACCAATAGGATTAACTTCTTATCATCTCAAAGATAATTCCTTCTTGGATTTATGTTAACTAATATATGGCATGAACTAACACATGTAGATATGGGTTGTAACACCCTCCCACCCTTAGGAACATTCGTCCTCGAATGTAAGGGTTCATTGGGAGTTTAAATCATCGTGGATTCCAATGGAAATTTCCGATCAATTTTCCCCTATAAAATGGTCACTAGCAAAACTTGAAAGCAATTAAGCCCAACATATGGCCTCACAAGGCTACACAAAGCATTATGGATATTTACATTATCTACATATCACCATTTTGTATTAAGGAGGAGTATTCTAAAATTGTTGCTTACCTCATAGAGCCGTTTCACCTTCCAATGTATCCTGTGTTCCACCAGCATCCTTGTTATCTTCATTCTGGAATAGGTAAGGGTATTTAGACTTCATCTCTTCTTCTGCTTCCCATGTTATCTATTCCACATTCTTGTTCCTCCACAATACTTTGACAGAAGCTACATCTTTTGTTCTCAGCTTGCGGACTTGTCGATCTAATATAGCCACTGGCACTTCTTCATATGATAGGTCCTCTGTAACTTGTACATCTTTGATAGGGACGACCCGAGAAGGGTATCCAATACATCTCCTCAACATAGATACATGGAATACCGGGTGGACAAATTCCAATTCGGATGGCAATTCTAACTCATAAGCAACCTGTCCGATTCGTCGAAGAATTTTATACGGCTCGATATACCTTGGACTCAGCTTACCTTTCTTCCCAAAATGCATAATACCCTTCATTGGTGAGATCCTCAGGAAAACCCAATCACCAACCTCAAACTCCAGATCACGACGTCGGACATCGGAATAAGATTTTTGCCTACTTTGTGCCATCCTCAATCGCTCCTGTATCACTTTCACCTTCTCAATAGCTTGGTGAATCAAATCTGGCACATATAATTCTGTTTCATCGACTTCGAACCATCCAATTGGTTATCTATATCTTCTCCCGTATAGTGCCTCGTATGGGGCCATTTTAATACTGGAATGATAACTATTATTGTAGTCGAATTCAATGAGTGGAAGATGGTCATCCCAATTCCCCTTAAAATCTAGAACACATGCTCGTAGCATATCTTCCAATGTTTGAATGGTACGTTCAGCCTGTCCGTCAGTCTGTGGATGAAATGCAGTGCTGAGATTCACTTGTGTGCCTAAACCCTTCTGAAAAGACCTCCAAAAGTTAGCTGTAAATTGAGCTCCTCGGTCTGATATAATAGATACCGGCACACCATGAAGCCTAACAATCTCCTTGATATACAACTTCGCATAATCTTCAGCTGTATAAGTTGTCTTAACTGGCAGAAAATGGGCACATTTTGTAAGTTGATCAACTATCACCCAGATGGAGTCAAACTTATGATAAGAGCGAGGTAATCCAATAATGAAGTCCATATTAATCACCTCACATTTCCAGGTCGGAATCTCTATATTCTGGAGCAATCTACCGGGTTTCTAATGTTCTATCTTTACTTGTTGACAATTGGGACACTGGGCTACAAATTCTACAATAGACTTCTTCATGTTATCCCACCAATACTACTCCTTGACATCATGATACATCTTTGTCGAGCCGGGATGGATGGAATATCGGGATTGATGAATCTCATTCATAATCTTCTCTCGCAACCCTACCACATTAGGCACACATAATCGGCTCTGGTATCTTAGTGCCCCATCTTTTTCGATCTCAAAAGCCGTACTTTTACACTGTTGAATGCTTTCTCTTAATCGTACTAAGATAGAATCTTCATATTGTCGTGTTTTTACCTCGGCTACCAAAGATGATTCTGATGTATTTTGTACAGTAACACCTCCGTCATCAGAGTCTAACAATCTGATTCTCATATTGGCTAGCTGATGAATCTCTTTAGTCAATCCCCATCTACCTGCCTCAATATGTACTAAGCTTCCCATGGACTTACAGCTGAGAGCGTCTGCCACAATATTGGCTTTACCGGGATGATACAATATCTCGACGTCATAGTCTTTCAGTAATTCAAGCCACCTACGCTGCCTCAAATTCAACTCTTTCTGCTTGAAGATGTATTGTAAACTCTTGTGATCTATGTAGATGTCAACATGGACGCCCTATAAGTAGTGCCGCCATATCTTCAAAGCATATATTACTGCAGCCAATTCCAAATCATGGGTTGGATAATTCTTTTCATGCATCTTCAATTGTCTTGATACATAAGCAATCACCTTCCCACGCTGTATCAATACTCACCCCAAACCTATACTTGACGCATCACAATATACCACATAACCTTCTGTTCCTTCAGGAAGAGTGAGCACTGGTGCAGATGTCAATCGATTCTTCAGCTCCTGAAAACTACGTTCACAAGTGTCAGACCACTGGAATTTGGTAGCTTTTTGTGTTAACTTAGTCAATGGTGATGATATAGAGGAAAATCCTTCTACAAACCGCCTATAATATCCTGCTAGCCCTAGGAAGCTGCGGACTTCTGATGGTGTTGTAGGTCTCGACCAATTCTTTACTGCATCGATCTTCTGAGTGTCGACACTAATACCCTCATCAGATATCACATGGCCAAGGAATGCTACTTAGTTCAGCCAGAATTCACATTTGGATAGCTTAGCATATAACCTACGATCCTGAAGCGTCTGTAATACTATCCGCAAGTGGCCCGCATGTTCCGCCTCTGAACGAGAATACACTAGAATGTCATCAATGAATACAATCACAAACACATCAAGATAGGGCCTAAATATAGTATTCATAAGATCCATAAAAGCTGCTGGTGCATTTGTTAGCCCGAACGACATCACTAAGAACTCAAAGTGCTTGTATCTTGTCCGAAAGGTCGTCTTTGGAATATCCTTCTCCTTAACCCTCACCTGATGATACCCTGAACGTAAATCAATCTTGGAGAAATACTTGGCACCCTGGAGTTGGTCAAACAGGTCATCAATTCTTGGAAGTGGATATTTGTTCTTTATAGTAAACTTATTCAACTGTTGATAGTTGATACACATCCGTAACGACCCATCTTTCTTCCGCACGAATAGGACTGGCGCACCCCAAGGTGAAGTGGTAGGCCTAATGAAGCCCTTATCCAGCAAGTCCTTTAACTGCACCTTCAACTCTCGCAACTCTGCTGGGGCCATTCTGTATGGAGGGATAGAGATCGGTTGAGTGTCAGGCAACACATCAATTCTAAACTCAATCTCCCTTTCAGGAGGAAGGCCTGAGAGTTCATTTGGGAAAACATCTGGGAATTCATTGACCACGGGGATTGATTGTAAAGTAGGCGGTTTCGCCTCCGCATCCCTAACGCGAACGAAATGATAAATGTAACCTTTTGAGATCATTTTCCTTGCCTTAAGATAGGAAATAAACCTACCTTTCGTTGTAGCAATGTTCCCTTTCCATTCAATGATGGGTTCACCAGGAAATTGAAACCTAACCATCTTCGTACGGCAGTCAACATTTGCATAGCATGAGGCCAACCAGTCCATTCCCATTATCACATCAAAATCAATCATTTCTAACTCAAATAAATTTGCCGAGGTTTGACAACTACAAATCATCATAGTGCAACCTCTATATACCCTTCTAGCAATCACAGAATCTCTTATCGGAGTAGATACCACAAGGGGTTTACTTATAAATTTAGGTTCAATGCCAAACTTATTAGCCACAAAGGGCGTAACTTATGATAATGTAGATCCCGGATCGATCAACGCGTATACATCATAAGAAAACATAGACAATATACCTGTAACAACATCTGGAGATGACTCGAGATCCTGTCGACCTAGTAGAGTATAGGCTCAATTTTGACCACCACTCGAACTCGGCATTGCACCTCTACCTCTACCACGACCTGTCGACTACTGAAAACCCCGTGCTCGAGGTCGAACTGATTAGGAAGAACCTGACACAGATCCAGTCAGCTGAGCCATACCATCACCTCCTCTATTAGGACAATCCCGCACCATATTGCCAGGTTGTCCGCAAGAATAACACACCCCAGAACCTCGACGACACAGTCCAAAGTGGGCCTTGCCGCACTGATCACAACGTGGTGTTGGGGGTCTCGTCTGACTAGTATCACTGTGATGTTGCGAGCCTGATGCCTGCAAACTATGACCTGTACCAGAATGGGTAAATAGATCATATTGAGGTCTTTGAAACTGTGGGGGAGCACTAGCTACAGGTGGCGCCAAACTCCTCAAAGACTGGGGCCTGACGCTACCTCTGAAGCCATTGGAATACCTTGCAAATCTTGCCCTCTTATGCTGGCCCCTATCCTGTTCCCTATATTCCCTCTGCTGGTGCTTATGATCCTCTACGGTCTGGGCATAAGCCTGAATACGGGAAATATCCATGCCCTCCATCAAGGAGGCTGTTGTGCACTCATTTATCAGATATGGTCCCAATCCATTCACGAACAAATGCACCCTATCACTCATCTCGACCACCATATGGGGAGCATACCTTGCTAAAGAATCGAACTGCATATTGTACTCTCGCACACTCATATTACCTTGTCTAAGGTTCAAGAACTTATCAGCTCTAGCTCGTTGTATCTCAACTGGCAAGTAGTGACGAAGAAAGGCCTCAGAAAATTCCTTCCACACAGTTGGAGGAGCGTTCGAACCCCTGGATCTCTCCCAACTATCATACCAGAGAACCGCTAAATCCCGTAGCCGATAAGAAGCCAACTCTACTGCCTCTATATCACTAACATGCATAATCCGAAGTGTACGATAAACCTGGTCAATAAAAGTCTGCGGGTCCTCCTAGGGGTCTGATCCGATAAACACTGGAGGGTCTAAATTAATAAAATCACAAACTCTCGTACTAACTGGTTTCTTAGCAGCACCTGTATTCTGCCTCTGAGCTTGAGCAACTACCAAGCTAGTCAATAACTGTAAAGCACTCCGCATATCCTGGTTTGTAGTGCCAGACGGAGGAACTGGAGGTGCTGGGTGCCTCCTAATATCCTCTGGAGGAGACGGGGTAGATGAGGTATGAGGCAGCATCTCACTCTGAGCCTCACTTTGGCCTGCTCTAGCTTGGGGCACCTGACTGGTACCCTCTCCCGCAGTTGTATCAAGCTGTATACTAATTGTTTGCTTCCTAGTCGAAGGCATTACTGAAAGAAAATAAGGTGAATATTAGAGACAAACACTTACGACTCAACTCTACGCACGATCTAGATTCATGAAGAAGGTAACAACCCTAGATGTCATGTAGCCTCCTGATTATAAATGTGGCGCGCTACACATCTATAATCAAGACTCTACTTGACACGACTCATAGACAACCCCTAGGACAGACTTGCTCTGATACCAAGTTTGTCACGAACCAAACAACATCAATAATAAATATATTGAGCTTCCCAAAATAGTCCACGCACAACCTAATTACATCATACATACGACGACCACTGTAGTCGTGTCAAACGACCCAGAAATGTTACGAATAACTATCAGCCCACAACCCTACATATATATGGTGTTTCTCCACACCCTTCCTCCTCCAAAACTCCACAAAACAGTAGTAAAATACGCAGCCCAACAGCAACGCAAAACAGTCCACAAAACAATAACATTACTACCAAGCCTTTCGATATATATTTCACAAGTTCTAGCTTCAATGGCTTAGACGCAACTTGGATAATCTTAAATACATATATAGTAAGAGGTTTCTCACATTTATACAGAAATAAAAACTCTAATTTGACCTTAAATTTCCATGAAATATCCCTCCAATGCTGCCACAACAACAAAAAAATGAAACTAGCGATCAATTAGTGTTTTTCGGCACTAGAATCACTTTAGAAGGCTTGAAATCACCTAAGATTGATATTACGAACATGAGGGAGTATTTACAGAACATAAACCCTTTAAAAAAACCTCCCATAAGAGCTGGAACAACACAAAAATGAGCAACAACAAGAAGAACAAGAGACTTACTAGCGCCACGGAATTCCCGACACTTGATTTGGGTTGTTTGCCCTTTTTTGGGTCTTGAATATTGAGAAAACCTTGAGAGGATGTTCCTAGGGTTCTAAGGTCTGAAAATAGTGAAAATAAATGACTTAAAACGGGTTAGAGGCATCCTATATAGGTCCAAATATCTTAAACTGCCTTAGTGGGCCCTATAGAGAGGTGCTTGGCGCAGTCTCGCGAAAACGCGAATATCTCTCTACTCCGAGATCGTATCGATGAACAGTTTAATGAGTTAGAAACTAGACTCATTGATCTTTAATTTGGTGGGTATATCGCCCCGTAATTCCTTGGAAATTAGGAGAAAATCTTAGAAACATTTGACCTAATGTTTAAGTAAAATTATGAACCTAAGTTGCGACAACTCTTGTCGACTTTTGTTTCATAACTCGTTTGACTTCAAGACTTATGATGGGGATATTATATGATTAAAATACCTTAATACATGACCTCTTGAGTGTATTAAGCACCGCTAGATTTACCTGAAAATACGAGTTACAACATCCTTGATTCATTTAACTTCTAATACTTGTTAATCACCCTTATACACTCTCGTATCACTTAAGACCAATAGGATTAACTTCTTATCATCTCAAAGATAATTCCTTCTTGGATTTATGTTAACTAATATATGGCATGAACTAACACATGTAGATATGTGTTGTAACAATTGTCATCTGCCCATGTAGGCACAAAAAATAACTTGAGGGTCAATTAAGCTCGAGTCACAACCCGACTCGCAGACTAAACCCATAATGGTTAAAATAGAAATGCCCAAGGGCAAGGCGTAAGAGCCATTATCATCTGCCCATGCAAGCACAAAAGATTGAAGGTCAAGAAGGTTCGAGTCAAAACCTGACTCGGAGACTAAACCCAAATCAGGTGAGCAAAGCATAAGAGTTCTAACGCCAGCTTGCGTTATAAGCCGCATTAACCAAGCCTGAAGGAGCCTCCAGTCCTTCCTGATGAACTCCGGAACCGTATTACGAATCTAAGGATTCTTGCCAACGCTAAAACTAGCCCGCTTGGTCGAAAGCAAAGCAGAAAAAGATACATAAGAGATAAAACTTTAGGTTTTCCTTTATTTACATAAGCAAAAAAGTGCGTTCTCCATCTGCAAATGCACTCTGCGAATATCTTATACAAAATGGCAAAGTCTACGCTCCGCTCCAGAAGGGTATGACCTATCATCCCCATCTTCACTCTCTGTGGTATCGGCAAGAAGTGACCGAGCATCACGCTTGTCCGCCCTCGCTCGGGCTAGCTCTTCTAAGAGAACAAAACCCCTGGCACCGACCTCTTCAATTGCCTCTCTTCGGGATATGCAACGAACGTATTCCTCGATCCTCTTTTCATGATCGAGGTCCCTCTTCAACTCAGCTTGGGCATCAGTAGCATCCTTCAAATGAATCGCCATCTCCTGATCAGCCTTAGTCCATCTCAATGCTACTTTAGCCCGAGCATCAACGATCTCAGCACTGACCTTCGAAAGTTCGGACTCGAGCTTCGTGATCATATTTGCTTGAACTAAAGCATTGTCATGAGCCAAGCGGAGTTGGACTTTGGAGGTAGGAACTTTAGCCAAGGAACCCTTCTCCTTTGAAGCTTGGGCCTGAACCTAAGCTCTTCGTTCGCCACGGCCACTCCTAACTCGGTCAGCTTCACCCCTAAGGTACTCCAGAGCCTCCGTCTTTTTCTGCAACTGAGATAGGCAAAAATATTAACCTTAAGGGTTAAAAAAGCGAAATGCGTACTACGAGAGGTTACCTGCTCCATCAAATAGCTCTGGTAATTTGAGCTCTGGTACGCCTCATATCGCCAGTACATCAACTTAACCTCCTTCTCCTCACAAAGGAGCCTAAGAGACCTACGCTCATTAAGAGTTTTCCAAAGCCTAGCCCCATGATGGAGCAACTCATACCTGAGCCTATAAAAGGCCTGTAGAAGAAAAACTTGATAAAGAATGGAAGACACGAGATGCGGAAGGACTATGCCGAAACTCATTGTGAAGTGAAGCCGGCGGACTTCCTCGAAGACCGAGCACACTCCTATTGGTCTATCCCCCTTGGCCTTGGAAGAACCAACCTCGGTCGAAGCATGATCACTCGAAGGAACCACCTCTCCAGAACCGAAGACTTCAGGAATAACAGGCTCGGCCGATGTTTTCTCCTCGAAGGCACGAACCCATTTAGCCCCGGTAAAAGCTCCATTGCACTACAAGTGCATATCCCGTTTATCACCATCGTCCCTTGCCTCGGAAGCCAGCAACTCCTCCCCTTCTCCAAAGAAGCACAACCTCGCCACCAGGGACCTTCTGATACCTACGACGGTAAGGTCAATACATAAAAAGAGGGAATATCATCTCAAATATACGAAGACCAAGGTAAAATCAGCTTATGCACATACCTTGGTATTTCGCTTCCCATCTACCCCGAGACACAGCTCGCCACCTATGCTTGTCTCAAGTCGAATGGATCGCCAACCTCCAGACCCAATCGGGCAAATCGGGAACATCGCCTAGTGCCCACGAAGTTGCTGCAGGAAAGGAGGAAGACACAGCTACTAAATCCGCTCTCGCCATAGGCAGAACTGGTAAAGCACGGGGTACGCCGCCTAAGAGTATAGCTCCATTCACCAATAAATAATACAGGTTCTTAAGGTATAATACCAGCAGTCAGCACCCAGGAGAAGTGACTCGTCTATGCCTGGTCTCTATTGTCCTTGACAACAAAAACAAAAGGTGTAATCAACCAGCATCATGAAGTCAGTAGACCTCAATGATCCCGAGGACTGGGGGGAACTCTCCTCTCCCTGTCAGATTAACCCCGACATAGCAGCCATAGCAGTCGCAAAGTTGAATAGCTAAGAGGTGAAAAGATGTACATGCGTCCCAATACCGAAAACATGGCGTAGAAAGAAAATGGAAACTGCGTAAGATGGGGAAGCCCCTGACAAGGCATAAATAACCTCATATTATATGTGGGAAAGGCAACGACGATTTGCCTACTTCAAAACTAATCGAGAACGCCAACTGATAGGCTCCTCTCTGGCCTCGAGACGGTACCCGACCTCGAGGACCTCCAACAATGTAAGGCTACGCTTCGGAGAGCCGACAACACCTTCGCCAACACAAGGGTGGCACACGACTTCGAGGATCTCCATCAAAGGGAACCAGGCTATGAAGAGATAAGCATTTTTTAATGTCGCCAGTACGGACCTGGATCCGGGTGATGCCCAGGATCTGACAAACCCCTCTTTCAAAATCTATCTACAGTTCCGTAAAACAACTTTCACTAAAACACACTTCCAGATGGTCCGAACGCGAGCAAGCCTTTGCTCGGAAACTGATTTCAAGAAATCACGAAGCAGCCTCCGCCCACGGGTCCCCGAGAAAATTTCTTCTCAAAGGTTATTATAGAACACAACTGGTGAGTCATGACCCTGAAGCCCAAGACATTATTATCATTTTTGCACAAAGTCAGGGTCCCGGTGGCCCGAGTTTATCGGCCTTATTCGGGTTGGATCCAAGGAACCACAAAAGACCCCGCAGGAACCCATTTCCATCAACCGAAGCCCGGAAGGAATATTCTCATCCGGGATCAGTATCAGCAAAAACACATAGGATCGTGCATTTGGCGCCACCGCGAACATAAAAGAAATACGGCAAGTATCAAAGTCAGGAGTCAAGAAAATATCTTTGTATTCATAAATGTTTGCTTACAAAAGCCCTCGGGGGGCCCTCACATATGATTACAAAAGCCCGCAAGGGGATCCTTACACAGAAACAAAGAAGCAGAAGGGTGTGCATACAACAAAGTCTAAGAATCTACCCTATTCCCAAAGATGTGTCCTGAATAGCGGCATCTTCGGCATGATCTCCTCATGCGCGCGACCTTAAAGACAATATATTCCAAGCCCAATCCCCTTGGGAATCTCATCTCGACCCTCCCGGAATGGTATCTTCAAAAGGGAGGACATAGAAGAGGAAAGCGATGGAGAAGAGCAAAGTGATGAAGGAGAAGCCGAAAGGAGACAATAAGTGGCTGGGTGAAAAATCTGGCTAGTATGAACTCCGCCAGTACAGCTATTATAAAGCCACTTCTTGAGACGTTTCCCCGGCCTAGGAGGGGAGAGCCAGAAGAAAGCACTGCCATACCCCAAGGAATCCAAAGGGGGTGTAATACGCCAAGCCAAGGACGGAGGGTGAGCAGCGGTGTATAATCCGAGCACCCTCTTAAGCATCAAAGTATAATCCAAATACTTCCTCGGGTCGGAGGAAATCGGTCCTCTACTTCATCGCCCCGGGCTAACGGAGACAGCAATAACAACAATAATAACATCGAGGCAGCATAGCTTCATCCAATTAGAGAAGGTACAGGTGACAGGCCATAGCACGCATGATGTCGACGTAAAATCTTGAGGCCATAGGCCTCAAACATGGCAAAACAACAAAGAATAAAGATAGCATGAAAGGAGGAAATGATGGATATTGTAGGAAGCTTGGATGAAAAACCAATCACAAGGCGCCCCATTTATAGAGAAGAAGGGCAGAATAACCGACGACACTATTATTGCCCTCGAAAAATGTATTGACATGCGCATTCAATGCGTTCGTGGCAGCTAAATCAATGGAAACATTATGATCCCAAAGAACAAGGAATCACGACACGTCGAACGACCCTAAAAAAGCTAAACATTGAAACATTTCGGCACTCATGAGGGGTTGCCTTATCAGCACGATGTCATTATGGGAGCCCATAGAGTGGGATGTCAAAATCATTTCTTACCACTTCTCTCTAAGAAACGCGGATACTATCTGTGTATAGTGAAATCGGGGGGACCTAATTATCGTTAACAAAGTGCTTCAATAGATCGCCTCGGAAACTCGAAACCTCGAGAAGAATACTTCCCTCAAGATCCGTCGACACCCGACCCGGGAATAATGTTGGCCGAGACCCCGAAGAGCATGGGAGGCTTTCGAAGAATGCATCAAGAGCCTATTAGGTCTACCTGGGCAGCCCAATCTTGGTCTACGTATACGTCATGAAGCTAATTATTTGTCTTATCCTACTTCCTTTATCACTCAACGTATCTTGTACTAAGTTTAGATTCCTCCCCCCCCCTTATAAAAGGGGAATCATTAGCACTCTGTAAGGGGCACTTCAACTATTCTTCAGAAGATCAATAACATTTCTCTCTCTTTTCTCTCTAACTCATTCGCCCGAGGCTACTCTTTCTATTTATTGCTTTCATACTTGTTCCTCATTTATCACTTGATATTGGACATAAAGAGCCTTCTTTAATTATATCTTAACTGTTATCCCCTTTCCGGTTACCCCCGATAGCTCAAGCTCAAGCTAGGTATCGAGGCCTTTCATCGATCAGTCTGAAGCCCGGATAGAAAGCCCCTCGGTTTGATTATTGCCCCGTTTTAACTTGTATTTTGTCATTAAACTTCACACGCCTAGCATCAACTGCTTTAACCACTAGAATAAAAATAGATCACGTATTTTTAGAGTCTCATTTACAAATTTAATTGTTGCTATCATTTTCACAGTAAACAGACCTAGATACCAGTATGAATTTATGGTGCTACCCTCATTTGGGCCATTGTGGCCAAAATCAGTTTGGTAGAAATACCTTTTCATTTTTAAAAATACTTTTTATTTTATTTTATTAGTATCAAACAAACTGGGTCAGTAGATTTATGAAACTGTAAATTTTGCGGTCCAATTTACCGATAAACTCGATAGAAAAAATAATTTTCTGGGTTTTAGAGCTAAAATATTGATGGTAGTCCTTCGATTCCTTTAAAATAAATTGAAAAAAGATTATTTGTTATCTGTGTGTCTTTGTTAGTCTTCAATCTGCAAACTGTACGTTGATCGATGAGGCCCGTTTCTACTATGATCTCTCCAAGATACGCCAAAACACCTCTATAGGAATATCATTTGGGCCACATGCTTTTCTAATCCTCATAATTGTTTCTATGAGAAGATTGATCTCATTGTACATTACTCGTATAACTAAACTGAATTAGTGAAACCTATATTATTATTAGTGTATATGATCGAAATCGGGCTTATCTATTGTATGACATATCTGAATTGAAACGTGATGAATTAAAGATCGTCTCTGGGTTCCATCAAACCAGGATACAAGGTTAGAAAACCCGTCTACAAGGTAACGTTGTTGTTACACCCCATATTTTCGTACGTAAGAGTACATCGTAAGTCAATTGATGTAAGCTCAGAAATGAGATAATCTTTGAAAGTACATAAAGTAAGTTAATCATGTTAAATTGGAGGTTACAAATACTTAAGAACATGAATACCAAGTACCGAGAGGATTTAAAGGCTTAGAAGCTAAATAAATTGAAGAAAATAATGTTTCGTCGAAAGTGGACAAGTTGAGAATAGTATAACATGTACTTTTGGGGTAAGACTAGGGTGTTTAACATGATAAGGAGATTATGTTATGAGTTATATTAGTCGTATAATAGTCGTGTGTTATATTTTGAAGTCAATCAAGTTGTGGAACAAAGTCGAGGAAAGTCATCACAAGTTATGTTGATAAGTTTTACTGAAATTTGGGATATGGAAAAAGGTTACGACGTTATATACGCACCACTACTTGATCAGCTGGTATATGTTGATGATTTTGCCCACAATGGCCGAGATTATATAATGGGATGCCCTCAGAGGCCTGATGATGTTATGAAACATGTACCTATACACGACATGACATTCATACACATATTCATGACACTATAATTATTTCATGATTTACAGAGTTACTCAGACAAACAGGTTGAGTCATTTACTCTATATTTCTTCCATGTTTGCTATGTACTTATGTATGTGCCTTACATACTCGGTACATCATTCTTACTGACATCATTTTTGCCTGGGAACACTACATTACATACCAGTAGGTCCCAATAGACAAGTCGACAGCCCTCCGCGTAGGCTATCAGCTTAGCGGAAAATGTTAGTGCGCTCCTTTGCTTCGAAGTTGCTTGTTTGGTTAGTATGATTTAGACATTTATTGTTTGGTATGGCAGGACTCTATCCCAGCCCTTATGAAAATTATGTATTCTTAGAGTCTTTTAGACATATGTCATCTACGTAAAAGATTGTATGGACTTGTCAGCCTATGTTTAGTACATGAGTGGTTATTTTGGTCTTATAGGCCCGTACTTCATATGTATAAGTTTGTATTCCCACATGCATTACTCCAGTTCATTTACCTATGATAGAATGATATGAAAGATATGTTACATTGGTACTCGGTTGAGTAAGGTACCGACTGCCCATCGCGGTCCATTGGTTTGGGTCATGACAAAAGTGGTATCAGAGCAGTTCTGTCCTGGGGAGTCTACAAGTCGTGTCTATTAGAGTCTTGTTTATGGGTGTGTTGTACACCACACTTATGAGCAAGAGGCTATAGGGAATTTAGGACTGTTATTCTTTCTTCTTATTCTAGATCGTGTGGTAGAGCTAGCTTATAAGAATTCAAATCCCTAGCTCTTATTCCATTCATAATAAGACGATACCTACATCTATAAAGACATTTGGTAAGGGATTGAATGTGGTTGTAAAAGAATTAAGTCAGAGGAACTCGATTTTGCATCATGCTTATGATGAATGTAAAGCCCCAAGCAGAACTTGAGGATACTAAGACGTGCGAACGTCTTGATAAGGATCCCTAAGGCAAGAATGCCTATCCACTTTTACGATAAAAAGGAAAAAGACAATCGGAAGGTAGACATAAGTTCTAGAAAGTAACAAAAGCAAGGTGAAAAGGGTACGAGGTACTCAGTTAATGAATATTATCGGTATATTCAATTCAGGCAGAGGAATATAAGCCTTTTGAGTTACCTTCAACAGTAACAAAGGTATGTACAATTGGCTACATCGATCTTTGTTATGCCCTATCAGAGCTAACGGATATGGTTTAATAGAAGAACGGGATATCAAGATCCGGCTAGGGTTAGAGTGACCCAAAATGGTGGATGGATTATTTGCATTAGTTGACATTTCCGAAGGATATTGCAAATGTGCTAATAGTTATCTTTGTGAGACACCCAGATGGTACGCTCTAAAATAGTACAGCTAGATATGAGTTCTACAAATATAGGCACCAGAAGCCTTGAAGGGATAAATATTACCTTAGTATGGCTCTTGTCCCTAGTAGAGAAAGAATGTTAGGCAATTCAAAAAGCCAATGGATGGAGCAAGGGAAGCTAAAAATAAAAGAATGTATTGTTCAAGTTTTCAGAATAAAGTGATAGACATAGATGATAGCGGGAAATAAGAAGTGAGTTAATGAAGTATTATGAGTAAGATATGACAGTATTACAGAGTCTATAGTCAAGTGAAAGAAAAGACGAGAGGTGACAGGCCTTAAGACAACAAAAGAATATATGCCATAAAGTCATATCCTCATTTCGAGAAATAAGTTCGTGACTCCAACGTGACTACTAGAAGGAAAAGTTAGACCCCAAAGTAATAGATATCAGTATGGACTGGTGAACAAGGTAAACTAAACATGAATTAAGGACTGAGTGACTTGATAATGGTCGACATCATGAGAATTTTATATTGCATTACGGTGATAACAGAATGGACAACACAAGAAGATTCATAAGATATTCAGAGAAAGGTCATTTAGGAAGACGCTCCCTAAAGCAAGCAATGTGAGCAAAGTTAAGCTTAAGGGACTATATGTGCCAGTTACACTAAGTGTCACCCTCGCAAGTAAGGAAATTTGTTATCTTTGGTACAGAAGGATTACCGCAAGGCGAGTAAAGGTCATCGATGATGTGAAAAGACGCCAAAGATGAACAGGTAAAAACATCTATAGATAGGTCATCATAGCTCTAACTCTTAGTATTTCCCTAAAAGGGGAATATGGAGTGATGTGGCATTACGACGGAATTAAGTGGTTCTAGTGACTATGGAATGAAAAGAAGGAATGAGATGGAACTTATCCAAATCCTACAGATATACTACGATTCTAGAATATTATGCAAACACGACGTCAAGGAAAGGTAGTAAGGGTTCCTACTTGAGATCATATTGATAAATAAGGAGCCGTTGCGAAAGGTAAGTTAAGCAAAGGAAATAACCCAAGAAAGATTACTCAAAAATTGATATGAGAATGGGAAAACAAGTAGTTGGTAGTTGATTCAGGAAGAGACTTGTTATGGCTAGATAGGAGGTTACAAACGAGTCAACAGATCGTGCAAGATAAACATAATAAAACACAATAAAATGAATTCAGCCTCGCAGTAATACCATTGTAATACTTAAGAATATTAAGATAGGATTTGGGGTAGTTAAAAGTACCGTATTAATATTACGGGAATAAAAGTGAGTTCCACTGGGAAGACAGTCAAAATATTAGTTCAAAAGCAACCCTACAAGCAGGGCATGGAGGTAGGTAACTACGGATAATTATAGGCAAGGAAGGACATCAAAAGATCCGTAATAAGCTCATAGCTTTACAAGAGTCAGGGTCCTCCCTAAGTATTACAATGAAAGACTAGCTAAGGACATAAGGAAGAAGGCTGCAACCTAAGCACAATGAGCAAAAGAGGAAATTGTATTGTAACAACAACCTCACAACAGCATCGTATGCACTCTATAAGAAGGTGGCACCTATCAGAGCTAATGAGCGGAAAATGAAACCAAAAGTAATATTAGAGATCATATGAGTTACACGAAATTCTGGCATGTGTGGGAACTAAGGTAAGCTAAGTAGGCACACAACAAGGAGGCAGAAAGACCAGAAAAAGTAATAGCTTACGTTTAAAGGAAACTGAGAAGGAATGGAAGGAATTATTTGATCTATGATCCAGAGTTAGTTACATTATAAATACACTTAAGAGTTCGGAGTATTATCCATGCAGCATATATGTTGATAGTCATGTAGTCATAGAAGACTCCTGTATAAGATAAAAGAAAGAATTGTGTCCAGGTTAGAGACAAAGAATTGAATTGTTAGAAAATTATATCCTAGATATTCTATAGCATCCATGAAGGACTAAAGTAATAGCTAATACCATAAGCCATATATCGTAATATAGCTTAAGCCTACACAAAGGTTGATCAAAGGGAAGAGGAAACTAAAGAGTTATATCAACTAAGTAAATCAAGACTCTGATTATTGGACCTAGAGAATTATAGAAATCATGATAGAGAAAATTGCAGGACCAGCCTTAATATTAGAGGTACAAGAGAGATAGTACAACAACCACAGTCTATAACATCTCTATGATA